>NC_069793.1:24475673-25725673 GCF_027406575.1 Nycticebus coucang | reverse complement strand
GGAGGAGCCTTGCCTATCATGCAGGAGCCTGTCGCGAGTAGAGATCAGCCGAAGCTAAGTAAATCCTGTTTTAACTAGAAAATAAATGTTCAATATGATTCAGGATAAATTCTCCTTAATTGCATAGTGAAGTAAATTAGAAATTTTATAGTTAAGTAAATATATATATACCTATTTCTATTTATGTATATAGAGAGAATACTACTTAGATAACCTGAAATGAATATCATCCACAGTTTTAATATTTTATATTTTTAGTTGCCTCATCAGAAACCAGTATAATCTTGAACAAAAAATAATTCAACCCTAAAAAGCTACCATACTGATAAAGAAAATTTACTAGTATATTTCTAATATCCAGGGCTTCAGGGGCTCACTGTCCATAAGGTACATTTAAAACTCAGTTCACAGCAAAGAGCAAATGGATAGTAGATCCATTGTTTACCCACATTTTAACATGATTAAATAAAATTTTATGTATAAATTAAAAAAAAAACACTTTTAAAACCTGTATCTTCCTTCTCAAATTTTCTTTTGAGCATCTTGCAAATCAAACTACTAAAATTCCCTCACTCAAGTAGCCGCCAAGGATTTTTCTCCGTTTGCCTTTGCTTCTTATCTGAGGCATCATCTTAATCTCTGTAGATGATTTCCCCCCCTTTTCAAATTCTTCATCTCATTTTCTTTCCATTTCATAATTATGTTACTACATTTCTTCCAGCCCCCTAGTTCAGCATCATGAAGGTCCAGCAACATCTTTTTTTTTTTTTTTTTGGTCTATCAAATATTTATTGGATTTTGTTTCCTTCACCACCACAAAGTTCAGGAAAAGCAATCATCATAACAGCTCAATTCATAATAGCCAAGTCATAGAAGAAGCCCAAGTGCCCATTGACCCATGAATGGATTAATAAATTGTGGTATACGTACACCAGGGAATACTACACAGCAACATCTTGAAAAGAGACAACCCTCCTTGAGAGATGAGGATCAAGCAGGAGGCTGAGTCTGAGCACACGTTGAAGGGAAAGTGAGAACATTTGCTTGGTGCTTCATTTTATCCCTGCAATAGAACTCACACCAAAAAATTATAATGATCTTTATGTCTGCAAAATGAGTCTTCATTTTCATCCTACAAATGAGACTTATTTTCTCATTTAAAATCAATAAAGTGCTGTTTTGTTATCTCCTTTTTGCTGCCTGACTACTTATTCACAGACAACTATAAGAAAATCATAAGCAAGTATGAAATCAAAACAGACATAAGTGATTTAAGAAAGTGTAGGTGAGAAAAATATCGTTTTGGCATTACAAAGTACAATCATAAAATTTTTTTAAATGAAAGTAGTAAAATTGCATGTAGTGCCAAGAGATCCATCAATGCATTTATCTAATGCATTATGGAAATAAAATATAAGGGATATGGAAAAGGATTAGATAGTAAGGGAATTTGCACCAATAGTGGACCAAAAAAAAATGGTGAAAATCTTGTAAAAACCATCTTAAAGAAATAGCATCAAAGAATTACCCACAAATCTTCACATTGAACGTGAACCATAAATATTGAGTATGAAAAATATTTCTTAATACTCGTAAGTTTCATGGACTAACTTCAGTGCATCAATGACTAAAATTAAATCTTAAAACTCCTTGAGAAAAAAAAAATCAAGCTGCAAGTAAAGAATTCACAATCGGCCTGGATTTTTAAACTATTTTTAAAAAAATACCATAATTACAAATAAAAAGCTACTAGCATACGTTCAGAGTGCTGAAAATATATCTGAAAATCTAGAATTTTATGCCATTGAAACTATCATCCAAGAATGTGGCCAAAATGATGATGTTTTACCTGTACAAAGACTAAGGGAATTGACACTCGTAGGCCGAATGACATATTAAAACAAATTCTTCAGCCACATGAACAAAAAAGAAAGATGGAAGATATCGACAAAATTGTGATATTCTATGTTCATAAAATATGTTTGTAAATATAATTAACTATATAGATTGTAAATTGACATCTAATGTTTCATGTTCCAGAAATAATAAAACTAAGCTTTAAACAAAAATAACGACAAAAATTATTAAGTTGTATTTAAAATGTGCTGATTCCACAAAAGGAAAGAAATACTTAGTAATCTTAGGCTTTTTAAAATAAAGCATATATAGTAAGTTATGAATACTAAATACGTAATATAGGAATATGTAATATTCCATGTTGAATGTAAGTTACGTGTATCTATGTAAAAGTATATACATGTATGTTGGTGCAGATAGAGAGAGGGACAGCCACCTGGTAAATGGAGATACAATCTACAGCCAAGAACACAATCGAAAGAGCAAATAGCCCACAGAATGAAGAAAAAAAAATTTGCTTTACATTTGATAAAGGACTGATAATCAGAATCTACAAGGAGCTTGACCAAATCACCAAGAAAACAAACAAACAAGCAAAAAAAAAATCCCATTACAAAGTGGGCAAAAGATATGAACAGAAATGTTCAAATGAAGATATTATAATGCCAAACAAACTCATGAAAAAATGCTCAATGTCTCTAATCATTAGGGAAACACAAACCAAAACCACAATGATATATCACCTAACTCTGATGACAATAGCTTATATTAACAAGTCCCCAAACAACAGATGCTGGATTGGATGCAGAAAGGAAAGAACTCTTATAGACTACTCGTAAGATTGGAAACTAGTGTAACCTCCATCGTACATTGTACGGAGATAATTCAAAAGACAAAAGTAGACCTACTATTCGACCCATCAATCCCACTGCTTGGTATCTACCCAAAGGAAAAAGGTCATTTCATAAAACATCCACCTTACAGCCGGTAGAAGAGAAGAGGTAGAGAGCAGAAAGAAGTCAATTGCCTATCTCAGATGAAGTAGAACTTTTGTATTTTAAATTTTAAATTGAATTCCCCTCATTGCCATAAAAATATTTTTTTATTTATCTTTATCTATGAATGTTAGACAGTATATTTTTTCTTTGCAAGCTTTATTTGTGCTATAAATTAACTAAAAAACGAAAGACTTCCTGGGAATAAAACAATATCTTTTAATGGCTGAACCTCCTGAGAATCATAAGACATTACAGAGGGAATTGAGGTAACAAAAGAAAAGCTAATAAAAACCTCAAATGACTAAAAAACCAGCTTTGTTCTCTCCACCCACAGATAATATAAAAAAAAGATGAAGCCTAGTTTCAGAATACAGTCTTTTTACTGCCTTATTCTTGCTATACCTCTTATTCTGTTATTCATGGAAAGATGCTAAGTGTACAGGACAGTGTTATATTTGTGTAGGGTATCCACCTGTTAACCCCAAACCAATACTAAAAGTCACAGCATGTTGAATTTCATTTTATATACTCCCAAGAGCTCCTAGACATTGTGTTAGTACAGGCATACCTCAGATATACTGCAGGTTTATTTCCAGACCACTACAATAAAGCAAATATTACAATAAAACAAGTACACAAATATTTTGGTTTCCTGGTGCATGTAGAAGTTAAGTTTACATGATATTGCAGTATACTGATTGTGCAATAGTATTATTTCTAAAACCAAAAAAAAAAAAAAAAAAGATACTTACTGCTAAAAAAAAAAATAATAATGATCATCAGAGACTTCAGCAAGTCATAGTCATTTGGCTAGTAGAGGTTCTTGCCTCAAAGTTGAGGGCTGCTAACTTATCAGGGTGGAAGTTGCTGAAGGTAGGAGTGGTTATAATAATTCTTACAACAAGAAACCAGTGAAGTTTGCCATATCAATTGGCTCTTCCTTTCATGAAAGAATTCTTTGTACCATGTGTTGCTGTTTGATAGCATTTTGCCCATAGTAGAACCTCTTTTGAAATTGGAGTCCATCTTCTTAAACTCTGCTACCACTTGGTCAATTAGGTTAACATAGTATAGACCCTCTGATGTCATTTCAACAATATTCATAGCATTTTCACTACAAGTAGATTACACCTCATCAAACCATTTTGTTTGCTTGGAAACAACTACCTATCCATTCAATTTTTATCAGGGGATTTCAGCAATTTAGTCCCAGTTTCAGGATCCACTTCTAATTCTAGTTCTCTTGCTATTTCTACCACATATGACTTCAGACACTGAAGTCTTAAACCTTTCAAAGTACTCCATGAAGACTGGAATCAACATCTTCTAACTGCCTATCAATGTTGATATTTTAATCTTATAAATCATGAGTTTCTTAATGGTACCTAGAAGGAAGAATATTTTTCCAGAAGTTTTTTCAATTTAGTTTGCCCAGATGGATCAGATGATTCACCTATGGCAGCTATAGTCTTATGAAGTACATTTCTGAAATAATAAGTCTTGAAATTTGAAGTGACTCCTTGATCCATAGTTTGGAGAATGGATGCTTTCTTAGCAGGCATGAAAACCACATTGATCTCCTTGTATATCTCCATTAGGGTTTATGGGTGACCAAGTTCACTTCCAATGACCAGAAATATGTTGAAAGGAATCTCTTTTTTGAGCCGTATTGAGCCGTATGTCTCACCAGGGGCTTAAAATAGTTAGCAAAACATACTATAAACAGACGTGCTGTCATCTAGGCTTTGTCGTCATTTATAGAGCTTAAAGTAAATTTAGCATAATTAGCACAATTTTTAAGGGCCCTAGGATTATTGGAATGGTAAATGAACATTGACTTAAATGAAAAGTCACCAGCTGCTTTAGCCTTTCGCAAGAGCGTCAGCCTGTCCTTTGACTGTTATTTCAAGCCAGGTTTTGACTTCTCCTAGCTATGAAAGTTCTAGATTTCATCTTCTTTCAGTAGAAGATTGTTCAAGCTACATCAGAAATCTGTTGAAATTCTTTTTCCCAGATATTGATAACTTGTTGAAGCTTTTACATCAACATTCACTACCTCAGCTTGTACTTTTCTGTTATGGAGACAATTTCTTTCCTTGAACTTCATGACCAACCTCTGCTGACTTGACAATTTTCTACAGCCTTCTCACGTCTTTCAGCATCTGTAGAATTAAGCAGAGTTAGAGTCTTGCTCTAGATTAGGCTTTTCAGGGAATATCTTGGCTGATTTGATCATCTATACTGGTAAAACTATCCCCATATCACATAAAGCCTGCTTTGCTTTCTTTTTTTTTTTATTTTTATTTATTTATTTATTTTGAAAGAGTCTCAAGCTGTTGCCTTGGGTAATATGCTGTGGCATCATAGCTCACAGTAACCTCCAACTCTTGGGCTCAAGTGATCCTCTTGCTTCAGTTTTTTTATTTTTGGTAGAAATGAGGTCTTGCTTTTTCTTCAAGCTGGTCTTGAACCCGTGAGCTCAAGCTGTCTATCCGCCTCAGTCTCCCAGAGTGCTAGGATTATAGGCGTGAGCCGGCACCTGTTTTCCTTTCTTACCATTCATGCATTCACTAATGTAGCACTTTTGAATTTCTTCACGATCATTCCTTTGAATTCAAAACTTAGCTATTTGGTACAAATTGGCCACTTTTTGACCTGTCTCAGCTTTTGACATGCCTTTCACATTAGCTCAATAATTTCAAGCTTTTGATTTAATGTAAGAGATGTACAAATCTTTTTGTTGTTGTTGTTATTTACTTACTTAGAGTCAATTGTAAGCTTATTGACTGACCTAATTTCTCTACGGTTGTGCCTCAGGGAATAGGGAGGCCTGAGAAGAGAGAGATAAATGAGGTAACAGCTGGTTGACAGAGCTGACACCAACATCTAGAACATTTATTAAGTTTGTGGCATTATATGTGTACAGTTCATGGTACTCCAAAACAATTACAGTGATAATGTCAAAGATCTCTCATTATAGATCACCAGAACAGATATAATAATAATGAAAATGTTTCAAGTGTTATGAGAATTACCAATATGTAACACAGGTATATAAAGTGACCACATGCTGTTGGAAAGTGACTCTGGTAGCCTTCCCGATGCAGGATTGCCACAAACCTTTAATTTGTAAAAACACAATAAGTACAAAGCACAATAAAGCAAAATACAACAAAACAAGGTATGTCTGGATCCACATCCATTAAATAAATTTTTTCTAGGCAGTAAATTAAGGAGGTCCATAACAAGTACTTATGAGTATATCTAATGTAGTAAAAATAGCTCAGAAGAATTTAAAAATTAGAGTCATTTAGTAAGTTTGTGCCTTTGACATCAGTCAGATACCAGTATATATGTACAAACTCAAAATAATTATTGTATGAGATATTATAAAACTCTCTGAGAATGAATACTCCCAAATGCTGCTAAATTAACTTTTAAAAAAAAGTAATAGACAGCAAAATGAAAACAAAAGTTAAGAAAGTCTTATTAGACTCCAACATCTTATTTTCTATTTTTTTTAGACTATTAGGGGTACACATGGTTTGTTTACATACTTTATTGTTGTGCAGATTGAGCCAAAGCTATATACATAAGTTAGCCCTTCACCTGGGTAGTGGACAGTGTGCCTAACAGGTGGATTTCCTCACGCCCTCCTTCTGCTTTGTTTTTATTGAGATTTACTTCCTTATGTGCAGTTAAGTGTTGATCAACTAGTTCTAATTTGATAGTTAGTTCATGTGTTTGTTTCTCCATTTTTATGATGTTTTACTCAGAAGAATGTTTTTCACTTCCCTCCAGGTTGTCCAAAAAGTTTGCCACTGTCTTTATGGATGAGCAGAAGTCCGTGGTATGCATATAGCAGATTTCACTAATCCATCCATGTATTATTGGGCTCTTGGGTTGTTTCCACATCTTTGCAATTGTTAATTGTACTGCTATAATCATTTGAGTGCAGGTGTCCTTTCTGTCAAGTACCTTTTTTTTCCTTTTGAGTATATACTCAGCAGTAGGATTGCCAGATCAATGGTAGGTCTACTTTAAGTTCTTTGAGGTACTTCCATACAGTTTTCTACACAGTTGTTTGCAGTGTATAAGAGGTCCTTTCTCTCCACATCTATGCTAGCATCTGTTGTTGTGGGACTGTTTAATACGAACCATTCTCATTGGACTTCGGTTGCATCTCAATGTTGTTTTGTTTTGAATTTCCCTAATGATTAGAGATGCTGATCATTTTTTTCAGGAGTTTGTTAACCATTAGTATACCTTCATTTGAAAAGTTTCTGTTCATGTCTTTGCCCACTTTTTAATGGGTTTTTTGGTTGTTTCTTGCTGATTTGGTTGACTTTTTGTAGATCCTGGATATTGGTCTTTTATCAGATGTGTAGCGAGCCAATATTTTCTCTTATTCTGTGGGTTTTCTCAGTGCCTATCAATATATGAGTAGATTAATAAAATGTGCTATATGCATCCCATGGAACACAACTGCACCTAAAACAAAATGATGATATAACATCTTTTATAAAAACCTGGATGGAAGTAGAAGCCATTCCACTATTACAAGAATGGGGGAAAATACCACCACATGTACCCAAGACTTAATTGGAACTAATTAATCAACACTGATGTGCACAAACTCAACAGAAATAAAGCAGGTGGAGAGGGGAGGTGGGGATGGGTAAAATCACATCTAATGGGTACAGTGCACACTATCTGGGTGAAGGACACACTTATAACTTTTATACAAATTGTACGAAAGCAAATTATCTAACCAAAACATGTATAACCCTATAACGTTCTGGAAAAATAAACGTTCATGACTCATATATTATAGATCACCACAGATATTTATCTAGACTTTTCTCATGCATTTCTGTTGCTTTTTGGACTTCTATTACATTTTGATAGAAAAAATTACACAAAATACACTGATCAATGAATCTCAGACTTGATAGGTAAGAAATCATATCCTGCAGTATAAATCAACTTCTGCAATATATCTCAAGTTAAGACAATTTTGAAGAGGTTTCAATTTTTAAATTATTATAAATCAAGTTATAGGATTTTAGCATATTAAAAATATTATATATGCTATGGCCTAATAATTAATGAAAATGTAGAAAATTTTAAAGAGAAAATTTAAATTATTTTTGTTATTTTGGAGTGCAATCTACTGATAATTTAATAATATCACTCCTGGAAATTTCCCAAGTATATACTCAAGATAAATAAAAGAAATTCTTGTCCAATTTACAGAAAAAGTCAGGTGATGTCTTTTAAGATCTGTTTTTTGCCTTCAGAAGTCTACATATGACGTATAATATACCAGATGTGTGTAAAATTATAAGGTAAATCCTAAAATTAGAAGTGCACTTAAAGCATTATTGACAACACAATGATAGTGAGGCTTTGTGTGTATGCATTTTAAAAAATCAGAAAGGGGCGGCGCCTGTGGCTCAGTCGGTAGGGCGCCGGCCCCATATACCCAGCTGAACTGCAACCAAAAAATAGCTGGGCGTTGTGGCGGGCGCTTGTAGTCCCAGCTACTCGGGAGGCTGAGGCAAGAGAATCTCTTAAGCCCAGAAGTTGGAGGTTGCTGTGAGCTGTGTGATGCCATGGCACTCTACCGAGGGCCATAAAGTGAGACTCTGTCTCTACAAAAAAAAAAAAAAAAAAAAAAAACATAAAAAATCAGAAAGAGTTAGCTTTGTATATAATGGCTTTAAAGTCATGCCAGGAATTGAAAATATACAACGAAGAGTGGGGTGAGAGATAAACATCTACTCATTGGCTGGTTATAACACTATTCCAGCGTCAGCTACACAGAGCACCCAGACTTTAGCATGATACGATTCATCTAAATAACAAAAAACTCTTGTATCCTGTAATTTTTTTTAAAATAAAAAAGCCTAGAGGTATGACTTCTAGAACTGATCTGACTGAGGATGAAGAGGAGATGACAGTCAGATTCTCAGGGGCTTTTTATCCCGTCAAAATTGCATCACTTTCCTTTCCAGGGATTTAAGAAGGAATATAAGCAGGAAATGCATTTGATAAAGATGAATGTGATATTAAAGTAAGATACATTTTTTTGGAAGAGAAAAATACTGACGAAGGAGAGATGAGTCTAGGCCTAGTCATAAAGGAAAAAAAAAAAGATTAGGTATGATTAGGGGATGCACTAAGAAATTTTCAATTAGAGAGAGAAAACAATGGATTTTGAAGATGGGTACAAGGTCAAATTAACAGAAATTGGTGAAGATTCATAAGCTGGAGATTAATGAAAGGGCAAGAAAAAACATGTTTTGCACTTGGTAAACTGCATAGGATCTCACGCTGTCAGCCCAAATGTGGATAAACTCTGGAGTAAATTTTGGATTTAGAAGGCAGGGGATTAAGGGAGTGAATGATACATTCAGATATAGAAAAACAAAGCGTAAGATACTATGAAATGCCTGTATGTATTGATTTGGGCTGAACTCGGCTGACCTCAGCAGTTCTTGCTCTTAATCTGTGGTTAACTGGAGCCGTGGTTAGGGAATGGCTAAAGATAAAGATGATTTGAAATTACATACTGGTCACTTCCTCATCATTTCCATATTGGACAATATCTGTACAACTTTCAGCACCTACTACATAATTAAGTCATTGGTTGAGTAGGTAAAGAAATTTCAAATCAGGTATATTCAATATTACATCCACTAGATTGCAGAAAGCATTTACTATGATGACAGCAAATGGATATAATAGGCAACTGGGAGACAGATGCTGAATCCTTAATAATTGTGAATTTATTATATAACATGTAGGAAATTTTTTTAAAAATGTACAAACTAGGTTAGCAAATAGGACTACTACTATTATTTAAATAATATAAAAGCAGCTAAAATTCGATAAAAATTATATTGAAAATGGAAGTATCCTTTTAAAATAAGGGTATTAAATTGTAAAAGTGTTTAATTTTTTAATGTTATTATTTAGAAAATCTTAAAAGTAATAAATTTTTAAAACATGAAAATTAATGTTAAAAATACAACTGTAAAATTGGTATGTTAATAGTATAGAAAATTCATATTTTGTAGGATATAGATTTAGATCTTTTATGTAATTAAGAAATAGATAATGGGGCCAGGCATGGTGGCTACACCTGTAATTCTGGCACTTTGGGAGACAGAGGCCAGAGGATTGCTTGAGGCCAGGAGTTTAAGACCACCCTGGGAAAGAGCAAGACCCCATCTCTACTAAAATTGAAACATTAGCTGGGCATTGTTGCTTGTGCATGTAGTCACAGCTACTTTGGAGGCTGAGTCAGGAGGATCACTTAAACCCAGGAGGTTGAAGTTGCTGTGAGCTAAGCTGACACCATGACTCTAGCTCAGGCAACCAAGTGAGACTCTGTCCCAGCTATGTGGGAGGCTGAGGCAAGAGAATAACTTAAGCCCAAGAGTTTGAGATTGCTGTGAGTTGTGATGCCATGACACTCTACCCAGGGCAACAGCTTGAGACTGTCACAAAAATAAATAGATAAATAAATAAACAAATATAAAAAACTAAAAAGAGAGAGATAAAATAAAAGAGAAGAAAAGCATAGAAAAGAAAAGGAAAGGAAAAGAAAGAAAAGCAAGAAAAGACAAGACAAGACAAACTCTTCCAGGAGTGGTGGAGCATGCCTGTAATACAGCTGCTGAGAAGGCTGAAGCAGAAGGATTGCGTGAGCCCAAGAGTTTGAGGTTGCAGTGAGCTGTGATGACACCACTGTAATTTAGCCTGGCAACAGAGGAAGACCCTGTCTCCAAAATAATAAATGCATAAATAGGTATGGAAGATGGAAAAATTTATCTGTCCAGGGAAAAAGATGATTTCTGATCCCTTTATCTGAGAAAGTGACCTTTGATTAATAAAAATAGCTTTTAGTTGAAAGCACCCAAAGATAAAAGAATAGAAAGTGTTGGATTTTTGTCAAGTCACAGCCCAAAATGAACCTTTAACCCATGATTATCAAAATTGTTGGCTTAGCTAGATGTCTTGTTTAGGAGCTACATCTATTTTAACATTTTTAAAATGCATTTGTAGTTTTGGGCCAATATCTTCTACCCAGTATGGTTGTGTGCTTCTTACTTTTGATTTGAAAACTGGCCTTATGTTTGTACCTATGTGTTGAGATTACCAAAATCTGTGAAGGCAGAAAGTAGAACTTTTTTTTTTTTTTTTTTTTTTTTTTTTTGTAGAGACAGAGTCTCACTGTACCGCCCTGGGTTAGAGTGCCGTGGCGTCACACGGCTCACAGCAACCTCTAACTCTTGGGTTTACGTGATTCTCTTGCCTCAGCCTCCGGAGCAGCTGGGACTACAGGCGCCCGCCACAACGCCCGGCTATTTTTTTGTTGCAGTTTGGCCGGGGGCTGGGTTTGAACCCACCACCCTCGGCATGTGGGGCCGGCACCCTACTCGCTGAGCCACAGGCGCCGCCCAGAAAGTAGAACTTTTGAAAAATGTCTAAATAGGTCCATTTATGCAGAGCACTTTACTCATATACAATTTGAAATGAGTTTTTATAAAAGATGAGATTAAATGCAAAAGAGAACCTGTCCCAAGACTTATGTGAAGAATTACTCATGTCAGTGTACTGCAAAACCTATCTTTAATGCTATTTTTGTCAGCAAGAGAACTTGAAATGACTGCATGTTTTCTAGAATTTCATGGAACATTCATTCTCTATCTCTAAAGAAATTTCTAAAGAATCAAACAAACACAAAAATGAAGCAGCATCAAGTATTCTGTAGGGACACACTGGGTTTCACTACATGACATAGAAAGGCAAGCTAAACTGATTTTAAAACTTTACTAATAGCCTGATCTCTGACATAGTTGTCTCACTGAACTACTGGGAGTGTTAAACAGGAACATTAAAATCCACATTTACAGTGCCTTTTTAAACATTAAATAAGCATATATTCGATTTAGTAGCATGGTTTCTGGCATACAAAAGACACACATTCAATGTGGGTCTCACCATCGAGGAACCCAGCGCGACTTGGAACTGGTCTGATAATGTGGTACTAGGATCTCCTGGCTTCTAACAGGAATATATGAAAAAAGGTCTTTCAAATTTTCTTTTGGCAACTTTAAAGGCATGTCAGAAATGTCTTCAGTAAGATATACCACCCAGAAGTATTTTCATGCCCATGGAAGAAAAAGACATTTGCCCGTATAGAAATTGTCACTTAGAAATGTACAAAAGACACCTTGCTTCATGGCTTCCATAAAAGCCAAATCAATTCATGTAATATTATTACTGATATTAAATGTCATGATTCAAACAATCACAATTATGTCATTAAAACATTCTCTCGATTTAAATCAATAGGTGAATTAAATTAATTTTACTTTTTCTTGCACTTAACTTATTCTTAAGAATTATGTAGGGACTTTGTATAACAGACTTGACTATGAATTTAGAAATTTAATGAGAATAATTGAGTACAACCATTTTAAACTAATTTTATCATCTTAAGCAATACACCACACACACACACACACAAACACACATATTAAACTTTTTCTGTATTTATATTCAACAGCCTAAACCTAAAGGAATCTGGCCATTTCATATTTAAAGGTATTTTCAGAAAATAGTAATAGGCCGTAATTCTTTCAGCTTCAAATTTCAGAAGAGCAAATGATAAGAAAGAAGACTGTTGGATAGCAAATATTAGTTTGAGAATAAAAAATAATCTGACTGGATATAGCCCTGAACTAACACTTCTACACACTGTTATTATCAGTTTAGTAATTTTTCTTGCTCAGTACAAACATCAGCGAGAAAACCTTTAACAAAGAGCAAGCAATTATTCTTCTTTGATACGTGAGTTGAGACATTTTCCATATTTTAGATAGATTCTCTGAGTATTTTTCTATACTTTGCAAGAAATCTACGATTTTAGACCTACATATTTTGTACTAACTACTCAGTATTTGAGCCCTGTTTTTTTCCTTCAGAGACCTCTATTCACAAATGCAAAAAAATATATATATATATATTTATTGTCTTTTGCATGTTGGGTACTGCCTGAGAATGAAGCTTGTCCACACGGTTCATCAACAAGTGTAACATTGATCAAATAATTTCATAGTTTAAAATTTATATCTTCTTCCAAAAAATAAAAAATAAATGAATAAATAATATCTGAGTTTTCTAAGATTAAAAAAATGACAGACTAAATGAGGTCTTATTTGTTGTTATAGTCCTTGTGCGTGTGTGTTTTTTAAGTTTTTTACCCATCAGGTTTCACTCATGTTTCCTAAATTGATATACTCTATAAATGTTCAATATTAATATATCATTGCTATAAACAGAAAGTGAATGAATAAAAAATGGCTATGGTTAATGGATGCAAAGTTAAAGCTAGATATTTAGATACAATGAACACTATTTGATAGAACACCCAAGTGACTATAATCAATAATAAGTTAGGATGTACTTTAAAACAACTGAAAGAGTAGAAGTGGAATGTTCCTGATGCAAAGAAATGATGGATACCTCAGTTACCCTGATTTGATTAATTCCCATCGTATTCCTGTATCAAAACATTGCATGTATTCTATAAAGATATACAACAATTACATATCCATAATTGGATATTGGATATCCATCCAATATTTTTAAAAGTCACTTGTATCCTATAAAGACATATAACTATTATATACCTGTAATAATTAAAACTTTTTTTTAAAAAATTAAGTTTTTAATGATAAAAAAATACCACATTTCAATCATATGGATAAATGAAAAACAAAAAACAACCTCCCGTTACGATAATAGTGACTAAGGTGAAAGTGAATCTACACTGAGTAGAAGGTTTAGATTAACGTGTGACATTTCAAATCAAGCTTAGATGTTAGTAGAATTGTATTTGTTGCTTAGTGTTCTTTTAAGATTCTTTTTTCTTTTTCAGTTTTTTTTTTTTTTTTTTCTTTTTTTGAGACAGGATTTTGCTCTGTGACCTAGGCTGGAGTGCAGTGGCTTCCTGGCCTCATCATAGCTCACTGCAATATCCAGCTCACCAGCTCAAGTGACCCTCTTGCCTGTCTCCAGAGTAGCTGGGAGTACAGGTGCACACCACCCGGCCTGGCTACTTTTAATTATTTTATTTTTTTGTAGATTCAGGGTTTCTTTTTTGCTTAGGTTATGGATTGTTTCCTTAAAACAATAAAATGGTCCAACTATTTTTTTTTTTTTTGTAAAGACAGTCTCACTGTACCACCCTCGGGTAGAGCGCCATGACGTCACACAGCTCACAGCAACCTCTAACTCTTGGGCTTAGGCGAGTCTCTTGCCTCAGCCTCCCGAGCACCTGGGACCACAGGCGCCCGCCACAAAGCCTGGCCATCTTTTTGTTGCAGTTTGGCCGGGGCTGGGCCTGAACCCACCACCCTCGGCATATGGGGCCGGTGCCCTATTCACTGAGCCAAGGCGCCGCCCTGGTCCAACTATTTTTTAACTTGCAAACACTGAACAGAGTTCTTAATTCTTGCAGTGTGTTCTAACTGTCCTGTGTTAATGGCTTTTCCTAATTATGCCACATCTTGTTTGATTAACATTGTCAGATTTTAAAAGGCTCTATTTTCTTTCTCCTACCAAGGATAAAATACTGGCGTTCTTTTCCTATATTTCACCAAATAAAAATGCTCACTTGGGGCGGCGCCTGTGGCTCAGTGAGTAGGGCGCCAGCCCCATATGCCGAGGGTGGCGGGTTCAAACCCAGCCCCGGCCAAACTGCAACCAAAAAATAGCCGGGCGTTGTGGCGGGCACCTGTAGTCCCAGCTGCTCGGGAGGCTGGGGCCAGAGAATCGCGTAAGCCCAAGAGTTAAGAGGTTGCTGTGAGCCGTGTGACACCACGGCACTCTACCAGAGGGCGGTACAGTGAGACTCTGTCTCTACAAAAAAAAAAAAATGCTCACTTGAAGAGGAAATGTAAATGCATTGTTCCAGATTGGTTACATTATTTTTATAATCAATTATGAATATTTCAGGAATATAGCGAAGAGGAGTCATAAACTTTGAGTTAGTTCATTATGACTCTGAGCAAGTTGTTTTTGTTTGTTTAACATGAACCCCTAGAAGTATCAGAAAAGAAAGAAATATTTAAAATAGTTGAGCTTTACTTAGGTAGCTGTCATATAAAGTGTTCAGTTGTCAGAAATTTGTGTACGTGTTTATCTGCTTCATAAATGATTGGAAGAAATGTGTAATTTTATTTTTAATTAATTTGGAACACTTCTGTGAATATTACCAATTGTGATCTGACAGGGTTAACTCTAATTTCACATAGAGATGGTATAAAGAACATCACCTTTCTCCCTTGAAAATATCATAAAAAAAAGTTGTTTCACTTTTTATTTATTTATTTTTTATTAGATCACAATTGGTACATTACTGCATTTTAGGGGTACAATGTGCTGATTTTATATACAGTTTGGAATGCTTATATAAAACTGGTTAACATAGCCTTCACAGCACTTACTTAATTGTTGTATTAAGACATTTATATTCTACTCCAGCGGTTCTCAACCTGTGACTTGCAACCCCTTTGTAACAATCAAAATACATCCTGCATATTTACATTATGATTCATAACAGTAGCAAAATTACAGTTATAAAGTAGCAACAAAAATAATTTTATGGTTGGGGGTCACCACAACATGAGGAACCGTATTAAAGGGTTGTGGCATTAGGAGGCATTAGGAAAGTTGAGAACTACTGCTCTACTCTTAATATATTTGACATGTATTCTTGCAATATGCACAGGAGGTGAAGTCCCACCCATTACCCTCCCTCCTCCTGGCCACCCCCTTCCCTTCCCTAGTTCTCCTCTTTTCTCATTCTTTCTGGACTATAATTGTGTTTTATCATTCATATGAAACTGTGGGTGATTATATACTGGTTTCATAAAAGTACTGAGTACATTGGATATTTTTTCTTTCATTCTTGAGATACTTTACTAGGAAGAATATGTTCCAGCTCCATCCATGTAAACATAAAAGAGGTAAAGGCTCCCATCTTTTTTATGGCTGCATAATATTGAATCATATACATATACCACAATTTGTTAATCCATTCCTGGGTTGATGGGCACTTGGTCTGCTTCCATAATTTGGCAATTATGAAGTGGGCTTCAGTAAACATTATTGTGCAAATGTCTTTGTTGTAAAATGATTTTTTGATCACCTGGATATATACCTAGTGGAGGAATAATGGCAGGTCTACTTTTTTTTTTTTTGTAGAGACAGAGTCTCACTTTATGGCCCTCAGTAGAGTGCCGTGGCCTCGCACAGCTCACAGCAACCTCCAACTCCTGGGCTTAAGCGATTCTCTTGCCTCAGCCTCCCCAGCAGCTGGGACTACAGGCGCCCGCCACAACGCCCGGCTATTTTTTGGTTGCAGTTTGGCCGGAGGCCGGGTTCAAACCCGCCACCCTCGGCGTATGGGGCCGGCGCCTTACCGACTGAGCCACAGGCGCCGCCCTGGCAGGTGTACTTTTAGTTCCCTAAGTGTTCTCTAAACTTCTTTCCAGAAGGGATGTGTTACTTTGCATTCCTACCAACAGTGAGTAACTTGGGAGGTACTTACTATCTTAACTGCCAGGCAATTTTGCAATTCAATAAATAAAAGAACACAAAGGTATTTTTTTGTTATATTAGAATCACCCTTCTTTTTTAATTCCTGTAATTGACATATTAAAAAAGAGAACTCTTTCTCTGCATTTTAGAACATGACTCTGACCGATACATAAGATACAACAAATCTAGTAAAATAAAAAAATTTCCACAGATTCACTTATTACTGCATTCATCTATCATGTACCTCTTTAATAATCAAGTACATATACCAAGTAGTGGGCTGTAACTTTGGTAGAGATCCTTCTGGCAGGTGATGAATATTAAAAATGATTATAATTATTAGAATGTTCTACTTGATAATTTAAAATTATAATATATTTATTATGCATAATTTACAAAATATAAAAACATATATTTTATATTTATGTCTTTTTACAGCTGCACACACATATAAATTTTATTTACATAACATAATAATCATACCTATTTTTACTTAAAAAAATTCCTGAATTTTTCCCACATTATTGAACATGTTCTAAGATTATGGTTTATGCAAGTGGGAAAAACTATCATTTTTTTAGGTATACCAAAATGTATTGGTAGAAATTAGCTTTCATATTTGTCTATTATGGTACATTTGTCTATCTTAAGATTAATTTTTAAAAACACTCTCTAATGATAGGTAATGGGAATTTCAAACTTCCTACATTTTGACAAATTACCTTATAAAATAATTATAAAGGATTATAATCCTTTTTGGTGTGTGTCACACTTTATGGGGGCAAGACATGATTGCAAGAGGGACTTTACCTAACAATTGCAATCAGTGTAACCTGGCTTATTGTACCCTCAAGGAATCCCCAACAATAAAAAAAAAAAAAAGGATTAATTCAACATAACATACTGAACATGTGTTAGCTATATTCTTCCCACACCACATTACTTGTTAAATAATTTTATTTTGAAATATAATAAATATATAATAGTCCTGGAAAATACAAAGACTCATAATGTTGAATAAATCATCAAGGAGGAATAATTTTCACAGTAAAACAAAAATAAACTGTAGTCTAAATTATTTTCAATGGAGGCTGGCAAAGACAGGGATTAAGTACAGAATTAATCACAGTGTAAGAAATTGCGGAGGTCTCCAGAGTCAACGGCAGGGCCATTTCTCGCAAAAGTACACTGAAACTTAATGCAACTTTATACATCCTGCTTGACTTCAGTAGTAGGTAAGAGTGATCTTTACTTTATGCTGTTTGTACTGTTAAGGAGACAGAGAAACAGGGCAGGGGATCTAATAAAAACTCATCAGAATGTTACGGCCCCATGCCCAGAAGAAAATGATGGGCACGCCCTACCTGTGCTGACTCTTCCTCAGCATCAACAAGCCAAGTGCTAGTTGTCGAAATCCGAAACAAATGACAGGGAAACATGGATATTCAATTCCAATGACTAGTAGACAGCAAAATTATCAAACTTTGGAAGAAGGCTAACCATTTTGAAGAAGGGGATCAATTTAGCAAACAATAATGACTGGTGAAATAAGGTTCCTGGAACAAAGCACTTAAAGCCAAATTAGCAATGTTAAAGTTCAAGCCAAAGGATATGAAAGAAGGTCATACGCAATTTATGCTAAGATGTAAGCTCCCCACAAGATCGTAGGTTTTACAAAAGCAATTATTTTCCTGGTTTTCTCACTGCTGTATTGCCAGAGCTGACAATTAGTGATTTTTGATAATTTTTTTTTTATTTTTTTTTCTCAGCGTGCCAAGCAGCTGGGACTACAGGTGCCCGCCACAACACCCGGCTATTTTTTTGTTGTTGTTGCAGTTTGGCCAGGGCTGGGTTTGAACCCTCCACGCTCGGCATATGGGGCCGGTGGCCTACTCACTGAGCCACAGGCACTGCCTTGATAAATTTTTATTAAATAAACATATGTAACACACAAAAAAGAGATGCAACGTAAAAAGGAAAGTATAAATAATCGGCTTGGCACTGGTAGCTCAGGGATTAGGGCGCCGGCCACATACACTGTGGCTGGCCGGTTCAAACCCGGCCCAGGCCTGCTAAACAACAATGACAGCTGCAACAAAAATATAGCCGGGCATTGTGGCAAGCGCCTGTAGTCCCAGCTACTTGGGAGGCTGAGGCAAGAGAACCGCTTAAGCCCAAGAGTTTGAGGTTGTTGTGAGCTGTGACACCACAGCACTCTAGACACTCTATCAGTGTGACACAATAAGACTCTGTCTAAAAATAATAATAATAATAAAATAAAAATATAAACAATGAAAACATTTATTTAGCATTTATCTCTAAGTACTATTCGAAGTAAAAATGTTATAAGGAACCACAGAAGACCCCTCACAGTAAAAAAGAGGCATGAAATCTTCTGAGGAATTAATTTTTCCTCTTCTGAGGAATTTAATAAATATAAGATTTTTTAAATATTTCTATCAACTCTTATTAATTATCAAGTAATCAATTTCTGTTTAGAAATATAAAGAATATATTTTCAACTATTTGTGTATTATTCTCCCGATAGCACTATTTCATTATTAAAACCTAAAAATATCAACAGCACAGTTTCACATTGTATATTTTTCTGGCTAACAAGTGATGACTTTAGAAAAAAAGACCTCAAAAAACCATCCACTTCAAAGTTGAAATGTGTCCACATAATTACTAACTCTATTAAAGAGGAAAGGAAAACAGTTGCTGAAAACTGCTTAAAAACTAAGCTAAAATGAAAACACTGCTTATGAATATCTGTGAAATGTGTCCAAGTCAGAACATCTGGCAAAATTATATGCGTACATTAGGGTACAGAAAGACTTTTATTTATATACATAATCAAAACCCCAGAGTAGGAGGAAGCTATGTAGAAGGATGATATTAATGAGATACATACCTCCTCATTTGCTCATTCATTCGACCCTTGCCCATATAAGAAATGATAGGCACTAAAAAGTACTGGCTAAAAAAGTACCAAAACTAGATACCATTTCTGACCTTAGCTAGTTTGAGTCTGTAAAGAAAGAGACTAAAAAGAAAGAGGCTGGAAAAATTAATTAAGTGATCAATTCATTAATTAGAACAGACAAGTATCATAAAAGAACCTTTAATGAGAGAGTTTCACTTATTTGAGAAGTTCAGGAAAGATTTTTTCCTTTTTTTTTTTTTTTGAGACAGACTCTTAAACTGTCATCCTGGGAAGAGTGCCATGGCGTCATAGCTCACAGCAACTCCAAACTCTTGGACTCAAGAGATCCTCCTCCTGCTTCAGTTTTTCTATTGTTAGTAGAGACAGGATCTCGCTTTTGCCCAGGCTGGTCCTGAACTCATGAGCTCAAGATATCCACCTGCCTTGGTCTCCCAAAGTGCTGGGATTATAGGCAGCAGCCAGCACACCCGGTCTGGAAAGATTTTTCTTAAAAAGTAATAACCCGTCTGAGCTCTGAAAGGTATGAAGGTGTTAACTAGGTGAAGCTGAAGGGGTGTATAAGAAAACAAGAATAGTATGTGCAACCGCACTGTGGTACAAAAACCCTGACACATTACAGGAACTAAAGGAAGGCCTATGTGACTGGAAGACAGCATGGCCTAAGGAGAAGGTCTGGAGGAATTTAAAGGCAAATTGCAAGTATTCTTTTTTCTTTTTTTTTAATTGTTGGGGATTCATTGAGGGTACACAGAACCAGGTTACACTGATTGCCTTTGTTAGATAAGGACCCTCTTAAAATTGTGTCCGACACCCCTTGACCCCCCACCCTCTCCCTCTTTCCTTTTCTCACCTCTCCCCATCTCCCACCCCAATCCGTGTACTAGGACCTTAATTGTCCTCAGATCAGAATTGAGTACATACAATGCTTGTTTCTCCATTCTTGTGATGTTTTACTAAGAATAATGTGTTCCACTTCCATCCAGGTTAATACAAAGGATGTAAAGTCTTCTTAATTTTGTATGGCTTGGAACAGAATTAGCTGTCACAGCAGAAATAACTCTGTCATTTGCATTCATAGGTCTAGTCCACTGTGACAAAATATTCACCTATCAAATCAAGCAAAGTAACTTTATCACTCACAGATAGGCAGCAAGGATAAACAGAAGCCTAAAATTCATGGTAAGCCAAATCCCCCAAGGCTGTAAAAAAAATGTGCATTATGTATGGAATCTCATTTGGTAATGCCCCACATTGCATGGCAGCTGGGGTACTCTGAAGGCACTCTGCTTGGAGTGTTTTACCCCAGGCACAACTTGGATCACCCCAGCACTGCAAGATACCTTGTTCTGGGAGGAACAAGGCACAGCCTGTTCTGTTTCAGACCTATCCTCCCAATCTCAGGATGTTACATTCTACAGTCACTCTGAAAAAACTACAAGTAGGAAGTGAGCAGAGCTGGATCAGGCCAAAGACAACCAGACAACTGTCCTTCCTCACAAGTTCATATAGAATCTTTAATCTTTCTTTAGGTGATTTTAATCTTAGAAGCATTGTGAAGTTTCAGAGATGATTTAAGTTGAGGAAGAGGTGTTCTGTAGTCATATTTGCATTTTGAAAAGGTCCCTCTAGCAACAAAAATTGATTGAAAAATAGGGTTGAGTGGAGTGAAAGTAAACAATGGGACACAGTCTGGAAACTACAGTAGCAATCCATGTGAGAAATAGGTGCTTTTCTAGAATGACAATGGGGAAAGAAAATGATGAAGCCAAAATTGAAGGATATTAAGGACTGTAGATCAATAAAAGCAAAAAGCTAAAACTCACAGATAATAGATTTGATCGAAGGCTCAAAATAATTAGAAATCAGAGATATGCACTGCAAATTAATAAGAAACCAATTTCACATGTAAGATTGTCAAACATTAAATGCTCAGGGTCAGCTTTTGGTTAGTATGTGACACTCCAAGTGAAAATATAAATTGGCACAGCTACTCTTTGAAAGTATTATTTGGAGATTTTAATGTGCATATTCTTATACCTGGCAGTTACATACAGGGCGGCCATAAAGTTCATGGGCAATTTAAAATTGCACACTATTTTAAATTGCCCATGAACTTTATGGCCACCTTGTATTCTACTCAGCAGAAGCATTTGTATATATGGTAGGGACTTACGAACAAGATGTACACAGAAATATTTGATATGTAATAGCAAACAAAAAAGAAATCTCAACTTAAAGTTTCATCAAAAAGATATGATAGACACACATAAATATAATTGAACCCAGGAAATATTTTGACCAGGTAAAGACCAAGGTAAGTGCTATGAAAATGAGTCACGAAATACATTGGGTAATACGGAATAAGCACCAGACTGCAAGTCATCTGGATTCTAATTAATTCTCTTTCTTTTTTCTCTTATAATATTCTCTACTTCTCTTTTACAACAATCATCTATGTCTAGGAAAATTTTAATACTTGTTTTTCTAATTAGATTGTAATCTCAAAAATGCAGGAGATTCTGGCTTTTTTTCACTGCTGTATCCTCACTACCCATACCTTAACCAGGCATATTACATAGTAAAGCCTCCATAGTTAACCTCCTCCCTATGTTGACCACCTCCTGAAATTGACCTAATTTTTATAGACCAGTCATGCCCCACACTTGCCTATCAGTACAGTAGGCCTAGTTCCTTAGATTGACTAGCTTTGTATGTTGACAAGTTTGTTATAGTCCATTGAGTGGTCAACTTACAGAGGTCCTACTGTATTTAGTCATGACTTGTTAGTAAATATATATGAATGCTTGTATGAATGCATCAATGAATATGTGAATGAATAATCTCATTTTTGCCATTAACTTTGTATAGCCCGGGCATATAAGGTACATCATTTCTTTTAAAATTCCACCTACAAATAAAGACATCGGAAGTGGATTTCTTAGTGCTTTTCCTACTTTAAAATTTTATGATTCTAAGATATTGTTTGTACTGTCTCAAAAATTTTGATCTGTTCTTTTTATTATAACATGATTGTATCTCTTTAACATGTCCAAAGACAAGGTGTAACCCATACAGTTTTATATGTTTTAAATTTATGTGCACTTATCTCATATGTGTTTAAACTATACAAGCTCAAATTGTGCTATATCATCTGATTCTGATAATATCTTAACTTGTCCAATAAATCCATAGATAAACGAAATCTTACACAATTTTTAATATAAGTAGACAATGGAATATATGTCATAGAGAATCTTAGATCAAAAATGATTAGAGTTAGGGTATCTGATAAAATCAATAGCAGGAATTGGGTAAAAGTTTTAGATATTTTAGTTTCTATGTTACTTTGGGTTAATAGGATCATAAAATAAAATTGAAGAGATGCTCCCAAAACTCTATTTCATACTATGGGATTGGCAAAGCCCATGCTGTCTGGCCTGGATCACAGTCCTACAATCTTGTAGGCCCTTTAACACCAATCTATACATGACATGAGTGAGTAGAGGCACATCAAACCAATTATGTAGCATCTCTCAGCTAAATGGCCTGCTGGCAGAGTCAAACGTCTCATTTTGCACTTCATTACATAGAGGCGATCTGGAGCCTGAGGGGAACACTAATTAGTGTAGACTTGTTCTCTGAGTCACAGGAATCTGAAAACTCATTGGTTTATTTATCTCCAAATACAAGTAGAAAATAAGGCAGTCATCCTGTCAGTGTAGCTTCATATCACATCTTTCTTTCTTTTTTTTTTTTTTTTTGGTTTTTGGCCGGGGCTAGGTTTGAACCTGACACCTCCGGCATATGGGACCGGCACCCTACTCCTTGAGCCACAGGTGCTGCCCCCATATCACATCTTTAATGTTTGTCTTCTTTCTTTAATGGTGAGGAAGGTCCGTATTAGGCTTTTAATTACTGATTCTTTCTTCTGTTATTTGCAATAAATGACTTCCTATATTGGAGAGGATATTATTTCCAGTATGTCATAGAGACTTTTGGTTTATGTTTATGTCACTGAGCAATTCCACTACTAAGGGAATGGGCCCAAGTTTTATGTGTCTTAAAAACACATTTAATTAAAAAAAATTCTTATGTAAGTGAAAAATATGAATATTGAAAGCAAGAAGAAGTTATCTAATGAATCTGTGGATTTGACTGAAGAGCTTTCAAAGCAGAATTAAGGTAGATTGAATTGAAGATTCAAGGTGCTCTGGATAAATTGCAATCAGTGTAACCTGGCTTATTGTACCCTCAATGAATCCCCAACAATAAAAAAAATAAATAATAATAATAGGTCTTTTCATAGTAAGAGATAAAAGAGGTTCGAAAGGGACCTGAAGCTTCATGGATTTCAAGGTTGAAAGGCAAATTTTCTCAACCTCATTTCATAAAAGTCTCTCCAATTAAGATTAAATATGTGAGCAAAGACCAATTATTTGCATTCAGCTTACCCACAGCCCAGTGAATTCTGCTAGACAAAATGCTTCAGGAAAAGATATATGACGTATGGTCACATGGATTCTGATAAGTTCAAAGGACCCGTAAGTCTAGAGAGGGAATATAGCAAAAAGAATTGGCGGCATATGGAACTTTCTGCAATCAAGTAATTCAAATTGTTCGAGGGAGATCAAACTATTTGAGGGGAGGAAATTTCTGTTATGGGGTAAGAAGAAACTAGAACATTTTCTTTTGCAGGATTTCAGAATGATCAGGACCAGTGACTTTTATGACCTTCCTTATTTCTTCCCTTTTCTGAATGTGCTGAACGTGAGTCCTCACAGGTAACATTGCTCCCTTCCCACCAGAGCATGTTGAGTACTTTTAGCTCACATATCTATGGATAACATGTATTTTCAGTATTCAAATTCCATGATCAAAAGAAATTAAATACCAACCTATGATAGCTCGTGAGACCCTAGACTGTGAGTCTGATGCATGATTAAACTTCATGGATATTTTGGAGAAGATATGGGTGTGTTTTGTTAAGAGAAGGGAAGCACATATTTGAGAACAAAAAAAGAATCCAATGGTAGATGACATTATTGGTTCACAATTATCAGTTTGCTCTTCCCCCTTACCAAGGTGTATTATAAGCAGAAAATATATTCCCGTTCTTTGACTGGATTTGGCCAGGTGATTTGTTTTGGCCAGCAGAATGTGTTCATTGATGACACACCTCTCCCCAGGAGTTTAAAATTTAAATGCTTATGCCTGGCATGGGTCTGTCCTCTTTTGAAATTCTTCCTGAACCACAAAATCAACCAGAGTGACCGTATACCCATGTGGGAAGCCAGATAGAGCTAAATCAAGCCAAGTTCAATCCCAGAAATGTCCAAGAGAACCAGTCAGGGGCCAGGAAAGCTGCGGCCAATCTTTAGTACTCCTGCTACATAAAAAAGACATAAATACGTGTTTTTGTAAGAGATTGAGATGGGAGGTATTTGTTGTCACAAAGAGAGTTACATTTACAACTTCTCTGTCTCGGGCCCCCACTCTTTTCACCAGCCTCTGGCATTTCATCTCCTCCTTTCTGAGTCACCTGGAATTCGTTTTTCCTCTGGCTTTAGTGCACTGCCACTATTTCTCTTCCTACATCCACTTTCTGTACCAATACTTCACCTCTCAGCTCAAAACCCACTTTCTCAGGAACGTTCTTCTTGATCCTCTGGGTTAGGGTTACCCTGTTCTATGTATTTTATCCTTGAACTTATATTTTCTTAAAGCTAACACAGTTTATATCTCCGTATGTTTAGTTAGGTGAGTATTTGAAACATGTTAATCTTCCTAAGTAGACAACAAACAGCATGAGGGCAGAAATTATAACCATTTCTTCCTCTGCAATATATGAGGCTTCTGAAACAGTGTTTGGAACCTAAAAGTTGTTCAAAAAATATTTGTTCTCTGAATAAATATATCTTAAATAACTAAAATAAGGAATTTAATCCATACATTCTATATGACTCCTTTTATCTCGATGCCTTTTTGAAGAAATGACTGACTTGTTTCCATTCACTGTTGTTCATGCGTAAAGTTCAAAAGTGACTTGGTAATTCCCTTCAAATAATTCCCCCATTCAGTGCTGTGCTTCTATCTCCTGCTCAACACACTTTTATTTCTCTATATACAATCTCCTGTTTCCTGATGTTTAGAGTACTATTGGTAAAGGCTGTGGGACCCTAGAATGAATAAGATGAGATATTGATGAACTTCTGTGTTATTCTACTGTACAGCCACTAATATTACAATATTACAAATTTTACTCTCAAATGAATATTTAATTTTCAAAGAAAACATTTTTTTTCTATCGAAAGCACTCTTGAAATGTTCAAATGAAATTATTTCATGGCAAAATAGTTACCCAGGGCAGTTTCTAAATAGATGATAAGAAAGCAATGGCCATTTTACTCTGAAGAGCACACTCCAGAGATTTGTAAAAATTTCCCCCCATTTCTTTTATCATGATATGCCACGACTAAATTGTTTATCTATTATGAGCTTCAATTTTTTTGTTTGGCAAAATGACTTTGAAAGCCTTAAACAAAAGCTTAGTTATCAGAGAGCCATAAGGTTTTTATTGGTTTCATGCAAGTCATCTCTCATTAGTTTCTTTATCAACAAAACAAATAACTATTTTATGCATTGCTTTTAATATTAAACTGTATCCCAATACATGAAATGTGTAATATTGGCTCCTACGTGATTTGCTTTCTTTAGTACTTTCCTGGAAAATCTTTAGGATAACTACATGAGACCTTGGTCTAGCATAGAAATCACTACACAATAAATAGTTTTCTCTCTCATATTTTTCTGAATCCAAGGTTATTTTACATAAAGGAGATTTACCATAAGTTTTATCTTTTGATTCATTTTTACTTTCATGTCTGTTTCATTGCTTCTTTGTGAAGGTCTCAGAGAACAGGAGAGAGTTGGGTCATTCCATTTGCTGCACGAATTCAGTTTAGGTATCTTATTCCTAGCTTTTCTGGAACCACTGGGATCAATCCTGTACATCAGCCATCCCTTGTTTTCACACTGAAACATAAATTGCCCAGAAGTTCAAAATATTGCACATTTATCTTTGCAGACAATGAACATGTCAATATTCCTAGAAGCAAAAGATAAATTCCTCTTATGTTTGATCAATAGTCATAACTACAAGTGCTACAAATGAAGGTAAAAACCATGTCTTCCACTTTCACTTTCTTCCACTTCCAGCCACGTTATTTGACTTGACCACATGTGCATCTGAGAATTCTATTCCCTGACTACACACAAGGCAAAGAACGTATTTCCTCTCATTGATTCTCAATTTCCTCATCATTAATTTCATTGACTGACTAGCAGGCTTTCAAATTAGAGAAAAGTAAAGTACAAACAACAAAGCTCAGTTAGTTTAGTGTTGCCGATTATTTTAATTCTTTTTTTGGGGGGTGGAATGGAAGGGATTTTGGGTTCTTACTATTATAGCATTTTTTCATGAAAATTTAAAACAGAAGTAAGAAAACAAAGACAAAAGACACATAATACTGAAATCCTTATTCTTGGAAGGATTGGAGGATCAACATATAAACTCTAAATCATGATCGAATAAATAAATTAAGGCTCATTAAGAAGCAATATCTGAATGCTATGCATTCACCAGCTAGTCAATAGAGAAATATTTATTGGGGATCTACTTGTATTGAGATAGAGAAAAATGCTGGAGATAGTCTTCCTTCAAGGAGCTTATAACGACACGGAGGCAGCATGTCCATTATTTCAATGGCGATACAGCGTTGCAATGGAAAGAAAAGACAAAGCACCTATCTCTGGAGAAGCTAAGAGCTGCCTAGAGTTACCTGGAGCTTCTCATTTATTTATTCTCATATTATTTTATTCTCATGTCATATTCCATTTATTGCCATGCTATTCTAATGAATCATATTAAAGCTCATTTTTTTAGTGTATACCAAGAATACAATAATTCTAAATAACTCCCTCCTTTGCTATAAAGGGATGCAACTTGACTCTATCTCTTATATTTGTTCTAATCAAGTTGACCCCTCTTCTGATTAAATTGTACTGTATTTTATAGCTTATGGATTTATTGAAATTTGTATGTCAGATGTGTTAATACTATATCCTTCACGCTCATAATAATGCTATGTTTAATATAAAGTATATTAAACTAATCAAAGCATCTGTTATGTGCCTTACCTTCCAGGGGAAGAGGAATTTTTTTTTTTAAACACAAGAAGGACAAAATACATTGATATGTTCTGTCAAAAGTACAAAACAAGGCAATACAATAGAAAAGAACTAGGTGGCTGTTTTTTTTTTAAAAAAAGAAAAGGCATGTCCTCAGGAAGTGACAATTGGTATAAAATATGAATTCATGAAAATCTCAAACAGATTGATATCCTGAAAAGATTTTTTTCCCATTCTGAGGTTGCTTTTTGCTTTACTTGTTGTGTCTTTAACTATGCAGAAGCTTTTTAGTTTAATTAAGTCCTATTTGTTAATTTTTGTTGTTGTTGTGATAGCCGCTGAAGTCTTTGCCATGAAATCTTTTCCCAGTTCAACATCATCAAGAGTTTTCTCTGACAAGGCAGGAGGATGGCTAACAAACATTTTTTAAAAATGCTCATCATCTCTGATCATCTGAGAAATGCAAATCAAAACCACCCTGAGATATCACCTAATCTCAGTAAGAATAGCCCACATCACAAAGTCTCAAAGCTGCAAATGCTGGTGTGAATGTGGAGAGAAGGGATCACTTATTACAATGCTGGTGATACTGCAAACTAATGCAGTCTTTTTGGAAGAAAGTATGGAGAATCCTCAAAGAACTCAAATTAGACCTCCCATTTGATCCTGCAATCCCATTACTAGGCATCTACCCAGAAGAAAAAAAAAATCCTATTATCATAGGACTGTTTATTGCAGCTCAATTTATAGTTGACAAAATGTGGAAACAACCTACCAAACAACCCCACGGATGCAGGAATGGATAACAAGCTATGGTATATGTATACTAAGGAATACTGGGCAGCCATTAAAAAGATGGTGACTTTACATCTTTTTTATTAACCTGGATTGAGTTGGAACACGTTCTTCTTAGTAAAGCATCACAAGAATGGACAAGCAAGAATCCAATGTACTCAATTCTAATATGAAAGCAGCAGATGATCTAATATAATGGGTGGGGTAGGAGAGTGAGGGATTGGGAGAGGGGAGGAGAGAAGAGGATGGGAAGTCACAGTGTATGGCACACCTCTTGAGGGCAGAACACAATTACAACAGGGATGTTAGCTAACAAATGCAATCAGTATAACCTAATTCTTTGTACCATCGGTGAATCCCAAACAATAAAAGAAAAGAAAAATCTCGAGCAAGAGAAATCCAAGTTAAATAAAAATCCAGCCTACTTAAGAGTTCTTAAATTGGAAATAAATTTCACAGTTTTGATGAACAGAAATTTGTCCAGTGTAGTGGTAAAATAGGAAGATGGTATAATATCATGGGTAAGTTGAATATGGATAGATTACAAATATCATTTGTACTCTGAAATAATTGGGAACTAATTTATTGGCACACAAGACCACAAAGAGATGTAAAGTTCAGTGGAAATCAAGAAGGAGAGAGGAGCAGAGGGTTAAAAAGATATACCTATCACATACAATGAACACTGTTTGAATGATTGTCATACTAAGAGCCCCAACTTAAATGTTATAAAAGGTATCCATATAACAAAAACATTTGTACCTCCTTAATATTTTGAAATTAGAGAAGAGTATTTATAGGTCATTGTTGGGTTTGCAGAACAGGATAAAAAGTGTGAAGTCTCTCTTGCATTCAATATAATGTCTTTTGTGCAGTGGTTCTTAGCCAGGTGACAGTTTTGCCCTCCAGTGGGTTCTCAGCAATATAGATGTCTTTTTGATTGTCACAGCTGAGAGGAGAAGGCAGTGCTGGTGTTTGTTAGTGGGGCCCAGGATGCTGCTGCAAATTCAACAATGCACAGGACAGTTTACTCACAACCGAGAATGATCAGGCCTCGATTGTCAATAGTATTGAGGTTGAGAAACCCTATTTTATGAGATCTTAAACACCTACATATAAAGTTATATAATGTAGTTTAAATTTTCATTGATGTAGATACTGGCTAGGAAATTATAGAATAGTCAACATGGAACTTGAAGGACAAAAGACCTTTGCACTGGTCACAAATAAGATAATAAGACATATTATCAGATATCATAAGTAGTTTTATTTTTGAAAATATAATTTTATCTGTATTACGTGTATCTCCATCAAATAAGTCATTCTCTAACTAGATTCTGATACACTTGTATTCTCTTTACCTCTCGCCTCTAAAAACCTTGCAGCTTCAACAATTTTGACAATAGAGAAGGTAAGTGATCAATCTATCTTTAACAGAATATTTAACATTTCAGTGTAATCGTATATTGATCTTACCCTTAGCCCCAATACTAATTTTTATTTATTTTGCTCTCTTCAGGGTTATAACAAATAAAATATGATATTTCTCCTTTGTGAGGATTTATATCACCAGATGGAAGATGAAATGTGAAATCCAAGCATTCACCATTAACTATTATTCATATTCTATTTCTACTTGTCAAATGTTATTCATTGAAGAACAAAATATGGTGGGAACATTTTTTTCTTCTGCAATTCTAGGCAATTTGATTAAGTTGCTACACATTCATACATCATTCAGTGAAAAGCAGTTTTTGAACTGAAGGAAAATAAGAGGGAAATAGTTGTGATAGTTCAGGAAACAATCTGGGGCTTCTAGGAATCAGGGACTTAAGCATTTTCAATCTTCCATGTTCTTTAGAGCTAAAGCAAGGGAAAAACAACAGCAGTTCTTTCATTCAAAGACCTGTGGACACATCTGACCAGTCATAGTTTAAATAGAGGTGCTGTTATCTGAATGTTTGTTTATACCCCAGATCACCAATGAGACCTAATCCCTAATATGATAGTACCGGAAGACAGGGCTTTTGGCAGATGCCTAGATCACGCAGAGTCTGTAGGAAGTGGATTAGTGTACTTATAAAAGAGGCCACAGGGAGCTCCCTTGCCTCTTCCACCTCATGAGGACACAGCTGGACAGTGACCTTGGATTCTAGACTCCAGAACTGTGAAGAATACATTTCTGCTGTGTATAAGCCGTCAGTCTATGGTAATGTGCTATAGAGGTCCTGGTATACAAAGACAATAGGCTTTGTCAACAACTATTCACATAAATTTCATCTCTAACATTCATATAATTTTTCAAGAAACATAGTTAAAACCTGAGTTTAAGTTTACTTATAAACAGAGAATAATATCCATTATTAAATATAAAAACAACGTATAAGATACATTGTACATGCTCTTAAAGTAACACCAATGAGTTAGAAGGAATCACTCTTTAGATTTCTATTCAAATTATGTGACAATTGTTGACTGGACTTATTTTATTGAGATGGGCAAGTTTTACTAGGCTAACTCCTCATCAAAATGGGAGCTAAGAACTGATTTGAATGCTTCCTTTCTCCTCCCACTTTAATTATCCAAGTGAAACATAAATTTAGAAGTATTTATCACCCAGACCCTGATCCTCAGCTGTCCTGGCTCACATTAAAGAGATCTTTATCTGCCTAGCTTACAACTGTAAAAAAGAACAGAAATCCTCTAGTTATTTGAGGATGGCCGAGAACAAAGAGAGATTCTATTTTTGAATATGTATGTCTATAAGGAAAAAAAATAATGTATTTTCAATAACAAACTGGAATCATATTATGGAAATAAGTCAAAATGAGGAGCTGAAGGAAAGAAGAAAGAAGAAAATAAAATTATAGAAGTCAATCTTTGTATTACTTTTTCTGTGTCCAAGTGCGTGAATCCAAGTTTTATGTATGGTATTTCATTGAATACCAAACTAAAGAGTGAAGAGCACATTGTATTTCTATTTATAGATGAAGAATCTAAGATTACACAGAGAGGTAAGATAAATTACTCAAAATTTACTTTTTAAGTAGGAAATATTATAGGCAAAATCATATATTTTGTCTCCAAAAAAAAAAAAAGTCAATGATCTCCCTACTATAGTGATTTTCTCTGAATACTAGTGTATGTGAAATAATTGGTAAAATAATTGGCCTTATTAGTGAAAAACACATTATGTTCAAATTTATTCAAATATTTAAAATAAAAATTTAGACAAAGACAAGAAATGGTAGCTTCAATAAAAGTATGATCATACAAGATATGCCATTAACAGCCCCATTTTATGATATATAGCAGGTGATTTATTATAACTCAGTTCACCTTTAAGACTTCAAGAGGGAAAATAAAGCAAATTTACCCTTCACCTCTGGGTTATTCATCAAAAACATACAATTATTTCTTCCACAAAATACACGGTAAGGATTTTGGAGGCTAGTTTGAGCCTTAGATTTTCTCCTTAAAACCTTGGTGTTTAATGAAGTTGCTAATAAGGGGGATTAGTTCACAATTTCATTGAAAGGAATAGACATTTTTGAAACCTACACGTAATTATGACTGTTCCCAACCTTTCCCTTTTTGGAAAAAAAAATATATATAAAGTATAAATCTTTATTAAAAAGTATAATAAAAATATCTAGTAATACAACATGGCTGAAAATAATTATAGGAAATATTTAAAAGGAGAAAATATCTAGGTACACTTTTCAATATTCTCAGTTTAACTCTGTTCCATACTAATCCTCCCTTTAAAAAAAAAAAAAAAATTAAGTGTCTTGGAGGCGGAGCAAGATGGCAGCCGAGTAACAGCTTCCTTGCATCTGGGCACCGTGAGTCTGGGGAGATAGGACTCCAGGCATCTCTGGCTGGTGGGATCTGTCTATCATCACCCCTGTGAGGATACAGGGAGTCAGCAAGAGACTTCTGGACCCCAAGAGGAGGACTAAAACAGTGGAAAAATGGCAAGTGGTTGCATGTATTCAATCCGTCTGAACGCACCCTCAACTGTAATTCAGTAGCAGCAAGACTGCAAACCAGAAAGGCCTTACCTGTGAACTATTTGGGTGTCTTTGGACTTGGCACTCAGTTGAACTGCCCTGGGGAGAGACTGAGCGGGAGTGCGAGAATTTTGGCCGTTGTCTAGGTTCCCAGTCTGAGCCTCTGAGCCAGACGGAGCTAATAGTGTTTGGCTGTGGGTCACAGGGAGCCATTGTGAGCGATCTGCCCTGGCAAGCTCTGCCCTCAGGGTTGCAGAGTTAGATTCGGGTGGGAGTTGGTAAACCAGTGACCAAGTAGCCTAAGGGTGGGGTCTAAGCCACCTTGCAGCCCTAACCCTCAGGGACAGAGTGAGACCGGTTTTGGCACACTGGGTAAGTGGATAGCCACTTCAGCAGTGATTCCAGCGATAAGCACTTTCCTGGGAAAGCTTCTGCTCAGCAAGTTAACAAGTTCAAAGTGCCTTTTAAGTGGGCTGAAGAGAGATTTAGGGTGTCTATCTGCTGGGGTTTGAGAAATCAGCAGCCTCCAGTCGTATCAGAACTGTGATTAACATCTCACACCCCAGAAGACCACGTGTTGCCCCCACAATATTCAATAACATATACATACTGCTTTGTTTTTGGTTGTGTGTTCATTTTTTTTTTTTTTTGGTTTGGTTGTTTTTTTTTTTTTTTGTTTATTTTGATGTTGTTGATGTTGTTTTGTTTTTTAAGTTCAACCTTTTCCATACAGATCCTTTTTCTTTCTCAATTTTTCTAGTTTAATTATAATTTCCCATTGCTGCCTTTTTCAATAACTAGAACTTCATTTTTGCTAGTGTTTCTACTGCTATTATTTGGTTTTTCACCCAATTTTATCCCATAAAGTTTTCTGTTCACTTGTTTTGGTTTGATTTATAGCATTTTTGTCTTTCCTCTCTAATTGGTGGAGGTGGGGTACTGTGTCTGATCAGGTTAGCAAAGAGCTGCTGACCTCAAGGGAACCACCCAACTGGATACCCCCCAGAAGGTGGGTTTTTTTTAAGGTTGTGTCAAAGTACCCTACTGTACACCTATATTGCTCTGTCTCCCTCTTTCTGTGCCTCTCTTCCTTTTGTCAATATTCCTTTTACCCACCCCCTCTCCTTTCTCTAGTTTTCTTTTTTTTTCTTATCACGTGGTCCCCCTTTCATTCATCACTTTTTTGCTCTTCAACCTTCTCACCCTTCTGGTCCTGTAACCCTTAGTCCACAGGCATGAGAACTTAAAGAGCAAGAGGAATTGAAAGGAAAATTAGGGCAAGGAAACAGATAAAAGAAATCACTCATGAGGAAGAATCAGCAGAAAACTCCAAGCAACATGAAGAACCAGTCCAGAACAACCCCGCCAAGGGACCATGAGGTAGCTACTGCAGAGGATTCCACCTATAAAGAAATGTTAGGAATGACAGAAAGGGGAATTTAGAATACACACGTTGAAAACAATGAAAGAAATGATGGAAACAATGAAGGAAATTGCTAATAAAGTGGAAAATAACCAAAAGGAAATCCAAAAACAGAATCAAATAAGAGATGAATGATATGAAGAATATAAAAAGGATACAGCAGAGCTGAAGGAACTGAAACAGTCAATTAGGGAACTTAAAGATGCAATGGAAAGTATCAGCAACAGGTTAGACCATGCAGAAGAAAGAATTTCAGAGGTAGAAGACAAAGTTCTTGAGATAACTCAGATAGTAAAAGAGGCAGAAAAGAAGAGAGAGAAAGCAGAACGTTCACTGTCAGAATTATGGGACTTTATGAAGCGTTCCAACATACGAGTTATAGGAATCCCAGAAGGGAAAGAATAATGCCCCAGAAGAATGGAAGCCATACTAGAGAATATTATAAAAGAAAATTTCCCAAATATCACCAAAGACTCTGATACAGTGCTTTCAGAGGGATATTGGACCCCAGGTTGCCTCAACTCTAACCAAGCTTCTCCAAGATACATTGTGGTAAACCTGTCCAAAGTCAAGATAAAAGAAAAGATTCTGCAAGCTGCAGGAGTAAGCGCCAGTTGACCTACAGGAGCAAATCCATCAGAGTGACCGCAGACTTCTCTAATGAAACTTTCCAAGCAAGAAGACAATGGTCATCTACCTTTAATCTACTTAAACAGAACAATTTCCAGCCCACAATTCTGTACCCTGCTAAGCAAAGCTTAAAAATTGATGGAGAAATCAAATCATTTACAGATATACAAACATTGAGGAAATTTGCCACAACAAGACCAGCTCTACAGGAAATACTTCAACCTGTTCTGCACACTGACCACCACAATGGATCAGCAGCAAAGTAAGAACTCAGAAATTAAAGGACAGAACCTAACCTCCACACTGATGCGAAAGATAAAACTAAGCAATGGATGCTCATAAAATAAGACGAATAGAATACTAGCACACTTATCAATTATCTCAATAAATGTTAATGGCTTTAATTCCCCACTGAAGAGATATAGATTGGCAGACTGGATTAAAAAACACAAGACATCCATTTGCTGTCTGCAAGAAACACACCTGGCTTCAAAAGACAAATTAAAGCTTCGAGTCAAGGGTTGGAAGACAATTTTTCAGGCAAATAGAATTCAGAAGAAACGAGGAGTTGCAAACTTATTTTCAGATACATGTGGATTTAAAGCAACTAAAGTCAAAAAGACAAAGATGGTCACTTTATATTGGTCAAGAGAAAAATACAACAAGAAGACATTTCAATTCTAAATATCTATGCACCCAATTTAAATGCTGCCAGATTCTTGAAACAGACCTTACTCAGTCTGAGCAATATGATATCTGATAATACCATCATAACAGGGGACTTTAACACTCCTTTTACAGAGCTGGAAAGATCCTCTAAACAGAAATTAAACAAAGATATAAGAGATTTAAATGAGACCGTAAAACAACTGTGCTTCATAGACACATATAGAACACTACACCCCAAACATAAAAAATATACATTCTTCTCATTACCCCATGGAACATTCTCCAAAATTGATCATATCCTGGGAAACAAAACAAATATGAACAGAATCAAAAGAATTGAAATTTTACCTTGTATATTCTCAGACCATAGGGAACAAAAGGTAGAACTCAACTCTAACAAAAACGCTCGACCCCAAAGGCATGGAAATTAAACAGTCTTCTGTTCAATAACAGATGGGTTCAGGAAGAAATAAAACAGGAAATCATAAACTTCCTTGAGCATAACAACAATGAAGACACAAGCTACCAAAACCTGTGGGATACTGCAAAAGCAGTTTTGAGAGGAAAATTCATCGCTTTAGATGCCTACATTCAAAAAACAGAAAGAGAACGCATCAACAATCTCACAAGAGATCTTATGGAATTGGACAAAGAAGAACAATCTAAGCCTAAACTCAGTAGAAGAAAAGAAATATCCAAAATCAAATCAGAGATACATGAAATTGAAAACAAAAGAATCATTCAGAAAATTAATGAAACAAGGAGTTGGTTTTTTGAAAAAATAAATAAAATAGATAAACCATTGGGCATACTAATGAGGAATAGAAAAGTAAAATCTCTAGTAACCTCAATCAGAAATGATAAAGGGGAAATAACAACTGATCCCACAGAGATACAAGAGATCATCTCTGAATACTACCAGAAACTCTATGCCCAGAAATTTGACAATGTGAAGGAAATGGATCAATATTTGGAATCACACCCTCTGCCTAGACTCAGCCAGGATGAAATAGACCTCCTGAACAGACCAATTTCAAGCACTGAGATCAAAGAAACAATAAAAAATCTTCCAACCAAAAAATGCCCTGGTCCAGATGGCTCCACACCAGAATTCTATCAAACCTTCAAGGAAGAGCTTATTCCTGTACTGCAGAAATTATTCCAAAAAATTGAGGAAGAAGGAATCTTCCCCAATACATTCTATGAAGCAAACATCACCCTGATACCAAAACAGGAAAAGACCCAACCAAAAAGGAGAATTTCAGACCAATCTCACTCATGAATATACATGGAAAAATTCTCAACAAAATCCTAGCCAATATATTACAGCTTATCATCAAAAAAGTCATTCATCATGATCAAGTATGCTTCATGCCACGGATGCAAGGCTGGTTTAACATACACAAGTCCATAAACATTATCCACCATATTAACAGAGGCAAAAATAAAGATCACATGATCCTCTCAATAGATGCAGAAAAAGCATTTGATAAAATCCAGCATCCTTTTCTAATTAGAACACTGAAGAGTGGCACATTTCTAAAACTGATCGAAGCTATCTATGACAAACCCACAGCCAATATTTTACTGAATGGAGTAAAACTGAAAGCTTTTCCTCTTAGAACTGGAACCAGACAAGGTTGTCCTCTGTCACCTTCACTATTCAACGTAGTGCTGGAAGTTCTAGCCAACACAATTAGGCAAGACAAGGAAATAAAGGGAATCCAAATGGGAGCAGAGGAGGTCAAACTCTCCCTCTTTGCTGATGACATGATCTTATACTTAGAGGACCCCAAAGACTCAACCACAAGAATCCTAGAAGTCATCAAAAAATACAGTAATCTTTCAGGATATAAAATCAATGTCCACAAGTCAGTAGCCTTTGTATACACCAATAATAGTCAAGACGAGAAGCTAATTAAGGACACAACACCCCATAGTTTCAAAGAAAATGAAATACCTAGGAATGTACCTAACGAAGGAGGTGAAAGACCTCTATAAAGAAAACTATGAAATCCTCAGAAAAGAAATAGCAGAGGATATCAACAAATGGAAAAACATACCATGCTCATGGACGGGAAGAATCAACATTGTTAAAATGTCTATACTTCCCAAAGCAATCTACCTATTCAATGCCGTTCCTATCAAAATACCAATATCGTACTTTCAAGATTTGGAGAAAAAGATTCTGCGTTTTCTATGGAACCGGAAAAAAACCCGTATAGCTAAGGCAGTTCTTAGTATTAAAAATAAAGCTGGTGCATCAGATTTTAGTCTGTACTACAAAGCGATAGTGGTCAAGACAGAATGGTACTGGCACAAAAACAGAGACATAGACACTTGGAATCAAATTGAAAACCAAGAAATGAAACTAACATCTTACAACCACCTAATCTTCGATAAACCAAACAAGAACATACCTTGGGGGAAAGACTCCCTATTCAATAAATGGTGTTGGGAGAACTGAATGTCTACATGTAAAAGACTGAAACTGGACCCACACCTTTCCCCACTCACAAAAATTGATTCAAGATGGATAAAGGACTTAAATTTAAGGCATGAAACAATAAAAATCCTCAAAGAAAGCATAGGAAAAACACTGGAAAATATTGGCCTGGGGAAAGACCTCATGAAGAAGACTGCCATGGCAATTGCAACAACAACAAAAATAAACAAATGGGACTTCATTCAACTGAAAAGCTTCGATACAGCTAAGGAGACAACAACCAAAGCAGAGAGACAACCTACACAATGGGAAAGGATATTTGCATATTTTCAATCAGACAAAAGCTTGATAACTAGGATCTATAGAGAACTCAAATTAATCCACATGAAAAAAGCCAACAATCCCGTATATCAATGGGCAAGAGACATGAATAGAACTTTCTCTAAAGATGACAGACAAATGGCTCACAAACACATGAAAAAATGTTCATCATCTCTATATATTAGAGAAATGCAAATCAAAACATCCCTGAGATATCATCTAACCCCAGTGAGAATGGCCCACATCACAAAATCTCAAAACTGCAGATGCTGGCGTGGATGTGGAGAGAAGGGAACACTTTTACACTGCTGGTGGGACTGCAAACTAGTACAACCTTTCTGGAAGGAAGTATGGAGAAACCTCAAAATACTCAAGCTAGACCTCCCATTTGATCCTGCAATCCCATTACTGGGCATCTACCGAGAAGGAAAAAAATCCTTTTATCAGAAGGACACTTGTACTAGACTGTTTCTTGCAGCTCAATTTACAATCGACAAAATGTGGAAACAGCCTAAATGCCCACCAACCCAGGAATGGATTAACAAGCTGTGGTATATGTCTACCATGGAATACTATTCAGCCATTAAAAAAAATGGAGACTTTACATCCTTCGTATCAACCTGGATGGACGTGGAAGACATTATTCTTAGTAAAGCATCACAAGAATGGAGAAGCATGAATCCTATGTACTCAATTTTGATATGAGGACAATTAATGACAATTAAGGTTATGGGGGGGAGCAGAAAGAGGGATGGAAGGAGGGGGGTGGAGCCTTGGTGTGTGTCACACTTTATGGGGGCAAGACATGATTGCAAGAGGGACTTTACCTAACAATTGCAATCAGTGTAACCTGGCTCATTGTACCCTCAATGAATCCCCAACAATAAAAAAAAAAAGATAAAATTGAGTGTCTTGTCATAAATACAGGCTTTCAATCATGTCTCCACTAAAACTGATATGTGGTTCTGTGGATTTAAATAATTTAATTTCTAGCAATTTATTCTCAACCTTCAGGATACTGAGTTGAACATGAATGAAGGAATGGATACACATACATACATTTACACATACATGAATGAATACACAAAAAAATCAGCCACCTTACAGCTATCAGTATATGTGTAGATATCCTGGAAACGATTCAACAGTGTTAAATTTGTAATTGGGAGGCATGAGTCATAGGAAAATCAGTAATTTCAAATTTCACAAATGTCTTATGTGAAAAGTATAACAATTCTAAATTCAGGTGGATGATTGAAAATGAATAGAGTACAATGGATACTTTTTCTTCCATTCTTGAGATACTTTACTAAGAAGAATATGTTCCAGCTCCATCCATGTAAACATGAAAAAGGTAAAGTCTCCATCTTTCTTTAAGGCTGCATAATATTCCATGGTGTACATATACCACAATTTATTAATCCATTCATTGATCGATGGGCACTTGGGCTTTTTCCATGACTTAGCAATTATGAATTGGGCTGCAATAAGCATTCTGGTACAAATATCTTTGTTATAATATGATTTTTAGTCTTCTGGGTATATACCTAGTAGAGGAATTATAGGATTGAATGGCAAATCTATTTTTAGATCTGTAAGTGTTCTCCAAACATCTTTCCAAAAGGAATGTATTAATTTGCATTCCCACCAGCAGTGTAGAAGTGTTCCCTTTTCTCTATATCCACGGCAACATCTCTGGTCTTAGGATTTTGTGATATGGGCTAATCTTGCTGGAGTTAGATGGTATCTCAAAGTAGTTATGATTTTCATTTCTCTGATGATTAAAGATGAGGAGCATTTTTTCATATATCTGTAGGCCGTGCTCCTATCTTCTTCAGACAAGTTTCTCTTCAAGTCCTTTGTCCAGCCTGCGATGGAATCAGTTATTCTTTTCTTGCTTATACATTTGAGTTCTCTCTATTCCATTCACAGTAGTGCCAAAGAAGATGAAATACTTGGGAGTTTATCTAACAAAGGACGTGAAAATCTATATAAAGAGAACTATGAAACTCTAAGAAAAGAAATAGCTGAAAATGTTAACAAATGGAAAAGCATACCATGCTCACGGCTGGGAAGAATCAACATTGTTAAAATGTTCATATTACCCAAAGCATTATACAATTTTAATGCAATCCCTATTTAAAGCTCCATTGTCATACTTTAAAGATCTTGAAAAAATAATACTTCGTTTTATATAAAATACTTTATATTTATATCAGAAAAAAACTTGATTAGCCAAGACATTACTCAGAAATGAAAACAAAGCAGGAGGAATCATGCTATCAGACCTCAGACTATACTATAAATTGATAGTGATCAAAACAGCATGATACTGGCACAAAAACAGAGAATTAGATGTCTGGAACAAAATAGAGAACTAAGAGATGAATCCAGCTACTTTCCGGGTCCTCTGGCAGTCGCAGTTGAGGGAAGATCAGGGCCAGCCCGACCTCGTCCCAGGGGCTGAGTGGGATGGTGAGTGTCAGTGGCTCAAAGAAAACCACATGGAGCCGGGAGGCCGTCAAAGCAGGATCTCACCTTTATTGTAACATGCTGCAATATTTATACACTTAGGCTAGGGGGCAAAAGGCGGAAGCAGGAAGGAGGGGGTACGTAAAATGAGGTGACAGGCTTCAAGCCAATAAAATCTAACCTGTCACCTGTATCCAGGCAGAGGCTCTTTCAGGTCGGATCTTGCTGAGTCACTCCTATGTGGAAGTGTGCGGACAGCACCAACTCGACTCAGGCTTAGGAAGTTCCTCTAGGCCTCAAGTAGGCCTTGCCCATGCGAGAAGGCCCAACAACTCCCCCTTTTGTTTTTGTACAATACTACAGTTACTGGCTATACATAGTCCCTGTCTTAGGTTTTCCATTCTCGCATTCTCAGTCTTACCCATCATCAGGATGCAAACATCTGAGGTTTGGGTCCTGTCTTAGGTTGACTGATTGCAGAGGGAACTTACCCATCATTGGGCACTATGACATCAGTTTATCGGGGAACCTCTCCATGTCCTGTCTTAGGTTGTCCCAGTTCATCTGGGATCTTACCCGTTATGGGAAACACAGAGGGAAGGGGTCATTGGTAAGAGTCAGCCTCTCGGTTAAAGAGTCGGTGGTAGTGGACCTCGACCTGATTTAAATGTATTGCCTCTATTCTACTTTGGATGAACCAGGGGATTTTATTAATAATGCAACATCCAAAAACAAGAAGTAACATGAGTTATACAAGGGGGCTGAGTAAGGGGAGGAAATAGGGTAGCCATGTAGACCAGTCCATAGAGGATTTTCGAGGAGTTCCTTCTTCCTTGTTTCTAAGTTTTCTTGCAGGGCTCTAATTTTGTTTTGGACGATTCCAGATTTATTAGCGTAAAAACAGCATTTCTCCTGTAAAAATAAACAAATGCCTCCCTTTTCGGCAGTTAATAAATCTAATCCCTGTCTATTTTGTATCACTACTTTAGCTAGTGAATCAAGCTGTTGTTGTAAATCAAGAATGGTACCTGATAGGAGCTGAATGTCATTGATTAATTGAAAAGAGAGTTTTTGATGGAATTGGACAGTAAGGTCCAGTCCTGTGGCTCCCGTAGCCACCCCTGTGGTGATCCCTAACCCAACAAGGAGAGGGATCATGTGAATTGCTCTCTTGGCCCTCCCCGCAATGTGGTCAAACGCTGGGATGGGGAGGGGCTCGGTTCCAGGAATGATATCTACATCAGGTGTTAACAGGACATAAGCACACAAACCTGTCCAATTGACCGGCAAAAAACTATAAGCTAATCCTCCCCCACAAACAAAAACCATGCCGAACGGGGGGCAAAACGGGCCATCACCTTCTGGAGTAGAATTTGAAAAACAGTACGAAAGGGGGACTTGTCCAAGATCGACTCTGGACACATTTGGGTAAGGGCTGGCCCAAACACATGTTCTTGGAAATGAGGGGTAAGCTTGTATTTGAATAGGGGGTACCAATGTACAATTGAAAGCTGCACTAGAATAGTTGCCAATGGATGAATTAGTGATTATAGTTATGGGTCGAGGGGGGCCAGCACGTAAACACAACCAACAATCTTCAGCAAGGATGAGAGCTGTACTATTTAAAAGGGAAAAGGTGAGACTAAGGACATCCTCAGTAAGGGGATCAAGGGCCAAATTGCCTCACCTCTCGGGTAAAACTAATGGGTGATAACTGAGCTTAGGGGATCTGTACTTAAGATCCTGTTCTATCATCTTTTGGACTCTAGCTTTCCAGATGTCATCCTGTACCCACCCCCCGTCTGTGTACCCGATGAGTGCCTCTAAATTCCAGCATACCGTTGGTCCAGCATTCCCAGGACAGGAAGCAGTAGCTAAGTTGCCTGTCCCTGTGGATGAACTAGGGGCCCCTGCTTGTTTTCTGACAGTTGTCCAATAGGTTTGGTTGTTAGAGGTGCACTTCTGGGCCTGATCATAACAGGCGGTATGCATAGTCAAGTGTAATATGTTGCATTGGGGCGGGCAAGGACCTGGCCTCTCTCCCACTGATGGTATAATCTTTGGTTTAGGCACACAGTACCAGCTGGTGGTAGTGCCTGTAGGTTGTGCTACAAGATGGTGATATGCTAACTTGTCTGGCCTAATCCTACCAATCCAGCTGGGAGGGCAGAAACTGTTCCTGTGGAACAGCCACAGGATTACCGTACGTCCTCTGCAGGAGTGCTTTGGCAGCAGCTGTATCATCAAGCCCCTCCTCACTGGGGTGGATGAACATCATCAATAGGGAGAGGAACAAAGTGTCAGCATCCACATCCTCATTGTAAGCAGTATCTGGGGAAAAAATAGGAGTGGGGGTCTCAGGGGTGTCAGACTCTCTGGATGAAGGGTGATCAGTTTATTCCAGCTGGGGCAAATATTTGAGATCGTGTGCCAGAATCCAAATAGGTCTGTTTTCAGTTTGCGGGAAAACACACCCAAATCCTCTCCCTGCTGTAAGTATGGGGTCCGGGCCTCTCCATGCTCCCGTGAGCAGGTCCCGCCATCTGACCCAAATGGAGCTGTAGGTGACTGCAGAAGACCAGTTCTTTTGAAACAGAGAGAGATGTGAGTCATCTCTGGAAAAATTCAAAATATTTAATGTGAATAATGCCTTCTTGAGTTGATCATGTGGGGGTATTGACTCCCCCTTTTGTTTTTGTAATTGGCTCTTAAGGGTTTGGTTGAATCTTTCTATGATTGCTTGTCCTTGGGGGTTATAGGGTATACCAGTGGAGTGAGAAATTTTCCATGTTTGGAGAAAAGTAGTAAAAGGTTTACTTGTGAAGCAGGGACCATTATCGGTTTTGATTTGGTTGGGTAGGCCTAATGTGTCAAAACATTGGAGCATATGGCTTATAGCATGTTTAGTTTTTTTCTCCTGCATGTGCCAATGCCCAGCAGGCATGGGAAAAAGTGTCAATAGACACGAAAATATATTTTAATTTTCCAAAAGGGGCATAATGAGTGACATCTATTTGCCAGAGGTGGTCAGGCCGGAGGCCCCGTGGGTTGGTCCCTGCGGGTTGAAGTGGGGGAACTTGAAGAAAAGGTTGGCAAGATTGACAGGTGAGAATGATCTTTTTTAAGTCTTTGGTGGGAACCTGGGAGTATTTATGTTTTAGTCCTCTCCAGCTGGTATGAGTGAGTTGATGGAAATGAGTGGCTTCTATAACTGTATCACATTGGGTTTGAGAAGCTAATTGATCGGCTAATTTATTGCTGGTTGTTAAGAATCCTGGTAGACTCTGATGTCCTCAGAGATGTTGTATATAGATAGGATTAGATCTTTGAGTAAAGTTCTAGCTTGGATCTTTAAGGGAGAAATGGGGTTGGAGTCTAATCTAATATGAGCTTCTACTAATTGGGATAGAAGGTTCACAACATAGAGGCTATCTGAAAATAAGTTGAAAGATTCAGTGACAGCATTCAATGCCATAACTACTGCAAAGAGTTCTTTGAACTGAGCTGATCCTTCAAGTTCTTGTAAAAGGGACTTCGAAGGTGTGGACTCTTGTGCTTGGAGCAGGGGAGGACAAATAATTACAGAAGCTCCCAGGTGCCCCCCATCCATGAAAATAGTGAGGAAATTAGGGTTAGGGTGAGCAAGGAATAATTGGGGAGGCTTCCAAGTTAATTGGGAGAAAGAGTTCATCCACTTATAGGGTCCGTAGTGACAATTTGGCCAAGGAATCCTTCAAGTGCCAATGCAATTCTGTTATTATTCCTGTGGAACCAGGAAAAGTCAGTGGTCCTATATGGGGTAATGATGAAATGGGGTTCAATACCGAATAATCTGGCTGCTGTGTCTCTTCCCTTAATGATGCAGTCAGCAATTTGATTGATCATGGAATACACTCTGGGGATCCCTCCCACTAAAAGATGGATCCAGTGGATAGGCTCCCCTTCTTGGGCCAGAAGGGCAGTGCATAAAGTTTCCCCAGGGAAAAGATAAAGAGTAAAAGGGATGTGGGGATCAAATCTCTTGAGGGAGGCTTTATCTATGGATTGTTGGATTTTTGTGAGGATAGATAAACAGTGGGGCGGGACTGTAATTTGAGAGGCCAAATCATGGCCTCTAAGGAGATCGAATAGGGGAATTAACTCTTCTGTAGAAATGGTAATCCAAGGTCAGAGCCAATTAATCTCCCCCAATAACCTCTGGAGTTGGGGTAAGGTATAAATGTTTTGAAAGACTAGCTGGGGCTTAATGGGGGAAATAGAATCTAAAGAAAGCACAGATCCTAAGATTTTGAAAGGGGGAACAGTTTGTATTTTTTCGGGCGTGACTTGGAAGTTATTTTGTTGGAGAATGTTGAGACATTTAGCGGTAAATTCCTGGAGTCCATGTGGAGTAGGATTTCCTATGATGATATCATCCATATAAATATAGAATAATACATCTGGGTGTTCTATTAATGGAGTAAAAATATGTGTTAAGTAGTATTGGCAAATAGGGGGGCTGTTAGCCATCCCTTGGGGTAACACTGTCCACTCAAACCTTAAATCTGGCTTCTGAAAATTAGTTGAGGGTATGGAAAAAGCAAATTTTTCAGTGTCGTTAGGGTGAAGGGTGATGGAAAAGAAGCAGTCTTTAATATCAATGATGGTTAGGTGGTAAGTTGAGGGAATTGCCAAGATCCAGGGAAGGCCCCTCTGGGGAGTTCCAAAAGGGATCATTCTATCATTTATTTTTCTAAGGTCTTGTATAAACCTCCAGGAACCATTGGGCTTCTTAATAACGAAAACAGGGGAATTCCAAGGACTAGTAGAAGGTTTTAGGTGTCCTTGATCTATTTGCTGTTTGATTAACACAAACAGTTGTTGGAGTTTATTCGTAGGAAGAGGCCACTGCTCTACCCACACAGGGTCTCCAGGTATCCACTGTATTTGGAATACCAGGGGACGAGCAGTAGTCCTTAGGGTTTGTGTTGAACCCCGGGAAAAAAAATGTGTAATTGGTTCAGGGAGCGAATTATGTGTTAGATTGGGCTGGCTTTTACATTGTTGTTGAGGCGGCTGCTTGATTCTGTCATGGTTTGAAAGGTTGTCATAAAGAACCTTGTGGTCAGTGGTTATACATGCTTCAGCTTCACCTAAAATATCTTGACCCAGAAGGTTGGCAGTTAAGCCAGGGACTACAGAGTGGGTGGATTTCTCCACTGTTTCCACTAGGGTCTACCCAGAGGAGCCAGTCGGCAGTTTCCCATGATGTAGATTGGCCACCCACCCCTATCAGGGACAGTCCAGGAATTAGCTGCCAGGACGTGGGCACTTCTTCCTTTCTAATGACTGTGCGATCCACTCCAGTATCGATGAGGAATTTAAAGGATTTGTCCCCTATTGAAACAGTCATTTTCGGTTTCAGGCTGGCAATGAGAGGGATGGTCCAGTGAGCTTGGACAGGTCCGCTCCCCTTATTTAATGGGGCTAGGGCCAGCCCCGTTGGGAGTTTAAAGGCTCACCTTTGATATTAAATTTAGACTTACAGTCGCAGGCCCAATGAAAACCTTTTTACAACGGGGGCATGGGGTCCGGGGTCCGTCTCCACCCGTGGAGGCGGAAGGGGCTTTAGGCTGGCTAGGGCATTCTCGCTGGAAGTGTCCTTCTCTGCCACACCCAAAGCACGTCCGCTTGCCCCATGTGGGGGCTAACTGCAAGGCGTTAATGAGCGTTTGAAGCTCCTCCTGGCGGTTAGCCTGTAATGCGAAGAACATCGCCCTCGTGTGGTGAGACGCAGTACCAACATCTCGGGTAGCAATAATCCATCTCTCTATGGACTGGTTTCTAAGCCCGGCACAAGCAAGCTTGCACTCGTTGGTCATGCCGTCCCAAACTAGGGAGCGAACGAAATGATCGCGCATTTCGCCGGCAGGGAACTTGTTTTTTAAACTTTTCTGGACCCTGTCGATGAACATGGAGAGGTCCTCAGTGCACTTCTGAATGGTTCCTGATATGGGGAACTCTGTTGGGCCCTCATCGAGTTTTTTCCAAGCGGCTAGCCCACAGGCCCTGACCTGGTCTTGATGGTGGGGGGTTGGTAGCTTGTTGGAGGCCAATGGAAAATTGATCTGCCATGCCACAAAGCATGTCATAGGTGATAGGTATATGGGGTCAGGCAGCTTGGTTACGTTCCCCATATATGCAACATTCTTCCTGAAAGAAAGCCATCCATTTAAGGAAGGAAGGACCAGGGAGCACAGCTTTGGCAAGTTCCAGTTGCGAGCAACACAAGCACGATGGGCTAGCCCTTCTAAGATAGTTTCTGCCCAAGGTGAATTAGGACCATCCTCAGCGACTGCCTTTTTCAGGTCTTTAAGATCTTGAGGCTCCCAGGGATACCAGGCCACAGGGCGATTGCTTCCAGGATTAACATTGACCGGAAAGAGGCTGGTCGTTCAGTCCCCAACCTCACTTTCCCTTATATACGGAGGAGGCGCAGATGGGGCCTGAAAGGGGTTAGTCGGGGTGATTGGAGGGTGCAGCTCCTTATGGGGCCAAGGGGCACTCCCGAATGGATCAAGAAAAGGATAAAGAGAGGGAAGCTGATTTGGTGGGGGAGTGGGGCTTACAGGTTTGGGATTCTGATCTGAGTCCTGACTGGTGTTGGGGGTTTTGTTCTCTGCTCCTTGAGGGAGAGGAGCTTTGTCTGCCTCCTTGGGCAGATGGGGAGGGAAACAACCTTTCAGGGCGGACACTGTGGGGAGAGCTCCGATAGGGGGGATTTCTCCTTTTTCTATATGAGCTCTCCGAATCAACCTTTCAACCCTATCCCAAGTGTCCCAGTCGAAGAGGTTGCTCTCCGGAAGCCAGGGCGCAATCTGGAGTAAGCACACCCAGGCCTGGGAGGCCTGACTATCCAAAGAGGTCAAGCCCTCGACTCTTGAGCAAAACTCAAAGGGACTCTAAAGCAGGGTCAAGTTTAGAGTAAGACTTCCCCATAATTTATGGGAATACACTCACCCGCAGACTGATTGGCCGGTCAGCGATCTTCGTGTGGGGAGCCGAGTTCCTCACATGGGGCACCAGTCTGCAGGGTCCTCCGGCAGTCGCAGTTGAGGGAAGATCGGGGCCAGCCCGACCTCGTCCCAGGGGCTGAGCGGGATGGCGAGTGTCGGCGGCTCAAAGAAAACCACATGGAGCCGGGAGGCTGTCAAAGCAGGATCTCACCTTTATTGTAACATGCTGCAATATTTATACACTTAGGCTAGGGGACAAAAGGCAGAAGCAGGAAGGAGAGGGTACGTAAAATGAGGTGACAGGCTTCAAGCCAATAAAGTCTAACCCTGTCACCTGTATCCAGGCAGAGGCTGTTTCAGGTCAGGTCTTGCTGAGTCACTCCTATGCGGAAGTGTGCGGACAGCACCAATTCGACTCAGGCTTAAGAAGTTCCTCTAGGCCTCAAGTAGGCCTTGCCCACGCGAGAAGGCCCAACAGCTACTTACCATTATTTGATCTTTGACAAGCCAATTAAAAACATTCAGTGGGGAAAAGATTCCCTATTGTGCTGGGTGAACTGGCTGGCAACCTGTAGAAGACTGAAATTGGACCCACACCTTTCACCATTAACCAGACTCTCACTGGATTAAACAGTTAAACTTAAGACATGAACCTATAAAAATACTAGAAGAGAGTGCAGGGGAAACCCTTGAAGAAATCGGTCTGGGTGAGTATTTTGTGAGGAGGACCCTCCGAGCAATTGAAGCAGCTTCAAAAATACACTACTAGGACCTGAAAATGAATAGAGATAAAATATTTAGGAGGATTTAAAGGGTATCAAAATTATTTGTGTCAAGGGCTGCCATATTCAAAACTTGCTGGCCACACCTCTTGCCATATGACTTTAAGATAATTGAAGTTTTGCAGTTGTTGTTTGTGTTTGTGTGTGTGTGTTTTGATTTGTTTTGTTTTGTTTTGTTTTTAAACAGAGGCTCACTCTACTATCCAGGCTAGAGTCCCATGGCACAACTACCTCAAACTCCTGGGTTCAGGCCAACTTCCTGCCTCAGCCTCCTGAGTAGCTGGGAATATAGGTGCCCGCCACAATGCCTTATTAGTGTTTTCTGTTTTTAATAGAGATAGGGTCTTGAGCCCTTGCTCAGGCTTTCCTCAAACTCCAGAGCTCAGGAGATGGCCCGTCCCAGTCTCCTGGAGTGCTAGAATTACACTGTGAGCCATTTCACCAGGATTCAGTTGACGTTTTCTAAATCTCAACTTTCTCACTTGTAATATGGACTAACTAAACAAGTATGGATATTGTATTTTACATTTACTTATAAACTATAAGCTCAATGTAAATGTATTAAGAAACTAAATATTACATATATGAATTGATTGCATTTCTCTGAGGCAAATTTTTGAAGGACTTCTAAAAATTATTTGACTGGCACTTTTATGAGATTTAAAATGGGCTTCTAAGGCCAGGCACAGTGGTTCACACCTGAAATCCTAATACTTTGGGAGGCCAAGGCAGGTGAATTGTCTGAGCTCAGGAGTCCAAAACCAGGTTGAGCAAGAGTGAGACCCCATCTCTAAAAATAGCCAGGTGTTGTGATGGGCACCTGTAGTCCTAGTTACTCTGGAGACTGAGGCAAGAGGATCACTGGAGCCCAAGAGTTTGAGGTTGCTGTGAGCTGTGTCACCACAGCACTCTACTGAGGGCAACAAAATGAGACTCTGCCTCTATAAATAAATAAATAAATATTATAATATAAAATGGGCTTCTCCCAAGTAACAATGTATTTTGTATATTGTTTTTTCCTTTCTCTTAAATTCACTTTTATGAGTTTTGGTCAAGGCTTCTGATTTCTTGAACACAAGAAAGAAAAACAAGCCAGCCTTATTCTGGCTTCTTTTCATTTGTGTGCTTTTGGAATTATATAAAAAAGACAACTTCTAATGCTAACATAAGATGCTTTCAGTGCATAAGTAATCTATTGTAAAACTGAAAAATATGAGTGTGGGGAGAGGAAATATTGAGGGGTGTCAAAACATGAAAAGTTTTGCACACCCAGTAATATCTGGGAAGATTACTTTTCATTTATTCTTAAACATTATTTTTTTTTCTAAAGTACTTCTTTGGTACTTTGTCCTTTGCTTATATGCAAAAGGTAAAATAGTGATTACAGAAAATGAAGGCTCCATTAGCTTGAGTGGTGCCCTTTGGCTGACAGGCCTAATATCCTTAAACTAGAGTACTTCCCACTGCCGGTCTCTACTAATGGAGAATCACTATACACATAACTATGGCTGTCTGAAAATAGTTTTCCTCTTTATAAAGAAATGGAAAAAAGCAGGTAGAAAATGAAGAATCATTTATTAAGTGCAGCATGAAATCCATTAGAATCATAATTCCCAAACATTAAGAAAGAGATAATGAGCCTTGGAAAAGGGTAGTCTTATATATATATATATATATATATATATATATATATATATATATATATATATATATATATTATCAGCTTACTTTTATTGTGAAAAAAGGGAGATGTTAAAATGCTTCAGTTGATATATAAAGAATCTCTTTTTGATAGGGGGCTTTCTAAAGTCTTTCAACCCATCTAATGTCACATAAAATTTCAAGTGACTTCACTTGCATCTCATTATATACATATAGAGAGAGAGTGTCCATAAAGTTCATGTGCAATTTATTTTAAATACCTATTTTAGATTTGGCATTCAGAGATTGATGAGTCAATTTTAGAAACCAATATAATAGAAGCTAAAAGGGTAAGTTAATGGAACAAACAAGATAAATAAAATAAAAAGCTAGATTTGTGCTTCCCTTTACTATTTTTTTACCTTTAGGATATCAGTAAAATTTAAAAGTTCTAAAACAAAATGAAAATGAACAAATGGTCTATATGTGCTAATTATTTCATGAACAACTAGCTGTTATTCCCTTCTAAAAACCATTGTTACCTTCTTAAAGTAACACAAGATTGATTCAACGTTTTGTGGAGAGACAGCAGTGATTCTTAGTCAAAATTTACAACCAACAAAGCAGAAAAGCAAAAATACGGTGACTTAAAATCCTTAAAATAGGAACCTGTTACATGCATGTAACTGTAGAACTAAGGTTACATTTACCATCTTAGCTCTGATCCATATGAAGTCTAAGCCATATTCCGTATGCCTGTGGCTCAAAGGAGTAGGGCGCTGACCCCATGTACAGGAGGAGGTGGGTTCAAACTGGTCCCTGGACAAAAAAAACCTTCCACATCAAGGAAAGCAATGACTCATCTCAAGAGGCCATTAAATTCCAGACTCCCTGTTCTTACTGGACTTCAATGTTGTATTTGGTCTATACGGACACAGCCTCAAGGATTACAGAAAACAAATTTCACTGCAATATAGTCCTCTCTTTACTTGTAAGAAAAGCTCAAAACTGGAGGGAGACTAGATGCCAAGATTCAGAGGTTTAAAAGAGCACGTGAAGCACCAAGACAACTAATGAGAGCCGCATCCTTATCACCATTGGAGAAAAAAGGGAAAGGAGATGATGAGAGGGAAGTTCAGGGTCTTGATTCTCACATGGAATCTAAAGCAAAGTTGTCCTGGAGAGAGTACTTACCACAATTTCTAATAATAATTGTTCTTTATTTTTATCAGCCCTTTGCATAGATTATTTCCCTTAAATTTCAAAATCAAGCAGCAAGATCTTTTTTATCCATATTCTAATTACAAAAGTAATAGACAGAAAGTCAAAATAACTTATTTCATGCAGATGATAGTGGCAGTCTGAGGGCCTAGAGCTAAGGCTGTTGGACTCTAAACCTTGCTGTTTCTACTACTCCAAAATGTTAAATATTAATTTTGCACTTGCTGGAAGCCCATAAACTTCAATCTCTGTATTTGTTTTGTGGCAAACAGAAAAGTAGAAAATGGTAGCATTATTTTTATGTAGTGTGTTGTGAAACTTTTATGTTTGATGTATAGTATAAGCAATAGAACAAATTTAATTCAAGTTATTAGCCCCAGAATGGTAACTGGAAACTGTATTCACCGTGAAGTATTAACAACAATTCTAACATAAGTATATGACAGAGCCATTATTTTTTTTAAAGTTAGAAGGAAATTTAATAACAATATAATACTAATCTTTTATTTTACAAAGGAAGAAACAAAATCCCCAAGGTACGAAGTGACTTTCCTAAAAAGTAGAGTGAACCATAGCAGCCAGGGCAATTTGACAGAAAGATTCAAGCCCAGAAATAACAAATGTATGATCCATGACATTGAAATCAATATTCTGATTTCAGATAATCAAGGTAACTAATGTTTACTAAGGGCTTTCCAAGTTACAGGATCTCTTTTGTGTTTCTCATGTCCTAAGAACAGTCATAAAAGGTATTATGTTATTATACAGAGTGGACATAAAGTTCATGTGCAATTTAAAATAGTGTGTGATTTAAAATTGCACACAAACTTTATGGGCACCCTGTATTATAATATTTAATTTAGGGATAACTTCAGCACTGCAGTGATGGTCCAGTCACAAGAACTGTGCCACCACATTAGACGTGAATTGCTTACCTTAGGAATGTTACTTGAAAAAAACACACTCGGCTCTGCTTAGACCACTGGCATTTTGAGTCTCTGTTGAAAAAGCCAATCTACATTATAAGCAACAAAGCTGCCTTTTGGTATACAACGTAATTGTTTATGGAGCTCTGTGCAATAGTTTCATGAAGCAGACAGAGGTGAACAATCTAACAACCAGTGATAGCCAATGTAATATGGCATCCCAACTCTGCTGTTTGAAATCATACATTTAACCAAAGGAAAAAGCTTTAGTAACCTAAAGACATTGACCATAGTGATGATATTCAGCTTGAAGTAATAATTTCCATCAATAACACAGAAACAAAAAAAGGCTACCACCTCTGACTTTCTTTGTGGAACCCTTTTCAATGATGCATTTATAAAAGAGGCCCAGAGAAAATCATTCTAAGAAAAGTGTCAGCCTAACAGGATGATGAAAATTATGTGTAGAAACCAAAGATAATTCATCACCAAGGCTTCTGAGGTCCTGCAGGATGCAGGGCTGTCCCTCCCCCAACCTCACCTGATCATCACTCCTCTTGTGTGTGTTCGGGCCACATGGACCTCCTTCTGTCCTTTGAACACATCAGTCTTCTGGTGCACAAGGGCCTTTGCTCTTTCTGGTCTCCTCTCCTGCGAGTTTCCTTTTCCAACATTTTGTATCACCAGCTCCTTTTCATCTTTCAGATTTTCAAACCAAGGTCAATTTTCAGAAAAGCCTTTCTGGGAAACTCAAGTTTTCATATCTCCTCTCCCTAACCTAAGTTATATTTATACAACACCATTTATTTTCTTTGTAACACCTTTCTTTTTTTTTTTTTCTTTTATAATTTGACCAATTCTGGTTTTTATTTATTCCTTTTATTTATCTCCTCCTCAAGTGACTATAAATTGTGTCTGTAAACATTGTAAACGCCATTTACTTTTGTATACCGATTACCTAGAACATGACTTAGAAGACAAAATGTGTTCAATAAGTTCTTGAAATCCTTAATAATCAAGACTACGCATTCTGGGCTTGAAGTGCACTGACACCAACATGGGCTTTGGCTTTATTGTCTCCCCTCTATTCATGAGTGATGAGGAATGAAAACAGCAAAATATTAAGTATCTGCTGAATGGCAGATCAAAGAAATGAGACCCTAGGTAAAGCTGAAGAACAAGAGAAGTATTGCTGAGATATTTGAATAGTGTTGCTGTTGTAGATGGATGTGTGACCTCCCATGAGCCACGTGTTGAAATCCTGACCCCCCAGTGACTGAATGTGGAGATAGAATCTTTAAAGAGGTCATGAAGTTAAAGTGAGATCATTAGGATGGGACAGGACTGGACATCAAAGGAGGAAATTAGGATACAGACTTCTGTAGAGTAAGACTATGTGAAGACACAGAAGACCTTCTACAAGCCATGGAGAAAGACCTCACAGAAAACAAACCTGTGGACCTTGATCTCAAATGTCCAGCCTCCAAGACTGCAGGAAAAAGAATTGATGTTAAACTAACAGTTTTTGGTAGAATGTTTATGGCAGCCCTAGAAAATAAGTACAGTTACCCACTTAGGAAATGGTGGAAGGAAAGAGAAAACCAAAGGAGTCACCATGAACATAAAATCAAACCGTGAACTATTTGAGAAGAAGGATCTTATATGTTTCTACTATTGTAATTTAAATTGTCTCTGAATAAAGATTGGATAATAATGAAAAAAAGAAGAATCATATATAAAGCTATGTTCTTTGCATAGTGACCCTAGTGACTGTGGCTACAGGAAGAGAAGAAAGGAAACGAATGCAAAAGCCAAAGAGGGAAAGTCAAGAAAGAAAAGAAAATATGGAAGAACTTCATGCTGAGCACTACGCTGGGTTGCCAGGAAGATGCGCAAAGAGTGCTAACACTTGCCAGCCCCAACATTTACGGACAAAAAGACAGTCACAGTTTTACATTAAATCTAAAGCGATGCTATCAGTGTGCTGGAATTACTTTTATTTTTTTAAATCCTAATGATATCACAGATATTTCAAAGCAACGAAAGAGTGAAAGAGGCTGTTTTAAGACATTTATTTTTAATCAAACCCTGCTTCCATACTTAGGTTGCAAATTCTAGAGTCTAATCATAATAAATACAAAACATTGAATACCCGAGAATCTTAACTATCTCATCTACCAATATAAACACAGTACTTACAGAGCTTTGTGAAAGAAGGAAGTGTTCTCTTTTTAAATCTGTAAGCAGATGTGAGATTACTGGCCATTGTTTCAACCACAATGACGATGGAGAGGAAGAAATTAATTGCAATTTTGATGAAAGGAATGCCTGACAAAATAATAGTTTTTAGCAGATCATTGTTTTCACTTTTTAATTTCTATCCAGCAAAGTTTTGTTTCAATGACACATCATCATAATTGCCATTTTTATAAACACAAAAATGTGCAGGTGCATTTGAAAACTCCCCCTCTGGAGCAAATACAATGAATGAAACAAATGCAGAACCGATTTAAAATCACAAAATTTCTTTGAGCAAATGGTAATTCGCACATTGCCTGCTCTGAAAAAAATTCTAAAATACATTTAGGCCTTCCAAACAGGTAGCCAACTATTTGTAAAAGAAAGCCTGAGTTTCAATATTTGATTTAATAATTTACCTCCATGGCCTTTCGCAGATTTTGTCCCCTTTCACAATAAATGCTTTACCTTAAAAAGAGGTTTAGTGTGTTCATATCCTTCACATAAGCACTCAAGTACCATCATTGAATTCCTTATGCTTCACAAGTGTAATATGAATTCAAAATGGGTCAGGCCAGGAAAGAAATGTCTTGGAGTGTATCCCAAAAAGTCTATTCCATGAAACTTGAAATCATACATTGAAACAAGTTTCTTATTCTTCAAGAGTTTGTATAAACTGTTTTCTCCAGGTACTGCTCAGCTACCTGAAGATACCTTCAATAAAGAAATGCGTGTTGTATGCAGAAAGACTCAGTTTGTAGCTTTCATTCATTAATTCAGATATAAATGTCAAAACCTCTGTTCAAAAATAATATGCTTATAGTTAGTATTGTCTCTGTGAAAAAACAAAAGACTAATAACATGCAAATAATTTCACTTTTAATGAATACATTAGATTAGTGCATGATTATGCACTAAAAGTGTATTAGTGCATAATACACTTTTAATCTAATACATTAGATTAGTGCATGATTCATAAATTTAGCATCATTTATAACAAAAACAGAGAAAAATATTAAAAAAATAGTTTTATTCTTTGGTAAGTAGAAATATTTCCTACTCAAAATACACTCCCACTAAGCTGCTAACTTACTAAAATTTTATCATTATGAATTCATTCTTTTGGGCTAATACGAAATAATTTATTTGTTCTAAAAGAAGGATTTTATCAGCGTTCGCACTTAAAGTTCCTTCCCATGACTCATACAATCCTAGCTTTGGAAATATACTTAGAAGAATACGTTTAGTCGAGTCAAGTTTATGCATGAACCTCCTCTCAAACCTGTCAGAATGAAATCCATTTTCTCTTTGAAAATATTCCATGGTTTAGAAGACACTTCTAATGTAAAATAGTTTTTTTTCCCCTAAAATTAGAAATTAGAAAACATTTTCCAATTTATTTATTTTTTTATGAAATCATAGCTGTGCACATTAATGCAATTATGGAGCACAATGTACTGGTTTTATATACAATTTGAAATACTTTCAAACGAGGTGAAGGCTATGTTAACCACTTTCCAATTAAAAAAATAATAACCGAGTTTCATCTGCCTCACTGGTCTCCAGAGTTACACACAGGAAATCTGATTTTTCTATATAATCACTTTAAACATCTGAAAATATCTATCATGAGCCAATTTAATTTCCTCTGTTCTAAAATAAATGGTGTTACTTCAATGATTTCTTCTATGACAGGGTTTCGTGCTGATCTACTTAATGAACAGATAATAGTGAACACTTAGAATGTGGCAAGCACTCTGTATAGAGTAAATAAACACACCTCCTGCATTTATGGCTTTTAGAGTTGAATGGAGAGAGAAAAAAACAAGCAGATATAAAAGCCATATTGATAAGAGCTATGAAAAAACATTTCAGAGTAATACAATACAGAATTACAGGAACTTAACTAGCTAACAAATCGCCAGGCACAAGGAAAAGAGCAGAGGGAAAGAAGAAATACGCTCTACAGAGAAGGAAGAGACACAGATTGCAAATTAGATGAGTCTACTGGCCATTCATAGGGTCAATCTCCATATATACATACATGGAGTTTCTAAAATCAAAGCAATTCCCATAGAATCTTGGAAAAGAGAAGACATCAGCAGAAAAATGGAGGAAATGTGAAATTTCTGTGTAGTTTAGTAAAGTGTTAGCTTATAGGTTGTGATGGTTATTATAGCCATACGAGATATTAATGGTAGGAGAAAGCCAGGTCAGCAGTGTATAGTAATATTATGTATTACTTGTGTAACTTTTACATAATATTAAAATTAATTTAAAATAATTGAAAGTAAGAGGAGAAAGGTCCTCTTTGCCTACTTGCCTTGGGAACGAAAGCCCGTTTGTTGTGTCTGGTGAATGTACCTTGCTTTTAAGCTTTCTTACTCTGTAAGCTTTTCTCTTCCTCCGTAAACTTTGTTAAATGCTTGCCTTAAAAAAAATAAAAAGGAAAGGGCGGTGCCTGTGCTCAGTGAGCAGGACGCCAGCCACGTACACCAAGGCAGGTGTGTTCAAACCCAGCCCCGGCCTGCTAAACAAAAATAACAACTGCAACCAAAAAATTGCCAGGTGTTGTGGCAGGCGCCTATAGTCCCAGCTACTCGGGAGGCTGAGATAAGAGGCTCTCTTAAGCCCAAGAGTTAGAGGCTGCTGTGAGCTGTGAAGCCATGGAACTCTACCAAGGGCGACAAAGTGAGACTCTGTCTCTAAATAAAAAAAAAAAAAGGGAAAAAGGACCAAATGTTTACCACAAATGCCATTTTGCAGGAGGGTATAGACGAATGTCACTTAAGCATGTTACAAAAGAATCGAATGCATTCACAGAAGGAGAAATGAAATCTAAACCTTTCCTAAGATGTTGTGATACACCATGGCCGACAAAAATTCTAAAAGAATAATGAACTTTCTTTTCATAGATTTTAGGTATTTATTGGCAGTATGTACTACAATGGGAACCCAGAAAAGGAAGAACTCATTCTATTTGGGGATCTCTGAAACAGATTTTTTTTTTTTTTTGGTCTAGTGATCAAATACTTTAATTGCATAGAAAAGTAATAAGAATAACATAATAAACATGCATCAATCCACTATGGACAATTAACATCTGTTAAAATTTTATCATATTAGCTTCATATCCCTTATTAAATATTTAACTAGAATTAACTAGGAACTAATAAGATACGTTACTTATAGAGAGTAGATGGACACAGAGTTGAGAGAATAGGTATGAGAGTGTGATTTTTCTGGGTATATGTTTTTCAATAATTTCAAACATTTCATTCTAGTGTTTTGCATATTCAAAATGAAAATAAATAAAATAGGAAGAAAAATGAAATCAATAATTGGCTTCAAATAGAAGTTATAAATTTTAGTTTTAGGTCAGCTTGAAAGCATGAAAACACAGATCAAGTAATTATTTTGCTTAGCTTTTTAAACACGTTATGCCTCAAGAAAAATATTCCGAGCTCAGAAAAGTCTACAAAAATCTTGTGATTGATCTAGATATTTATTGTTGCTAATGAAATTGGTGGTATAATTCAAAATTTGCTACTATTTTATAGAATAAAGGAAGTGAGTAAATTTACTAACATTTTTGGAAACCAAAGTTATCACTGATTTGGAAGGTAAATAACAACGTGGAATGAGAAAGCTAAAGAATTCTGTGAAATCAAATGGGAATTGGATATATACACAGAGGTTTATATTCTATAAAAATGTTTTTCTATTTCTATTCACTAAAGAAAGGGCTTAAAAACATTGATACTACAATAAACATCTGTAATATCCAGATTTCTAAGTAGCATTTCAGGGCGACGGCCCCATATGCCGAGGGTGGCGGGTTCGTACCCAGCCCTGGCCAAACTGCAACAAAAAAAAAATAGCCGGGCGTTGTGGCGGGCGCCTGTGGTCCCAGCTGCTCGGGAGGCTGAGGCAGGAGAATCGCGTAAGCCCAAAAGTTAGAGGTTGCTGTGAGCCGTGTGACGCCACGGCACTCTACCTGAGGGCGGTACAGTGAGACTTGGTCTCTACAAAAAAAAAAAAAAAAACTGAACAGGAACAAGAAAGAAAGCAGACTCTGTGGAAAATGGATAATTTTATGTCTAGGCAGAGAAATTGTAAAACAAGTTTAGAAGACTTTGTACCTAGAAACAAATACACAATAACTAATGAAACTGAACTTGGGAAAATGGGCAAATGCTCTTTGAAGCCTCTTTTTATAAGAGCATTAATGCATTCATGGAGTCACAACCCTCATGACCTTACTTCCCAGAAGATATTACCTCTTTCTACCAAGCACAGCAGAGATTAAGTTTCAACAAGTTTTGGAGAGGATCTATTCAAGCCCTAGCACCTATTCTGGAGACACCCAATTTCTAATATTGGTAATGTTGGCAGAAAGGGGGAAATTAAGCAACAAAATGAATAATGAATAATAATGGAAATGAATACTATCACATAAAATAAAAAAAATCCACAGACCCCATAGTGATAATAACAAATAATAATAATGATGACAGGCAGAGCGGGACTAAAAGAGAAAAATCTCCAGCATGGAAAAATTATAACTAATACATGTAGAAGAAATAATAGAATTAGAAAATCACTTTGGCAACTCAATCTTCACAAGACGATCCTATAAAAAGCAAAAAGAGAATGTTTATGTTTACAATTTCTATTAATCATCACCTTATTCAAATAACTAAACTCATCACCAGTATTGGAAATGAGGCTTCAAAGAGCATTTACCCGTTTTCCCCCTTCTGCCACTTCCATCACGTGAGAACACATGGAAGTGGCAGAAGCCTCAGGACTGTGAGAAACAAATTTCTGTATGCCTTTAGGAATTAGTCAGTCACAGGTATTTTCTTATAGCAGCACAAATGGACTCAAACATTCTTGTAGTATTCTTTCCAAAGGGTTTAACTCTTACTCTAGAGATGATGAAACAAATGGATTCATACAGAAGGTAGGGCATTCTGCAGATAACTTGCATAAATTCCATGAAAAATTATATGACATAAGATACAAGATATAGGATTGTCTTAGGTTTAAACCAACACGATATACAAATTAAACGCATCGACTTTGACTGAATTTTAGACAGGAGTGTCTGAGGATATTCAAAGTAATAACACTTTGACGACCCTGATTTCACTGAAATTTTAAAGGTTAATAATGTCTTTAGATTTGGCATATATTCACCAATTCAACTAGTCTTTTGTAAAGGATACATGTTGTGTTTGTGGACACAGCATCCTCTTCTACTTAACTCTTCCCCTTTGGGATACTTCCTCAAACCTACACTCCATGAGTTCTGGTTTATTTCCAATAGCAGTTTTCAAATCCTCCAACACAAGAGTGTATACTTGAGTCAAGATAGAAAAATTATTACATTCACGTGGCCGTCAAGCAACAGGCATATAAATTACACAATCAGAGTCATTCTCTCTGATATTATGTGTAGACTCAGTTTGAGAGAACTCTCTTTGTGCACTTCCAGTGTATGCTGCATTGGAAAGATATATACTTTAGCACCTCGGTTTATGATCACACTGTCACTTAATAGATCCCAAATATTGGAGGTATATAAAGAACCACCTGAGTATATAAGGACATATGGTAAGACCAGAAGCACATTCTTCATAAATCCATAAAACAAGCAGTTTAAACTCAGAAGACCTTGGTTTATAACATATTTTCTTATTGTAGATGTAGTTGGTACCTCTTAGGAGTATGAAATGAATATTACTTTTCAATAAACTCAATATATGATGTTTAATACCTCTGTTTAATATAATCACCTCTGTTACCCTTAATAGATGCAAAGATAAATGTGACAGCAGCAAAAGTATCATCTACCAACACAAATTGCTTCTTTGGTTTCCCGAGTGAAAAGAAATCACAAGAATAAAGAGAAGTACACAAAGAGAATACGGGAGATTCAGAAACACAGGTACTCGGAGAGACAGAGACAGCAGACCTAATTATATCATTTGTCTTTTTTGTCCTAAAAGTCAGTGCCTCTCCTTGATTACACAGTTTTCTAAAACTTCTCTGCACAGAGCTACTTGAATTGAAATTCATTTGTGTTGTATGGAAAAAAAACCTCAATACACAATTGAAGGCAATAAATAATGTGCATGTAGCTTCATGACAACATCTAAAATACTCAACATGTATCTAATAACCTCAAAGACTCTTTATTAAAATAGTGAATAACATAATCTCATTAATTCAGATCCCATTAAGCTGAGAATTTTTCTTAATTTTCACTTAAGCTAAGCAGCACTATCTATTAATGGAGGCCCCAAACTTAAACAGTACAAATCCATGCATGGCTACACTGTTCATGATATATTTCATAGCCCATATTTAAACTACAGGCCATGGCAGTTATATGGATTTATTTAAAGCTGGTTTATTTTTGTCTTTGTTCTTGTTGTGATCTCATGAAATGTGTAACACCAAGAAAAGAAACAATTTGGTTTATGTGGCTCGACAATGCCTTAGCTGCTGCAAATTTATCTTAGCATTTCTTATAAGGAATGAGGTGAGGGAATGCCATGTAAATTAAACATCACGTATTGATTTTATAACAAAGTAAATTTCAAACTCCAAGTACCATCTACATCTACAGTAAGCAAATAGAATATAAATAGAAGTCCTCTGAATTTAAACCTCTTCTTTTATGTATTTATGACAAATGCTTCAGATCTGTTCCTTACCGATGTACTGTTATAGTCATGTGATACTTCTGGTATCGTCAAGTGAATTTAAATCAATTGCTATTTCCTTACTGAAGTCAATAAACACTTATTTAGTGCATATTGTGATCTATGTAATATGTTGTCAACTGGAAAATCAAGAATGAACAAGATTTTCCCTCTATAGCAGTGGTAAAAAAAATGGTAAGTATAACGAAATATAAACTGGATAAATCTAAACAAGCAATATGTCAGATGGAAAATGAGGAGAAAACAAAACATTTAAATTTCTCTTTATGAATTTGTTCTTCAGTGGCATTGAATCTTTTTTTTTATTATTTGTCTTTAGTGTGAAGATAGAAAGCGATATTAGCACCTGGAAGCAATTTGCAGACAAATTCAATCATTTAGGAGTGTATTATTACATTGTTTGCCCTTTTCTGAAGGATGAAGAAAGACAAAAAACATCAGTATAAAAAGGAAGGGTGCCAAAAAGAGCTTCTGAAATTTCCCGATGGCAAAATCATTGTATCTTTTGGAAAGACTAGGCTGTACATACATGTGCGTATTTATAATTTGTTCTAACCATTTTGATTTTGGAATTGGGAAGGAAATAATAAAACTGAATACCAAAGATGACTTTTAAAACTATGTTTAGGGCACTATTGCGGGTTGAATTGTATCCCCTAAAAGTTCTTTTGAAGTGTTAATTAATCCCTTAGTTCTTCACTATGTGATCTTATTTGGAAATAGATCTTTGCAAATATAACTAGTTAAGATGAGGTCACACTGGAGTAGAGAAGATCTGTGATACAGTATGACTCCTGGCTTTATAAAAAGAGAAGAAGAGGCACAAAGGCAGAGACACACAAAGGACAGTGTCACATATCAAGGGAGGTGGATATTGACAATTGCAAGACCAGGATTGCTGGCAAACCACTAGATGCCAGGAAGAAAGGAGGAAGCATTCTCTCCCATGGGTTTTAGACAAAACAGGACTCTGACAACACATTGATCATTTTTTACCTCTAGCCTCCAAAATCATGAAACAATAAATATTTGACATTTTTAACCCACCTAGCTTATGGAATTTTATAATGCTACTCTTAGGGAAAAAATGTGGCAGAACATATGAACATTAATTCTATGCCATCCTTTGTATATTTAGGCAACAAAGATAATCCAAAATACCAGAGAGATGCTCTTCTGCAATACATCAAATGTAGACTCAGAAACTATGTTTTGATGCTACCATCAAACACTGATGTTATCTGTAACAGCACTTCAAAGTATTACCTATGAACTTTTTATGGGGAATTGCCAGGCTGGGGAATCAAGTCCCTTGCTTTCATGAGACAAGAGAGCTTCAAGATTTGGCAATAAAATGAGTTTTAGCTTACACCTTTCTTTCAATTTGGGGCTCAGGACCAATCTTTAAGTAGTTTGTAGAATATAAACTTTGTTCAGGGGTTAATAATAATTCTAGCACTCACATTTTGTGTCAAACCTTTATTTCCAAATTTAGGCAAAACAGACAACAAAAAACAAGAAAACAAACAAAAATATTTGAATGGTTTATAACTTATAAACTCTTAGGCAGAATTCCAGTTAAGGAAAAAATCATTGAGGACCATGGAGTAAACTAAGAATTATAAGAAAGAATATTTTGGACTGTGATGTCAGCAAGATTCAGAATAGGAGGTCTCTTCTGCTATATCTCCACAGCAACAATAATTTTTAGGTATCTGTGAGAATAGTGAGAGCTTTGGGATTCAGGTAGAAGGCCTGAAATCCTTCTTGGGTGGAGTCCAAGACCTCTTGATACAGGACAGGTAGTGCCCCCAGAGGACCATTTTAAGAGAGCAGACCAGCACCCAGGTAGCATGGTAATCAACCAGAGTCCTGGTTCTAGATCTTGAAATGGCTCCATCTTCATGTAATTTTTCTATAGTCCCATTTGTCATTAGCCCTGCTAATAGAAATATCTACCAAGCAAATGAGGAGAGATGATGCCCACTTACACCTCAGATGACAGGCCTGCCCATCTTAGTCCTGACTTTGGAGGACCCATAAATTGTCCAGTACTTGGCTCCAGCCCCTCTAAAATGTGGTCTGAGAGTAGTTTTATCCAGATAGGAAATTCTGAGACTTTCCAGGGCTATGCTGCTGAAACAGGTGTGCTAACTTTGATCCTAAAACAGCCTTGTGACTCAGTTCCAACCTTTATCAGCTGAAGTCTGACAGTAGTTCTGCTCACCCCGGGACCCAAAGGGTGATACCAATTCTGACAATTAACTTTGAACTTGTTACCACATGCTTGTGTTAGCACTGTACAAACAATTGTAACATTTGATATATCAGTGTCTCACAGCTGTGTTGTGGCAATGTGTGGCAGTGTCTTGCTGAGTGGTGTTCATTATTGTTGTTTCATGTTTTTATGTGTCATCTAAAGAATGTTAGAGCTTGAGTTAGATCAATGAACAAACATTAAATTTCTTGTTAAATTTAGCAAGAATGGAAGTGAAATCAGGGACATGTTACTCCAAGTTTGTGGGAATAATGCCATGAAGGAAACAGTAGTGTAAAAATGGATTAAATGTTTTTCTTAGTGGAAAGTTACTGAAGAAGCAAAGTCATGCTGGCCAGTCATGAGCAGAACTGATGAAAACATTGCAAACATTTGCCAAATTGTGTGTCAAAATCATTGGCTGACTGCAAGAATCATGGCAGACCAATTAAACATGGGCAGAGAAACAGAAGAATTTTCGACAACAGCTCATGGCTCTTAAATGATGACAATGCACCAGCTCACATGGCACTGTCTGTGAGGGAGTTTTTAGCCAGTAAACAAATAGCTATATTGGAATATCCTCCCTACTCACTTGATCTGACCTCAATGACTACTTTCTTTACCTCAAGATAAAGGAAATATTGAAAGGAGGACATTTTGATGACATTCAGGACACCAAGGGTAATATGACAATAGGTCCAATGTCCATTCCATAAAGAGTCCCAAAATTGCTTGAAATGGTGGACTAGGCATTGGCATTAGTGAATAGCTCTCCAAGGGGACTTCTTCAAGGGCAATCATAGTGATATTCAGCAATAAAGTATGTAGAATTTTTTCAAGGATGAGTTTGTGAACCTAATTGTCACACCATTTATATCCCTACAACCTCAGTATTACGGTAGATTATAAAACAGCCCCAGAACTTAGCCCCAGCCCCTCTCAGCTGAGAGGAGTGAGAGCAATTCTATTGGCCCAGGGACCCAGAGACATAGTGGTCCATTCCCCCAGAGGAAGACCTACAGATTTCAGTATTAGTTGTAGAACCTGAGACAGGGCTTGACTCATTTTCAGGTGATCTCAGCTTCAATCTGGAGCCAGTAATTTCTACCCATCAGGCCATACAGCAAACAAAGTGGGAGCGTTTTAGGGATCCAGAGAACACTACACCTATCCATGTTAATAAGCATGCAATCTGTGGACGCTGAATTGGACTCACATCCCATTGCCAGTCATGCTGAACAAGTTCTTAGAGGCAGTCCAGATCAGATAGGGTCAAGACCCTCTTCAATCCCTAGTCACAGCCCTGCCGATTTCAGAATCCCACTGAAAACTCAGCTACCACCATGTGACCCAGCTCCAACACCACTCAATCACAATTCTGGACACAACCACCTCAGTTTGGAAAACTAATAGAAGTCCTTCCTCAACCAGGAAGTCCTTCCTCGTCCAGTCCATGAAGACAGGAAGAAGTGTTTGCTCTTTCAAATGCACAAATACAAATGCATGTTCAGGGCGGCGCCTGTGGCTCAGTCGGTAAGGCGCCGGCCCCATATACCGAGGTGACGGGTTCAAACTCGGCCCCAGCTGAACTGCAACCAAAAAAAAAAAAAATAGCCAGGCGTTGTGGCGGGCGCCTGTCGTCCCAGCTACTCGGGAGGCTGAGGCAAGAGAATCGCTTAAGCCCAGGAGTTGGAGGTTGCTGTGAGCTGTGTGAGGCCACGGCACTCTACCGAGGGCCATAAAGTGAGACTCTGTCTCTACAAAAAAAAAAAAAAAAAACAAATGCATGGTTCACATCCTTTATGAACATAGATAAAAAAATTTTCAACAAGATACTTCCAAACCAAATTCAATAGCACATTGAAAAGATCATATGTTCAACAAGCCCATAGCTAGCAATATACTCAACAACAACAAAAAAAACTGTAACCTTTTCCTCCAAAATCAGGAAGAAGACAAGTATGCCCACTCTTATCATTTCTATTCATATAGTACCAGAAATCTTAGCCTGAACAATTCGGTGGGAAAAGAGAAAAGGCATCCAAATTAGAAAGAAAGTAGTTAAATTATGTCTTTTTGCAGATGTCATAATTTTGTACGCAAAAAACCTCACATATACTTGACTAAAAAACTATTAGAGCATATAAATTAAGTCAGCAAGTCACAGGATACAAGTCAACACACAAAAATCACTTACATTTCTTTACACCAACAAGAAAGTATGCAAAAAAGGAAATTAAAAAAATAATTTCATATGCCATATTATCTAAATAAATAAAATGCTTAGAAATAAATTTCACCAAGGAGGTCAACTAATAGTGTACTTAAAACTGTAAGACCCATGTTCATGGAGTGCAATAATCAATATTGTTAAAATGTCCATACTATCCAAAGAAATCTACAGATGCAATCTTTATCCTTATCAAAATTCCAATAGCTTTTCACAGAAATAGGAAAATCAATTCTAACACGTGGAACTACAAAATGCACTGAAAAGCCAAAGTGAGACTGAGAAAGAAGAACAAAGCTGAAAATATAACATTCCCTGATTTCAGACTATATAACCAAGCTATAGTTATCAAAAAAGTATTTTACTAGCATTGGCCACAGACATATAAGCCAATGGACAGAATGGAGTGCCCCCAAATTAATCCATACATGCTCAGCTGATCTCTAACAAGGGTGCTATCAACACAATGGAGAAGGATAGTCTCTCCAATAGATTTTTAAAAAATGTTAAATAGCCAGTGCAAAATGGAGGGAAGACATAAAGGTAAGATCTGAAATTTTTAAACTTCTGGGAAAAAATTTAGGTAAAAATACTTATTGACATGGACTTTGACAAGAGTTTTTGCCTATGATACCAAAAGCACAGGCAACAAAAGCAAAAAAATAGATAATTGGGACTACATCAGACTAAAAAACTACACAGCAAAAGAAACAATTCACAAAATAAAAAGGAAACTTACAGAGTGGGAGAAAATATTGGCAAAGCATACATCTGAGAAGAAGTTGATATTCAAAATACAATAGAACCTCCATAGTTGACCACCTCCCTACATTGCCACCACCTTAAGTTTACCTCATAGACCAGGTGTACTCCCCAGATACATATCAGTACAGTAGGCCTACTTCCTTATGTTGATCACCTCCATCTACTGACCAATTTGTTATAGTCCTTTGAGTGGTCAGCTTACAGAGCTTCTACTGTGTATATGTAGCTCACTCAACTTAGTAATGAGAAAACAACCCAATTAAAAAATGGGCAAAGGATCTGAATAGACATTCATCTAAAGAAGCCATACAAATGGCCAACAGGAATATGAAAAGGTGCTTAACATCATTAATCATCAGTGAAATGCAAATCAATATCACAATGACATATTAGCTGACAGCTATTAGGATAGATATCATCAAAATGAAGGTAGATAACAAAGTTTTGGAAAATTGTGGGGAAAGGGAACTCTTGCACACCTGTGGAACATAAATAGGTATAGTTATTATGAAAAATAGTATGGAGTTCCTCAAAAAAATTAAAACTAGAACTACTATATTTTTCAGCAATCCCACTTCCCAACATAGATCCAAAATAATAAAATCAGTTTATTGAAGAGTTATCTACACCCCCATAATAATTTCAGTATTATTTATGATAGCCAAGATACAGAAAAACCCAGGTATTCATTGATGAATGGATAAAGAAAATGTGAGACATGTATCTCTCTCTTACACACACACACACACACACACACATTCAATGTGATATTATTCAGCCATAAAAAATAAGTCAATTTCATCATATGAGACAACATAGGTGAAACCAGAAGAACACTTTGCTTGGTGAAATAAACCAGCCACGCAAAGACAAATCCTAGTGAATCTCATTTATACATGGAATCTAAAAACTTCAAAGTCATATAAGCAGAGAGTAAAACAGTGGGGGGTGATGGGTCTAGGGAGACATCAGTCTAGGGTACAAAATTTCTGTTTTAACAATAAATTCTGGACACTTAATGTACAACAAGGAACTATAGTAATTCTGTATGGTTCACTTGAAATGACGACAGAGTAGATTTTAAGCTTCTTTACCACATACACACACATACACACACAATGGTAACTCTGGGTGACTAATGAATGGATTAATTAATTTGACCATGATAACCTTTATACTATATATATATATATATATATACACACACACACACATTATCATCACATTGCACAGCTTGAGTATATCGGGTGAACATGAAGTTCATGTGCAATTTAAAGTTACAACTATTTTAGATTGTATATGAACTTTATGTTCATCCTGTATATAATTTTTATTTCTCAATTAAATATTTTAAAATTTTAAAGCTATGCTCATCATCCTTAATTATCAGAGAAATGCAAATCAAAACTACTTTGAGATATCATCTAACTCCAGTAAAATTAGCCCACATCACAAAATCTCAAGACCAGAGATGTTGGCGTGGATGTGGAGAAAGGGGGACACTTCTACACTGCTGGTGGGAATGCAAACTAACATGTTCGTTTTGGAAAGATGTTTGGAGAACACTTAGAGATCTAAAAATAGACCTGCCATTCGATCCTACAATTCCTCTACAAGGTATATACCCAGAACACCAGAAATCACATTATAACAAAGATATTTGTACCAGAATGTTTATTGCAGCCCAATTCATAATTGCTAAGTCATGGAAAAAGCCCAAGTGCCCATCAATCCACAAATGGATTAATAAATTGTGGTATATGTACATCATGGAATATTATGTAGCCTTAAAGAAAGATGGAGACTTTACCTCTTTCATGTTTACATGGATGGAGCTGGAACATATTCTTCTTAGCAAAGTATCTCAAAAATGGAATAAAAAGTATCCAATGTATTCAACCCTACACTGAAACTAATTATAGCTTTCATATGAAAGCTATAACCCAATTATAACCTAAGAATATGGAGATGGGGGAAAGGGAGGGGAGGGGAGGGGGGAGGATGGGTGGAGAGAGGGTAATTGGTGGGACCACACCTATGGTGCATCTTAAAAGGGTACATGTGGGATGGGGAGCAAGATGGCAGCCGAGTAACAGCTTCCTTGCATCTGGGCACCGTGAGTCTGGGGAGATAGGACTCCAGGCATCTCTGGCTGGTGGGAACTGCCTATCATCACTCCTATGAAAATACAGGGAGTCAGCGAGAGACTTCTGGACCCCAAGAGGAGGACTAAAACAGTGGAAAGCCGGCAAGTGGTCGCGTGTGTTCAATCCGTCTAAACCCGCCCACAACTGTAAGTTCAGTAGCAGCGAGACTGCAAACCAGAAAGGCCTTACCTGTGAACTGTTTTGATGTCCTTGGACTTGGCACTGAGTTGAACTGCCTTGGGGAAGGCCTGAGCGGGAGTGCGGAGAACTTTGGCCGTTGTCTAGGGCCCCAGTCTGAGCCGCTGAGCCAGATGGAGCTGATAGTGTTTGGTGGTGGGTCACACGGATCCATTGTCAGTGATCTGCCCCGGCAAGCTCTGCCCTCAGGGTCGCAGAGCTAGAAACGGGTGGGAGCTGGTAACCCAGCAACCAAGTAGCCTAAGGGTGGGGTCTGAGCCGCCTTGCAGCCCTAACCCTCAGGGGCAGAGTGAGATCGGTTTTGGCACACTGAGTAAGTGCATAGCCACTTCAGCAGCGATTCCAGCGAGAAAGCTGGGAAAGCTTCTGCTCAGCAAGTTTACAAGTTCAAAGTGCCTTTTAAGTAGGCTGAAGAGAGATTTAGGGTGTCTACCTGCTGGGGTTTGAGAAATCAGCAGCCTCCAGTCGTATCAGAACTGTGACTAACATCTCATACCCCAGAAGACCACGTGTTGCCCAGACAATATTCAATAACATACACAAACTGCTTTGTTTTTGGTTGTGTATTTTTTTCTTCTTTTTTTTTTTGGTTTCGTTGTTTTTTTTGTTTGTTTATTTTGACGTTGCTGATGTTCTTTTGTTTTTTTAATTTCAATCTTTTCCACACAGATCCCTTTTTCTTTCTCAATTTTCCTAGTTTAATTATAATTTCCCATTGCTGCCTTTTTTAATAACTTCAACTTCATTTTTGCTAGTGTTTCTACCGATATAATTTGGTTTTTCACCCAATTTTATCCCCGTAAAGTTTTCTGTTTGCTTCTTTTGGTTTGATTTATAGCATTTTTGTCTTTCCTCTCTACTTGGTGGAGGTGGGGTACTGTGTCTGATCAGGTTAGCAAAGAGCTGCTGACCTCAAGGGAACCACGCAACTGGGCACCCCCAGAAGGTGGGGTTTTTTTAAGGTTGTGTCAAAGTACCCTACTGTACACCTATATTGCCCTGTCTCCCTCTTTCTGTGCCTCTCTTCTTTTTGTCAATATTCCTTATACCCACCCCCTCTCCTTTCTCTATCTTTCTTTTTTTCTTATCACTCGGTCCTCCTTTCTTTCATCCCCTTTTTTTGCTCTTCAACCTTCTCACCCTTCTGCTCCTATAACCCTTAGTCCACAGGCATAAGAACTTAAAGAGCAAGAGGAAGTGAAAGGAAAATTAGGGCAAGGAAACAGATAAAAGAAATCACTCATGAGGAAGAATCAGCAGAAAACTCCAGGCAACATGAAGAACCAGTCTAGAACAACCCCACCAAGGGACCATGAGGTAGCTACTGCAGATGATTCCACCAGTATAGAAATGTTAGGAATGACAGAAAGGGAATTTAGAATACACATGTTGAAAACAATGAAAGAAATGATGGAAACAATGAAGGAAATTGCTAATAAAGTGGAAAATAACCAAAAGGAAATCCAAAAACAGAATCAAATAAGAGATGAACGATATGAAGAATATAAAAAGGATATAGCAGACCTGAAGGAACTGAAACAGTCAATTAGGGAACTTAAAGATACAATGGAAAGTATCAGCAACAGGTTAGACCATGCAGAAGAAAGAATTTCAGAGGTAGAAGACAAAGTTCTTGAGATAACTCAGACAGTAAAAGAGGCAGAAAAGAAGAGAGAGAAAGCAGAACGTTCACTGTCAGAATTATGGGACTTTATGAAGCGTTCCAACATACGAGTTATAGGAATTCCAGAAGGGGAAGAAGAATGCCCCAGAGGAATGGAAGCCATACTAGAGAATATTATAAAAGAAAATTTCCCAAACATCACCAAAGAGTCTGACACACTGCTTTCAGAGGGATATCGGACCCCAGGTCGCCTCAACTCTAACCGAGCTTCTCCAAGACACATTGTGATGAACCTGTCCAAAGTCAAGACAAAAGAAAAGATTCTGCAAGCTGCCAGGAGTAAGCACCAGTTGACCTACAGGGGCAAATCCATCAGAGTTACCGCAGACTTCTCTAATGAAACTTTCCAAGCAAGAAGACAATGGTCATCTACCTTTAATCTACTTAAACAGAACAATTTTCAGCCCAGAATTCTGTACCCTGCTAAGCTAAGCTTCAAAATTGACGGAGAAATCAAATCATTTACGGATATACAAACATTGAGGAAATTCGCCACAACAAGACCAGCTCTACAGGAAATACTTCAACCTGTTCTGCACACTGACCACCACAATGGATCAGCAGCAAAGTAAGAACTCAGAAATCAAAGGACAAAACCTAACCTCCACACTGATGCAAAAGATAAAATTAAGCAATGGACTCTCACCAAATAAGACGAATAGAATACTACCACACTTATCAATTATCTCAATAAATGTTAATGGCTTGAATTCCCCACTGAAGAGACATAGAGTGGCTGACTGGATTAAAAAACACAAGCCATCCATTTGCTGTCTGCAAGAAACACACCTGGCCTCAAAAGACAAATTAAAGCTCCGAGTCAAGGGTTGGAAGACAATTTTTCAGGCAAACGGAATTCAGAAGAAAAGAGGAGTTGCAATCTTATTTTCAGATACATGTGGATTTAAAGCAACTAAAGTCAAAAAAGACAAAGATGGTCACTTTATATTGGTCAAGGGAAAACTACAACAAGAAGACATTTCAATTCTAAATATTTATGCACCCAATTTAAATGCTCCCAGATTCCTGAAGCAGACCTTACTCAGTCTGAGCAATATGATATCTGATAATACCATCATAACAGGGGACTTTAACACACCTCTTACAGAGCTGGACAGATCCTCTAAACAGAAATTAAACAAAGATGTAAGAGATTTAAATGAGACCCTAGAACAACTATGCTTGATAGATGCATATAGAACACTCCACCCCAAAGATAAAGAATATACATTCTTCTCATCACCCCATGGAACATTCTCCAAAATTGATCATATCCTGGGACACAAAACAAATATCAACAGAATCAGAAGAATTGAAATTTTACCTTGTATCTTTTCAGACCATAAGGCACTAAAGGTGGAACTCAACTCTAACAAAAATGCTCAAGCCCACCCAAAGGCATGGAAATTAAACAATCTTCTGTTGAATAACAGATGGGTGAAGGAAGAAATAAAACAGGAAATCATTAACTTCCTTGAACATAACAACAATGAAGACACAAGCTACCAAAACCTGTGGGATACTGCAAAAGCAGTTTTGAGAGGAAAATTCATCGCTTTAGATGCCTACATTCGAAAAACAGAAAGAGAGCACATCAACAATCTCACAAGAGATCTTATGGAATTGGAAAAAGAAGAACAATCTAAGCCTAAACTCAGTAGAAGAAAAGAAATATCCAAAATCAAATCAGAGATCAATGAAGTTGAAAACAAAAGAATCATTCAGAAAATTAATGAAACAAGGAGTTGGTTTTTTGAAAAAATAAATAAAATAGATAAACCATTAGCCAGACTAACTAGAAATAGAAAAGTAAAATCTCTAATAACCTCAATCAGAAACGATAAAGGGGAAATAACAACTGATCCCACAGAGATACAAGAGATCATCTCTGAATGCTACCAGAAACTCTATGCCCAGAAATTTGACAATGTGAAGGAAATGGATCAATATCTGGAATCACACCCTCTCCCTAGACTTAGCCAGGAAGAAATAGACCTCCTGAACAGACCAATTTCAAGCACTGAGATCAAAGAAACAATAAAAAAGCTTCCAACTAAAAAATGCCCTGGTCCAGATGGCTTCACTCCAGAATTCTATCAAACCTTCAAGGAAGAGCTTATTCCTGTACTGCAGAAATTATTCCAAAAAACTGAGGAAGAAGGAATCTTCCCCAACACATTCTATGAAGCAAACATCACCCTGATACCAAAACCAGGAAAAGACCCAAACAAAAAGGAGAATTTCAGACCAATCTCACTCATGAACATAGACTCAAAAATTCTCAACAAAATCCTAGCCAATAGATTACAGCTTATCATCAAAAAAGTCATTCATCATGATCAAGTAGGCTTCATCCCAGGGATGCAAGGCTGGTTTAACATACGCAAGTCTATAAACGTTATCCACCATATTAACAGAGGCAAAAATAAAGATCACATGATCCTCTCAATAGATGCAGAAAAAGCATTTGATAAAATCCAGCATCCTTTTCTAATTAGAACTCTGAAGAGTATAGGCATAGGTGGCACATTTCTAAAACTGATTGAAGCTATCTATGACAAACCCACAGCCAATATTTTACTGAATGGAGTAAAACTGAAAGCTTTTCCTCTTAGAACTGGAACCAGACAAGGTTGTCCTCTGTCACCTTTACTATTCAACGTAGTGCTGGAAGTTCTAGCCAATACAATTAGGCAAGACAAGGAAATAAAGGGAATCCAAATGGGAGCAGAGGAGGTCAAACTCTCCCTCTTTGCTGACGACATGATCTTATACTTAGAGAACCCCAAAGACTCAACCACAAGACTCCTAGAAGTCATCAAAAAATACAGTAATGTTTCAGGATATAAAATCAATGTCCACAAGTCAGTAGCCTATGTATACACCAATAACAGTCAAGATGAGAAGCTAATTAAGGACACAACTCCCTTCACCATAGTTTCAAAGAAAATGAAATACCTAGGAATATACCTAACGAAGGAGGTGAAGGAAAACTATGAAATCCTCAGAAAGGAAATAGCAGAGGATATTAACAAATGGAAGAACATACCATGCTCATGGATGGGAAGAATCAACATTGTTAAAATGTCTATACTTCCCAAAGCTATCTACCTATTCAATGCCATTCCTATCAAAGTACCTACATCGTACTTTCAAGATTTGGAAAAAATGATTCTGCGTTTTGTATGGAACCGGAAAAAACCCCGTATAGCTAAGGCAGTTCTTAGTAACAAAAATAAAGCTGGGGGCGTCAGCATACCAGATTTTAGTCTGTACTACAAAGCCATAGTGCTCAAGACAGCATGGTACTGGCACAAAAACAGAGACATAGACACTTGGAATCGAATTGAACACCAAGAAATGAAACTAACATCTTACAACCACCTAATCTTTGATAAACCAAACAAGAACTTACCCTGGGGGAAAGACTCCCTATTCAATAAATGGTGTTGGGAGAACTGGATGTCTACATGTAAAAGACTGAAACTGGACCCACACCTTTCCCCACTCACAAAAATTGATTCAAGATGGATAAAGGACTTAAATTTAAGGCATGAAACAATAAAAATCCTCAAAGAAAGCATAGGAAAAACACTGGAAGATATTGGCCTGGGGGAAGACTTCATGAAGAAGACTGCCATGGCAATTGCAACAACATCAAAAATAAACAAATGGGACTTCATTAAACTGAAAAGCTTCTGTACAGCTAAGGACACAATAACCAAAGCAAAGAGACAACCTACACAATGGGAAAGGATATTTGCATATTTTCAATCAGACAAAGCTTGATAACCAGAATCTATAGAGAACTCAAATTAATCCACATGAAAAAAGCCAACAATCCCTTATATCAATGGGCAAGAGACATGAATAGAACTTTCTCTAAAGATGACAGACGAATGGCTAACAAACATATGAAAAAATGTTCATCATCTCTATATATTAGAGAAATGCAAATCAAAACAACCCTCAGATATCATCTAACCCCAGTGAGAATGGCCCACATCACAAAATCTCAAAACTGCAGATGCTGGCGTGGATGTGGAGAGAAGGGAACACTTTTACACTGCTGGTGGGACTGCAAACTAGTACAACCTTTCTGGAAGGAAGTATGGAGAAACCTCAAAGCACTCAACCTAGACCTCCCATTCGATCCTGCAATCCCATTACTGGGCATCTACCCAGAAGGAAAAAAATCCTTTTATCATAAGGACACTTGTACTAGACTGTTTATGGCAGCTCAATTTACCATTGCCAAAATGTGGAAACAGCCTAAATGCCCACCAACCCAGGAATGGATTAACAAGCTGTGGTATATGTATACCATGGAATACTATTCAGCTATTAAAAAAAATGGAGACTTTACATCCTTCGTATTAACCTGGATGGAAGTGGAAGACATTATTCTTAGTAAAGCATCACAAGAATGGAGAAGCATGAATCCTATGTACTCAATCTTGATATGAGGACAATTAATGACAATTAAGTTTATGGGGGGGGAAGCAGAAAGAGGGATGGAGGGAGGAGGGTGGGGCCTTAGTGTGTGTCACACTTTATGGGGGCAAGACATGATTGCAAGAGGGACTTTACCTAACAATTGCAATCAGTGTAACTGACTTATTGTACCCTCAATGAATCCCCAACAATAAAAAAAAAAAAAAAAAAAGGGTACATGTGAAACTTAGTAAATGTAGAATATAAATGTCTTAACACAATAACTAAGAAAATGCCAGGAAGGCTATGTTAACCAGTGTGATGAAAATATGTCAAATGGTATATAAAAACCAGTGTATGGTGCCCCATGATTGCATTAATGTACAGCGCTATCATTAAATAATAAAAAAATAAAAAATAAAAAAACTTTAAAGCAAATTAAAAAGTACCTTTGGATTCCCAGTTTCCATGATTCCCAAGTGACCCTCCTATTACGTTAAGAAGGTACATTCTGCAGAATAGATGCTGGTCTAAATGTGCATACTCAGTTGAAGCATATAAGTAACATTTCCCAAGCTTCAGGTCTTGATGTGCTTTCTGCAGGAGATACAAAAAGAATGTTCCACCTGGACCTAATCTTTATACCACAGAGATCTTAGCTAGTTTGTGCAATGTTGCCGAAGAAGCTGACCAGCAAAACGTGTAAGCTGAAACAGTCAAAAAGAAGACAAAATAGAAAAAATAATAAATCCCCACCTAAGAACTGCAAATCATCACGATGTTGACTTTAACATGGAAGCAATAAGCTACAGGTGGTTTCAAATTTGAGAATAAAGTAGAGAATGATAAATGTCTAGATATTTTTATGTGTGCATGATGTAGTGTATCTTATCAAATTTAAATAGATGTATCAGAGAAAAATCTGATATGAGGACAATTAAGGTTATGGGGGGGGAGGAAAAGCAGAAAGAGGGATGGAGGGAGGGGGGTGTGTGTCATACTTTATGGGGGCAAGACATGATTGCAAGAGGGACTTTACCTAACAATTGCAATCAGTGTAACCTGGCTTATTGTACCCTGCATGAATCCCTAACAATAAAAAATTAAAAAAAAAAGTCTTAATGCATTTATTGAACACTTCAATCAGGTTTAAAACAATGAAGCATTTTTTTAAACTATCATGTTTTTATCGTTTTTAAAATTACAGTGCTTTGTCTGTATTTGAATTTTGTCAAGTTAAAAACATCGGTAATGTTCAAAGGACCTTCTACTCCTGACTGCCACCGTTTCCAAATGTAGCCAAAGTATGTGGCAACTGCTTTTATAAGTCTTTGACTGATAAGTCTGTTGTATGTAGATCTTCTTTTTGAAAGTGTACATGAATTTTTTGTAGAAAATATACTAATAACTGAGATAATGCCAGGAAGGCTATGTTAACCATTGTGATGAAAATGTGTCAAATGGTCTATGAAGTGAGTGTATGATGCCCCATGATCATATCAATGTATACAGTTATGATTTAATAAAAAAAGAAAATGTACTTTTAAATTTTGTTTAATAGTATTATTATTAAAGTTGTTGGGGAAGGTAAGTCTTAACACAGGATAACTACTGTCTCCTCAGAAATGCATTTGTATTTTTCTAATACACTCACACATCTTCAGCCTCCAGGCCTTAGAGAAAAAAACAAAAACAAAAGCAAAAACAATAACAAAACAAAAAAAAACCCTGACCATAGTCAAGAACTTTGTCTATAAAAGCAGTGTATGGTGCCCCATGATTGCATTAATGTACACAGGTATGATTTAATAATAATAATAAAGGAACTTTGAAAATAATCTAGAAAATTCATAGACTATTTAAAACTGATGTAAATCAGAAATTGATCAATATTTTCATTGGTCCCTCAGTAATTGCTTGTGTTTTTATTTTAAATCTCTACACGTTTCCTATTTAATATCTTCCTCCAAATCCACTTCTTTTGGAGACTAGAATTCTGCCCTTATACTACTTCCCTTAGCCTGCTTCTAGACTTTTATGAAATTAATTTTTCCCATTCCATGTATTATCCCATACGAACTTCTTCTGAAGCAGTTCCTCTGACATCCCTGTTCACTACCAGCCCTGCTTGGCTCCATCAGAGTAGATTATTTTGGAAAACCCTTAACCAATAATTACTAGACCAGCTCTTTAGTTCCAGAAGTTCTACTTAAAGTTTGGGATTTATATTGCCAGATATAAATTGCCACATAACAGAGTAGCTATAGCTTAGTGGCATAAAATCACAATCATTTTATTATGCTCATAGATTCTGTGGGTCAGGAATTTGGAAAAGGCACAGCTTATATGGTGGTGGCCCCCAAACACTGGGTAACACAGCATCACTGCCTGAGCTTTGCCTTCTGTTCCATCCATGCACCACCCCTGGGGGGCCTGTAGAAAAATTGTCTTCCATGAAGCCAATCCCCAACTTCTGGGGGCCCACTGCATATGATTTGACTCTGTTCTACATTGACTGATGCCGCCACTGGAAAACTGAAACAGCTGGATACAACTGAATGGCTGGAGGTTTACTCATTCACACACAGCACCTGGGCTGGGATGACTTTGTGGCTGAGCTTACCTGACATTGTCTTCTGAAGCTATAAATAGTCTTTCTATATGGTTTGGGCTTCTTCACTGTATGGTTGCTTCATGATAGTTAAGACTCTGTTATGGTAGCTTAGGGCTCCAGGAGACAGAGCAAAAGCTGTCTGGCTTTGCATATGCTAGCCTCAAAAGTCACATAGAATTTTCTGCTCTACTCTATGACTGTAACAGTAATAAGTCTGTACAGATTAAAGAAAGAATGACAAAAACCTTATCTTTCAATGAAAGGAATATCAAAGAACTTTCAATTACATACTAAATCATCTCAGTGTCCCAAAACTAAATGGAAGGAAAGCAAATTAATCATTTTTACTTTGTTCTGAATGTGCAAAAAAAACCAGCATTATGCAAGACCAATGTAATACGTGAAAAAGAGATGTAGTACTCATTTGATGAGACCAGTGAGTCTTTCTAATAACTTAGTGATCAAAAAGGACACATGGCCACAGGAATACTTACTAGACATACCTATTAATCTAATACAGTAGTGAAAGTGACCGTTTAATTATAGCTGTCAATATGTATTGGACCATCCTTGGAAAGAACAGAAATCCTGAAGAGAATTTCTTGTACAGAAGATTTACAATAATACTAAAAGTAAATAATCGAAACAATATTTTTGAGCTCTTATTATTTGTAAACACCATCTGATGCTTAACCTACTTTATTATTTGACTAATCTCACAGAACTTTTGTGACATGGGCATAATGATCCTTATTATGTAAACACAAATGAAGTCAGCAAAGTGAAGTAATTTGATCAAAGTCACACAGCTAAATTTACCACAACAAAAATCTGCACTTGGGCGGCACCTGTGGCTCAAAGGAGTAGGGCGCCGGCCCCATATGCTAGAGGTGGCAGGTTCAAACCCAGCCCTGACCAAAAACTGCAAAAAAAAAAAAATCTGCACTTGTGTTTTTCTGACACCTCAGAACTGCGGCTCTCAGAAATTGAATTTGAGAATTTGATAGGAACTGATCAATTCACTTGTCCTAAAAGAGGTATAAAGTGTCTTTGCTTTGGAGGAGAGGTTATCCTGTTACTAACATGGGTAAGGCTAAGTTTACAAAAGAAAATAATGATTCACGTACTTGGCAAATTGTACCAAAGAAGATGAGCTTGATAGAACTTCAGTCTGGGGCGGCGCCTGTGGCTCAAGGGGTAGGGCGCCTGTCCCATATGCCGGAGGTGGCAGGTTCAAACCCAGCCCCGGCCAAAAACCAAAAAAAAAAAAAAAAAAAAAAGAACTTCAGTCTGCTTTGTATTAAGTACAATTGCCAAAACGTGGGCACATCCTAAATGCCCACCAACCCGGGAATAGCTTAACAAGCTGTGGTATACATATACTATGGACTACTGTTCTGCAATTAAAAGAGGTGGAGACTTTACAGCTTTTGTATTAACCTGGATTGAGATGGAATAGCATTCTCCTTAATAAAGCACCACCACAAGAATCCAATGTATGCAATTCTAATATGAAGATAGTAGATGATTTAATAATGGAGGTGGGAAGAGGGAAAGAGGGAGGGGATGGAGGTTTATGATGTATGGCACAACTCTTGGTGGCAGGACACACTTATAAGGGACCTACCTAATAAATGCAATCAGTGTAACTTAATTCTTTGTACCCTCAACAAATCCCCAACAATAAATAGAAAGATACATTCAATAAACATTAGCTGCTTAGAATCTGTGTTTTAGAAGAGGAAAAAATTATGTGAGTATATTTGTGAATATTTTTGCTTATGTATGCATAGACTGTCTCCAGAAAAATAATGTCATTAGCCTTCAATGAAAAGAATGTTAATCGGGAAACGGGGTTCTATTATAACTGTTGCACTGTATAGTCTTTTGTATCTCTTGAAATATTAATAACCTAAAAAAATCACATTATATATAGTGTAATTATATATGTGTATAAATGTTATTCTGTGCTCTACAAACCTGTTTATATATAAACATATATATATGTTATTCTGTGCTCTACAAATAACCTAAAAAATCACATTATATATATAATGTAATTATATATGTGTATGAATGTTACTTTGTGCTCTACAAACCTGTTTATATATAAATCTGTTTATATATATGTTATTCTGTGCTCTACAAACATGTTTTTTAACTGCTACAACATTTTACACTAATTTCTGTTTTTTTAGAATGTTCTAGAAAAGTGCAGTTGAAAAACTCCCAACTTGGACAACTGAGGGAATGGGGAATTATGAAATAGCCAGGCATACCTTGGGAGAGCTGGGAAGCTCACAGTGCAAACACAGGCCAGATGGGAGGGGAGAGAAGCTGTGCCAGCTGGAGATCAAAGGAAAACCCAACAGCGGCCTGACAGCGGCAATGTGAGGGGGAGGATCATGATGGCTGTGGCTGTGATTCCTTCTGTCTCAGACATTCTTTATATACTGACATTTATGTTTTGCTCATTCCATCCCTGTGAAACCAGGACTAACTCCACCTAATTAGAAAAGAAACCTAAGTAAGCACAGCCCTTTTTTTTTTCTTTCCTAAATGGGAAAGGGGATGCCATGGGTAATTGTTTTGTCATCAAGGCAAGATCGAATTGCAGACCCTCTAATTATATTGGGAAAAATAACAACGGATCTTACTGATGGCCTTCCTAATTCTGGAGCTCAGAAATCAAATTAAAATGGGAGATATTATGCTCACGAGATAATTTGCCCAGAGTTCATTATATTGGGAGGCTTACAAAAGAGCTTTGTAACTAATTACTTTGCATTGTCTACTTCCTCAATGTTAAAGCTGATATCATCTATCTAAATATAATCAAATCAGATCAATGTCAAATCAATGAACTCACAGAACCAAAAGTGAATTTAGTGCATAGTGGAGCCTGAACAAGTTTAAGTATGCATACACTTCAAAGTACATGTGGGAATCTGTAGCATTAAAGGAGACGTCTGGTTCTGAATTCATAGAGTTATATACAGTACACTCATGTTTGCAGGAAAAATATTGTTCTGTAGTCCCTTGAAAATAATATATTTTCCTACACTTCCCTGACACACTTGGATAAGAAAAAGAAAGGAAATCAAAGTTAATATTTGGGGGAATCAAATGTGTTCATCTGGGTTTAATTTTATAATATGGCTATACTTGCAGGAGATTAGTTTCTTTGGGGTAAATATCTAATTTTTCAGATCGTCTTTCCCCCTTCTCCACTTCAAGGTAGTGTCTGCTGTTACAAGGTAGCTTACTATAAGCATGCAGTCAAATGAAGAGGGACTCAGAACTAACCTAGGTGTGTGACTGGCCCATCCCCAGGTACTCTGTAGTGTCCATTAATCACATAACCTGTGGTTTCAGAATGTCACAGGGGTACACACATATTGATTGCTTAATATGCTTTTGTACATTTGACGTCAAAGTTATAAGTGTGCCCTTCACCCAGAATGTGTGCTTTGTACCTGTTGGGTGCAAATTAACCCAGCCCCTTCCCCTACTTGATTCCCTTGAGTTTTATTTCCATATGTGCATAAAACTGTTGATTGACTACTTGCAGTGAAGTATTAAGTACATTAAGTATTTTTCCATTTTTGAGATACGTCACTTAGAAGAATGGTCTCCAATTTCATTTACGTTCTTACAAAAGATACTCGCTCCCCACCAATTTTTATGGCTGAGCACTACTCTATGGTATACATATACCGCATTTCATTAATCCACTCATGTCTTGATGGCACTTGGGTTGTTCCACATCTTTACCACTGTGAATTGTGCTTTGAACTATAGATATTCAAGTGCAAGTGTCTTTTTTATAAAATTATTTCTTTTTTCTTTTTGGTAAGTACCCAATAGTGGATTGCTGGATCAAATAGTAGGTCTACTTTTAATTCTTTGAGGTATCTCCATGCTACTTTTTTATTTTTTTGCAGTTTTTGGTCAGGGCTGGGTTTGAACCCACCACCTCTGGCATATGGGGCTGGTGCCCCACTCCTTTGAGCCACAGGCGCCACCCTCTCCATACTACTTTCCCTGGAGGTTGTACTAGTTTTCAGTTTATATCAATTTGGTCAAGGGAGGACAAATTGGAGTTTACATCAGCTCTCACTGCTGCTTTCCCAGGGATCCAGGTCTGGTAGCAACATGCACAGCTCCAGTCCAGGCTGTTTGCTCTTCAGCCCTTTAACCTTCCTGTGATCCCCTTGTGATTTCCATTCTTTTTCCAAAGTCCCAAGCCAGATATTCCTCTAACTCCCATGTTTTTGTCATTGCTAAAAGAAAATGGATGCATCTACATCACATGTGAATGAGGAAGTGAAACTCTGTCTCTCTTTTGACTTGACACTGCTGAACCACTAAGTTCATGTTAAGGGACAGCCTATCCCACTGGCCCTCCTAGTGCAGCAGTATAATCTTCCCGAGTTCTACGTCAGATAAGGAGAAAATCTCCTTGCCCTCAGTGTTCCCTCTACTTAATACACACACATCCTTAGGAATCAGGAGTGAACAATCCGGAAAAGCAAGTTGGGGAAGTAGTAAAAAGTCCTTGTGAGGATATGTTATGGAAGGCACTAGTATAGACAACAGAATTTTGATTCCACCAATAGTCAGATAAGCTAGTATTTTTCTAAGATTTTCTCTACAAATACAAAGGGCCAGAACATTTATCCAAGGGTATATGACATGCATCATCAAAAGTCACTGGTGTACAAGTTAAGTCAAAATCTAACCATTTATTTTGCATTTCTGCTGCAAATGGAACAAAAATAAAATTATGCTTTATCATAAGAATACAGTGGGCTAGAAATATCACAATAAACTAGAAAAGTCATCATCTCTAACAAATATATCCAGCCTGTGGTTTTACCCAACAAAAGTACAAAGTTTGAACCATTCCAAACTTAATTAAGAAGCTCATTAAGTTCCCTTCAGTTTTTTATCTTTTTACTCTACTATCTTAAATATATGATTAGTGACTATTGTCTTGATCACAAGATAGCTGCAGCAAATCCTTCTAGGAAGAAAAGATGTTAGAGAAGTGTTATAGCTGCTGTATAGGCAACCAACTTGCCAACATTGTCCGTTGCTCAAGTGCACCATATGTATTTGTTTAGAGACCTAGTTCATAAAATGAATTTGACAAAACTAAACTATAATAAAACATTTCCTTTCATTCTATTTAATTTATTTTCTTTTTTAGAGACAGGGCCTTGCTCTGTTACCCAGGATAGAGTGCAGTGGTATCATCATACCTCACTATGATCTCAAACTCCTGGACTCAAGTGATCCTCCCAGTTCAGCCTCTTGAGTAGCTGGGGCCACAGGCACATGCTGCTTAACAAACTGTGGTACAATATACAATGTAATACTATTCAGTCATTAAAAAAGATGGAGACTTTACATCTTTTGTATTAACCTGGATGGAGTTGAAATATATTCTTCTAAGAAGTGTCACAAGACTGGAAAAGCAAATATCCATTGTACTCAATACTAATATGAAGCCAGTAGATGATCTAACACATACCCACATAAAAGAAAAACTCAATTCAATGTGGGGTGCAGGAGAATGAATAAGGGAGTGGCGAGGGGGTAAGAGGGAGGGAGATGGGTCTGCTCCCACTTAATGGGCACAGTTTCGGATGTATGGCCCATTTCATGAGGGTGGAACACAATTATAAGAAGGACTCTACCAAACAAACGCAAACATTGTAGCCTAATTCTTTGTACCTACAAATTAACCTGAAAGAGTAATAAAAAGTAAATAAATAAATAAATACATGTACTTTTAATTACAAAAGGTCAACTTTTATGTCAATGTCAGAAATACTTACTTCTTGACTTGAATAAAGTATTCACATTTCAAGCCACAATCTTCCATCCATGCCATTTTCACAGCTTTAACTCCAAGTATAGATAATCTGATATGTCAGAATCCAAGTGCAATGGAAAAAACCTCAATACTTAAAGCCTCTCATACTATTATGAATAGATGCATTCCCTATTCATTAATCCTTCCAAGTCTCATATTAGCTTCTATCACACATGTATGTTTTCAATAGAGCTAGACAGTCATCTGCTGAAGGATGAGCGTGTGGGCTTATTTTATGATTCACTCGCCTTTTTAATCTGGGCTCTTCCTTGGAAGCCTCTGACACTGACAATATGAAGAGATAAATAGGACAGCTGTGGTCATTACGCAGACATATACTCAAACACATCAGAATATTCTTGTCGCCTCTTTTAATTTACATAATTTCTAAGTGTGCTAAGAATGGAAATTATTGTTCTTTGGTGGCAGTTTTTACTATAGAACAATCCGCAACACAAAACAAATGTTGGCTTAAACCAGAGTTGAAACAGTGATTGCTATAAATTTTTTTTCATATCTATCTTGTCAGAAACTTTTCTCTTGAATGCAGCTGTTTCCATTAACCACCACAGGCACATTTAAAAGTGGCCCAAGCAACAAAGAGAAATAACGGACAGAAAAATAGGTTGGGAAAGATAATGTTTTTACTGTGTAGAACCAAAATAAGAGATTGTTTCACAAAGAGGGATAAAATGGGTAGAAGGAAAGGAGAAAGGAGTGAAGGAAAAAGCATGGAAAGGAAGAGAGGAGGACAAAGGAAGAGAGAGATGATAAAAGGAGAGGAAACAGGTACTTTACTAAGAAGAATACGTTCCAGCTCCATCCAGGTAAACATAAAAGATGTGAAGTCTCCATCTTTTTTATAGCTGAATAATTCACCTACTACAGATGTTTGTGTGGATGTGGAGAGAAGGGAACACTTCTATACTGCTGGTGGGAATGCAAACTACTATGATTTTTTTGGAAAGAAGTTTGGAGAATACTCAATTCCGTGGTGTACATATACCACAATTTGTTAATCCATTCATGGGTTGATGGGCACTTGGGCTATTTCCATGTCTTGGCAATTATGAATGGGGCTGCAATAAATATTCTTGTGCAAATGTCTTTGTTGTAAAATGATTTTTGATCATCTGGGTATATACCTAGTAGAGGAATTGCAGGATCAAATGGTAGGTCTACTTTTGTTTCCTTGGGTATTCTCCAAACTTCTTTCCAAAAAAATCATATTAGTTTACATTCTCACCAGCAGTGTAGAAGTGTTCCCTTCTCTCCACATCCAGGCCAATATCCATAGTAGTAAATTATCTTAAGAATGGGGAAAAAAAGTATCCATTGTACTCAGTACTACTATGAAATCAATATATAACCACCTGCACATTCATACAAATGGTCCACAAAGAATAGTCCACAAAGAAGGGAAGAGGAGAAATGAGAGAGGACAGAGGGGAGGGAGGAGGAGGGAAGGTATTTGGGAGGACCTCACCTAATGTGCATAATACAATGGTACATTTCCAAACTATTAAGAAAAGAGTATAATTGTCTTACCACAGCAAATAAATAAATGAGGTGGTGGATGTGTTAATCAGTTCAATGTAAGCATTTCACATTGTCTATCAAGTTGGTACACTGATCCTCCAAAATGCATCAATGTACACAGTTACGATTTAATAAAAAAGATATAAATAAATATACAAAAGTAAGATGAATCTTAGAAATGATACTTCTCAATGGATTGATACTCAATTGATTGAAAAAAAGTGTCAGAAGAGCCAGCATATAGTATCTTGTAAAACTCGAAATCAAGCAAAATTATACCTCATATACAACTATAAATTTTAGAAAAGCAAAGAATTATAAACAGAAAATTTAAGCTAGTGGTAACCAGGTTGGGGATGAAACAGGAAAGTGACGGCCGGGAGGGATGCTCAACCAATTTCAGTGGCCTTGGTCACATTTTTGTTCTCAGGCTGGGTGGTGGCTTTGTGGTGTTCATTTTATTATTGTGCCTAATATTATCATATGCATTGTTGTGTATAGATTAAATGTTACATAACTTATAACTTTAAAAAGTATATATATAAAAAAGAAAAATTGCAAATGAAGACTAAAAACTTCATTCTAATAAAACCTATGTTCAACTGTCGGCATTTCCTGGATGCTATGCAGAGCCACAGACAGTACTTACTGCTCTAACACCAGGCTTGGAGTTTTTGCGGCTTTACCAACTACCAGTTTGAAATCACCTGGGAATGATGATGTGGACATTGTAGAAAATTCATCCCTTATCTGTCTTTTGTCTGTATCATCAGTCTTGGTGATCTTTTAAGATCAAAATGTATTGAATTTAATTTCTGAGTCCTGTGAATGAAAACAATCTGGCATCCAATTGATATTCTCCTGCCAGAAGAAATCTTTAATGACAGTTAATGTAGCCAGTAAGTTTCCTGCTGAACATCTAAATGTGTGACCAAAAGGCCCATCAACATCTGGGGGAAGGGGAGTTTCTTGGGAATTCTACTACATGGTGTTCTGAGTAGTTTTATATTGTCCAATTGCAAGAATTTTCATTCACTAGATGAAGTATTCAAATCCTTCTTTTTGTCATTTATGGAACAAAGTTCTTTTCACATTTTCTATATGAAGAAACCAGGGTCTTGACTATTTTTTTGACTTTGTAGTTGAAAATATGTCTCAGAAATTTCCCACTCTTCAAAATAAAAAGCTCAAAAGTCTGTATGTCAATTCCTATTTCAAACCTGACAAAGAAAAATTTTAGTAGGATGTCTAATCTGTGGATTCAGTGTTTATTAAATAAGACGTGATCTGTCACTTTAAAAACATTCCTTTTAATTGTTTGGAAGCAAAAGATACATTTTTGGAGGGGGCAGAATTTGATAATGGACAATATGGTGAAAAGCATAAGCTTTGTGTGTCATTTGTTTTCAATATTTCATGCATTTTTAAACTTTCCAGAACTTTTATTGAAGCCATAGGAATATTCTTGTTCTTAGCACATTTACCACTGGAAATACAAATAAAATCTACTTCTTATTAAAAACAAAAAAAAAAAAAAGGAGAGGAAAGAATAAGGAAAAATAAGTGAGGAAGTGAAAAAGTGTAAAAACAGGATTGAATGAAAAGAAGTAGGGGAAAGAATGAAAAAAATATATACAGGCAGACAGAAAAGAAAGGAGGAAAAGAAGCTAGACCTATGTGAACATTCAGATCCAAAGTTTCTGGCAAACGGTGTATCCCTCCTTTTATTAATATTAGCAAGTAACATCTACACGTTACCATATGCTACTTCAGTACGTCATTAAGAGAAAAATATTACACTCTGTAACACGGGATAGAAAAAATGGTCACAGATGCAAAAAAGTCCTGAGGCTTCACGGGTTTTGCAATAGTTCTTTAAAACTTCAGAAGAATAATAATCTTGAGTTCTTTCTCTTTACAGGGTCTCTATTGAGGACTTATAAAAAGACATTTTCAACCGAATAACATTTAATTTTTTAAAAAATGCATTTAAATCAAAAGGCTTGATATCCATATTGAATCAATCAGTGAAATGAGCATGTAAGCTCAACTCTGAATTCTCTAGGTTCTTAATTCTAGTTTGTTTCCTGTGACAACTTGAAGATACAAGGATTTGGACCTCTAATTACTGCATCAATGAAAGAATTAATACCACTAATTGCAGAGATGTCGTGCAGACTTGACGATATGATGTAAGCCTAGTGCACAACCCAAGCTCCAGCCTTCAGAGACAGTTCAGTTTCTTTAACGTGCAGGCTGCATGTTGCTCTATATTTACCTATTAATTCATAAGATATTTACAAAAAAACTTTAATATTGCCTGTCACTATACTGGGTACTGAGAAATGGCTTTTCACATTTCACTTAGAAAAATAAAAATATTTTACAGTAAACTTCCTGTTATGTGGAACTCAAGCAGCTAGTACTCTCAGGCTACCCTCATGCAACTTACCCCGGGGGGGCGAGTGGGAATACTAGGTTTAAACTTGGTGCACGGTGCCATCACGTTGTGTATTACTCCTGTGGATCCCATGTGTTCTTTGTAAGTTTTAAGTGTTAATATGTGTTACTTGAAGTTAAAAAAAATGGTGATGAAGTTAAAAAGTGTGTCGACTGCTATTTAAAAATAATTATTCGTTTACAAAGGTGTTTTATAATGTAGTAAAACCATGTTACAGTAAGTGAAATTCGTCTTTATTTGTCTTAATTTGCTTTTAGCTAGTGTATTTTAATATCAAGGTCAAGTTAATATAGAGTTTACGGTATGGGATTGGATAGTATGGGGTATAGAATTAGTTAGGCCTATTTTTAACAGTCTCTCTCAAGCATCAGGAAACTGCATTTATCTGGAATCTACCAATCCCTATGGGTGCCCAATAATGAGGAGATTACTGTATTTTTTTCTGTTGGTGGGGCAATGTAGGACTTCAAAAGACATGCTTTACACCATAGGAATATTTCGGTTCATAGATTAAAAGGTTCATTATTTCTTCCAGTCCCTGGGTAAAGTGTCATGATCTGCTTTATAGGAGATGGACAGTTCAATCCACGTTATACTCACGCTCACAACCCATGTTCTCCCACACAGTATGAACTTTCTTAGGGCAGAAACCGTGTATTATAGTCCTTCACACTTTTAACAATATAGAGAATACTCTGTTGCTTAGAGAGAGAGAAGATATTGATAAATTGTTAAAGAATCCTCTTACTAATTTTATGTGAAATTCAAAAAGCAGAAAATGTATTAACACCCGCTCTACTGGAAGTTTTGTCTGAATTTGTGAAAAAAATAAGATAATTCAAAAAAATCTTACTTATAGCATGGTTTCAAATTATTACTCAAGTGCAATTCAATCTGCCTTCGCTACTATATCGGTTAAAAGAAAAAGCATATACTCCAACTTCTTTAAATTAGATTGCATGGACAGATGCTCCTTCAGAACATAAAAGTGTTACACATAGAGAAATGAAATTTTCTGGAAATACTTAAAGGCAGATATGTTCTGGAAAACATTATCCTGTATCACATAGAAGCAAATTTCAGAAACATTAGAAAATTAAAATATATGCCAGTCAAAACAAAGATACACACTTTATTAAATTTAATAAATTATAAATTTATAATATAAAATGTCATTGATTCTTTTTTTTTTTTTTATTGTTGGGGATTCATTGAGGGTACAATAAGCCAGTTACACTGATTGCAATTGTAAGGTAAAGTCCCCCTTGCAATCATGTCTTGCCCCCATAATGTCATTGATTCTTAACATATTGTCATGTATTTAAATTGCATTTAATAATTATGATTACTAATTAATATTTGGTCACCAAAATATTAAAAACATTAACTGTTTTGTATCACTTTTTTACCATTTGCAAAAAATTGTTAACATATTAACATAGATTTATGGTTTAAGTTTATGTTTTAATAGATATAAAGATTCCAGTTAATAGTTATTTTGATGCAAGAACTTTTTAAAGTAAATGCTATTTTAACACAGCTTTTAATATGTTACATGTTAATCTCTTGTCTCTCTTTTTTTTGCGGTTTTTGGCCAGGGCTGGGTTTGAACCTGCCACCTCCAGCATATGGGGCTGGCACACCCTACTCCCTTGAGCCACAGGCGCCACCTTCTTGTCTCTTAATTTATATTATCAACACCCTCAGCTGCTTCTAATTATTTACCTGTCATAACTTTCAAGTTTCACAGGGCCATGATGAAAGTGCACAGGGCAACTAATGGAAGCGTGGTCAGGAATCTCCTTCCTTTGAAATCAACTCTGTGGTGGAAAGACCATGTCATCAGACCTCTGTAAGCTGCTCTCTCACCAAGCACCTCACCTAATTTGTTAGCCTCACATTATTATCCTGAAGATTTAATGACATAATGGACACAAAAACAACTGAAACTCTGCACAAACCCAGATATTTCAGTTCAGATAGCACACTTACACTTTCATGTTACAACAACTATATAATCCTACTAGTGTTTACTTCTCTTTAATCTTTTGAAGTTTAAACAGAAGAACAATAATATACTAATCAATCTGCCACATAGTTTATGTTATGATGGCAGAATGATAGACAATGTTTAAGATAAAACCCTTAAGCAAAATCAACATTAAACATTTTTCTTCTTCTTGAAAAATCAAGACCTCCTAGAAACACAAATCTTTCTTTTTCATGCATTTTTGTTTGCCCTGTGGTTTGTCTTGAGCAACCTAAAATAGTTTACATCAGGAATACTGCATATTTTTAAGTTTAAAAATTCCAACAACCTAACCGTAAAAAAATTAAGAGATTCGAGTCATTCCAGTGGGTAATAACCACTTAGGTATTAATTTGTCCTGTGAACACATTTCTTCTTGTGATTCTCCAGTGTCCTAGATAGATCTTGTCTTCCAGACTTAAGATTGATTATAACCACTCAAACAGTGAGAGTAGATGGTCCCAATATTTCATGAAATTATGGGGGATTTAGGTATTTCCTAATTATTTTTACCTCCTATTTCCTGTTTCCACTAAATTATTGATAATCATTGTGCATTGTTTCCTACATGGACTAATCCCTTTTTGTAACCATCCATCTCAGGGCATTGATTTAACTCCTATCTCCCCCAAAGTTTCAAGTACTCTAAAGTATGTGTTGCCAGACTTTACCAAAGTTTTGTATAATAATTAAGTTGAGAAGAGTGAGTTGGAAAAGAGGAATGCTATGCAAATTAAAGGAAATGACTTAACATTGCAATGGATTGTAGCAATGATGACAATGAAAACAAACAAACAAACCCTTACAAAGAATTTCCATGTGTCAGTCACTATCTCAGTGTTTTTCATGTGGTCTCACAAACAGTCCTATAAGGTTAATAACAGACTATTTTTATCCCTATTCTTTACCTGGGAAAAACTGAGACACACTGAAATCATTTTCCCAACTTATAAAAACCAAGATTCAAGACCTTTGGTGGTCATTTAGAAGAGGCATACTCACTGTGCATTAGGGCTTAGGACCCTACATGAAATGTTGAAGCAGTGAGTGGGGCAGGATGACGAGTCTGAATACAATTCTATTTCAGCATCACAACTGGAGATAACTGACAGTATGCATTCCATGAAGTGATGTAAAGGAGGTTCATATAGCTATCTGTGAATTGTCCTAGTCTATAAACCACAACCTGCATGCAATCAAGCCTCTGTATGTAACTTCTAATAAACCAGAAATTAAAGGGACAGAGGAATAAGTTAAAGCATGCAATCAAGAAGCAATCAACAAAAAACAGAATATGGGAGATTCTGCACAACACATAAATTTATTTCTTCAAGAAATACTTTAAAAATTACGGGGAGGAGCACCAGTATAAGACAGAATAAAAGAGATTTAAAAAACATAACAAAAACCATAATATTTGGACCTTGTTTGAAGACTGATTTGAATCAAGCAAGTGTACAATCAATTCTATGAGTCAATGAGGAAAATTTAAACATGAATTTGATGACAGATGGTATTAAAAATTAATGTTAAGTTATTAATTTATTTTTTAGAGACAGAGTCTCACTATGTCATCCTCAGTAGAGTGCCATGGTGTCACAGCTCACAGCAGCTTCCAGCTCCTGGGCTTAGCCGATTCTCCTGCCTCAGCCTCCCGAGTAGCTAAGACTATAAGCACCTGCCACAATACCCAGCTATTTTTTTTGTTGTAGTTTGGCTGGGGCAGGGTTCGAACCTGCCACCCTCAGCATATGGGGCCAGTGCCCTGCTCACTGAGCCACAGGTGCCACCCTAAAAATTAATGTTAATTTTAAAAATCAATAAAGTCATGTTAATTAACCAAAAAAAGGAAAAAAGTCTATTACACTATATAGGTGTTTACGAGCAAAGGAGATGTATGGAAATTTGAAATAACATACTGTCTGGGATTATTTAAAAGTAGGCCAGTATTTTAAAAATATATTTTGGGAAGAAGAATACATCTAATACATTGGCAAAAAGCTGATATTTTCTGAAACTGAATAAAGCATAGAGTGTCTTACTATATGATTATTTCCATTTTTTATAGTTTCAAAAATTTCTTTTATAAAAGGTTTTGTTGATGGCTCTAGAGAGATCTTAAAACTCTATAAAATTGCTAATAATACAAATTTGGGGTGACCTATGATGAAAACTGTTATGCTATAAATGTTCTGCAGAAGTTAGATGTCTCAGGCTAATATTAAGCGAAATCATATAATTTATATATCAGCAGTAGTTTGGAATTAACCATAATATTTTTAGAAACTGCCAAAGTAAGTAAAAATTAATATGCTCATGGCTGCATTCTGAAAAGTTGGGTTTATTCAACTTTGGGTTGACTAGTAATATGTATGCCAATTATAAATAACTTCAAATTGTGTAGCTGGAAAAATTATAGGTATTGATAAAAAATATGAATAAAGCTAAAAATGGGTATCATCTACAGTCTTACATGTTCAAATATATACAAAAGGTTTTTTTATGGAGTCATGATGCATACTCTACTATTGATACAGTGATAGTGTCACTACTATGATCAACTGTCCAACAAAGATAAATGATTTGATGCTGTGCTTGTGCACAACCCAAATTGTTAAACTCATTTTACAATAGAGCACATATTTGTATGATAAATGCTATTTCTATGTAAATGCCTACACAGAAGTACACACAAACATATATACTATATGTACCTTCATGTAGAATTACATATGTAGATGTGTAGTCTTTTGAATTTCTGCTTAACACAGTTTATAGAATTTAAGTTAACATACATTAAATATATATATTCCACAGATTCCAATGATGTTCTAAACATATATATATTGTGTATTTAGATGCAATGATATTCTAAATACATAAATATATGTATATATGATATTCCATATACATAAATATATGTGTGTATATATATTAAATTATACATATATATATATTCCACAGATTCCAATGATATTCTAGTTTTAATAGAGTTGAATAGAAAAATCTACAGAGATCAGATCAACTTTCATTTATTCACCAAAATTTATCAAGTATCTGAGCTCCGGAATATGTTAACTTTCTACCTCAGGTAAAACATTTATCCTCTCTTAAACTCAGCATCTTATATTTAAAACTAGCTTCCATTATATAGAGTGTAGTTGAGACTGAACAGAATGGAGTAAGTTCTATATATGCTCTCAATAGACTAACAATTAAAGATGTAATTGGTTATTATTATTTCCCATCTGTGTATTTTATCTTGAAGACACACAAGAAAGTGAAGTAGTCTTTAATACCTACTGGATAGTCAGTGTAATAAGATTATGTTAATACTTTTACACTAAATTTGGACATTTTCAGGCTTGCTTACTATTCACACTTTTTTTTTTTTTTTTTTTGTAGAGACAGAGTCTCACTGTAGCGCCCTCGGGTAGAGTGCCGTGGCGTCACACAGCTCACAGCAACCTCCAACTCCTGGGCCCAAGCGATTCTCTTGCCTCAGCCTCCCAAGCAGCTGGGACTACAGGTGCCCGCCACAATGCCCGGCTATTTTTTTTTTTTTATTTTGCAGTTTGGCCGGGGCTGGGTTTGAACCCGCCACCCTCGGCATATGGGGCTGGCGCCCTACTCACTGAGCCACAGGCGCCGCCCATCACACTTTTTTTTTTTAACAATACTAACAAATAGCATATCTTTCCCTTTTATTTTTTGAGTCTCTCCTGTCTGAAAGGTGGCAGAGTAAATTAATCCTTTCTCAAGTTGGTGTGTTTGTTATGAATATGATAACAGCGGATACTCCTGGCCCATGACTTGCACAACTAGGGCCACGATTTTCAATTATTTAAATCTTCTTTCCAGGGAAGTCACTGGCCTACATTGGGTATAAATTTAGTAGAACCAAAAGATAAAAATGGAGGCCATTGTTAACGCATGCTTACTAGAGATAAAGTGGTTTCTTTACACCGAAGCCTTTTAAAGTCATAAATCTCTCAAGGCTCGTCCATGTGAACACCAACATTTTTATTTGAGCTTATTTCCTACTCATCTAATTGAAGGTCCAATGTCATTGCCCATTTCTGAAGTATTGATATCTCTCAGAGAATGATCCTGAGCTATGTTATAACCTATGTGTCTGCTCTTTATTGAAGCTACTTAAGCAGATATTTCTTTTTTCATCAACATTTTAAAAGAATATATTATGCTGAACAACATATACATATTTTTAAAATAGGTATTTAGCTCAAGATATCTCAAGGCATTTTTCAAATCTATAAAATTACAGAAATTTGGGCAAAAATATCATTCAATTTTTAAAAGTCTATATTCAGTGTGGTTTGTTAAAAAGGTTGGAAAACTTTTCTATTCCTTTGGTGGTAATATTTCTTAATACTGACAGTCTAGCTTAATACACAGTGGCCATATTCAAAGGGAGAGATTTCTTATGATTTTATCAGGCATATCAATGTCTTGTAAATTGATTTAATAGTCATTAGTCACACTGTGTTGTCATTGTTCCTCACCTCCCCCTTAACAACGCTGACCTCATTCAATAAAAATGTCACAGAAATCAAATGAAGGTTGATTAGATGTTCAAAACAGGATTTCAGTTTGATATAGGTACTAAAGACCATTAAATCACTAAAAATAAAACTATATTTTACTGTATTATCGTAGAGTGTTGAAAGTCTCTTGAAAATTCATCTTCTACATGGTTCCAGAGATGAAGAGAAGGCCTTATGGTTGCTTTATCTGATCATCAGAAATAAGAAATTGAGGGTGCCGCATACTGACTGTTCTCTCATTGCATTGGTTTTTCTATACTGAGCACAAGTGATCACAGACTTTAGAGCTCAGAACTCCCGTTTATAATTTCACAATTTTCATAGGTCACAAATTCAGGGAGGTTCCATGAGGCATTCTGCTCAGGTTCTGACCAGACCAAAATCAGAGAATCAGCAAATCTATTCCTTTCTAGAGGCTTTCAGGAAGAATCTACTTCCCACACATGGCTATAGTTGGCAGAATTCAGTTCCCTGACTTTATTGGACTGAAGTCCCATGTTTTTACCCAACGTCAGTCAGGAGACTGAAAGGAGGTTCTGCTCTTCTGAAGGCTAACTGCATTTCTTCTATCCTTACTCTCTTCATCTTCAAAGCCAGTAGTGGTACAGCAAGTTTTTTCATACCTCAGATTGCCCTGATTTCCCCTTCTACTATTGCGTTTAAGAGCTTGTATAATGAGATTGGATTCAAAAGGGTGTTCAAAAGATGATATAGCAAAAAAAAAAAGAAAGGAAGAAAAGAAAAGAAGATTAATGTTTCATGTAATGAAATTTTCTGCTCACCTTGTATCCTAGATATGCCAAAATATATACCTTACCAGACTAAACAATCGTTAAGAATGTAGGCTTTGGAGTCAAGAGGCTTAAATTCAAGTTCAAGCTCAATCATTTACAGATTGTGTGATTTTTGAGCTTTGCTTTTTTCATCTGTATGATAAGATGATATTACCTATCTCACAATGTTGTTAAATTCATACAGCAATGAATATAGTAATTAACATATAGAAACAGCTCAATAACTAATTCACATACAATGTAGAGTCTTGCCGTTATAAACAATATTCATTCAGCTCCTACCCTCTGGTGTGCTCCACCCCATTCCTGCAGTTTTACTTGTTCTTCTCTTTAAACATTCCAAATTGTGTATAAAATCAGCACATTGTACCCCATAAATGCAGTAATGGACACAGTTATGATCTGACAAAAAAAATAAAAATAGGCCACTCAATAAATAAATAATAAAATTCTGTTCTCAAACACACAGAGAAAGATGCCTAAAGTATTTCTATGGAGTTCTCATCTCCAGAACTTTTCAAGAATGATAAGTAGTTTAATTTAGCCCTACGCATCTGTATATAATCTGTGTTGTTTGATAATAATAAGCTACATATATATCTTCCAAAACTCATTCAAAATTTTCCTGAATCCAAATTAATGTGTCTTGCATATGTTAAATCTTTAACGTCAGGATATTTCACCTACCACTAGGACAGTTGATTATAAATAACCACATTAATGGCAGTTAAAATTTAGTTCAATTGTGAGTTGAATTTAACCAAACTTATTTACAAATCTTTTGCTTTCCTCCAAATTAAGTGGAGGGAAAAAAAAAAAAAACCCACCAGCACCATTCACTCATCTCCTGTTCATTTCTTCTCTGCATTTGAAACAAAATAAAAAGAAAATGACATCAGCACTAATGTGCTTATAAATCTTGAATTTACAAAAGTGACTCCCAACCTCATGGGGATTGTTTATTAAGTGTCTGGATCTCTTATCATCTCCAAATATATTCTCTTTTCTTCCTGATTACTCATCACTATTCACTTTCACTCCTGAGACTCACAATTACATTTCCTATTGCAGCCTTGACTTTATCGAGTGTTTTAAGCTACCAATTTAATCCAATGTTTATTAAACTCTTTCATGGGAAAGAAAATTAAATTATTTTTGCAAAACTGGACCTTTATTAGTATACTAAGCGTTCAATACATATTACAGCTCAGAGATTTCAGCGAATGCCTTTTAGCTGTACAAGTTGTATAGCTGTCCCCTAGCAATTTTGTTAAATTCAATGGTAATTAACACTTAGGCACCTAGATAAAGTGGGATGGGTATTAGTGAGAGATAGGTGTGTTTACCGTGGAGAAATACTGACATGGAAGTAAGAAAATGTGTGAGTGGACTATAATAAAAATGATGTTCCCCTTCAGCAATCTCATCCAGGCCCGTGTATTAAAATATCATGTACCATATATGCCAGTAACTTCAAAATTCACATCTCTTCCCAAGACTTCTGCCATGTGTTTCAAGTTACTTAAAAGTTCCACTTTAATGTTATCATAAACATCACACCTTTTATGTATAAGAGATAACTGTCAGTACTTCTTCAAAAATGTATTCACTCCTAGACTTTCTCATCTCAAAAAAATTTCCCTTGATTTCTTTTTTCCATTCCTTCTCATACTCAATACACACTTAACTTTGAAAGGAAAGTTTGAATATAATACAATGAGAAGACTCTTTCCTGTTATATTTACTATTTTGTAAGGCAATCCTAAAACAGCATCTAGAATAAATTAGAGAACACTACTTCATAATCTTCAGTGGCATCCTGACTTAGAATTAAAACCAAATCTCTCACCCTATTCTGTAAGATTTTGTTCTAGCCCAATATCATAAACTACCTCCTTTGTTCCTTACTGTCCATTATTCAGGGTCTCAAACACAGCAGGCCTGTTTCTACGCTGTGCCTTCTGTACTATCTCTTCCCTTTTCCGGCAACATTCTGTCTTGATTCGATTTTCTGGATGGCTTCTTCATAGTGTCCAGACCTTAGCTTAAATATATTGCCTAGGCATGTGAAGTCTTTGAATACATAGTAGTAAGCACCTCTTAAGCCATCCTCTTTCCTCTAACACTAATATTTACTTGATAATAAATCAATCCTGCATTTGTCCATTCATTCATTGCTGTGCTCCACGCTTCGCATCAGCAGAAAGCAAGCTCTATTTCTCTGTATCAGCAAAGACTTTTCTATCTTTTCACCTTACCTCCTTAGCACCCCAATTATCTATAATAATCAATACTTTTAAAATGTATAAAATATAATCGTGATTTCAAAAGGTCTATTATTCTTCCATTTTCTAACTCTTAAATCGAAATTTAAAAATGGTCAGCTAAATCTGAGGCTCAGAAAAATCAGTAAGTGCTACGTCCTACTTCATGTAACTTTTCAGTAATGGATTGGAATGCACAATTAGCATTCTTTACCTCTCTAGTCAAGGTGCTTCATGATCTCTTCAACCGACACTACTTCTTTCTACTTTTTGTAACTTTTGTTCTATTCAAGCTGAACTATTCCCATTTCTTGCAGATATGCTCTTTGCTATTTCATGTTCTGACATTTGTAATTGCTTGACTCTTTTCTGGGAATGTCCTTTGTCTCATAGCCACCTGTTAATATTTTCAACATTCACAAAGAGTTCCAATGCCTGCAGACAAATTCAGTATATTCTCAAAATCTTAATCACAGACCTTTCGATCTTGGGCACATTTCTGCAAATTAGTTGTCTCATCTTTGCTTAAGAGATTGATCTCTAAAACAACACAGTATATATGGGTCTTTGAATGTGTTGCTGCACAGTGATAGGGAAATAACAGTTGTCACAATAAAGCTTGCTGGAAAGTTACCTATATGAGGAAAAAGGAAAACTTTGTAAAATTTAAATTGTGGCTAGTTTCACAAATAAAGACATAAAATGTGTCTGATTTTTACTTTTGTATTATTTTATACACATAATATAAATATATTTAATACACATAAAAGTAAAAATAAAACATTTTATGAAATTATTTAGTAAAATATATTTTTTTTACTTTGGGATAATTAAAAGTATTTATTTAAAAAAAAATAAACTATAAGACCCGGCACAGTGGCTCATGACTGTAATCCTAGCATCGTGGAAGGCCGAGATGGGTGGATTGCCTGAGCTCATGGGTTCAAGACCAGCCTTAGCAAGAAGAGCAAGACCCTATCTCTAAAAAATAACCAGCTGTGTGGCAGGTACCCATAGTCCCAGCTACTTGGAAGGCTGAGATAAAAGAATCACTCAAGCCCAAGAGTTTGAGGTTGCTATAAGCTATTACACCATGGCACTCTACCCAAGGGTGACAAAATGAAACTCTGTCTAAAAAAAAAAAAAAGATACAAAGAGAATGTATAACCTTCAATGGAAAAAATAATAAATTGCACTAGATTAAATGAAGAACCTTAATTCATCAAGGGTTCCTCACTAAGAAAATAAACTGTGAAGCAGAATGGGAGAAATTATTTGCAATAGCTATACCTGATAAGCAATATATTTATATATTTATATATATCCACATATCAGTAACATGTGCATATGTAGCCTACAAATCAATTAAAATAAAGAAAATACAGAAGAAAAAGTTAATAAAATTTAAATGAACATTCCATTAAAATATACAATGACGTTTATAGTTATGAAAATGATATGTATAACATATACTGGAATTAACATAAACATTTATTATCAGAAGAATGGATGAGTGGAATATTAACATATGACATAATACATCTCTGCAAAAGAGAAAACTGTAGCTAGATACAACATATAGATAACTCTGAAAAATGTAATATTTTTTAACAACAGCTACATCATATATATTTTGTATTAAATCATAACTGTATACATTAATGCATTTATGGGGTACAATGTGCTGATTTTATATACAATTCGGAATGCTTACACCAAACTGGTTAGCATAGCCTTCACCTCACTTACTTAATTGTTGTGTTAAGACATTTATACTCTTCTCTTAATAGATTTTACATGTATCCTTGCATTATGCACAATAGATGAGGCCCCTCCGATTACCCTCCCTCCACCCAGCCTCCCCCTTCTCCTCCCTTCACCCTTCTTCACCTCCTTCATTTTGGGCTATAGTTGTGTTTTACCATTCGTATGAAGGTGTGGGTGATTATATATTGGTTTCATACTAGTACTGAGTATATTGGATGCTGTTTCTTCCATTCTTGAGATACTTTACTAAGAAGAATATGTTCTAGCTCCATCCACATAAACATAAAAGAGGTAGAGTCTCCATGTTTCTATGGCTGCATAATATTCCATTGTATACATACACCACAATTTGTTAATCCATGAGTCGATGGGCACTTGGGCTGCTTCCATAGCTTGGCAATTATGAATTCAGCTGCAATAAACATTCTGGTGCAAACATCTTCTGCACAGCCAAGAACAAAGTAGTAAAGCAAGCAGACAGCCCTCAGAATGCAAGAAGATATTTGCAGGTTATGTTTCTGATAAAGGTTTGATAACTAGACTCCACAGAGAACTCAAACTAATTAATAAGAAAAGAACAAGTGATCCCATTTCATTGTGGGCAAGAGACTTGAACAGAAGCTTCTCTGAAGAAGACAGGCACATGGCCTGACCACATTATAAGTCAAAAGAATCAAGCAATGTAAGTCTCTCCACTAAATTTCTCTTACAGTACTTTTCAACTTGGGTAAAATTCTCTCTTTCATTTTCAACTGAAATTATCAAACTACTCTGATTATTCAAGGACTCTCCTTAGTAATATAAACTAATAATCTTATATGAAAAATCTTCTGAGCTACCAGTTTATGAGAGTCTCTCTCTCTCTCTCAAGATTAACACAGCAACAATTCCGAACTTTAGTCCTAAGTTATGTTTACACCATTAACATTTTCTGAAGATCCCAAAGTACTTTTAAGAGAGAATTTCATTCTCAAAATTTACTGTATTAAGTATTTAACAATTATAGTTTTCAATATTCAAATCACTTTACAATAGCAGTCTTAAATACAAAATATATTAATGTGTATAATATATTTTATAAAGATAAATATGTTTTTCAAAATAGGAAAATAATTATGGAAAATGGTATCATTTTATATTTTTTATATCTCTTTAATATCATTCATAATAAAGTATCTACTTTTGCATTCAAGTTGTTGATTTTAGAGTTTATGCAGAACATCTGCCCTCAACAAATATGTAATTAAAAAAGCAAAGTATATCTGAATACCATTTGCAAATCACAGTAGATTTTCTTCTTTGATTTTTACAACCTAAATATGACAGGTGGTTATTTCTTAAAGTTTTATTTTTTTTTTTGCAATTCTGAATTTTAAATCATATCACTGAACTCTTTGTTCCTTTGTTTATAAAAACCCATTGATGTATCCTATCTTTTGAATGGGTCTTATTTCACTCATGCTTTCATAAACTCTTTTACTAGTCTTCCAGAAAACAGTAGTTCACAGAATTACATAAACCTCCCAAATGGAAATACATTACAAATATGTAAATACATTACAAAAAATATGACAAATCACATGAGCTAATATCATCAGCAATTTCATTGGAATTTTTTTTTTTTATTCTTTGCTCTTGGGAAGCACTTAAGATCATAGTGACAAACACAAAATTTACCAAAATTCTCATTTTTGCTTGAAAGTTTAGATTTTATCAATGGCAATAATCACTACTACTCTTTCCTTGATTTTACAGGCTCATTTATTCGTTCAAGGAAAATCTTTGCTAAATATCTAATGATGAATAACCTTAGTTTGCGATTTGTCATTCTGTCAAGTAAAATGGGATAATAATTAGATTATAGAAATTGAAACAGGATAGCTAGTTACAGCATAATGGTTCTATGATGAACACACTGAATTGATCTTTGAATAAGTACAAATTTATATTTCAAAAATCTATTACTTTAAAGAAATCTAGAAAACATAAGAACCCTTTCTATTACTTGTCAAAAATATATTGTCATCCCATATCACATAGCCTCTAGAAAAACCTTCAATACACCCATATAATAAGAAGTATGAACAAAGCACTTTCATTCTTAATGTTATTATTATTTTTTTTTTTTGTAGAGACAGAATCTCACTATACCACCCTCAGGTAGAGTGCCATGAGGTCACACGGCTCACAGCAACCTTTAACTCTTGGGCTTACGCGATTCTCTTGCCTCAGCCTCCCAAGCAGCTGAGACTACAGGTGCCTACCACAACCCCCGGCTATTTTTTGGTTGCAGTTTGGCCAGGGCTGGGTTTGAACCCGCCACCCGCGGCATATGGGGCCGGAACCCTACTCACTGAGCCACAGGTGCCGCCCCATTCTTAATGTTATTATGAAAATAATAGTTTTGACTTCTTGGGCACCCATACCTTCCAGCTAACATTTGAGAAAAGTTGGATCAGAACAACTGTGAAATATTAGAAATTTAGTTTAGCTTAGTTATTATTTCTGGTAATACTGGGAGTATTAGATTTATATCCATTTCTGTATAACACTATAAGCCAATCAGAATAAAGTTATTATAAGTTATCTTGTAATATAATTTATTAATACCTTCTTTTATTCTCATAGGAGATGGTATAAAGGCCATTCTATTTATCTCTGTAGCAGACCTACAGAGATCTTAGAGATTTGGCCCAGAAGTAAACATAAACACAAAAAGTCACAGGTCCAAATCTCAATGAACTCTTTTCCTTTGCATTGGGCAGTAAATAATCACATACTAAAAGAAAATAGGCTAAAAAATTGAATATTTGCTATTTCTTACTCAACATATCATCTGCTTGACTGAGAATCACATAACCCATATTTGCTCTCACCAACTCAAAATAAATTAACAGCTGTACGTACATCGGGTTGACATATGTACAGAGTGACTCTTTGCTATGCACATGAGACAGCCAATTGATCCAAGATAAGATACAGATTATGGAAAGGGATTTGGCCATGACCGTTAATTAGGCAAGACACAAGCATAATAACATACTTACTGAGTTTTTTAAAAATCAAAAGCTCTAAGATTAGAAGAATGAAAAAAAACATGGGAAAATAGAAAATCATCAAAATAAAGTTCTATTGTATTGAGAACCATTGTATGGGCTAGGAAAAGATTCGCTGAGGCTTAAAGAGCTCGGAAAGTACAATTCTCAGACAAGGTAGCGTAATTGATACTAGCAGGTAAGTTTATTGAACTTTCTGTTCCTCTGAAAAGCTGTCAAATTATAGTGTTCAAAAGTTTGAAATGTGATTAAATATATGTCAAGCTTATTCAACTAATTAATTAATACGTTTGCTCAAAGGACATTTTGGAGAACATAGTATTTATAGCCTACTTGGAAATGAATGCTGAAATATATGTACTGAGTTAAAGACAATTCTTTAATAACATGCAGGGGTATAAAATATAAACTTATAATTGGACAGTAATAATTTGAGAAATGACTATTTTCATTCTTACTATACAAATGTACAAGTTAACATGCTTCTTTAGTATTATAAACCCTTAATTAATAGCAAATGGTAAGTCAAACAAAGGCAAATTCTCCCATAAAATAAATTTTTCTTAGGTGATTTAAATAATTATTAGTGAGATATTTAAAGATCATACTGTTGTTTTTATCTAACTTCCAAAATTTAAATAATTTATCATGCTTTATAATTTTCAGTAAACATATATTTGCAATACACAGTACATTTAAATTTAAAAAGTAAATTGTCTAAAACATTATGTACCCACTCAAATAATTACTGAAAGAAGGAAATTTTTTTTTATATATTTTGGGTCGTCTCAGGTTAGAGAAAGTTCAAATGACAACATATCCAGTCTTCATTCATTCAGGTTTTACAGAACCAATTCCTCTAGATTTGTCATCCTAGAAATAGTAGGAACAGATAAACTAATCCTGGGATTGAATGATAAAACAAAAAAATAAAACTAGAAGCCTTCTGCAAAAATAGAATAATAATATTATAAATATGTATCAAATGACAGAGTTTAAAGCTAAGAGTAATAAAATATATCTAATTTTCTATCATCTCTTTGAAGTCATATAAGGAAGTTCAAAATCATTAAAGCCATAGATTTAAGGATTTATAACCCAAGATTCAATTGAATAAATAATTAAGGCTTAGCTTAAAGAACCATCTAAGTATTTTTGTTTGTGTAGTAAACAATGTACCATAAAAGATGAGAATTCTAGTTTTCTCTTATAATTGGTATAAATCCAGGCAATGAAAATTTTAGTTATTTATATAAGAAGAAAATGAAGGCTGTGTGTTGCACTGATTCCATTCCAGTACCGAAAATACAATTCTTGTTGCTTTTAATCTAAAATGTTGAAGGTAAAATTAAAGCCCTTTGTGGAGCCCCATCTATTGTCATGATATGGAATATTACATGATCAAGTTTACTATGTTTTGTCACTAATAATAATCATTAGGACATTTGACCAGTCATTCCTAAAATCTTGAGTTTAAACTACAGACTAAATGGCTGGCCATTGGTCTCAAATTCCTTATCTTACTTTATTCTAGGTCCCAAGACAGAAAATTGTCGTACTTCCTTTGCAACTGTAAAATCTTATTATTAAGACTAAAGGTCCTTCCTTTCACAGTACTCTCTCTAAATTGTTCTTAGTTCGGCTTGGTGCCCATGGCTCAATAGTTAGGGCGCCAACCACATGCACTGAGGCTGGTGGGTTTGAATCTGTCCCGGCCTGCTAAAATGACAATGACAACGACAACAAAAAAATAGCCAGGCATGTGGCAGGTGCCTGTAGTCCCAGCTACTTGGGAGGCTGAGGCAAGAGAATGGCTTCGGCCAAAGAGTTTGAGGTTACTGTGAGCTGTGACATCACGGCACTCTACTGAGGGTGACACAGTCTGTCTCAAAAAAAAAAAAAAGTCCTTAGTTGAACTTAGATAAAGAAATTGTATTTGATGCCCGTTATAGATTATTTGGAGGGAAACTAAAGAAAATGATGCTTAGAAAAGGGCGAAAATCATTAAAATCAGAAGAAAAAAAGTAAACCTTTTAGAAAGGGGTCCTTACATGATCAGCCTACTTCCAAAATTCCACCTTATTTGAAGTATGCCCTCCTACAAGATTTTGGAGACATAGAATGTGTTTTTAAAAATCCATAGTAATAGAATGACTAAAAAATCCATCTAACCCTTTTAAGGAAAAAAATAAATAAATGTCCTTTCAGGGTTTGTTTTACCTCTCTGATTTCAGTCAATCTGTCCCCATCCTTCCTTCCATCATCAATATCTGGAAGATAAACTGGGACACAATTACATTAGGGAGAATAAAGCTAGCTGTGTAACAAACAAGGCTTTGTAATTGTATGGGCCTGGGGGAACAATTACAGTGCTACTTTGTCACAATTGCTAATAAGTTAAGCCCATTTATCAAGGCCATCACACCAAGAAAATAAGAAACTTCATCATTTCACAGACTTCCCATAAACCAGTAAGGACGGACATGAAAACCCGGTCTGTTGTGCAAATGCTCAGTTTATTTCTTCTGACAATGACTGCATCGATAAAATGTAGACGTGCTCAGCCATACTGATGTCCCAAGCTCTTAGTCAATACAACTTATTTTAATCAAATTCCATCCCCTGAAGATTTTATCCTCTGAATATTAAGAAAATCTTCCCAAGATCCTTCCCACACTTGTCTAGTAATAAAAATGCACATATGTATGTGCAACTGATTTATGACAGAGGTGAAAATAAAGCATAAACAAGAAAGGACAGCATTTTAAATAAATGTTGCTAGGTGAGCAACATTTTAATTAAATACAAGGATTTTGGGGGTGTTCATTTGTTAATTTAATAGCTTATGATTTACATAATTTTAAAATAAAATTTACCATATTTGTGTCGTTGATATGAGAAAAGACCTCAGTAGCCGGGCGTTGTGGCGGGCGCCTGGTAGTCTCAGCTACTCGGGAGGCTGAGGCAAGAAAATCGCTTAAGCCCAGGAGTTGGAGGTTGCTGTGAAGCTGTGAGCTGTGTGAGGCCATGGCACTCTACCCAGGGCCATAAAGTGAGACTCTGTCTCTACAAAAAAAAAAAAAAGAGAGAGAGAAAAGACCTCAGAATTTGTGTGAATAAGAATGGATTCTGCAGGGCGCCGTCTGTGGCTCAGTGAGTAGGGCGCCGTCCCCATATGCCGAGGGTGGTGGGTTCAAACCCAGCCCCGGCCAAACTGCAACAACAAAAAAATAGCCAGGCGTTGTGGCGGGCGCCTGTAGTCCCAGCTGCTCGGGAGGCTGAGGCAAGAGAATCACATAAGCCCAAGAGCTGGAGGTTGCTGTGAGCTGTGTGACGCCACGGCACTCTACCCGAGGGCGGTACAGTGAGACTCTGTCTCTACAAAAAAAAAAAAAAAAAAAAAAAAAGAATGGATTCTGCAAAGGTCACTTCCTTGTCAACTAGTATTTTCTTCTCAATTAGTCCTTCTAGTCTTTGCAGTTAAATTCTATTATTGTCTTGGCTCATTTTTTTCACAAATTCTTTGCATTTTATTCCTCTTTATCCTGACTTTTCTTGAATTCACTGATTGATAAGTTCTGTTTTTACTACTACAAAAGAAAGAACATTAATTAATTAACCTACTGAGTTTTCTTCTTCTAAAGTAAATTTCCCTCTTAATGAACAGTATTCAATGTTGCATCCCTGTTGGTTAAATCTTTCTAAATTTCTTAATTCCCTGTTAAAAGAACATTTATGTATATGAATTGAAAGTCTTTTTTTTCTTTTTTTTAACAGCAGGCATTCTCATAGGTATGAAGCTGGGAAGTTGAAGCTCAAGATACCAGCCAGTTCAGTTCCTGTGCAGGACCCATTTCCTGGTTTGCAGACAGCCACCTTCTGACTGTGTCCCCACATGGCGGAAAGAAAGCGAAAGTCTTAAAATTATGAAAAAATCAATTCTTTACATTTTGATCTATACCTTTAATTCAATCCCAGTCAAAATCATGGAAGGGTAAGGGGGTATGTATGTGTATGTATAAGTGAACAGTTGATTCTAACATTTTTGTAAAAATTCTTATGGCCTAAAATAACCAGAATATTGTTAAAGAAGACCAAAATTAGACACCACTGGATAGTAATCTCTATGATAAAGTTCTAATTATCAAGAGGGTGTTGCAATGGAACAAGAATACCAATGGTACAAAATAAAGACACATATATGTGTGGTCAACTGATTTGAGACAGAGGTGACAGTAAACTGTAAAAGAGAAAGGATAATATTTTTTTCTTTTTCTTATTTTATTTTAATTTATTTGATTTTATTTCATTTTATTGAGACAGAATCTCACTGTTGGCTGAGTAGAGTGCTGTGGCTTTCTCACAGCATCCTCACACTCTTGGGTTCAAGTGATCCTCTTGCCTCAGCCTCCCAAATAACTGGGACTACAAGTGCCCCCCTCAACATCTGGTTAGTTTTTCTATTTTTAGTAGAGATGGGGCATCTCTCTTGCTCAGGCTCAGGTTTCAAACTACTGAGCTGAAGCAATCCACCTGACTTAGCCTCCCAGAGTGCTAGGACTACAGGTGTGTGCCACTGTGCCCGGCCAAAGATAGTATTTTAAATAAATGCTCTAGGTGTTGGATGTCCATAGGGGAAGTACAAAAATTTTGCGGGTGTATTTTTTCAATTTATTCTTTAATTTTCCCAGTATGTAAGTGGAAAATGAGAAAGGAGAGCAGAAAATCAAAAGCACTGCCTATTGGAAAGTATTTCACATATATTGTTTCTTTAATCTTCATAGCAACTATTAAACCCATTTTAAAAATAAGGAATCTGAGGTTCTAAAAGGTTAAGTCGCACACTATAAAATGTAGCTAGCATGAGTATTACGATAGGCTTTTATAACCTCTGCTACCTACAGCTCAAGAAAATATATTAATAGCTCTGGCAGATTAAATGTGGAAAATGAAAAAAAGGCAAACTTTAAAGGAAGATTTCAAGCAGTATTTTCCAAGGAGCACATTATGCTTTTAGGGGACTAGAGCATATAGTGCACACACACAAAAAAGGTTGGCTTCAAATAAGTTTAGGACGTTATCAGACTTCTTGTCCTTTTTAATTTTTTTTTTTAATTTATCGGGCTTTATTGCCTTTAGCCTTAAATCATAAGCATTTTTGATGCAACGACAACTCTTCAAAAATATCCCTTTAAAAACTATATTACATCATTTTCTATATGTGGAATATAATTTTTCAATTTCATAATGTTGAAGAGGTACAAATATTTGGGTTACGTGGTTTACTTTTGTGCCATTTGAGTCAAAGTTATAAGTGTGCCCATCACCAAAATAGTGTGCCCTGTAACCATTAGGTGTGAATTTACATTTGCCTCGTCCCCCTCCCACCTGCTTGGTTTCTACTACCATTTGTTGACACAAAGGTTGATCCATTAGTTCCAGTTTAATATTGCGTACATGCAGTATTTGTTTTATTCATTCTTGCAATAAATACTTCATCTAGAAGCATGGTCTCTAGCCAGGAGTTGTGGTGGACACCTGTAGTCCCAGCGATTTGACAGGCTGAGGCAAGAGAATCGTTTAAGCCCAAGAGTTTGAGGTTGCTGTGAGCTGTGACGTCACAGTACTCTACTCAGCACCAGACTCTATCTCAAAAAAAAAAAAAAGAAAGAAAGAAAGAAAGAAAAAAGAAATGCAAGCATGGTTTCCAGTTCATCTAGATCAGGTGTCCTCAAACTGCGGCCCGCGGGCCACATGAAGTGGTATGAATTGTATTTGTTCCCATTTTGTTTTTTACTTCAAAATAAGATATGTGCAGTGTGCATAGGAATTTGTACATAGTTTTTTGTTTTTTTTAAAACTATAGTCCGGCCCTCCAACGGTCTGAGGGACAGTGAATTGGTCCCCTGTTTAAAAAGTTTTGAGGATTTGGGTGGCCCCTGTGGCTCAGTGAGTAGGGCACCGGCCCCATATACCGAGGGTGACGGGTTCAAACCTGGCCCCGGGACAAACTGCAACAAAAAAATAGCCGGGCACTGTGGCGAGCACCTGTAGTCCCACCTGCTCGGGAGGCTGTGGCAAGAGAATCGCGTAAGCCCAAGAGATAGAGGTTGCTGTGAGCCGTGTGACTCCACGGCACTCTACCGGAGGGCGGTACAGTGAGACTCTGTCTCTACAAAAAAAAAAAAAAGTTTTGAGGACGCCTGATCTAGATTGTAGCAAGAGGTATTATCAGGTTGCCATTTTTTATGGATGAATAGAACTCTATAGGGTGTGTGTGTGGTATATACATATACATATATACACAATATTTTATTAATCCATTCATGTATTTGAGGGGCACTTAAGTTGTTTGTGCATTTTTGCAGTTGGGAATTGTGCTGCAATAAACACTCAAGTGCACATGTCTGATACAAGGGCTTTTATCCATTGGGTAAGTACCCAACAGTGGGATTGCTGAACAAATGGTAGCCTATTTTTAATCCTTTGAAGTATCTCTACACTTTTTTTGTAAAGGCTGTAATAGTTTACAGTCTCAAAAGTAGTATGTAAGTGTTCCTTACTCTCCAGATCCACATCACAATATGTTGTTTGGGGATTTTTGATAAACACCACTCTCTCTGAAGCTATGTGACATCTCATGGTGTTTTTGATTTGATGATTAAAGATGTTGAGCACTTTTACTTATGTTTATTGGGCATTAGTCTATCTTCTTTTGAAAAACTTCTGTTTGTGTATTTTGCTCACTTTGCAATGGGGTACTTTGATTTTTTTTTTTTTTTCTGATTTACTCGAGTTCTTTATAGATTCTAGTGATTAGCCCTTACCTAAGTGTATAGCATGCAAATCTTATCTCCCTTTTGGTATGTTGTCTATTCACTCTATTGATAGTTTCCTTGGCTGTAAAAAAGTTTTTAACTTAATCAAGTCCTGTACGTTACTTTTTGTTGTTGCTGTGATTAACTTTGGGGTTTTCTTCATAAACTTTTTGCCTAGGCCAGATATCTGTAAGAGTTTCTAACATTTTCTTCTAGAATTCTTATAGTTTTGTGTCTTATGTTTAAGTCTGCTCTCCATCGTGAATTAGCTTTTGTGAGGGCAGAAGTACAGATCATGTTTCAGTTTTCTACAAGTGCTATCCAATTTTTTCCATCACCATTTACTGAATGGAATTTATTTTCTGTAGTGTATGGTTTTAATCTGCTTTGTCAAAGGCCAGATGGCAAAAATGAGTATGTTTTCATATCTAGGTTCTCTGATGTAATCCAGAGGTCTATGTCTCTCTTTTGGTGACACTACCATGCTGTTTTGGTTATTATAGCCTTGTAGTTAAGTTGAAGTCTAGTAGAATAATGTCCCTAAATATATTTTTATTGTTAAAGGTTGTTTTGTCTATTAAGGGCCTTTTCTAGGTTTATAAAATAATTAAATTGGCATTTTAATGGTGATTGCATTGAATCTGTAGATCACTTTGGGTATTACAGAAGTTTTAATGATATCATTTCTGCTGAGCATGAGCATTATATCTTTTTCCATTTGTTTATATCCTCTGCAGCTTCATTCCTCAGTGTTTCACAGTTCTCCTGTGTAAAAGTCCTTCACCTTCTTTGTTCCTAGGTATTTTATTTTCTCTATTGCTAATGTAAAAGTTATTGAGTCTTTGATTTGATTCACAGCTTGACTGTTGTTGGTGTATTGAATTATACTAATTTGTTTACATTGATTTTGTAGCCTGGGACTTTGTTGAATTTATTTATCAATTCCAGGAGCCTCCTGGAAGAATCTTTGGTGTTTTCTAGATAGCTATAAAATTATTTTGTCATCTAAGATTGATCATTTGACCTTTTCCTTCCCCTTGATTTCCATCTCTTGTTGGATTGTTCTGGTTAGGGCTTCTCCCACTATGTCAAATATAAGCGGTAATAGTGGGCAGCCTTGTCTAGTTCCAGTTCTAAAGTGGGAACATTTTCAACCTTTCCCCTTTGACTATGATTTTTGCTATAGGTTTGTTGCATGTGGCTTTATAATTTTGATGCAAGTCTCATCTATGCCCATTATGTTAAGTGTTATTATCATAAAATGATGCTGATTTTCATCAAATTATTTTTCTGTATCAGGAAGACATTATGGTCTTTGTTTTTGAACCTGTTTAAGTGCTGAGAATTACATCTATAGATGTGCATATGTTAAACTATCTTTGTATCCCTGGAATGAAGCCTGCCTGGTCATGGTGGATTATTTTTTTAATGTGCAGCTGAATTCAGTGAGCTAGGATTTTACTGAGAATTTTTGCATCTATCTCCATAAAGGATATTGGTCTATAGTGTTTTTTTTGTTGTTCTTGTTTTGTTTTGTTTTCTTGTCATTGTGTTCTATACTGGCTTCAGCATCAAGGTGAATTTTTCTTCATAATATGAATTATGGAATAATTTTTGTGGTACAGATAGCAGTTCTTTGTAGGTCTAGTAAAATTTGGGCATGGAACTGGTCCAGGACTTTTATTTTTGTTGGAATATTTTTATTGCTGCTTTAATTTTGGCACTTGGTCTGTTCAGAAATTCTATTTCTTCCTGATTGAGCCTAGGAAGGCTATGTGTTTCTAAGAATTTTTTCATTTCCTCCACATTTTGAAGTTTATGTTCATAGAGATCTTTATAGCATTCAAAGATGATATTTTTTATTTCCATGTTTTCACTTGTGACTTCACCTTTTCACTTCTGTTCAAACTTAGTAGAGTCCTTTCTTTTCTCCTTCCTTTTAGTCTAGCAAGAGTCCTGTCAATTTTATCTTTTCAAGGAACCAACATTTACATTTTATTTGATTAATCTTCTGTATAATTCTTTTCTTATAAATTTCTATTTTTTCTGCTCTAATCTTTGTTATTTCTTCTTCTGCTAGGTTTAGAATTGGTGTCTTCTTCTTTTCCAGTTCCTTTAGAAATTTTATTAGATTTTTATTTGTGATCAAGGCATTTACAGCTATAAATTTTCCTCTTGGGATTATTTTAGCTGTATTCCACAGATTTTGGTAACTTGTGTTCCCTTTATCATTTACTTCAAAGAATCTTTCGATTTGCATCTTAATTTCCTCCTTAACAGAATTATTGTTCAGTGGCTCTGTGTAGACATGAATGTTTCTGTTGGAATTTATTTCTAATTTTATCTCACTGTTGTCTAAAGCGATATATGGTATAATTTCTAATTTTTTTAACTTGTTGAGACATGTTGTGGGACCTAGGATGTGACCAATCTTAGAGAATGTTCTATGAGCTGATGAGAAGAACATATATTAAGTGGTTTGGGGATAGAATGGTCTATAAATGTCTGTTAGGCTCATTTTTTCTAGAGTTATGTTTAAGTCCACTGTTTCTTTGTTTATTTTCTGTTGGGAGGATCTGTCGATTCAGGTATGGAAGTCCTGAGGTATTATGGTGCTTCTTTGTATCATTTTAATGAAATCAAGTAAAAGTTGCTTTGTGAATCTGGGCACATCTGTGCCAGGTGCATAAATATTTAAAATTTTTTGTCTTCTTGTTAAAATTTTCCCTTTACCATTGTACATTGAGCATTTTTTGCCTTTCTTACTTTTTGTTGATTTGAGGTCTATATTATCTGATATGAGAAATGCTATATTAATTTTCTTTGGATTTCCATTTGAATGGAATATTGTTTTCCATCCCTTCACATTGAGTCTGAATGAATCTTTATGGGTCAGATGTGCTTTTGTCCTAAGGACAGAAGACACTTGGCTTCTATTATTTTATTCATGGAGCCAGCTTATTTCTCTTGAGTGAGGAGTTCAAGCCACTGGCTTTTATTAAAAGAATGTATATGTGGAGTAGATTTCTGCTCACTTGTTGAATAGAACTTCATTGCTATGTTTTACCTCTTGAGCCATTGTGGTGACTGGCCTCTGGCTTCTAGCTTTTGGGTGATTATACACTGGTGAGTGTCTCTTGTGCTGATCCACATAGAGTGTAGTTCTCAGTATTTCCTGCAAGACAGATCTGGCCTGGTCTTTGAAACTCCCTCCACATTTGCCTGTCTATAGAATTTCTCTTTCATTTGACTTTGGATAGGTTGAATACTATGTGTTTTAGAAGTGTCTTGTTTGCTATGAATTTCCTCTGAGTTCAATGACCACCTTATATCTGGATAGCTGAATCTCTATTGATAGTAGGGCCATTTTCTACCATAATTCCCTCAATTAGATTGTCCATGCTTTTAGCACTTTCTTCATCCCCCTCAGATTTACCTATAGTTCATATAGTCTCATAGTCCCCTATTTCTTTACTTGATTCTTTGCCTTCTTTTGTTCTCTTCTCTGTCTTTTTAAATGATTGGGTTAGCTCAAGAGCCCTATCTTCAAGCTCTGAGATTCTTCCTTCTCCTTGGTTTAATCTGTTGCTGAAACTCTCTACTGCATTTTGAAAATCCCTGAATCACTCTTTCATTTCCCTAATTTCTATTATGGCCTTCTGAATTTTGTCATGTTTTTCAGTGACTTTTTATTAATTTTCTGAAATAATGTCTGGGTTTGTATTTGTTGTTTCTCAACTTTCTCTTCATTTTCAGTTATCTTCTTTGCCATCTATATCCTGAACTACATTTCTGTCATTTCATAGTTACTGCAATAGCTTTGTGCCCCCTTAGGGATGTTAAGCTGTTTTGCTTTTTCTTATAACCAGGTTCTTTCGCTAGTTTCCTCTCACTGAAACTTGTCTTCTCATTTCAGGGCTAATAGGTTTTCAGTGTTCTTGTTACTGGGAATTCTCCAGCTAGTTGTAGGATGTCTGTGTTGAAAGTTGGGTGAGATGCTCTTCACTGAGGCTGGGGTTGTGAGGATTGCTTTACTTAGGATCTCCCATTGTGGTAACCCCAGAAGCTGGATAAGGTTGTTATGGTTTCTGGGTTGTGTGTGTTTGCTCAAAGTAGGTCACAGTATGCTAATGGCTTGTGGCTTTGGGGTCAGTGTTGTACTTTTGAGTAGTTCTTTGAGTCCACTTTAATGGTGGAGGGTCTGTGTAGCATTTGGGAGTACAGGTGAAAGGCAGGAGACATGGGGATTGTATCTCAAGCCCCATGAGAGTTCTGGAGACACAGAGGCAGAGCCTCAGACTCTAGAATGAGAGTTTCAGAACTGGGTTTGAGGAGGAGAGAAAAGAAGAGCTTCAGAACAGAGTCTCTGAGCCAAAAGGAATGTTCTTGTAGATGGTAGGGCTAATGTGACCTGTGGGGTGGAGTCAGGAACATGCAGGCAAGAGGCAGAAGCCTGGGAAGATGAAATTGAGAACAAGCAAGTGCCAGGCTGCTTTGCAGGCACAGGGTTCCCATAGATGCTGGGGCAGGTGGGTTGAGATCTGTGCTGGCAGGCCAATGTTTACTGGGATCTCCAGGTTCCACTCACAACATGCTAAAGCAGTTGCCCAAAGCCTCTCAAGTTGGAGCCTGCCTTCCCCTCACATGAGGACTTCTGAGCTGGAACTGGGGAGAAGCCACAAACAGAAACTCTGGGCATAGCCTCTGAGCCAGAGGCAAGGTCATGCAAATGAAAGACCAATCTTCCCTGGAAGGTTGGGTCAGGGACAATCAGGCAGGAGGAATTTAGGGTCTGGATGGTGGATTTGGGGCTGAGAAGCAGCAAGTTGCTCCATAGGAAAGGGGTCAAGTGAATGTAAGGACAGGTGAGCCGGTATTATAATGAAAATTAATTTGAATACTTACCTGACAGGGGAGATATCATGATCATGAAAGTGGTTTTCCCAGGCAAGGCTTATCCATTGCACTCTGGATGTGCTGACCCCTGCGATTTCCCCAAATGTGGGAAACTCAACAGCATAATTTGTGGTAGTAGGGGACTGCATTTGCACTCTCCTCTAAAAAAGAAAAAAAAATTAATTTAAACCTTCTTTATAGCTATATTTGTTTTATAAGAGTATATCCATAGACATAATTGTCAATAATCTAATGTCTCCTTATTTTGATTTCTCCCCTTCACCAAAATAATTTTTGAAACTTACCACTTATACCCAATCATTAAGATTAAACAAGAAGTCTTGGCAATTGATTAGATTAGGCAATTCTAATCATTTTAGATGTCCCCGTGTAATGGGAATATCATCACTTTCACCACCATAATATGGCTCCCCTGAGCTGCCAGATGAAGAGAAACCCTTGGAATATCTATACTCTTTCCAGCCAGGAGAACCCCTAAATGGCACAGATTGTTTTTGATACATTAGAATTAAATTTATTATAAAGGTACAATTACTAACTAGTAGGAAAAGGGTTATTTTTAAAGACAGTGCTTAGAAAATTAGCTGAAAAAAATACCATCAACCCATGAATGGATTAACAAACTCTGGTATTTATATACCATGGAGTACTATTCAGCTATAAGAAGAAATGGAGACGTTATATCTTTTGTGTTTACATGGATAGACTAGAAATGCATTCCTCTTAGTAAAGTATCTCAAGAGTGGAAAAAATATCCAAAGTACCCAATTCTCATATGAAAACAGCATACAAACAACCACATGAAAAATGAAACACAAACATAATCTAGCAAGAGGAAGGAGAGAGCAGGAGGGGGAAGGGAGGGCGATTGTGGGAATCTCACCTATAGTGCACAATGTAAGGGTGTTAAGCAATGGATCCTGGGTAAAGAGCTCAACTACAACTTGCACTTTACCTTAGCATTGAAAACAATGTAACTTAAACATTTGTACCCTCTTATTAATTTAAAATTAAAAAACAGAAAATTGGCTGAAAAAATAAAAGCTAGATTATTATTTTATTTAAATCATAGACCAACTGTATTTTCCTCAATAAATTTCAAAGTCAAAAAAAAATGTAATCTTAAAACATTAAAACAATGTTTAATTTTAAAATGTAAAACAATGACCCTCTGCTAGGGGAAACAATCATTAAAATATACAAGAATAGAATTAGATGAAAAAATTAGTATTTTTTTTCCTTTTTTTATTTTATTAAATCATAGCTGTGTACATTAATATGATCATGGGGCACCATACACTTGGTTCATAGACCGTTTGACACATTTTCATCACATTAGTTGACATAGCCCTCCTGGCATTTTCTTAGTTACTTTGCTAAGACATTACATTCCACATTTACTAAGCTTCACGTATTTAAAGAAACATTGTTTTGATACTAATCCAATTATTTAATTGAAAATAACTGAATACTGTGTTTTTGAAAAAAAATTTAAACAATAATAGTCACTTTATGCAAGGGCATAGTGAAAACAGGACTTTCCGCTGCTGATGGGAAGATCAAATTGTGGTACTATCTTGAGGATAATTTGGGGAAAATTTATAAAGAGGACAGAAATATATTCTATCCTCTGTCTCAGAACTACACTTCTCAAGAATCCAATCTGAGGGAAATGCATAGGTGTAGACTTAGGTACAGAATAGGTATTATGAAATTATTTTCTTTTAAAAAGTATCAACCTATGAAATAATAGGAGTGACCATTCAGTAATTTATGCTGCTCTTGTAATACCATGTTATTAACTAGCTTCTTCATATTTTTTAAGAATCTTTAATATAGACTAATGCTCAAACAAGTATTGAATTTTGAGCAAAAGATGCAATAATGTGTCTATAAATTATTAATGCCAATTTTATAACTAAATATGATAAATATTAAGACATTTATTTCTGTTTCTATCCACATTATTCTCTATCCATCTACCTATTTATTATCCACTTCCATAGTGAAAAAGTCTTCAATGTAGCAATGTTAACCTCTGGATGGGTAACTTAAATTCCTTTTTATGCCTATAAAGTCCAACATTTTTTAGGAAAGATTTATCTCTTTTAAAATCAGAAATAAAATTTTAATTATTATAATCAAAATAATTGGACTTATACTTCAGGTTTTTTCACTTTTGCTTTTTTTTTTTTTAAATCACATTGGATTGTCTTTGTATGTTTTTGTACATTGTAGCCTGGAATTAAAAACGAATTAATACAAAGATGTAGGACAATTTTTATATTAATTGATAGACTTTCTAGTTTATATTGGGGGCTATTCATCAATGCATCCTAACATTTAAAATTTCAGCACACGGTCTTTGCTCTTGTCAAGTCTTTCTATAGCTAATAAATCAGTTTCTCAAAACATAGTTTTTATGTATATTCTTATTGCCAAGGTTGTCTTCAAGTGTAGCACAACTAAATTACATTGGCCTCATGGATCTGCAAACAGTTGAAAAAAAAATTATCAGACATAAACAAATTAACTTTAAATCATTTCAAGTAAGTAAAAACAACTTGTTAAAATTATGGCATACATTGAAACTTTCTAACTTCTGTTTTAGAAATTTATTTGTGGCATCTGAATACTGTTTCTTTTTTTCCTGCAAGTCAAAAATAAAGTCTACCATGATATAGCCAGTGATATGAAGTACTTTTTTTTTTTTTTCATTAACTGATAGGCTACGGGTATTTCCCTCATGAACTTTACCATGTAGGCTGATCAATATCAGGGACACAGGATCAGAGATCCATCTTTCAATATCATTTGTTTTGTGAAAATCATTTACCGAAGCATGGCCAAGCAAAGCAGAATGCAATTGGATGTACACCAGCATTGAGTATCTCTGCCAATGTTTCCTTTCTATAATAGCATTATAAATAGCACTATAAAAAGAAACAGGAAAAATATCTCCAGAATCTGCTTAGATCTTCAAATCAGGGGTCACCTGGAAACTCTTCTCTTGCAGAGATAATTATCAGAATTTGTATACTCATTAAAGAACTTTACAAACAACTCCATTTTTGTGTTGCAGATGAACTCAGAAGTGCCTGCATGGGATTGCAGAGATTCTCAGACAGACACATATCTGTGTTACATTTTCTATGTAATCCTGAGCTAAAGACCCAGGACGCTCCTTCTGTTGCGTGATCTTCCCCTCCTTTCTACATAGTAAACAGCTCATTTTCTAAAAGAGACTTCACAAGCCGCCTTTCTGAGTAATTACCCTTTGCTCTGAGCTAAGCACTATATGTCTTCCTGATTCAAGTACAGACATGATTATTATTTTTTTTTTTTGTAGAGACAGAGTCTCACTTTATGGCCCTTGGTAGAGTGCCGTGGCATCACACAGCTCGCAGCAACCTCCAGCTCCTGGGCTTAAGTGATTCTCTTGCCTCAGCCTCCCGAGTAGCTGGGACTACAGGCGCCCGCCACAGCACCCGGCTATTTTTTTGTTGCAGTTTGGCCAGGACTGGGTTTGAACCCGCCACCCTCAGCATTTGGGGCCGGCTCCCTACTCACTGAGCCACAGGCGCCGCCCCAGACATGATTATTATGTTCTCCATTTTCAAGTACTTATTGTCCATCTGCCTATCTTCTTTAAGCAAAATCTATTCAGATCCTTCACTTATTTTTAATCACTTCTTGTCCTTTTATTATTGAGTGGTAAGTATTTATTATATATTCCAGATGTAAGATTCTTATCAAGTATTTGATTTCCAAATATTTTACCTTATTACCTGGCTCATCTTTTCACTTTTTTGTTGCTGGCCTTTGAAGCACAAGGTTCTAATTTGTGTGAAGTCCAATGTATGCAATTCTTTTTTTGTTGCTTAAAATTTTGGTGTCTTACCTGAGGAAGTCAATGCCAATTCAAAGGCCTGAGGATAGACATCTATGTTTTTTATGAAGAGTTTTTGATATTTAGCTCTTATATCTAGACCTTTTATCTATTTTTAATTTTATCCTTGTTGTCTATGGCATGAGGGAGGAGTCCAAAACCAACATCATTTTTTTTGTGAATATCCAGTTGTTCCAGCACCATTGTTGAAAAGATGACTCTTCGCATATCAAATGGTCTTAGAACACTTGTCTAAAATCGACTGATTAAAAATGTTAAATTCTCAACCCCCTCTATGAGCAGGCAAGAGATTTGAACAGAAACTTCTCTGAGGATGACAGATGAATGGCCAAAAAACACATGAAAAAATGCTCCTCATCTTTAATCTCAGAGAAATGCAAATCCCAATCACTCTAAGATATCACCTAACGCCAATAAGATTAGCCCATACCACAAAGTCACCAAGCACTAGATGCTGGTGTGGATGTGGAGAGAAGGGAACACTTCCACATTGCTGGTGGGATTGAAAACAAATACAGCCCTTTTGGAGAGAAGTATGGAGAATCCTCAAAGGTCTAAAAGTAGACCTGCAATCCCGTTACTAGGTATCTACCCAGAAGAACAAAATTTATTTTATCACAAAGACATTTTTTTTTTATTAAATCATAACTGTGTACATTGATATGATCATGGGGCATCATACACTCGCTTCATAAACCATTTGACACATTTTTATCACAGTGGTTAACATAGCCTTTCCGGCGTTATCTCAGTTACTGTGCCAAAACATTTACATTCTACATTTACCAAGTTTCGCAAATACCCCTGTAATATGCACCACAGGTGTGATCCCAAAGACATTTTTATCAGAATGTTTATTGCAGCTCAACTCATAATTGCCGAGTCATGGAAGCAACCTAAGTGCCCATCAACCAATGAATGGATCAACTAACTGTGGCATATGTATACCATGGAATACTATTCAGCCATTAAACAAGATGGAGACTTTACATCTTTTACATTCACCTGGATGGAGTTGAAATACATTATTCTTAGTAAAGTATCACAAAAATGGAAAAATAAATATCCAATGTACTCCATACTACTATGAAATAAATACATAAACAATTACATGCTCTCAAGAACAATAAAATACAAATATAGTCTAGTACACGGATAGAGGGAGGTGGGAGAATGAATGGTAGATGGAGGGAGGGCATGAGGCAAGATCTCATTAATGTGCATATTGTGAGAGTCTATAACACACCCCCTGTGTGAGGGGATCTTTTGCAAATGGATCTTTACCCTGGAAGTGAGAATAATGTAACCTAAAAATCTGTGGCTTCATATTAATTTGAAATAAAAAATAATTTTTTTATTATTAAATCATAGCTGTGTACATTCACGCGATGATGGGCACCAGACACTGGTTTTATAGACCGTTTGACACATTTTCATCACACTGGTTAACATAGCCTTCCTGGCATTTTCTTAGTTAATTGTGTTAAGACATTTATATTCTACATTTACTAAGTTTCACATGTACCCTTGTAAGATGCACCACAGGTGTAATCCCACCCATCACCCTCCCTCCACCCATCTGCCCCCTCCCTCCCCTCCCTCTCTCCCTTCCCCCTATTCTTAGGTTATAACTGGGTTATAGCTTTCATGTGAAGGCCATAAATTAGTCTGAAGAATGGAAAAAATAAATTTTAAAAAATGTTTAATTCTATTCCACTGATCTATAAGTCTATCCTTATGCCAGCATCACCCTCTTTTAATTACCGAAGTTTTGTACAAGCTTTTAAATCCTGATGTGTGGATCCATCAACTTTGTCCTTTTTCAAGATTGTTTTGGCTATTCTGGGTCCCTAGAATGCTTATATTATATTTTTAGAATCAGCTTGTCAATTTCTGCACAGAAGCCAGGTTGAATTTTGATAGAGATAGCAATGAAGTTGCGAATCCATTTCAGAGATGTTTTTGCCTTAAATATATTATGATTTCATATCCACGAAAAATACTTCATAGCTTCACAATATAAGCTTTTAACTTTTTCAGGTTTATTTCCAAGAATTTGATTTCTGATACTATTTTTAAATTAAATCTATTTAAAAATAAAATATAAATAAATAAATAAATAAATTCTATATAAATCTATTTATATAATTAAGAATTTAGAAATAAAAGTTTTGTACATTACTCTTATAGCCTAAGAATGTGATTAACTTGATTATTAATTCTAAGAATTTCTAATTCTATAAATTCTAATAATTCCATATATAAGATTATAACATCTACAAGTATAATTTTCTTTTTTTTTTGAGATAGAGTCTCACTAGGTTGCCCTCTGTACAGTGCCATGGTGTCACAGCTCACAGCAACCTAAAACTCATGGGCTTAAGTGATTCTCTTGCCTCAGCCTCCCATGTCGCTGGGACTATAGGTGCCCACCACAATACCTGGCTATAATTTTACTCTTCCTTTTTTCTATCTGGTTGCATATTATTTATTTTTCTTGCCTAGTTGCCCTAGATGGAACCTACAGAATCATGTTATCCTTTTACACATTTGCATTATATATATTGAATAGAAGTGCTAAAACTGGATGTTTTGTCCTAGTTCTGATTTTAGGGAATCTTTCAGTTTTTACCATTACGTATGATATTATTTGTGTATTTTTCATTAATGCTCTTTATCAGGCTGAGGGAAAAAGTTTCCTTCAATTCCTAGATCGTTGAGTATTTTTATCAGGAAATGTTATTGCCTTTTGTCTGCATGTGCTGAGATTTGTGTGTGTGTGCACACGTGTGTGTGTATTTCTTTTATTCTTTTCATATGCTGTATTTCCTTCACTGCTCATCATACTGTATACAAACCTTGCACTCCTGGATTGAATTCCATTTGGTCACATTGTATATTTCTTCCACATGTTCCTCGATTCAGTTTTCCAATGTTTTGTTGAAGAATTTTGGATCTATAATTATAAAGATATTGGTCTATAGTTTTCTTCCCATAGGATGTCTTTGTCTGGTTCTTATATGAGGATAATACTGGCCTCATAGAATGAGTTGAGAAATGTTCTCTTAATTTTTGCAAGAGTTTTGGAAAAATTGCTATTAATTATTGGTTAAAAGTTTGGTTAATTATTGGTTAAAATTCACCAGTGAAGCCATCAGAATATAGCCATTTTGCTCATGTCTATAGTGTTTTGATTACTGTTGAAATTTTTTCTTGCTAAAGATCAGTTCAGATTTCCTGTTTATTCTTGAGTCAGTTTCACTAGGTTCTGTTTTTCTGGGAAATTGTTCATTTTATCAAAAATGTCTAATTTGTTGTCATACAGTTTATATTAGTTTCCTAAGTCTACCATAATAGATTACCAAAAAATCAGTGACTCAAAAGAACAAAAATTCCTTCTCTCACAGTTCTGGAGGGAAAATATCTAAAATCAAGCCATCAGCAGGGCCACACTCCCTCTCCAGGGGCTTCATGGGAGATTATTGCCTTGCACCTTTCAGCTTCTAGTGGAGGCTGGAATTCCTTCATTTGTGGTTACGTAATTCCCGTTTTTGCGTCCTTTACATTCCTTTTTTGTCTTCTTATATAAGAGTGTTTGATCTCGTTTAAAAATCCTTAATTACATCTGCAAAGATCTTTTTTTCAAATGAAGTCATATTTACAAGTTCTGAACTACAGTATGTGGGCCAACAGTATTTTGGGGGTTATCTGTTCGACCCACGACTTTTCTGCTCATGGTATTCACAGTAACATCAGTATTAATGTTTCTTCTTTTCTTTCCTGATGTGAATATTTTGAATTTTCTCCCGTTTTTCTCTGTCAATATAGATTAACTTTTATAAAGTTTCTTCGTCTTTTCAAATAATCGTCTTTTGCTTTTGTTTTTTTCTATTATATTTCTATACTTCATTTATTTTTCTGATGCTTATTATTTAATTTCTGTTTAATTAAGTTGCCTCTTCTTTCCACTGTCTTATGGCAGGATGTTAGGTTATTTTCTAGAGGCAAACATTTTTAATATATCATTCACAACTGTAAATTTCTCTGTAAACACGACTTTAATGACATTACCTAAGTTTTTGTCTTCATTTTTGGTCATCTCAAAGTATTTCATAATTTTTCATAGTATTACTCCTTTGATTTTTTTATGATTATTTAGGAGTATGATGTTTAGTTTCCATATATTTGTGAATGCCTCATATTTTTTCATTATTGATTTCTAGTTAATTGTGTTCAGAGAATATATTTTACTATGCGAGATCTCAAGTTTTGTAAATTTGTTGAGGACAGCTATGTGATTGGCATATAGTCAATTGAGAACAATATTCTTTGTGCACTCGAGAATCATATGTATTCTGCTTTTGTTGGCTTGGATTCTAATAGATTTGCTTGGTAGTGTTATTAAAGTCTTTTTTTGTATTTATTCTCTGCTTACTTATAATCATTATTGAAAGTGGGATATTGAAGCCTTCACTATTGTTCAAATGTCTACTCTCCCTTTGCTTCTGTCAAATGTGCTTTACGTATTGTAGATTTTATTTTTAGATATATACAAGTTTGTAATTTCTGATCAATCGATGTATTCATTATTATAAAAGCCACTCTTTCCTTAGTCATATTTCTTATTGTAAATTCTGCTTTGTCTAATATGAACATAGCTACTCCAGAATCATGTTATCTTTTTACACATTTGCATTATGTATATTTTTCCATTCTTTTATCCTCAGCCTATCCTTAGTTTTTTGAAATTAAAATGTGCCACCCATAGAAAGCACAGCATCAGATCTTATTTTTTATCCAGTCTATCAATCTCTACCTTTTAATTAGATTTTTCAATCTATGTACTTTTGATATAATTATTGATATAGATGATTCTATTAATATAGAATTTATGCCTGCAATTTCACTTTTTGGGTTCTATATGTCTTGTATCTTTGTTTCATTTTTATTATTCTCTTTAATAATGATTATTTTTCTAGTATAATATTTGAAAAGCTTTATTTTTAACTCCAGTATTAAATTTTCATTATTATTCTGTGTTCTAGGACCTAGTACATACATTGTAATTTACAATGATCCAATTGAGATATATACTAACATCATTCCAGTGAGAATAGGCATGCAATGCCTGAATATCTCTATTTTTTCTTCTGCCATTTGTTCTAGTATTGCTATACATGTTATATTGATATACATGACAAAGCTAACAAGGCATTGTTATAATTATTAATTTATATAATTTTGTATTTTTAATGGGGCTAGAAGAAAGAAGAGCAAATGTTTATTATATATTCTTCATATGAACATTTTTAATTTATTCATGGTTCTCTTCATTTATTAAATCATTAATTTAATTTATATTTACATTTAGCATCAGTCTCTTACCCAAATATAACTTTACTACTGTCTACCTGTTTTGTGCTATTTGCTAATATATTATATTTTTATATAGTATAGGCTCACATACAATTTTATATATATATTTTTTTATTAAATCATAACTGTGTACATTTATATGGTACAGCGTACTGATTTGATATACAATGATATACATTGATATACAATGTGGAATATTGACATCAAACTAATTAACGTAACCATCACTTCACTTACTTATTTGTTGTGGTCAGACATTAATACTCTACTCTTAATAGATTTGAAATGTATCATTGCATTGTGTGTTATAGGCGAGTCCCCACCAAATATCCTCCTCCCCTCCCTCTCCCTTCCCTTTGTCCGCCTCTTTCCTTTTTTCCTCTGGACTATAATTGTGTTTTATCATAGTATGAATGTGTAGGTGATTATATATTGGCCTCATAATATTACTGAGTACATTGGATGCTTTTTTTCCCATTCTTGAGATACTCAGTTACGTCCAGGTAAACGTAAAAGATGTAAAGTCTCCATCCTCTTTTATAGCTTAATAGTATTCCATGGTGTACATATACCACAATTTGTTAATCCATTCATGGATTGATGAGCATTTGGGCTGCTTCCATGACTTGACAATTACGAATTGGGCTGTAATAAACATTCTGGTGTAGATGTCTTTGTTGTAAAATGATTTTATATAATTGCTTTTAAATCAGTTGAGAAAGTAAAAGAAATGTATGTTATATTGTCTTTTATAATTACAAAATTACTTTTCCTAGCATATTGTTTGTGTTTGTGTATGTGTATTTGCTCAAAATATTTTGTATGGGCACTTGTGTTTAGACTAAAGAACTTCAGTAAGTATTTCTTTTCTTTTCTTTTTTCTTTTTTTTTTTTTTTTTTTTTGCAGTTTTTGGCTGGGGCTGGGTTTGAACCCGCCACCTCCAGCATATGGGGCTGTTGCCCTACCCCTTTGAGCCACACGCACCACCCTTCAGCAAGTATTTTTTGAAAGGTAGATTTGGTAGCAACAAATTCTTCCCACTTTTGTTTTGTTTTGTTTTTCTGTGAATCAATTCATCAATTCATCCATATTTTTAAAGTAGAGTTTCTGGTTGTATGAGCCTTCTTTGTCTTTTTTTTTCATTCTCTGTGAACAAGGCATCCTAGCTTATGCTCTTTTGGTTTCTAATGAGGGTCAGTTGTTAATATTATTAAGATTTCCTTGTATATAATGAGTTATTTTTCTCTTGATATGTAGAAGATTTTCATTTTGTTTTTGTTTTTAGACATTTTATTATAATGTAATGTCTTTAGATTTATCCTACTTGGAGTTTATTGAGGCTCCTGTATGTATATATTAATGTTTTCATCAAATTTGGAACATTTTTAGTTATTATTAATTTTTAATATTATTTCTGCTTCTTTTCTTCTTTTGATGCTTCTATTATACATCTATTTGTATACTTCTTTCTATTCCCTATTTCTCTGAGGCTCTGCTCATTTATTCTTATTCCTTTATTTTCATTGTTATTCAGATTGTATCACTGCTTCCATGTATAAATTTGCTGATTCTTTCTTCTGTCAGTTGAAATATACTATTGATTCTTTCTAGAAATTTTTTAATTTAAATTTTAAACTCTTCAACTAAGGAATTGCTTTCTCTTCCTTTTAAAATATATTTTTCTATATTGATATTCTATTTAATCAAATATCATTACCTTCTTTCAGTTCTCTAGGCCTTTCTTTTTATTCTTTAAATATATTTTTATTGTAGTTTTCAAGTATTTGTTAAATCCTATTCTTGGGCTTCTTACAAGCAGTTTTCTTTTTTTTTTTTTCCTGATAAAGACTTATAATTGAGATATATGTATCTCAAATGCTATTTCTATGCATAGTGTGAATATTTTTGATGTTAAGACTGGACATGTTAGGTAATAAATTACAGTAATTCTTAATTTCTTTTTTCTTTCTTTTTTTTTTTTATTGTGGGGGATTCACTGAGGGTACAATAAGCCAGGTTACACTGATTGCAATTGTTAGGTAAAGTCCCTCTTGCAATCATGTCTTGCCCCCAGAAAGTGTGACACACACCAAGGCCCCACCCACTCCCTCCGTCCCTCTTTCTGCTTCCCCCCCATAACCTTAATTGTCATTAATTGTCCTCATATCAAAATTGAGTACATAGGATTCATGCTTCTCCATTCTTGTGATGCTTTACTAAGAATAATGTCTTCCACTTCCATCCAGGTTAATACGAAGGCTGTAAAGTCTCCATTTGTTTAATGGCTGAATAGTATTCCATGGTATACATATACCACAGCTTGTTAATCCATTTCTGGGTTGGTGGGCATTTAGGCTGTTTCCACATTTTAGCGATTGTAAATTGAGCTGCAATAAACAGTCTAGTACAAGTGTCCTTCTGATAAAAGGATTTTTTTCCTTCTGGGTAGATGCCCAGTAATGGGATTGCAGGATCAAATGGGAGGTCTAGCTTGAGTGCTTTGACGTTTCTCCATACTTCCTTCCAGAAAGGTTGTACTAGTTTGCAGTCCCACCAGCAGTGTAAAAGTGTTCCCTTCTCTCCACATCCATGCCAGCATCTGCAGTTTTGAGATTTTGTGATGTGGACCATTCTCACCGGGATTAGATGATATCTCAGGGTTGTTTTGATTTGCATTTCTCTAATATATAGATATGATGAACATTTTTTCATGTGTTTGTGATACTAATCTTACCTTGGGCTTGTTTTTGCCATTGGTTGATTTTTTATGTGCTTTTTGGCATCACTGACCTATTTTAGTGAAATCTATTCTCTTGTAATGTGAAGCAGCTGATACTCCTCAAAGGGCTTAATCTTGGGCATGTGCATAGTAACCTTGAGATAACAGTAGTTTAACAAAACTAAACTTTTTGTCTCTTTACTGATCTTTCAGTTAAACTGTCTGATTCTGTTGTTATCACACTCAATTCTTAGCTTCCACTAATTAATGACTGATTAATCAAGTTTTGGACAATGTTTGGGGGTATAAATTACTCCACAGTCTGATCCTATTAAATTTGGGCCCCTTTGCAAGGTGTTTTCAGACAGCTTTAGGATGTTTTTGTTTTGTTTTGTATTGTTTTGTTTTGTTTCCTAAGCCTCAGAAATTTTTTCCTGCCTGTCTCTTTTCTTGATTCTATCTTAATAAACCAGCTGGTTTAAAGTTTCTTATACTACCTCTCTCCTCTAGATTGCTAAGAACAACATCTCCACTTTAAATAGTATGATAACTCTTGAACTTCCTCCACATCCTGTTTCAAATCATTTTAATTTAGGGAAAATCCTCCAAGTGGTCTAATTTTATGTCTTAAATTTCCTGTTGGCAAAACCTCTGGGTCCATTTTTCAGGAGCTCTGGACAAGGATGGTGACTTCTCTTGGAATAATACAACTCCTTAAAGAGCAGGGTACTGGGTAGAAGCAGTGTTGAAGCATTTAGCCTATGAGCAAGCTGACATAGGAGTAATGAGGAGTATAATATCCTTTGTCTGTTGTGCCGGGGTAGAGCACCATCCTGAGTGGGGACTGAGTGGAGGAGAGCCCCTAATCTTTTGGCCACATTTACATTGAATTTGTTCTCAAGAATGCTGAGCTACGGCAGATGAGAAATGATGGGAGAGTGGAAGAGAGAGAGAAACATGGGCAATTTGCCTCTCTGAAAGATATCATAACCCTTGACCTGGAGCTGAAAGGGGAAGGAGTTCTGTTGAGAAAGTTGCTTAACTGGAAAGATGGAGGGAGGTAAATGGTTTCAGTCCAAGTCCCATAGACTGCCAAGATTTTGACTGAGATTTAGTAGCATTTCTTGAACAAATAATTATTCACTTGTAATAACTTAGGGCAATTTCCAGAAATATAAAATGGTTGTTTCGTTTTACAATTTTCTTCAATAATGGCCATTTTACAGGGCTATGAACCTGCAGACCTGTTTCCCTATCAACATTCTAGAGTGGTTGTTGTCAATTGCCTTATACCATGTAGTATCCTTGAAATAAAGTTTTCACAAGAATGGAAGCACCTAAGTCTTATTTTAACTAACGTAGGTAATGATGGACCAAGTAAAGGTACTGAGAAAGGGGCTGAAGGGGAGATGAGCAGAGAAACACAGAAATTACTTATAAATTGCCTTTACATTTAAACAAATGGGGCTCTTAATCACTCTCTATAGAAAGTCTACTTTTCTTTTAAGATGCACCTATGCACACCCATTCAAAGTGTACGTGTCTTGCAGATATTTCTAAAAACACAGAAGAAAGCTGTTCACAGAAAGAGACTGAAGAGACCATGTATTACAAACTTCTATATCAGGATAGTGTATCTTTTTTTTTCAGGAGGAGGACAGAGTTTCATTCTCTCTTGCTCAGGCTAATCTCAAACTCTTGACCTCAAGCTCCTCTCCCACCTTGGGATTCCAGAGTGCTTAGAATCACACACATGAGCCACCACACCCAGCCCAGGCTATTATATTTTTAAGGGCAGAAAAGTTAAACTATTATCCTGTTTATATTTGTCTTCCCTGTATGACAATTATTATTCCAGGCACATAATAATTGTTCAACAAAGTTTTGATTACAAAATAAAATAATGAACTAACACAAAAACCAGAAGAAAGAAGAAGATAGTAGCTTTCTAGGAATTTATACTTTTATTGAAAGGAGAAAAATAGTTCTATATTGAAAATTACAAATAACTGTGAACAAACAAATGGTGAACTGATCTCTGGGAGATAAAACTAGATAAAAATGTTTATGCTGAGTTTGAAGATGTTGAAAGATTGCTACATGAATAACAAAAAAAAAGTTTTTTAGTATTTATGTATTTAAACACATAAATATTTGCATTTAATATAAAAGAGTTTGAATTTTATTTTTCTATACAGAAACAATAAGTTAACAAAATTAAAATTCACAAAGTAATCAACTTCTGCCTTTTTAATATAAATCTTCATTTGAAATGGTAGACACGAAACAGAAAAAAAAAAGCATGAAGTGAATCGGAATGTGTAATAAGACAAAGAAAAAAACAAAAGGACATGAAAAATGATGTGAGAAGGTAAAATTAATCATGGTTTAACCAGCCCCAGAAAGACTATTTTAAAATGTGGGATTCTGCATGACAGTGGTCCTTTTTCTTGCTGAAGAGTGGCCTTTAGAAACCCACTGAAGTTTAAAAACATCATCTGAAGATGAGAAAAGCACTTTTTATTTCTTATTACTTTTTTCACCTTCACTCCTCACCACCTTCCTACACCTATTAGTGGGAAGAGGTGACACTTTGCAAGGTTTGCAGCAGCCATGTGTCTTTCGTGGGCAGATAAAGAAGGATCACTGAAGGACAATCAATGGATTCACAAAGCTGTGTAGTATTACAAGAGCCAAAACAGGAAAAGTTTGATTTAACTTTAGTGTGAATCCTTTTTTTTTTTTTTTTTTTTTTTTTTTGTGGCCACATTTAAAACAAAGAGATGGCTTATGGTTGAAACTTATTGTTTAAAATTGAGCCTGCTAATCACACCTTTGTGTGATTTATGATCTTTCTTTGACTGAATGTTATATCTCCCTAAAATTCATATGTCAAAGTCCTAAATTCCAAGATCATGGTATAAGGAGGATGGGTCTTAAGGAACTAGTTGGGTTATGAGGGGAAAGAATTAATGCATGGGGTCAGTGCACTTTTAAGAAGAAATACAAGAAAGACGATCTTTTCTCAGCCACATGAGGACACAGCAACAAGGCAGACATCTGAAAACCAAAAGAGGGCCCTCCATGGAACCAAATCAGCCATTCCTGTGATCTTGAACCTCAGATAGCTTCTGGGACTGTGAGAAAAAAAAAAAAAATTCTGTTACTTAAGCAATATGGTCTGTGGTGATAAGATACCACGTATAATGGGGCCACAGTGTGGCAAGAATATAAATACAGATGACAATCCACCGGGAGCATAAAATGTGAGCTGCTCCATAAAGGTGCATGTCTTCATTTAAAATAAATGGTGGTAAACTTGCAGGTTGGAATATGTTGGTTAAAAGTTCACATGATCAAGACAGAAAATGATAAAATTTTCCAGGACAAGAGTCATTCCTTATCCGTCTCACTCTAAACATGAAGCAAGGAGCCAGGAAAAATGTGGGCACTGAATAATTCAGTCATTAGACTAATAGTTTATTTATTTAACAAATATTACATTTTCCCTATGACAAACCTGATTATGAGGAAGAAGAGGAGATATAAAGCTAAGAAAATTAAAAAAAAAATAAAGCTAAGGAAATCATATTGGAGTGATGAAGATAGTTTCTCTTGATGAACAAATGCACCATACTGAGTAATTCAAAGACAGAAAAGAAAGAAAAGAAGGTTCACATAAAATATTTGGGAAGAGTCGATGGATTCTTTTCATTGTATTCATATTATCAGTACTTCAGATTTACAGAACATGTATATTATCAGTGCTTTAAATGTACAGAATATTATCTCATCTCACATCCACACTCCAGGAAGGTAGCAGCATAACCATTTCATAGATAAGCAAGGTTCCACATAGATAATAGTCTGGCCTGGAGAACAGGTAGAACCTTGAACCTGGGTTCTAGCATCTTTTGGTTGTTGTTGTTCTCCACTGTGATAGGCAGTGTGTCTTTTTTATTGCTTGGAAACTGGCAGGGCTCTACCTTTATAAAGCTTTTTTCAGGAAAACCAATTCAGTGAAAATAATATTATACTTGGCTGGATACCCATAGCTCAGTGGTTAGGGTGCCGGCCACATGCTCTGGAGCTGGTAGGTTTGAACCTGGCCTGGGCCTGCTGAACAAAAAACAAACAAAAAATAGCCAGGCCTTGTGGTAGGTATCTGTAGTCCCAGCTACTAGGGAAGCTGAGACAAGAGCATTACTTGAGCCCTAGAGTTTGAGGTTGCTGTGAGCTATGACACCACAGCACTCTACCAAGGGTGACAAAATGAGACTGTCTCAATTAAAAAAAAAAAAGAAGAAGAAGAATGTACTTAGCTTTGAAAGATCCCAGGCTTTGCCACTGACTAGCAGTCATGCCTATAGTCATGTGAGGTATGAAAGTTCAGATTCCTCATTTCTGAAGAAACGTCCTCAAACTTCTACCCCACTCTACTCAAGGGAGTACTTTTCCACAGAGAGAGGGGAAAGTATATGTTTTACTTGAATTTCCTTTGGAGTTGAAAATATTTCCATGCTCATTGGAGGTGTTCTGCTTATCACCTGTGATTCCAAATTCTTGCAAAAGAGTCTCCTTACCATTATGGCCTGTCTAAAACTTTCTGGTCACCGTTTTCTTCAAGAAGATTCAGAACTTTCTTGACTGCTGCTCTTGTAGAGGTTACTACAGGGCAGGACACCTTTTACTTTATTGTCCTGTGTTTTTATTTTCTATGACACCATTTTATAAAACAAATGGGTATACAAAGCTTAATTAAAGGCTATAGAAATTGAAAAGCAATTACAGTGTAGGAGGAGAAAACTTTGAAATGCATGCCACATAATAATTTTCTTAGAGTACAAGGGGATGCATTTAAGAAGTTAAGCTGTAAGGAGGAAGGTTGGGGAGTTAGTAGGAAAAAAACATTTGAATCCTAATTATTTTCATTCATATTTGTAGCTTCTCTAAAAATTTTACCCTCTGCTATTTTACTAATGCCCTCTACTCACAAAAATTCCCCTCATGCCAAGCTCCATATTTCTTCTTTCTCTCGATTAGAATATGTCAAATGAGATGAACCGTCTATGGCTGTGCCAGGAAGCTGTAGAAGGATGATTTGGTCTTTACATGTAAAGAAAAGTAAACAAGACTACCTTCTGTTACATTCTAAAAACCAGAGGAAAATCTATTCTTCACTTATTGGACGATGAAAAATGATCTAAATGATGAGATTATAGAAATTCTATTTATCCCTATAAGTGGTATTATTTATAATAGTGGGGGCCTCCAGTTGTCACTGAATTTGCCTTCCTGATTAACTTTTAGTCCACTGAGTCGGTTTTCCATCTTTCAGACCCAAGTCTCTTCACATTCTGGCCTTCCCTCAGGGACAATCAAGACAGCCATTTTGTAGATGTGCTTGTTTCTCTACTACTATAACCCTCCATCCAGGTTCTCTTCCTCCTTTGGCCACAGTTCTGCTGGTCGGATTTGGAGCCGCAACAACTTCACAGCTCTCTTGATCGCTACCTGAACTTTTAGCTCTGTTTTGCATAAAGGTCATTGCCTGTGAAGTACTCAGTTTATGACAGCAAATCAAACAACACACTTCAGGTTATACACTCTTCCTGCAGCAAGCATTTGTCACTGGGTCACCACCTACCATCAGTTCAGTCTCTCCCTTATTCCAGGCTGCCCATTACACTGGGTGTAGGTCCTAATGTCAATAAAGTTTGGATTTCCACACTTAGCCCCCTGGTGGCAAGAAGTCCCTGCATATTTGTCTGGATCCTTGTCATCTTTATAATCCCCAGCTCTTTGAGAATGAGGAGTGAAGACTGAGTCATGGTGAACTGCATAACAGCTTTACTTTGTACCCACCCAGGGTTACCGGTCCCCTGTCAGACTGTTAGGAAAATATATTGAAAACGTATAAATATTCAAAAACATTAAAAATTCTCTTCTCCATCAATAGATCTCCCTATCAATACTCCAGGGTATTCTGGTTCATCCTGTGTGACTTCTTTTAATTCTGCCATTCTGACCTCTTCTATATAAACTCAGTGGATGATTCCATGTTTCCAAATTTCCATTTCCTCCACCTTTTGAGTCATTCAACTTATGCTACTATGCCCGAATGCTATATCTGTCCCACAAATTTTAGGTTTTTAACAAAAGAAAGAGGAAGAATTGCAGCTTAAATTAGCATTTACTATAAAATGTAGAGGTGTGAAAAATAATTTTGAGATCTTTGATTTGTGTTTATACCTTTTCATAGTAGGGAGAGTCCAGTCACAAATTTAGAATACAGAGTTGTTTTATCCACTTCTTGGTATTTTAAGAGATGAGCACAATGATCTCAATTGGCCCAAAGTTCCCCAAATCAATGGAAATTACTCTTTTGGAGTGGTTCCTTTTTGAGCCCAGAGCCATAAGAACAGCCATTTGACCAGACACAGACGGACAGCAAGAGATGGAAGCATTTAAAACCGCAGTTTAGGATCTTATGCAGATTACCTATTGTTCAAGTTTTTTACATAAGAAACAACGAAATAAGTACACACCAGAAACTAATTTCTTCTGATCATTACATCTGGAATTCTGACACTTCTTATGCAGGAACATAAGGATCATTGTTGCTGCCATTTTCTTACGTTTAAATAAGAAAGAATTATATAATCAGCTGCGTCTCTGCCACAATGTCAAGAATCTCCGATGTCTGAAAGTCAAACGTGCAGGATGTGGCAAAACATCAGTGAGACCAGATGGGATCCTCCAACTCTCACTGATGCCCACTTCCCTACATCGAAAGAGCTGCCTCTTGGGTATAAACCCAAAGGAACAATGGCCATTTTATAAATAGGACACCTCCACACAAATGTTTAAAGTAGCTCAATTCACAAACACACAGACATGGGAACAACACAGGTATCCAACAATACGTGAATGAATTAATAAAATGTGGTATGTGCACACTATGTTGTCCTACTCAGCCATGAGGAAAAATAATAATCTATTATATTTTGTGACAACCTGGATAGAACTGGAGACCATTCTTCCAAGTGAAATATCACAGGATGGAGAGACAAACATGTCTGCTCAATACCAGGCTAGAATTGATCAGTTAACACTTACGTGCCCATATGGAAGTAAATCTCAGTGCAAATCAAGCTAGGAGAGAGAGGGGGAGGGGATGGGTAAATTCGTACCTACTGGGGATAGTGCAGCCGTCGGCGTAGGGAGGACACATATAACCTTAACCCATTTTTTTTTTTTTTGCAAACCACAAAGTATCAGAACAAAACTTATGTATCTCCTCATATTCTGAAATTTAAAAAAATTATCTACTATATATTATAAGTAAAGTATTCTCCAAGTTTGTTTAGAAAAGGCTTATTAGAAAATCATAAAATATTTTACACGAAATCCTATATTTAAAACAATCTATTACCTTTTGACTATCATGCTCATCATTAGTGATAGGGATGAGTGAAAAACAGTGAGTCATAGATGTTTAGAAAGATGGTAGCCAATGAAAATTGTAAAAGACAAACAAAAGGAGTAAAGTCCCACATAGGAGCTTTCTCCCTCTGCCACCTGCACGCATGGACAGTCAGCGGTACACCGGAGCATCCTCAAGCTTAAATGATCTCACATCTTATGATAATTATTTCCATTTCTTCTATTTCTGGAAAACACATTGGTTTTACTTTTTAGTATATGTGCCACAGAGGCAAGCACTGGCCTTACTTTTAACAGGGACATAAATTTTCCTCTTTCATTAATTTTTTTCTTTCTTTCTTAAGAAGTTTTATTGAGAAACAGAAAGGAAATCTTTTCTTATCATCCCTTCTTCTATTGCTCTTTCATTAATTTTAAATTAAAAATGAAAACATATAGAAATAAATAATAGTTCCAGTATTACATGGCTAATGCAACAAATATTCAACACAGTCATGTTGAAACACATTCAAATGGGCATATGAAAATAGTCTTGAAGTTTTATAAAGTCAAGACTGATAGCTAATGGAAAATTCCTCATTATATTACTTTTAAATATTTTGCATTCAAGACCTTGGTGTGGTGAGGAAACAACGTGGCCAGTGGAGAATATGCCTTGGCTCAACCAGGGTTCAAATGCAATTTCTTTTGTAAGAGACGTCAGGCCCAGGGTCCTCATTTGTAAAATAAAAATCTTACCTCATTGAATTGGTGTGTGAATTAAATTATGTAGTGCATATAAGGGGAAGCCTGCATAGGTGTTGTGCATTCATTTCCCTTGCCTCCTCCTAGAATATGGTATCAGCTGTTTCTATTTTCTTAAAGACTTATGAACGACAAGTAGGTCACAATTATTTACATTCTAATTATTTTTTTTGTAATGTGCTTGCAAAATAAGGGAAAGCCAGATATTAAATCTCCATATTACTGTGGCACAGAGATACCAGTGGACATACCTGATGGGGCCAAGCAAACTATGAGGGCGGAGAAAGGCCCCCTGTGGATGTTTAAGCCCAGGCACATCTTTTCCTGGTTCCAATATGAAACCCAGACGTTTGCTGATTCTGTTTTTTGTTTGTTTTTTCTTTTCTGCTGATTTAAGAATTTTGATTTTTGTTTCTATTTGTGCACAGATGACAAGTTATTCTGCCTGGGTAGTGATAACAATTAGATACTGAATTTTATGGTCTAAACATTTAATAATCTCTATCACATTGTGAAGGGGCACAGTCCCCTGCACCCTTGTAAAGTGAATCAGTCTCAGTTGTGCTCCTTGTGGTACAAGGCCCTGAGAAGGAACATTTCTAGTATTTGGGCTAGATGTGAGTTTGGGGGGAATATTCTCCTCCAGCTCGCATAAGGGGCTTTGCTGAAAAATGCAGGCAGTCACACCTTAAAGAAAAGAGTGTGCCGGAGGGCCCTGGCCAAGTCATAGCTGAAGACAGATCATCTGCCTGGGGCAATGGACCCTTGCACTTAGTCCCCTACCTCTATTTACACAATAACTTTCATTTAGTCATACAGGGAAGTAGGCAAACAGAACAGACAACCCAGCCCTTTGTGGTTCATCTCCATTGTTGTTTATCTCCAAATACGATATTCTTAGTTTAGAGAGGTGTGTATGTACTTTGCTGTATTAACGCTGATAAGGAATCTTTACCTTTTGTCTTCTTTATTCTTGGATGATTTATTTTATTTTTTTTAATTTATTTATTCTTATTGTTAAATCATAGCTGTGTACATTAGTGCAATTAATGGGTACAATGTGTGGGTTTCATATACAATCTGAAATATTCTCATCAAACTGTTCAACGTAGCCTTCATGGCATTTTCTTAGTTATTGTATGTAGACATTTGTATTCTGCATTTAGTAAGTTTCGCCTGTACCATTCTAAGATGCACTGTAGATGTGGCCCCACCCATTACCCTCCCTCCACCAAAACCTCACCCCTCCCTTCCCCTTCCTTGGCCCTTTCCCCACAGTCTTGTGCTATAGTTGGGTTATAGCCTTCATGTGAAAGCTATAATTTAGCTTCATAGTAGAGCTGAGTACATTGGATACTTTTTCTTTTTTTTTTTTTTTTTGTAGAGACAGAGTCTCACTTTATGGCCCTTGGTAGAGTGCTGTGGCCTCACACAGCTCACAGCAACCTCCAACTCCTGGGCTTAAGCGATTCTCTTGCCTCAGCCTCCCGAGTAGCTGGGACTACAGGCGCCCGCCACAACGCCCGGCTATTTTTTGGTTGCAGTTTGGCCGGGGCTGGGTTTGAACCCACCACCCTCGGTATATGGGGCCGGCACCTTACCGACTGAGCCACAGGCGCTGCCCTACATTGGATACTTTTTCTTCCATTCCTGAGATACTTTGCGAAGAAGAATATGTTCCAGCTCCATCCATGTAAACATGAAAGAGGTAAAGTCTCCATCTTTCTTTAAGGTTGCATAGTATTCCCTGGTATACATGTACCACAATTTGCTAGTCCATTTGTGGGTCAATGGACACTTGGGCTTCTTCCATGACTTAGCAATTATGAATTGGGCTGCAATAAACATTCTGGTACAGATGTCTTTGTTATATTGTGACTTTTGGTCTTCTGGGTATAAACCTAGTAAAGGAATTACAGGATGGAATGGCAGGTCTATCTTTAGGTCTCTAAGTATTCTCCAAATATCCTTCCAGAAGGAACGTATTAGTGTGCATTCCTACCAGCAGTGTAGAATTGTGCCCTTTTCTCCACATCCACACCAACATCTCTGGGTTTGGAATTTTGTTATGTGGGCTACTCTTACTGGGGTTAGGTGGTATCTCAAAGTAGTTTTGATTTGCATTTCTCTGATGATTAAGGATGATGAGCTTTTTTTAATGTGTTTGTAGATCGTGCGTCTATCTTCTTTAGAGAATTTTCTCTTCAAATCCCTTGCCCACCCTGAGATGGGGGTCACGTGTTCTTTTCTTGCTAATACGTTTGAGTTCTCTGTGGATTCTGGTTATTAGACCTTTATCGCAGGTATAACCTGCAAATATTTTCTCCCATTCTGAGGGCTGTCTGCTTGCTTTACTCACTATGTTCTTGGCTGTGCAGAAGCTTTTTAGTTTGATCAGGTCCCAGTAGTGTATTTTTGATACTGCTTCAATTGCCTGGGGTGTCCTCCTCATAAAATATTCACCCAGGCCGATTCCTTCAAGAGTTTTCCCTACACTTTCTTCAAGTATTTTTATAGTTTCCTGTCTTAAGTTTAAATCTTTTATCCAGCGAGAGTCTATCTTAGTTAATGGTGAAAGGTGTGGGTCCAGTTTCAATCTTCTACAGGTTTCCAGCCAGTTTACCCAGCACCATTTGTTAAATATGGAATCTTTTCCCCACTGAATGTTTTTAATTGGCTTGTCAAAGATCAGATAATGGTAAGTAGATGGATTCATCTCTTGGTTCTCTATTCTGTTCCAGACATCTACTTCTCTGCTTTTGTGCCAGTACCATGCTGTTTTGATCACTATCAATTTATAGTATAGTCTCAGGTCTGATAGAGTGATTCCTCCTGCTTTGTTTTTATTGCTGAGTAATGTTTTGGCTATTTGAGTTTTTTTCTGATTCCATATCTGATGAGTTTGGATATATATGAAAGTGAATAAAGATGGCTGATTGCTGATGAGCCTGAGCGAGCAGCAGCCATCCCTTTTAAAATCATTCATTTTGTCTGCAGTGCTGCCTCTGCATCATCGACTAGAAGCCCAGGGGACAGCAACAACATTGATTATGGGGATCTACTCTCTTTTTTCTTAAATAGTCTAAACATCTTTATTTTATTTGCCCTTATAGTAATGTTTGTGTTTATATCAATTAAAAATTGCATAGCCACTAAGAACAGCTATTTGGAATCTGAACAGATCATGTTTGCATATTTAAATTTAATTTTAATTTATTTTTATTTTTTAAACATTATATTTACTTTCAACTTGTGGTTTAAGTTGTAGAATTGAAGATGTAAGTTGCCTATGGTCTATGTGTGTACAATGAAGTAAGGCTTTTACCTTTCATTGTAAGTGTATTTTACTACCTCCAGAGAATACGAAGCAGATTACATTTCTTTCTTTTTTTGAGACATAGCCTCAAGCTGTTGCCCTGTGTAGTATGGAGGCATCACAACTCCCAACATCCTCCAACTCCTGGGCTTAAGTGATTCTCTTGCCTCAACATCCCAAGTAGCTGGGACTACAGGTGCCTACCACAATGTCCAGCTATTTTTTGGTTGCAGTTGTCATTGTTGTTTGGCAGGCTCAGGCTGGATTTGAACCTGCCAGCTCTGGTGTATGTGGCTAGCGCCTTAGCTGCTTGAGCTACAGGCGCCGAGTCTAGATTACATTTCTTAAATGAAGTCTCTTCTGATTATTTTATAAATGTAAATAAGTAGATATAAAATTTAAAATTATTCAAATTCCACAGGAAAGAAATAAAATGAATGTGTAATAATTTAAAATACTAACACACTTGATTAAAGGAATAACCAAATATTCTTTCTTACTACCCATGATGCTATCTTGAGTCATCAAATCTGCTATAATATTTTGGTTGCCTAAACTATCATATTCCAAATTAAAAAAAAAATATATATATATATATATATATATATATATTCAGGAGGATCACTATAGATTTCCTAGAAACACACAAAGATTTGTTATTTTGCCTTATAAAAAAAAGTTGGTAGGAACAATTAGAGGTGTTTTCTGCGTTCTACATTCATAATTAGTCCAACATTATTATAAAATCTATGTGGAAAGACTTGTCAAAGTAGAAGAAACACTGAACCTTCCCTAAGTGAAGATCATATGGGTAAAATAGTATTAAAATAAATATTGCTGCAATTGTACACTTCATGAGAAGGTCCTAGTGATTTTTCAGTCCTTTCACTGTCCATAATATATTTTACCCTAAGAAGAAACATTGATAAAACTCCAGAAATAGCAGTGTTCTGAATGAGCCCCAATAGAGAAACTGCTTTCTTCCTTTCTGATATTCTTGCTCACTCTAACCATTTAACAAGAAACCAAACAGATTTGTGCTTCCCACTGATGCTTGCCAGAAGGAACTTGCTATAAACTACAGGTTAGAGTTTACGTAATCCACAAAAACAAACACAATTCCTATGGAATGGTTTGTGTCAGATACTGTAAATTATTGGTGCTTCAATAAATAGATGCTCTGAAAAATCTTCCAGGTTGACAATGCTTAGAAAAGATTCAAACAGTACAATTGACTGGGTCCAGGTTCCCAGAACTCTTTTCTATTTGGAAACAGACTTAATTCATGAAAGCAAACTGCTTACCCAAGATACATAGTTAAAAAAATTACAAATGACTGAATAAAATAATAAGGGAAATTTAATTATGGCATTTGTTTGAATTATTGTTGGTGTCGTTTTCCTATTACAATTTTACATATATATAAGAAAGCACTTTTAACTTTTAATACAGTAGGCTATGATCTTCAAAACTGAACATAACCACTTTCATAAAATATGTTCTTAATTACTCTTTATAGTTGGATGGAAACTAGTTTACTAAATTTTCATGGCAATAAAGGTATTTGCATAGGTCCAATAAGAATCTATCCTCCTTTTTATCAAGATATAGAATTGGACAAATTGACTTTTAATTTGACAACTTGTGAAACCAACATCATAACTGTAGTGTCATATTTAAGAATAATTCTCATTTAATAAGTCATGACAAGTCTTTTTTAAAGAAACAAGGATATTCTGCCTAAAATTAAATAACACACAGAATTTACCCTCCAGCCCAACATAAACAAATAAACAAACAAAAAAAACCCCACAGAATGTATGAAGCATGGTTGTCAAGACTCTGGACATCAGGCAATTTTGATGTAAATTAATATCCAATATAAGATTATTTACAGCTGCTTATTTTTCATTCTCAATTCATCATTCAGTTTCTAATTGCTTCTGAAACTCATCCATACCACTGCAGGCCTGATTTCTAGCAATTCAGTTCTATATCTATTCCGCTTACACCTTCAGTACTTGTACTCTGTAAGAGAGCAGTGTTATGAATTTGGTTGTGACCCAGGAAAGTATATTCAAATAGTTTGAAGTTCTCTGGAGGATACAATCATAAAAATAATCAGTAGAAATTTGAAACAAAATAAGTATGTGATTTTAGAAACATTTTTAAAAATCTAGCAATTATTAATTGTCAAGTAGTTTTTTAAGATAGAGAGAAAAGTGATGTGAAATATTATTTTATACTATATAGAGTATAATTTTATCACAGCAATCATACCTCTCATTAACACCACTCTTCAGCAGATAAAGGAATCTAGACACAGAAACGATAAAATGGGCAAGTGGCAGAGTGAGAATCTGCACTCTGTTCCAGTTCTTCCTGTTGAATTTATTTTCTACATGAATAATAAAAAATGTAAGCTAGATAGCCACTAGCATCATTAGGGTGGATGTCAGTTACTTTTTGGGTTAAAGAGTAAGCTCCCTAGAAACCAACATTTTTATGTATTTCTGAGATTTTGCTGTGTTCATTTAAAAAGGAACTTGTACATGCCAAGTGCATAATGAGCAGTTGTTGACTCGCTGAAGCCACAAGGAACACATTTATGCAAGGCGCCAAAAAGAGCCTGACATGTTTGTGAAGTGTCATATGTTGACATGAATTAGCATCTTTTCTGATGTTTCTGATTAGAAGGGTAAAGTATGAATGAGTCATAGGGTGATGGCTATTTTTCAATGGTGCTGATGATAAGAAAATGTATCTTGATGCATTAGAGTTTTGTTTTTTTTTTTAACATGAAAATGCCTATTGCAAAATATTGTTTTCTGTCCTTACCAAAAATATTTTGTATTGTGAATGCCAGCTTTTGTACTTTGATTCAGAAGTGTTTAGTAAATAAAGGTTAAATTTTTTTCAGCTTAACGTAAGTAAAGCTATTTCAGAAATTAAAATTATTAGATAAAATCTGAAATTATTTAATGCTCTAAAAATTATAATAGTTAAATACATAGGTAAAAAAATAAATGGGGAGTAAATATTGTAGAGATAAAGTAACAAATAATAAGAGTAAAATATTCCACTCTTGCATTATAAAGATATAGAAAAAATGGATATAGAAATGTCTTTTTCTGGCTATCACACTCCCACAGCCCCATACAATTTGTGTTGAAGTCTCAAAAAAAAAAAAAACAGAAAGAAAGAGGGTGGCGCCTGTGGCTCAAGGAGTAGGGCGCCGTCCCATATGCCGGAGGTGGCGGGTTCAAACCTAGCCCCGGCCAAAAGCCACACCAAAAAAAAAAAAAAAGAAAGAAAGAAACAATCAAAAAAAAAGAAAGAAATAAAAACTATGACTCAGATGCAAGCTAGGAGGCATATCATTAAATTAATTTTAAAAGAAAGGTGACAAAGTCTTTCATCAGTAATCAATTTTGAGGCTGTCATTATTATTGGAAGAATAAAGGAGTGTGATTTAGACCTGTGATGCACTTATTACTTTGTTAATTGTTCTGTTTTTACTTGTGGAACACTAGAAGCAGTGAAGTACTGTATCCTTTTGTTCTTTGCATTTTTGTCTTAGAGTTAACATTTTCTGTCAGGTATGCAAATGCTCTTGTTGCTAAAGAAACCTGAGCTTTAAATGGATGGTACCAAAGGCAGGGAAGAATAATGCAGAAGAAGGGATCAAGAAAGGTTGGTGAATGGATGTGCAAACACATTTAGAAAGAGTAAGATTTAATGTTTGACAGCACAGTAGGGTGACTATAGATGATAATTTATTACAGACTTCAAAATAAGTAGAAGAATAGATTTGAAATGTTCTCAGAAAAAAATATAAGTAAATAAAATAAGAGTTTGAGGTTTTGGTTATTTCAGTTAACCATTTGTCATGCATTGCTTGCTTGTACACATACCAAAATATCACATGTACCCCACAAATACATACAAAGAGTATGCATACATAGAAAATATTTTTAAAGACTTTAGCCCATGCTGAAAGCTGTCTCTCTGTAGGCTGACTTCACTTGAGGCCAGTAAACCCGCAACACAAGGAATTTTGATTTTATGATTATCAGCATTATATTCATAGTTGACCTGGCTCAATGCAAGTGTTCCCCAGTTCCTTATCCCTGTCATTGTAAAGAATGACATTGGACATGGTTGTCTTCATGAGTGACATCATCATTACAATGCAAACTGAAGAGTCTTCAATTGAAGCTGAGGGCTACATTTCCGTACCTTCCCTTCCCTTTAAGAGCAAGGAAAAATAAAATCACTATACAGGGTAGCAGTTCATAATTAAAACTATGAAACTTTGTTAAGTTAATGGCATTATTTTACAAAGATGTTAACATATGCTTTTTACCAATGAGCATTTCAATTACCTGATTTAAGAAGTAAAAACGTAATTCTGGTATTAAAAAAATAATAAGAGTATGGAAGGGTACATACACGTAGAAACTGGGGCAACTTGCTTATAGATTCTTTACCTGTAAAGTGAGAATGTTTGATAGAAGTTAAATGAGATAACTAGTAAACATAAATACTAACTGGTAGACATGTAATTTATTTATTTGTAATTATCAGTTTTCTACAATGAACATACATTATTTTTACAATGAAAGTCATTTCAAAAAATGTAAACAAATACACAATTCTAACTAATGCTATCTATGTTAAGTGATTAGAAAGGAAGTAAAGTGACATCTACAATTTACTTTGAACTACATCAAAATACATAACAGATGTTTACCTCAAAGTTCTTCCAACTTTGCTGTATGTGTAAAAATATTTATTAAAAAGTATTGGACAAAATAAGATACTTGAGCTTGAGCTTCATCTGAAAGATGTACAGGTCAGTCATTAGTAGATATCTACCTCATTTTCTAGATGAAATAGCATAAAGAAATTAGTTCTTGTTAACCTATTTGAAATACTTTCAGTTTTACTGGTGACCACTAAATGCCAGGTAAAAACTGATTTATCTAGTTTAATCTTCTTTCAGAAGCTAGTTATCAGAAAAAATAAGAATATAGAGTTAAGCTAAAAATAAGAATATAGAGTTAAGCTAAGAGTCTTATTCTAAGACTTAGCTTAACTCTATACAAGAAATCATCCCCAGATGTGTTTGATGAATTTGTAGTCATTATACTCAAACCTATTACTTTCCATACCATATTTCTAAGATTAGAAATATTCCATAAGCTAATCTCTATGGCAATAATCATAAAATCTCAGCACAATAAAATACATTGCTCACTTACACTGGAGGTCTGCTAATGCTTATGGGGCAATTCTAGGATTCCGGGTGATAGAAGAAGCTTCATCAACTTGCCGCACCATGGAGACATTCATTCATCTTGGTTGCATGTTCAGGAAAGAAAGGTGAGAAACCCATGAATTTACCAAACTATAAGAGGATTCAAATATTGGGATTATCTCTGCCATAAATATTTAGGATATTTTATAGATATAGAAGACTTTAGTGAAGATTTAATAAGATTTTTATGTATACTGCAAATTTTCCTGGGGAAGCCCTTTTTTTTTCTTCTACCTATTAAGGTAAAAAGGAGCCTCATCCCTGGACTTGTATGAGGGACACAGATGTGTGTTTAAGTATCTAAACATCTGTGCATATGTGTATTTTTGTGTGTGAAGCAAGCTAAGTATTACTCCAAGGGTGAGAATGAACTGAGTACATGCCCCACACTCTAAGGAAGCTCCATCTGTTAAAGGGTGTGTGGAATTCTTACGTTAAAAGTGAAGATACCATCTCAAACTAATTTATTATGGTTGATATTCTTTTGATTTGTGGCCAAGTGTAACAGGTCATGTAGATTATGAAGATAAATTGTTCCAGTCAAAATCTCATGAACGCCTTCCATCCTGCTCTCAAGGTTGAAGGGTCAAGCCCCAGCAAAATCTGAAATGTGCTTGCACTCCAAAATTAAGCTAGCAATCTGATTAAATAGTTCTGATTGGATTCTCGAATATCTGCATGAAATCTCTGCTTTTTGCTTTTATATTGATCCTCACACAATCTTCCTTTTTTTATTTATTATAACAATAAAATGTTTATTATAGCAATGATATACTTGTATAATCAATTTTAAAAGGTTTTAATTTTGATACATACACTTGATGTACTTTAAAATTCTTTCAAAAATAATTTAATGTTTAAAAATTTTCGAGGCTCATCTAAGATCTTCTTCTTTTTTTTCATTAAATCATATCTGTGTACATTGATATGATCATGGGGCATCATTCACTAGCTTCATAGACTGTTTACCAAGTTTCACATATACCCTTGTAAGATGCACCGCTGGTGTAATCCCACCAATCCCCTTCCCTCTACCCACCTCCCCCCTCCCTCCCCTCCCTTTCCCCCTTCCCCCTATTCTTAGGTTGTAACTGGGACCAATCTTCCTTTTTGATATATTCAATGGGTTGACCACAGAATGCAAATACTACTTTTTAAAAAATCATTCTTTGTTGTCTTCTAACAAAGTTTTTGAACTTTTTCAAAAATCTTACTCAGATACTTGTTTATCCATTTCAAAGCACTGATTTGTGATGCTGATCATATGCCTGTCATCATCTTAGATTCTAAGGATACTGAAGTGAACAAAAAGACAAGATCACTGCATAAAGAAGCTTGAAGTCTCAGGAGATATATAAGTCAACTAGTAACATAGTTTATCAAAGAAATCCCTCCTTTCACAACACCATTCCTTGAGTATTTTCCCTGAATGTTTTATTTGAATTTGTTATCGGTGCTACAAGAAACTTAAAGACACAATCATATTTTTAAGGTATCTGTCTTTCTCTAGGGCATTTCAATTTGTCTTTATTTAAAATATTTAAAATAAAAAAAATAGTTAAAATAGGAAGAGGGGCCGGGCATGGTGGCTCACACCTGTAATCCTAACACTTGGGAGGCCGAGGTGGGTGGATTACCAGAGCTCACAGGTTAGAGACAGCCTGAGCCAGAATGAGACCCCATCTCTGAAAATAGCTGGGAGTTGTGGCAGGAGTCTATCATCCTGGGAGGCTGAGACAAGAGAATCTCTTGAAACCAAGAGATTGAGGTGCTGCTGTGTCAGCACTCTACCGAGGACAACAAAATGAGAGTCTGTTGGAAGGATAGAGAGAGGAGGAAGGAAGGAAGGAAGGAAGGAAGGAAGGAAGGAAGGAAGGAAGGAAGGAAGGAAGGAAGGAAGGAAGGAAAGGAGGGAGGAAGAGAAGGAGGGAGGGAGGGAAGCAAAAGAAAATAGGGAGAGGGATTGGTAAACTCTCCCCTAATAGGCGCAATGTAAGAGTTTACAGCACACCCTCTGGGTCAAGGGCTCAGCTACAACCTGGACTTTACCTAACAAATGCAAACAACATAACCTAATCATTTGTATCCTCATATTAACCTGAAATTTTTTTAAAAAAAGGAAAAACAAAATATTTAAAGTACTTTAAATCTCAAGTTTCATGAAAACCATATTTTTCTAGGATCTAGAATCATTGTTCTCGTAATTGTCTCTTGGTATCCCTGGGGAATTGATTCTAGGAACAACTCCTATGTCCAAGTCTGCTGTTGCTCAATTCTCTTATATAAATTGCATAATATTTGCAAATAACCTAAGCACATCATCCTATATATTTTAAATCATCTCTAAGTTACTTAATGTATCTAATGTAAGGTAAATGCTATGTAAGTAGTTTTATATTGCATTTTTTCAAATTTGTATTATTCATTTTCTTTTTTTTCCCAAATCTTTTCATCTATGTTGACCCATGTGGAACCTGCAGATATGAAAGGTTGGCGGCACTGGTAAAGTATTCTCTTTTGGAGAGAATTTTATTCTCTCAGAGCCTCTTGATATTGTTTTAACTTGTTTCACTTTCTTGTGTTTAGCAAGATCAGATCACTCAGCATTAGTTATCATTTTTCTATGTGTCCTTAAGGAAAGAATGGAAATAGAGTTGTTACTGAAATTCCACAAGGCTGCTCCTGATGGGAATCATGATGTCTGGGAAAGAGTGGCAGTCTGTCTGGGCTCACACCTGTAATGCCAGCACTTTAGGAGATGAAGACCGGAAAATTGTTTGAGGCTAGGAGTTCAAGACCACCCTGAGAAAAAGAGCAAGACCCCGTTTCTTTAAAACAAAAGAAAATTAGCCAAGCATGTGACCACCATTTGAGCCCAGGAGTTTAAGAGTTTGAGGCTGTAGTGAGCTATGACTCAGTTAGTTTGACAGTTTGACTCCTGACCTGATTTGCTATTCACCTGGTCCTCCAAGGTTCTACAGAGAACACCACATTGGTGTTCAGTGCTCTTGGTACAGAAATAGGTCTTTTTTTCATTTCTTTACCTTTTAGCCCTACTTTATAAAAAATGATGGGTATGGATACTGACACCTTATAATGTGAAGGAAAACAACAGTAAAATAAACAACTAACAAGCAGAAAAGCAAATAAATGAACAGCCTAAAAAACAAGACCTTGGTTTGGTTCAGAAACTATTTGATTTTGGCTGTGCCAGACCAAAGCAGTAAAGATTCAAAGAAAACGGGACTTCTTCTTAAACAAAAATTATAAATTATTTTATATTGTTATCTCTACTATAGAACTGCATGGAACAAAATGGCCCAAAACTTTTAACCCAAGAACAAAAAACAATGAGGGCACTGCAATACACTTTTCATTTCACCACAATCCCTTAAAATGGTCAATGCACTTGTTATCAACATTCTGTCTCAAGTGTGTCCATAACACAGCCGTTAATTTAATTCTCATTGCTTGATTTTGGATCGCTGCTGTTAACAACAGGTTACCACAGGCTAAATGGTCTTTCTGTTTTCTACCCCCTCTTACTTTGCTGATAACACCTTAAATTTCCTTTGGAAAATCATCTCTCCATCTTTCAAAGCTGTGATTCAAAAGGCCTAAACCCACATCCATATTCCAGTGTTACATGTCAATTGTGCCTCTCCAATCAGCATATTTCATTTCTCCTGGTCAATATGATTAATTCCAAATTTGTTATGGATCAACAATAAAGTTGTCTATTATATGAATCAATACATTTCTTTTTTTTTTTCCTTAAGCTTTTTAAGATATGTCAATTATACTCAAATTCTCACTAATAAAAACACTCTCTTGTGGCAGGGATCATGCTAGTTTACCTGCATCCCTCTCTATAGACTAGTTTCCAAGGTTACTAATATGTAGGTTTGAAAAGAAATGAGATCATCCACTACTTTAAAATAAAATAAGCCACAATATTATATAGTTAGATAGTTATTTTAGTATGATTTCATCTGCTCCTTTTCTTTGACTGTCACAATCTACATTGTTTCATAATGACATTGGCTATTCCATTAAATGATTTGAGGCTGTGGTTTGCAAAACTTTGCAAGCATAATTACGTTGCCTTTCCTTTTTGCTTCCCGTACCTTTGTCTGTCTTACCATTCTTCTCCTGAGTGCTCATTCCACTTCATATGCCAGGTGGGCCAAGTCTGAATCCATTAAGGGTCTGTGGTTCTGTTCATCCAGTGTTTATACTTATTGTTAAATAACATCCGAGATTTTAATTCAAGTACTCATGAAAATGTCCTCATTTTAAATAAAAAACAACCATCACAAAAATATGATTCTTTCCAGATATCCTATGAAACAATGTTATTGCAGCAAATTGGGATTAAAATAAAAAAACAAATAAGATCCTACACAATCAGAGTGGTCTTTTGCCTATTGAATTGGCTCAGTTGGAACTGCTTGCAGATCCCAGACTGGATAAAGATAAGCTTCATGTAATCCTGTGGTGGTACAGAGAATAAAGATAAGGAAGAGTACTTGGCATTCATATTTCTTGCTTAAGCTGCTCCTCTAGACCTAAAAAAGAATACAGGCATGTACTTGCACTTGGTATTTCTATTTATTTTAGAGAAGGCATCATCCTTTCTATTGTGCTTATTCCCATAAGGACTATTTTCTAGTTTTGATTGAATGGGTTGCCTGAAGTATTACAAGAAGCTTAACATTTATCCTTCTCTTCAAAATCTTCAAAACTCTATGTCCTTCCTCTCTTTTTTATATGCCTTACCAATTGTTTCCTTAAATGAGCTTTTGTATTTCCCAACATAGTTGTGAGCCAGCAGGATGCTGCTTCAAAAAGGGTGGAGGGGAGGGAGAAGAACAGTTCATACTTCCCCTAAGTATATTAACTGGAAAGCTCTTCCAGTCAAGTGATGTACTGAGGCACTTCAACCTGATATTTCAAGAGGGAACTTGGCTCAGTTCCTATTAAGAGAGACACACAAAGCTGCCATTGTCACCAATTCAGCCAGTAATGGAGAATGCAGTAATTAAATTAAGATGGCTGTTGGGGAGAAGGGTTGCTTTATAACAACATCTAACAGGACTGAAGTTCACTTTCCCACCTTCTATCTCTACCAATTAATGCAGCAGCTTAGAATCTAGTTATTTATATTCAGCCTTGCAAGCCACCTTGCATGAGTTGTCTCCAGTTGCTAAAAAGTCTGTTAGAAGTATATATGTAATATATACACACATATGTATCTATATTTATACATGTATACTTTTGCGTGTGTACTTACATATATATTCACAAGTCTATAGCTAGTATTTAAGAGGTCTTAGAAAAGTCACTCCTTAGAAGAGAAGGAACACTAGAAGTGAGTGAGCTCTGAAAGGAATGCCAACTGGGAACTAGCAAAGACTAAATCATGGATCAATTACCTTCAGTTTTGTTCTATAACTGAATTAATCTCATACCAACATATCCAGGGCTATCCAGAAAGAACCTGAAAACTATATGCCTTCAACAGATTCATTATTTGATCCAGGAATGCTCAATGCATATAATCAACATACACGGCTACATATTAAAATCCCTAGAAGAGCCTAAGAAAATACTATGATTGTACTTGAATCCCTCCTTTGGAGAGATTTAATTGTTCTCATGAGCAACCTTTGAATGGAGATTTTGAAAAGCTCCCCAGATGATTTTCATGTGCAGCAGAGGCTAAGAATCACTGTGCCACACTGTTAAATCCCTTGATAGTTTCTTTTCTGTAACAGATTTCTTGTCTGTCTTTCAAGCAGAATTAGTATATGAAGCCTTAAACCTATAGAAGCTTAAAGATGGACTTTAAGTAGACTCACAAAGACGCTACATCAATGTTCATTTTCTTACAGCTTCTTTTTCCTAGTCTATGAGGACCGCCTGAATGAAATTTACCTTATTTCTTCCCTCTTCAACTTAGATTCAAGACTTGTATACCTTGCCGGCTAAAAAGCCTCTGATAGATATGGCTGATTTCTGAGCCATTCTTTAGGATCATGCCTCTGATTTGCTATGCTGTTCAACAAAATGAAATCAGAACATTTTAGGTTAAAAATAGAGGGCTTTCTTTAGGTAGTATGTAATTCTCAGCTACAGAGTTCACTGCCTACAAATATGAGGTGAGTCACAAATAACTTGTATCAAGAGAAACAAAGGTGGGTTCTTGTTAAAGATGAGAGAATAAACACACATGTCCATTCTAGTTTCCTCTTAGATTCTCACAGAAATGAAGTCATTTTTTTTAAACAGAATTATCATATAAGGACAAATAAAGTACCAAAGGAAAAAAAATGGAAATGTAAAACAGATGGATAGTGGTAACAAATTTAGAAGACCAGAGAAGGCTGAAACTTAAGATAGCTGAAGGAGAAAGACAACCAACTACCTGATTTGCATTGGATTATCCTGGAAATGTGAAAGGATTTGCTGAAGTATAAACCTCTATAAATGCAGGTAGAAGATGCAAGAAACTGAAGAACAGTTATAAAGTTGATTTAAAAATGGGTTGAATGCTTTGATCGTCACCCACTTGACACAAACTGGCAATGACCCTTCTGTGATGGAAAAAGACTGGGAGTGTATCATTTACAGAGAATCAATAATAATTACTTTGAACAGATGAAATACTAGTCACAGCTGAGGGAAATCTCATTAAAAAAAAAACCAAAACAGCAGGGATGGAAGATTAAATTCAGGCATAGTTAAGAAACCAGGCATATCACACTTAAGAGCATAGTCTTAAATTGGAACTCAGCTTTGTGTCTAAAAATAAATTACTTTTCTTAGCTAAACTAGTTTTCATCTTTGTACCTCTATTTCTTCATCTGAAAAATGGGTATAATTAAAACTGTTGGATTGGTATAAAGATTAGCAATTAAATGAGTGAAAAAACATAAAGCACATATTGTAGTTCTTGGCAAACAATAAGCACTATATATGTGTTAACTAGTATCATTATGCCCCTACTTGGATCTAAGAATAACTAACAGAGAAACTTACAATCTACAGCCACAAAGTTGGAGATTCTTTTCAGAGGAATTAACATGGATATACAAATAAACATACTTATTAACACACAATTAACATAGATATACAAATAAACATACATATTAACACACATACACATATAGTTCTTGAAAGTTTGGGTACACCAGTAGAATTTTCCAGCCAGATCAATCTAGAGTGAAACTCACGAGGGAGCTGATTTTACTCACTTACACAGCTTCCATTCAACTTTTTAGAACTCCCCTTTTAATTTCATGCTACAGTTAAATACCAATAGATACTTAAGAAAAGTACCCATGTGAAAAACAAAAGCAATTTCTAAAAGGATTCTGGAATAAGTGAAAACAATGTAGGGAGCCTAGAAGTGCAAAAGAGGAGCTATAATTAATTTCTCCAGAGAGAAGAAAGAACACATTGTACAGACGGAAAAATTGTGCTATAAAAAGTAACATTTAGAGAACAAAATCAAATCTTGGACATTTAAGAATATAGTACAAAAATAAAACATAATATAAAGGTTGAAAAATAATATTGTAAAATCTCCTAGTAAGTATAATAAAAGAGATTAAAAATAGATAGTCAGGACAAAAGGACCAATGTCTGAACTACAGAAATAACTGAAAAAATGTCAAAAATGAAGTAAAGAAATTTCTAAAAAAAATAATTTGAGAGATTTTTCTAGTCTGAATGAAGTGCACTAGTTTTTACCTACAAAATGCTTCCTGCACAGTGAACAAAATGTAATGCATACTAAGACATCATCATGATTTTCTGAATAGTAGAGAATTTGGAAAGACACCAAAATTTCCAGAGATAAGTTGTATAAACAGTTATGATAATATTATTTTGAAAAATTGCATTTTTCTTTATTGTACTGTGTTCAAATCTTTATATGTCCTCTGTGTGCATTAGTCTATTTCTGAACTTTTCATGCTGTTTCATTGATCCATGTACCTATATTACAAAACAAATAAAAATACACACACACACACACACACAAAACCCACTGGGATAATTGCCGAATCATTATAATATAACCTGCTATGTCAAAATTTCCCTAATTTATTATTCTTATTAATAATTATGGCTATTTTTAAGCTTCCCTTTCATTTAAAGTTTTGAAGCAATATACCAAGTGCCTTTTACAAACTCTGTTACTATTAATATGAGAATCTATTCAACACATATGATCATTGACATCTTAAATATTTCAAATTTCTATCTGTGAACAAAGTATGACTATTTAGTTTTTAAAAATACTTATTAATAAAGTTTTATCCTTTTTACATTAAAGTCTTAATAGTGTTCATTAATTTATTCGAATGATATTATATCTTTGTTTCTGGCATAATTAATTTTTTTTAAGTTTCTTTCTTTTTTTAACACAATTTTCAAACTTGTGTAAAGATTGCAAGAACTATTCGATGAAGTGTTCTTTTCCGGAACTAAAGTTATGTTGCCAAAACAATGTCCTATATCCTCAAACGTATCATTGTATATTGTCCACACACAAGTACTTTCTCCTATGCAATCATAACACAACCATCAAATTCAGAAAATTAATATTAACACATTAGTACAAAATGTTCAAGTATTATGAATAAAAATGGGATAGTTCCATAGATCATGATAATAGAGGCATGAGAGTGGTTATTCATTTTGTTAAATGGACAAAAATCATGTAGTCTTTTAAATTAAAATGTACTGTCACATATTTGCCTGTCTTTAAAAGGACTGTAATAATTGTTTTCGAAGCTAATGGTGGCTCCATGGCCTCAGAGAAGAGTGGTCACATTTCTGCCAAGCAATTCTTCACCTGCTGCCTTGACTGTACCTTGATCTCAATCTCCATTCTGCTCTCATTTGCCTTCTGTGGCTTGTGTATGTCATCTTCACATTTGGTCGAATGTATAAAAACAAAACCATAATGTGGCAATTTTGCATTTAGTATCACCATGGACATCAGAGGGAGGTTGTAATGTGAAATCCTGCTACCTTGACTATGACTTGGACTAAGAATCATTGTGTCAGGCCTCATTTTGTGCTAAATTAGGCGATAATTGGGTTCCAGAACCAACAAGAAAGGGAATGAATGCATATGAAGGTAGATTCAGTAGTTAAGGTCATTGTTCTCAGTAACTTGTGTCATCTATACATTTTAAATACAACTTTCCAACTCTTTTTCTTAAATAAATGGAATATATTTCCATGTTGTAACTAATGTTGGGGTTGCCCGTGGGACTTGTTTTGATTGGTGTCTACCAGTGGCTCTGATTTGAGGTGAAGCTTTCGGGGTGCCTCATTTGCATGGCTCTGTCGTGCTCCTATGATCCACAACAGGAGATGTATGCCCCAGATTGCAGTGGACACGTGAAGACAACCTCAGACTCCAATTACAGGCTTAGCACCAAGCACAGGTGGTACCAGCTTAGATAATTAGTAGAAGCATGGCACATCTGCAGATGTATAGAAAAGTTGAACTGTAACTTAAATTTGGTATTCCTGTCAATTCACTTATATCATCAGATCAATAAACTCAGATGCCATATGTTACTAGAAGCAATATTTCTCTCACAATCTGATTCCAGATCCAACTGTGCAAATTAACAAAAAGAAACAAGCTCATTTACCACAGTCAAAATTCAAATATTGACATACGTAGTGTTCATGCGGTGAGTGACTAGGCATTTGATCTAGGAAATCTCTATTTTACTTATAGCTTTCTATTTCTTTTTTTCTCCCTCATCCCTGATTCACATATAACTTTTTGTTTAGATAATATTGTATAACATACAAATTCACAAATGTAATAAAGATTTTGTAGGTCAACTCTACACATTTTTAATAAGCAATGTGTACGGTTGCTAAATTATTGTCTTTGATTCTGTTTGTTCTAATTACATATAGTGAAATGTAATTCTTTTCCTGTTGAACCTAATAAAAATACATGAGCTTCAAATCTCTTTTTAAAAAAACTGATCCTTCCACACACATAAACTGAAAAGTACTGCCTTGGAAGACTAAAGACAAATGTAAATGTGGCCCCAGAATGTATTGTGATAAGGGTAGTATAACAAAAAGAAAAATCTGATGATACAGCAGTTATTGAAGAAGACACCTTTGCCATTTAGATGGCACTTTGCGCTAAGAGAAACAAGCACATTGATAACTGGACAAAATAATAGCCAGCTAACGGTTCATTATGAGACTTAAGAAGGTATTATTATCCTACACAATCTATGAAAGGGGAAAAGAGAGTGGGGGGGGCTGTTTCCTAGTTGCCAACATATTAGGGTTGTGTGCTATCAACATTAGAATCCACTCCAGCTACTTTAATCAGCAAAGACATTTGAAAGGGATTTTAGGGCTCACAGAATGCCTGTAAAGTCTAGTAAGGCATTTAAGTTACTACTATTAAGACATTTAAATACACCTCCCTCGCCAGGCAATGAATTTCAAAAGACCAGCCACTGATGTCTCTAAGAAAGTAAACGCATCAGAGTATAGCAACATGTGTACTCAGGAGGAAGAGCTTAATGATTCCTTCCTGCTGAAAGAGAAGACTTCTAGAAAAAAAATCATTAAAATGATAGTCATAAGAAACAAAGAAATGGCAGCAGTTAAAGGATTTTTTTAATTTTAGAAACATACTATGTTAGTAATCTATGAATGCTGTGTGCAGGCACACCAAAGTATCCAAGATTTTAAATATACCTGTTGATTTCAAAACACTGGTCTGTGAGTCGGCTATAGCTCTCCTGGGTTTGCCTGAACTTGGCTCCAGGCTCTGAGTTGTGGTCAGATGCACTCCAAACATCTCTACGTTTTTGTTGGACCAGCAACTCATGTATTAATGTTCTTCTTGTGGCAAATGGCAAAAGCAAATGTGAGTTACTCTTACCATATAAGCACCTTTCAAACTCCTACTGACATCAAATCCACTGATGTCTCATCCATCCGTCAAAGCATATCATGGGATCAAGCAAACATCAGTGAGAGGAAAATATGTTCCACTCAAAATATAGGTACTAGGAAGTCACACACATTAAATAATAATAATAATAATAAGTAAAAGTAAGTGGATGTTGCTACACCAAAATGAATTGGAAAACATCTACTTTCCAGTAAGAACAGATAGGTCAATTTAATCATGTTCAATTTAGGGGAAAAGTACAGTAGTCCTTGGCTGGAGCAAAGACTTGATGGCAGGACTTTACTTTGTACCGTAAAATTTTTATGAAGTTTGTGGCAATATTATATGGAAATTTCCCAAATTAATATTTTAGTTTTGTGTATATTTGTGGGAATATTATGCATGTACAAAGCCACTAGAAGGCACAGTGAACCAAATGTGTGTACAATTCCACAAGTAATAAAAAATATCATCAGAAATGTAGGGAAAGAATTAATGAGCATTTCCCTGTTCTCTGAGATAGTCTACATGTCCTTGCAACACTAATTACAGACAATAATGTACACGTAAATTTTTCTTATGTTCTATTTTAATAACATTCATAGTACAGAAGCAAAGGAAAGGAGGTATACTGGCATACTGACGAGAATGAAAGAAAATGTTAAAGCAGTTTCATCAGTCTCAGGGTGTCCACTTTTTTTCATTGCAAATGAAGTGAGTGATGTTGTATCTTCAAAATTTAACTTCAGTCTCTTGAATAGTCAATTCCAACAATTTTCCTATGGAGACGTAGCTATATTTAAATTACATTTTCATGCAAGAAATGAGTATCAGATTCATACATTTTCTATGCTTGAATATTCTTTTGGTGAAAATGAAATTTCAATAATTCTATCAAATGTTGAACATGTTCAGCGACTATTTGTCAAGGTGTGACATAAATACCACCACCTCATTGATCACTGTTTTAAATTATGGGTAAGTAATAATGGTTTGTATAGCATTTGTTGTTCAAAATTTTAAATATTTCTCCCCTTTGATGTCATCTGCCACTGGAAGAAAAAAATAACATATCTGACAAATAAGCATGTCTGCTGTTGATTCCCATTGAAAATTGGGTATAATCAATTTTCTTGTCTTGTAGAAACATTAATAGTTTGTTTTAGAGTTCAAACATATTTGGCAGAAAATTTCCTCTCAATGAACGTCACATTTAGATGCAATTCTTAATAACCGGCATTCATATTATCCTATACTAAAGGAAATAATATATAATTTAATACATTAACCTTTATGTAATTCATGACATTTCCTGCATTATTAAGGCAGTTAGTTAAATCAGCAGATTTTTTTTTTCCATTGCAAAATATTCTCTATGAAGAAAGCAATGAGTTGATTTACATTCTGGAATAAAATCCTTAATCTGGGTAATTACTCAACATATTATCATGTCATTGCACCTGCACCATCAGAACACACATCTATCAGATTTATTCCTTGACAACATAATCCTTAATAACTTTATACAGATCAGGACTAGTTGTGCATGTGGGAAATGAAACTGAAGAAAAGCTTCATTTTACTGTCATGTTCAAAGTATGCACATAATAAGTCCAACTAGCTATATCTGCATTCTTCAAGAAGCAGTTTAAGTATTTTGCTATGACATGGTTTCCACATCATTACATAATTCCTAATACGGTGAGGTGTGAAGCCACTTCACTATTATATTTCTTTGCTCCAGCTTATTCACTCCCAACACTCCTAACTAAATAGTATTGGTATAGACTGTCAGTAATATCTGAAATATCTAGAATCCTAAAGTAGTACTTTAAAAGGTGCCAGAAAACTTGAGTTTTTTTTAATTTTTGTATTAATTGGTGTCTCTTTTCAAATAAAATAGGGTGCTTGTAGACATTAACAACTAAATATGACTATAAAATCACATGGAACTTGTTAGTAAAACCAGTAAAAGCCATCTGGGTCTTTCTGTGGAATGACATCCAACATCATCTCTTGTTTTGTTACTGTCTTTTTTGAAAAAATAAATATACTTTTCTAAAATTTCAGTGAATTTTTTTTGTCATTGGTAAATTAAAAATAAAAATAAAACCATTCCTTTATTAAAAGCAATTGGTATATCATTTAAGAAAAGATTTTTTATATTGGGGGGAGAGAGGAATGACCCAGTGTCTGAGAAAAAAATAATCCTATCCAGTGTGGTAAAAATAAAAGTACATCCCAGAGTCACTGGACTTTTTGGCTGCCATTTCAAATCCCCTTACCTTCCTCATTTGCTCCTGCCATTGATGTGACATCACTTCCACTCAGGCTTTAACCATTTTTGTACAATGGCACCTTGGCCACGCTTCTCGTGTCCTGCTTAACCACAGGCAACCTGGAAGTACAGAGTTATCACTTTGTGGGGCAACCCTTGGCCAAAAGATGCTGGGGAGTTAGAGATAAATGAGTCCTTCTTTTCTTTCCCAGAATATAAGGCCCTGATATATATATTTGTCTTAGTACATTTGTGCTGTTTTATAGAGCACCTAAGGCTGGTAATTTATAAAGATCAGAAATTTGTTTTCTCACAGTTCTGGAGGCTGAAAAGTCCAAGATCAAGGTGCCAAGGTTGTCAGATGAGGGCTATTCTCAGCTTCCAACATGACGGTTCATGCTCCAGTGAAGAGGAATGCTGTCCTCACATGGAGGAAAGGAGAAGGACAGGCTAGGAAGGAATGCCACAGGAAGCTCCTGTATAAGGTCTCTAATCCTGTCCATGAGGAAGAAGCCCTTAAGACCCATCACCTCTTTTTACTGTCACATAGGCACCCCTGAATCCTGAAGGGGGCACGTTCTAATTATAGCAGTCTTTCGTAAAACTTCTGTAAAGGTTCTATGAAACAGAATAACCAGTTGTCTGGTAAGTTAGCTATGACAATAGCACTCACTGATAATACTGCTCTTCCTTCTTCCCATTTTCCACCCAGTTCCTAACTTCTGCTCCCCAGTATTATGTCCCTAAATAAATTACTGACACATAACCTTTCTTTCATTCTCTTTTATTGGGCACATCAGCCAAAGAGAGTCACTATCCAAAAAGAAAAACATAGATTCTTCCTCATCTACATTATTACTCTAGGTTCATCAGTTTTGTTCCTTTTATTAGAAATAAATAAATATAAGATTAAATCTAACTACAAATGGTTGAAAATATTCTCACAGTTCCTAGGAGATAATATTCCCCCTTCACACACATAGAAGATAAAACAAATGAAAATACGTTATGCTTCTGCATGCTTAAACTAATCACGGGTATTCCTGGTTTTCTAAACTATTGTCAACAGACCTTTCACATTTTCAATGTATGTTCTAATTTTGCAGTCTAAAGAGGAGATAAGGTCATAATGCTCCCAAAGGGTTTACAAAATAGCCCCAACGTGCCTCCTTCAAAAAAATTTTTGAATAGATATTGAGCGCAGGACATAGTTAATCTGTTGTATAAGTTGTAAGTTTGCAGCCAAAGATATTGCCTTTCAGTCAACAAATATTCATTGACCAGCCACTAATTCTAAGTATTGTTCTTACTGCTGAGGAGTATTGGTAAATGAAAGGGCAAAAAATTCCTCATACTCATACCATTTAAATGAGAGACAAAAAAATAAACAAAAATTATTTTAAAAATTGAAAAGATAAATAAGATGAGTGCTAAGAAAAAAATAAAGCAGTTGAAAGCAGATTAAGATTTTATTGATGTGGTGGTGAGAGGTAGAAGAAAGGGAGTAAAAATCAAGTCAGAAAGAAAGTTCTCACTGAGGAGGTAAGACATTTAGGTAAAAAGTCAAACAATACAAGGCAGCTGGCAATTAGCTTGGGGAAGAGCACTCCAGACAAAAGGAAAAGGTCATGCAGGAAAAATACCAAGTTCCACAAAGATGCCTGCTATAGTGTGGAAGTGGCAAGGATGTGGGTGTAACCAGAGAGGATTTCATGTGAGTAGAGAGAATTAACTAATATCAGCTCAGTGATGGATAGGCCAGATGGGGGGAGAGCTGTGGACTGCAGCAAAAACTTCTGCTTCTGTTCTGAAATAAGAAACCAATGGTTGATTTTTGAGCAGAGGGGTAAAATGACCTGGCTTCTGTTTTAATAGTATTACTCTGATTATTTGGCTGAGAATAGACTAACATGGAGCAATGATGAAAGCCTGTAGATGGTTTTGGTGGCTACTGCAATAATCCAGGCAGAGAGTGAGTTGGTCTTGGACAAAGTAATCACAGCATACTTGTGAGAAAGTGTTTGGGTTCTGAATGCAATTGGGAAGTAAACCAGGAGGATTTGCTCAATAATTGATATTTTATTTATTTATTTATTTTTATCATCTTGACTATTTTTATTTATTTTTTTTTTTATTAAACCATAGCTATGTACATTAGTATGATTGTGGGGCACCATACACTTGGTTCATAGAGCGTTTGACACATTTTCATCACATTAGTTAACATAGCTTTTGTAGCATTTTCTTAGTTATTTTGCTAAGACCTTTACATTACACATTTACTAGGATTCACATATACCGTTGTAAAATGCACCACAGGTGTAATCCCACTAATCCCCCTCCTTCCCCCTCCCGCCCCCCTCCCTCCCCTCCCTTTCCCCTTGCTCCCTATTCTTAGGTTGTAACTGGGTTATAGCTTTCATGTGAAGGTCCTACATTAGTTTCATAGTAAGGGTGAGTACATTGGGTACTTTTTCTTCCATTCTTGAGACACTTTACTAAGAAGAATATGTTCCAGCTCCATCCATGTAAACATGAAAGAGGTAAAGTCTCCATCTTTCTTTAAGGCTGCATAATATTCCATGGTGTACATATACCACAATTTATTAATCCTTTCATGATCGATGGGCACTTGGGCTTTTTCCATGACTTAGCAATTATGAATAGGGCTGCAATAAATATTCTGGTACAAATATCTTTGTTATGGTGTGATTTTTGGTCTTCTGGGTATATGCCCAGTAGGGGGATTCTATGAAGCAAACATCACCCTGATCCCCAAACCAGGAAAAGACCCAACAAGAAAAGAAAATTATAGACCAATATCACTAATGAATATAGATGCAAAAATATTCAACAAGATTCTAACAAACAGAATCCAGCAACATATCAAACAAATCATACATCATGACCAAGTCGGTTTTATCCCAGGATCTCAAGGCTGGTTCAATATACGTAAATCTATAAATGTAATACAGCACAAAAACAAATTAAAAAACAAAGACCATATGATTCTCTCAATCGATGCAGAAAAAGCTTTTGATAACATCCAACATCCATTCATGATCAGAACACTTAAGAAAATTGGTATAGAAGGGACATTTCTTAAACTGATAGAGGCCATCTACAGCAAACCCACAGCCAATATCATATTGAATGGAGTTAAATTGGAATCATTTCCACTTAGATCTGGAACCAGACAAGGCTGCCCATTGTTTCCATTGCTCTTTAACATTGTAATGGAAGTTTTACCACCGCAATTAGGGAAGAAAAGGCGATCAAGGGTATCCATATAGGGTCAGAAGAGATCAAACTTTCGCTCTTCGCAGATGATATGATTGTATATCTGGAAAATACTAGGGACTCTACTACAAAACTCTTAGAAGTGATTAAGGAATACAGCAGTGTCTCAGGTTACAAAATCAACATTCATAAATTGGTAGCCTTTATATATACCAACAATAGTCAAGTTGAAAAAACAATTAAGGACTCTATCCCATTCACAGTAGTGCCAAAGAAGATGAAATACTTGGGAGTTTATCTAACGAAGGACGTGAAAGATCTATATAAAGAGAACTATGAAACTCTAAGAAAAGAGATAGCTGAGAATGTTAACAAATGGAAAAATATACCATGCTCATGGTTGGGAAGAATCAACATTGTTAAAATGTCCATACTACCCAAAGCAATATATAATTTCAACGCAATCCCCATTAAAGCTCCACTGTCATACTTTAAAGATCTTGAAAAAATAATACTTCATTTTATATGGAATCAGAAAAAACCTCGAATAGCCAAGACATTACTCAAAAATAAAAACAAAGCAGGAGGAATCACGCTACCAGACCTCAGACTATACTACAAATCGATAGTGATCAAAACAGCATGGTGTTGGCACAAAAACAGAGAAGTAGATATCTGGAACAGAATAGAGAAACAAGAGATGAATCCAGCTACTTACCGTTACCTAATCTTTGACAAGCCAATTAAAAACATTCAGTGGGGAAAAGATTCCCTATTTAACAAATGGTGCTGGGTGAACTGGCTGGCAACCTGTAGAAGACTGAAACTGGACCCACACCTTTCACCATTAACCAAGATAGACTCTCACTGGATTAAAGATTTAAACCTAAGACATGAAACTATAAAAATACTAGAAGAGAGTGTAGGGAAAACCCTTGAAGAAATTGGGTTGGGCGAGTTTTTTATGAGAAGGACCCCCCGGGCAATTGAAGCTGCTTCAAAAATACACTATTGGGACTTGATCAAACTAAAAAGCTTCTGCACAGCCAAGAACACAGTAAGTAAAGCAAGCAAACAGCCCTCAGAATGGGAGAAGATATTTGCAGGTTATGTCTCCGACAAAGGTTTAATAACCAGAATCCACAGAAAACTCAAACGCATTAGCAAGAAAAGAACAAGGGATCTCATCGCAGGCTGGGCACGGGACTTGAAGAGAAACTTCTCTGAAGAAGACAGGCGCACGGCCTTCAGACATATGAAAAAATGCTCATCATCTTTAATCATCAGAGAAATGCAAATCAAAACTACTTTGAGATATCATCTAACTCCAGTGAGACTAGCCTATATCACAAAATCCCAAGACCAGAGATGTTGGCGTGGATGTGGAGAAAAGGGAACACTTTTGCACTGCTGGTGGGAATACAAATTAATACATTCCTTTTGGAAAGAGATATGGAGAACAATTAGAGATCTAAAAATAGATCTGCCATTCAATCCAATAATTGATATTTTAGCGTGAGAAAGAGTTGCCACAAAGTCAAGCATAATGTCAAAGTTTTTAGCTTGAGATCTGTTCTTTTTAAAGGTTTATTTTTAAAGGTTTACTGCTAAATTCCTCAGTTGGGAGGGGCTATGAATTGGGTAAAATAAGCTTAATTTTGAAAATATATTTCCCAATACCAAATCAGATGTCACTGGAATTTCTGTGGACACCTAAAGGACCCTCTGTCCAGTAGGCGGATGACTACATATCAGTATAAACGTCAGTTTCCAAAATATTTCAGGAAAATTTGTTTAGTGCTTTTAGCTGGTCAGCATACAAATTTCATATCAAACTAATCGTGTTTATTCTCTAACTGCTTGACTGTTCATAAATTTCATTAAATGTTCATTACTCTCCTCGCAAAGAACATACTGAGAAAGGTTATTCTCACACTGTCATATATCCCAGGACCAACTTGAATCCACCCTTCATTACAGCTTTTTATTTCATGATTTTGACGTGATATATTAATCCCATGATTTGCGAATTTTAAAAAAGTTTACTTTTTTCAAAAGACTCATTTTTACTAGGGTTGTTAAATTTTATGTTTCAAAAATATATAAGGACTATTTACTCGTATTTCTCTTCATCAAAAACCCTTGAAAATATTGACAATTCTCTTTGTTTTGCCATACAGGACACTTAAAAAAATATAACATTAAAAAAGTAGTTGAAGTCAATGAATGTCAGACAAATTATTTGTCTAAAGAAGTTGCAAAAGTTATGAAAAGCATTTTCTTAAAATTGTTTGCCCAAATGTTCTAATGCAAGAGAAATATAAGAAATTCATGATAAATTAAGTAAAACTAAATGAAGAGCAAAGCAGCAGATGTTTATATATATATTTTAGGTTTATTTGTATTTTATTGATTTTAATATTGGCAAATAATGTATTTTTTAACCTTACCTGCAGTTATCACTAAGTAATATCAGCAAAATTGTCAAAAATGTCTCTAATAGTAGAAAAACTGGAGAGCTTGTACAACTCAATTCAAATGGGACTAAACTTAAGAATGAATTTGATTCTTTTCTGAAAAAAAAATGTTCTCACTGAAATAAAATCCCTAGGTCCCCAGATGGCTGGATTGACCTCCTCTGGATCAAGGGACCTCAGAAACATCCTGTAGCTGAGTTGCTACCCATGAGAAGGGAAGGCAGACATGCCTCCTCCGACCCCTCCCTTTTTGGAGAGACCCCTCCTTAACTAATTTACACCCCTAACACCATGCAAGACAAAGGTTAAATAAAACCTATAGGTCCTCAATTTATTTAACAATTCGCTTAAGGACAGGTATATGTCATATGTCGGGTGGCTTGTTTTTCATTACAGACTTACTTAATTTAAAACATTCCAAGCCTTTAGCTTCATTTCTTTAACCTCACTTGTAGCCTCTATATCCCCACTTTGAGATGTCCTGCTTTTTTTCCAACCAATCCAATATTCACCTTCCATGTTTTGATTTATGATGCTACATACAATTTCTGTGTCCCCCAAGTGTATAAAACTAAACAGCATCCCAGTTTGGCGAGTTCACTTGCTCAAGGCTTTTTGGGTGTGGCTGGAGCCATGATCCTCAAACTTGGCTCAGAATAAACCTCTTTAAGTTACTCTACAGAATTTGGGTTCTTTTCCATTGAAAAATGTCAAAATACCTGAATTCGCCAATCTTCAGAAATTGAGAATGTTAAGTTACAGAATTAAAAGTCGGGTGAGAAGTGCCTAAGTCAACTAAGTATAGTTGCTTAACCCAAGCAGGCAAGGATCCAATTCCAATGTCTGAAGGGCTACAGGAAAATAAATAGTTTAAGAATGCCAAGAAAAGACCTACTTACTTCATCCTGCTTTGTTTATTCATTTATTTATGAGACAAAGTCTCACTCTGCTGAACTGGGTAGAGTGCCATGGCATCATAGCTCACAGCAATGTCAAACTCTTGAGCTTAAGCAATCCTCTTGACACAGCCTCTCAAGTAGTTGGATTACAGGTGCCTGCCAGGACATCTGGCTAATTTTTCTGTTTTTAGTAGAGACAGATCTTGCTCTTGAGCTCCTGAGCTCAGGGATCCACCAGCCTGGGCCTCACAGAGTGCTAAGAGAGACAGATTTGGCTCTTGAACTCCTAAGCTAGTGCTGGTAGAGACAGATCTTGGTCTTGAACTCCTGAGCTCCAGGGATCCACTGGCCTGGGCCTCACAGAGTGCTAAGATTAAAGACGTCAAACAACTGCGCCCAGCATCCTGCTTTATTTTAAAGCAGGACTGCAGAAAATTCAACAATTAAAGCAAGAAGGATTCCAGCACTCTTAGAAAGTTCTCTGTAGGGCGGCGCCTGTGGCTCAGTTGTTAAGGCGCCGGCCCCATATACCGAGGGTGGCGGGTTCAAACCCGGCCCCGGCTGAACTGCAACCAAAAAAAAAAAATAGCTGGGCGTTGTGGCGGGCGTCTGTAGTCCCAGCCACTCGGGAGGCTGAGGCAAGAGAATCGCTTAAGCCCAGGAGTTGGAGGTTGCTGTGAGCTGTGTGAGGCCACGGCACTCTACCGAGGGCCATAAAGTGAGACTCTGTCTCTACAAAAAAAAAAAAAAAAAAGAAAGTTCTCTGTAGAAAATGTTGACAGAATGTATTACTTTGAATAAATGGGTCAACCACCAAAAGGAATAGAAATATTCCAAAGAACCACTGGTTCATTGAGTCTTCCAAAATAAGAGGTTAGATGGCTTGACGCCCATAGCACAGTGGTTATGGTACCAACCACATATATCGAGGGTGGCTGGTTCGAGCCCAGCTTGGGCCAATGACAACTGCAACAATGACAACTGCAACAAAAAATAGCCGAGCACTGTGGTGAGTGCCTGTAATCCCACCTACTTGGGAGGCTGAGGCAAAAGAATCGCTTGAGCCCAAGAGTTGGAGTTTGCTGTGAGCTGTGAAGCCACAGCACTCTACCGAGGGTGACAGACTGAGACTCTGTCTCAACAACAACAACAATAAGGCTAGAGATAGAATGCTTCAAAACAAAAACAAACACACACACACATACAAACACTCCCCTTGGGAAAAATACAATGAAAAATACAATGAAACAAATCACAGTAAATCCTGTGTTCTTGTCATATACACCACACAATAAAGAACTTATAAATACATCTGTGTGCTTAACAGGGTTTGCATTTTTGCAAGACATAACAATACTCATGAAACGTAGTTATTTCTGATGAAAATATATTTTCTATATCTCAGAGTAGTTAAGGCTAAGTAAAAGTATACCTGTCAAGCATGATTTTGAACTGTACAACTTGAGCAGAGAGAATCAGGTAGCTAGACTGAGTCAGGGGCCATCTCTGTGTTTGCATCTCAATAAGAACTGCTCAGATTCTGTCCTCAATGTCAAGGGTCTATTGTTTTCTTATTCATATATGGGAATATTGTCAGCAAAACTATCTCTGCATAGAAATAGCAAATATCTATACTGAGCTGAAGAATTCTAAAATGCCAGTGTTCTCAATTAACAAACTATCACCTTGGAAAGGTCATTCCTACAGCATTTCTCATCAGCTTTGGAGCTGCTGAGATTAAATCTTTGAAATCTGCCCTCAACAATGATAGATTCTGATTGCAAAGCCTGTCACATAACCAGGGGTGGAAAAGAATGTATTTTTTTGTAACCACTCTGTAGGTTATACCTTGACCACTTTTCCAAACGTTCCAAGTAGAAATAAAAGTATATGGCATCTAAATATCCTCCAGAGTATTTATTTGCATAATATTTATATGTCTTTTAATTTTCACAAAACTGACAGCTACTAGATTGGAGTGAAATAATTATTCCAAATGATGCTTACTCGACAATTTCCTGTCCCCATGCTGAGGACTGGTGCCAATTAATAAGAAAATTTCATCATAGGAGAAAATGATGATGCCTCCAGTGCCAAATATAGGCCAAGTGTAGGCAGGAACCACCCCTCGGGTGTGAAGAATCTAGATAACTGTCCCATGCATTGTGCATTGTGACTCTCAGAGACTGACCTACTTTAGGGAAGAGGCATTGTGGTGAAGGAAGAGGTCTGCTGAGTATTCCCCTATTAGCCACAATGCCCCCAGTTAATGGTGTCAGAGTGTAAAGTGGATTAGAAGGTTTATATCCTGTTCCTCCTATAAGTTGCCCCTTACAGAGAAACATGTATGGAGGGAAATACCATAAACCAGAGTTTTGATCCAAATTTCAAGTTAATTTATTGATGAACTTGTCAAGAATGAAGGTGTACTGTTGCATCTCTAGCTAAAAGTCTAAACTAAAATCAAAACCATTTCTCCAAACCAAAATCCTTTTATTCCAGGCCCTAAAACTGTAAGTGCTATAACTACTGGAACTTTAGAAGAAATATCAGAAAGGTACACTCATATAATAGTTGTTTTATGTATTTCACAATTAGCAATACTGAAATATTAATATTTCATCAAAATAAGAAATACAAGCTAAAGTTGTCTAGAGATTGAATAGAAATACAAGAAATACAAGCTAAAGTTGTCTAGTGATTGAATAACTTTAATACCCAAATTGACATTATGTTACACCTAAGGTAATAATATTCATCACCCAATCTTAATCTTCAGTTCTTAACCAAAGTAAAGACAACAAATTTTTAGAAAGATATCATATATAATTACCATTTATTTGCTGAGAACCGCATCTGAACCCTAGTAAATCCAATTGCCCACTCAACTGTTCCACTTAATACCTAATACCTAATAGGCACCCCAGCCTCAAAACATCCAGAACAAAACTTTCTAATATGCTCCTTCCACATTCTTCCCCATTTCAGTTAGCAGTATCTCAATTCTTGCCACTTCTTAGAAAAATATTTTTTTAATTCCAATTTTTTTATACCCACATCGAAGTCCTCACCAGGTCCTTTCTATTCTGTGGTCATAAAATATCTACATCAGATCTCTTGTCAGGACCTCCACTCGTCTAAGTTATAATCAGCTGGTTGTATGATACACTTCCTTCTCTCTGGTCTTTTCCTTCAGCCTTTTTTAGCCTATACTGAACACAAAAATTAGACATTAAAATAGGCCACTACTCTGCTCAAAACTTTGCCAATATCTTCCTTTTTACAGAGGGAAAATAGTAGTTTTTTATATACTAACATTGGTTATGATGATTAATTTTACCTGTCAACATGAAAGGGCCAGAGGCTACTGTGGTATTCGGTCAAGCATTCTTCTGAGTGTTTCTGTGAGGGTATTTTTTGATGAGTCTAACATCTAAATCAATACGTTAGGTAAAGCAGATTGCCCTCCTTACTGGGCCTCATCCCTTCACTTGAAGTCTCCAGGAAAAAAACAAAAGACTAACCATTCTCTGAATAAGAGGACATTCCTTCTGCCTATCTTTGAACTGAGAGAGTCCATTTCTGCCTTTAAACTCAAACTGAAGCATTAGACTACACCATTCGGCTCTCTTCAGATCCCTGCTTAGGGCTTGTCAGCCTCCACTATCATGTGAGCCAATTCCTTGTAATAAATCTCTTTAATTTCTCTCTCGCTCTCTTTCTGTATTATTCCTTGGAGAACACTGACTAATACAAGACCGAGTTATGCCACCTGCTATGACCTTCTGGCTTCATTTCATCTCTGCTTGTTCCCACTATTCTTTCTAGTCTGTTTGCTAGTCTTCAAACACTCCAGACACGTTCCTATCTGTAGACAGCAGCTGTTTCCCGGACAGTTGCAGTTCCTCTGTCAAGACAAGTTCTCCACAGATATCTTCATAAATGTCCTCTTCCCTCTCACTTCCTTGTCTTCTCATCAAGACCATCCTAGCTATCCTGTCAAAATGACAACACTCTCCCCCTCCCCCATGCATGCATTCACATACTTCTTATCCAGTTTTACTCTCCTAAAATTTCTACCTAATATCGTCACTATCTTGCCTGCCATATATTTTACCTATCCACTTTATTTTCTCTCCCCGCTCCCTGAAAGTAATCAGTTGCTCCCTTTACGTGGGTAGCCACAAGCAGTGTAAAATGTGCCCAACAAACATGGTTGTCCTGATGCCAGGTGTATGAAATATGTGCTTGTAGAGAAACAATGACTAATTAGATAAATGCAAATGAATGTAAACAGGAGGAAGAAAAAGAAAATAAATTCAAAAGTTAAATTTTAAACATAGTAAATTTAAAAATACTCACATATTCCCGACAATGAAACACTTCAAATTTTTATATTTCTCCTCATTACTTACTTTTTAGTCAAAATAAGTTTGCCCACAACCAAATTTCTGCACATAAGGTCATATACACTTAATCAAAGATGATGTTAGAATTAGAGCAGCGCCTCTGTAAGTTGACTACCTGAGGAAACATAACAAACTGGTTAATCTGCAGAGGTGGTCAACCTAGGAAGTAGACCTACTGTACTAATACATATACATGGTGCGTGTCCAGTTTACGGAAATTAGGTCAACTTAAGGAAGTAGTCAATGTAGGGAGGGGTCAACTATGCAAGTTTTACCGTATATTGAGTTGATATTTTTCTTTTGCTTCCAAATACAAAATGTACTTTTTTTCTCAGAATGAAAATATCCAATCTGTAATATCTCTCCCAAAATTTCTTCTAAACAATACCATGTATTTTATTTCTAAAATGAAAACATTATAAAAAATCCCTCATTTATTTGGACTTTAAGTCAATTTTCCTTTCTAAGATAGATACTGAAAATACCAGCTTTATTTTAAAATATAAACTAATTTTACCCAAAAAAATCTCTTTTAGTAATAGAATCATAGGGCATAATTAGTTTTATAAGAACAAATCACAGAGTCACACTTATTATTTCACATGCACCAGTTATAGCATAACTTAAAAATTGATTAGCCTGAGATATAACTAAAAGGGCATTTAAAACACAGTTTGTTATTTTTCTGTCTAAAAAATCATTAAGAGGTCTCCATGGAAATAATTGTATACTTTAAAATCTAATGTAAAATAGCTATGTATTTGTGTATCTGCCTAGAGTTGGTATGAAGTTATCAAAGTGGCTAATATATATTTGAGTTAATTTAGCAAAGCAAATTCTTTTGCTTTTTGATTGAGAGAGAACCCAAATATTATCTTCTGTGATTACCAATTATTTGAGAGATAACTTTCTAAGAGTTAACATTCTTCTTATTTAGAGACTATGCAATACTAGAAATTTCACTTGGTTAAGCCATTCAAGTGTAATGAACCAAATACCTGTGTGAGAGAAAATTCAAAAGTGGTAAGTTTAAATGAGTAACAAGAAATGCTATGGTGTTGTGATAACAACTAGACATTCACTGACTCTCCCAGCATCTATCCTAACTATCTGACACCACGGATTTGGTCTAATGGCCAAGGCAGACCATCAGACACAGTATCAGGTAAAGAGATAATATGCTCAGTTTTATTTCCAAAGTATCAGTCTAGCTAAAATTAGAAGTGTCTGCTCCTTTGCTTGTTGGTTATTGAACAATATGGCTCATTACACAATAGATATTTTCTCAGAAGAGGCATCAAATATTTTAATTTAATCACCATTCACAGTTTACAGTTACTTTGGGTAAGGCATTTAACATAAAGTACTAGATAACACTTTCTTGCAATATTTGAGAATAAGAAAATATGTGGATTATTAGATATTTATAATCCTCTCTATCCCAAATCTGGGGCAGCGCCTGTGGCTCAGAGAGTAGGGCACCGACCCCATATACCAAGGGTAGCGGGTTCAAACCCAGCCCCGGCCAAACTGCAACAACAAAAAAAAAGCCAGTCATTGTGGCAGGCGCCTGTAGTCCCAGCTGCTTGGGAGGCTGAGGCAGGAGAATCATGGAAGCCCAAGAGCTGGAGGTTGCTGTGAGTCCTGTGACGTCATGGCACGTAAAGTGAGACTCTGTCTCTACAAAAAAATAAATAAATAAAATAAAGTACTTAAAGTAATGTGGATTTTTTTTAAATGGCATTCTCTTTTGAAGTGTTCTATATACTCCACATCAATTTAAATACACTTCTTGAAAGCTTGAAGTTCGCTACTGATTAGAAAAATTATGTTTCAGATTTGTGGCTTTAGGAACTCGTCAGGTGTGAAACTTTTCAAATCAAGTAAGAAAAAATTTCTTTCAAAACCAAAAATAAGAGTATTTTATTGTGAAATACTTACTGAAGACTATATTAAATATCTTAAATTTGTCATGGCCCTTTACCAGAGCAAGCACTATTTTATAGCTGTAACAGAAGTTGTTGTTTAGCCCTGAACATGTAAATCATTGATTAGAAAAGCAATTTATTGCTCTTTTTTATATTTGTGAACCCTTTAAACTTATTTTATTAGATAACACTTTCTTGCAATATTTGAGAACAAGAAAATATGTGGATTATTAGATATTTATCTCGAAATATCTATCCCAAAACTCACATGCTTATACAGACACACAAATATTCCCGAATTACATGTTTTGCTGAAAAACCCAGCTTGGAGTTGGTTGGAGCCTTGACTTGAAGAAATTAAATTAAGTTACCAAATGAAGAAATAAGAAAAAATAGGAAGGAATACTCAATTTATCTGGATTGATCACTTTTTGTGTTATGGACATTTGTGTTATGGACATTTCTACTGTTCTTTGTACCACAAGACTTTCCTCCCAACACAGAGATACACACACTCTTACCCAAAAATAAAGGGGTTGGATCACTCTGCAGAAAGCTCAAACATGCAAGTAATAATAAAAATAAATTACCCTGCATGCCTTCATATAATATAAACATGAAGCTAAGGCAATATCCCCCATATATCCAGTGAGAATATTTCTTCATATTTTATCGATTGACATGTTTTTTGCAACACTTTTTTGAAAAGTATTATTTTAGACAATTAATTTCATTATACATGTACATGAAATTGCACATCATATAAAGTAACATAGTAATTTACAAATATCGTTACTGTTTTTATTACTTTGAGACAGAACCTCACTATGCCACCCTTGGTAGAGTGCTATGGCATCACAACTAACAGCAACATCAAACTCTTGGGCTTAAGTGATTCTCTTGCCTGAGCCTCCCAAGTAGTTGGAACTACAGGTGCCCACCACAATGCCCGGCTATTTTTTTGTTGCATTTATCATTGTTGTTTAGTAGGCCCAGGCCAGGTTCAAACCTGCCAGCTCCAGTGTATATGGCTGGCACCCTAACCACTGAGCTAGGAGTGCTGAGCCAAATATTGCTATTTAAAACTATTTAATAAACCATAATTATATAGAAACTCTTCCTTGTACCTCTTTAACATGAATGTATGGGTCTTTACTTCATCCACTTTTTGAGTCACTGAAGTTTTCCAAACAATACCATTTTGAGTTTTGTGAAATCTTGCATACTCCATGTTTCTATCACTGAAACATTTAGGCCACACCACAGGTACACACATTAGAAGACATATATTTTTTCCTAATTATGTATGGTTATACTTATGAAATCTACAATGCCACCACTGACTGTACTCTTATTTAGAAGGAGATATTTAAAAGACCACTCTACAATTACTGTCTCTCCTTGCAATTATATGACCCATCCCTGGGTATAATCTCTAAATCTGGCTTAAATTTTCTCTCCTACATTTTTTTTACTTGTCATGTTGATTATGTCAGGTAGCTTCTATAAGCATCCCAAAGAAGCATTGATAAGAGATTGTTTCCAAAAAACACATATTGCCCAGACATAATTTTGTCATTCAAAATAAAGCAAATTTGAAAGACACCCTGAAGACACAAGAGGGGCTAGGGAGTGGGGCAGGAAACTCCAGAGTATGTCACATCTTGTACTTTCTTGAATTATTACAACTTTCTAGATACAAGATCCTCCAATCCCACCTTAAAGTAAACTGCAAATACAATGTTTTGATAAAAAAGAAAGTCAGACAGTATTGGGGAATTCTAGGAAACAACAATTTGGAAAGGAGGTGACACTTCTGGGTGCTTAATTCATCATTTAGCTTCTCCTCTGCTTCCCCTATTTCACAGGAATCTCAACTGTCCATTCCCAAGAAAATTTGGGGCATCAACAAGCCAGTGTAACTTCCATCTCCTTACCTAGTTTATGCAGTCCATGGAATCAAACACTTATGGAAAAGGTCTGAGGGGCATGGCAGTTTCACAGAAGGTGAGGAGTTGGAAACGGTAATTGGCAACACCCTAGGCTGCAGCTAAGTCAACACTGGTAATCAGCCCTGAAAAACTAAAGGTACTTGTAAATCAAGTGGATTTCTTAGCTTAGTAGAAGGAGATAAGCTAGAAAAGGTTCTACTTTTCTACAGATAAAGCTGTTCTACTTATCTTTTCCCTGTATTATTTCTTTCTGTTAAATCATCATTGTTCTACAAAGTTTATTGTCTATCAGGTACTATGGTAAGTTCCACTTATGTAGATCATTCCTTGATTTAAAGTTGCTGACAGCTATTGTGGTCTATTTAATAATAATAATGATAATTATAAAATAAATAGTTAATATTTGTTGAATTATCATATGTGTCACATGGTCTGATAATCATTCTACAAGGAAGAAATTAATTCTCTCAGCAGTTTCATCCCTAGGTACTGATTTTATTGTATTATACAGAGAATGAGATTAAATCTTGGAGAGATCTAAATATCTTGACTTAAATGACAAAACCCTCAAGCAGTGGAGTTGTGATTCAAACCTATGTAAACCTGGTTTTAGAACCCAGGCTTCTAATAAGGTTCTCATAGATGGTTTTTCTTTTAATGGAGCTATTCTGGGTTGGGTTAATGCATTGTGTTGTTTTGTTTTGTTTTGCTTTATTAACAATTTAGAAAACCACAAACAGAAACGTAATTTTAACTTTCGCATTCTAGCATCTGTTTGCTATGACTAAGTTTCATTCAGCTAAGAGAAAGTCTGGCTCAATTTATCTTTAGCCTTGTAACACCAAAACAATTAAGATCAACCTGGCACATTAGCAATAAGAAAATAAAACTAAGCTAAACCAATTTGATTCAATAGCATGAATGCTGACTGATTTTAAGTGCTTGTCTTGACTTTGAGTGGGAAAGTTAATCAAATTGGTTTTCTTAGCATTTTCTAACTGCAGGCAAAATTTGCCTTCTTACTTCATGAAGATATCTGAGGGATGTATATATCAGTACCTACAGCTGACAACTCAATGGATTTTGATAAGGAAAATAAAACAAAAACTTACCCAGTGTTTCTCATTTGTAAAAGACTTTTAAAAACACAACCCTCAGAGGAATGTGATTTCAGAAAAGTATTTGTTTACAAAACTGCAAAGTGCCAGATAAAGACAGAAATCACTGATTCTGTTCCTTTTATTTTATGTCCTTATTGATCAGAATGCTGTAATTTTCATGGTACTGGAGGGAAAAAGACAAGCAAGTAAGAATGTAATTATTTAGAATGGAGGTTTGAGAGCAATTTTTGTAATCAATAACCTAACCCTAGAAGGGATAGAAAGGAATATTTAAAACCATGCTCACAGGAGATTTAGTAATATTGATTTGATTATGTTTGAATGCATTTCCTAAATGACTATTCTCATTGTATCTTATCTGTATAATTATTTTGTATTTTTAAATCTTCCTTTGTACTAGTTAGAGAAAAGAAAGTCCCCCAAATGGTGAAAAATTTCCTTCATTAAATGAAACTATCAGCCTATGTTTTATGGATAGATATGATTTAAAATATATATATATTTGGTTCTATGCCCAGGAAAGAAAAAATGATTCAAAGTAGGTGGCTTTTGACAATATTCAAACAGGCATAACTCATAAATTTAAAATGCAGTATTTTTGCATTTTTTGTTTGGCTTCTAAGTATTGTTAAGACAAAGAGAGACAATAGGAATAGTTGATTTTTTGTTCGTAGTGGGGTGCCCTATGATTTCCCAGGCATAGTCAGAACTAAGTTGTTCCCTTTCTATCTAGTCTTTTTGAGTGGGATTATTAGTTTTTCATGTAAATATACTAGGAACATCCACAGAACGCACTTGGATAATGAATAAAAATAAAGTAATTTAACTTTTAAGCATGAAATTGTCAAACTCCTAAACAAACAAAAAGGCTACTATTAAGATTCTGTTCTCTTTAAATTGTGATTACCTTCCTCTTCTCCACTGTATAAATTTTATTTCTTTTCTTTCATTTTCTTTTTTTTGGTTTTTGGCCAGGACTGGGTTTGAACCCGCCACCTCCGGCATGAGGGACCAGTGCCCTACTCCTTGAGCCACAGGCACCGCCTGTGTATGTTTTCTTTTTTAAACACATTTTACATAGTTTTTCTTTTTCCTTTGCAAATGCTCAGAATCATCATGTTAATGACCTCCAAGTGAAGGCTTTTCCAAATTCTTGGTATTCATTGAGAGAAAAGAGTTCAGGATGTACCATGTAAGCCAGGCAAGCAACAGCTGTTTTTATTGAATTATACTTAGGTTCTACAAATTATTTTTATGCCATTTTATAATAAGTGCATAAGGTATAAAATAAATAGTAAAGCTATTAATTCTGATTGTTAAATACCTGAGTAATAATATTTTTTCTCTGAAAATACATACCACAGAGAAACCATGAACAAGCACTAATAAAAATGAAACTCATTGAACTCATTCATTTCAGATGTAATTAAAATTATTCAAACATTGACTAGAAAGTAAATTTATAAACTATTAGTAACAAATAAGATATTCATAATGGCTTGGCACCTGTAGCTCAAACGGCTAAGGAACCAGCCACTTACGCCAGAGGTGGCAGGTTTGAATCCAGCCTAGGCCTGCCAAACAACAATGACAACTATACCCAAAAAATATCTGGCGTTGTGGTGGGCTCCTGTAGTCCCAGCTGCTTGGAAGGCTGAGGCAGGAGAATCGCTAAAGCCTAGGAGTTGGAGGTTGCTATGAGCTATGATGCCACGGCACTCTACCCAGAGTGACAGCTTGAGGCTCTGTCACAAAAAAAAAAAAATAGATATTCATAAGTAACCATAACTTATCATAACTAAGTTATTTAAATAAAATAGTATGAGGCATTTTTATTCCTTGTAATTAATCCTTACTAATACCTGTTTTGAAGAATACTGTATAAAAATCTTCCCAGATTGTCTTTTAGAATTCAGAGTATGCACCCTTGTAACGATTCACAGTGGCAGACTTTAAATAAAGTCTATTTTAGTTTTCTTTCCCTGGTAAGTTTTTCTAGAAACATCACGGGATATAAAAACTATCCAAGGATAACCACAAAAGCCTTTTAGAAATGGGACATCTGGGGCGGTGCCTGTGGCTCAAGGAGTAGGGTGCCGGTCCCATATGCCGGAGGTGGCAGGTTCAAACCCAGCCCCGGCCAAAAACACACACACACACACACAAAAAAAAAGAAATGGGACATCTGAGCAGAATGAGATTATGTACAGATTCTCTTCTATTAGTTTATCTTAACTTCTCTAAATAAAATTTTTTTTTTTTTTTTCAAAATATGTTCAACAAGGGTGAACAAGGGTGTTTTTTCACAGGGAAGCATGTCAGAGGAAAAGAATCATAAAGATGTAAAGGGTGGTTAAGAACAAGAGGTTATTCATTTACTTAGCAAGGTCTTGAGTGCTTTCTCTAGGACATGACTTCCTTCAGGTTCTGGAGACAAATCAATGAAGAAAATAAAAATGAGAGCTGATATTCCAGTGGTAGGATGTGTAAAAGGGAAAGAGTCAGAGATGAAACACGAAATAGGCCATAAATTGTTGAGTACTGCAGAGGGGGATAAAATATAAAGCACATGTTATAAACTCAATTTTATGTCCTCCAAAATTCACATGTTGAAGCTCTAAACCCCACTGCAGAAGAAAAATAGGGCCCCCTTCTATAGAATTGGTGAGACATGTTATACTCACTTGCTGGTGTGGTTTTTTTTTTTCTTTTCTCTCTCTCTCTCTCTCTCTCTCTCTCTCTCTCTCTCTCTCTCTCTCTCTCTCTCTCTCTCTCCCTCCCCCTTCCTCTCTCCCTCTGCAGGAACTGAGGAAAGGCCATGTGGTAAAAGGATTTTTTTCTTCTGGGTAGATGCCCAGCAATCCTTTGTATTAACCTGAATGGATGTAGAACACATTATTCTTAGTAAAGCATCACAAGAATAGAGAAACAACAATCCTATGTACTCAATTGTGATATGAGGGCAATTAAGGTCCTAGTACATTGTGGGGAGTAGGAGATGGAGAGAGCTGAGAAAGGGAAGGAGGAAGGGGGTGGGGGGCTAAGAGATGTGGTACACCTTTTGGGGGCATTACACTATTATAAGAGGGTCCTTATCTAACAAAGGCAATCAATGTAGCCTGGTTCTGTGCACCCTCAATGAATCCCCAACAATACAAAAAAGGAAAAAGCATAGTCAGAATGCAATCAGAGTGCCTTCACCATGAACCAGGTCACCAAGAACCTTGATCTTGAAATTCCACCCTTCAGAACTATTAGAAAACAAAATTCTGTCATTTAAGCCAGACAGTTTTTTCTTTTCTTTTTTGGTTTCATCTCTAGGGTTTTTTGTTATTTATTTATTTTTTATTATTAAATCATTAAAGCTGTGTACATTAATGCAATCATGGGGCACCATGCACTGATTTTATAGACTGTTTGTCACATTTTCATCACACTGGTTAACATAGCCTTCATGGCATTTTCTTGGTTATTGTGTTAAGACATTTATATTCTACATTAACTAAGTTTCACATGTACTCTTGTAAGATGCACCACAGGTGTAATCCCACCAATCACCCTTCCTCTGCCCATCCTCCCCCGCCTCCTCCTTCACCCTATTCTTAGGTTATAACTGGGTTATAGCTTTCATGTGAAAGCCATGTACACAGTAGGGCTGAGAACATTGGATACTTTTTCTTCCATTCTTGAGATACTTTACTAATAAGAATATGTTCCAGCTCCATCTATGTAAACATGAAAGAGGTAAAGTCTCCATCTTTCTTTAAAGCTGCATAATATTCCATGGTGTACATATACCACAATTTATTAATCCATTAGTGGATCAATGGGCACTTGGGCTTTTTCCATGACTTAGCAATTATGAATTGGGCAATTATGAATTCTGGTACAAATATCTTTGTTATGATGTGATTTTTGGTCTTCTGGATATATACCTAGTAGAGGAATTATACGATTGAATGGCAGATCTATTTTTAGATCTCTAAGTGTTCTCCAAACATCTTTCCAAAAGGAATATGTTAATTTGCATTCCACCAGCAGTGTAGAAGTGTTTCCTTTTCTCCCCATCCACGCCAACATCTCTGGTCTGGGGATTTTGTGATGTGGGCTAATCTTACTGGAGTTAGATGATATCTCAAAGTAGTTTTGATTTGCATTTCTCTGATGATTAAAGATGATGAGCATTTTTTCATATGTCTGTAGGCCTTGTGCCTGTCTTCTTCAGAGAAGTTTCTATTCAGGTGCCTTGCCCAGCCTGCGATGGGATCACTTGTTCTTTTCTTGCTTATATGTTTGAGTTCTCTGTGGATTCTGGTTATTAAACCTTTGTCAGAGACATAACCTGCAAATATCTTCTTCCATTCTGAGGGCTGTTTTCTTGCTTTACTTACTGTGTTCTTGGCTGTGCAGAAGATTTTTAGTTTGATCAGGTCCCAGTAGTGTATTTTTGAAGCTGCTTCAATTGCCCGGGGGGTCCTCCTCATAAAATACTCGCCCAGACTGATTTCTTCAAGGGTTTTCCCTGTACTCTTTTCTAGTATTTTTATAGTTTCATGTCTTAAGTTTAAATTTTTAATCCAGTGAGAGTCTATCTTAGTTAATGGTGAAAGGTGTAGGTCCAGTTTCAGTCTTCTACAGGTTGCCAGCCACTTCATCCAGCACCATTTGTTAGATAGGAAATATTTTCCCCACTGAATGTTTTTAATTGGCTTGTCAAAGATAAAATAATGGTAAGTAGCTGGATTCATCTCTTGGATCTTAATTCTATTCCAGACATCTACTTCTCTGTTTTAGTGCCAGTACCATGCTGTTTTGATCACTATCAATTTATAGTATAGTCTCAGGTCTGGTAGCGTGATTCCTCCTGCTTTGTTTTTATTTCTGAGTAATGACTTGGCTATTTGAGTTTTTTTCTGATTCTGTATAAAATGAAGTATTATTTTTTCAAGATCTTTAAAGTATGACATTGGAGCTTTAATAGGGATTACATTAAAATTGTGTATTGCTTTGGGTAGTATGGACATTTTAACAATGTTGATTCGTCCCAGCCATGTGCATGGCTTGTTTTTCCACTTGTTAACATTTTCAGCTATTTATTTTCTTAGAGTTTCATAGTTCTCTTTATAGAGATCTTTCATGTCCTTTGTTAGATAAACTCCCAAGTATTTCATCTTCTTTGGCACTACTGTGAATGGAATAGAGTCCTTAACTGTTTTTTCAGCTTGACTATTGTTGGTATATATAAAGGCTACCAATTTATGAATGTTGATTTTGTAACCTGAGACACTGCTGTATTCCTTGATCACTTCTAAGAGTTTTGTAGTAGAATCCCTGGTGTTTTCCAGATATACAACCATATCATATGCGAAGAGCAAAAGTTTGATCTCTTTTGACCCTATGTGGATACCCTTGATCGCCTTTTCTTCCATAATTGCTATCGTTAAAACTTCCATTACAATGTTAAAGAGCAGTGGAGACAATGGGCAGCCTTGTCTGGTTCCTGATCTGAGTGGAAATGATTTCAGTTTAACTCCATTCAATACCATGTTGGCTGTGGGTTTGCTGTAGATGGCCTCTATCAGTTTAAGAAATCTCCCTTCTATACCAGTTTTCTTAAGTGTTCTGATCATGAATGGATGCTGAATATTATCAAAAGCTTTTTCTGCATCATTTAATAGAATCATGTGGTCTTTGTTTTTTAATTTGTTTATGTGCTGGATTATACTTGTAGATTTACATATATTGAACCAGCCTTCAGATCCTGGGATAAAACTGAGTTGGTCATGATGTATAATTTGTTTGATATGTTGCTGTATTCTGTTTGTTAGGATCTTGTTGAATATTTTTGCATCTATCTTCATTAGTGATATTGGTCTATAATTTTCTTTTCTTGTTAGGTCTTTTCCTTGTTTGGGGATCAGGGTGATGTTTGCTTCATAGAATGTGTTGGGTAGTCTTCCTTCTTTTTCTACATTTTGGAACAGGTTGAGTAATATAGGTACTAGTTCCTCTTTAAAGGTTTGGTAGAATTCTGACGTGAAGCCATCTGGTCCCAGGCTTTTCTTTTTAGGGAGATTTTGTAGGATTGATGCTATTTCAGAACTTGATATGGGCATATTCACATTTCCACTTGATTCGGGCTAAGTCTTGAAAGGTGATGTGCTTCCAAGTATTGGTCAATTCCCTTCCATTTTCATATTTCTGAGAATAAAGTTTCTTGTAATATTCCTTAAGGATTTTTTGAACTTCTGAGGAATGTGTTGTTATTTCATATTTGTTGTTTCTGATTGATGAGATTAGAGATTTTATCCTTTTTGTCCTGGTTAGATTAGCCAAATGTTTATCTATTTTATTGATCTTTTCAAAAAAACAACTTTTTGATTTATTGATCTGTTGTATAATTCTTTTGTTTTCTATTTCATTTAATTTTGCTCTAGTTTTGGTTATTTATTTTCTTCTACTGGGTTTGGGGTTAGAATGTTCTTCCTTTTCCAGTTGCTTGAGATGTCCCATTAAGTTGTTAACTTCCTCTCTTTCTGTTCTCTTGAGGAAGGCTTACAGTGCTATGAATTTCCCTCTTAGGACTGCCTTTGCAGTATCCCAGTGGTTCTGATAATTCGTGTCTTCATTGTCGTTTTGTTCCAAAAATTTGGCAATTTCCTTCTTAATCTCATCTCTGACCCAGCTATTATTCAGTATAAGGTTATTTACCTTCCATGTTTTTGTATGAGTATGCAGACTCCTGTTGTTACTGAGTTCAAATTTTATTCCATGGTGGTCTGAGAAGACAGAAGGAATAATTTCTATTCCTTTACATTTACTGAGGTTAGACTTGTGACCTAAGATGTGATCCATTTGGAATAAGTTCCGTGGGCTGATGAGAAGTACCTGTATTCAGTTTTGTTGGGATGAAATGCTCTGTAGATGTCTGCTAAATCCAAATGTTGGACGGTTAGGTTTAAATCTAAAATTTCTTTGCTTAGCTTCTTATTGGAGGATCTATCCAACGCTGCCAAAGGAGTGTTGAAATCTCCGACTATTTTGGAGCTGGAGGAAATCAAGTTGCTCATGTCTGTTAGAGTTTCTCTTATAAATTGATGTGCATTCTGGTTGGGTGCATAAATATTAATAATTGAAATCTCATCATATTGAGTATCACCCTTAACAAATATGAAGTGACCATTCTTATCCTTCCTTACTTTTTTTGGTTTAAAGCCTATTGTGTCTGCAAATAGAATTGCAATCCCTGCTTTTTTTCTGATTACCATTTGCCTGATATATGGACGACCATCCTTCCACCCTGAGTCTATATTTGTCTTTTAAGGTAAGATGTGACTCTTGTATGCAGCAAATATCTGGCCTGAGTTTTTGTATCCAGTCAGCTAACCTGTGCCTCTTTAGAGGACAGTTTAAGCCGTTCAGATTAATGGAGAATATTGATAAATCTGGTAAAATTATGGGTATCAAATTTTTCGAAAGTCCAGTGGACATTTTTAATCCTTTCACCATTGTGGAAGTTGGAGTTTGATCAAAAGTTTCTGAGTGAGTTTACTTTTGTGGTAGAGGATTGGGCTGGTCATTATGGAGGATGGGTCTGAGAATATCCTGAATAGCTGGTTTGGTTATGGCAAATTTTTTCAACAATAATGAATGTTATTAAAGTATTTAATTTCTCCATCATAAATGAAACTCAGTTTAGCTGGATACAAGATCCGGGGTCGAAAGTTATTTTGCTTTGGGAGACTAAAAGTCAATGACCACCGTCTTCTGGCTTGAAAAGTTTCAGCAGAGAGATCTGCATTCATTCTAATATTCTTCTCTTTGTAGGTAATAGATTTCTTACGTCTGGCTGCTTTCAGTATTTTCTACTTCATATTAACTTTAATGAAGTTAATTATTATACACCTGGGGGATGTCTTATTCGGATTGAGTTGTTCTGGGGTACTGAAACTGTCTGCTATCTGAATTTTAGAATCTCTTGGCATGTCTGGAAAATTCTCTTTCATAATTTCATGGAGAAGAGCCTCTGTGCCTTGCGAGGCCACTTCATCACTTTCAGGGATTCCAATGAGACAGATATTAGCCTTCTTCGAATTATCCCAGTGCTGTCTGAGAGAATGATCCATTTTTGCTCTCCATTTCTCTTCCTCTTTGAGAGTTTGGGAGCATTCAAAAGCTTTGTCTTAAATGTCAGAAATCCTTTCTTCTGCTTGCTCCACTCTGCTACTGAGGGATTCTACTATATGTTTTAGACATTTGAGGGCTGTAAATTCTTGCTTCAGTATGTCAAACTCTTTGGTGGTTTCTTCTTTAAATTTGTTAAATTCTTGGGACAACTTTTGAATTTCTCCTCCAATTTCTAATTCCGACTTTTGAATTGCTCCTCGAATTTCTAATTCCACACTTTCCTCCATTCTATTAATCTTGTTTGCAATCCAAATTCCGAATTTTATTTCTAACATCTCGGCCATCTGTGTATGAATGGGATCTTCAGTTATATCTGCCATATTTTTCCTTGGGGGGGGGGTTGATCTATTCTGGTTATTCATGTTACCAGAGTTTTTCTGCTGATTTCGCCCCATGATTATTTTACACCATTTGATTTTTTTCCCCTGGAGCTTTGTTGAGGACCCATACAGTGCTATGGCCTGAGAAACTTGGGACCTGTTTGGTGTGGTGGGGCTAAGTGGTTCTGTCTTGTTTTCAGCTGGTCTCTGTCCTACCCTAGTGAAATAGTTACTCTGGGTTGAAGTCTCAGCTGTGGAGAATAACCAGCAATTAAGTCACCACGCCCCCCCAAAGGTAACAATTGGAAAAGGAAAATCAAACCTTCCTACAACCACACACCCAGGGCACCACTTGTGTAGTTTATGGGCAATTGGCTCAGTTCAAAAGGTCCAAATCAATTGTCTCAGTCCGCACCTGTCTCACGTGGGAGAGTTTAAAAGGTCTCTGGCAACTGGATCGCAGGGGTCTGGTGACACTCATATATTACTTGCTTCGGCACCCTGTGAAGTCAGGGGAACCCAACCAACAAATAGATTAGTCTTGGAAGGTTGATGCCTCCTTCCCCACCTTGCACCTCTGTCATACCCAGTCACTGATAGCACTGCAGGGTTGTGACCCAGTTGCCTGTAGTGAACAGATACTCCAGGGGTTTGCACCTCCTGAACCACAAGGAAATCTATATCTGCTCAGCCAGGCCTCTGCACTCTGCCTCTATCCAGCAGGGGGAGGTGAGGCCTGATAACCTCAGGTGCTTGATGGAGGCTGGGGGGTGTTCACTCAGTTCCAGCCCTGCTCCTGATTGATGTTACTGACAGAACAGAACAGAACAACTTTGTGGGAATTTGTTTCTGTCCCTGCTAAATTCCCCTGCAGAAGAAAAGCTGTTTTGAGTTCCCAGAGCCTGCACCTCAGGCCCTGTCTTTGCTTCTGCAGGTTTGTATTCGGTTAGCTGTCAGTTCTAGCCTCCTGCCTTCCTTTATCTATAGGCTGGTGATCTCCTGAGGGCTGGGTGTGTCTTAGGCTCAGTAAAGTGGTTCTCTGGGTCAGCCCCGCCCTGGGGATTTCCCGGTTCTGCACATGTGTTTTCTAGTCCCTGCGCTCCACCCAGGCCGTACCACCTCAGGCAAACCCTTTACTCATGGAGTTGCATTTTTGTCCCAGATCTGTTCTTCATTGCTTGCCACCTGAAAAGATGGCCGACTTCCTCTGGTTGCCCAGGGAGACAGTGGGTGTGGCTTTGGAATATCCAGGAGTGAGCCCTATTGTTGCCAAAAACGGCTGCTGCTCTGTGCCTCGGGGCACTGCCACTCCAGTGTGGTTCCTTCTCAGCCGACTGTCCTCTCCTCACTTTCGTGCTGCAGAATCAGCACTGACCAACTGCAGTGTAGACCCTGTACACATGTCTCTAGAAATCACCAAAGAATCTGGACTCCTGGGGACAGGCTTCCAGACCTCAGAGTGACAGTGAAGGGGAGTGTTGGGAGCTCAGGATTGCAGGTAGAGAATATATTAAGTTTTATGCCTGGCAGGAGAACGCTGTGGCACCCTAGTAGAGGAGGTAGGTCCAGTTTTTAGAGGGTCTCTCCCGTGGTGTCTAATGGGAGGACCTTTGAACTCTGCTCGTTTGTTTGTGGGGCACTCAGAGCTGTTCTCATGGGGGAGGGGACTCCCATTCACTTGGTGATGAATTTTGTACTTTTTGTTTGTACCCTTGGGGTGGCAGCTCGACTCAGCGGGGTTGATGTGCATTCTTCAACCTTCTCTCTTGGTGCAGCTCTAATCCACCAGGTTACTTGCTTGATTTCTGTCCTTTAACTGTCCTTCTGGATGGGAGCCTCTGTGGAAAGCTGGCTTCAGTCAGCCCGTCTTTTCTTTTCTTTCTTTTTTCTTTTTTTTTTTTTTTACAGCAGCCACAGCAGATTAATACAACAAAGCAGATGGACTTGTGCCTTTGTGAAGGGAATGTCAATTTAAAGGGAGGTCTCATAGTATTGTTGAATGTTTATCCAAAACCTGAAATTGACATATAAGTAACTTTTGAGGCTATCTAAAAGAGGAGCATTCCCAATAGAGGGAACAGAAAGTGCAAAATCCCCGAGGAGCAAATTTATCTGGAAAAACAAAACAAAACAAAACAAAACAAAATAGTGCAGCTGCAAAAGAGAGTAGTAAGGGACAAAAGCAAGGAAAAAGCCACAGATAAGATCATTAAACCTCCACAGGGCACAGAAAAGACTGGAATGCATTGGGAGTGAGAAGAAATGATTAGAAGATATTTCTGAATTAAAACACACACAGACACAAACACACACAAGTGACTATTTTGAGAATTGACTTAGGGGAAGGAAAACAAAAAAGTACAGGTAGAAGTATCATTTTGGAGGCCATTAAAATAACTCAGGTATAAAATTACTAAGTCTAGGATAGGGTTATAGCAGAGTAGGCAGTGAGATTAATATTTTGGATATATATTGAAAATAAAATTAAAGGCATGTCCTAATAGAATCCATGAAGTGCTGGAGAGAACAAGAAGAGCCTAGGAAAATCCCAAAGCTTATGACCAAGATAGGTCATAAAATCAAAAATAATTTAAGATGAGAGAGAAGATGAGAACCATTAACATAAAAAAATGACACAAACTTGAGCTGATAACAACTGTTTGAAGGTCTCATAAAAGTCAAAAAAAATTGTAGTTTGGGCAGAAGAAACAAGCAGAAAAAAATAGGAAGTGCTTGTCTGTAGCTACGATTTGGAACATAAACATTTCATGTTCTATTACAGTCATGTAATATTGTTGTTATATTGGCAGTCATGAGGGAGTGGGTAAAGTAATATGTATGAAAGATTATAGTAGGTTAGAAAGGCACTGTATTAGATAGGTAATAAATATAAATATGTTAAATACATTAAATTTACTGATAAATTTGCCAGATAGTCACCCACAGTTCTGTGAGCCCAAAGCCAAATTCTCCAACAACTAAGTGTGAGTAACTGGGAATTCTAGAGATGTTAGCTCTGAAATTAAGTTACAGGATAATTTTTAATTCAAGGCTTTAATGAGAAGAAAAAGAAGTCATTGAGGAATGAAATAAATGGAAGATTTGAATCCCCACAAAATTCATACGTTGAAATCCTAACCTCCAGTAAGTATTAAGAAATGGGCCTTTGGGAGGTAATGAGAGCAGCCATCGTAAATGGGATTAGCGCCCTTAAAATGGGAACTCAGAAAGTTCTCTTTCTCTCTTTTTACCGTATGAGGCTACAAGCAGATTGCCACCTGCAATCCAGAAGTTATCCCAAAAGAACTCAACCCTGCTTCCATTCAGCCTCTAGGAGTGTGAAATAACTTTATGAGCCAGTAAGTTGATGGTTCTTTGTTATAACAGCACAAAATGACTCAGTTAGGAAACTTTAATAGTAAACAAGTGGGGGGATACTTGCCACAATTCACCTTATATAAATATGAGAGAGGAAGGAAAACCCTTTCCACTTGAGGGGGCTTCAGGGAAGATGGTATGTTTGGTGGATAGTCAGGTTTCAATTAAGAAAGAGACATTAGAAAGACTCAGCAGAAATTAAAAATAAAAAAAATCTTAAAACAATTCCAAAGAACACAGTAATGGGTTTAAAAGAGTCATTGGAGCAGACAGGTTTGGGTGTGAGGCACAAATCAAAGTAGAAATGACCTTTGCTGAGCAATGTGAGCATGCAATTTTTCATGGTATCATTGAAGGATTGATCTTCTCTAAGTGACTGAGATATAGCAATGTAAAACATGAAACGCTCACAGGAGAAGGTGGGCAATAATTTTAAACAATAGTCCTGAATATTTAAGCATGACAGTATAATGAGCTCCTAATAGTTGAGGTTTCTGAGCAGTGTCAGGGAAAAAATGGAAATGTGTTTTCATTTTGGACATTTCAAAGAACACAACTATTTAGGCATTAAGAGATAACTTGGAGAAATTAGTGAGAGATATTATTTGGCTGTTGCACAAAGTTTGTACGTATATGTGGGGAAAAATGTCTTTGGATTATTTTCATGAAACAAAGAAAAAAGCGAGACTGATAAAAAAAGAAGCTAGAGGTGGAAGGGGAATTTTCAGACAATCTGGGAAAAATGAATCTCAGTTTTCATTTGTGATAAATGTATTAACTGGCATCTCTCACAGGTATCAATCTGGATTGGGTCTTTGGGCAGGCTGACTAGGGATATTGAGTGTATATCAGTGGAACACACTTAACAGGTTTCCTGGATGTGGTACCTGCTATTCGGCACCATGTTCTTATGAAAATAACTTAGATTTTTTAATTACTAAGTTATTGTTCCTGCTAAAAGAAGTTTTGTGAAATCTCTGTCACAACATTACAGCAGAGAGCCAGAAGAAATGAAAAGCAATAAAGTCACAAAAAAGGAAATCTTTCTTTCACAGTAATTAAAGAGTAGCTGGTGTTTGAAAGCCCAAAAGCTCGATTCCCCTTATTAATTTACAGTTTCTAAATTGTGTCCTAAAAGTTTGATTAATATTGATATATGTGTATTATGGCTAATGATAGAGCAGAATGTATAGAATTTTCATTCTTTATCATTGATTATCACTCTTGATTAATATTTTCCTTAGGTTGAGGTAGTTTTGTGTATATTCTAAATATATATATATATATATGTTTCTAAGATGTACTCTAAAGAATCATGCTCAGATTATGATTTTTAAATTCATACAGAAAGGAAGAATAATCTAAAAAGCTTCATTTCTATTTAGTCATGTCATATATTTTAAACATAGATTCTGGCAGTTTGGACTTTATGATACATGTAACAGAAAACTCAGCTTGAGACTGTTTAATAAAAAGGATTTATTATCCCTTATAATTTCAGTGGCCAAAAGCAGGTCAATTATATTTGTTGGATTCATTTAATGAGTATTACACTTTTCAATCTTTCAACCACTCTGCTCTGTCATTTATGGTGCTAGTTATCATTCTAAGAAAAGCACCCCTTTGGGTCACAAGATGACTGTCAATAATCCCTGGAAACTTGCTCTTCTTCTAACTCTATAAAAAGAAGGAAAGATTAATGATTGAGGAAAATTCCTTTTCACTAATCTCCCAGGAAACATTTCATAGCTCATTTGCCTCCATTGAGGATCATGCTGATATTAGAGCCAATAATATTCTAAATCAGTGGTTTTCAACCTTCCTGATTGCCCCGTTGTTACAAATGGAGCAAAGGGGTCACGACCCACAGGTTGTGAACTGCTGTTCTAACTGGTATTTCATGGATTTGCTTAGTCCTCAGCATGTGCTCTATAATAAACCAATGGTTAAATCACATTTTAAAGTGCAGGAACTACTCAGAGGAGATGTGAACAGATGAAGAAAATGGAGTAATAATAGCTCAGAGAAGAAGTTGACACTGGAAACATAACATCTACTTAACCAAGTAGGTCAACAGCAGAAAATTTCAAATATCATTCTGTTGCACAAACTTGGATCAGAGAGACAGTGGTTGTGCTTATAACACATTTACAAATACATCTAAAAACAGGTTATAGGATCATCAACAATTGACTAAATATTGCCACATTCTAAAAACCCTCACTTTAGAGCTGCGGACTCATCCAAAAATGGTATGTATGTTCAGCACTCAACTTTCCAGATGTTGCCATTATACCACAGCCTGAAAGAATAAAAACAAAACCTAATACCTCCATTCCTTTTGGATCCTCGTTTACACTATTCCACCAAATTTAGATTGAGTTGTTCATCTACTTTAAGATAAGGAAGGAGATTGGTCTTGAAAAATTTGTGTCCTGGAGCTAAATATCCCAAGGCAACTTCTTCCCCTTAAGGGAATGACCTAGGATAGAGTGAGACCTTTCTTGTTATGAGTCTCCATAGCTTTCTTTTAAAATATTAATAATTTATAGATCTCAAGACTTTCTCTTTTCCACAGTAGCCGTATGTGATGGGTTAGCTATCTACAATCACAATAATAAAGAATTCAGTTTGATTTATATTCTGAAACATGCAGCAGGAGCTCTAGGGTCATTTGGAAGAGAAATGCAAATTCAAACTATTATATTTTAAAAGATATTTCTTGTACAAAAAAAACAGGAGATAAAGGGAGAGGTAAAATCTAGAAAACCATAAAAATGGCTTTACATATTGCCCATATCTTATTAGGGATTGGTGGAGTCAGACTTTCTCAGCTCCTTAACACAATAAAGTTTTCTCCTGTCAAACCCACTGAGTCAATGGTGGATGGAACAAAATACTATTAAAGAAATCAGCCGTAATAACAAAGTCACCAACCAAGACATTTTGTAAGACTCAATCTGGCACTGATTGAGTGTTTGGTTCTTCCCAGATGATAAGCTCATTTTCAGTTTTAGAATCAAATAATATAATGCTGACTCCTTAAATTTGATTTTTACCGTAACAAATACTTGTTAAGTGTTAATTGTTGACCCAGGCACCAGGTTCTTCAGCTTTATAGACAATTTATTCTATTGATAGAGCCAATAGAGTAGGAGAGCAACAGTACAGAAATATCATGTTTTGTTGCACTTTGCTTTATTATGCTTTGCAGACATTGCAGTTTTTTAGAAATTAAAGGTTTGTATCAATCCTGTGTCAGCAAGTCTATCAGCAACAATTTTCCAACCACAAGTGCTCACTCCGTGCCCCTACATCTCATTTTGGTAATTTTCACAATAGTTCAAACTTTTTCCTTATTGCTAAGGAAATAATGTTATTATTATTAAATATTATTATGTTACAGTGATCTGCAGTCAATCATTTTTGATGTTACCATTGTAATTATTTGGGGTATCACAAACTGCTCCCATGCTCCTTTATACAACAATGAACTTAATCAATAAGTGTTCTGTGTATTCTGTTGCTGCACTGACTGGTCATTTCCTCATTGTTCTCCCTCCCTCACTTCTCAGGACTCCTTATTCCCTCAGGTAAAACAATATTGCATTTCAAAAATACTGAAATTTAGCCAATTAATAATGCTACAAGATCTCTAGATGTTCAAGTGCTCAAGTGAAAGGTCATTGCTCACTTTAAATCAAAAGTTGGAAATGATTAAGCTGCGTGAGGAAGGCATGTCAAAAGCCAAGGTGGGCCAAAATCTAAGCCTTTTGTGCCGGTTAGTCAAGTTGTTAATGCAAAGAAAAAATGGTTGAAGGAAATTAGATGTGCTACACTGCAGTATACATGACTGAAAAGAAAGTGAACGGCTTTATTGCTGATACAGAGAAAGTTTCAGTGCTCTAGATAGATCAAACCGGTCACAATATTTCCTAAACCAAAGCCTAATCCACAGCAAGACCCTGACTATCTTTAATTCTGTAAAGTTTGAGAGAAGTGAGGAAGCTACAGAAGGAAAGTTGAAAGCTAGCAGAGATTTGTTCACAAGGATTAAGGACAGAAGCTGTCTCCATAACATAACAATACAAGGAGAGGTGGCAAGCACAAGTGTGGAAGCTGAAGCAAGTTTTCCAGAAGGCCTAGCTAAGAGAATTGATGAAGGTGGCTCCATAGACAACAGATTTCCAAGTGGACAAAAATGCCTTATATCAGAAATTATCACCTAAGACTGATATAGCTAAAAGGAAGTCAAAGGTCAATGCCTGACTTGAAATATTCAAATAAAAATTTGACTCTCTTGTTAAGAAGTAATACAACTGCTGAGTTTAAGACGAGGCCAATGTTCATTGACCATTCAAAAAATCTTAGGGCCCTTAAGAATTTTCCTAAATCTATTCTGCCTGTGCTTTGTAAATAGAACAACAAAGCCAGGATGACAGCATATCTGTTTACATGGTTTACAAAATATTTGAGTTCCTCTGTTGAGCCCTACTGCTCAGGAAAAATTTTAAAAAGGAAGATTCCTTTCAAAATATGACTGCTCACTGAAAATGCACCTGGCTACCAAGAAGTCTGATGGAGATGTACAAGAATAAAGTTGTTTTCATACCCACTAACGTGGTATTCCTTCTGCAGTCCATAGATCAAGAAGTCATTTTAACTTTCAAACTTTATTAGTTAAGACATACATTTTGTAAAGCTATAGCTGCCATACAAAATGATTTATCTGATGGATCTGAGCAAATTAATCAACATAAAAAAGAGCCAACAATCCCTGATCTCCCTGGGCTACAGAGATAAATAGAACCTTCTCTAAAGAAGACAGTCAAATGGTGAACAAACATATGAAAAAATGTTCATCATCCCTAATTGTTAGATAAATGCAAATCAAAACCACCCTAAGATATCATCTAACCCCAATGAGAATGGCCCACATCACAAAATCTCAAAACTGCAGATGCTGGCATGGATGTGGTAAGAAGGGAACACTTTTACACTTCTGGTGGGACTGCAAACTAATACAATCTTTTTGGAAGGAAGTATGAAGAACCCTCAAAGAACTCAAACTAGACCTCCCATTTGATCTTACTCCCATTTGATCTTAATCTCATTACTGGCCATCTACTCCCATCCCCTCCCCCAATCCTTTTACCCTAAGGACACTTGCACTAGACTGTTTATAGCAGTTCAAATTACAATCACCAAAATGTGTCAATAGCCTAAACGCCCAACAACCCAGGAATGTATTAACAAGCTGTGGTATATGTATACCATGGAATACTATTCAGCCATCAAAAAAGTTGGAGACTTCACATCTTCTGTATTAACCTGGATGGAAGTGGAACACATTATTCTAATAAAGCATCACAAGAGTGGAGAAGCAAGAATCCTATTTACTCAATTCTGATATGAGGACAATAATGACCTAGTACACAGTGGGGGTGGAGGAAGAGGAGAGCCACAGAGGGAAGGGGGGGAGGGTCATGGTCTGTGATGCACTTTTTGGAGGCTGGACACAATTATAAGAGAGACTTTACCTAACAAATGCAATCAATGTAACCTGGTTCTTTGTACTCTCAATGAATCCCCAACAATAAAAAATAAGACATTTTAACATTCAAATCTTACTAGTTAAGACATACACTTTGTAAAGCTATAGCTTCCATACATAATGATTTGTCTGATGGATCTGAGCAAAGTAAATTGAAGATCTTCTGTAAATAATTTACTTTTTTAGATGCCAATAAAGCACTCATGATTCATGGGAGAAGGTCAAAATATCAACCTTAACAGGTTTTGAAGAAGTTGATTAGGCATTCAAGACTTGAGTGGTGAAAGTAACTGCAGATGAGATGGTAGGAATAGCAAGAGAACTAGAATTAGAAGTGAATCCTGAATGTGTGACTGAATCCCTGCAATCTTAAGATAAAACCTGAACAGATGACAAGTTTCTTCCTAGGAATGAGCAAAAAAAAAGTGATTTCTTGAGATGGTATCTACTCCTGGTGAAGATGCTATGGATATTGTTACAATGACAATAAAGAATTTAGAACATTACATAAACTTATTTGATAACTCCTCATCAGAGTTGAAAGGATTAACTATAATTTTGATTAAAAGTTCTACTGTGGGAAAATATCATCAAACAGCATTGTGTGAAATGCCAGTCAAATGCAGAAAACTTTATCGTCATCTTATTTTAAGAAATTGCCAGCTCAGCGCCTATAGCTCAAGCAGCTAAGGTGCCAGCCACATACACCAGAACTGATGGGTTGGAATCCAGCCTGGGCCTGCCAAACACAATGACAACTACAACCAAAAAATAGCCGGGCATTGTGGCAGGCGCCTGTAGTCCCAGCCCCTTGGGAGGCTGAGGCAAGAGAATGGCTTAAACACCGGAGTTAGAGGTTGCTGTGAGCTGTGATGCCATGGCACTCTCCCCAGGGCAACAGCTTGAGGCTCTGTCTCAAAAAAAAAGAAAGAAAGTAAGAAAAGAAAAAAGAAAAGAAAAGAAAAAAAGAAATTGCTATAGCTACCCCAATCTTCTACAACCACCACCCTTTTGAGTCAACATCCATTGACCACAAGTCAAGAGCTTTCACCAGCAAAAAGAGTATGTCTTCCTAAAGGCTCAAATGATTGTTAACAATTTTAAACATTAAATTGTTTTTTAATCAAAGTATGTAACTTTTTTCTAGACATAATGCTGTTGAACTCTTGATAGACTACAGCATAGTGTAAACATAACTTTTAAGTACTAGAAAACCAAAACATTTACATGACTTGATTTATTATTATTGTCACTTTATTGCAGTCACTTTATTGGTCTAGAACCAAAGTAGCAGTATCTCTGAGGTATGTCTATACATTTCCTTGAGTACATTTCAACTTGCCAAGTTAAATGTGAATTCCTGTTAAATGATTATATTTGAGCTAGACTGAATGGTTTGTCTCACTTTCTAGAAGTTTAATCTAAATTTGATACTAGAAAACAAAAACTTTCTTCATGCATTGGTTCCTCTCCTTATTTATGAGAAGCTAAGAGTGAATTAATATAATGTGATACATGTTCCTTGTGGGAAGGTTGTTAATCATGACCATTCTTTTCTTTTGGTTGGGGGTGAGTAGAGAGGTTTTTCTGAAGCAAGGCTTATTTTTCTTACCCAAATTTTGCAAAGAGCTCATTTGAATCATAGGCTTCAGAGCACATGGCAGGAAGGCAAGTTATCATGAACAGAGAGGATAAAATAGGCTTCAGAAATTTCTTACCATATTGGAATACTTTTAGAACCTTCTGTTTAAGAAACCAGCTCTTTCTAGTGTAAAACCAGATTGCTGCAATACAGTTCTTCTATGTAATATCAAGAAACTCCAACTGAAAGGGGGAAAAGAAACACTGACTCTGTTAGATCGATAATCAGCTTTTGAAAATAGATAACTCTCTACAGCTATAGTTAAAATATTTGCACCTTCAATGTGAGAAAACAGAGTATAGGATTTCAAACGCCCTGTTTCTGACCATCTATGAGTCTATGATTTAATTTAAAAATTTATGAAATGACCCAAGATTTTATCAGTGGGTTTTTATAAAGTTCATTAGATATAAGATTATATCATTTTTAAATGTCAATATCTTATTAATCATTAAAAGAGAATAAAATACTGCCACATAAACTATAGTATAATGTTTAATCACTTAGAATTTTCAACTTACATCATTTATAAATCTTCTGTCATATATTGTTCTTATATGAATGAAAAATATAGGCAGAAAAAAAATGAATGTAATTTTCCTAAAACATCATCTTATCAGAGTCCTACTCTTTGTTGTTGTTGTAGTCGCTGTTGTTGTTTTTCTAAATTAAATACAAGCACAATAGTTCATGCCTGTGATCTCAGCAATTTGAGAAGCCAAGGTGGGAGGGTCATTTAAAGGCCAGGCGTTAAGACCAGCCTGTTAGTACAGTGATTTCCCATCTGTAAAAAAAGAAAGAAAAAGAAAAGGAAAGAAAGAAAGAAAACATAGCCTTTAATTGTTTTTCCTCTTCCTACTGTATATTCTCAAATAACTTTTCTTTGAGTTCACAAACTGTTTCCTATTTCAGTGATTCTATTGTTGATTCTATTTCATTTTTTTAAATTAAATCATAGCTGTGTACATTAATGCAATCATGGGGCACCATACACTGGTTTTATATACAATTTGACATATTTTCATCACAATGGTTAACATAGTCTTCCTGGCATTTTCTTATTGTGTTAAGACATACATTTAGTAAGTTTCATATATGTAGTCTTGTAAGATGCACAATAGGTGTGGTCCCACCAAAAACTCTCCCTCTGCCCATCCTCTCTCCCTCCCCTCCCCTGTCTTTCCCCTTTCCCCATATTCTTAGGTTGTAATTGGGTTATAGCTTTCATGTGAAAGCTATAAATTAGTTTCATAGTAGGGCTGAGTACATTGGATATTTTTTCTTCCATTCTTGAGATACTTTGCTAAGAAGAATATGTTCCAGCTCCATCCATGTAAACATGAAAGAGGTAAAGTCTCCATCTTTCATTAAGGCTGCATAATATTCCATGGTGTACATATACCACAATTTATTAATCATTCATGGGTCGTGGATACTTGGGCTTCTTCCATGACTTAGCAATTATGAATTGGGCTGCAATGAACATTCTGGTACAAATATCTTTATTGTAATGTGGTTTTTGGTTTTCTGGGTATATACCTAGTACAGGAATTGTAGAATCAAATGACAGGTCTATTTTTAGATCTCTAAGTGTTCTCCAAACATCTTTCCACAAAAGGAACGTATTAATTTGCATTCCCACCAGCAGTGTAGAAGTGTTCCCTTTTCTCCACATCCACGCCAACATCACTGGTCTTGGGATTTTGTGATATGGGCTAATCTTACTGGAATTAGATGATATCTCAAAGTAGTTTTGATTTGCATTTCTCTGATGATTAAGGATGATGTGCATTTTTTCATATGTCTCTAGGCCATGTGCCTGTCTTCTTCAGAGAAGTTTTCTTTTCAAGTCCCTTGCCAGAGAAGGTTGAAGAACGCATATCAACCCTGATGAGGCATGCTGCAACCCCAAGGATACAAACAAAAGGTACAAAATCCATCGCCAAATGGACAGGAGTCCCCTCCCCCATGAAAATGGCTCACAGTACTCCATACAAACAAGCAAGCAGTGTTCAAAAGTCCTCCAATTTTATCCCAAGGGAGAGACCAACTAAAAAATGGACCTATTTCCCCTACTAGTGTGCCATGGTGCTCTCCTGCCAGGCATAAAACTGTAGAAAACTGTATATATTCTCCTCCTGCAATTATGAACTCCCAGCACTCCCCTCTATTTTATTTTTTATTTTGTTCATTGTATTTCTCAGGTCCAAGATTCTATTTGATTTTTTATCCATTAATTTAATCTCTATTAAACATCTTGTTATTCTCATTTATTCTTTTACTCATTTTATTGAATTGTTTCTCTATGTTTTCTTGAAACTTATTGAAATTATATAAGCTCAATAAGTTACTCTGACAAGTGCATTGGCTCATGTCTGTAATCCCAGCACTGTGGGAGGCTGAGGAGGTAGAATTGCTTGAGCTCAGGAGTTTGAGACTTGCCTGAACAAGACTGAGACCCTGACTCATTAAAAAAGAAAAAAAAAAGCTGGGTGCACAGCAAGCATCCCAGTGACTCCCAAAGGCTGAGGCAGTGGGATGCTCACAGCCCGAGTCTGAGGTTTCAGTGAGCTATGAGGCCATTGCACTCTGCTCAGGGCACAGAGTGGGACTCTATCTCAACAAAAAAATAAAGAATAAAGAATAAATAAATAAATAAATCAGTTATTTTGAATTCTTTTTCAGGCAGTTCACACCTTTCTAATTCTTTAGAGTCAGTCTGGCACTTAACTTTTGCTATTTGGTGATGTCATGTTTCTTTGATTGTTCTTGATCCTTGTGATAATGTGCCAATGCCTGCACATGTAAAGACTAATTATAGTCTTCACAGACTAGCTGTATCTGAGAAAGCCCTGCAGTAGCCATGGTGCTGATGTTATGCCAGAAACTTGGGGCAGCTGCAGCCATCACATCACTGGCAGAAAGTTGGAGTGCACTAGAAGCCCCAGAAAGATGCCTGCTACCATGGCACAAGGACATGTCAGAAGCCCATGACCACTGAGGGTCACCTGCCACTGAAGATTGTCCAGAATCTGGAGCCACTGAAAATGGCCTGGCAGTGATTCTGGCTGAAGATCAAGTTTGAAAGTCCTGTGCTCATCTTCTTTTGTTTTTTTTCTCAAGCAGATGGTATTTCTCCCAGCATAGTGCTTCCTGGAACTTGGGGAGAGTGACATAGGTAACGTGAATTGCCTTTCCTATCCCCTTCAGTGCAGCTTTTCTTATCATTGTGTTATACCCAAGTACCCAGCTTTTGTGAAGGTATTGTCATGTGTGAATAGTTATTCAAACTGATATTTTTGTGGGGAGGCAATGCCTAATGAGTTCTACTCCACCACCTTCCCCTGCCCGTTTAAGGATCCTAATTTTCTGAATCACTTTTTAACTCAGAACTATTATTGTCTATTCCTTATGCTGCTATTGTTGTTGTTATTGTCTATACTTTTAGACATGATATCCTCCTTTGTTTTCAGAAGAGCTTTGATGACAGGTTATTTATGAAGTGTCTTCATATTATCCCTTATATTTCTTCTCAAGCCATTGACAGATACACTGTTAACTTTTAGTTCAGACAGTTTCACTAGAAAGTTTTGAGACAGGAACCAGGATTCCTATTCATTTTTCAAATGGACCATCAATGGTTTGTTTACTAAAAAGTCAAATGGTTACAGTTGAACTGTCATGCAGTCTGCAAAAGCAATTACTTGACTTGACAACTATGATGTAAAAGCCATCTTGGGGAAAGCAGCTATAAGAAATTATCCATGGTAAAGTGTATACTAATTTACAAAGTATTAAAAAATGTGTGTATGGGGGTCATCTTAGAACAGTGAAGTAAACTATAGAACAATAAATATTAGTCTCATGTTCACATTGTTTCTTTGGTCTTTCTTTATTAAATAAGTGTTTACTAAACTACTTTTATGTGCTAAGCACTGTCAGAAGCAAAGAATACTTTGTCAGAATTAAAAGCTTATAATTTCCTAACCCTTCTGTATCAAACAGAAAGAAAGGTTACAAAAGAGAAAATGCTTTATTCCAAGTCTGAGAAAGAGTCTAGAGAGATTAGAGAGAGTAAAGTAGGGTATTATAGGAGTTAAGGATGAAAAGGAAGGTAGATGTGAGGGTGCTTGTTAGGAAGAGCATTTAAAGAATACATAGGAGGATTTAAATTTGAAAAATGTAACTTCAGGTATATTATCTATAGGAATTGAATTGGAGGAAGGAGGAAAAGGTGAGAGCAGGGAGATCAGTTAGGAGCCTTGTAGTCTCATCATTTGATAATTTGGTCTGGAATGGCTTCAGTAGAGATAGAAATACATGGATTTGAAAGAAAATTAGGGGGCAAAATCTTCAATATTCAGGTTTATATAGAAAAATAATGGCTGTAAATTTAACAAAGCATAGTGAGAAACAAATTACTCTTTCAATTTTATAGTATATATTTATAAAAGTCCATCTGTAATTTGAAAAAAATGATGATACATCAGTAAGTTTACATGTCCAAATATGACCCTCACATATTTCATTTAACTTTATTCTTCTAACCGTCTATATTAAATTTAAATCTACCAATCTATATTAATAGTTTCAAAGTGGGTTCAATTTACTAGCTTATAGAAAATATCCTAAATACTTTCTGTGGGAGGGTTATAAAAATTGCCTCTTTCCCAAAACAATGATTGATATAATGTTAGGCCACACTCTTGACAGTCAGGAAAGACTGCATAATTCAAATATTTAGTGAGTTGATTAATTCAATTATTGTAACTTCCAGTGTCTGTTTAGGAATGATAACCTAAAATGTTAAAGCATTGTCAAGTTTGTTTTTAAAATGATATACTAAACAAAATGTACTGGATAGATTTTAAAAAATGGAAAATTTGACAGCTCAAGGGTTGAAAAGCAAAAAATGAGAAGTATCTGGAGGTAGAAAGAAAGTAAAGAAGGTTGTATTGTACATAGTCAAATTTCCTACATGGGAAAAGAGAAGCCTATGGCCTGAGCTAAGAATGCTTGAAGTAATACGTTTGAAGGAGTAAAATTTACAAGAGGTAACAAGTTAAAGAGTAGGCATTGAAGGTGAACAGGTGAGGTCAGGACATTAAAAAGAGTGAGAGGCCAGATGTTGAGAGGATTGTTTTCGTAAATCTCTCAGAATTATATGTGCTTTAATGGAATATCCTGAGTAGGTGCTGAGTTTCTTAATAAATTGCGTAGATTAAGGTTCTAGAAAACACATGGTATGCATAGCTAGATGAGGGGGGTAGGTAGAAACTTCAATAGTGAAGAATGGCATGTGTCTCGAGAGAGTACAGTTCTTTTTAACATATGAGGGCAGATGACGAATAGGCCAGAGCAGCAATGAAGAAACAAATTTCAATCTACTGGGAAGTAGGAACACTGGGGAAAAAATGATTGAGGAAAAATAAATTTAATGTCTTTGATGGATTTAGTTTTCTGGCTGCTGCTTCATTCAACTTCATACTTTTACTTCCAGGTCCTTGCTGACGTAGACATCTATCTTAGCTCATTTGGGCTGCTCATAAAAATACCTTATTTGGGGTAATTTATAAACAGCAAAATGTATTGTCTGCACTTTTAGAGGCTGGAAAGTTCAAGGTCAAGGCATCAGCAGATTCAGTGTCTGGTGAGCACCTGCTGTCTGGAACATAGATGTTGTGCTTCTCACAATGGAAAGATGATCAAGCTCCCAAAAGCCTCTTCTAAGAGCTTAATCCCATGCACAGGATGGAGCCCTCGTCAATCACTTCCCCATAACCCCACCTCTGAACTCCATCATGTTGCAAATTATGTTTTAACATACAAATTTGGGGAGAACACACATATTTAGAGTGTGGGAATATCCGATGCCATAATCACATCAATAATGTTAGGCTTTCACACACTTTCACTGACACGGTTAGCTGTTTCCAGTGCCTGCTCTACAGTGTCTCCTAGTCTTTATTCAAGGAATTACATGTCATTTAAGACCCAGCTGAAAGGCGTCCTGAATTGACTCTTACTCTTCTTATGTTTCTCTTCCTCTTCACTGTCATCACCATCCGCCAGCACATCTGACAGTTCTCTTCCGTGCATTCTCACAGTTTTTGTGCATAATTTCACCAACACAATTTCCCCATTCTGTATCAGATAGGTGGCATGCTTTTTACCCTCCCACTAGACAGCGTGCACCTTGAGGGCCAGTTTCATGTTTTATTAATCTTTGTATTATTTCCAGTATCTAGCACAGAGACCAGTACAGAGTCAACAGTAATAAATGACTGCTAAAATAAATTGAATTTTTAAATTGTTTTGTTCCCGAAGCTGCCGCTTTCCTCTATCATGTCAAGAACATTGAGTTTCTTGTCCTTTAGCAATGGCATATTTTATATGCCCAAGAGATTTGAAAGCATACAGCATAGAGCTGAAATGAAAGACTCATTACAATACTGCACTAGAAGTACTAAGTCATATTTTGCAATCATACTGTGGCACCAATATAATTAGTAGATATTGAACTTTCATTAGTTAGGGAGGCCAGCTGCTTTTTACTTGTCATTATTTAAATTTTTTGCTGACGGCAAGAGCCTAGTGAGATAGACATCTCATTTCTGGGACAGACCTGAGGGTCACCAGTGGTATAATTTTATTTCTCTATACTTGAATGTATCCCAGACATACAATGTTCAATCATTTCCTAACTTTTACTAGTAACTTTAGTCAAGTAAAAATTCCGTTTCCTTTTTTAAATTCAGAACTTCTCAATGCTGAAAAGAACATTATTTAATAACTGCCTATACGATGTCTGAATCCTTCCACAGTAATCTCACCCAATGTGTTCAGTCCTGTGTACAATCATCTCCTTGGAGGAAAAACATTCTGCTTCCTAAGACAGCTCAGTTCACGTATGTGGTGTGGCAACTTTGTTCTAACTTTCCTTTATGGGATGAAATAAATACTTTCACCCAACACTTCCACTTCTTTCATGTGTGTCACAGGTGATATCCCTTGTATAATAATCTAAAACACCTTAGAAGGTTAATTATACTTGGGCTATTATGTCAGTTGTATTAACCATTTCCATATTATTTGTGTTTGCCCTGTTATCTTGACTATTCTCTTTATTCTCAACATGTTTATAAGGTGAGGAACCCAGAGCTAACACTAAGATCTTCAGGGTGGTGTCTAAGTGACAGCAGAAAATCAAAGCCTCAGTCTTTTGTCATTGCTGTGTGTATTTTCTCATGTGTGTGCTAAACGATTTTTAAAAATATTTCTGGTGGTGAGTGATATTAACATAAATTAACTAACAGCATCTCACTTTCATCTTTTATACTTACAATAGCTGATGTCAAATATAAAATATATATACTTAAGGAAATCAATGCCCATCTCTGCTATTCCTGGCCGCCACTGCCTGATGTTTCAGAGAATTAAGCTCATGTTTCACTGGAGTTTATCTTACCTCTTAAAATTGTTGCCTATTATATCCATTTACTTTAATGTAGTTCACTAGTTTCAAAGAGGACTTCGGTTCATGTGTCTAGCATGCTTCTTAATACAGTGTGCTGCAACTTTTTTGTAGGTGTCTCTCTCCCAAAACACAGTATGTATGCTTCAAGGTCAAAGCACGTCTTACTTGGCTCTGTATTCCCAGCACCTAGTGGGATGCTGTGGATTGAATAAATGGTGACCTTTGTACACAAACTGCATGGTTTTTATCTTAACATACACATGTAACATGAAAAGTGTATATAAAGGGCACAATGGCACTCCGCAAAATATCTACACAGGACTCCAAGTGTTAGGAGTATGAAAGATATTGTACGATAACCCCCACAAAAGCTGGTGTGAAGAGGGAAGTTACATAGCATATATTCTAATTTTATTATAACTTGGCAAATAATTTACAATAATATTGATCTAAATAAAATCCCAGCTAATTTATCAAATTTGGTGGTTGCTGGAACGTGTGAGGATAAATAGCATCCATGATTAAGATTATAAGAGTGGTGTTTTTGGTTTTTGCTTCCTTCCTAGAAATAGCTAGGACTTATTGAGCACATGCCCTCTGCTAGGTTCTACTCCTAATTATTTATTTCAAGTGATCTTTATAATAACTCTACAGTTAACCCTGGAATAATTTGAATTTAAACTATGTGAAACCACTTCAACGCAGACTTTCTCCAATATATAAAATTGGTGGGCCACGGATGATGGCTCACACCTGTATGCCATGGACACTGGCAGGCCATGGCAGGGGGACTCTTTAAGGCCAGAAGTTCAAGGCTGCAGTGAGCTCTGATCATGCCACAGCTTTCTACCTTAAGCCATAGAGTAAGATCCTGTGTCTAAATAAATAAATAAATAAATATATTTTTTAAATTTGTCTGGTATGATGTACATGCCTGTCATCCTAGCTACTCAGAGCATCTGAGGAGCTCAAGAGTTCAAGGGTATAGTGAGCAATGATGCCAATATTGTACCATCACTGCAGCCTGACTGACAAAGCCAGACCCTATCTCTAAATAAATAAATCATTACATAAGTAAATAAAATAAAATAAGAAATTATGGCTGGAGTGAGAGTGGCTCCCAGATTTCACGATCTATTTGGAACCAAATGGAAATGAGTTCATATAGTGAGAAAGTAAGTCTTTTTTGTTCAATTCTAATTTACATTCTAATCTTCTTGTCAGTTATCTGCCTTGATAAAGCAAAGCTAACATAGTTTGCTTCTCTTATGAAAAAACTCAAAAAACAACTTACTGTCCAAAAGTAAATTATAATTTGTAGGCTACATGCAATTTAGATTTATGCATATGTACCATATCTCAGTGAATTCTAAACATGTCTGAGAGAAAAGAAGGAAAATATTTCTATCAGCTGGCCATTATTCAAATATTATTTTTTTAATTATGTATTAATTCTGTAAGCAAATAAATCAACTGGGACTAAATCTTTTTTGATCTTTTAGAAAGACGTATAATTTTCTTTCAAAGTTTTTTCTTGTAATAGACTTTGAAAAGAAATGTATCCTGGAGAAAACTTCATTAATTCAATTCCCATTAATGTGAGTGGTAAGTACTTTATACTTTTATTGATTTTACTAGGAATCATATTTTCATCTCATTGGTAATAGAATCTGTAAGTTGAGTGAGGCCTCACACATTTTCACATAGCTATGTTTGTTCTTCCTTTGAAGACAGTAACATCTTTGAGAGGAGGGATTTTTTACTGTTGTGTTATGTTTTATCTCATAAACCAACATTACTATAATAATATTACACACTTCCTGTGTGCAGGTACATTGACTAATGCTTCAAAGCCTATAGCACCGTGCATATTTACTTCCATGAGGTAGGTACTATTATTTAACAGACGAGAAAGTTGGGGCTTAAAGAATTTAAGACAATTCCCAAAGTCCATCAAAAAGTAAAGATTGGATTCAGAATTTGAATCCTAGACTCTCTGTCCCCCAAAGCTAGCTTCTAATGACTCTAGTTATATACATGCAAATAAGACATTCCAATGCCTAACTACTCAGAGAAGTGTTTGTTGACCCTCAGCATCAAGGTCACCTGGGAACTGGTTAGACATGCAGTTCAAGCTCATGCTCTGCCTGGTATCAGATGAATCAGAATTTACATCCCTGGTGATTCTTACCACATTAAAATTTGATTAATGTTAGAGCTCCAGTCGCACAATCGGTTAGCGCACGGTACTGATAAAATTTGATTAATATTATCACAATGGACACTGGTGGCTTGCCTTCTTATCATCCATCCTTTCCCAGAATGTTCATGATTTTGGTTTAGAAAATCATATAGTTACAGCAAAGGTAAACCATCCTAGCCACAGAATGCACACTAAACTAATTCAAACATTGCATTAGAGGGAGTGTCTGGACTTCTGGGAATTTTGATACAAAAACTCTCTTCTTTTAGGCCAGTTGGTTAAAAGATGGATGTATGGGCTTAGATATAGCGATTGTAGAGCTGGAAGATGTATACAGAGGTCAGAGTCTTTGGAGAACAATAAGCCATGTACATATCACATTTGAGAATTTCTCTTAGGAAGAATCTTTTTTAAGAGTGTGCAAGCCCACATGTGTCTGCCTGTGTATGTGTGTGTGACAGAGTCAGGCAGTAAGTTGGACTGACGTGCTCAGATTCTGAAGATCAGTTTAGCTCTATGATTGAGAATTAATTAAAAAATAGCAAAGCCCCACGGTAGGGAGGCCTGTTCTTGGCAATTTCTGCAGACCACACCAGAGATGCTCACAGATTAGACCAAAGTAAAAAGGCAAGAGAAAAAAGAAGTGAACAGATTCTGAGAACATTTAGGATGTTTAAATAGCCTAAGTCAGTGGTCCCCAAACGTTTTGCCCCCAGGGACTGGTTTCATGGAAGAACATGGAAGAGAGGCAGAGTGGTTTTAACATGAGCCTGAAAACAATTTATTTATCATGGTGTCTGCTGATGACAGTCTGGATTTGCAGCCATCCCCAGTGTCAGCATCACCATGTCAGCACCTCACCTCTGTCCCTCACTTGTGCAGTTTACAGTAGGGCCTGCAGGGTCCGTGCTCCTATTAGAATCTAATGCCACCCCTGAGTGGCCAGGTGACAGAGTTCAGGCGGTGAGGCAGCAGTGGAGTGGCTGAGAGTACTGATGAAGCTTTGCTTCACTGGCCCACCAGCCACTCGCCTCCTGCTGGGAGGCCAGGTGTCTAACAGGCCAGGAGCTGGTACAATTTACATTCCAAGGGTTAGAGACCCCAGACCTAGGTAGTTGTTAGGCTATAAGTAGTGAGAAATGTATCAAGAGAAGCTTTAAAATATCCGGCCTAAGTAATGGAGAGTAAAAATGGTAAAACATTGGAATAGAAGCAAAGCGTGAGGCAGGACGAAGTGTTCGGGTTTAGAGAAGTTGGCACCCACAGGTGGACTCACAGTTCATGTTCATCTGTTGCCATGAATTTTGTCCATTATCACTATGTATCTGGGCTGTATTTCTTCCCTCAAAATAGTGGGTAAGTTTCTTTGCCCACTTCCCTTGGCAATAGAGGTTCCTTTGCTATCTATGGAGAAGGTCATCTTGTCCTGCAAGCTTGGATCTCATTCTGTAAACCCGTCTTTCTCATCCTCAATAAACTTTGTTTCACACTTGCCTTAAAAAAAAAGAAGTGGATAATGCAATGCTTTCTGTATTCTAATTTGTTTTTTCCTGAAATCAGTCTTAATATTTTTGAGATTTTACCAATAAGTGATGTAATTAATTCAGAAATGTGGAAATTTATTTTTCTGTGTCAAACATAATCTTAGTGTGGGTAAATTTCTGAGGGGAAAACATGACCTCTAATCAGATTTATGAGCAAAGACAGGAATCCTGTAGCCTGACTTCTCTGCTGCTGTATTAATTGTTAATTAGCACTAATGAGAAGGAAGCAGGATTTGGTTTACATCTGATCATCGCATAAATCAAAATCATCCAGAATGTTGGTCACGTGAGCTCTTGCCAGCTCTTTCCAGGATGGGGCCTCAATCTAGCTGTTATTTCAACTCCTTTCAAAGAGGTTTCTAAATGCTGAAATCCATAGATGCAGTCCACTGCATTCTGGACTCCATGTCCTGAAGGATTCGAATTGGCTGCAGGAAAATTTGAAGATGCTTTTTCCACCCCTTCCTACAAGTGATCTTAGAGGAATTTTTGAGTTTCTGAAAACGCTCCATAGAAGAATCCTATACAGCAGTGGTTCTCACCTTCCTAATGCCACTTAACAACAAAAATAATTTGCTGGTTGGCAGTCACCGCAACATAAGGAACTGTATTAAAGGGTCGCGGCATTAGGAAGGCTGAGAACCACTGCTATGCAGTGACCTAACATGACCTTAACATTTCCATGGAGGCACCGAAACCTCTAAATACACTGATGGGGATACGAGCATTTAATTTCTCGTTACTCAGACCCTTTTCAGAGGACATGACAGATAATTTTGTTTGTGTAGTTTTTGTTCTTAAATGAATAAGTAATGTGAGAAGACAACGAACGAGGGGACAAAACTGTTTTCTGACCAATGATTTCCAAATAAACGGTGCATTAACTGAAGTTGCTGCAAATGCTCTCACTGTTCAGCAGATGCTATTTTTCAAGGAATAAAAGTAATTGTGGAGCTGCCATAAAAATATCAGCAAACAAAGAGAGTAAAATGCATTTCTGTATTTCTGAGAGAATAAGCGTGGTTTAATATTGCATTTAAGTATGTAGTTCCCATCCTGTCTTTTTGCTGGTTTAGCTGAAAAGCTTGCTCTAAACTATTAATTCCGAGAAAGCATGTCAAAGGAAATATATGTGCCCATTTAGATTGCCACAGGAAAGCATCCTATATTGCTCCTTTCAATGGAGTTAGACCTTTGAAGAGACTGATTTTCAGCTTCTATTTTCACGAAAGAGCTATGAGTGTCTTAAACTAATTCCGCTTATACATACTGAGTGTTCCGTCTGAACGCTGTTATTTCCGTTCTGGAATAAGAACACAATGGCTAATCTGTTTTCTGAATTGGACAGCTGAAATTCCCCTAATTAATAAAGGACACAGTAATAAAATACTAAATATTTGCATTCTAGAAACATTCTGACATTTTTGTTTTCTAACAGGTGGAAAGTGAGCGAGCCTTTTAATTAATTAGACTTTTCCTAATTATTAGGGAGCAAAGTAAATGCGTTAGAAAAAAATCATTCTAACCTTAAAGTACATGTTTATTTTCAAGTTAAAAGTAATCTTAAATGTTAATATTATAAACTAAAATGATTCAAGCACTGGCTATGTGACTTTGGTTCAAGCGGCTAACGCACCAGCCACATACACCTGAGGTAGCAGGTTCGAATCCATCCTGGGCCCACCAAACAACAATGATGGCTGCAAAAAATGGCCGGTCATTGTGGCGTGCATCTGTAGTCCCAGCTACTTGGGAGGCTGAGGGAAGAGAATGGCTTAAGCCCAGGAGTTGGAGGTTGCTGTAAGCTGTGATGCCAAGCCACTCTACCCAGGGTGACAGTTTGAGGCTCTGTCTCAAAAAAAAAAGAAAAAAAAAATGATTCAAGCACCTTTTCTACGGAAAAAAAAAATACATTTTATGAGTATTCAGGATAACCTCAGGGCTGACTTGTATTCAACAGAGATTAAGACTTCCTTTTGAAAATATTTTTTTTTAATTAAAATATTAAAGGAGGGGAAAGAAGGAAAATAGTGTGTGTGTATATATATATATATATATATAGCCTTCCCCACTAAAATACATTTTTATATGTTATATAATTTTTGTAATAATCCCGGTTTAGGGTTATCTCAATTTAAAAATGAGGAAACCTGAGTTTTAGAAAATTAAATATTAACGTCATTAATTAATGTTAAATAATTAACATAATTAATTAAAAATTAATATTACCCTAAGGGGCAAAGTAATACAGTAAGATTCAGATACAGTTTTTTCTGAATAGTTCCACTCCTGTTTTTTCAGATGGTTAGGCCCCATTGGAGTCAAAAGTTTTGCTGCTCACCTATAAAATTCTCTGAGTATCAGCGGCAGACGTGAAGCCATATTAAGAGTGTAATCAGGGCGGCGCCTGTGGCTCAGTGAGTAGGGTGCCGGCCCCATATACCGAGGGTGGCGGGTTCAAACCCAGCCCCGGCCAAACTGCAACAAAAAAATAGCCGGGCGTTGTGGCGGGCGCCTGTAGTCCCAGCTACTGGGGAGGCTGAGGCAGGAGAATTGCCTAAGCCCAGGAGTTGAAGGTTGCTGTGAGCTGTGTGACGCCACGGCACTCTACCGAGGGCAATAAAGTGAAACTCTGTCTCTACAAAAAAAAAAAAGAAAAAAAAAAAGAAAAGAGTGTAATCAATTGCATGAAACAAAACAAGCAACATTGCTCCCTAGGCCTCTGAGGAAATTTTTTTGTGTGACCTATTTGGCAACATGCTATGAAGACCGAGTGTTCGTTAAAATTGACCAATAACACCCAATGCTGACATTTTATTTCAACAACTATTTAATGAGTAATCATTTTCATCCATTACTATATTTGGCATAATGAAGAGACAGTAAGGATCCAACGCAGTTCTTGCCCATTGGTAGCTCAATACTGTACGAGTACAAAAGAGATACACAAATACGCAGAAAATAACCAGAGAGGTAGCTGAGCTGTCCACCAGAACATTACATTGTAAGGACTCTCCAGTGGGATCACCATGCATAGTTTAGCATACATCCTTTCTGTTTATCCCATTCAAGTCTTTCACTGACTTTGAGCTATTCATAAGTTACAGAAAACTCCTTAAGACATAGGTAGCTCGCGGCAATACAAAGTGATTCTAAGTAAATATTTTTTGATAAAGGTTCAACTGACTTCCTTCCTTCACTGTGTTGGGAACCAGTTTGCTTCCATTTACATGTTCACTGTAACATTTTTTATTTAAAAATGTTTCTGGTCCTGGCATTCTTTTTTAAAATATGGTAGCATCATTTTTCACGTTAGCAATACATTAACTTAATTTTTCTCATATGTTCATGTTATCCCTACATAAATATTCATGATTATACTTTTTTCTTAAAACTGTCCTTTGCAAATGTGATAGGGACATTCTTTGTGTTAAGAGAAGGAAGGGGGACAAACGATTTTCTCCGGCTGTATAGAAGGCAGATGGCAATGCCTATCTTTGTGTGGACTAAATATCTGAAAGTATATTACAGAAATAAAAGACATTTTTCTCTGTGAACAAATCCATCAGTAATCTCCCCCTATAATTCAGTAAGGCTACATACATTCAAATGATCTGCACATGTTCAGATAGAAGTAGATAAATGCATCTCTTCTATGAGATAGATTTGAAAACACACACACATAAAAGGATTATATAAACATAAACTACATCACTTTACCTATTAAGATATTATCCTTTCACATTTTCAAATGAAATAAAATGAGAAGATTAAATCATTCTGTCAACCTGTTAGTATTAATAAGATTTAGTTTCCCAGAGAGGCTTTTATTAATACTTTCAGATTTCTCTTTAAGAAATAACACAAATATTTTCTCATCATCTCCCTCTGCTCTTTAGATGTTGCTAAGTTGATTTTTTTTTTTTTCTTACAAGCCTTTGAAGAGAGCAGCCCTGTCTTTCTGGAATGTCAGATACAAAATGACTTGGCAACACCAGAGGGTTTTGCCAGACAAAAGAAAATTTTCTTCTAAGTAATTATCTATTTAATAACTGTCTCCAATATGTCCAGCAGTATTTTTATCCCTTTCTTCCTACACAAACAATGTCCTGTGGTAGTAGAGAAAATTACAACAAAGCGGTTTATTTTCCTCTTATGGGAATCTGTGTGTCTATTAAATCCTGAGTTATTACTTAAGAGTTTAAGGACATTCTTCAAACTTGAAGTTCCCATCTTAACCCTATGTAGGAACTCAAGTGCCGTCAAAAATCATTAAGCATTTTGGCAGACATTTCTGGAAGGTCTAACTCGAGGGCTTCTGAGCACACATAATAAAAAAAGAGGGAGAGATAAAAATAACCACGATCTATGCAAATGGAGAGCCCTTGGAGTTTTTTAAAAATATTTGAGGGCTATAATGAAGGAACAGTGAATGGCACCTGCATCTTATCATCCTTTCTCCATTCCTTTAACAAATCAAGATCAGGATTATAAATTGTCTTTTTATGCACGTACAAATATTAATAGTTCAACAATCTAAGCGTTTCTGATGAATTGACCAAATTATAGATTGACGTGACACATTTTCTAACAAATTATGTAAAATAGATATACAGAGATAGATGTAAAAATAGATTCATAACATATTTCAAACTTAAGATTAACCAGTTTACAAACTGTGGTTTTAGTATAAAGCACCAAAATATACGGACACTGTCAAAGATGCAATGATTCAATTGTTTTATTAAACATTTATCAAAAGACACATATTACTCATGTGAGAGAAAAGGGTTGATATAGTGCATACTGCCAATTACGTATGTCCAGAAGAAGGGAGAACCTATCTGCTAATATCAGACTAACAATTTCGACAGGTTTAGCAAACCTCATTAGAAATTGCAAAGAAGTGATTTACAAATAAAGAAATCTTCAAAGCCTTAAGATATCAACCTCCATAACACTTAAAGACTAGAGAAAATGAAATCATCTGAGGAATCAAATCATTTGCATCCTTTCCCTCTCTCTTTTCACTGGAAACTTAAATATTACAATTACTTATTAAGAGCCCAGATATCAGATACCTGAGGGCTATTTCCATCTCTAATACTCAGCAGTGGTATCAGCTCGAAAAAGACCTTTAACTCACCACACCAATTTCTTCATCTGTAAAGGAGTACATTTCCATTCACTGAGCCCCACCTCCACTCAAAATCTAGGGTAACTTCATAAACCTTTTTTAATTTGCATTTTATAACAGAAACTGCTTATAGAAATAGCTCTAACAAAACACTCTGTCTCTACAGCACAGACTGAGAATTAAAAATGTTTTAAATTTGACTTTTGTGTCTATGGCAACACACGGAGACATTATCTGTAATAAGATGAGGACTGTCTATGAATACGTTAGTGTGCCTGACATACAATGGTCACTAAGTGAATTGTTATTTAATGAGAGAATAAATGCCAGAGTGAGACTCAGAATGCAGAAATGATAGAGGGAGTCCAAGCAGAATGAGGAGAATCAACCCTGTCGCATAACTCCGTGACCCATATCTTACCCACAACCAGGGTTGACAAGGAGGGAAGTAATAATAGAAGTTATCTGATTGTTCTGCAGCAGTCAACTTTGTGATCCATTAATAGTTGTCCCCTGCCAAGATTTTTAGCAGTTTCACACTTGCTCCAAGACCTGAACGTGCCCTTAGGTCTCTTCCTAAACCTAGAGGAGGTAAAGTCTTTCAGGAAACCTACTTGCAAGGAGTGGCAACTCTCTTGACAATTTTCTTTTTTTTTTTTTTTTGTAGAGACAGAGTCTCACTTTATGGCCCTCGGTAGAGTGCCGTGGCCTCACACAGCTCACAGCAACCTCCAACTCTTGGGCTTAAGCGATTCTCTTGCCTCAGCCTCCTGAGTAGCTGGGACTACAGGCGCCCGCCACAACACCCGGCTATTTCTTGGTTGCAGTTTGGCCGGGGCCGGGCTTGAACCCGTCACCCTCGGTATATGGGGCTGGCGCCTTACTGACTGAGCCACAGGCGCCGCCTCTTGACAATTTTCTAATCACACAATTACGGTAAAGACCCAAGTGCTACCACAGGCTCTGCCAGTTAGTGAAATCCTTAACCACCTTTCCAATTTTATCTCTGCTTGATCTCAAGAACTTCACAAAAGAAATAATACTGGGACTAGTATAGGTCTGTTAAGAAAATGACTGTCAGACCTCTCTGTTTTGCTTTTGGATACACCTTGCTATCCTTGGAGTAAAACCTTTTTCTTAAAAGGAAACACACATAGAGCGGTGCCTGTGGCTCAAAGGAGTAGGGCACCGGCCCCATATGCCAGAGGTGTGGTGGGTTCAAACCTGGCTCCAGCCAAAAAAAAACATACATAAGCAAACAAACACCCCCAAAACTAAGGAAAACACATAACCTATTAAACAAAATGCATGTCATATGTTTAACAAAATGTCCAGTACCAAGTGATCAGTGGGAACAGGTGATCTCCCTGGTTGTTCAAACAAGTTGGTGACATATTGAGAAAACAATCGCAATACTTCTTAAATGCCAGTAGGAAAAGTATCTGACAAGGTGTAGACATTTCCATTACATTAATCTCAACTCACACCCAATCAATGCCAGCATCAATAATTTGGGTTTTTCTGTTGGCCTCTTTGGGCTGAATACATTGTTAAAATTGTGTGAGGCAAAGCAATTCCCTTTGGTTTGCATTCAGAAGTCATAGATTATCTAAAAATAGGATCATTAAAACAGATCCTGAGGGGGAAACAAATATACTTGACATTAACATTACTCTTTCAGTGAAAGCAAATAAATTTGGCCATGGGTATTGATTCTATACATTTATGAAAATTATTAAGAAAGGTTCATGTACTATTTAATACCACATGACAAAAACGGAATGGAAAATAGCATACACACATAAAATAAATGAAAGTTAAAAAATGACTTCTGTAAATCAATGAATAATTCAACCTGCCAGAGATAGAACATATGTAATAATATACATTGTAGGGATAAACAAATAGATTTCTCAAGATTAATTCAACTGTAAGGGTCACATACAGATATTCTTTCAAAAGTTAAAACAGAGGATCAGAGAGGTCTGAAACGAAAATCTTTAGGTGGGAAACAAACTTTACTTTATCACTGGGTTTTTTTCCCTTTGCTGTTTGTAGAAATAACCAGGACTGTGGCATCAGGCCTGGGTTAACTAAATAAACTGCTGCTTACTATCTGTGACACTTTAGTTCCAACCTTTGATTCTTAGTTGCATTCTTTTTAAACTCTATTTTGTTTAATCTTTAAAACAAGAATAATTATGGCAAAATAACTGAGTTAATGAGAAATTGAAAAATGACAAAATAAAGCACCTGCTAGCTGTTCAGTAAATGTGAGCCCCTCATAACTTCCCCTTTTCTCTTCTCCTCCCCGGGGAGCCAGGAATTGCCTCCCTGCAATGTATCCTTCTAAATAAGAGTAAGTTGTCTCCTTGGTAATAACTGATGACAGAAATCCTTAAAATCCTAATTACAAAGTCAATTTACTAAAATCTAGAGAACAAAGAGAAAATAATGACAGAAACATTTTACATGTAAAGAATGCCCGAGTTCCTAAACAAAGATCTTTTATCTTGAAAAGCCCAAGAGAAGTAGCAGGAAGTTTAACAGGGTCCAAATTGTCTCTTTCTCATAACAATCTTTCCCCCAAATATACAGCTTCATCTTCACCTGGCCTTCAAAAAACTTCCAGCTACAAAAGGTACCCTGTTTCCCTGAAAATAAGACATCCTCCGAAAATAAAACCTACTTACAGAAAAGATAAAACGTCCCCTGAAAATAAGACCTAGCGCATCTTTGGGAGCACACCTTAAAATAAGACACTGTCTTATTTTTGGGGAAACGGGGTACTCTTGACTTCAACTCTAATGTTTGTCTGTTTAGACTCCAGACAGTACTCCAAGTATATATATTATCCTTTTCCCAAAAACATGAACAAATCAAATTTTTTTCATGCAATTCATGACTTCCAGATATAATAACGTGAAACCCAAAGAATCTTCAAATTAGTTTAAATTTTCAGAAAAAAATCACACCTTAAAGAATAAAAATATGCTGGTGATAATAAATAATCCAAGTTGTTTGACGGTGATCATGGTCAACAAATATGATACCAACGCACATGAACATGTAAACACACATATAATTTTCTTAAAGATTTTCCCGCTTAGGAAAAAAGTATCCAGAATATAACCAACGGTTATAAAGTAATATTTAGCTTCAAATATTCAAATTCATTTTATGTAAATTGTAAAAACAAGTTCCTAAGTCAGTTTACCAATCTTATTTTTAATTAAAACCATAGAAAAGCCCAGACACAGTGGCTTATGCCTGTAATCCTAGCACCCTGGGAGGCCAAGGCAGGTGGATTGCCTAAGCTAGGAGTTCAAGACCAGCTTGAGCAAAAAGAGAGACCTCATCGCTACTAAAATTAGAAAAACTGAGGCAAGAGGATAGCTTGAGCCCAAGAGTTGAAGTTGAAAAAAAAAAAAATAGAAAAGCTCAACAATTACCTGTAAGGAAATAATTTTTACTAATTAATAATTAAATTTTCTTAAATATTTAAAATAACTCAAGCAGTTTCTTTTATAAATTTAATATGTTCAATTTTCTTTATAAGTATTTCAACTGTCCAAGTAGCTTTTAGGAAGAATAGCTTTTTGAAGAATTTTGGAAGAATTTAAGCATATTTCACAAGTTACTAATAAATATAGTATCAAGTTATCTAAAATATTCTAATACCATATATAAAATATTACCGTGCTTTCTACTTAACAATTCTAAATCAATTAATTCATTACATATCTTAAATTTGAATTGACAAGGCCTATTTTTCTACCTGAACACCAACCTCTCTCAAATACTTTAAATATATAAAATATCAAATATGCAAATTACTTAGATTCAAAACATATTAACATTATAGTTTTGAGTCTCATCACTCTATTCTTTTTAATTTTCCCAAATGTAAAAGATTCTTATGCAGTAAGGATTTAATATTGGTACCCAAGAAGATATGCCAATGTGTTTGGCATGCCATCCTGGAGCTTGTTTTTAAACCAGATCAGGTTGTATGAATGACTTGCCATATTTGTCAGTATTTTAACTAGTGCATTTTGCGGCCACTACTGGGCATACCCCTATTTTATCTAGGTTCTAGTTATCAAATTAATCATTCTGCACACTAAAATCCGTGACCCACATCCTGGCAGCTATTTCGTGTGATAAAATTTTACTTTTCTTTACTCTCATGATATTAACATATCCTTTTTGTCTTATAGAACCTGATGAAGTTTTTCCTTCTTCTCATATTTTACCAGTCTTTTAGGGACACAAAATTTAACAATACACTATAAAGTTTAATTGAATTCTGGATGGCTCTCACAACTTATTTTGATTGGGAGTTCGTAAATTCCATGCTCATTCTATTGGCTGTGATAACAAATAATAAATAGTAATATACTTCCTACCATGTGTCAGGAGACATTACTCTAAGACCTTTATTACTCTTTTAATCATATTTAATCTAGCATTTAGAGATTTAATGTTAACCACCATTTTATAGGTAAACACTCTGGATCAAGGTGGTTAGTAATTTACTCAACATTATCTAACTATTAGGAGGGAAAGCAGGATGGAAAGCTGGAGTGTCTGGCATCAGAGTTTCCTTCTAACAGTATATATTGGTCTGGGAACCAAGACTTCAAATTGTAAATGGTGCTTCTGTCTGTTATGACTAATGGCCTCCTCTAAAAAATCTTGTTTTCCATTTCCACCATGGGCCTGATGGTTTAATAGTCCTGGTTTTATTGTGTGTTTTTTTCTGTGTTTGAGAGTTTGTCACATGTTTTAGATGAATTGTTCACAATTTTTACAACAGCGCTAAAAACTGCCAACTTCTAATCCCACCAGCCACACAGGGAACTGGTTTTCTATCTGCCTTAGAAGGAGAAAAGCGTGTCTCTGTCTTAGCCTTCACATTGCTACCAAAAAAAAAAAATAGGGCAACATGTAGGCCCTTGTTGCACAATTACAATAGTCAAAATTACGGCAAAGTTAGAAATCCAATGAAAGGATATTTGAAATTGAAATGTCTAATTGCCATGACTAGCAAAACGATCCTGATTAGTAATTAATATTTTAAAACATCAAAGTTATTAAAGTTGGGTTTGTGTTCCCTGGAGAATTTAAAAAAAAAACTTCATTCTTCTCAAAGGGCTGGTCCTAAAACAAGGTAAATAAATTATCATTTGTAATTAAAATGAGGGCTTTGAATGTTGTTTGAGGACAAAAATGCAGTACCCATCTCTTCAAAATAACTTAATTACAAAGATCGTATAGGCGATTAACTGAGTTTTGAGGACATTCTTTTAGAGAACAAAATGACAAGAATGACATATTGCAGATGTACGGATAGTAAAAACATTCACGGAAACAAATTATCCATCAATAATTCAATTACCTGTTGCTTGCAGATCTCCAGTCTGTTAATTACCTTGATTCATTTTGAATCAGCTTTCAGCCACTGTGATTTGTTATGGTCCATTCAAATCTCTGCCGTAATTCAACACTTTTTTACTTTTCAGTATTTTTTTTCTAATGTAAAGAAAATACCCTATCATTTCTTCACTGTTTTGATTTGTAGTGTGTACCATTCCTGGTAAACTCTTCTGGATTAGTATTATTTCCCTCTTATATGAAAACATGGTCAATCCCAGCCTCAAATAGAACAGCAGTTACTGAATGTATTAAACCAGTATTGACATTGTTTATGGAATGTCATAACTGTATATAGTACTATAGAACACATAAAAACACAATCCATCTCACATCATCTTAGTATCCGTTTTCATCCCAGTTCATATCACCCTGCTATTTCCCTACATCAGTGAGATATGATTATATATTCACGGCATGACACTAAGATAGTGCAGAGAGAATGGAAAGGACTGAGTCCATTTTTTTTTTTTTATTCACTCACACTATTCTTGCCGTGGTTGTATAGGCTATAATTTTCGCTATCCTCCTAAGGGAGCCAAAAAAGACACCATCAGAATCCTGAAACATCTCTGCACTAAACCTAATAGATCTATATGGCTGGAATAAATAGTCGGTGCCATGCTCCTAAATATAAATGATATTGAAAGGAATACACTCTTATCCGTAAACAAGTACAAAACAACTACATAAAACTGTAGTTCATTTTCTCATCAAATATATGTCTCTTGGCCTGTCGCCACTTTCCAGTACTGATGTCCATGTTTTATAGTTCAAATCTCCAAAAGGGAGACTGATGAATCAAACTTAATGAGCATGTTCAAAACTGACCTAATTAATCATGGTTCTGCCAGGGACGTATATAGTATATGGAATTAATTTGGTAAAAGAGTGGTAACTAAATTCAGCTCATCATTTGAGAGCATAAAGTGCTCCTAAGAAAGCATAATAAATGTAAGGGGACAGAGGTGTCTTCTCTAGTACACCATTGGCATCATTTCAGCCTTAGAACCTCTGCCCAGGCTATTGACTTTGTCAGGGTGGCCAGTGCCTCGGTGTGTGTGCAACCTTTCTCATTCGTGACCACATAGCCTCTCTTCTGGGAAACCCTTCCTGCTTCTTTAGTTTCTGTGCTGACATGGCAGTTTATTCCACAAACCACAACCATCACAGTAGAAAGAGCTCCTGGTTTTTATGAGAATTTTATTTACTTTGTTTAGTTTGCATTAAGATTATACTGTTTGCACACGTAAGGTAAAGTCCATGTTGCAGTTGAGTCTTTCTATCAGATAGTGTGTCATATACCTCCCTGTCCATTGTACCCACTGGGGGAAAAGGGTTTTTTTGTTTGTCTTGGTTTTAGGTTTTTTTATGTTTTTTGTTTTGGTTTGGTTTCTTTTGAGACAGAGTCTCACTCTGTAGCCCTGAGTAGAGTGCAGTGGTGTCATAGCTCACAGCAATCTCAAAATCCTGGGTTCAAGCAATCCTCCTGCTTCAGGCTCTTGAGTAGCTATCTGGAGCTACAGGCACCTTCTGCACCACTCAGCTAATTTTTCTGTTTTGGTAGGTACAGGGTCTCATTCTTGCTCATGCTGGTTTTCAAATACTTGAGCACAAGGAATCCTCCTACCTCAGCCTTTCACAGTGCTAGGATTACAGGCATAAGCCACGGTGCCCGACCTAGGTGGCAATTTTTAATTAAAATCCAGAGATAGTGAGAATGGACCAAAGAAGCAAAATTCAATATAAGTTGTCTGCAAATGACAAAACTTAAATCTAAACCACAAAGATGTTGAAAGTAAATGAATGGAAAGATAAAACATGAAAAGAGGAAGGATAAGAAGAAGCTAGGTGAAATAGGCAAATTATTTTATCTCTCTGTACCTCAGGCTTTATGTCTATAAAATTTGGATAATAATAATACCTAATAAGTGAACATTTAAAATGCTTACATCAGATTTCTAGTTCCAAAAAAAAAAATGGTTAGGTATTTTTATTATTAGCTGTAATACAGGGCTATAAATATCATAAGACTTACGGGAACAAAAAAGATGATGTAATTAATGTTGACTGATAATTTATGGAAGGAGTTCAAAGGAGAAGTAAAATGTGGCCAAGAGGCCAGGCACAGTGGCTCATGCCTGTAACCTTTGCATTAAAGGATGTTGAGAAAGGAGGATCACTAGAAGCCTGGGAGTTAGAGACTAGCCTGAGCAACCAATTGAGAACCCATCTCTACAAAAAATAACATACAATAAAATAAATAGCCAGGCAAGCTGAGACATACTTAATGTAGTCTCAGCTACTCACAAAGGCTGAGGTGGGAGGATACCTAGAGCCCAGTAATTCAAGGTTATAGTAAACTCAGAGACCATCTAACCTCAATGACAGATTGAAATCTGTCTCAAAAAAAAAAAAAAATACTCAAGATCGAGAAAAAAAAAAAGATATACAATTAGTTAAAGGTGAAGAAAATTTTCAAGATGGGAATAAAACACAATGTATATCATGTGAAATGTCTGGTATTCTTGGGACACGATACGTGGTTTGGTAAGTAGAGGATCAAAATGTACTGAGAGAGAAGAAATGGAGACGAAACCGGACACTTAGCCTGAGGGTCTGGGGGTTCAGGGCAGGGTAATGTAAAGAGTATGAGATCTGGGTATGATTAGGAGTCCTTCCTCATTACCCATTAGATGTGTGATACTTAGCAAATGATTTAATGTCTGTGCTCCAGCTTCTTTAGCTGTTGTAAAGATTTGGATTATATCCGAAAAATCACGGAGTGCTGGTAGACTGCCTCATACCATCATTTCAAAAGTTGAGAAAACCATCTAACTGCTCAGAGCCTCAGGTTCTTTACAAGTTAAAAGGGAAATTAAGTGTGAAAAACTATTAATGTATTAAAAGTGATGTTTATAAATTATAATTTGCCAGATATACTAACAAAATTAAGTTACTAGTTTTGGGGTTTTTTTTTTTTGTTTGTTTGTTTGTTTGTTTTTGCAGTTCGGCCGGGGCCGGGCCTGAACCCGCCACCCTCAGTATATGGGGCCGGCACCCTACTGACTGAGCCACAGGTGCCGCCCAAGTTACTAGTTTTTGAATGCCTGCTAAAGGATATCTACTATTCTAAATAAACATAAATATACAAAATAAACTATATATATATATCTTCCTTTATTCTGTATAAGAATAAAATGGCTTAGATGTTATTAATTTTATTGACAAAGAGTGATGGTAAGGGAAGTTAACTTTTTTTAGGTTACACAGTAAATTTAAATGCAAGTTAGTCTAATTTCAAATTCCATACTCTGCTTTTTCTATTTCATTGTCTTAAAATAATTGCTAATATGATTGTTATTTATATTCTATTTACATAACTGCGTTTTGATTCAATTAGTATGTTTAATCTGAGTTTTTAAAAATTCAAAAAGAAAAGAATAATTAGGCAATTTATAACAGATGAAGTTCTTAATCTAGCAATAGCTCCTTAACTGTGATTTACATGTCTCTGTTTAAACAAAACAGCTTAGGGTAAACAACATTTCACAATGCTCAACTCAGTAGAAATTAGAAATGTTTACTTCCTGAGAATACTGTTTCCAGAATCCATTAAAGGAAAGTAATAATGCATGAATGTAATTGGGCATCTGGTTACCACTAAAAGTGTCCATCTCCAAAGTTCTATCAAATTGTGCCACGTGAGCCTTTCATGGCCCTACCTTGAGAATTGAGACTTGTAATATATTATTCAAAGCCTCCAGTTCTGGAAAACCTTGAGGTATCTATCAAGGACAGAAAGATATCAACTCTGGTCCAGCAAAAATATGACAAGTTCACTATGATCTCAGGGGGGCTGTCAGCTCTAAAGATCACACTGGGAAGCTTTTCTCTAATTTTCTTTCATGCATAGACAGACTTTCTTTCCTCAAGTGTAATGTTTTAAATCTTCAGAAATACTTCTACACTCTAACAAAAGACTATTTCTACTACTAAGAGGGCCAATTAAAGTTAGTTAATAGTGGGCAGTGCCTGTGGCTCAGTGAGTAGGGCGCTGGCCCCATATACCGAGGGTGGCGGGCTCGAACCTGGCTCCAGCCAAACTGCAACAACAAAAAAATAGCCAGGCATTCTGGGCGGTGCCTACAGTCCCAGCTACTCAGGAGGCTGACACAAGAAAATCACCTAAGCCCAGGAGTTGGAGGTTGCTATGATCTGTGACATCACGGCACTCTACCAAGGGCAATAAAGTGAGACTCTGTCTCTAAAAAAAGAAGTTAGTTATTAATATTTGACCTTCCATGGCATGTAACATCAGTTAAACTGTGTACGACGTGAAATTTTGACACAGAATTGTTTCACCTAATGGGTACCATTGCCAATGCTTCCAGCACTTAGTCTAAAATGAATGTTTCAGGTGCCCTAAAGTTTATTCAGGTATCAAAATAAATAAATAAATAAAGTCTTTGGAATAAATATAACAAAGGTGCACTTAGTTAGGATTTCTTATTTTCCCTATGTATGGCTATTCTGGGGCAACACCTGTATTTTCTTGGTTTAATGAGAACACATTAAAGGAGGAAAAAGAGGAAACCCAGCAACTGCAAAATTTGTCATTTATTTACTTATTTTTTATTGGTAAGAACATTTAAAATGATATCTATCCTCAGCAAACACTTAAGTATAAGATATAGTATTGCCATGCTGTAAAGAAAATCTCTGGAATTCATTCATCTTGCATAACTGAAACTCTCTTGCATACTTGGGGAAATGGGGGGTTGCTCGTCATATTCTGTTTAGGACCTCTTTATGATACCTGAAAAGTCACAAGCTCTTTGGAATCAAAGAGCTGGAAGGAGCCTTTTACTGCCTGCTTGATACTTGAGGACTTAATGAAGTCCTTCACTGAGCTCTACTTTCCTCTTAGTCAAACTTTATTGGAGCTGTTGGAAGTACTCCATGAGTTGATGAGTACAACACTTTTGAAGCGAAACTTTTTTCCCGTTTTATTATTTTAATATGACAGATAAAATTGTATGTATTTATGTGATAAGCTGATATGTTGAAGTGTATACACTTTGTGGAATGACTAAGTGTAGCTGCTTAACATATGCATTATTTCATATTTTTATGTTTTTATGGTGATAACAATATTCTCCATGTTGCACAGTAGATCTCTGTAACTTATTCTTTTTATGGGACTAAAATTTTGGATCCTTTGAGCATCTTCCTAAACACCCCTACCACTTCAGCCCATTGCACTGTCAAGTTTACGAAATTCCACATATACAAGTGAGTGAGATCATGTGGTATTTGCATTTCTGTGTTTGGCTGATTTTGCTTAACAGAAGACTTCCAGGTTTGTTTATTGGCACTTAGCTTAATTCCAAAATAAACACGACCTTGCAGATATCTCTTTAACATACTGATTTGATTTCCTTTGGATACATACACCCCGCAGTGGTAAGTGGTACCTCAGGATCACAGGGTAGTTCTCTTTTCAAAAATTTGAGCAACGCCCATACAGTTTTCCACATGGCAATACTGTTTTACATTCTCTCCAACAGTGCATGAGGCCTTGCTCCACATTTATGCCGACACTTGTTATCTTTTGTCTTTTTATAATAGCCATTCTGACAAAGTATGATTTGATATCTCATTGTGATTTTAATTTGCATTTCCCTCCTGATTAGTGGTGTTGAGCATGTTTTCATACACCTATTGACCATTTGTATGTTTCCTTTTGAGAACTATCTATTCAAGTCCTTTCCCCATTTTAAAATCTGGTTGTTTGTTTTCTTGTTATTGTTTGAACGCTGTACATATTTTGGACATTAACTTTTTATTTGATGCATAATTTACAATCGTTCTTCCATTCTGTAGATTGTGTCTTCACTATGTTGATGTTTACTTTGCTACACAGAAACTTTTCATTTAGATGTGAATCCATTTGTCTATTTTTGCATTTGGTGCCTGTGCTATGGAGGTCATATCTAAAATCATTGACAAGAACAATGTCTTGGGGCTTTTCCCCTATGTTTTCTTCCAGTAGTCATATAGTTTTGACTCCTACATACAAGTGTTTAGTCCACTTTGAGTTGATTTTTATGTATAGTGTGAAATAAGTGTCTAATTTTATTCTTTGGCATATGAATATCCAAGTTTCCTAACAACATTTACTGAAGAGACCACCCCTTATTGTATGTTCTTGGCACTTTTGTCAAATATCAATTGGCTGTACATGTATGGACATATTTCTGGACTCTATTCTATTTCATTGGTTTGTGCTTCTGTTTTAATGCTAGGCCATGACATATTGGATACTATAATGTTGCAGAATATTTTGAAATCAGGTATTGTGTTTTCTTCTTTGGATCAAGATTGACTTGGAGACTCAGGATCTTTTGGGTTTCTTACAAATTCTAGGATCGTTTTTCTATTTCTGTGAAGAATGTCATTGGAACTTCACTGGGATATTGTTGAATCTGTAGATTGCTTAGGTAGCAGGGACATTTTAACAATATTGATTACTTCCAATATATGAGCATGAGATTTCTTTTCATTTATTCACGTCTTTGTCAATTTATTTTATCAGTGATTTATACTTTTCAGTGTAGAGAACTTTTACTTCCTTGGTTATATTTATTGCATAGTATTTCATTTATTTATTTTTATAGTAATTATAAATACCTTTGTTCATTGTTTTTGTTTGTTTGTTTTTTGAAACAAAGTCTCACTATGTCACCCTGGGTAGAGTGTCGTGGCGTCACAGCTCACAGCAACCTCAAACTCTTGGGCTTAAGCGATTCTCTTTCCCCAGCCTTCCAAGTAGCTGGGTATACAGGTGCCCGCCACAGCGCCCGCCTATTTTTTTGTTGTTGTTATTGCAGTTGTCACTGTTGTTTAGCTGGCCGGGGCCGGGTTCAAAGCACCTAGCCTCAGTGCATGTGGCTGTTGCTGTAACCACTGTTACAGACCTTGAACCTGGTTCCTTGTTTTCTTGATTTCTTGTTTAGATGGTTCCCTGTTAGTGCATAGAGACATTACTGCTGTACTACAACTTTACTGAGTTTGTTTATTCATTCTAACAGTTTTTTGTAGAATCTTCAGAGATTCCTACATACAAATTTTTGGTAGAGTCTTTAGGGTTTTCATGATGTCTGTAAGCAGAGACATTTTCATTTCTTCCTCTCCCATTTGAACGCCTTTTATTTCTCTCTTGCCTAGTTGCTCTGGGTAGTACTTCCAGTACTGTGTTGAATAGAAGTGGAAAGAGTAGGCATTCTTATCTTGTTCTAGATCTTAGAGGAACATTTTTCAACATTTTCCATTTAATATGACGTTAACTGTGTGTTTCTCATTCGTGGCTTTAATTGTACCCACGTACATTCCTTCTATACCTAATTTGTTAAGTTTCTTTTTTTAATTATAAAAGGATGTTAAATATTGTCAAATGCTTTTTATGCATCTAGTGAAATGATAATATGGATTTTGTCTTTCATTCTGTTTAATGTGATGTTTTACAATGATTTTTTTTTTTTTTACTTTAACCATCTGCTGATTATGTCTTTATTTCAAATTAATATGAGGGGACACATTTTTAGGTTGAATTGTTTCCAATTCTAAGGTGAAGTCCAAGTTGAGCCCTTCACTCGGGGGGCATGCTGAAGGTCACGTTGTGCACATTAGGTGAGATCTCCCCAAACAGCTTCCCCCCGTATTTGTATGTTACCATTTGTGTCAGCGTGTAGTTGTTTACACATAGATTTCATATTAGTATTGAGTACATTGAATATTATTTTTTTTGCCAGTCTTATGATGCATTACTAAGAAGAATGTATTTCTTTTTTTTTTTTTTTTTTTTTTTTTTTTAATTTTTTTATTAAATCATAAGTGTATACAATGATATGATTATGGGGCATCATACACTCACTTCATAAACCATTTGACACATTTTTATCCCAGTGGTTAACATAGCCTTTCCGGCGTTATCTCAGTTACTGTGCCAAAACATTTATATTCTACATTTACCAAGTTTCGCAAATACCCCTGTAATATGCACCACAGGTGTGATCCCACCGATTCCCCTCCCTCCACCCACCCCCCCCTTTCCCACTTCCCCCTATTGTTAAGTTGTAGTTGGGTTATAGCTTTCATGTGAGAGTCCCAAATTAGTTTCATAGTAGGGCTGTGTACATTGGATATTTTTTCTTCCATTCTTGGGATACTTTACTAAGAAGAATATGTTCCAGCTCCATCCATGTAAACATGAAAGAGGTAAAGTCTCCATCTTTCTTTAAGGCTGCATAGTATTCCATGGTATACATATACCACAATTTATTAATCCATTCGTGGATCGATGGGCACTTCGGCTTTTTCCATGACTTAGCAATTATGAATTGGGCTGCAATAAACATTCTGGTACAAATATCTTTGTTATGTTGTGATTTTTGGTCTTCTGGGTATATGCCCAGCAGAGGAATTACAGGATTGAATGGCAGATCTATTTTTAGATCTCTGAGTGTTCTCCATATATCCCTCCAAAAGGAATGTATTAATTTGCATTCCCACCAGCAGTGCAGAAGTGTTCCCTTTTCTCCGCATCCACGCCAACATCTCTGGTCTTGAGATTTTGTGATATAGGCTAGTCTCATTGGAGTTAGATGATATCTCAAAGTAGTTTTGATTTGCATTTCTCTGATGATTAAAGATGATGAGCATTTTTTCATATGTCTGAAGGCCGTGCGCCTGTCTTCTTCAGAGAAGTTTCTCTTCAAATCCCTTGCCCAGCCTGCGATGGGATCCCTTGTTTTTTTCTTGCTGATGCGTTTGAGTTCTCTGTGGATTCTGGTTATTAAACCTTTGTCAGAGTTATACCCTGCAAATATTTTCTCCCATTCTGAGGGCTGTCTGCTTGCTCTGCTTACTGTGTTCTTAGCTGTGCAGAAGCTTTTTAGTTTGATCAAGTCCCAGTAGTGTATTTTTGAAGCTGCTTCAATTGCCCGGGGGGTTCTCCTCATGAAATACTCACCCAGACCAATTTCTTCAAGGGTTTTCCCTGCATTCTCCTCTAGTATTTTTATAGTTTCATGTCTTAAGTTTAAATCTTTAATCCAATGAGAGTCTATCTTAGTTAATGGTGAAAGGTGTGGGTCTAATTTCAGTCTTCTGCAGGTTGCCAGCCAGTTCACCCAGCACCATTTGTTAAATAGGGAATCTTTTCCCCACTGAATGTTTTTAATTGGCTTGTCAAAAATCAAATAGCGGTAAGTAGCTGGATTCATCTCTTGGTTCTCTATTCTATTCCAGATATCTACTTCTCTGTTTTTGTGCCAATACCATGCTGTTTTGATCACTATCGATTTGTAGTAAAGTCTGAGGTCTGGTAGTGTGATTCCTCCTGTTTTGTTTTTATTTCTGAGTAATGTCTTGGCTATTCGAGGTTTTTTCTGATTCCATATAAAACGAAGTAATGTTTTTTCAAGATCTTTAAAATATGACAGTGGAGCTTTAATAGGGAGTGCGTTGAAAGTATATATTGCTTTGGGTAGTATGGACATTTTGATAATGTTGATTCTTCCTAGCCATGAGCATGGTATGTTTTTCCATTTGTTAACATTTTCAGCTATTTCTTTTCTTAGAGTTTCATAGTTCTCTTTATAGAGATCTTTCACGTCTTTTGTTAGGTAAATTCCCAAATATTTCATCTTCTTTGGCACTACTGTGAATGGGATAGAGTCCTTAACTGCTTTTTCAATTTGACTGTTGTTGGTGTATATAAAGGCTACCGATTTATGAATGTTGATTTTGTAACCTGAGACGCTGCTGTATTCCTTGATCACTTCTAGGAGTTTTGTAGTAGAGTCCCTAGTGTTTTCCAGATACACAATCATATCATCTGCGAAGAGCGAGAGTTTGATCTCTTCTGACCCTATATGGATACCCTTGATCGCCTTTTCTTCCCTAATTGCGGTGGCTAAAACTTCCATTACAATGTTGAAAAGCAATGGAGACAATGGGCAGCCTTGTCTGGTTCCTGATCTGAGTGGAAATGATTCCAATTTAACTCCATTCAATATGATATTGGCTGTGGGTTTGCTGTAGATAGCCTCTATCAGTTTAAGAAAAGTCCCTTCTAGACCAATTTTCTTGAGTGTTCTGATCATGAAGGGATGCTGGATATTATCAAAAGCTTTTTCTGCATCAATTGAGAGAATCATATGGTCTTTGTTTTTTAATTTGTTTATGTGCTGAATTACATTTATAGATTTACGTATATTGAACCAGCCTTGAGACCCTGGGATAAAACCAACTTGGTCATGATGTATAATTTGTTTGATGTGTTGCTGGATTCTGTTTGTTAGGATCTTGTTGAATATTTTTGCATCTATATTCATTAGTGATATTGGTCTATAATTTTCTTTTCTTGTTGGGTCTTTTCCTGGTTTGGGGATCAGGGTGATATTTGCTTCATAGAACGTGTTGGGTAGTCTTCCTTCTTTTTCTACATTTTGGAACAGGTTGAGTAATATAGGTACTAATTCCTCTTTAAAGGTTTGGTAGAATTCTGACGTGAAACCATCTGGTCCCGGGCTTTTCTTTTTAGGGAGGTTTTGTATAGTTGATGCTATTTCTGAACTTGTTATGGGTCTGTTCAACATTTCCACTTGATTCTGGTTAAGTCTTGGAAGGTGGCGTGCTTCCAAGTACCGGTCTATTTCCTTCAGATTTTCATATTTCTGAGAATAAAGTTTCTTGTAATATTCATTAAGGATTTTTTGGATTTCTGATGAGTCTGTGGTTATTTTGTCTTTGTTGTTTCTGATTGATGATATTAGAGATTTTACTCTTTTTTTCCTGATTAGGTTGGCCAGAGGTTTATCTATTTTATTGACCTTTTCAAAAAACCAGCTTTTTGATTTATTGATCTGTTGTATTATTCTTTTGTTTTCAATTTCATTTAATTCTGCTCTAATTTTGGTTATTTCTTTTCTTCTACTGGGTTTGGGGTTGGAATGTTCTTCCTTTTCCAGTTGCGTGAGATGTCCCATTAAGTTGTTAACTTCCTCTCTTTCCGTTCTCTTGAGGAAGGCTTGCAGTGCTATAAATTTCCCTCTTAGAACTGCCTTTGCAGTGTCCCAGAGGTTCTGATAGCTTGTGTCTTCATTGTCATTTTGTTCCAAAAAATTGGTGATTTCTTTCTTAATCTCATCTCTGACCCAGCTATCATTCAGCATAAGGTTATTTAACTTCCATGTTTTTGTATGGGTATGCAGATTCCTGTTGTTACTCAATTCAAGTTTTATTCCATGATGGTCCGAGAAGATGCATGGAATAATTTCTATTCCTTTAAATTTACTGAGGTTAGACTTGTGACCTAAAATGTGATCAATTTTGGAGTAAGTTCCGTGGGCTGATGAGAAGTATGTGTATTCAGTTTTGTTGGGATGAAATGTTCTGTAGATGTCTGCTAAATCTAAATACTGGATGGTTAGATTTAAATCTAAGATTTCTTTGCTCAGCTTCTTTCTGGAGGATCGATCCAACACTGCCAAGGGAGTGTTGAAATCTCCAACGATTATGGAGCTGGAGGAAATCAAGTTACTCATGTCTGTTAGAGTTTCTCTTATAAATTGAGGTGCATTCTGGTTGGGTGCATAGATATTAATAATTGAGATCTCGTCATATTGAGTATTACCCTTAACAAATATGAAGTGACCATTCTTGTCCTTCCTTACTTTTGATGGTTTAAAGCCTACTGTATCTGCAAATAAAATTGCAACACCTGCTTTTTTCTGATTACCATTTGCCTGAAATATGGATGACCATCCTTTCACCCTGAGTCTGTATTTGTCTTTTAAGTTGAGATGTGACTCTTGTATGCAACAAATATCTGGCTTAAGTTTTTGTATCCAGTCAGCTAACCTATGCCTCTTTAGAGGACAGTTTAAGCCATTCACATTGATGGAGAGTAAGGATAAGTCTGGTGGAATTTTGGGTATCGAGTTTTTCAAAGGTCCAGTGGACATTTTTAATCCTTTCGCCAGTGTGGAAGTTGGAGTTTGATCCGAAGTTTCTGAGTGAGTTTACTTTTGTGGTATAGGATTGGGTTGGTCATTGTGGAGGATAGGTCTGAGAACATCCTGAAGAGCTGGTTTACTTATGGCAAATTTTTTCAACATATGAATGTCATTGAAGTATTTAATTTCTCCATCATAGATGAAACTCAGTTTAGCTGGATACAAGATCCTGGGTTGAAAGTTTTTTTGCTTTAGGAGATTAAAAGTTGATGACCAGCCTCTTCTTGCTTGAAAAGTTTCAGCAGAGAGATCTGCAGTTATTCTAATATTCTTACCTTTGTACGTTATAGTTTTCTTTCGCCGGGCTGCTTTGAGAATCTTCTCTTTCATGTTAACTTTAGTGAAGCTAATTATGATATGTCTGGGAGATGGCTTTTTGGGGTTGAATCGTGCTGGGGTTCTGAAGCTGTCTGCTATCTGAATTTCAGATTCTCTAGGCATGTCTGGAAAATTTTCTTTCATAATTTCATGTAGAAGGGCCTCTGTGCCCTTGGCTGCCACATCATCAGCCTCCGAAATTCCTATAACCCTTATGTTATGTTTTTTCGAATTATCTGAGAGCTCTCTGAGTGAGTGATCCGTTTTTGCTCTCCATTTCTCTTCCTCTTTGAGAGATTGGGAGCGTTCGAAGACTTTATCTTCAATGTCAGAAATCCTTTCTTCTGCTTGCTCCATTCTGTTACTGAGGGATTCTACTGTATTTTTCATATCTTTGAGGGCTGTAAGTTCTTGTTTCAGTGTGTCTAAGTCTTTGGTGGTTTTGTCTTTAAATTCGTTAAATTCTTGAGACAACTTTTGAATTTCTCCTCGAATTCCTAATTCCATTTTATTAATCTTGTCTACAAACCAAATTCTGAATTCGACTTCTGACATCTCAGCCAGTTGTTTATGAATGGGATCTTCAATCACATCTGCCGTATCTTTTCTTGGGGGGGTTGATCTATTCTGGTTATTCATGTTACCAGAGTTTTTCCGCTGATTCCGCCCCATGGTTTACTCCCTTTGGTTTTTCCCCTGGGGTTTTATCGAGGGCCCGTACAGTGTTGTGGCCTGAGAAACTGGGGCCCTGTCTGGTGTGGTGGAGCAAAGTGGTTCTGTCTTGTTTTCAGCTGGTTTCTGTTCGATCCTATTGCAACTTCTACTCTGGCTTGAAGTCTCAGCTGTGTGAAAAAATCAGCAATTAAGTCACCCCGCCTGCCCACCTCTGGCCCCAGTTGGAAAAGGAGAATCAAACCTTCCTACAATCGCACACCCAGGGCACCACCTGAAAAGTCCTCAGTCTATTAGCCCAGTTCAAAAGGTCCGAATCAACTGTCTCAATCGGCACTTGTCTCAGGTGGAAGGGTTCAAGAGGTCTCTGGGAACTGGATCACAGGGGCCTGGTGACTCCTCTGAGATAGCTCACCCCAGTGCAGCGTGGAATCAGGAGGAGCCACCCCGCAAACAGAGCAGTCTGGGAAGGTTGACGTCTCCTTCCCCACTTTGCCCCTCCGTCGGACCCAGTCACTGGTATCTCTGCAGATGGCTAACCCAGTTGCCTGCAGTGAACAGACACTCCAGGGGTTTGCACCTGCCTGAATCGCGAGGAAGTCTGCCAGGCCCCCGCAGACTGCCGCTATCTAGCAGGAGGAGATGGGGCCTGACATCTTTGAGTGTTTGATGCAGGTGATGGGAAGGAGGTGTTCACTCAGGCTTAGCCCCGTCCCTGATGGATGCTGCTAACAGAACAGAACAGAACAGACAACTTTGTGAGGTTCTGTCTCTGTTCCTGTCATCGCCTACAGGAGACGGGCTGTTTTGAGTTCAAACGTCTTTGCTGCTGGAGAATTGCGTCTGAACACCTCTCTGGGTCGGCCCCGCCCTGGAGGCTTCTGGGTTTGTGAGCCGTGACACCGGTGGCCTCCTCTGGTTGCCCAGGGAGACAGGGGGTGTGGCCTCAGAATATCCAGAAGTGAGCGTTCTGCCGTTAAAGAAAAAACGGCTGTTGATCTACCTCCAGGGAACTGCTGCTCTGGTGTGGGCACTCAGGCGACCCTTTTCTCCTCTGTCCCGCGCCCCAGAGTCAGCACTGAGCGGCTGCAGTTTGTGCTGGGTCCACACCCCTTAAGAGATCCCCCAAGAATCAGAACTCTTGGGGGATGGGCCCCCAGACCCGGATTGGGAGTGGGGCGGGGGGAAGCTAGAGTTTCATTCAGTTTCACGCAATACTACGGTCCGGGGAGGGCTCCTGCACTGCACCGCAGGGAAGTGCCGCCAAGGCTTGATTTCCCCTCAGCGGAGTGCCCTCTCCTTGCTCACGTGTCCCAGAGTCAGCGCTGACCTGACGCAGCTCAGGCACTGTGCACTCCCCTCGAGAAATCACCCAAGGAGCCGAACTCCGGAGGGATAGGCCCTCAGACCCCGAGTGAGAGTAGGGGCTCTCAGCTCTCAGCGGGGAGGCCAGAGTCTTATTCAGTCTTGTGCCCGGGGAGGGCTCCTGCACTGCACGGCAGGGAAGTGCCGCCAAGGCTTGATTTCCCCTCAGCGGAGTGCCCTCTCCTCGCTCACGTATCCCAGAGTCAGCGCTGACCTGACGCAGCTCAGGCACTGTGCACTCCCCTCGAGAAATCACCCAAGGAGCCGAACTCCTGGGGGATAGGCCCTCAGACCCCGAGTGAGAGTAGGGGTTCTCAGCTCTCAGCGGGGAGGCCAGGGTCTTATTCAGTCTTGGGCCCCGTATGCCCGGGGAGAGTTGGTGCACTGCACCGCAGGGAAGTGCCGCGAGGCGTGACTCCCCCTCAGCCCGGTGCCCTCTCCTCACTCGCGGGCCTCAGAGTCAATGCTACCAGTCGCAACTCGGGGACTGTCCACTCCCCTTGAGAAATCACCCAAGGATCCGAAGTCCTGGGGGACAGGCCTCCAGACCTCAGTGGGCGGGAGGGGAGCGCCGGGGATTCAGGGTTGCCGGCAAAGGATTCCCAAAGTTTTATTCAGCCCTATGTCCGGCAGGAGAACGCCACGGCACCCCAGTAGGGGAGGTAGGTCCAGTTTTTAGAAGGTCTTTCCCGTGGAGTGTAGTGGGAGGGCCTTTAATTTCTGCCCGCTTGTTAAATTGTGGGGCTCCAGAGCCGGTCTCATGGGGGAGGGGGACTCCCGTCCGCTTGGTGGTGGATTTTGTACCTTTTGTTTGCGTCCTTGTGATCACAACTTGCCTCAGCGGTGTTGATGTGCGTTCTTCAGCCTTCTCTCTTGGTGAGGCTCAAGTCCACCAGGATACTTACTAAATTCCTGTCCCTTAACTCTCCTTCTGGACGGGAGCCTTTGTTGAAAGCTGGCTTCAGTCCGCCATCTTGTCTCCCTCCCCTTCAGAAGAATGTATTTCAACTTCACCCAGGTAAACATAATAGATGTAAATTCTCCATCTTTTCTTATGGCTGAGTAGCACTCCATTGCTTTGAATATGTTGCATCTCAGAGTTGACTCCTACTTCATCACGGTGAATGATTTTTTTTAATATGCAGTTGAATTTGATCTGCTAATATTTTGTTAGGAATTTTGCATATATGTTCATCAGAAATATTGGCTTGTATTTTTCTTTTTTGTTGTGTCTTTTTCTGGTTTTGGTGTCAGGTTAATAGTGCCCTGTAAAATGAAGTGGGAAGTATTCCCTCCTCTTCAATTTTGTGAAAGAGTTTTTTGGTTTATTTGTGTGAGAAAGAGTCTTATTCTGTTGTCCTGGGTAGAGTGCTACTATGTTATAACTCACAGCAACCTCAAATTGTTGGTCTCAAGTAAAACTCTTGCCTCAGCCTCTTGAGTAGCTGAGACAACCAGAACCAGCCACAATGCATGGCTAACTTTTCTATTTTTAGTAGAGACTGGCCTTGCTCTTGGTTAGGCTGGTCTCAAACTCCTGAGCTCAAGCAATCTACCTGCTTCAGACTCTCAGAGTGCTACGACTACAGGCATGCACCATTATGGCTTGGTGGTATTAGATCTTTAAATGCTTGGTGGAAACTCAGCAGGGAAGCTATCAGGTCTTGGGCTTTTATCTCGGAGACTTTTTATTACAGATTTAGTATGCTTATTTATCATTGATCTGCTCAGAATTTTTATTTCTTCATAATTCCAACCTGATAGATTCTATGTATTAAGAACTTTATCTATTTCCCAGGTTATACAATTTGTTGACATTACAATTCTAAATGTTTCTGATAATATATTCCAAACTGTGTGAGTACTGAGTACATAGTGAGAGTACTCTTATTACAGGATGTTCAACTCACAAGGCAGGACTCTCCATAATGTCATTTTTCTTTGAATAGTATCCTAACATGCTCTGTTGAGTCAATTGTCAAGCTGGTACTTAATGCTAAACAATTAGTTATACAGTCAAGTGAAATATAATCCAAGAACAAAGCTTTCACTTACAAGTATTACAAATTATCACTACTGATGTTACTACCCCTACCTCTACCTCCTTAAACTGCTTTGATAAATTTATTTTCTGATAATTGGCTAATATGCAACCTTCATTGGGGAAGCTAAGCAATGCACATTTTCCTGAGTTATTGTTGTGCAATTATTAGGCTACAATGGGCAATTTTCTAATATTTTAACTTGATACTAAAGTAGATAGCAATTTATAATTAAATTCTAGCTATAAAACTATAATATAAATCCAAGTGAAGCACTATAGAATAAAACATTGTTAATTAATAAATTTATAAATCATTTATATTTGGGTAAATTGAGGTAAATCAGATGCTGACAACTTGTGCTGTCTTTTGTTCCCCACTCCACCAAAAAAAACCCACTACATCTAGTTCACTTCTACTGAGTCTTTGACTAATGTGTCACTGCATTTTACATTGCCTTTATCTCTGTAATTCATATGAAATTCCATTTATAGCAGAACAATAGTGGGCACATTTTACCTCTAATTAAGATTACTCATCAATTCTACTGTGCTTTTAATTCATCATTGCTTGCCTTAATATATCCCATTTAATGCCAGGAATTATGCCATCAGAACCATTGAAATAATTTAGTCTTCTTAAAAAAGAGAAATCAGAAGAACATTTAAAAATGTGTGGAAACTCGTGTGTGTGTTGAATAATACACATGTATAAAAATAAGTTTTCCCCACATAATATTAACTCCTAATTTTTGTTACCTTGCAATCTTATAAAATGATGATGAATAAGTCTTAGAAAATGTGTTTGCCTTTACTTTAAAAGAAAATATTTTATCGATCCAGGCGTATAAATTTTGATAGTCCAAAATACAGAAATGGAATACTCTTATTGAAATTTTTTCCCAATCTGAACTATTCCCTTCTTTCATAATGAAGATATAATTTGTTAGTGAATTAGCCTTCAAGTCTTAGTTCAAGAATAGGTAAAAATGCACATGGGATCCCTCAGTCTCCTCAGAAGATAATTTAAGTGAACATTCTCTGAATATGTGCTTACTAAGTAAAATGCTTCTTGATTTGGACTACAATTTTCTGGCAATATTTGGAGGGCAATCCTTAAAAAGCATTGCCAGATGATCCCCAACCCGATTTAGTTGACCATTTGGCTCCCTTAGCATCCTGGAATGGCTACTCCAGGTTCTGCCATTTGTGGATTGGGGAAATTACAATGAGCTTTGCTGTGAGGGCTCCTCTGTGGGGGCATCACATTAAAATCAAAACATAAGCAATTTCATGGAAGGTTGATGTTTGAATGCAGTGATGCCCTCTTCCTTGTTTTCAGTGGAAAACTCTCTGTCCTCATCCCCAAAATATATTTCCAAGATGAGAAACTGCCTCCAAATGTCTACAGAGTTTGGCCCAGTCCCACAACGGAAGGAGATACTTTTCAGAACATTAAGTCCCCTGGTGCTTCTGGCACTGGCATCAACTGTGAACCAAAGCAACTTTTAAGACATTTCTAAATAGCAAGCAGTGAGATAGCAGCTATAAATATATCACACTTGTGAGGCAGATAAAACTATTATTCTATGATTGATATAAACAAGCCCCCAATGATAAAGTTATTTATTGACTGTAATTCTGGCATAGAACTAAGGACTTTTTCTTACCTCCTTTAAGACTTACAGTTACCTTACATGTTAATAGTCCCTCAATAGGTAGGGTCCCACTACTACCACACTACTATTATGTGGGGAAAGCAATTGACAGATCTAAAGAATAAAAATTAAAAAATAGCAAGCCTAACAGAATGCTGCAACACTCCAACCAGAAGACCATGAAATTCCTTGCCTTAGTCCGAAGCCCACTTTCAGAACGTGCAAATGCATCTTCCTGAGGTCCATCTCCCAGGGATACATTATATCCCTGATGGATATGCCCTTAGACCAGAAATGGTCACAGAACAGTTGTTTGGGGTCTTGTAGATAGCACTTGGATGGGCTCCGGTCTTTACATGTGTACAACCCAAAGTGTCCAGGGTCAGCAAGTGAGCTGGAAGGCAGAAGAGATAGAAGCATGGACTATGGGTGTGAGACAGCAGATCAGAGACTAGCTAGTTCTCTTTGTTCAGAACTTTAATGAATTCAAGAATTTTAACTCCTAAATTGTGACTTTCAGGTCACTATGAAAATATCAAGCTAAGAGCAAAAAACACATTTTACTTAATAGTACATTAACTGGCTTCATAGCTTTTACGTATTTATACATACGGTATGCTCTACTCCATATATATTATATATATTCTTTTTTTTTTTTTTGAGACAGAGTCTCACTCTGTCCCCCTGGGGGACAGTGCACTGGCATCATAATAGCTCACAACAACCTTGAACTCCAAGGTTCAAGTGATCCTCCTGCCTCAGCCATCCAAGTAACTGCAACTACAGGTGCCTGCCCAACGCCCAACTAGTTTCTCTATTTTTGTAGAGATGGGGTTTTGCTGTTGCTCAGGCTGATCTCCAACTCCTGAGCTCAAGCAATCCACCTGCCTCAGCCTCCCAGAGTGCCAGGAATTACGGGAGCGAGCTCCATGCCTGGTCTGCCATGTATATTCTTGATTGTAGTTTGACATTTTCTGGTATGGAAAGAGATATTCATAGCCCCGGTGTACAAATGAGAAAACTTGACACTTAGAAAAGTTAAATAATTTGGCTGAGTTTGCAAATCCAGAAATAGAAGCTGTTTAAAAAATACTATGTTGTTCTCTTTCTCACTGTTATAAGCACACACTGCTAACATTTGGGAAAATTTAAACTACTTTTCATTGATGTCAAAGCCTGAAACTTTTCAGTGATACCCATATGATAGAGTTTAAAAAATATAAAATGCAACCTTAAGGTGAGCAGAATGCTATCTTTGTTGTTTACCCTGTATTCTTGGCACCTATAGGTAGATGTCTACAAGGACATAGTAAGCACTCAATAAACATTTGTTGAAAGAATGGATGAATTTAATAAATCTAAGTTGACATTTATAGTCAAACTTCCATGACCTTATATATAATGCATGAGTGTAATCCATCATGGATCTCGTACCTTAAAATAGAGAGAGAGGTATAATGATGGGTAAAAAATCTGACGCTCTCTACCCATTCTGGATATGAGCAAAAAACTTCCTTCTCCACCATCATTATTCTTTCTACAAAGTGATTTATTTTAAAAAAACAAAAAAGAGGAAAAGTGAGTAGGGGAGAAAGAAAAAGAAGGAACAAAAACAAGGAAATAAAATAAAATAATGCTGCCTATTTCAACATAGGCTTTCATCTAGGAAAGAAAAAGCTGTGTCCTCAAATCTATACAAACAACCTATAAAATCAAAACCCAAATCTACCAATCAATGGATTCTCCTGTAATGCAATAGCATCTTCCCCTTCCCCTGACGTATCTCCCTGAGTGATTCAGCAAAAGCCAAAATTAGCAACTCAATTGATTATGAATTATTCAGGTAAATGGGTCATAAAGAGAGATTTAAGAGTTGAAAGGGAGCCAGTGCTACAAATTGCCAAAGGGATGCGATCTGCTCTGGAGGTTGCATCACAGAGGCAGGGGCTCACTTCAGAAGACAAGCACCTGGAGACAGGAGCCATAAACCATGTCAGGAAAATACATTTAAATCCTGGAAAAGATCAGCATGTCTACAGATAAAAACTTCCACCCGCACAGGGGACAAGCCCCTGGAAGGGTAAGATGGAGGGCTAGCTCTATGGCTGGTACACCCAAAATGGCTAGTGAGGAATACCTCCGAAGCTAGGCTCATTGGAGTGCTGGAGAGGCTGATTTAATACAAAAAGTTACATCAGTTGTGAAATGAGACTTCACCAGCAGTGCAGCATTAATAATCCTTTGTTTTTATGTAGGAGGACTGTATTATCTTTACTATGGGCTTAAAAATCCCCTTTAGGATTTCTGTTGCTTAAGTGTCTCTCGCTAACAGGAGCTCAGTTAAATTGCTTATAAGAACAGAGGAAAGTGGTTATAAATTGCCGACTTCCCAATTCCCAGAGCTACTCAAGAATCTTGCACAGTTGAGGGACATTAATATCTCATGCAACCCTACTGCAGTCTTGGAAAATAATAATATTTAAAAAAGAAGAAAAAAAATCTCTGTTCTTCCCACCACATTTGCTACATTATTATTTAATCTCAAATAAAAGTACTTTTATCTCTCATTTTCTTTATGACCTTGGTACCAGGCAGGATAATCACTATCAGTCTTGTTTTTAACCTTTGATGCCTTCTGGGCTTTTCTAGGACGGTAAATACTTCTGAATGACACCAGAGTTTTTATATCCTTACTCCTCTGTCAATAGCAGGCACAGCTCTCTGCAGTCACCCAGTATTCCAATGGGGCAGGTAGGACAGTGACAAACAGTCATTGACTGTGTAGTTGGGTTTGAGGAGTGTTATTGAAAGTCTTAATGAAAGGCCATTGTCTGGGTGGGGGTGGGAGTTGTAAAGGCAAAGTAGCAGGAGGCCAATCTCCCTTGTCAAGGGACAAATCTCTGCCTGTGTCTAGACTGAACAATTACACAGGCCTTGAACATGGGACTTAAACCTCAGAGACACAGATGTTTCATATGGATGGTATTTACCAAAGTAATTGCTTGCTTCTGAATATCCCAGAGGAGCTAACAGTTAATTAAAATACATAAGCCGGCCAGTTACTGTGGCAAGAAGTAAGGAACTTTGAATAACCCAGGAAAAATACATCCAAAGTTCATAAGCAATTTATTTACCCATTCATTCCTAACATCCCCTCCGGAGTTTTTTCACGTTGACACAATATCATATTCATTCCACATTCATTCAACAAATATTTATTAAATGACAACCAGATGTCAGTCATTGTGCTTGGCACTTGGAAATGAGAGAAGAGAGAAGGTCGTCCCTAACCTCAGACAATTTATAGCCTAAAGAGGAAAGCATGCCCAGTGTTGAAGTGAAGTAAAGAAAGACATTTTGTAAACCTCAAGAAAAAAGTTTATTACTCTGCCCAGAATACCAGGTTGCACTGAAGTCTTGAGTGATGAATGGGATGGAAGAGTTGAGGGCATTTTAGGCAGAAAGAATAACTTAGGTAGAGGCAAAAAGTAGTGTGTTTAGAAAAGAAGTTTAGAATCAGTGGATTACAGACTTAAAAGCAGAAAAAAAACACCCAAAAAGTAAATTGGGTCAGATTTTTAAAGGAACTTATATTTTAAAAGAAGGAATTTAGTTCTTATACTCCTGATAATGAGAAGCCATTAGAATTGTAAAACTAAGAGAAAATTTGTATTGCAGAAATCACTTAGGCAATACAGGACCGGCTGTGCTGCTCTGGGCTTTGTCCATCATGTAACTTTGCCATAATGAACATGAAGTTTTTAAAGTCCCTATAAAAGAGGAGGAAAAGATAAGAGGACAAGACTGAATATATTTTAAAGATAAGCCTTATATCACCTCTGGACACATTCCATTGACCAGAACTGATTCTTTCAACCTTGACCTAACTATCCATGTGCCCAGGAAGAGGAAATGATGGTTGAAAACAGGGTATTGTCTCACCACTGAACATGGAAATGGACTGGGGGTGATTATTATAAGAAGGGAGAGATATTAGGAGACAGGTAGGCTTTCAATGAGATGGTAAACACTCAAATTAGGACATTAGGAATGGAGATGTGGATGGGATTGAGAGATATTTAAGAAAGAAAAAATGATAATATTTAGTAATGAATTTCTAATGAATGATAAGAAACAAAAAAAAATTTAGGATGGACTCCAAGATTTCTAGCTGGGGAAAAGCAGGTGAATGACTGTTGACATTGACCAAGATGAAGAATAGGAAAGGAATAGTTTGAACAAGTTTGTGGAGACACCCAGATAATGTGATGAAATGGATATGGTACGTGCCAAATTGAATGTCTGTGTTACAAATCTGTAGAATATATTCATTTGAGAAATGCAAAATCAAACTGAAAACTTAAGAAAAATATCAAAACTACCAATTAATTTGGATTAGACTCTTTAGAAATCATTGCAATCATTTTGTTTTACAAACAGAAACTGAGGCTGGAGAGCTTAAGCAGTTTGTCAAGCAGCACTCATCAGAGTGGAGCTCGGAAGAAACTTAGTGTAATTAACTTCTCTGTGCAATATCCTTTCCATTACCCAGGCACCATTATTCAGCAATAGTAATAGTTATTAATCAAAAGACATTTTGATTAGGTATAATGCAACCGAATGTCTCTCAGAATAAATTTTTTATAATTAGGGAATATAAACTCCTGGCATTTTGGTGGTGTTATTTTTGTTAAAACAGGTAACAAATAAATGATACGGCACAGACCAGCTTACTCCTGGAAAAACAGTTGACGTACATTTCCAGACTCCCCTTTGCAGTTAGATGCAGTCAGGTGTATTCATCTGCTATTGCAGCTATAACCAAGTACCATAAATGCGGTGACTTAAATGATAGAAATTTATTGACACAGTTCTACAGGCTACAAGTGCAAAGTCAAGATGTTGGCAGAGTTGGCTCCTTCTGAGGGCCATGAGGAGCAGATCTGCTCCAAACCTTTCTCTTCAGCTGGTAGGTACTAATCTGCCAGGTCTCTTCAGATTCTCTTCCTCTGTATTTGGCTCTGGGTTCAAAGTGCAACTTTTTTAAAAGGACACCAATCATATTGGAGTAGAGTTATAAAGGTCACATCTGAGATAATGGAAGTTAAGAACTCAGCACAAGAATTTAGTGGGGAGAGGGAGTGCCACAGTTCATTCCATTATACCGAGCAACTGAATTCTGGATAATGGACTGTATGGAAAAGATTATAAAACATTTTTATCTCTAGGCCATTAAAAATCTTCATGGTGTAAAGCTCCAAGCTCTTATCCCTTCTGTTGTCTTGAGATAAATGGGCACGGTGACTATGGTAGCTATAAGCTGAAGTGTCAGCACCAAGGGATGAAAGACAATGGGGGCTCTAGAATCTTTCCTGGAAGACCTGTCAGCCTGCTAAGTCATATGCCTTCAACATTACACAGCATGAAATAAACATAAATGATGTTTATGCCATTGTACATACTGAATTTGTTCAACAAGTAGCAAATAGCTTTATAAAACTAATAAAAGTAGTCTTAGGCTGACAACACACAACACACGTATACGTACACACACAGAGAAATACCTAAAAATGAAGTATGGAATACATGTATCCCTCTGTTAAGGAGGAAATGAGTTTATTTCCCTTAATTTGGAAGACATACTGGTTAAGATTCTCAGTAAATTCTCTAATAAAGCAAGTTCTCAAAATTTTTGAAAAAAATGTCTACAAACTCCAACTATGGGGGTGCCCAGATGACCCATCAAATTCTCCAGCTATCTGAGGCCTTAGACTATAAATTCCTCTGTACTTCAGCTTTCAAGATAAATTGGTAAAACTCATGCTACAGAAAGATATTAATGAAATATTTACAATTTATTTTATGGAACTAATGTTTTACTATTAGAATCAAATTCTGCTAACCAATTTTAAAATATAGAAGATTTCAGGTTGCTTTCCCATTAGTTGGCATTTATAGTAGAACATTACTACTTGTGGTAGAATATTACATCATGTTATTAAATAGCTAAGGTCACCCGAAGTTAAATGAGCCTAGAAAATACAGTCTGGAGAAGTATTTCACCAGATCTGTTGATACTGTGAGTCACACAAGTTTTTAAATTTGGATTATAATGCAAAAATTTGGAGATAAATTCTCTTACACCATATTAGCTCCAAGCCATTCCAATTCCATTCAAAGATTTGCTTCTAAATTCTAATAATCTGCTTCAGCGTATACTAAATTTAATACCTTGCACATTTAGTAAGACACAATAGCAGTACGCATTTGTTGGTGACTCATACTTATCAGTTATCACCTGTATTGGTGGAGATAGGGAGCAGATGTTAGAAATTAATCTGTAGGATGTTAACTCCAAAGATGAAATTAGAACTTGTACTTTAGGAGAAATGCACTGGGAGAGAAATGCATAATTGCTTAGAAAACTGTATTAATAACCAAATGCTCAAATAAGCAGAACAACTTTGTTATTACAATGTTCTTTGCCAAAATGTGTCTGCTCATACATTTGCCAATTTCATTTTGCCCAAAAGTTCACTGGCTTCAATTGCTGAGTTGTTTCATTTTACTGGAATCTTTAGGACATTGCCAAAATAACAAAAATAAATAATTGAAGTCAAACTGGGACGGTTTGGGGACAATTATTTTCCCCCTTGATTTTCTTCTCACCTTTTAGAACACCTGTGTTTTATAAATTTCTGTTTGGTGTATATTCTTCTCTCCTAGAGTTAATGTTTTTTTTTGTTTGATCAACACTCATTAAACATTTCCTATGTAGTTATCCTAGCGAAACATTTAGAATACAATTGTGAGTAAATCAGACCAAGTATCTACCTTGTGTAGAAAAAGACAGACAAGTAAACAATGGTAATAATGCAGCTCAACGTGAGTACAGCTTTAAACTCATGACTGGTTTCTGATCTTTTAAGTTTGTGATGGATTCCAGAAAAAAGAGCTAACCTGCTTTAGATTCCTCATCAGGCAACATAGCAGTAGTGTAATTATACATACTGCCTGGAACTATTAAAATAAACGTGTTGCTAAGTACAGGCATTTCTACGTCACTTTCTCAATCATAATTTGGAATAGCAGGCATCAGAGAGTATCAGGAAACCAAGTTCAAGTTCAAGTTTTATAACTTGTATACCTTTGAGGGAAAACTGGATTTTATCTCTCTTACTGTACCATCTTTTAAATGTAGCAGACTTAAAACCACCACAGGAAAGTACGTCTTTTAATGTTAATTAAAGAAAATCTTCCTCACCCAATAAGACATTCGAAAAATCCTCAGATATTTTGTCATACATCTTAAATATGTTAACTGCTCTTTATACAAAATTACCTTGTTTTCCTCAAATAATTATAGTGCTTATGTTGTGGAATAAGTCACTCAATGAAAAAGAGTTCTTTCGTTGTCCACCTGTACACAGGCGGAATAGAGAGATGAACAAATCAAAAACAACGGGATAACTATATGCATCAACTATTTAATAGAAGTAGTTGATTTTCTATTTTCAGTCACCTCGGCAGTAAATAGTTGCTTACATTTATGTAATATTCAATAATAATAATCACAAAGTGTATTAGAAATTTCACATAACACAACCTCTTTTGCATCACCTCTTAGCTTTGAAGAGAAGCATCACGCATGAAAGCATAAGAAAGAAAATATGGTTAAATCAATTTGTCCTGACATAGCTGCTTTGAAAAAATGAAGAATTTCATTTTTAAATTATGAAAACAAATTTGATAGTATTAAACTTACATCACTACTGAAAAAGCATCTCAGATTATGTTATGTAAAACATGGCCTCTGGATCAAGCATATTTCTAAATGATTCTAAAAGAAGTAACACTGATAATCCAATTGTTTGTAACACATGCAATAAAAACAGGTATATATTAATCATTATTCATTCCAGAGCTCAATAGAAGGTACTATACAAAGACGGGATTTTGATAAAACTCAACATTTCTAAAACTTAGATTGACTGAGAAATTCAATTAAATCACTCATGCTCTGTGAGTATGATAGTGCCAGTGTTTCAATTACATTTTAAAAAACTGAACTACTTAGTTATCTGGGAGAAAAATGATGTTTCCTTGTTTCTTAGGGTTGAACAAGTAGTCACTATCAATTACAGTAATTTAAAAACAAATAAGCTTCTTAATTAAATTTAGTGCTATGGTATTAAAACTCAATTCTATTTCAAGATAAAGTAGATTTGTTATCTGATCATTGTTTTACTTTCAAATAAAAATAGAATGACAAGGGATATATTACAGGCATTTCAACATCATCATGGAGATGTTGTGATATTAATGCCTCTTCATAAATATTTTTGAGCTGAAATATTATAAAGTGTTGTGGTTAAGCTACTATACGTATAAAACAAATCATTGACCATATATTTATCTATTCAGTCTTCTTTTCAGAAATGAGAAGTGGCTCTACATTGGGGCATCCTTTACAAGTCTGATATTAAGCTCTTTCATGAGGAGAATGAAATAAATTTGCACAAAATCCATGTAAGGTAATATTATCCTCATAAAAATCATTCCTTTATGAGTCCCATATTGGGCGTCCTTCTCTGTCCCTATTCTGAAGTTGTCTGGTGTCTTACTTCATAAATATATGCAGAAATTCAATGCCAAAATTAACTAATTACCTGGAAAATAACTCCATGCAGGAGGGCAGCACAGCAAAGTTAGCCAAAGTTTCTTTGCAGTAGATATAGTTACTCCATTTTAATTTTGTATATGTTACAATACAAAAATTGATTTTGGTATAAATTTGTTTATTAATTGAACACATAAATATTGAGAACTTACTAATTTCCCTAGTGCAAAAACAAAAGGGGTAGAAAAGATAATTTTACCTTCATACAATGTGTGTGTGTGTGTGTGTGTGTGTATTTAAACAGGAGACATTGTTGGAATATGGCAGACATCCATGTACACGCATGCATATACAAAGTAGTTACTGTCACATTGGTTGTGACCACAAGTAAATCTAATATTGTATGTGTATATTATTTCTACTATATACTCTTAGTTTTTCATTTTCTCCTATAAATATAACTCATAAATCTCTTCATTTTAAAAGTCTTGAGTAGTGGGGATGAAGGAAAGGGAATACAAAACAAAACAGGTGAAGATGCCTGACTGTTTCTTAGGAAAATAAAACTGGTTTTTCTTCCCTTTCATATCCACTTCTAAAAGAAATAATTACAAATTTTAGTGGGAAATAAATTCTTGATAAAATGACTCCAGAATTAAGCTATTAAAATGCTAATCACAAGAATAATGACTTTGAATAATGTACCCTAAGTGAACTTGGAGAAAGGCCTTTGATCACAACCTACCCTAAAGCTAAGAGAAGTCAGGAGAAGCTGAGGGGAAGGTTTTTAAAGCAAGGCATTTTGAGGTTGCTTTTCTAAATTAGCCATTGGATGTGTTAAAAAAAAAAAAAAAGAAAGAAAGAAAGAAAGAAATGTGAATCTGTGCAAGAATGCTTTCCCTAATGAAGACAAATGAATGACTATCAAACATTTGAAAAAAAATGGTCATCTTCCCTGGTCATCAGAGAAAAACAAATCCAGATCACCCTGAGATATCACCTAACCCCAATGAAAATGGCCCACATCACAAAGTCTCAAAGCTGCAGATGCTGGAGTGGATGTGGAGAGAAGAGAACACTTTTACACTGCTGGTGGGACTGCAAACTAATACAGACTTTTGGAAGGAAATAGGGAGAATCCTCAAAGAATTTGAATTAGACCTCTCATTTGATCCTACAATCCCATTACTAGGCATCTACTCAGAAGAAAATAAATCATTTTATGATAAGGACATTTGCACTAGACTATTGCAGCTCAATTTACAATTGCCAAAAGATGGAAAAAACCTAAATGCCCACCAACCCAGGAATGGATTAACAAGCTATGGTGGTATATGTGTACCATGGAATACTATTCAGCCATTAAAAAAGATGGAGACTTTACATCTTTTGTATTAACCTGGATGGAGTTGCAACACATTCTTCTCAGTAAAGCATCACAAGAATGGAGAAGCAAGAATCCAATGTACTCAATTTTAATATGAAGGCAGTAGATGAGCTAATACAAGGTGGGAGTAGGGGAAGGAGAGAGCAGGGAGAGGGGAGGAGAGAGAGGGATGGGAGGTCAAGTGTATAACACACCTCTTGGGGGCAGGACACAATTATAAAAGGGACGACTTTACCTAACAAATGCAGTCAGTATAACCTGGTTCTTTGTATCCTCAGTGAATCACAAACAATAAAAAAGGTATAAAAAATTGAAAGAATAATAATGCCCATTCGGGGCGGCGCCTGTGGCTCAGTCAGTAAGGCGCCAGCCCCATATACCGAAGGTGACGGGTTCAAACCCAGCCCCGGCCAAACTGCGACCAAAAAATAGCCGGGCGTTGTGGTGGGCACCTGTAGTCCCAGCTACTCGGGAGGCTGAGGCAAGAGAATCGCTTAAGCCCAGGAGTTGGAGGTTGCTGTGAGCTGCGTGAGGCCACGGCACTCTACGGAGGGCCATAAAGTGAGACCCTGTCTCTACAAAAAAAAAAAAAAAAAAAGAAAGAAAAAAAAATAATGCCCATTCGTATTTTGAAATGTACTTACTTTATATCCCAGTAACCAAACACTTTATTCAAATAATATACAAATCCAGTATATACACCGACAGTAAATCAGCTGCTCTGGTGGAGCTGCCCTATCATGCAGCGTGTAGGGCACCCCTTGCTCTCCATCTCTTCCCATTTTAGGAGCTGCTGACTTCTCTCTCCCCAGTCAGCATCTCCAAACAAGGCAGGTTTTGCACTCAGACCTGTATTTGAATAGTGATTCTTCTCTGTTACTTTTGTCATCTGAATCGAACCGTTCCAAATGTTCGGTCTCAGCTTTTTCATCTGTAAAAGAGAGTTTATGTCACAAACTTGGTGGGAAAATAAAATGAAATAATATATGCAAAATGCTAGTCACATAGCAAGTGATAGCAAGTCAGTAAGTGATAGCTATTATTATTATTTTTACAAATAGAAGGGGCCTTGCAGTTTGGATTTTTGAAGTACTATGAGAATTTGTGGCAAGATATCAAATTACCAGGTTTCATTTTCTGGTAATGATAAAGAAATGTATTTGCATCCTGCAACTATGAACTTAAATCTAAAATGGATGGAAAGTTCTAAATTTATAGATAGATAGTTGTGGTTTTGTTTCCACAACTGGCTTTTGCAAGGTGATTGGGGAGCACTTCACGAGTGAATCAACTAGAATGAAATTTATAAGCTTGTAATTTTTCTGTAAGTGTATTTTTTCACTTTTGTTCTTTTAGTTTATATTTTTAATGAGAGCAAAAGATTTCATAGTATTTGACACGTTTCTACTTAACTGGGCATTTCCTTGGTTGTCTCTGGCTAGTTTTAACCCCTTTGTAATTTGCTCTGGATTAGAAAATGTAAAATTGCATATTTTTTACTCTCTGGTATATGAGAACTAGGTAACTTACATTTTCCATAAGCCCTCAGTAGCAAGAATAGGCAAAAAATTCATTAGAATCTCAGGTAACCTCTAAGTCTAATTTGTACGTTCTTCCTTACTCTAGGACGTCTAGGATTTTAATGTTTGTGCCTGTGCTTTTTTATTTTTGCTATTGAAAACATTTTGATTGGCCCTAAATGGTGTTCAAGTTTTATTTATTTATTTATTTATTTATTTATTTATGTGTTTTTGAGACAGAGTCTCACTATGTCACCCTTGGTACAGTGCCGTGGCATCACAGCTCACAGCAACCACAAACTCTTGGCCTTAAGTGATTCTCTTGCCTCAGCCTCCCGAGTAGCTGTGAGTACAGGTACTCAGCACAATGCCTCGCTATTTTTTAGTTACAGTTGTCATTGTTTAGCAGGTATGGGCCGGGTTCGAATCCGCCAGCCTCGGTGTATGTGGCCATGCCCTACTCAGTGAGCTAAGGGCAACAAGCCACGTGTTAAAGGATTTTTAAATTTGAATATTTCTAGATAGGACGTTTCTTTCTCCCCCAATTCTATTCTTCTATACCTTTTACACTTCCTTCTTCAGCTCTACATCAATGACTAATGAAAGAATTTCAGTTTGCTACTCCTGATAGAGAATGACTTTGGTTACTAACATCAAGATCCTATGTCCCTGAGTGTTACCACAGACAAAATCTTTAAAAAAAATTTATCAGTTGATTTAGAGGGTACAAGTGTTTTTGTTACATGGATGAATTGTACCACAGTGAAATCAGGGCTTTTAGTAAACACATCACCAGAGTAGTATCATTGTACAAACCGGGGGTGTGACAGACAGCTTTGATCATGAGTCAGGGACTGTCTGGTACAGGAGAGTGGGCACTGTCCCTTCCTCTGTTCTCAAAACTATCTCTGGAACTTCCCAGTCCTGTGGCGGCGGCCTGTCCCCTGGGTCAGAATTCCAGCAACATTGCTACTCTCCTGTGCCCCCCATTTCTTTGAGTTGTCACAGTCTAAGCAGGTGCTGGTGTGGCATCCTGTGAGAGAGAGACTGAGAGGCTGTGACTTCCCTGGCTGGACAAAGGTGCCTGACATCGTGCTGGGATACGGCACCTGGTGAGGGGAGCAAACCCCACAGGGGCCTGCAGCCTGGTGCTCTGTTTCCAAGAAGCTCTCAGTTCAACAATGACAGCGTCACCGCCTGAAATTGTCAGGGCAGAAGGGCTTTCCAACAGGTCAGGAGCTGGCAGGCTCCTGCCACAGGTGTGAGGCGAGGAAAAGTGAACACTCTCATCTGTCCTTTCTGGTGGGCTCGGAATCCCTCAGGGGCCGTCACTGCTGAATTTGCTCTACTTATTGTGCTCAGCCACTGACTCCTATGCGCTCTCTGGGAAGAGTAGGTTCGGGCTCCTTTCTGCAGTATTCCAGAAAGGCTATGCTTTCTAGGCTAAACTTCCACTATTTGGAACAATCTGGTGACCAATGTCTCTAGTTGGCCATCTTACGCCCCCCCAACTGGCTCACACGTTCTTATTACCCATTTTTTTCTTTCCAGTACCCTTTACCATTACAAATAGGGCCTGTCATCAAAATATTTCCTGGAAAACATATGCGTTTATGGCTACAAGTCTATTATTTGAAAACAATACTTATGTAACATTTTAGCTAAGACTGAGGTAGTATACAAATATTATGTGTCACAAGATTAGAAATCTTCTTTTAATGTTTGATTTTGTTGTTGTTGATGTTGTCTTTCCCTCCCAGAGATGATTTCTGTGCTTATTTAAACCTATCTTTTTACACCTTAAGTCTTTGGTTCTATTCTTTTAATTATGTGGTTATGCACATCAGTATTTATTATTTAGTCACTAGAAGTTTGATCTTGAATGTGTTACTACAGCCGTAGATTACTATTGACAATATGACTACAAAAGTTGATAAAGTATGTTTTATGATTACGACTTTATAGATAAGAATATTTCTTTAAACCTAAACATGTTTAATAATTTTGACATCATAGTCTTAGTTGTCATTCTTTTTTCTTTTCTTTTCTTTTTATTTTGAAACTTTATCATTTTGTGATATATATATATATATATACCCTGCACAGAAGGAAAATCTGTTGAAATCTATCAAATCTAAGCAGGAAAATCTATATGGAATCTGTCTTTGAATCCAAATTTTTTTATCTTTACCACTAACAAATTATAAATCCTATTCAGAGCACTCAGGATAAGACAGATTTGACAAAGATTGCTGCTTCAGCAACAATAATATATATTGGTTGAGAATTTATTTTGCTTTATGCAAATTACTAAAGCTTCCTCACAGGTGAAACAGTTGCTATAAGAAAGTTGCTACTCTTATCCACACATTACAGATGAGAAAATTACAAGGCTAAGCAGTTAAGTAATGTGTTCTAGGTTATGGAACACATGAGCGGCAAAGCCAGAGTGCCCAAATTAGGGTCATTCTCCTAGTGGTTGGAACTACATCTCCACTGTTCTCAAAACAAAATATAATAATATTTTGTTATTATATAATAACATATATTAATAATATAATATATATTATTATAATATATTAAATAGTATGTTATATTTATTATATTATGTTATATATTATATTATATTATTTTTATTTCAATGTTAATAGATGCTTTTACCTGAGCATAGCTCCCATGGCTATAACAAATAAAATTTCATCACAATTTCCTATTTTCTCAATGATATAATCTGCCATTTTCTTAGGTAATGCTTTTCTGAAACTGAGATGTGTTATGGCTAATGGTAACTGTCCCTGCGTCAGAAAGATTTAGGACGATTTAGACAACTTGCTAACAATTTGCATTGATTTTCAGGAAAAATTATAGCAATGATTTTCATATAGTTTCTTTCATCTCATTGTTCAGAGACCCCCTCATTCAGATATAGTCTTTGCTAGAAAAGAAAATACAGAAAAAGCAAACACAAAACCAAGAGAATCTTTTCCTTTTGTTGCCATTACTTCATTCCTTCCTCATCTAAGTCATTTGATTTATTCTTACTGCAGAGAAGTTACTCACAAAAGCTGAAGGGATTTACATGACCAATAAAATTGTTTCTGATGTTATACAGAGGTGACAATGATCACAGAGGGAATAGTCTTCTTGTTGCCAAAGGATAAAGCCATTTTCTTCAACTAAACTACATAGTCATTTGTGTCAACTGAGGAGAGAATGAAAAATCTTCTGATCTTTATCATATTACTACCTAATGAAATTTTAGACTTCTTTGTATTGACACATTAATATAAAAAGCAATACAAGTTCCGAAATAGGGTATCGAGAACTTAAGAAGAGGATTTAAAGACATCTACAGAAGAAGTGAGTGGGGAAACAACAATAATGGATTATGCTTACACAAAGAAATGAGAAATTAAGTTTCTCAGGTGGACAATGAGGAAAAACAAGGGCTTGAGATGTTCTTGGTAGCCCCTGAAGTTTACAGTCAAAGGTATATTATATAGTTTGGGCACAATGGCTCGTTCCTATACTGTAGCACTCTGGGAGGCTAAGGCAGGAGGATCCCTTGAGTTCAGGAGTTCAAGACCATCTGAGAAAGAGCCAGAGGCCGTCTCTACTAAACAGAAAATTTAGCATTCAGGCGCCTATCATTCCAACTACTGAGGAGGCTGAAGTGAAAGGATCACTTGATCACAGAAGTTTGAGGTTGCTGTGAGCTAGGTTGAAACCAGGGTAGTCTAGCCAAGGCAACCAAGTAAGAGTCTATCTCTAAAAAAAGTATATTGCATAAATAAATGGCTGCCCAAGTATCTACAAAAAGAATTATAAGAATGTCATTGACCTTTACATCTTAATTTAAATGCATCAAAAATTTTACAGTAGTATGGAACATAGACTGCTGACCACCTTATCATCCATGTTTTAAAAGCTCTTATGTTAGAGATAAGATAATTAAAACCAAAGGGACAACTGAAGTAACTTTCCCAAAGTTATACCATGACTTAGCTACAGAATCAGTCGTGATTTGATTCAACTTTTTCTTTTTTGTGGAAAAAAAAAAAATCTCAAGGGATTTATTCCAATGGAACTTGTCCTTAAATTCTGCATTTCCAAAGAATATCTTACAGAGTCATTCTCACCACCTATTGTCACAAATTGATTGCCTATTGTCACTGTCCTCAACAGATACTTAGAGGAAAATGAAATTCTACAGATGATTCATGGTCAGGGGGAAAAGATTGTGCTGTTTTGAAGTGGTTAGACACATTGTACAATATGAAACATATATAAAGTCAATCCCAATGAGTTTCAAATGTTGCCTCTGGAACAGCTGCACCAGCATACCCTTGGAATTTATTAGAAATGCAGATGATTGGGTTATAATCTAATTATACATTCTGGGGCTACGTCCCGGTATTTTATGTTGTTTCTAAGTCACATTAAAATTTGAAAACCACTGGTCAAAGGAAAAAACGCTATCTTGAAGATATAAGATAGGATTGCCCCCTTAATTGTACATTAAATAGTGATGTTACTTTGAGAATCTCATTAAACTCTCCTAAAGTTTAGTTTCCTCATTCGTAAATTGCATTGCTTATTCCATAGGTTTCATGTAATATTATAATGGGAAAAAACAACCACCTATAAAACATTTGGCTAGATAATTCAGCCTCACCCTGATCAAACTTCTGCTTCTAACTTTCGATTTATGATAAATCTAAAAACGAACAGAGTATATTCTAATAAGTAAAATCCTGACTACAGGAAACACTACTGCAAGGCAAGGGAGACCTTATGGATTAAAAGAGGCTTATGAAATGAATTGACTAATTTCGATTAATGACATTGAGTTTGCCCCTGATCTGAATATATAAATAACTTTAAAATGTTTGGAAAAGCACACGAGTAGGTCACATGCTGAAATTAAATTAAAAAAAAAAAAAAAAGAGTTGTTCGTTGTTAGCATAGGGTTCCAGAACATGCTGATTTCAAAATCTGTAATCTGGTAAAAGACAATGAATCCTACAACTCAAATAATCATAGTACATATTTTAAAAAGAAAACATTTCAGCACATTGTACATTGGTACATTTTCCCTGGATAAACAGAGATTTATTTGTGCAGTAAACTCTGAGGTACTGACAGAATTCTTCATTTATAGCTTAGTCAATAACAACAATTCATTCTTTCCCAAGGCTACGACTGAGGAGATGCACGTATGCTACATGATTCTTTAATCCAACAAAACCTTCTGGAACCCTATGCTAACAACGAACAGCTCTTTTTTTTTTTTTTTAATTTAATTTCCCATACTGTTCTCTAGGTTTGGAACACTACAAGTTGCACCATGAGGACATTTGTCATTAAGAGTCCCTCCAAAATGGCTTCAGAAAAATGATACCTTTGACTTTGGTTTGAGGCGTGAGTAGCCTCCAGTATTAGACAAAAAACAAAAAAACACTTCATGGTATATTCAAGATGACACTTTAAGCTAATGGTTTATTTTTAAAATCAGAAAAGAAATGCTATAGACTTAACATTGCACTTAGTTATTATAACTCTGTTTTGTCAGAGGCTCTGTAATTTACCTGTTAGTTTGTTCTGGAATCCTTATTAAAATTTTAATCCAAAAGAAAAAGGAAGGAAGGGAGGGAGGGAGGGAAAGGAAAAAAAGGATTTTTTTATTAGATCATAACCTTGAACATTACTGCATTTATGGGGTACCATGTGCTGATTTCATAGACCATTTGGAATATTTACATTGAACTGGCTAACATAGCGTTCACTTCATTTATTTAATTGTTGTGTTTAAACATTGATATTCTACTATTAATATATTTGACATGTACCCTTGCAATATGCACAGTACCTGAGGTCCCACTGATTACCTTCCTGCCACTCGTCCACCCCCCACCCTCCCTTCACCCTCCTCTTCTCTCCTTCTCTCTGGGCTATAATTGTGTTATATCTTTCATATGAAAGTGTGGGTGATTATATGTTGAGTTCATAAAAAAAAACAAACAAACAAACAAAGGATTGAGACAAAGCATAGAGAAAGACTTAGGAAAATTATCAAGTTCCAGTATAAACCAGAGCTTCTCAACTGTGGGGAATTTTACCCTCCAAAAGGTATTTAGTGGAATCTGGATATATTTTTGATGGTCACAATCGGTAGAGGAGGTTGCTACTGACATCTGGTGGGTAGAAGACCAAGATGATACTAAAAGTCCTATAATAAACAGGAGAGCTCCCCACAACAAAGAAATATGTAGTTTATTAATAGTGTGCTAAAGTTCAGAAATCCTAAACAAAAATAATACATTAAAATGTATTGTTGTTATCCAATATCTGTTACTTCTATTTCTTTCTCTTCATTTTTTTCCTCTAAATTGCAAATAAAGGCATGGATACTAACAACGCTGATTTGCATATTTTTAAAGATGTAATGCAAGTAAAAACTATAGGTCAGAAACAGATGAAAGTGCTTCTTTTTTTTTTTTTAATCTTTGGGGATCATTGGTGGAATATAATAAAAATTTTCTTCCACCACATGTGCCCCATGTGGAAAAGAGATTAAAGTAATTTAAAGAGCTTGCTTCAGTTCAGCTCACGGAAGAATTTTGTTTCTCCACCTTGCTTATAATAAATCTCTAGCCCTAGCAAACAGTGATAACTGAAATAGAAGGTAATCTCCTGGCTATTTTTATATCTTCACATCATTAGCTATCTTGCCACAACTACAAGTATTGTTCAAGATCATCGCATATTAGAGGCATCCAGAGCAAACTAAAGTAGTAAAAGAAAGAAATATTTTATCTGGTTCTTTGTAGGTTAGATGAAAAGAGTAACTTACTGTTTCCTCCTCATCTTTTCAACTCACATTTGGATGACAAACCCCATATGGTGACTATCCTGGAAATGGATCATCTAATGATATCTCACCATCATACTGCTTACAACTCTCACTTAAGGCTAAAAAAGTAATAAAAGTGTATTGTCATGATGAAGGAAAGTGGGTGAGAAATGGCTCTCAGAAGATAAATACAATGAATTATAGGATTAAATATCTTTCTACATTTCACTTGGAATTATAGTGCATCCTATTTGCAACCATGGATTTACATTCAAGAGCAGAGGACTGCGCGGGGCTTCACATCCCTCCTTGGGAGTAGCTTAGAGAACAGCAAGAAATATTTAAGTTCTACATGAAAAAACATTTGAAATATGTGAAGCCTTTATGTATTTTCAATGATATTAGGTGTAAGAAGATAATAGATAACATGTCTCCACAAATATAAGTAGCTAAAACATTCATTTTTAAATTTATCCTCATAGCAAAAGGGGTGCCTTCTCTTAACTTGTGACTTCCCCCATTCCATATAGTCTGGGGTATCCAAACATATAATGATGACTGAACGTAGTGAGATCATTATTTAAAACACGTAGTATTAAAAGTTACAGTGGCGACTCTCAAATTTGAAAGATGATATGCAATTCTTTTTGATTAGGACCCATTGATTAGGATAATGGTTGTGGTCCTTTGATGGTATCATATTTCCTCTCTCTTTCATGTTTCCTGTGTCCTTCCACTCGTATCTGCACATAGGATGTAGTACTTGCTTCTTCCAATCTTTTGAAATTGCTCTTAAAGGGGAGAATTTTTTCCTGAAGGCAATATATATATATATATGCTGTTGAACAAGTGTGACATTTTGGCTCTGATTTTAGGTACCGGAGTATGTGACCTTTGTATGAATTATTAGCACCCAGGTGTCTGTAATTTTCTTTGTGGCTTAGGGAACAGTTATTAGTTATGGCTGTGCTGAAGTTTTGCTAGGGACTAGCCTGGCTGCTGAGTCAGTTTCTGGGTCCCAGCAGTGGAGTCAGAAGGCTGAGTTTGCCTCATTTTAGGCCCCAGAGCAGTTTTCACTGGAAGCATGCTAATATGTCTGGGGTAGGGGCAATTCTCAGGCCTTCAGGAGGTTCACACCGAAGCTAGTAGTTGGAGCAGAGGCCAGGTGTGTGGGCAGATCCTCAGGCCCCAAGCAGCTGGTGTGATGTGGGACCCAACCACTGGGACCCAAATAGTCCAAGTTAGTGTTACTGGTAGCTGCAATGGGTAGGGCATGCTACTTCCCAGACCCACACTTGTCTGTAACAGGGTGACAGATATCGTCTTACGTGTGCTTAAGAGAGTTTTGTCTCCCCTGTTCTTTCCTGGTCAGGTGGTGGCTGCAGTCCTGTCACCTTGACTAGAGAGAGAAGGGCCATTCTCAGCAGGCTGTGCTGGAAGGGTGTACAGTTCACCCAAAGAAGAGGACAGCTCAAAGTTAAATCCTCCAAACAACACCAGGTGTAAGCTTGCAATTAAAGAGAGCAGGCCTCTCTTGGGTGAGTAGTACAAGCAAGAAACTGCGGTGAGTGCTGTCCACTCACATCTCAGACTCACTGGAGCCCACAGAGGGTAGTGGGAATCGTCCTAGGTGTACCTAGGAAAGCTTGGGATTCCCTGTCCCTTCTCAGCTGGGCAGCAGCTGCAGCTACATCAGCCCAAGGGCAGGGCACTACCCAACTTTAAACTCCCAAACCAGCACCTTGGGCCTGTGACCAGAGAGGGGACAGTGTTTTTGAGAACAGTGTATGCCACATGCTGGGGGTAGTGCCACCTACTAACAATTCAATCCCACACCAGGCTGTAGCAAGGTGGTAGACATTGTCCTGGCTCCCCTGGTCCTCCTCTGCTGGGCGATGCTGTGGCTGCACTAACCTGAAATCAGCCAGAGGGTGATTTCACTGAAAACTCCCCAAATGGCGCTGTGCTGGCAGGAAACTGGAGTGTGTGCCGTTTGCTCAAGACTCAGTCCCACAGCAGCTGGCTGCGGAATGGTGGGCATTGTCCCAGATGCATGCTGGAAAGCCTGATTTCACGGCCCCTCCTCAGCAGCTGGGGTGCAGCCAAATCAGGCCCAAACTCAGCATGAGAGCAGACTCCCACCCAGTGTCCAACTCTCATAATGGCAGCCTGGACCAGGGACCAGGAAGGCAGGGACCCCACCCAGGTAGGTGGTGTGGGCCCAAAACTGTGTGTGGTAAATGCCATCTGCTCAAGTCTCAGCTGTAGCTCACAGCACAGTAGTGGGTGGTGACCTTCCCAGGGATGTGTGGAAGCACCTGGGCTCCTCTGCCCCTCCGTGGAGATGCACAGTGGCTGCAGAAGTCCCACCATTCCCTGGTATCTGGGTTCTAAGAATAGGTGCTCAGCTCGAACCGCTCTCAGATGCCTGTAAGATTCCTCTCGAGTTCTCTTTCTGAAACACTATCTCTGTGCAGTCTCCAAGCAGCTTCCTATATTGGGCCCAATCCCTGCATGGGTTGGGAGTTCTCTTGTAGCCAAGATCATAAAAAGCTGTCTCAGCAAGCAAAGCCCTTGGGGCTTCTCTGTTACTATTCCCCAAGTTCCCGAGCTTCTCTCAGCTGTTGACCAGTCCTTGGCTAGGCAAGAGGCCCTAAATCCCTGCCTTACACACTTTTGGTGATTCCAGTCATTTCTCGGGTAAATCCTAGTATTGTCTCCTTGATGATTTTTTCAAAATGTGAGCATATTCTCGCCGTTCTGGTTCTTCTCCAAGGAGAAGGCACATTCTACTTTGGTCTAGTTGGCCTCTTGCTCTTCAGCCTCTCTCTCCAATTTTATGTTGAATTTCTTAAAACAAAACTTAATTTTCCTTTACCTTCCACTCAATATCTTGGAACTTTTTTGCCTGCACTTTTTACTGAAACTGAAAGTCTTGGCTAAGAACACTCAGCAATTTTGTTGTCCATTCAAGGCCCTTCACTGTTCAATCTTTTACCTTTTTTCAGCAGTTGATAGCAGGAAAAAGCCCTGGATTCTTTAAACTCTCCCTTGTATCTCTCTGCTTTTTTCTCAAGGTTTCCAGATAAGTGCTTATTTGTGTTTTTTACAGATTTCTATTCTCCCAATTGTCAATTAATTGTAGGAACTCCTCAACTCTGAACCTGCCTTCTTAGGCTCCATAACTTCATTAAATAATCATCTTTGATTTCAAATGGAACTTCTAAGGCAATGCTTTTATTTTTTTAATTTTTTTTTTTTTTTTTGTAGAGACAGAGTCTCACTTTATGGCCCTCTGTAGAGTGCCGTGGCCTCACACAGCTCACAGCAACCTCCAACTCCTGGGCTTAAGCGATTCTCTTGCCTCAGCCTCCCGAGTAGCTGGGACTACAGGCGCCCGCCACAACACCCAGCTATTTTTTGGTTGCAGTTTGGCCGGGGCCGGGTTTGAACCCGCCACCTTCGGTATACGGGGCCGGCGCCTTACCGACTGAGCCACAGGAGCCGCCCTATTTTTTTAATTTTTATATGTTTACTTTGGATTAATATGAGGACTTATACAATTAGATTACATTGCTTGCATTTTTTTTATTTTTTTATTAAATCATAACTTTGTACAGTGATGCATTTATGAGGTTCAGGGTACTGCTTCAATATGCAATGTGAAATGCTTACACTGAACTAAGTAACACATGCAATGCCTTTGAGATATTGCTCTTCAGGCCTAACAATTTCTCCCATGGCTCCAGATATACACTTTTGATTTATGCCTAAATATTTTCAGATGGACGACAACATAATACCTCAATGTCAACATATTAACTAATTAATTTTGTTACTCTTTCTATTCCCCAATTCATTGGGCTAGTATCTTTTTCCTCCTGCTCTTGTTATTTTCTTATTATTTTCGATTAATGGTGCCATTAAAGTGACCTTTGACGTTTTTCTCTTAAAATTCCATCAGTATGTTTATTCTAACTGATCTTCAAGAACATATTTTCTGATTACTAGCATTAGAGATACAGGCCTTCTAAGAGATGTGAAACAGAAAGAAAAACTAAGCCCAAGCAGTGTGCTGGGATGCATATTACAATGGCCTTGAGTGGCCTACTAATGCATTGACCTTCTGTTCAATATGTAAAGGGAATTCTTCACACTTTAAACTAATTTGCATGTAACTGACCTTATCGTTTTATCGTATTTTACCTATATTTGTTAGGTTTTATCTTTTCTATTATTTTTAATATTCTGAAAAGCAAAATATTTTGGTTTCCCTTTATGTTTATTTTTGCATCCTCTTTATTCTCAGGATGGACTTACAACTTATCAAAGGTGATAAATTATTTGCTCACTTGAATTGACCTGCACAGCCGTTCTCTTCACAACAATGAAGAGAATGAAAATGTTGATTTGGAATTTGGCAGCCAAGTGATAATTTATTGAATATGCGTTTGGTTAGGTTGTACTTACAGAGGAAAAATGAGGTAGGTACAGTTACTGCACAACTGCTTGGTGAAATTAATCAAATTCAAAACCCAGTTAAGACAAATTGAGATTCAAATGTTGCTTCTCCTTAATAAAGCATGATTTTTGGATCTGGGCCAACAGGAAAATGGCCTCAATTCTCTCATTTCTGATTACAGATTCCTTCTTATGTATTTTACATACATTAATTATATTCATTATCTTAAGGCATATAAACATTCTAACCGTGATTTCAAATGACACTTTTGTCAAGTGTATACAAGAGCAAGGGAGAAAATCTTTAAGACTTGATCCAAATTCAAAAGTTATGATAATATTTTGGATACGTTTTATTAAGGAGACAAGTAGACAGGTTGGTCTTGGGCCACATATAAACCATCTCCTACTAATAAAGCTTTTTGATGGTCATGATCAAATTGAACTGGATACTTATTTCTCTGCTCATGGGATTGTCGTGTATTTTCTGTCGTACTAAATGGAAATGTTTCTGTTAGTGAAGAGTGTGATATTCCAGGGTGGCTGTGATCCAAACCAGACTCTGAAAACTCCAGAAGCACACAGTGCATGGAAAGATACACGGTCCTCACGGGAAGGCATTAGCATCATGACCTCATAAGAGTTAATGGGCAAGAAGAATGACTTCAATGCGCTGTGTAGAAAAACCTGCTGTTTCCTCTCAACACTTGCAAACCCCAATGAAACTTTAGTGATTAATAGTGATTGAATCCAATAATGATTAGCCAAAGCATCTGCCACGAGCAGCTCCTGGGCACTCACATGACCTTCCGTGTATTAATTAAAGTCATCATTGATCCAAACAGCCTGCTTTGCAGTTTATAACCCTACATGCAGGAGACAGTGCTCTGCTTAGGGACCAATAAAGAAAAAAATCAAGACATACTTTGTTCTCAAATCAAAATGTAAATTTAATATAAATCTAAAAGTGATTGGTTAATTGTGATTAGGACAACTCTGGGTTTACAAATAGGCACATGTGCATATTTACTTGTGTAAGCCACTTAATCTATATACTAACTATTTGAGTGTACACACATACAAATACATATAACACACGTGCGCTGTGTATCCAGTTGCTTACTTGGGTCTCCTAAAGATTAGTCGACCTCCACTATTTTACAAAATACTATAAATTCTTTAAAAAAAATTAATGGGAGGATTTGGTACAAATTAAAAGGCACTGGTATAATATAGCCAATGATCAATTATTGTTTCTAACTTTATCAAAATGTTTTTTATCTATTTAATAGCATCAAACTAATATTATCCACTCAGTCACTTAACATATAAAATGCATATTTTAGCCTACATCAAATTAGTGGAACTATAAAGTTGAATTACACTGTAGTAGCATGTCAGACACAAGAAAAAAGCCAGTTTTTGAAAATTTCTTTATATTCATAAAAAAAAAAAAACACAAGCATTATGAAGCATGTACTTAGTAATGCAGGGATAGAGGGAGAAAAGAAAGCATACCATTTGTATATGGGTTAGACAGACAACCCTCAAACTAAATAAGAAACAATAGAAATCACAATGTATCAAGTGCTGGATCATCCTGAACTAACTCCAAAAGGCATTAAAGCACAGAGCAAAGAAAGGAGAGTCAGAAAATAGAGTTTAGTGATTTGGAAGAAATTAATGACATTACTAGAATGCTCTTTTATGTCTTCAACACAAGGATATATCATACACAAGAAAAGTGAGTGCAGTGGGTAGTATAGGGAAAGTCTGCTGTTTCTACCCAACACTTGCAAACCCCAGTGAAACTGTCTGGGTTTACTCTATTATAATCCGTGTTTCTCAAACTTGAATGTGCTTCAGAAGTGCCTACAAAGTTTGTTAAAACAAAGACTTAAAACTGTTATAACCTTTTTGGAAGGGAGTATGGAGAATCCTCACAGAACTCAAATTAGACCTGCCATTTGATCCTGTAATCCCATTACTAGGCATCTACCCAGAAGAAAATAAATCATTTTGTCATAAGGACATTTGCACTAGACTATTTATTGCAGTTCAATTTACAGTCGCCAATATGTGGAAACAATCTATATGCCCACCAACTCAGGAATGGATTAACAAGCTGTGGTATATGTATAATGTGGAATACTATTCATCCACTAAAAAGATGGAGACTTCACATCTTTTGTATTGACCTGGATGGAGTTGAAATTCGTTCTTCTTAGTAAAGCATCACAAGAATGGAGAAGCAAGAATCCAATGTACTCAATTCTAATATGAAGACAATAGATGAGCTAATACAAGGGGGGGATAAGAGAATGAGGAATGGGGAGGAGGAGGAGGAAGATGAGGGTCACAGTGTTTAGCACACCTCTTGGGATAAGACACAATTATAAGAGGGATGTTAGGTAACAAATGACATCAGTGTAACCTGGTTCTTTGTACCTTCAATGAATCCCAGACATTAAAAATGAAATAAAATAAAGAAAATAAAATAAAGATTGTTGGACCTCACCTTCAGAATGTTTAGTGTAGGGTAGGTTTGTAGATTTTTTATTTTTAACGAGTTTACCTAAGATGCTGATGTTGCTGGCTATGGGACTACTCTTGGAGAGCCACTGTAGCTTCCATACATAAAACAGCCAATAAAAAGCCAGGCATGGTTATATGCATCCGTAGTCATAGCTGTGCAAGAGGCTGAGGCCAAAGGTTGGTCTGAGCCCAGGAGTTTGATATCAGCCTGGTCAACACAGCAAGATCTCATCTCAAACAAACAAACAAAAAAAATAATTCTAAACAAAGTAATATTGTCATGTTTATGATATTCTCACACTGTACTAAACTCTCTAAAGAATGCACACAAAATATGTTTTCTTTCTTTCATTCCAGAAATGATATTAAAGCCACAGGATTAGATAGATTCCCCTAAGGAGAGATTAATTAGAGAAGAAAGAGGGTCCCTACATAAGTTTTCTTATGAAACATAAGTTTTCTTGATCTGCCATCACAAAATCCTACAGAGTAGGTGATTTAACAACAGGAACAAAACTACAAGTCCAAGGTCAAGGCATTCTGGCCGATTTCTTCTGAGCCCTTTCTTGTTGGCTTGAAGAAGCCATTTTCTCCATCTCTTTATGTGGTCTTTCATCTCAACATGTCTAAGTCCTAATTTCCTCTTCCTATAAGCATACCAATCATATTGAATTAGGACTCATCCTAATGACCCCATTGTAACTTAAATATGTTTTGGACCCTATACCCAAATACAGTCACATTCTGAGGTCCTGAGGGAGTGAAGATTTCATTATATAAATTTTGAGAGCACAAAATTCAGCCCATGGCATCCCCTAACCAACATTTTGAGATCAGGAAACTCTGGAAGGTGACAATGTGGGAGGAAGGGACATCGTCAGGAGAGAGTACAGTAGAAAAGAAGCCAGTCACTATTATGTGAATCATTCACATGTAGACAGCACAGCAATGAATTAGCATGTCTTGGATCATTTCTCCCTCACTAAAGAAATATTCAGGTTGGTGTAGCGGAAAGTCCAGAGCCCTTAACAAGTCTTAGTATAGTTTTGTCCTTATCCCCGTGACTCTTTCCTGATTTTTACACTTTGAATTCACATTGAGTCATCTAAGTTAGCTTGGAATTTGTGAATCTCAAGCCAAATCTTAAATAATGGCTCCATAAGAAATACTCAAATAACTGGGAACAAGGCAGTATTATTGCCAGATAACAGAGTACTATTCCAGGCAACAGAGAGGTATCTTTTACACCTGCTTGGAAGACAGTATGCCTTCAGCAAAATAGACTCCTCATGACGTAGTGCTACTCTGGGACTTTGAAGACTCTGAAACAAGCAAGGCAGATCAGCCATGGCAAGTGGTTATTGCAATAATGAGCAGAAGCTGCAGAGGTGCTCAGGAAGAATCCATTCTCAACGATATTTGGCTGTGGAAGCAATTTATCTGCTCAAATCAAGGTAACAGCAGTGAACTTCACAGAAGGGGCTGTAGGCAAAGAAGTAGATGGAAGAGGAAGAAAATGGGGGTGGCTGCCTGAATTTCTTTTTTGAGGATACATGAGATCCATATATTGCCTTCCCAAAATAACTGAGAAGTTGTTGGCAGGGCATGGGTTTCCAACAATAGCCACTGGTGTCAAGCAACAGCAAAATATAGAATGTGTTTAAAAAAAAATGAGGGCAAGAATGAGAGGAAACAGGGGGAAAAAAGAAACAAAATACAAGAATACATCTTAAGTTGTGTAAGAAATACAGCAATTCAGCACCTGTATTTTTAGAAAATGAAGTTTTCTGATCATTGGATTCTCAGAAATTTCTCAGAGTTGAGGGATTCTGTATTTATTTATCACAAAACAATCGATTAGTGCCCAGGTACTAATTCATTTTCTCAAATGTAGATAAAGACCCTGCTACATGCAAAGTACTCTGACAAGGATTAGAAAACAAAGACATTGGCCTTGATTTTTAAGAAGCTAATGGTCAAGTCAGGTGTGCACAGTGTTTATCACGTCATTTACCAAACATGCTAAAAATGTATGTGGCACTTATAAAAATTTTAGCACAAAGATAAAGGACATTAATGGCTATTTCAAAAGTGTTCCTGTATTTTAGAGATTTCATTTTCTAAAACAAAAGTTACCCCTTTCTAACTGGAAATAAATACATGCTCATCTATGTCTACGTCTACAGCTCGCTGTCTTCAATTATATTAATACAAAGCAAACTTGCAGTTCTGAAAGTAGCATGTATATTTTGTTTGAGCAATTCATTTTCATGACACTTATTCAGTCACTACTCTTACAAGGGCAGTATTACTTTGAAGACAGACCTTAGGTAAGTATAAATAAGGGAAATAACTCTAGTCTGAGAATATTACCATATACATGGAAAATTCAGATTTATGGAATCAGTTTTGACTTACTGATGTATGATTATTTTGAAATTAAAAAATCCATTATTAGAGATCTGTAATAGACAGCAGTGGTTTTATCTGTTAAATTCTTCCTATTCTGCTATGGAAGAACACTCACCTCAATGCTACACTCCTTTTCCCTGCACATTGGAGGTGATAGTCAACACAACACATCCCTCTGCTCTCATTGTTTTCCAGTGATAGGACACATGACCCAAGTTAAATCAATCAGAGTTGTTCCCCAGAATTTTTTGTAATAGAAACGGAAAGAAAAGTGTTCTTCTCCTATTCATGGGGCTATATTGTATAAAAACCAGAAACAGCATGATCTTGGATTTGTGGGTCCAGCTAGTCTAGGAGAATGAAGTCATAATAGAGAGAAGTAGAGATGAAAGATAACGAAAGAAAAAAAAAACAGAATGAGCCCAGATGTGATGTGAAAACAAGAGGCTTGACGACGTTGGCATTCCTGCATCCAGTCATTATGAAACCAGTTCCACCCCATCTTTTTCTAAAGTTTGCTCATGTGCCCTTTCCAATTTTAGCTAATTAAACTAATTTTCTGTAACTTGGCTCAGAATGAGTCCTAAAGCATTAAATGTATATTCTAATGCTATTATAAATTTACAAAATTTGCATGCTCAAAAGTCTTTGTTGTTGTTTTTTTTTTTTTTATAAAAGCATTGCTTCTCATGACTTCTCTAAGCCCATGTTAGAATGCAGCTGCTCAAAGTTTTTGATTCTCTATCTTTTAAATATCAGTTACACAAAACCCTAAGGCAAATAATCTTCATGGAATATAAGACAAAAAATAAATGATACTTGGAATACTTTATTTTAGGCTGTGGTGGTGAAAGTATATTTGAGGATATAAGGGGTTTTTTTGTTGCTGTTTTAAAAAATTAGATGTATTATTTTTTTGAAAATATATTTGCTATTTATATTTTTTTAGATTTTTAATTAAATCATAACTGTATACATGATTGCATTTATGGAGTACAATGTGCTGACTTTATATACAATTTGGAATGCTTACATCAAACTGGTTAACATAGCCTTTACCTCACTTACTTATTGTGTTAAGACGTGTATACTCTACACTTAATAGATTTGACATATACCCTTGCAATATGTACCATCAATGTGGTCCCACTGATTACCACCCCCCATCCAACCTTTTTGGCACTAAGTATCAATACGCTCTCGGAACTCTGACTTTAGATTTTACCTGAATTGTGTGGGAGCAATTTCAAAATCCCATGGATTTCCATTGATCTAGTAAATTGTGGTCACTTCCTTTTGTATAGCAATGTAATATCAGTGTGTTTTAAAATATGATTTATTCAGTTTTACCAAAAAGCTAGGATTAATATATCATTACTGTGATTTTTTTACTATAGTGAAAACAGAGTTGTCCAAGGATACAAAGCTGAGTAAAGTTATCTGTGAAAAAAAAATAAAAATTTCGTCTATAATTAGTTGAGTATTCACTGTACTGATACTATAGCATGGAGTATAAAGGGTCACTTTTTATATAGCTGCTATCCACTAGATTAATTGAAATAACTGATAATTATAAAATCTTTGAATGATAAACATCGAGGCTCAGATTACCCGTCATCCCTACTACTCATACTGTGCATATAACTTCTCAAATCAGAGCTGGATATCTGCTGCAGAAGTCATTTTCAGTCATCAATTCTTATTGAACAGAACTACATGTACGTTTTGAAATAAAAGGAAAGCTGATTCTTTCATATCTACTTAATGATTTTAACAGTGTGATGCCCATACATAACATTTCAAACAATTTTGATGTGGTAGAAAAGTTAAAACTTCAGCTGAGCTAAAGGATAACTACATAGGACAGCGTCTGTGGCTCAAAGGAGTAAAGCGCTGGCCCCATATACAGGAGGCAGTGGGTTCAAACCCAGCCCCAGACAAAAACAGAAAGAAAAAAAAAAACCAACAAAAACTATATAACCAAGATAAACTATTTCACATTCTTTGAAATATAAAAATTGTCCTGGAAACTTGTTTAAAATGGCAAGGAAGATGATATTCAAAAGTATTGTAATAGGAATGAAGACTATTGCAATGGGGGAGAGAGATAGAACTCAATTCTGCAGGGAACAAAAGCAGAAGGATTTTTAAACGCTAGAATCAGTCAATGGAAAAATATTGGAGAGCAGTAGAGTAACGTGGTCGATACAGGTAGGTCAGCTCTGTGTTTGCTAATTGTCCCTTATGGAAGTTAGGCTTCTCTCCTCTCACAGAGCCTGGAAGACAGAGAATCTATCTTTCTGTGTGCTTATGATTCAAAGGGATGATTAACAGGTCCTTGAGAAAGACATCTCTGGGTCAGAGAAAATTCACATCTCAAAAGGTCAAAAAAACAAATTTACGATTTCAAGTTTTCTGAATATTTGCTTGAATCAAAGCAAAGAGAAGTTAGAAGCCTACAGATAGGAAGAAGCCAGTCTAAAATTGAGGGGAATGGTAAGCCTGTCTTGGTCAAAGTGGTCCTTAGTTCAATTATATCTACAGTGGAAATAATGTTAATTATTTGACATGTTTGTTGGAAGAATTAAGTTTAAAACATGGTGAAATACTGTGAAATAAATGTTTAACAAATATAACAGGATTTATCAATCTAAATATAGAGTCAATACTCTAAGACAATCAGAATTATTGTAATGGAGAAGTTGGATGTGAATCAACAGAACTGGCTCTAGTTTTTCATACTTTAAACCCTGTTGGATATCTTTAGACTTTTAAAATGTCATCTTATTTACGGTGCCAATATGTTACAGAAGACAAATTATATATAGTTTGGAATTAGATGGAAGTGGGTTTGAATTTCCCTTTATTCAAATGGATTAACTTTCCTAAGCTTTATTTTGTACACCCGTTATATGAGACAGTAAAATGCATTTAATATGTCTGGAATGAAGTACTTAGCAGATGTGAAGCAACAAGCATACAGTACGCAGACAACGTGCTTCCTCATGCCCCTGTGACTTTACAAATGTTATTCTTCTTCCTGAAATTCCCTTTCCTATCCTGTTTGTCTCGCTATGACTGCTTGGTCTTCAAAACAACTTTAGTATTTCCTCCCCATTCAAGCTGTCTTCATCTGCTTACCTCCCACCCTCCGACTGGTCCATATACCCTGGTGCATGCCTCTATTTTGGCACTGCATTCTAAATAGGCCCAAACACAGACAGATTATGAACAACTTTTTAAAGAATTAATGTTCCCCCAAAATATGGGACTCAAAGAAAGGCCAGATGGTAGAAGTATAAAAAGCCTTCTGGAGCTACAGGAAGAAATAGGGGCTTAAAGGCTCCAGGAAAGTGGTGGTGATAATCTATAGGAAGGTGATGGCAGGAACTTCACTCGGGACAAAGGTTGTCTAATTATGAAGATACATTCTCTCCTGGGGTCCTCGGCGTGGGGACTTGAGGTTCCTTTCCTGCAATGAGAGTTAATCTTCTCTCCTTAATGTGGATTCAGGAGTGGGATCTGTGACCATAACATTTATCCTGCAGAGATTTTCTTAGTCCAATAAGGGAAACTTTAGAGAAAGCCTCACCCTTTGCTTCCAGAGAGAAAGGATGGAGAGACGTGAGGGGACCTCTCAAAGAAACAAGGGAAGGTGGGAGAGATCTTGGTTTTCAGGCTAATTCTTTGGTTCAAAGTACTCAGCATATCAAAGTACCATACTAGCAGTATCATTTTTTGAGTCCACAATTGCCTAAATATTTCCAATCTAAAATTATTTTATAGGCAAGTTAATTTTTTAAAAAATATTTAACAACATGGGCAGCGCCTGTGGCTCAACAGGTAGGGCGCCGGTCCCATATGCCGGAGGTGGCGGGTTCAAGCCCAGCCCCGGCCAAAAATAAAAAAATAAAAAAATAAAAATTTAACAACAAATAATTCACATGATGTACAAAAATGATGGAAAGTTTTCCAATTCATGTTGTGACCCTGGCATAATCCTGAAGCCTAAATGAGAAAAATCATAGCAGAAGATAAAAGAAAGAACAAGATTACATGCTCATACTCCTTATAAACAGGGAGAAAAAGTCTTGAATCAAATAACAACCTAAAAGAAAAATGCATATGGCTCAAGGGGGTTGATTTCATAAATGTTGGATTGGAAGATTTTGATGTAATTTATCACATAAATATATTGCAGGAGAATAAAAGGTATAAAAACTTTGCAAAAGATGCTTTTAAAGCATTTCCTGAAATATAATGTTTTTATTTTTAATTAAAAGTTCTTAGGAAAAGTGAAGACTTCCAAATATGGTTAGTGTAAGTCTGGATAGTCTTTACTGGCTGCCCTGATTAAAGTCTAAGAAGTCTAAAATCAAGGCATCAATAGAGCTGGTTCTTACCTGAGGGATTTAGGAAAAGCCCTCCCTCCAAGCTCATTCAGGTTATGGGTAGAATTCAGGTCCTTGAGGCTGAAATCTCTAGCTCCTTGTTGGATCCCAACAAAGAGATGTTCTCAGCTCTCAGAGGCTACTTTCTAGACCTTGCCTGTTGCTCCCTGTAACTATAATACAAATTTAAAATAAAAAACAAATTTAGGAGTTTTTTTAATATTAAAAAATCTTATACATTATAAACTGAAAAACACTGAATAGAAAAGTATTCACAAATCAGTAATTTTAAAAACAGGCTATGAATCGAGAAACATCATAAGACTCATCAATAAGGAGCAGAAAAAGGAAACAGCATAAGTCATTTTCTTATCCATAAAAGCTAGTATGACAGAGTAATTGGTTATATATTCCCAGGTCTTAAAAATATGCCTAATATCTGCCCCAGAAATTTTACCTCTAGGTACTTATTCTAAGGAAATAATTAAACATCACACACAAATCTGTAGGTAGTAATACTCAGCCCAGCATTTTCTTTTATTATATAAATGGCAAAACTTTGGTAATATGAAAGTATTCGACACTTGAGGGATAGTTAAGTAAATTTAATACACTCATATATTTAAGTGCCATTAAAATTGTAGACCTGGAGCTACCCTATATATAATAAATGAATTGCATGTTTAAAAAGAAAGCAATAAGGAATTGTGAATAATATATTCTCATTTGGGGAAAGATATCTAAATGTATATAATTGGATACGATTATTATAAAAATACACATAAGCTTATTAACAGTAATTGCATTGTGTCATAACTAGTGTTTATTTTTACTTTGTTTGTTTTCTAACTCAACAGTGTAGACTCACTGTGGATTTGCAGTTCTCTTAACTGGAATAGAAGAATTTTAGAAGCTAGGTCTGGACTTTATTCAAAACCTTCTTGTAAGTTTGAGAACTGCTTAGTAAATGGATATTGCATAACTGGCCACACTATTGAGAACCTTCTAGTTATTCTTCTGAAATAGGAAAGATTAATCTTGCTTAATTCCTTCCTAAAGATAGTTTGTCATGAAATCTTTAGCGTTTTTTCCTGGTAAAATAGCTCAACTGTTCTGCTACAAAAAGGCAGACTTGTAGGCCACACCAAAGTCAAAACTTACAAAGTGCTTCTCTATAGCAAACAGAAATATGTGACAACATTTGTTACTCTGCAGGGCTCTAAAAGAGTGTTTGACCTAAATAGTATGAGCCCTAGATTACATTAGAGCACAAACTGATTTGATGCTGTGTAAAGATTTTGGGTTTACTGTGTTTGCGAAGGAGTTGGAATAGGACTGTTTTTCCCTCTCAATTTTCAAGCAACACTAAATAAGTGCTTTGGAATGAACCACATTCACCTTGCTACTCAATTAGCTTATTCTATTTGAAAACATTTACATAGTAAAAGGCTGTTAATGACATCCTGATAACCCTGGAGCTATAAGTAAAGATATTTTTGCTTTGTGCTTAATGTATATTTTATCCTCTTACATCTTTTGTTTAATTCTATTGCTAATGATGTTCTCTAAAATTCTGAAATTCATATTTCCTAAGGAATCTGCAAACATGGGATAGTCATGGAGGGACATTCTCTGTTAAAATGAGCTGTCTTCTCCAGTCAGCAAATAAAGAGAATTTTATTCAAGGAAAAACATAGTTCTATTAAAGGAAATTGAGCTGGAAGTTTTTATTGTCTGATAGAATATTGTCTTAAAGGTGAGCTAAAGGACAGTTTATGCATCAAACTGCTTTTAGTCTGCTTTTCTTTTAATGATAGTTCTTAAATTGGCAATATTCATCTGAACTTTTTGGCAGAGGGTAAAAAAATAGCAAAGAGAGGCTAAATGGAAATATTCCTAAAAGTCACATGTAAAACTGATGTGGATATATAATAAGGTTCTCTTAATAGCAAAACATGTCCCAATTCTCCTAAATTTGGCCTCTTTATTTCTAATACATTTTATTCCAATGTACATACTGAATTAAGATACAATTTATGAAAGAGCTTTTTACACACAGTCTAGGAATTGATGGATGGGAAGTATCTGCTTTAGTAACACCCTTTTCTGTCATCTACTAAGATATGCTTCACAGAAGCTGGTCACACTTGATGTCAGCTGCTGAGGTCTACAGCCCCGCTCTTGATTTTGGTTGCTAGGTCTCTCACAGGGTTCCAGTAAGAAACTTAGGTGTGCTTTTCTCCTGTTCTGGTTCCCTTAAATATATTTGAGGTTGTCTTAAATATTTTTTCCCCATTTCTGAGTATAAAATTAAGTAAGGAGAAGGTTCCAGCCTCCTTGACAGGTATTCATAGCAATGACCAACTATAACATTTTACATGGGAAATATCGCTCAGCTGTCTTCCCTGAGTTCTAGTAAGGATAAAGTGTTTTCATAGTATAGTCCATAAAACAGCAGTGGTTCATTATGGGTCATAAAATGATCTTCAGGATATATAATGCACATGCACATATATATCAACAACCTGCAGACTACATACTTCACAGCCCATATGTATATGTATACATATGTATATGTGTATGTATCTATATATCTATGTACATAGTACATATAATTTTAAGGATATGCTATATAAATAATTTTCCAATGCTTTTACAAATTTGAAATGTAAGATTTTTCTAACAACTTTTCCCCAGAAGTCATTCTCATCTCCATCATCATTAAGTTTTTAAATGTTATTCATACAGAACCACAATACGGATTAGTTCATCTTCCATGAGATGCATTTAACAGAGTGGAGATGAATTGTGTGAAAATCCCTTCATGTTTTCAATTACTTTACATTCTTCTCAACACTAATGTGAATTTCACCGTTTTTGTTTGTATGAGCATTATAAAACGAATGGTGCAGCTTTATCTTCATTGGTGATATGAACCTCTTGGCTGTTTAAAATTTTTTAAATAAAAATTTGTGTTTTGAGTTTTGTGAAAGAAACTTGATTGATATGTATTATGTTTTGTTTAAAAATTATATCTAAATATGAAAGCTTCACCCAATTTTCACAATTAGCTATATAATAGGAAGTGCCTTTGGGGTTAATATCACAAAGATCAAGTTCTTATCAAATCTGTCTCCCTTATTCATTCAACAAATATTAATTAAGCCATGTGCCAAAATGCCCTGAAATTTAGAATGAAAAAAATGAAAAATGTATATTTTATAGCCAATTAAAAGGAAACAGGAAGAAAAGGTAGAGGAAGTTGGTAGAGATTGAATATAAGGGATTGTAAGTATAAGCAATCTTGAATAGAATTGATAGAGTAGCCCTCATTGAAAAGGTGACATTGAGAAGAATAATAAATCAACTATTTAGCTATGTAGCTTTGTGGGAAAGAATGTAGCTCTGTGCCTCTGTCTGAGGCAGAAGGAATGCACAACAAAGATAATATATAGCTGAACATATTAAGTAAAGGGAATTATTAGATGCTATTATCAAGAAGGTAACATACTGAGTGATGGATTATAAGGACTTAGTACAAGTACTTAGGCATCTATTCTACACAACATGGGGAGACATCACAGTGTTGGACAAAAAGGAACATGATCTTCCTTTCATCTTAGAAGACTTTGGCTGTTATGTTGAAATTTATATGGAAGGGTAAGAGGGGAGGTATAAAAACAGGAAGACCAGTTAGGAAACTAGTGTTATAATTCAATGAGTGACAATGGCAACTTGAAATTTAGATCAGGATGGTAGTAAACAAATGATTAAATGCAGTCAGACCAATATATTCTGTCATTCCTGTTAGGTAGGGTGAGAATGGGAGAAGTTAAAGATCACTTCAAGATTGTTGGCTTCAATGATAAAGGGATCAATCCAGCAAGAGGATGTAATAATTCTGAACACATATGCACCCAATGCTGGGCCACCAAGGTTCATAAATCAAAAAAAGATCTGAAGAGTGGTAGACCGAAATACAATAATAGCAGAGAATTCAACATCCCTTTCTCAGCATTAGACAAATCACCTACATAAAAGATCAAAAATAAACATTGGACTTAAACTGAACTTCAGAGTAAATGAACCTAACAAACATTTATGAACATTTGATTCAACAACTGCATAATATATGTTATTTTTATTAGCACATTGAACATTCTCCAAGATAGATCAACTGTTAGGCCACAAAACAAGCCTCTGAAAAATTTTTATTTCAATATTTTATTTTGTTTTATTTTTATTGTTGGGGGATTCATTGAGGGTACAAAGAACCAGGTTACAATGATTGCATTTGTTAGGTAAAGTTGCTCTTATAATTGTGTCCCATCCCCAAAAGGTGTGTCACATGCAGTGAACCCCCACTCCTCCATTCTTGCTTCTCTCTGCTCTTCCCTTCTTCCACCCCACTCCCTCCTTTCCTCTTTCTGCTCTTCCTTTCCCTTACCCCCTCCCCCTTACTTCTCTCTTCCCCTATCCCCCACTGTGTACTAGGTCATTAATTGTCCTCATATCAGAATTAAGTACATGGGATTCTTGCTTCTCCATTCTTGTGATGTTATATTAAGAATAATGTGTTCCACTTTCATCCAGGTTAATACAAAAGATGTAAAGTCTCCATCTTATTTAATAAGCCTCTGAAATTTTTATTTTATTTTATTTTTTTGAGACAGAGTCTTACAATGTCACCCTGGGTACAGTACTGTGGCATCACAACTCACAGAGACCTCAAACTCTAGGGCTTAAGTGATTCTTTTGCCTCAGCCTCCCAAGTAGCTGGGACTACAGGTGCCCTTCACAATGCCTGGCTATTTTTTGTTTCAATTGTCATTTTTGTTTAGCAAGCCTGGGCCAGGCTTAAACTCTCCACCTTCAGTGTATGTGGTCAGCATCCTACTTACTGAGCTATAAGTGCCGAGCCTCTGAAAATTTTAAAAATTGCAAATAGTATGAAGTATCTTCTTGGATCACAATGAACTAAACCTAGAACTCAATACTAAGAGGAACTTTAGAAACTGTAAAAATGCATGGAAATTAAACAATAGGCTTCTGAATGACCACTTTGTCAGTGAAGAAATTAAGATTGAAAACATAAATTCTTTGAAGCAAACAAAAATGGAAACACAAAATATGAATACCTTTGAGGTACATTAAAAGCAGTGCTAAGAGGGAAGATTATAACAATAAATAACTACATCAGTAGAGGAGAAAGACCAAAAAGTGACAATCTAACCATGTATCTCAAGCAACAGCAAACACTAGAGGAAAGAACAAATTCAAGATTAATAGAATGGAGGAAATAATAGTCATCAGAATAGAATCAAATGAAATAAAGAGTAAGGAAACAATACAAAAGATAAATAAAATGAAAATTTGGTTCTTCAAAAAGATAAAATTGATAAACTCCTAGTCAAACTAATCAATACAAGAATAGACATGAATAAATAAAATCGGAAGTGAAAAAAAATTACAATGAATAGCAAAAGAATGCAAAAGATCATCACAGACTTAATAAAAAAAAGTACTGAAAAATTGGAAAACCTAAATGAAGGGTCAAATTTCTGGAAACACACCACCTACCAAAATTGAATCAGAAAGAAATTGAAAACCTGCAGTAAGATTAAATCAATACTAAAAAATATCCCAAAAGGAAAAGCCCAGAACCAGATGAATTCACGGATGAATTCTGCCAAATGTATAAAGAAAAATTAATAGCAATCATTCTGAAAGTATTCAGAAATGGAAGAAGAGTGAATTCTCCCTAATTTATTCTATGATATCAGCATTATCCTGATAGCAAAACCAGATAAGGATGCAATGACAAAAATAACAAACTATAGGCCAATATCCCTGATGAATTTAAACAAAAAAATCCTCAAAGTACAAGCAAATTGAATCTAACAACACATCAGGTATGATTTATACTAGGAATGCAAGGATGGTTTGGTTTATGCAGATCAATAAATGTGATACAACACATCAACAGAGTAAAAGACAAAATTGTATGGTCAACTCAATAGACGAAGGAAAAGCATTTGATAAACTTCATTATCCCTTCTTAATAAAAACTGTCAAAGAACCAGGCATGAAAGGGACATACCTTAAAATATTAAAGACTATATGCAATAAGCCCACAGTTAACATCATATAAACTAGAAAACTTGAAACCCTTTCTTTTAAGAACTGGAATAAGACACAGATGCCCACTTTCACTACTATTACTGAGTGTAATACCAGGAGTCCTAACCAGAGCAATCAGGCAAAATAAAAAAATAAAAGGCATCTAAAATTGAAAAAGAGAGAAGGTGGCCAAGATGGCAGACAGAAGTGTGCTCTGGGCTCTTAGTCTCTTAGTCTCTTCCCCCAGACTCCCAACAGCAATAGGGGGGCAAGAGGGCAGTGCACATCACCTGCCCACAGGATACACAAAAAATACTAGCGATTCCTACTCTCTAGTCACCTGGCAGGTGCACAGGGGAGCTGCAGTCACAGATACAACCCCTAAGCAAATGTAGATTTCCAGGGTTGAGATGTTAAAATAGTGCAAGCTGCAGCACCCTGGGCTTGCAAGTCAGTTATCTCTTCTCTCCACAGCAATTCAGCTACATAGCCTGTAGGTCTTTTTACGAGTCCAGAGGTTTACTGTGGTGGAGGGGCCCTTACACTGTTCCATTTGCAGCATCCTCTGGAGAACTGTGGAGTCTGGGCTTTTCTCCTCTTTTCCTTTCCCACATGTGGATGTTTTCCCTCTGGTCCTGTTGAGCAGTTCATCTCATTTCTATCTTCTCTTCACTCTCATCTCCTTCCTCTCCATGGATTTTTAGTGCTATAGCTCAGACAATCAATGCAATGTAGGTATCTATTCACCATTTTCAATTCTCTCCATGACAGTGGCTATTATCCAGGATGCTTCTAGTCCACCATCTTGCTCCCTTGTCTCCTGAATTCAGATTTTTTGCTTCAGTCATTATGCTTTCTCATTCTAGTCTTCAAGAGGCATTTCTTTAATTCATCATAAGGAATCATAAATCAACAAAGAGGCAGCCATCATCAAGTAGTCCATGAAAGTCCCCTAAGGTCCTGTTTCCCTACAGTCACTCAAAAACTTTTAAATTTCATAAGTGAACTTATTAATGTTGTACACTATTCTTAGTAAGTATTTGTGGAACAAAGGAATAAACTTGTAAAAACCTCTACATTCTAGTTTCAGCATTTTGTTAAGCTGAGGGACTCAGAAATAGTCTGTAGGGATATTCTCCACTCAAATTTCACCTCTTTTCCTTTAGTTTAATATTTGTGCTGTTAAATTAGAGGCAATTTGAGTCTTACTTTCTTATTTCTAATTATATTACCTAGATTTTGAAAATATATACTTCCCACTGGTTTTCACACCCTTCTCTTTTATTAGTTGGATTTTATTCTAAGGACACAGTATGTTCAGTCATTGCTCTGAATTTGATTGGGGGGGTAGGTTTAGGGTTTTTTCCTATGCAATTCTGTTGAATATAAACACATAAAGGAAGCTCATTCAAAATTTTTGATAATGTACAAGAGAGATTGCAGGTCCAATTTCAGATCACTTTAGTAAAGTAAATATAGTAGAACACTCTGTAGGTTGACCACAAAGGGACTATAACAAACTGGTCACCATACAGAGGTGGTCAATATAAGGAACTCCCATTGAGTATATGTGGTGCATGTCCAGTCTATGAAAACTGGGTCAATTTAAGGAGGTGGTCAAGGAAGGGAAATGGTCAACTAAAGAGGTATTACAAGGAAGTGAGCCATATAAACTTTTTCGTTTCTCTTGGTAAAGAAAAGTTTGGTTAATACTATAGTCTTATTTATTCAATATGTAATACCATTATGTCTAAAATAATGCCAATACCTAAATTTAAAAATATTTTATTACTAAAACATTCTAGTGATTATCTGAGCCATCAATGAGTCATCTTTTTGCTGGTGGAGAATCTTGCCTTTATGTTGGTGGTTTCTGACTCATCAGGTCAGTAGTTGCTGAATGTTGGGGTGGCTGTGGCAATTTTAAAAAATAAGACAACAATTAAGTTTGTTAATTAATTGACGTCAATTAATTGACGTCATTTAATTTTATCTTTCACAAAAGATTTCTCCATAGCATATGATATTGTTTAATGGCATTTACCCACAGTAGAACTTCTTTCAAATTGGAGTTAATTCTTTCACACCTTGCCACTGCTTTTTCAACTAAATATATGTAATATTCTAAAATATTTGCTGTCATTTCAATAGTGTTCACAGCATCTTCATAAGAAATAGATTCCAGAGAAAGGCCCGTTCCTTTCCGTCTGGCGGCAGCCATCAGGTGAGCCAAGATGGGTGCATACAAGTACATCCAGGAGCTGTGGAGGAAGAAGCAGTCTGATGTGATGCGCTTTCTTCTGAGGGTCCGCTGCTGGCAGTACCGCCAGCTCTCTGCGCTCCACAGGGCTCCCCGCCCCACCCGGCCGGATAAAGCGCGCAGACTGGGATACAAGGCTAAGCAAGGTTATGTCATATACAGGATTCGTGTGCGCCGTGGTGGCCGCAAGCGCCCAGTTCCTAAGGGTGCAACCTATGGCAAGCCTGTGCATCATGGTGTTAACCAGCTAAAGTTTGCTCGAAGCCTGCAGTCTGTTGCTGAGGAGCGAGCTGGACGCCACTGTGGGGCTCTAAGAGTCCTGAATTCTTACTGGGTTGGTGAAGATTCAACGTACAAATTTTTTGAGGTTATCCTCATTGATCCATTCCATAAAGCTATCAGAAGAAATCCTGACACCCAGTGGATCACCAAACCAGTCCACAAGCACAGGGAGATGCGTGGGCTGACATCTGCTGGCCGGAAGAGCCGTGGCCTTGGAAAGGGCCATAAGTTCCACCACACTATTGGTGGTTCCCGCCGTGCAGCTTGGAGAAGACGCAATACTCTCCAGCTCCACCGTTACCGCTAATATAAGTAATGTTTGTAAAATTCATAACCTAATAAACAATTTAGGACAGTCATGTCTGCTTAAAGGTGTTATTTGTCTGTTAAACTAGTCTGCAGATTGTCTCATGAATGCTTTGTCAAATTAAGTGCAATAATGTTTGAAGACAGTACGTAATGGTGTATCTTGTTTCTAATAAGATAAACTTTTTTGTCATTGCTTTATCTTATTAGGGAGTTAAATGTCAGTGTTTAAAACATGATGTATGGTATAATAGGTGTAAAATAAATTTCTTGAAAAGAGGAGTGCTGAAACTACCCTGTAGATTTGTTTGGTGCATGTGGTGAAACCTACAGCTTGACTGGGGTGATGGCAATGCTCTGCTGGTTTACTTTCAGGTGGCTGGAGTTTGGCAAACAAATATTTTAAATTGGGTTTTGTTTGGAGATTTGCGTGACCGTTTCTCCAAAAGTTCCCAAAATGCCACCATTTTGCAGAACTGAATAAACTTACTTCAAGAGGCTTTTAACAAATGAGACCTATCTGGACAAAAACAAAATTGCCTCACTCTCCACTGTACCATTTAAGTTAACATAGGAAATGAAAACTGTTCCTGATTCAATCTTATAGCTCCCTGAAATCTAGAGTCCTGAATTATATACATAGTAGTAGTGGTATAGTAGTGGTATTTACACTGTATTTTGAAACTGATAGAATTGAATGTTAAGCAAATAAGAATTACTAACCTTAAGTTTGTAAGCTAGTAAAATCAGTGCTATGGTGGGAAGCTACTAAGCTAGTGGCCATTAAAAAAATACTTTTCAAGTGTGAGGTTAGAAAATTGAAGTTTTTTTTTTTTTAATTGAAGTTATTTTTTAAGCAAGATTTTTAAAAGCCTGTAACGTTAATTTGTGACCATTATGAATCCCCCCACAGCCATATTAGAGGTAAAGGTATAGATGGCTGCTTAAAAGTACCTTTTCTCTGTGCAATGAGTGTAATAAATCATCTTGAATCAACCCATTCTTTACGGTTCCAGGGAAAAGTCATAGTTGGTATCCATATAAGTTAATGGTCTTTGATCTAACCTTACACATCTACAGTTATTTTTCTCCTCCCTGCTCAAATCACACTAAGTATCCATAGCATTTTGCAAAATTAGGCCATTGTATGCTCACCTTCATTTTAAACATCCTACCACATTTGTTGTATTAATGTTTCACGTCTTCTAGGATGATGTTCCCCAGGGTATGTTTGAGTGTTAAGGAAATAAAAGTGGAATTTCTCCATTTCATCCATATTATCAGTTTGCTGATTTAGTAGTTTGATTTCAAAATTGGTTTTTCTGAGCCAATTTTTCACCTATGTTCTTTAGGGGTTTCCAAAGGCTCAGTTAATTGGTTTCCAGAAAATATTCATAGTAAGCTCATACAACTTTTTTTTTTTTTAATTTTTTATTAAATCGTAACTTTGTACATTGATGCATTTATGGGGTTCAGGGTACTGCTTCGATATATAACTTCTTGAGACCTAAGACCTAAATAGCTTTCTACTCAAAAAATGGCATACTATACATTCCATACATTTTGATTTTGTGTAGAAGTTGTTCAACTAAAGGAATAAATGTTTATTAAACTAAAAAAAAAAAAAAAAAAAGAAATAGATTCCATTTCAGGAAACTTCTTTGCTCATCCCTAAGAAGCAACTCCTCATCTGTTAGAGTTTTTATTATGAGATTGCAAGGAATCAGTCACATATTTAGGTTTCACTTCTAATTCTAGTTCTCTTGTTCTCTTGCCACCACATCTGCAATTACTTCCTCCATGGAAGTCTTGAACTCCTTAAAGTTATCCATAAGAGTTGGTATCAACTTCTTCCAAACTTTTATTAATGTTGATATGATAACTTCATTCTATGAATCACAAATGTATTTAATGACATCTGGAAAAGTGAATCCTTTCCAGAAAGTTGTCAGGTTTTCAACAAATTTTGCTAAGGTCCATTTTAGAAAACACAACCTATGACATGAATTTTTTCAATATTAATAATAATACTAGAAAGTTGAAATCAATCTGTGATCCGTGAGCTACAAAGTGGATGCTATCTTATCAAGCAAAAAACAGTATTAAGCCACTTCGACATTTCCAGGAGAGCTCTTGGTGACTAGTTATGTTGTCAATGACTACTAATGTTTTGAAAGTCATCTTTTTTCTGGGCTGTAAGCCTCAATGGTGGAATTAAAATATTCAGTAAACCATACAGTAAATAGATGTGTTGTCTAGGCAATGTTGTTTCATTTATATAGAATGAATATAAATGAAGGGCACTAGGATTTTAAGAAGGGTAAATGAGCACCAGCTTATACTTGGTGTTATCAGTTGCATTAGCTCTTAATGAGAGGGTCAACTTGTCCCTTGAAACTTTGAAGCCAGAAGTTGACTTTCCTCTGCCTATGGAAGTTCTATATTGGCATCTTCCTCCAGTAGAAGACTTTTCTATACATTGAGAAGTCTATTGTTTAGTGCAGCTTCCTTCATCAAATAACTCCGCTAGATATCCTGGATAACTTGCTGCAGCTTCTGCATCAGCACTTGGTGTTTTATATTGCACTTTTCTAGGGTGGAGATGGCTTCCTAAGCCTTCTGAACCAACCTCTCCACTAGTTTCAAACTTTTCTTCTGCAGCTTCCTCATGTCTTCTCAGACTTACAGAATTGAACAGAATAAGTGTCTGGGTCTAGATTAGGCTTTGAATTAAGGAAGTGGTGTGTCTGGTTTGACCGTCTAGCCAAACCACTAAAACTTTCTCCAATTAGTTGTTTTGCTTTCTTATCATTCATGTGTTAAACAAAGTAGCACTTTTAATCCTTCAAGAACTCCTTATATTCATAACCTGGCTGGTTGTTCAGAACTAGAGGCCCAGCCTTCAGTCTATCTCAGCTTCTGACATGCCATCTTCACTTACCTTCATCATTTCAGTTTTTGATTTAAAGCAAGAGAAGTGTGTGGGGTGGTGCCTGTGGCTCAGTGAGCAGGGCGCCGGCCCCATATGCCGAGGGTGGCGGGTTCGAACCCAGCCCTGGCCAAACTGCAACAACAAAAAAATAGCCGGGCATTGTGGCGGGCGCCTGTAGTCCCAGCTACACGGGAGGCTGAGGCAGGAGAATCGCCTAAGCCCAGGAGTTGGAGGTTCCTGTGAACTGTGTGATGCCACGGCACTCTACCGAGGGCCATAAAGCTAAACTCCGTCTCTACAAAAAAAAAAAAAAAAAAAAAAAAAAGCAAGAGAAGTGTGACTCTTCCTTTCACTTGAACACTTATAAGCATGGTGGGGTTGTTAGTTGGCCTAATTTGAATATTGTTGTGCCTTAGACAATAGGGAAGCCTGAGGATGGAAAGAAAGATGGGGAAACAGTCAGTCAGTGGAGCAGCCAGAACACACGTTTATTAAATTTGCTGTATACACTTTGTATACAATTACAATAGTGGCATCAAAGATCACTGATTATAGATCACCATTATTACTTCACAAACATAATAATAATAAAAACCTTTACAATATTGCAATACTTGCCAAAATATGGTGCAGAGACACAAAGTAAGCACATGCTGTTGGGAAAGGGCACTACCAAAGATTGCTGCAAATATACATTTTTTTAAATTTCAAAATATTACGAGAGTACAGATGCTTTTGGTTACACAGATTACTTTTATAATGTTTTTGAGTCAGTGCTATGAGTACACCTATCACCCACATAGAGTTCATTGTACCTATTAGGCAGCTTTTTGCCTGTCCCCTCCTCCCCTCTCTTCCCTGCTTGATTTCTAGTGAGTTTTAGTTCCCTCTGTGCACATGGGTGCTCATTGGTTAGTTCCAATTTAATAGTGAAGACATGTGATATTTATTTTTTCATTCTTTAGATACTTAGGATAGTAGCCACCGATCTTTAATTTGTTAAAAGAAAAAAAAAGCTATGTAATATCTATCAAAACACGATAGAGTGACAGGAAATGAAAGAAGGTACACACAGCTATATTTGCTTTAGGTTATTATCAAGTTAATGTTAAAAAGTTTTATAGGGTTAAATAAAAATTTTACTATTAAGCGACTATACAATAATATGATGCTATCTAAAATTCAGAGAACACATCAAGTAAAAACAAATCAATACCCTTTCCTTTAAGAAGATGAGAAGCTTGTGGGGGATGGACTCACATGTTTAATGGAAGCTTGATATAATGTGAGAGATACTGCACTTTTTTCATGTGTTGAGGGATAGAGAGTCATATTATTTCAGAAGAGTATTTGAATACGCTAAAATTTAATGAACCTAGATAATGAATGGGTTTCCAGAACGGTCTTCTATATTTGTTTCTTTATTTCTCACTTTGCACATTTGAAGAATGGTGGATGCATTTTTTTAAAAACAAATACATATATAGAAGTTCCTAAAATATTAAAGAAGGAAGAACATACACAATAATGTGCCACATTTTATGACAGATAAGTATAAAATCAGCTGGAATAAAAGGCCACAAGGATGTATAGAATCAAAACCACAGAGGCACAGTAAAGAACTCAATTAAGATTAAAAGCTCCATATGTCTGATCTTCACAAGATCTTTCATCTTGGCAGTCTCACAGCGTAGGTGAGTAATGGAATAAAGAGAAAAATCCCATTAATCAACTTATTTTTCAACATTTATTTAACTGAAATATTATTGTAGAATGGAGCTTACTTTTGTGTTAAGTACCTAGCTCAGAGCAAAATAAAATTTTGTCTCTGGATCATCTGTTTTAGCCAATGTGGAAACCGAAAGAGAGGTTCTGTGCATGGTATTACCAACGTTACTATTCTCCTGACTCAAATTGTAAACTCTCAAATCCCTCTACTAAATCATTCCATTCTTTTATTTTTTTTTAAGGACAGTGAACTGCTGAATATCTTAAAGAGTCTTTCATATAAACCTAATAATCAAGCAATTCATTTGACTGCTTCTGTAATGAGAAGGAAACTGTAATTGTCTTTTGTGAAGGTGAAAAGTATATTAAGAAAGCACCTAGTATACACAGGTAATCTATCCAGATTGTACCCTACCACCATGGGATCATACCCATCACTACACAGTAATTCGCAGCTAAACACACAGAGTACTATACATTCTCTACCTCTTACATTTTCTCTAAGGAGTGTAGCATTGATTACAAGAACTGCGGTACATTCAGTGCCCTAAAATATTTAAGCACTGTGGTCAAATTTCATGTTGAAATATGGCATTCCTATGACTTAAAACTTAAATTTTAGTAGTTTTGCCTGTTAAAATCACTAAAGCCATTAAGAATTTTAAAAAGATGATTTCATGCTTAATAGAAATGATAAGAACTTTAAGAGTCACATGCCCTGGTAGGTAGCTGTTCTTCAGGCTTTCATCAGTAAGAAATTTAATCATTACTATTTCATTATGATTATCATTAGTATTATTTGATACCAATAGGGGCTAAGAAAGGACGATTTTAGTTGGCATTCTGTGTTTCCTTAAAGAAATGAGCCACTGGTCTTTTACAAAGCTGGAGCCATGACAATTGTTTAGAATTCAATCTATAGACCTGTTTCACACAAGGGAAGATTTAAATCTTTCTTTTTATTTGTAACCTCATAAAACTGATGCACCTCTTTCAAGGTAATTAAGCTCAAATCACAAAAAGATTTGGCTGCAAGGCTCAGGGGAGCTGGTAATAAGATAGTCAGCCTTTTATCTTCATGCAGTTGGTGTGAGAGTGTCTCGAGCTGATAGTGGATAAAAGCAGCAAGTGTACACCAATGGATTTGGCATTTCTGAAAGCCAAGTTCATGATTTTTGCTGTTTTCATGTTTCACTTGCTAACTGGACTTTTGATTAATCATTTCAAGGGTGGAATTATGCTATTAAATGCTTCTGTACTTTTCACATTAGATGTCCCTTAAATTAAAGTTTATGTTTATCCTCACTATCAACATTTAAATAGTCAGACATTATGATTCCCTTTGGCTTCACAGACAAGTGACTTATAGTATAATAATGCATAAAAGGTTGCTGATTAAATCAGTATTTGACCCTACAGTGAACCAAAATGCTTTTCTTAGTCATCTAACCTGGTCAGTTGTATTTGGGAGCCTTTCAAGGAAAAGTCCTAATGCTAAACTCTTTCCCTTCAGTTTGAAGATGGCAAAGAGAAAGAAGAGGGTATATGTGGAAAGGAAATTTGTTTTTCCCGATGTGTACCACACACCACGCATTTCATAATAAATACTTAATGAGATTTCCATTATTTTCCTGACTTCTGGAAAAGGTATTATAATTTTCATTTTACAAAATGAATGAAGTTCACTGTTTGAATATTACTTCTTTGTTTACCAATAAGAATTTTATCTCCTAGATTTTTGTTTATTTTGTAATTATTAAAACTGGTGTGATTAAATCTTTGCAAAATTAATTGAAAGGTGTGTTAAACTTGTAGGAGAAATGTAATTTAGGTTTTTAAGTAAGAAATGTCTTACTTAAGTACTAAGTTTGATAGCTGATATCTCTGACTTTTCACTTGGACTTTTTTTTTTTCTTATTGTGAAGGTACAGCCTCATTCTTTCAAAACACATATTTTGGCTTATAAGTATATTTCAAAACATTTTGGAGCAATTTTTGTGAAAACATGATTAAGTCAAAAATTTGTGTTAGTTTAGAATATGAGTTCCACTGGGGAACCAGTGTAGTGCAGACAGTTCAAAATATCAATGAAGTGTTTGGGAAGAATGTGGCTAATGAATTCACATGGACATGGATGATTTGAAAAGTTCTGCTCTGGGGATTCTAATCTTGAAAATGAACTATGAGGGAAAACTGAGACCAAAGTGGATAATGATAAGCTGAAAGCTGGAGTGGAAGCAAATCCATCTCGACCTACATGTGAATTAGCAGCAAGGTTTGACATTACTATTGCAACAATATTGGATCACTTGAAAGACATCAGCAAGGTAAAGAAGCTGGATAGATGGGTTTTGCGTGAATTAAATGAGAGTCAGAGGGAAATCATCTCAAAGCTTGCCTTCCTTTGCTGTCACAACACGAAGAGAAACCATCTTACTGTGACACACAATGAAAAATGGATTCTTTTTGACAATCACAAGCATTTGGCACAAAGGCTGGCAAGGTGTTGACATAGAGACCAAAACAAAATATTTATGAAAAAAGCTAATGGTGTCTGTTTAGTGGTCCGGGGCAGGTATTATCCACTACAGCTTCATGAAACCTGGTCAATCCATGACAGCTGATGTCTACTCCAACCAACTGGATGAAATGATGAGGATGCTTGTGATTAAGCAGCTGAGATTTGTCAACAGTAACAGACCAATCCTCTTGTAAGACAACACTCCACCACATGTAGCACAAACAATGCTGCTCCAACCACAGAAGCTGGATTAGGAAATTCTCTGTCATCCACTGTGTTCACCAGACCTTGCACTGACCGATGACCACTTCTTCCAGTCTTCGGACCACTTCTTTCAAGGAAAAATATTCGATTCTCAATAAGCTGTGGAAAATACCATTGGTGATTTCATTACCACTCACTCTCCAGGCTTCTTTGCTGCTGGCATAAACAAGCTACTGTAACAAGGTAAAATTGTGTCGATATTTTAAATGAATCCTTTGATTAATTTTGCTGCTTCTTGTTTGAGATAAAATAAACTTGACTTTTGATTTGAATCGGACAACTCAGATTTAATGACCTAATACTTTATGTCTAAAATGCCAAAAAGAACAAGAATGTTTTCTATCCATGAAACATCAAATATTTTTGGCTGATTAATTTGTATCAATAGGGTATGTCTTTACTTTTTTTTCCTTATTAAAAATTTAAATAATATGGAAGTAGAAAAAGAAGACAGTAAAATTACATAAAAATCACTTTTAACAGTCATATCCATATCCTCATATACTTTGTAACAACTAATTGTAAGTTGTAACTGTTAATTTGTAAGCCAATATTTTTTTCAATAAATTTTAACAATTTATTAGTAACACCTTCCTGTGTTAATAGAGGTGGATGTCTTTCATGGCTATATTTTAATTCTTCATATGCAATGTCAGTTCATTAAACTAATCTTGTCTTAGTGGACATGTAAGACTTTTTTTTGTTATTGTAAGTAATACTGTAGTAAACATTCCTGTGAATATTTTTGCATATTTATCTTATCATTTCCTAAGGATAACTTACTAAAGTTAGTGGGTCAAAACCTATGAACATTTACAGATTCTGTACATATTCATTAATCTATTCATTCATTCATTCATTCATTTTTTATGTATTACACAAATATTTGTATGTTCTCTATACCAGGCATAATTTTAGGCAATTGAAATATATCAGTGAATCATATGAGGACAATTAATGACAATTAAGGTTATGGGGGGAGGAGGAAAATCAGAAAGAGGGACGGAGGGATGGGGGTGGGGCCTTGGTGTGTGTCACACTTTATGGGGATAAGACATGATTGCAAGAGGGACCTTACCTAACAATTGTAATCAGTGTAACCTGGCTTATTGTACCCTCAACGAATCCCCAACAATTAAAAAAAAAAAAAAAAGAAAGAAATATATCAGTGAATCAAACAGGTTTAAATCTCAGGGAGCTAACATCATAATAAGGGGAGAAAGACAATTTAAAAATACAGGGTGGTCATAGAATTCATGTTCCTTACAACTAGCTTAAATTGCACATGAGCTTTATGGCCATCCTGTGTGTATTAAATAAGTATACTATATGTTATATCAATGATGGTGCATTCTATAGCAAAAACAAACAGTCCACAGTTGAGTGTTGGTAGTGAATTGGCCAAATACAATTTTCAACAGAGCAGTCAGAGTAGGACTTTTTGAGAAATTGTCATCAAGTAAACACTTGAAAAATTATATCGATCTGCATATAGAATAAGAGTATCTATATCCCCAAATCTTTGTCAATATAGGGTGTTATCAATCTTTTCAATCTTGTCTGTAAAAATGATACCACATTCATTTTTAGATGTCAGTCTTTTCAAGTATTTAAGAATTGCTTATTATTTCTTCACTTGAGAGTCTACTACTACTCTGGTCTTTATCCATTCTTTTATTGCATGATTTTTTTGCCTATTAATACCTAAGTGTTCTATGTATAGTATGTACATTAAATTTTTTTTGTGTATGTGAATACTTTTGGAGGTTTTTTGTATTGTATCTATATGATTGTTTTTGTGCCTAATTCTCACAGAGGATTCTTTCTTATTGTTTGGAAGAAGTTAAAATATGACGTCACTGCAGAGCCTACCCTAATAAACCTACCCCTGAACTATCTTGTGTTATATAATTTCATATGTTGTTTTCCAAATTGTTTTTATGCATTTTGTCTCTGTTGTTCAAGGAAATCACTAGCTGTGATCAAATGAGTAGAAATTATTAAAGCAATAGCTCTGAAGAAACATGGCTTAAAACAACAATGAAAAATCCTGCTATGGAGCAGTTTATCGTGACCCCATCTGGGTTTCACCAACAGCTCAGTATAAAATACTGCTACAGCCTGCTTCTTGGAGACCCACAACTACCATATCGGTAGAGTTGCCATGGTTCCTCAGACTTCCCTCTCTAAGCTCACAGGAGGGCACAGACTCTACAATGTCTTGGCAGCAACAGACAAACCCCATCCCCAGACTTCGATATGCTGCCTTCTTGTCTCAAGCTCAAACTTCCTTTGCAACAAGGAATGAAGGTGAAATCAAACTCATCTTCATAACTAAATCCTGGTGTAAGTAGGAAGATTGGTCCAGAGAAAATAGAAGTTTATTTGAAGGTGATCAGTGAAGGTGCCCCTAGAATTCTTGGGATAACTAGACACCCGTGCACAACCTGCCCTAGTCCAAGTTGTTTTGCTAATGAAAGAAGGAAACCTCAGAACTAGATGAGAGTGTGCTGTAATGACTTGTAGCCCTTCTAAATGGAGTCAAAATAAGCCCTTAAGTAATGTAGCATTTCACTAAGCTTTACAAGCGAAATCGGTGTTCACTTTTTTTTTTTTTTTTAATTTTTTTATTAAATCATAAGTGTATACAATGATATGATTATGGGGCATCATACACTCACTTCATTTTTATCCCAGTGGTTAACATAGCCTTTCCGGCGTTATCTCAGTTACTGTGCCAAAACATTTATATTCTACATTTACCAAGTTTCGCAAATACCCCTGTAATATGCACCACAGGTGTGATCCCACCGATTCCCCTCCCTCTACCCACCCCCCCCTTTCCCACTTCCCCCTATTGTTAAGTTATAGTTGGGTTATAGCTTTCATGTGAGAGTCCCAAATTAGTTTCATAGTAGGGCTGTGTACATTGGATATTTTTTCTTCCATTCTTGGGATACTTTACTAAGAAGAATATGTTCCAGCTCCATCCATGTAAACATGAAAGAGGTAAAGTCTCCATCTTTCTTTAAGGCTGCATAGTATTCCATGGTATACATATACCACAATTTATTAATCCATTCGTGGATCGATGGGCACTTCGGCTTTTTCCATGACTTAGCAATTATGAATTGGGCTGCAATAAACATTCTGGTACAAATATCTTTGTTATGTTGTGATTTTTGGTCTTCTGGGTATATGCCCAGCAGAGGAATTACAGGATTGAATGGCAGATCTATTTTTAGATCTCTGAGTGTTCTCCATATATCCCTCCAAAAGGAATGTATTAATTTGCATTCCCACCAGCAGTGCAGAAGTGTTCACTTTTACATACCTGTCTGAGGAATATGATAGCAATGACCACTGCTAAAATGCTTCTAACAAAAAAGCAGTAGGCGGCGCCTGCACTCAGTGAGTAGGGCAGCGGCCACATATACCAAGGCTGGTGGGTTTGAACCTGGCCAGGGCCAACTAAAACAACAATGACAACTTCAACAATTAAAAAAAAAAATAGCCGGGAGGCGTTGTGGCTGGCGCCTACAGTCCCAGCTACTTGGAAGGCTGAGGCAAGAGAATTGCTTAAGCCCAAGAGTTTGAGGTTGCTGTGAACTGTGATGCCATAGCACTCTACCAGGGGTGACATAGTGAGACTCTGTCTCAAAAAATAAATAATTAATTAATAATAAATAAACATAAAAATAAAAAAATATTAAAAAGCAATAGTCCTTATGAAACTTTTCATTTGGTGGAGGGAGGTCAATATACCAAAATATTAGACCACCTGAATGCATTGAACACAGACGATCATTTACCCATCTACTTCCTGACTTCTAGACAGCTGATGCACTGGGGCTATGTACTTCTCAATCAGGGGTTACCGACTGTGTCAGGACTGTGCCTCAGTATCTCCTGAATGCTGTTCTACTCACTTTTTTTTTTTTTTCCATGCCTGGATATCTAATTCACTTTATCTCAAACTTCAATCACCAGAACTGTCTGCCTTCTTTTCTCACTGCTGTGTCATGGCTCCTTGGAATCTAGATGTACTGCCTCTGTTTGTCCACTGAGATGTTCATTCAGTCATTGAAAGAGAAACATTACTTGAGCATCTTCTTGGGCGCTGAGCACCTTCGTGTGCACTAAGCACCTTGTAAGGAATTGAGAATACAGCATTGGTGCATGGCCGATCAATGCCCACAGACGTTTTACCATCTAGTGAAGGAGCCAGTCGCATAAATACGTACTAAAAGTGCACTATTGAAAGTGATATGATAGAGTCATAAAAGGAACACTTCAGAAGGATGGAGAATGGTGGGGGGGAGGCCGTGGGATAAATAGATGAGGTCATGCTAGAAATGAGTACAGAACTCTAATGATGTATCTGGCATATGAGCTAAACTCTCCTTTCTTAGCTCCGTTGCTCTTAAAGTCTACGTATTTATAGACTTCTATTTTTCTCAACAATCATTTTTGAAACCCTTTTATGGATATTACCTTGCTGTATATGCCCTAGTTTTTATAATTCTCATATCATACTGTTCTTAATAAACAACCAGGGTGTCATTTTTCATGGCTATTTTTTTCTTCTCTGCTCACTAGTTTACCAATGTACAGACCTAACTTACATGTAGCACAAACCTGACTCCACTTTCATTCCCCAGTACTAAAATGGCAGATATATTTAAAACACACATCCTGACAAAACCAATCCTGCACTCCACTGTCTCTACCTCTCTGTTTTAAGCACAGCTGGCATTCTATTAATAAGCACAGGGCATTCTTTTAGTTGCTTTCCTGAGCACAGTGACACATCGCGTGTTCACATTTAGTGCTACAGCCTTCTGCATTCTCATAATACAAAAATTCAAAAATTACATTTTTTCTCTTTATCTTTTTATCTTAATATGCAGCTGTATTTTTAAAAACTCAAAACCTACTTGCTATTCTACCATAATGTTTTTTTTAATGGAAATATCAAAATGTTAATCAATTCCTGGTAATTCACCCAGATTAGACTCATTCATCACCCAAATCATGTTAAATCAAAATTTTGCCAAATGCTAGCTAATGTGTGCATATTCTAATATGTGTGTATGCATCACCTCTTATCTCAAATGATATTTTATTTTAAAACCTAAGCAAAGAGTTAGTGGTAGGTTGTATTTATATATTTTAGATTAATGATATGTAAAACTTCCTTCTTTGCAGTATTATATTTGTTTGTAAGGTAGTATCTGACATGGGTCCTATATAATAACTAATTTGAAAATATGCCAGTGCTAGCCTCCATGATCTGTGCCTTTGTTCAGTTGCTCAAAACAAATATCCTCATCTGAGGATTTTAATTGCCATAAATCTGAAATACTAGATACTTAGAATTTTTAAAAAGAAGGCTTTTTTTTTCCCCCTAACAAGTTGATATATAAAATATCTGATGCTGGTAAGAATGTACTAAATTGGACACTATCTAATGCCACAGAGATGCTGCTGAAGAAAAACATGTAATACGAGGCCTTTATTTCTGCTCATAGTCTATGGGCTATCTAGGCAGTTTCTCTGTCAATTGCTTGGCTCTTTCATTGAACTGGGAGTCAAATGGGCAGTTCAGCTGATCAAGCCTGGGTTGACAATGGGAAAAATCATGTCTACTTAGCCTCTCATTCTCCCTCAACCAATCCCAAGATCATTATCTTGGTGAGACAAAATTTTAAGAGAAGGAGCAGAGATTAGGAAAGCCTCTTGAAGCCTAGTTTTAGAGCAAACACTCTATCATTGTTTCCACCTTCTACTGGCCATCACAAGTCACAAGATGAGAACAGTTTCAATGAGTAGGGACACAGACAGGACCACCAACTCAACATGGGTTACGTGCAAAGGTACACTGCAAGGAGATTGTGGAGAATGGAGGCGTTTTGGAAATCAGTCTACCACCTGCACTGACGTTCCTTGCTAGAATACAGGGCAGGTTATAAACTTTTATGAATACAATTAACCAAAGAGAAAAAAAAAAAAAAAACCTATTCATTGAAGAAAAGGGTAAAATAATTCTACTATAGTATGCATTAATAATTGTGTTTGTGCAGACATTTTTAATTTTTATACATTCAAATAGTGTATTTTGCTTTTTTATAAATAAACAAAGCAATTGCTCCCTAATCACATGCTGCCTTTGCATAAAATTCCAGCATATGTGTGTGTCTATGATACCCACACAGGAAAAAGAATTGAAGGGCACAAACTTGGAAACCATATTGTGCTGTGAAAATGTTTTGAAATTAAGAAAGTTGACATAAGGATAGAATCCAAGAAAAGCTACTGGCATTTGATCACTGGAAATTATGAAAAAGAGGAAGTAATGATGAAATGAGTCTAGAACATGTCTGTCAGCAGAGGCCAGGGAAAGGAGCGCTAGAACACCAGATACAAATATCCCTCTATGTTGGAAGCATGGTGATTTACCAGATTATTATAACTTTTCAAGATTATCTAATTCTTCTGCCTAATTCCTACACTACCGATCACAATGCTAAACTGAAGTGAGTTTACAAAGCAGGTTCCCATGTTTCAAACCAGAGTAAGGCTGTGGAGAAAAGGGAGCCCTTGCACACTGTTGGAGGGACTATGAAGTGATGCAGGCATTATGGAAAACAGTATAGAGGTTCCTCAACAAACTAAAAATAGAACTACCGAATAATCTGACAATCCCACTTGTGGATATATAGCCCAAAGATGTGAAATCAGTGTGTCAAAGAAATATCTGCACTGGTAGATTTATCTACTATCATTATTTAGAATCGTCAAGTAACAGAATCAACTTAAGCACCCATCAATGGATGTAATACCAAATAAAATAACCACAGTGGCGTACTATTCAAAAAAGATGAAAATTCTGTCATTTGAAACGTTGGTTTAACTTTATGCTAAGTGAAATAATAAAAGCAAATACTATATATCCTCACTTATATGTATGTGGAATCCAAAATAATCCAGCTCATAGAAGGAGAGAGTAGGATGACGGGAACCAGATGCTGGGGAACTGGGTGATCCGGGAGATGTTGGTCAAGGAGTACAATGTCTGAATTAGGAGGAATAAATGATAAATATTTGAAGTGATAGATATGTTAGTTAGCTTGATTCAATCATACACATGTCATAAAACCATTTTGTAGCCTATAAATATATAAGATTATAATTTGTCAATAAAAAATAAAGTAAGCAGCAATGTGTCAATAAACATGCTTTGTTCCTGGTTGATGATCCTTGAAATGGTGACATTGGCATTGACGTACAAAGCTGTCTTTGCTGAGTTTTAATATTGAAGATGTTCTGATTAGTGCTGCTGTACGCAGCCCTGAGTTTCTACACCTGTAATAGTAACATATGAGTTTTGAGGAACATCAGAGCACAATTTCAATGCCATCTCTCAAGGAGAAAGATAAGAGTCTTGTGAATATCATTGGATACACAAATGATAGGTTCCTTAAACTAAAGGAATCTGTGAATTCTGTCTCAAAGTGTATGCAGCTAATTTCAACTGTTATCATGTGAGATGGTTAATCTTATGTAACAACTTCGCTAGGCCACAGTACCCAGATATTGGGTCAAATGGCAGTCTAAATGGCACACTATAAAGGTATTTTTGATGAGATTAACATTTACATAAATGTCCTTATCAGCAGACTTTGAGTAAGGACAGTTATCCTCCATAATGTGGGTGCCTTCATCCTATCAGTTGAAGTTCTTAGGAGAAAAAAGACTGGGATTCCCCCCCATCCTGTGCAGACTCCAGCTGCAACATTAACCTTTTCCTGGGTTGCAACCTGCTAGCCTTCCTGCAAATTCAGACTTCTCAGCCTCCACAATCATAAGCTAATTCTTTAAAATCTTTCTTTTCATTTCTCTTTCTCAAAACCCTGACTGATAACATCACTTTTTGTGTTTTGCCATGTTTCAATCTATTCAACAGTTCTTTGCACTCCTTACTGATGGTAGATACAATCACCCACATCCTCTTCCTGGGAACTCAGGAAGACCACACCTTCTATGCTCTTAACATTTACGCTGAACCTACATGACTGAATTTTGGCCAAAGAGAAATCAGCGGAAACAATGTAAGTCTCTTTGAAGCATAGCCTTTAAAAACATCTTGCATAATTCTCCAACTCTCTTTCTGTTGCAAAGCATATATTCCAGATGACATGCAAACAAGATGGAGAAAGGATGTCAGACCCATATAAAACCAGAATGAATGTGAATGAGAAATAATCTTTCATTATATTCAGGGACAGGAATATAGGAATTAATTTCTTACTGCAGCATAGTCTAGCGTTGCCTTACTAATACCCAGCATCAGTCAAGTTGCTATTAGCAGTAATAGAAAACCCAAAGTCAAATTGGTCTCAACAACATGGAAATACATCATCTCACCTAACAGGAGGAGAATAGCTTACAGAGGATTCAGGACAGGTTGGTCGCATGGCTTCATGGTGTCACCAAATGCATTAGTTTTGTTTAAATGTCTCTATGTTGTCTTATTTGGTGTTTCAGCTTTGCCTTTGTGCTTAGTCCTACTTATAATCATAAAATAGGTGCAGCTAAACCAGATTTCCCATTGAAAACATCTCATCTTCCCAGGCTACTCATACCTCCACAGTCCTCACTCATGCCTCATTGGACAGAACTGAGTTCTGTGTGATACGTACCTACCCCTACACCATCATGGCAAGAGATTGAGAACACTGATTTTATTAAGTAAGTTAGGACTTCCTTCTGGGACTAAAAGGTAAGTGAGCTATCTTCTGAGTCATGTGAAAAGAAGTGAAGATATGAACCAAATCAAAGCTCTGTCAAGAGTGTATACCACTATTTTATCTTCTATTTTTATTTATATATATTAGTTGTCTATTTGTTGAGACTTTGGAAAAAAAAAGAGGAAGAAGTTAACTGATGACTCCATACTGAACCTCAGAGTCATAGCCTTCTATGATAGACATACTTTTATCTGACAATGTGAATGTTACTTTTTTTGTACTATTATTATTATTGCTCAATATTTTGTTGCAGCGATTGTCTGATTTATTTTCTGAATGTATTTATCTTTGTTTATTCTTTACGAGATTTTTGTTTCTAGTCCTTATCTTAAACATTGTTATTGTTATTAAATTTTAAGCCTTTTTTAATTCTGTGAAGGCAAAAAGTGGAACCCAAATAAACACATATATATAGAGAGAGAAAATTAAAAAAAAAAAAAAAAAGAGTGTATACCAAACTCAAGGTCTTAGGGATATTGAGGTTTGATATTATGCCCTGGAACTCTTACAGGGTCACTACCTAACCCACCAAAGCAGAAACATCCTGACCAGACTTTACCCTTTCTCCAGGGTGAAGAGTGTATAATTAAATGGCAGATTCATTTCACTGCATTGAATGACAACAATGATGTGTTGGGACAGAACATGTCTGTCCTGGAGCTTGCACCATACCCTAGTTCTGCTTGACGTGGAATGGTGTCTGTAGTTCTGGAAAACTTTCTTTGCCCACAAGGTGTCAGTGAGTCTTCTCTGTGGTAGTTAGTAGAGACAAGGCCAGTCCTTTGATTTAATCCTCCAAATGGAGGAAGAAAAAAGTGATTGGGTAATCTGTGAAATGCCTCACTGCAAATTAAATACAAAACTACACTGATTTCAGCATCACACAACAGATAAATATGTTTCATAACATATGCTGTGTGACTACATCCCTTTAACACAGCAAAACAGCAACATTGGGAGGTGGGAAAAGTCGAAGAGGTGGGAAAAAATAAAAGAACAGCTTTAGTGACAAAATTTCAACTTCCTTTACAAGATCAATTAAGTCTTCTATCACATGAGAGCCATGTAATCTCTACTCAAAAATATTAACCTAATTTATACCAAATAACCTAAGGCAAATGTAGCTTTTTGCATGCTTAATGGAAGCATACCTGAAAGGAGGCCATATATCAGGATTAGAGGGGAGTCATGGTAATTTTATTCCACTGACTAAACATTAAAATAGCAGCAATATATACCTGTCTGTTACATTGTTGTTAAGCACATTTAAAATGTCATTTTTTGCAACTAAAGAATATGATATTGGAAACCATAAAGTCTTGACTTTATCTGCATGGCCTCTATGGGAAACTTGGTGGGAGATGAAAAGGGTTAGTGTGGTTGGAGAGTTAGGATTTCTGGGTTTTATATGTAAATTAGTGTGACCTTAGGTAATTCAATTAGCCTTTCTTAGGTTAAGATCTTTATATATAATGTAATAACAATGAATATTTTCCCACAAACTTCATAGAATTGTGTTATTTAACTAAAAATCACCCCAAGGTCAGGTAGAAGAGCTGATATAAATTATCACTTCCTATTATCACTTCCTTTATCTGTTTAAGGTCCTGACTTAACCAAAGAAACTGTATGTTTTCTCTTCCCCTCTCTGTGTAAGACCAAGAATATCAATACACCTATATAGACCCTTTCACTGTCAAAGAAAACCATTTACAATTATTGAGTTCCCAGTAATAGAAAGCCAATTCCTAAACACAAGGTACTCAAGAAAACAGAAGCACAGCAGTTCTTATTTTCTCAGGAAGCGTTTGGCAAAGTGTGACTCTTTTTCCTTTTAGTGAATTTAGGATGTATGTATACATACAGAGATTATTATGAGGAATTGGCTCATACGATTATGGAGGCTAAGTCCCAAAATCTGCAGTTGGCAGGCTGGCGACCTAGCTGATGGTATAGTTCCAATCAAAGGCCAGCAGGCTCGAGACTTCAGACATTTCCTTGATGTTCAAGAGAACATTTGGTTTATTAGGTGTTTTCAAATGCATGTAATTCTATATGTTTCTGATCAGCCCAAAAGTAGTAACGCTAGAGAATGATGTACATGTTTTCCAGGAATGCCAGGGCTTTCTGTTTATAGCCCATTCTGAAGTCACATTTCCTGAATCAAATACTAAACTCACAGTCATACTCCTCCATTACCAGTGTTTATACGCTGCTGATCTGGGCTTTCCAAGGTCAGGGACAGAGGCTATTTTATTCAGTGCTGACACATGCAGTACTATGCTTGGCACATCAAACTCACAGGTGGTGCAAGAAACAGCAGTTCTGCATGGGATGAGATGTGTCTGTCAGTTCTGCTCAAAGCTTAGCCCTCAATCATTGGCATTACTGGAGTTGGTTTAAAACTTAAATTCATGAGTCCATCTTGATGTATGAAATAATATATAAGGACTGAAACCAGGGATCTAGCTGGGTGTGGTGGCTCACACCTGTAATCCTAGCACTCTGGGAGGCCTAGGCAGGTGGATTGCCTGAGCTCACAGATTTGAGACCAGCTTGAGCCAGAGTGAGACCTCATCTCTAAAAATAACTGGTGGTTGTGGCAGGCGCCTGTAATCCCAGCTACTTAGGAGGCTGAGGCAAGAGAATTGCCTAAGCCCAAGAGTTTGAGGTTGCTGTGAGCTATAACACCATGGCACTCTACCAGGGGTGACAAAGTGAGACTCTGTCTCAAAAAAAAAAAAAAAAAAAAAAAGAAAGAAAGGAAAGAAAAGAAAAGAAAAAAAGAAACCAGGGATTTTTTTTTTTTTTTTTTGAGACAGTCTCATTATGTCGACCTCGGTAGAGTGCTATGGTGTCACAGCTCACAGCAACCTCAAACTCTTGGGCTTAAGCTATTCTCTTGCCTCAGCCTCCCAAATAGCTGGGACTACAGGCACCCAGCACAATGCCTGGCTATTTTTTGGTTGCAGTTGTCATTGTTATTTAGCAGGCCCAGACCAGGCTCAAACCCTCCAGCCTTGGTGTATGTGGCTGGAGCCCTACTCACTGAGTTACAGGCGCTGAGCACAGGGATCTGTTTTTCAATAAGACTTCCAGGTAATGTCTACCCTGAGTACCTCCTCAAAGTTTGAGGAGCACTGGTTTAGATAAAGTTTTTGAGCAAAAATTAAAATATTTAGAAATAGTAGTTTCAAATACAAAAGGTATAATGTCACGTAAAAGGAGAATTGTATTCAAATACATAAAAAGATACAAGTAGAGAGTCAGCACATGTCACATTAAGAAAAACCCTTCTCAAAAAAAAAAAAAAAAAAAAGAAAAACCCTTCTCTATTCATAGTGTTTACCTTTTAGTTTATTTTCCTATTGCACAAAATCAAGTGACTACTTAAGGAGTATCAGTAGTATTAATAACTGTCCACTGTGTATAAAATAATGAATTAGAAACTTAGCCTAGCTCTATAAAGAAGGTGGAATCCTTGACTTGTATTACCCAAGACATGTGCTCAATGTATGTTCTATAAAAATATAATTATAGTCCTGACAAGATGAAAACTGAAGAGAGAGGTTATTCTGACAATGTGGGAGTATTATGCTGACAATATGGGACCCACTGTTGAAAGTGGGAAAACTTTATAGAACAAAGCATATTCTGAACTCTTTTTAGATATATTAATAGTGCTTGATTACAAAGAAGAAGGAAAGGAATTTGAAGAATATAACCAACAGCTTAGTGAAAGTTTAAGAAAAGAGAGAAAACCACATTTGGGAAGCCATAAGGCAGAGACATTGACCAGAAGGGAAAATGTAGATTGAGATGTGGAGAAAAGTGAGAATAGAAAAAGAAACTAGAGATGGGATGTGCATGGAGATGGAGTCAGAGGGAGAAAAAGAGAGCAAAAGGATCAATTATAAACCTGTGTGCCAAGGAGAGGGACTTGGCTTAGGCTATACAACTCAAACGTGTGAAGACCCTGGCATGAGGGATTCTGAATTTTTTTTAACTCTCAGCTGGGCTGGATGTGAACACTTTCAGATGTTCTCCTTTTTTGTAGCTACAGCCAAAAGAAGGATGAGAACTGAGTTTGGAACTCTATTCTAATCATATTTTTCTCCTCGAATGTAGGAGGTGTTGAAAATAATAAGATTATTCCTAAGATACCATTCCTTAGCTTTCTATGGAAGAAGTATTATTTCCAGTATAAGATAACAATCTCTATTCAGGAGAATTAAAACCTCCCCAGAAGGGATGGAGTATTAAAATCATCCTAAAGTACTTTGTTATTATAAAAATCACATTTTTATTTACCCTAAATTCACAAGGAATGTCACGAGAATTTAGTTACTTTGACAGGCCTTATTGCAAAAGCAGGTCATTGTTCTCTTGTGTGTACCTTTTTCAAAGGATGGTATTAAATGAGGCAAAAGCTACATTAGAATTCAGTAAATTGGGCACCTTTCCTCTGTTGTAACCACAATTTATTGACATCTTTATATGGACGTGTTCATGTGCTTATGCATTTTAAAAAACAAGCTCCCAGGCTGTGCCAATTTCTAGTGCCAACTACCAAGTAGCTATAATCATTGCTATTTTAGTATCTGTATTCACTTCAAAGAAACCCAAAGTAATGTAGTTCCATGAAAAAGCCTTGAAGTTGACTAAGCCCTTGGGATATCAGCATTTCTAAAGGAAAGAGGTTCAGTTTACCCTGCTATTTATAAGCTTATTAAAAAGGAAAGATTAGAAATAACATTGCAAGGGTCTCCCTAAATTTTATGCCTGCAATTCTTAGCTCATATTGTAAAAAAAAAACACAGAGTATAAAGCAAGAGGATATTATCTAGTCATACTTTGAACCAAAGCAGGAAAACCCAAAAGTTCCTGTGTTTCTCTGGCCAAATGTGTTGAAGATCATCTGGTAAAGCCAGACATCTTGCAAAGATCCACATATTGGCCAAGCGCAGCACCTCACGCCTGTAATCCCAACACTTTGGGAGCCTGAAGCAGGTGGATCGCCTGAGCTCAGGAGTTTGAGACCAGCCTAAGCAAGAGCAAGACCCCAGTCTCTGAAAAACAGCCAGGCATTGTGGAGGGCACCTGTAGTCCCAGCTACTCAGGAGGCTGAGGCAAGAGAATTACTTGAGTTCAAGACTTTGAGGTTGCTATGATCTATGACGCCAGGGTACTCTACCCAGGGTGACAAAGTGAGACTCTTGTCTAAAAAAAAACAAAGACTCTCACATTTGGTGAGGCTTTGTCTATATCCCATTCTAGCTGACCACCCTCGCAAAGATTTCACAGATCAATCAAGTTCTACACTGACAATTTTGCTGCTCATAAACACCAAATTATCTTCTCAAATAGCATTTATAATTCTTGAAGTAGGTTGAAGCTCCTCAGATAGATCATGTAGTCTTGAAGGAAGCTTCTTTTGCAACCCACCTAGAGCACAATAGAGTGTTTTGTGCACAGAAGGTGCTAAATATTTCATTTCGAGCCTGAGTCATCATGGCTAATGTATTTACCAGGGATTTCATATTTGTCACACAAAGGCGTTTGACTCAGCCAGTATTGTAACCACATATAATTTGTTCAGAAATTGAGCCTTTTTTTTTTTATAATGGTTACAGAGTGTAATGAATCTGGAAAGAATTCAAAACCCATATTTTGTACTCACTACAAACCTTACCAAAGTGAGAAAAAGTCCGTGCTTTTTATACTCAACATTTCTAGAGAGGATCTTTGGGTAAGAAACTATTTCAGGTTTGGGGAGAGATAAAATGAGGGAGAACACATTTGTAAAACTGACATCTCTTACTTTCTCCATTAAAGCCAGTGGATTTTCTTTGGTTTTAAAGATGCATTGACAAGGAACTCTATGTCCAAAAATCTGGAAGTGGTCTTCTTGGGTAATGTTTGTAATTAAGATTGTTGATAGTGTGGAATAGTGGCCAGAGACATGAGACCCTTTATGCCTTACTCATTTAGGCTTAGAAGAGTTTACTGTGTCTGGGCTCTAAGATTTCAACCTGAATGGAAGGATCGCCTGGTGAAGAAAGAAAAAAATATATATACATATATATAATTAATATATCATATATAATTATATATATTTATAAATAATATATTAATTAATATATATATAATTTATATATACATTTTTTACTGTTTTGTAAAGGAAGTCTACTTTTCACATTTAAGCTATTATCTAACAAAATAACTACTGGTAACAAAATTAATTGTGTAGAAAGAAGATTTCAATGTCTATGACTATCACAATACCGAGTTTTTCTTAGAAAACTTTAGAACTTAAATCTATAACCCCTAGCTTCTGGCTCTTGAAGCCATGAAGCAGCCTTACTTGATAGTTAATTCTAAAAACAATACCACATCCTACACTTGGGTACCAAGTGAAACTTCTTGCAGGATATAATGGCTTGAATATATTTCTCCTAAAATTCTTAGAATATTTCTCAAAAGAGGGCTTTATCATTCATACATCCCCAAGCAAATATGTCTTTTCCTAAAACCAAGATAAGGAAAGTTTAACTCTTCAACATGGCATATTGGAAAATGTCCTAGAAGGTTTCTAATCCAATGTATAAAATAACATTGTAATAAATCTCTTTATCCATTCTAGTATTAGGGGAAAAGAGACACCTGAAAATATTTCTGTATTTTCTTGACTATGACCATGATAAAAATATATTGTTTAAAAATGTATGTAACATTTGTTTTCTTTTACCTGTATGAAGCCTGTTTACCTAGACAGGTGTATAACCTGAGCATTGACGGGTACTGTATTAACGTGGATTCATAATTTGAATTTGTTCAAGAACAAAGTAGATTTTTTTTGATAAGTGTAACCTGAAGAAAATCTGAATATCACTTAAGCTCATCAAGACACGTTCAAAGAAATATAGTTAAGCAGGCTCAGTGCCTTTAGCTCAAGCGGCTAAGGCACCAACCACATACACCTGAGCTGGAGAGTTCAAATCCAGCCTGGGCCTGTCAAACAACAATCACAACTACAACCTGGCATTGTGGTGGGCACCTGTAGTCCCAGCTATTTGGGAGGCTGGGGGAAGAAAATCACTTAAGTCCAGGAGTTGGAGGTTGCTGTGAGCTGTGATGCCACAGCATTCTACCCAGGGCTACACTTGAGACTCTTGTCTCAAAAAAAAAAAAAAAAAGAAAAAAAAGAAAGAAAGAAAAGAAAAGAAATATAGTTAAGCAATTAAATTTAATATAGGCAAAGATAATCCAAATATTTACTGAAGTATCTCAAAATAATTCAAAGAGGTTAGATTTATAAACAGAAACATTTCATAAAATTCTCCATTTTCAATCTTCTCAATAGTTCTCATATACTAAAGCCATCTTGCATGCCATCTTTCAACTCCTTCAGAATCAACGCCTAATCAAACAGTATCCGAAAACCCACCCTATGCAGATCTTTCTCATTTCCGTTCTCCACCTCTTTCCAGTATTCTCCTGGTCTTGTCTCTTTAATCTCTCTTCCAAGGTAGTGTAAAATTCTCTTCTTTGTAATGTTAAGCTCTATCTACCCATCAATGAACATTAGAAGCACAAAGCCAAGAAACTAAGCTGGAAAACTCAACATCAACTTTAGAAAGTAAAGAAAAAGAGGAAAAAGAAAAGGAAAAACTTTTATAATTTTACATATTTTGTTTTCTGTTCTTCAGTATACATGGGGCCTCCCAAAACTCTCTGCAAGAGACATTTAGCTGGGCTTCTAGAATGAAGTAAAAACAATAATTTGAATGTTGTCAAGAAATCTTTTTCCTATCTCTCTAACCATGATCATTCCTTTCTTCTCTTCAGCTCTAGAAACTGTTCTCCACTGCTCTTTGTCTAAACATGGGCAAGCATGTTCCCAGCAAGCTCTCCATTTAAAACCGTATATAGCCAGCTACTCATAGAGCAACTAATCTCTTTGTATTAGGAAGAGAATCTGATTCATTTTATATGGAATGCTCATTCAGTTACTAAAAATGCCCAAGTGGAGTGGCTTATATTTTATAGAATATTTATATTAATGTAGATACAAAAAATAATTTCTTAAAATGCAGTGGGGTGTGGTCTGAGAAGACAGCCCTGTTGGCATCAACTATAGAACCAATGATAACTTTCAATTCTGAGCAGTGAGAGTTTTCCTGATGATTTTGACAGATTTAGAGAATCATCTGGCTCTCTTCATTGTCTGCTATTTTTGTTGTACTTTATGCCATTGATATTTCAATGGTATATCCCTTATTGTAAGATGAAGTACTTTAAAAATATAGTTCTAAATGAAACAGAAGTCAGATATCCTGGAGTCACATAAAGTAGGGGAAAAAGAAGAAAGCGAACAGGGTAAAGAAGCTACAAGAATGTGAATATGCTTAACTAAGATCAATGTATCAAGTGGGGACCCTTTAGTTATTTTACTTTAGCCATGACACCTTTATCTAGGGTAAAAGGGGGAATTATTTTTTAATTGGAGCCTGCCAATAGTTGTGGAGAAGTTGTCCCTAAATGAATTAACATCGTTAGCATGATAAAAAACACACCCACCAGTGCCAGGCCAGTTTACAAATACCATGGGAACTCCCAGAAATTACCGTACATGAACTAAAAAGGAAGGACCCACAGGTCTTGTAACTCTCCACCCTTTTCTCAGAAACCATGAATATTCCACTCCCAGCCTGGCATATTATTAGGGATTAGCATAAAAAGGTAGACCCTAACCCTAACTGTGGGGTGACACTGTTCCTTTTTGGATCAGTCTGCTCTTAGGTCTTTTCTGAAAGGAGTGTACTTTGCTTTCAGTAATAAATGTATCTGTTTCTGCCTATACCTCATGCCTTAATTCTTCTCTTTTGCTTGTGACCTTCCTTCATGGAGGTGAAGAATCCTCTCCCAGTGGTTCATGGTGGTGTCATAATTATTTTTTAACTGACTTTTCACAATGTTGTAGAATCTCCATAGTTGACGACCTCCCTACATTCACCACCTCGTTAAGTTGACCCAAATTTTATAGACTAGACATGCACCACATGCATCCAAAGTACAATGGGTCTAGTTCCTTATGCTAACCACCTCATAAGTTGACCAGTTTGTTATAGTCCCTTGGGCGGTCAACTTACAGAGGTTCTACTCAATTCTCAAGTGTTAATTTTCTTAACTAAACACATCAAAACTTTTTTTACCTAAAACATTGCTTTCAAATGTGTAAAATATTAAAAAGTTTCAAAGTACTCATTGACTAGATGAGGCAACTGAGAAGACCTACCCAAGACTGTAAGCTGCTAAGTGTCAAAAAAGAACATAGCAATTTTATCCCCTCTTTACTGTTTATTTAGTTTTACCCTTGGGCCTATTCAGTGTCAGATTAAACACATTCCGTATATCGGAGGAAGATTAAACATAGGGTTGGCGAGGTTAAAGTTATTTAATTTTCGGAAGAAAACTGAAGGTAGAACCAGCAGCCTATTTAATGTGCTAGCTAAATTGGTTTGTAAGCTAGGTCTAAAGTTATATGACCCAGGGAACTCATAACAATGTAGACTTTCTTTGTATCTTAATGCCTAGGGTAACAGTACATTTCTCCATGGCTTTAACTCCATATAAGTGGTTTTAAAATGACCTTCAATCAGATACTTTCATTCTAGGTGTTCAGAAAAAATTCATATAGTGTGCAAAGCTGGATTTGAACTTTCTTTTGGTCAAACACATTCGCCAAGATTTTGCATTAAAACCTTTTTAACTCAATAAAGATGGGAGACAAAAGGAGAAAAGATCATAGCACCTCATTTGATCACGAAGAGGCTGGAGGGGAGATGGACAAAGATGGGAACTAAAGAGTTAATTACAGGAACTACAGAACCCAGAAAAACCACCACAAAAGTGAGCAGGCTGTGTTAAGTTTTCTCCCTAGTCAGGCTATACGGGTAGTCTTGATTGCTTAAGAGAGTTGGATTACTAGGAGATTCCAGATCAGATTGAAAGAGTTTACAGTCAAGATCAGATTTATACTGACAGGTATACATTAGAAGGTGGGGGAGGGTACGGAGGAGGTGAAGGTTAGTGGCCCAGAGGCTGATCAATAGCACCCAAACATATTTTAGTTGGCTCCGGCACCCAAGCTTGGGAAAGTTTGCCCAGTACAAAAATACTTTGAGGTGTTTGGGCTTGGGCAGGAGGCTTTTGAAGTGTTAGAATGACCTCTAAATTCCCGTCTTATAGAGCACTAGATGCCCCCAGGCTGTTCCTGGCAACGATAAACAACAAAGGTACTGGGTAGACTCCTGGTCCTCCTAGAATAGCTGATTGAAAGCTGTGGGTAGTCTCAGATGGGTTTTAATATGCAAATAACACCACAATAATTTACAGCACACCATTTAGATTTATTTTCACTTGTTGACATCTGATCATAGGGTCTTTAACTATATCTATTTCAAAATCTATGGGAAGTTTTAAAAAAGTTATTTTCCACTTGGTGTATATATTTTCTTGTCCTGAAACCTTAGGAACAAAATGTTGCTCTTCTCTCCTTCAACCCACAAACGTCCAAATTAGCCTGAAAAGACTCTCTCATTCTGTTTCTCCTAAATGCCTCTTTAGAATTTGACTTTCTCTTTAAAATAGAAATGATAAGAATACCCTAAAACAGACTTGCTGTGTGTCACAGCTAACACCCGGACCCTCTGCTGCTTTGCTGATCTGGGTTCAGAAAGATCGCTGGTTGCTCCCACATTTCTAAATCACACTATTTGTCTGCTTCCATCTTCATTTCTTCTTGTTCAGCCTGGATATTAGGAAGAAATTTACAACGACTTAAAGGATTCTTGAAGAGCAGTAAACACAAGATTAGGTTTCTTAAAGGCTCAAGATTTATACCAGTGTGAAGAAGAAGTTGAAAGAGACGACATTAAAAATTCTTAAATTGCCCTAGGGCTTTTTTTTTTTCATTAGATCTATATTAAATGTTGTATGTCTCTGCAAAAATACAGTCAATACAAAAGCTTTGTCTGTTATAAGCTACATGAATAAACAAGTAGCATTTCCAATTTCCTTAAACGTAAGATGGTATATTAACTTATTTCAAAGGGTGATCAAGAAGGTTAAAAATAAAATGTATTGTGTGAAATGCAGTACAGGCCAATACTGTTATTACTGATGTGAAGCTCTCTCTGGGTTGATATTAGAGGCTACAAAATATTAGAGTGAGTTTGGCCCCAGTAAATTCAGATTTTTAAGGTGGAAAAATATAAATTCAAGGAGCCTAAGCCAGGCCAACTAAAACAAAACGTCTGTGTATGATGATAGAATCAAACTCCGCCCAAATAGGGTGGACCCACCTAAAAGAATCAACCCATTGGATGTCCCACCTAAGAAAGGTGAATGTGTCAACCCCCTACCCTACCCCACCCGATGTCCCACCTGGGAAAGGTACATGGGCCAACTCCCACTCTTGCAACAGATGTCCAACCCAGGAAAGGGAATGTCCCGACCCCCACCTTCCTGATCTTTAAACCCCCTCCTTCTCCATTACCCATGTGTGGATTTCTTCCCAGCCTGCTTGGAAATCTTACCCCACCTGCACCCAGGATGAATAAAGCCATTTTAATTGCACAAACTGGTCCTCTGTTTTCCTTTCTTCTCACACCTCAAAATAATCTTTCATCTTTGGCTCTGTAACCTTTCAAATGAGACCTGAGAATCTGAATTTTTTAGAGAATTCAGGTGATTTTGATAGGTAGCTAAATTTAGATTTTAGTGAATAAACACATGTTAAAACTGCTGATAATTGGCTTGGCACCTGTTATGGCGGGCACCTGTAGTCCCAGCCACTTGGGAGGCTGAGGCAAGAGAATCGCCCAAGAGTTTGAGGTTGCTGCGAGCTGTGACGCCACAGCACTGTACTGAGGATGACATAGTGAGACTGTGTCTCAAAAAGAAAGAAAGAAAAGAAAGAAAAGAAAAAAGAAAAAACTGCTGATAATAATTTTGTGAACTAAAATAAAATCTTAAGTTTCCTTTCCAGCAGCTGACTGACTGGACCCCATGTTGGCACGGAGATCTTCTAAAACTGAGTTTGCTAGCCAGCAGAAAGGAGATCAGGTAAGCCACATTATGCCCCGCCCCAGTTCATGACTCAGTAAGAAGCGTAAGGCAAGACATACCTGCAGGTCCCCAATATACACAACAAACTATTTGAATTCTGGCACTTCTCTGGTACTTTGTCTCTAATTGACAGACCCTTATCTTAATTCAAGCATTCCTTTTGGCTGACTCCTGATTGTTTAGACAGAGCCTACCTCTTTCAGCCCACTGCAGAAGTTTTAAACCTACTTATAACCTGTGGGTCCCCTACTTTGAGATGTTCCCACTTTTGGGAGGGGCAAACCAATGTATGCCTTCCACGAACTGATTTATGACTCTACCTATAATTCTTGTCTTCCCAAAATGTATGAAACCAAACCATGACCCCTACCACAGCGAGTTCAAGGGCTCAATCCTTCTTGAATGTGGCTCCAAGACACCATCCATAAATATGGCTCAGAATAACCTAAATATTTTGCAGAGTACGGTTTCTGTTTTGTTGATAAGATCATTAATACTACTCACATTAACAACTACTTTTTGCTATTTGGTCATGGTGTATTTGACGTTTTGTTATGTGCATTATGTATCATATTCTCATAATTACGTTAGAAAAAACGATTAATAAAATTCAGAAAGAAATACATTTTTAACCATTTTAGAAAAGGTTAATTCTATTTGAGGATTAGGAAACCCTAACACAGAAGTAAACAAACTTATCCAAATTGACAAATAATGGCAAAGTTAGACTGATTTCCAAATCTCTTTCACTCCTAATCTAGCCCAGTAATGTTAACCAATACAGAATACTGCCCCTTTAAGTACACGGTGAAAACACTTGTTTACTTTATTTCCTGTGGAACTCAGTAGTTCCATTAATAACTAGAGCAATCAAAATGCACCCTTCTTCTTTGGTTGCATTTTGAGCAACAAATAGAAATATGTTCTAAACTTCAAATCCATATGAAATTATGAGTTGATTTCCTTTAATTCCTCTTTCTAAAACTTCTATAGTGCCAAGATGTTTGTAGCTTTTAAAATTGTATACATATTTTGTAGTTTACTAGAAAACTTTAAAAATAATAAAATGCTCACAAAACCTTTGCATCTTTTTGTTTGTAAGATACAATCACGCAGATGCCTTTCCTTCTAGAAAGCTACTCGTCACCCCAAAAATCTAATGTTTCTCAACATTATTTTTTGGTATTGATTTTTTGGCTTCCACTTTAACTGACTTGTTGCTTACCAGACATGAACGCAGGTCTGGAGATAATATGAACTTAGAATAATATTTGAGAGAATAGTTACAGTCACCAAGGGGATTGATTAGCCAAGCTTCTATAACAAGGGACTGACTCAAAGTGCAGTGGCTTATGTAATACAGAAGTTTGGTTTTATCTTACATAGCCATTCAACCTTATTACTGAGCGTTCAAGAGATCAAAAGTCCAAGCTCCTTCCAACTCTTGGTCTTTGCCTTCCTTATTTAGTATGTGGTATACAGATTATGCTTTAAGGATTCTGCTTCCCTGATTTAGAGACAAGTCAATAGGAAGAGAAAAGGGGTGGGGGGAGAAATCCTCTTCGTTTAAAGGCTATGACCTGTAATTTTCCCAAATCATTTTTTGCTCATATACCATTGGACAGAAGTTAGTCATGTAGCCTCACTTCACTTCATGGGAGACAGTACAATATGAACCAGGAGATGGAGGCTTGAGCTCAGGCAGGACTCAAACATACTATATAGGAATGGAAAATGGGTATGTGGGAGGTCCAGCTTTCAGTCTCTGCCATCATCTTGATGATTCCCATTGTTTTGGAGATTAACATTTGTTAAGTATTCAGAATAGATCCATTTTTTTTTTTTTTTTGTCGACCTCATGCAAATACTTGACCTATCTCATCAAATCCCAGGTTAGGATTTAGGAAAGAAAGGCAATGCAAGCCAAAACTTAGAATAGAAATCCAATATTGCTAAATATTTGATTTTTGTCTGTGCCATCTCTTCAGATTCTAACGAGGTATTAATGGATGAGAGGCTTAAGATAAATAATCATATTTTTAAAGGAAGATATTTCTCTTACTGAAGTAGTGCTGCTCTAATATTTTTTAAGAAATTAAGCATATGTCTTCTAAAGAAGCATACAAAATTTGAAAGAATATTTAACATTTAATAAACATCAACTCAGGTTCGAGTCTTAACTCTCAAATGAATGGATTTTGGCAAAATGTTTGTTGGCCTTTATGGTGTAGGCAGAATAATGGTCCTATATCCCCAGGCCCTAACTCCCAGAACCTGATTATGTTAGGTTGCATGGCAAAGAGCGATTATGGTTGTAGATAGAATAAAGGCTATTAATCAGGTGACTTTGAGATGGTAACATCTAGGGGAAACTGAGCCCTGATCTTTAGCCTAACACCCACTTCCTCCTTGAGAGACCTGGAGAATCCTGAGAATGGCATGTGAGTTGTGTGCCTGCAGGAGATCAGAAAATTGGCCTCCAAGGGAGAAGGTGTATGTGTGGTGTGGCAACACTCTGTTACCTAATGGTTATGGTAAAGATTCTCTAGATTCCAAAGGTCTCTTAACACTAGAGGCAGAGGTCTTGCTTAAGGTCTGAGATTTTGCAAAACAAATTGGAGACATTCTGTATATTGCTTTCCATATTCCCCCCTTTTTAACACTGATATCTGATAAGTAACTTTTAACTATTTTTTCCTGCTTTGTGATAATAAATAAAGACCTGAGATTTACTCAGGGGGGCTCCTTCCTGAGTTCCTCTGCCCCTCCCACGGACTTTGTGGGGGGGATTGAGGAACTCAAGAGAGAAGCCTCTTCATTCCTTGCTCCAAGATCCCCTTGTCTGGTGACCCCAACCCCCTTCAGTGACATGATATTGTTTGTATTATTTGAGTGGGTCCAATGTAATCACAAGGATCCCTATCAGGAGAAGAGGAAGGCAGAAGAGCCAGAGTCAGAGATGTGAAAATGCTTCACTCTTCGCTTTAAAGATGGAAGAAAGGGGCACAAACCAAGAAATGCAGGTGCCCTGTACAAGCTGCAAGATGTAAGGAAACAGATACTCCCCCCAAGGCTCCAGAAAGGAAGGTGATTCTGCCAACACCTTGTTATATTTTGTTTTATTTTTTTCAGACAGTCTCACTTTGTCATCCTCAGTAGAGTGCCATAGTGTCATAGCTTACAGCAACCTCAAACTCTTGGGCTCAAGCGATTCTCTTATATCAGCCTCTTGAGTAGCTAGGACTACAGGTGCCACCACAATGCCTGCCTATTTTTAGAGACCAGGCCTAACTTTTGCTCAGGCTTGTCTTGAACTTGTGAACTCAGGCAATTCACTCACCTCAGCCTCCCAGAGTGCTGGAATTACAGGCATGAGCTGCCTCGCCCTGCCCCAACACCTGATTTTAGTCTAGGGAAACCCATTTTGAACTTCTGACCTCCCAAACTGTACGATAATACAAGTACCCTGTTGTAAATTATAAAAGTTGTGGTAATTTGTTACAGCAATAAGGGGAAAATAATTCACTTAGCTATATTACTTTTAGACTCAAATGTTTTGCTATGGGATTCAAATCATGTCTATGACACTATACAAACTACATTATCATCTCATTTAATTCTGTTGATTCTATAAAGTAGGCATTGAAGAAAACCCAGGAATAAAGAAATTAAGTAACTTGCTAAACATTACACAGAAATTGATGACGTGTTCAAGTATTTATTTGTAAGACTATGATGTCCTGTTTCAAGCATAATCCTTGTCTTTAAGAACTTTAGAGGATTTCTGATTTATTAATTTTATCATTATTTAAACATTACAGAAGTTGACAGATTCTTCTAAAAACAGATACAAAATAAATATTTTAGGCTTAGTAGGCCAAATGTTTTCTGTTGGAGTACTCTGTCATAGTGTTAAAGGAGGTGCAGACAATATATAAATGAGTGTGTGGTCATTTTCCAATACACCTTTATGTAGAAAAATAGACAGTAGGCTAGAATCAGCCAAGGGACATAGTTTACGATCTACTAGTCTAGAATAAAAGAGCTTTAATATAGAGAATTTTTCTATTAAGTTGCTTAGCTGAATGGACACAATTTTCTCTGGACTAGAAAAGACTAATAATGGAAAGCATAATTCCTAATGGATAGTGACTTTTATACCAGTGCTTTTTCATTGGCTATTCCCTTCTTGCAATGCTCTCCTCAACTCCCATACCTACATAGCTAATCATCTTATCTCCTTTACCTAATCAAGTCTCATCTTCTTCATGACCCCTACCCTGATCCATCCATGCAAAGTCACAGCTTTTCCATGGTCATGAATAACGATGCCCTTTACTCTATTCTAATCCCTGCCAAGGTATTTATTACCTTCTGATATAAAAATGTGTTCATCCATTTTTATCTAAAATTTAGTGCCTGCCTTCCTGTCATTTGGTAAAAATGTCATTTGTCTGTTTTGTTTGTTAATATATCCCAAGTACTCAACATTGTACCTAATGCATAGCACACTTTCAATTAATAGCTCTTGGCTAAATATTTTCCATAGATTCTTATTTGTTTTTCATTGGGTCAAATGTATAAAGCTTTAATCTACTTACAAGCGACCAGAAGACATCATTTCATATTAAATTTTATTTTTCATTGAGATATTGCACTCTCACTGTCTTGTTAAACACCAACATGGTTTCATTTAACTTCCTGGATCTGCCCCCATTCTAAAGGAGATGAGGTTTTATATTCTTATCTCTAAACTCATCTTCCAATGCAGTTCCAAATATTTGTTGCCTTTCTCTCCATTGACTTGCACATCAGTGGTCATAAAGCACTTTAAAAATATCTCAGAAACAAGTGGCTATTTAAATGCAAGCTCCAATGTGATAATGAAGGAGAGGAGAGACATTGCCAGACACGAGTGTGAAAGATAGAGCATGCTTGTGTTTATCCTAGAGCTGAATTGGGATTCCTATAATGATTAATGATGCAATAATATAATAAGAACTCAGTGGCCATGAGGCAGTGGCATTTGCAAATAAAGAATGAGATCGGAAAGTAATCAACAGCAACTCTGAACTTAGTTAAGGTTCCAAGTTATGCACCATTTTTTATACCATGTTAGTTCATTTCCTTTCATATAACTACCTTAAATCATTTTGCTCTAAGGAAGAAAGAACCGCTGAGTTGAGTATGAAGATTAACGGGCAGTATATCTATCTCTGTTCGCTAGGGTGAGTACCAAAGTTTAGAAAGCAGATCAGAACTTCGTGAATTTGCAAACCAGACTGGGAAATTGCCCAAGAACAGATTTTCTATTAAACATGCCTTCTACTCTGGTCAAACTGGAAATAATGCAATGCTGGTCTTTATTAAATCAAATACAAACTGTGAAGAGACCACAAAGATATGACTAGAAATTACAGAAAACAAAGAAACCAAGCTGCCTGGAGTCTTTAATCAAATTGAAAGCCTAATTATGTGAATGGGGGGTATTTACTCATTCGAAGTATATTGTTCTGAACTTTTGAAGCTCTCTTTTTTGATACCAGCTTCTTTTGGGGAAGCTAAGTCCTGCATTTCCAACTGACTGTGTTACTTCTCCATGTAAATATCTTGCCCCAAAGCCACTGATACCATAAACCTGTGATGTCCAAAATAGAATCTGTCACCTTTCTATTAAAATGCTTGTTAATGTTGCCAGTCCCACAGATTAGATTTCTTCCGTGTCAACTGTATCTAATCATTTACCCAAATCACACAGATTCTGTATTCTCAGTGCCCTTCACATTCTGTTCATCCTCACCTCCATTATCCTAATCCGAGCCTTTATACTCCTTCCACTTTGTCATTGTAATAGCCTTCTCACTGGTCTGCTGCTTTCTTTCTCTCCAAGGCAACATCATGCAACCAGATTAATCTTCCTAAATTATAGCTCTGACAATAAACTGCTCACATACTAACCAGCTCTTTAATATCTACCAAATTAAGGATAAATTTCTTGTCTTTTTATTCAAGGTCTCCAGAATATCGTTGAACTACATTTCCAACACCACGTACAAGGTATGGCTGGACAGAGAGACCAAACTGTGGCCATAACCCCCTTTTACTGTTCATTGATTTTACACGTGACACATCAATAGGACACATTAACAAAGAGATTGTTATGAATCTCTTTGTTAACACAATCATTTGTTAACACATTTTTATTGTCCTTAAGATGTAATTTCTGTTAATTCTATTTTTGTTAAATATGCTTAGTGTTTGTCTTATATTCTCACCCCATTCCCAATTAGGACAAGGACTGTGCTTCATCCATTTCTGTGTCCTTCTTGGAACCTTGCACAGAGGACCGTGCACAGTAAGCTCTCGTTACATGCATGTGGAAATAAGACAAATCATAAATATAAACAAGGTAATGGTTGAGAGGTTCTAAAAGCTAGTTAGTGGCTTGTGGTTTAGGGTCTTTTTAAATGTTATTTTCTACATCATATCTGTTTGTTTAACACCAATCTGAAAATTCTGGGGGAAAAGTTGTGTGTGATAAAGAAAGCCAAATGTATTGAAATCAGTCAAATATGAAAATCAAACTTGTGATATAGAGTCATTTAAGTTTCTTATGAACACATTAAATAACAAAATCTATTAATGACTGTAAATTTGAACTAGCGATAAACATTTTTTTTTTTTTTTTTTTGAGACAGAGCCTCAAGCTGTCACCCTGGGTAGGTGCTCACAGCAACCTCCAACTCCTGGGCTCAAGCGATTCTCCTGCCTCTGCCTCCCAAGTACCTGGGACTATAGGTGCCAGCCACAACACCCGGCTATTTTTTGGTTGCAGCCATCATTGTTCTTTGCTGAGCACAGGCTGGATTCGAACCCGCCAGCTCAGGTATATGTGGCTACTGCCTTAGCCGCTTGAGCCACAGGCGCCGAGCCAACATAAATGTTTTGGTGAGACATCTGTACCTACTTTAGTGGGATAGGACTGTATTTGTTAGTTATACTGTTGATGAATGGCAGGTAATGCTAATACTTTTGTGATTTGTCTCCTAAATTTGTAGATTGTAAAGAATAATTTTGTTGCTTATATTCATAATTAAAAAGTCTGAGAGAAACCTCAGAGGTTTGAAACACCAAGGATTTATTTCTCACTCATCCTATGTGACTATAGCAGGCCAGCTGGTAGCTCATTCCTTGTCTCCTCCACTCAGGATGCCAGGCTGACCCAACAGCTACATCGCTTTGGGAGAGGGTAAGGAATCTTTCACAAGAAAAGCATATACCAACTTTATAATTAACATGACATTGGCTAAAGCGGATCACACAGCCATATCTGACTTCTTAGAGCTGCAGTCTCCAACCTCAGGCCATGGATCAGTTTGCGGCCCGTTAAAGACTGGTTCACATAGCACAGGTGAGCGACAGGGAGCCAGTGCAGCTTCATCTGTAGTTATAGCCGGTTCCTACTGCTAGCATGACCACCTAGGCTCTGCCTCACGTCAGATCAGTGGCAACATTAGATTTTTATAGAGAAAAAACTCTATGGTGAGGGATCTAGGTTGTGTTCCTCATGAGAATCTAATGCCTGATTATCTGAGGTGGAGCTGAGGTGCTGGTGTTAGATCTGGGGAGCACTGCAAATAGAGATTATCATTAGAAAACACGTTGGACTTCACAGAGACCATGACAAATCAATTGCTTGCAGACCCATATCAAAATCAACCCCTGCCCCTGATCTATGGAAAAATTTTCTTCCATGAAACTGGTCGCTGGTCCCCAAAACGTTGAGGATCACTGCCTTAAGAGTATAACAGTGCAATCTCACAACATGCCAAAAGTGAAATATGACATATTTTGTGAGCACTCATAATGACTATCACTAAGGTTTAATTTGTCCTTGTAGGAGTGTTGAGAGAGGATACCGGGAAAAGTAAGGTCTGAACAAACAAAAGACATCTCACAGGAGCCCACGGACACTCCTGCAAAGTCTTCCCTGTAGTGACTCAGCTCCTAGGAATTTGTAGAAACTTAACTTCCTAGGACCTTGAAACTAAGGCTTGCTTCCACTTCTATAAAAGCCTATGCCCCCCTTCTCCAGCTCAATTCAAACTGACCAATGAGAAGGGTACCTGTGGACAAGGAACCTATAAAAGGAAAAAGGCAGAGCCAGTCGGGAGCTTGGCAATTTTTGGACTGTAGTCAGCCGGGGCTCTGCCAACTGAAATAAAGCCCCTTCCTCTTCTATCTCCAGTGTTCAGGTGATTCTTTCTCTTCGCCAGGCCTAGATTTCTGCAACAGTGTGGCTTCTCTATCTGGATTTCAAAGTGATGGAGCCGCTGTAGAGAACTCATGTTAATAGTAGTGCCCAGAAGAACTGTGGGGTTGGAGCCACAGTAGACAGATCCAGACAGTTATGTGGACTGGATCCCAGTCCCCAATGGCAATGGCTAGTGGAGCCATGGGAGCGGGGCTGTCCCCAAGACACTGGAACTATAGAGCTACCAGCCTGCCATGCCAGCAAGGGAGAAGCCAGTGCAAAACTGCATTCTGTAAGACCTGCTGCAAGGGCTAACCACAGCAAGCCGCAAGGGCTAGGCTGCTCAAAACCTTGGAGGCTCAACTCCTACCAACACAGACCCAGAGGCAGGACTCAAGTCAAGAAGATCATTCTGAAGCCTTTCAATTTAATGTTGTCCACCCTGTTGGATTTTGTACCTATTTGGGACAAGTTATCTTTTTCTTCTTGCTTATTTCTCACTTTGGGGGTGGGAGCGTCTATCCTGTGCTTGTCCCACCATTGCAATTTGGAAGCAGATATTAGCTTGATTTCACAGGCCCACAGCCAGAGGGGAATTGACCTCAGTATGAATCATAATGAGTCTCACCCAAATCCAATTTAGATCCTGGACATTAAACTTTTGAGATAGTATTGGAAGGAAATAAGACTAGGACTATTTTTATGGTATTGATATAACTTTCATGTGAGAAAGACATGGATCTAGGTGGCCGGAGGCACAATACTCTGCGTTGAAAGTATCCCCCCAAAAGCATATTTTGGAAACTTAATCTCCAATGCATTAGTTTTGGGAGGTGGGGACTAATGAGGGGTGATTAGGTCATTAGGGTGAAGTGAAATCATTACTGGCATTAGTGCAGGAGTGAGTCTGTTATCACAGAAGTGGGTTTGTTATCCTGCATGTGGGTTCCTTGTAAAAGGGTTAGTTTGGCTCCCTTTTGCCTGTCTCTCTTGCTTTCTCTTTGCCCTTCTGCCATGGGATAGCACAGCACACAGGCTCTCAACAGACAAAGGCCCCTTGATCCTGGACTTCTAAGACATTTAGGAAGACATTTAGGCCAAGACATTTACGTGCATTATAAATTATCCATTTTGTGATATTCTGTTAAGGCAACATAAAATGAATTAAGAAAACCATGGTGTAATTTGGACTGGCCTGTGGGTTCTACTAGACAACTGTAATAATGGTTTAGAGTTTACTCCACTCTTCCACAAAGTAAGACAGCTGCACAGTATCTGCTTCTACATGAGAAGGCCTGGGGGTTTATCTCACTGCTTTGTCTTTGCCTGAACGACCAGTTCAATTCAAAAGAGACAGTGCTGAAGTCTAAGTTCTATTATCTAATTCAGCTTTGCAAGTAGCAAAACGTATGTTTTTCTCCCTATCTAATTCCAAGGTATTTATTTCTCCATTTGTTAAAAGTCTGACAGTGAAGAGAATAATGATTAATAAATGGGATCCCTTAAAATCCCAACATTTAAGGACACACATCATCCTTGGTATTTTTTGGCCACAAATTTATAACATGAACTGAATAATCAGAAAATATAAAATCAAGTAAAACTATTAAAAAAAATTACCAACTAATCAGTAATATAGGTGTTATGAAAGACAAGAAAATAACTGAAGACATATACCAGTTTAAAAGAGACTAAAAGTGTGTGAAAACTAAGTGGAATAGGGATTCAGAATGAGATTCTGATCCAAAACAATAAAAGGTAGAAATTACTTAGATAATTAACAATATTTAAAATACTATTAAATAAATGTTACTTTCCTAGTTTTAATAATTGCATTTATATAAAATGTTATTATCTGGAAAAGTTGAGTCAAGATTATATAAGAATTCCTTGTTTGTTTGTTTTTTCCCAAAAATCTAGCAAATGGCCAATTCATTTTTACTCAATATTTTTAAAATACAGATTTTTATGTCAACTAATAAATACATTTGTATAATAATAATAAATTGATATTTTTAACTAAAAAAAACCAAAGTTCATTTCTGAGTGTGAAGTAGTACCCTTTATTTAGGGATAATTCACATTTATGAATACTTTTGCTTTTTAAAAAGATGACTCCTACAATCAGTAAAAAAATCACTTAGGTATGCCAAAGTTCTACTTGTCAAAAATAAGGTTTTTTGGAGAATCTGATTTAACCATATTATTTTTTTCTTCATTGATTTCCTCCAAACAGTGGCAGAAGTACTCCTTGACGGACAGAATGCAGAACACCATTTTGACCACTCCTAGGTCATACTGACATCTACAGGATAGGCTTAGCTCCAAGGAAGTCCAGCTCTCACTTGTGAAGACCGGTTTGGAAAGTAACAATGAGGTGGTAAATAACCATAGTACCATTCCCTGTAAAAAATTAACAATTTTTGGTATCTTTGTGGTTTTTGTGGTTTAAGTGCATCCAATGTTTCTTCACAGTCTCCACTTAATCCCTTTGCCTGGCCACCAGCTGTGACCATTTGGTGCATCTGAATTCTGACTTCCAAGGCAATCTTTCTTAAAATATTCCACAGAGCCACAAAGTTTGTAACCACCACTAATAGCACAAAGTCCTTTGGGACTATCAGGAAAAGATCTAGAGAGGTACCCCATTTCCCACAAATAAAACATTTTGTAAAAAGAAATTTACCAAGAACTGGATCTATTTAAGCCTTGTACTAGTTTATTTCATGCCCTAAGAATACACACTTACAAAGTATCTCACAAGATATTCTAGTGCTGATATCCTTATTCTCCAGGAAGCCTACCATTGCATTTTGCTCTGCTGCTTGTCTTTTCAATCACGTTCTTTCCCATCAATCATATTTCCTTAAAGCTTCTGCATTTTCTTCCTTAGTGCCTCACTGTCTTTTGCTACCATCTTTCCATTGTGAACCAGCTGTGAGTTCTGTCTTAGGTATTCCGTGAGTCCATTCACATCTCTATTTAAGTATTCTTTTTTTCTTTTGATTCTCTGTATGTTGTGGTTGAGGTGCATTATTTTTAAAGGTCAGCTTATTGACTTCAAGTTGTTTAACCTTTGATACGTTTTTCTTGTTCCCTCAAACGATTTCTTTGTCATGTTCTCCCATGATGTTGCAGGCAAGAGTTTCTTGTTATGTGTGGTAGTAACTCTTGCCCATCTGGTCAAATTTTTATGATAGAACTGATAGCAAACTTGAATGAATCCTCCAGAGAAGTAGTTAATGAGCCAGAGAAGATGACTGCCATCCCCATGGCAGTATCAGCCTTCAACACCAATAACTTGGATTCCTTGCTAAATTTTTGTTACTTTTTCCATAAAATTATTTCAAAATCATAGGTGACAAAAAAGAAATAAAAATAAAAAGTTCAACAATTTTGAGAAACAAAATCCTATGCAGAAGTCTTCTCAATTTCCTTGCCCAAATGTTTGTCTTCCCAGAATCATTGTTTTCATTTACAAAAGGTATTAGGCATTCCCACACCATCAAATCTAAAAGCCTTAAGTACATTTTATGGTTGGTCCTATTGGGTTATCCATGCCTCTTCTCTGTTTTTTTTTTTTTTTTTAGCATTAGTTGGGTATTGACTATGTACGTATTTCTAAGGTTTCCATTAAATCAAGTCATATGTATACTATTGAAATTATTTTTTTACTTAAAGAAAAAAATTGCATCAAAAGAAAAGTGGACCCTGTTTTATTACATTACTATCTCAATATACAATTTTAAATAGAAATTTTATCTTCATGTACTCAAAGAAAATGTGGTTATTGATTATCAGGATATCATTTGATCACTGCATTTGCAAATACTTGATCTGAACCTGGTGACACATTTTGTATTGAAGGTGATTACTCTTTGGATGCTTTAGTCAATAACTAGAGAACCAGTGACCCAGTGACATTACTTGGATATTTGCCATATCAATAGCAGACACAAGGTTGATCTTGTCTGTCTAAAGGGAAAGATGTCTCACTGCAACTCCATTGCTGTAAGATTCTTCCCTCTTACTTATCACTGTCTAAAATGAACATACCTCTTTAGTCAAATACATGAGATTCCACTACTGTTTGCTCACCATATCCAATTACTTCTATCCTTAGAGTCTTCAATATCTTTTATCTGAAGGTTTGCCTTTGAGTCGGATCGTTTATCTGAAGGTTTGCCTTTGAATCAGTCTATATGCTCATGAACAGAAACTCCCCAAATACTCCCCCGTAATATATACAATTACGTTGTACCCATTTTTGAAATGGGAAGATACACATATCTTCAATTTGCATAAAATAAAATGTTTCAAATAGCTACTGGTTTTAAAACTTTGCATAGCCTGGCCACTTTTTAGCCTTCTGTCTTGCTACATCTCACATGAATCCAACTTTTACTTACTGTTGTTGCAACATTCCCCACTGGAATGAACACCTCTGTCTGGTGCTGATCACTCTTCCTTTCAAAAATATCATTCCCTCCAAAGACATCAACCATCATACAGGACACCTTCACATTCCCAACTGCAGCCCAGCTTTTCCTTCCGAGATCCAGATCATGTTCGAATGTTTAGTGGACACAGTTGGTTTGATGTCTCACAGTTTTTCAAATCCAGAAAGACTCCCTATGGTGGTAACCTTATCTACCATCCAAACCTACTCCACTGGTCTCTAAACCAGTGAATGGAACTATATTGCAGTGATTTTCTCAAGTCAAAAACTAAATTTCATCCTTAATTTTCCTTTCCCTTACACATCTAAAATAAATTCAATGCTTTATCTTTTGGATTGGTGACCTAACAATCTCTTCAGTCTATCCATGTCTTTCTATTCCCATTCTAAATCTCTAAATGACCACAATCTCACCTCAGGTAGAGTATTATAGCAGCCTCTAAAAACAGCAGCCTCCAAACACAATAAAGCACATCCCAATCTTTACATCACAACCAAAGTAAACTTACAAAATACAGATGTGACAATGATGTTTCCTTCTTAAACTCTTTTCTTTTGTTTGTCTCACTTTATTGCCCTCAGTAGAGTGCCATGGTGTCATATCTCACAGCAACCTCAAACTTGGGCTCAAGGGATCCTCTTGCCTCAGTCTCCTGAGTAGCTGGGACTACAGGCACCTGCCCCAATGCCCAGCAATTTTTAGAGACAAGGTCTAGCTCTTGCTCAGGCTGGTCTTGAACTTCTGAGCTCAAGCAATCCACCCACCTTGGTCTCCCAGAGTGCTAGGGTTACAAGTGTGAGCCACTGCACCCAGCTTCCTTTTTAAACTATTGTTCTTACAATGAAACACCATATTCTAAGCATGACTTCCAAACCTCTGTGCAATCTGGTTTATGCTTGGCTCTCTAGTCTAATTTCTCTTCACTTTCTCACTGTTACGCTCCAGACACAGTATTTTCAGTTCCTCAAATATATTATACTGCCTATGGAAGGCAGCCTCTAACATGGCTCTAATAATCTCTACCTCGTGGTATGCATGGCCATGTATAAGTCCCTCCTCTTGAGTGTGGGCTTGGCTTAGTGACTCACTTCTAAAAAAGAGAATATAGCAAAAATGAATGTTACTTCCAAAATTACAAAAATACTCTGGCTTCCATCTTGTTTGCCTTACTCTCTAGTTTTTTGCCTTGATGGAAGCCAGCCTTCATATTGTGAAATACTCTATGGAGAGGCTTGGGCATGGGGCAAAAACCTGATTTCTCTGGCCAACAGCCAGAGGAAATAGAGAACTGATGCTCTCAGCCTGACAGATGATAAGGAACTGAATCTTATCCAAAACCCTATGAGTGAGCTTGAAAATTAATTATTGGCTGGGCTTGGTGCCTCATGCCTATAATCTTGATCCTTTGGGAGGCTGAGATGGGAAGATCACTGAAGGTCAGGAGTTCAAGACTAGCTTGAACAGCATAGTAAGACCTCATATCTACAAAAAGTAGAAAAATTAGCCAGGCACTGTGGTGCACACCTATAATCCAGCTAGTTGTGAGGCTGAGGTGGGAAGGTGGTTTGACCCCCGAAGTTTGAGGTTGCAGTGAGCTATCAAGACACCATTGCTCTCTAGCCTGGGCAACAGAGGAAGACCTCATTTCACAAAAAAAAAATGAGAGAAAGTGAATCTTCACCATTGCAGGCCTGGCCAACACCTTGGTTGCCATGTTGTGAGACAGTGAATCCAGAGAACTCAAGTTAAGGTGTACCTGGATTTTTGACCTACAGAAACTATGCAATAATACATGGGTTTTGTTGTTTTTAGCCCCTACGTGTTAGGATAATTTATTATGCAACAATATAGCTTATAAAGTGCCCATGACATCAGGATTTCATTGGCAAAGCATATCCCTTCTGCCTGTAATGTTTCATATTCTTCCCTTTTCTCATCACCTTTATTTACTGATTCCTCATTTCTACTCCCTCTACCTCTTCTTTCCTCTTCTTCTGGTCTTTGCCTTACTATTATTCTTTAAGTAGTGCCTTCTTTGGAAAATTTTCTGGACCCCCTAAGTGTGGGATAGATGTCTTTCCTGTGTGTTTTTTCCTAATAGAGACATCACCATCTCCTACTACATTACATCTGTATGTTTTTTACAGTTGTGTTAATGGTCACCAAGGAAAGGTTTTTCCAAGTTCTTGATAATCATCAAGAAAAGAATTTCAGAACGCACCACATAAGCCAAACAAGTGACAGCTTTTTATTTGTGAAGAGTGCAAGTCTGCTCTCAAGAGAAAAAGAGGGTGGGCAGGCTCAAAAAAAGCAGCTGTGATGGAAGGAAGTAGTTTTTGATCTTTTGAAGTCTTACTAATTGAGAGAAGGAATATTCAAGGCTAAGGGGCTGTCTTTTACTAAGAAGTTGGTTAGAAATTCTTAGAATTGGGTTCCCCTTCATTTTTACACTTTATGCGGTTGTCTTGAAACTGTCCTGGTAATTTCAAGGGTGGAAAAATTATAAAACCACAATGTAAATGACATATATTTAGTCAAAGTTCATGACAGAGATGGGTGACAAACTAGTTAAAGCCAGTTCTTGTCTGCACTCATCAGCACCCCTGCCTCCCTCCGTTAGCTTCTGCCTGAGGGCTATTCACTTTAACACCTGCACCCAATCTTCAAGCCCTGCATGTAGTCTCCACCCTGTCTCTGAGTCTCCTACTCTAACGATTATATCTTCGTGCCTTTTATACCCTAGTGACCTAGTCCATCATACGTATGCATTACTTTTTTTGTCATTATTATTAGTGAATAGGTAAAGTACTAGTAAAATCTATAAAAGAGCTATTTTATCAGTCCTGATAAAAGGTATAAAAGTGAAAAATGTACAAAAGGGAAATAGAATGACTATTTTATGAAAAAAAAACTTAAACCAGTGGTATATTTGCCAATTTATGCTGATAGGGCAATTTGAGAATATAATTGCAGGAAAGAACCGGAATCTTGATTTGCATGTACATGTAGTTCCCAGTTATTGAAAAGTATTTTAGTTTCTCACTTCCACAAAGCCAAAATGGGACTTGAAAGTTCACTGAGACTATCTTCCACTCTGGGTATCTGGCACATCAAAAGACCAGAGAGAGGGTCATGGACATCAAAGAACACTGATGATAAAAGAAATTTTTCACCTAGATAAAAATCTAAAAGGTTCCCTTTAAAATTTATTTATTATGGGACTCTTATTCCAAGATCAAACATGCCCCAATGCAGTCAGGTATCAGTCTGAGCTAGGCTATCAATTGATCAAAAATTAAGAAGCAAGCAGATGAATCCAGTCAAATGCGAGAACTTACATTCAGAGGCATGAGAACTGAGGTTCCAGAAGAGGTTTCCATAAACATCATTATAAAAACTGAAACAGCCATCTGATGTGATAAGGCTAAAGCTGCCTGCTGTGATTCATGCAGAGGAATATAAGTAAATATTTATAGTCAATGAAATAAGATGAACAGAAAAGTAAAGCCAATAATCAATAAATCCATTGAAATACCTACTAGAACTTAGACTACAACTACTGTTTCTTCATCCTAAGCTTTTCTCCAGTTTTGGCATATGTGATAGCATAACACACACCCATCTCTTTTAAAAAATAATCATATCTCTCCATTCATGCAGACAGAAAGAAAGAATGTTTCACATTTCTTGGGTTCATGATCATTTTGTTATGACTAGAATGATTAGTTATTGTCTCTTCCTTTAGCTTCAGGATATGTGAAAGTGGGTGTCTGATCTCTTCTTTATCTCACTTGGAAACACAGTGCCTGGTACATAGGGAAGAGTCATTTTTGTAAGCCTTGATAATTGACCTGATGTGTATATGCAGGTACTCTTTAAAGTCCTTGCTACCTAAGATCTTCCCATCATAGAGAGAAACATTTCACTAGGTTAGGAATGCTCAACCTTGCCGGCAAAATTAATGTCACTTGGAAAGCAGTTTATAAGCAAAGAAACAAATTGGCTCTTCCCTTAATCCAATTAGATTCAAGACTCCAGGTTGAAAGGTGAGTATGTGTAAGAATTATCCTGAACTCAGATTCCTGGGCCTGCCTACAGAAAAACTGGTTCCTAATGCCTAGAGTGAGGACCTGAGAATCTGAATTTTCAGGAACACCCTGTGCATTGTGAACACATGATGATGTGTTCATCATGTTGAACTACAATGCTGGATTCCATTTCTTCCATAGTTTGTCTTTGTACAGCCAAGCCTGGATTTAGCACCTTACTGAAAAGGTTAATGGAGTTTGGAGACTTCTTCACAAAAGTCTTGAAATAATTAGATTGGGGGAAAGAATCTATTCCAGAAAAGAATATATTTTAAGTTGAAAATAATGTCCTTTAACAAGCATCTTGCCACTTCTATGCCCAGAATTGATGTCTGGGCTTTCCGATATTAAATTCAAGAATTAATTTAATGCTTTCTTGGTGATTTGCTTTATTTTAGTTCTACTGTACTAAATTCCTTGAGATAATGGATAGGTAGAAGTATATAATTTGGAATTAGACCTGGATTTTAGTCCCAGTTGTTACTTTCTAACTCACTTAATGATGTGCCCACACAGTCTGCTCATTTGTACATTATGGATACAAGCACATTTAGCTCATATGGGTTAATTTGAGGTCGTTTATGTGAAATGTTTAGCATAGCACATACCAAGTATTCTGTATATATTTGGTTGGTTGGTTGTTTGCTTATTTGTTTTCAAAAGCTACCAGCTACTTCTTTATAATACCTTGTACACTGCATTGTACCAGGCACAATCCTTGGCACTTTATATTCATGTACTAAATATTTACTAGTTGTGTAATAGTAAAAAGCACTAACTTTTTTGAAAAATGTATTCTGGATATCAAGCACCATGCTAATGTTTTGCATCCATTATCTTATTTACATTTCACCCTGAACTTACACAAAATATAGGCAGATAAAGAAACCAAGGCTAAACTAGTTCAAATAGCCTGACAAGTATCTCTGCTTTTAGCAAGAGGCAGAAAGGAGATCTGAATCTACAATGGACTTCAATGTCAATCGTCTTTCCACAACACTACAGAGTATTATCCCTACATATCAAGAAAGTTAAACTCACATCTGCTGCCAGCTGGAATAAAAGCATATTTGTCAGTGTAGTAAGGTAGGATATATTTTATTTGATGGTATAGTAGCTTAGTTATAACTTCTACCTACTGTATTTGGATATACGGTTTGTGGCTTTCTGCTGGTATTCTTGCCCGGAATACCGTGAATGTTGTATGGGGGACCTGTAAATAAGCATATGTCTCTTCGATTCAGAGGAGAAAATACTCATCAAATTCAGAAATGTCTCTGAAGCAAGATCATAAACATAGCATATAGCATATTTAGCAATTATGGTTGTTTTACCTACTTCAAAAAAGAATCCCAAGTGATTTATTATTCAAAAACCACAGAAAATCAGACAAAATGGTAAAAGGAAATTTTCAAGCACAAAAACAAAGGGAGAAACAAATACAAAAATGGGGGCTGATAGATTTTATAAATAACAATAAAGGGCACATGACACTAAATAGACTCCATTTTACTTACACAGAGAATCTCGAAAGCACTTATTTAAGTTGCACAACTCTTATAGAGTAGAGAACTGTATTAAGTGGAAATCTTTCCACATTGTGAACAGTAGGCAGAGTGAAGCTGGAAAGGCTCCTCTGTGGTTACATTAGCATAATTGGATATGCGATTCTTTCCACCTAAAATTTTTCAAGAGAAAAAGAAGGGCTAGTCAAAAGACAAATGCTCCCAGGTACACTCGGTACTTGGGAGGAAGGCTCTCCTGCCCCTGAAAATTATCTTTCATGCAGTATTCACCTTTAGACAGAAACGTGACTAGAATCTCAAGCACAAAATGAAGAAGTACATTCTACCTCTTGAGATAACTAGAAAATCATTTTTCATCATTTTACGTACTATGTTTCTAAAATGTTATTTAAAAGTTTGCTTTTAAGGTTAGGCACAGTGGCTCACACCTGTTTGGGAAGCCAAGGCAGGAAGGTTGCTTGAGGCTAGAAGTTTAAGATCAGCCTGGGAAAGAGCAAGACCTGTCACTAAAAAAAAAAAAAAAGAAAGAAAAAGAAAAAGAAAGAAAAGAAAAGAAAAACCCAAATTTAAAAACAGGCAGGCAGTGGGGTGTGGGCCATTAATCCCAGCTACTCAAGGGACTGAGGCAGGAAATCACTTGAGCCCAGGAACTTGAAACTATAGTGAGCTATGACTGAGCCACTGCACTTCAGCCCATGTGACAAAGTGAAAAATTCATTCGTACATTTCTATACTTATTTATCCAATAAGTAATCATTGGGGGAGAGTCTACCAAATGTCAGGCAGAGAGCTAGATGCTGGGTAGATAATCGTAAATATCTACGTGATAGGTCCAGAGTTATCTGAACCTATAGCAAAATGAGGAGTTGGAAAATGTCTTCTGTGCAGAACCAAATAGAAAATTGTGAGTTGAGTCTTTGTGAGTCGAGAGGCAAAACTGAGGCTATTATGTAAATACTTGGAAAACAAATTTCTATAAATTTTGTATTGACCTGATTCATATAAGAAAAATGAAGGTGAGGGGATAAATTTAGCCCACAGCTATTGGTTGATAACCCCTGTGTATAAAACACTAACTTCACCAGTAATTCTGGACTTTGAATTCACAGGTGTGCCCTAATTTAACTTTATCAAGATATTTTCATCCTTTCAATTATTCATTCACTTATTCATTCATCAAATATTTCATAATCTCCTACATCACGTTGGATCCATACAAAGGTCAATGTTAGTGCATAACTCCAATTTCTTTTCATGATAATTTCTCATACAATACTAAGTATAATATGGGGAGGGGGAAATTAACTCAAGGAATATCTCGAGTAATATGCACCACAACACTGAAGGAGTAGGTAAGCTCCAGTATGGAGACTGAGATTGTGGAATGAGATTGTCTTAACATTCTCACTGACATCAAAGATGTGTTTTAAATGCTTTTTTTTTTAAGCAGGAAGCAAGGATGCAATAGGAGGTTCATACCTTTTATTCAACCATCCAGTTATTCATTCATCCATTTATCCATTTGCTCATGCATCCATTCATTCATAGTTATGGAAACCCGGCTAAATATGTAGCATTGATCATAGGATATACATCTAGCCAAAGCAAACACAATATCTTGTGCCTTAACAATGGATGTCTTTCTCTCCTAAAAGGTGATATACTACATATAAGGTTTTTGTGAGGAAAATGCTTGAGGAAGAGAGTAATTGGAGTACTTGAGATTTGGCTGGTCATTGCCATCTCACTGGATTTGCTTTTGTACTCAGGTAAGCAGATCAGCTTACCTCATCCACTCGTACCCAACCCCTCCCCTATAAACAAAATACCTAAAAAATAATCACTCCACAGTGCCAGCAGCACTACTTTCTAATCTTTGGTTTGAAGATCCTTCTATGTAGAATGATTTTAAATTACCCATTCACATTCAACCTAAGTCAAATAATTCCCTGAAATAAATCTGTGACAGCTCTGGTCCCACTCAGCTCCTGTGGGCTCTAACTGTTTAGCACATTGGAAAATATTTCTTGCACAGATTGGAGAAAAACAACTTGGGAATTTTCTCTTTTCTGAAATGTCTTAGATAATCAGCATAAAAGTTGATTGGTAATAAAAAGCACACCTTGAAGTTGTCTAGGGGCCATACCATGTCTTAATACCCTTTGTATACAAAGCTCACATAAATCACTACTATACTGCTTTACGATGTACTTAAGCTATTCATTTCATACATGTATTACAAAAGAAGAAACTTTGGGTTCCAAGCTTAAATTGCTTTTTTTTTTTTTTTTTCCAAGTGAGTAGTGGAGAGAAGATTCAAATAGGCATTCTAAATCCAGGCTTTACTTTTATACACATCACCATAGAGCTGTTTGCTAAGTTCTTGCTACAGGAAATATGTTTTTTCCTCTGCAAAAAATAGAAAAAAAAAAAATGTGGCAACAGCTTCGGAACACCAACCCTGTAGAAAGATAAATATCAAGAATTTATTTATTTATTTATGTCCCTGTCCTAATCCTAATCCTGAAATATTCCTAATCCTGTAGAAAGATAAATATAAAGAATATATTTATTTATTTATGTCCCTGTCCTAATCCTAATCCTGAAAGTAGCAAGCTTTTAATGTTGGTCACCTGGGACAGATGGGTAATGATAAGTGTCATTTTATATATATCTTGGTATTATATTGGTTCTTCTGTATTAATTTTGTGATTTAAAAATTAAATGTAGACCAGAAGCAGTAGCTCATGTCCATAATCCTACACCCTCTGAGAAGCCAAGGCAGGAGGATTGCTTGAGCTCATGAGTTCCAGAGCAGCTTGAGGCAAAGGGAGACTCTGTCATTGTTTGAGCTCAAGAGTTTGAGGTTATTGAGAGCTGTGATGCCACACAGTGTTCTACTGAGGTCAACAGAATGACACTTTGTCTCGAAAAAAAAAAAATTGTGATAGCCATTTAATTTCATGCTTATGAAAAATGCATGATTGAAAACTGATTAGTAGAGGTGGAGCAAGATGGTGGCCAAGTAACAGCTTCCTTGCATCTGGGCACCGTGAGTCTGGGGAGATAGGACTCCAGGCACCTCTGGCTGGTGGGATCTGCCTTTCATCACCCCTGTGAGGGTACAGGGAGTTAGCGAGAGACTTCTGGACCCCAAGAGGAGGACTAAAACAGTGGAAAAACGGCAAGTGGTCGCGTGTGTTCAATCCGTCTAAACCCGCCCACAACTGTAAGTTCACTAGCAGCGAGACTGCAAACCAGAAAGGCCTTACTTGTGAACTGTTTTGGTGTCATTGGACTTGGCACTCAGTTGAACTGCCTTGGGGAGAGCCTGAGCGGGAGTGCAGAGAACTTTGGCCGTTGTCTAGGGCCCCAGTCAGAGCCGCTGAGCCAGAAGGAGCTAATAGTGTTTGGCTGTGGGTCACAGGGAGCCATAGTGAGCGATCTGCCCCAGCAAGCTCCGCCCTCAGAGTCACAAAGCTATAATTGGGTGGGAGCTGGTAACCCAGCGACCAAATAGCCTAAGGGTGGGGTCTGAGCCACCTTGCAGCCCTAACCCTCAGGGGCAGAGTGAGACCAGTTTTGGCACACTGGGTAAGTGGATAGCCACTTCAGCAGTGATTCCAGCGACAAGCACTTTCCTGGGAAAGCTTCTGCTCAGCAAGTTTACAAGTTCAAAGTGCCTTTTAAGTGGGCTGAAGAGAGATTTAGGGTGTCTACCTGCTGGGGTTTGAGAAATCAGCAGCCTCCAGTTTTATCAGAACTGTGATTAACATCTCATACCCCAGAAGACCACGTGTTGCCCAGACAATATTCAATAACATATACATACTGCTTTGTTTTTGGTTGGGGTTTTTTTTTTTTTTTTTGGTTTGGTTGGTTTTTTTTTTTGTTTGTTTATTTTAATGCTGTTGATGGTGTTTTGTTTTTTAATTTCAACTTTTTCCATACAGATCCTTTTTCTTTCACAATTTTTCTAGTTTAATTATAATTTACCATTGCTGCCTTTTTCAATAACTAGAACTTCATTTTTGCTAGTGTTTCTACTGCTATTATTTGGTTTTTCACCCAATTTTATCCCGTAAAGTTTTCTGTTTGCTTGTTTTGGTTTGATTTATAACATTTTTGTCTTTCCTCTCTACTTGGTAGAGGTGGGGTACTGTGTCTGATCAGGTTAGCAAAGAGCTGCTGACCTCAAGGGAACCACCCAAATGGGCACTCCCAGAAGGTGGGGTTTTTTTTAAGATTGTGTCAAAGTACCCTACTGTACACTTATTTTGCTCTGTCTCCCTCTTTCTGTGCCTCTCTTCTTTTTGTCAATGTTCCTTTTACCCACCCCCCTCTCCTTTCTCTATTTTTCTTTTTTTTCTTATCACTCGGTCCTCCTTTCTTTCATCCCTTTTTTGCTCTTCAACCTTCTCACCCTTCTGGTCCTGTAACCCTTAGTCCACAGGCACGAGAACTTAAAGAGCAAGAGGAAGTGGAAGGAAAATTAGGACAAGGAAACGGATAAAAGAAATCACTCATGAGGAAGAATCAGCATAAAACTCCAGGCAACATGAAGAACCAGTCCAGAACAACCCCGCCAAGGGACCATGAGGTAGCTACTACAGAGGATTCCACCTATAAAGAAATGTTAGGAATGACAGAAAGGAAATTTAGAATACACATGTTGAAAACAATGAAAGAAATGATGGAAACAATGAAGGAAACTGCTACTAAAGTGGAAAATAACCAAAAGGAAATCCAAAAACAGAATCAAATCAGAGATGAATGATATGAAGAATATAAAAAGGATATAGCAGACCTGAAGGAACTGAAACAGTCAATTGGGGAACTTAAAGATGCAATGGAAAGTATCAGCAACAGGTTAGACATGCAGAAAGAATTTCAGAGGTAGAAGACAAAGTTCTTGAGATAACTCAGATAGTAAAAGAGGCAGAAAAGAAGAGAGAGAAAGCAGAACGTTCACTGTCAGAATTATGGGACTTTATGAAGCATTCCAACATACGAGTTATAGGAATCCCAGAAGAGGAAGAAGAATGCCCCAGAGAAATGGAAGCCATACTAGAGAATATTATAAAAGAAAATTTCCCAAATAACAACAAAGATTCTGACACACTGCTTTCAGAGGGATATTGGACCCCAGGTCGCCTCAACTCTAACCGAGCTTCTCCAAGACACATTGTGATGAACCTGTCCAAAGTCAAGACAAAAGAAAAGATTCTGCAAGCTGCCAAGAGTAAGCACCAGTTGAACTACAGGGGCAAATCCATCAGAGTGACCACAGACTTTTCTAATGAAACTTTCCAAGCAAGAAGACAATGGTCATCTACCTTTAATCTACTTAAACAGAACAAATTCCAGCCCAGAATTCTGTACCCTGCTAAACTAAGCTTCAAAATTGATGGAGAAATCAAACAATTTATGGATATACAAACATTGAGGAAATTCGCCACAACAAGACCAGCTCTACAGGAAATACTTCAACCTGTTCTGCACACTGACCACCACAATGGATCAGCAGCAAAGTAAGAAGTCAGAAATTAAAGGACAGAACCTAACCTCCACAATGATGCAAAAGATAAAACTAAGCAATGGACTCTCACCAAATAAGACGAATAGAATACTACCACACTTATCAATAACCTCAATAAATGTTAATGGCTTGAATTCCCCACTGAAGAGACATAGATTGGCTGACTGGATTAAAAAACACAAGCCATCCATTTGCTGTCTGCAAGAAACACACCTGGCTTCAAAAGACAAATTAAAGCTCCGAGTCGAGGGTTGGAAGACAATTTTTCAGGCAAATGGAATTCAGAAGAAAAGAGGAGTTGCAATCTTATTTTCAGATACATGTGGATTTAAAGCAACTAAACTCAAAAAATACAAAGATGGTCACTTTATATTGGTCAAGTGAAAAATACAACAAGAAGACATTTTAATTCTAAATATTTATACACCCAATTTAAATGCTCCCAGATTCTTGAAACAGACCTTACTCAGTCTGAGCAATATGCTATCTGATAATACCATCATAACAGGGGACTTTAACACTCCTCTTACAGAGCTGGACAGATCCTCTAAACAGAAATTAAACAAAGATATAAGAGATTTAAATGAGACCCTAGAACAACTGTGCTTGATAGACGCATATAGAACACTCCACCACAAAGATAAAGAATATACATTCTTCTCATCACCCCATGGAACATTCTCCAAAATTGATCATATCCTGGGACACAAAACAAATATCAACAGAATCAAAAGAATTGAAATTTTACCTTGTATCTTCTCAGACCATAAGGCACTAAAGGTGGAACTCAACTCTAACAAAAACGCTCGACCCCACCCAAAGGCATGGAAATTAAACAATCTTCTGTTGAATAACAGATGGGTGTAGGAAGAAATAAAACAGGAAATCATTAACTTCCTTGAGCATAACAACAATGAAGACACAAGGTACCAAAACCTGTGGGATACTGCAAAAGCAGTTTTGAGAGGAAAATTCATCGCTTTAGAAGCCTATAATCAAAAAACAGAAAGAGAGTGCATAAACAATCTCACAAGAGATGTTACAGAATTAGAAAAAGAAGAATAATCTAAGCCTAAACTCAGTAGAAGAAAAGAAATATCCAAAATCAAATCAGAGATCAAAGAAATTGAAAACAAAAGAATCATTCAGAAAATTAATGAAACAAGGAGTTGGTTTTTTGAAAAAATAAATAAAATAGATAAACCATTGGCCATACTAACGAGGAATAGAAAAGTAAAATCTCTAGTAACCTCAATCAGAAATGATAAAGGGCAAATAACAACTGACCCCACAGAGATACAAGAGATCATCTCTGAATACTACCAGAAACTCTATGCCCAGAAATTTGACAAAGTGAAGAAAATGGATCAATATTTGGAATCACACCCTCTCCCTAGACTCAGCCAGGAAGAAATAGAGCTCCTGAACAGACCACTTTCAAGCACTGAGATCAAAGAAACAATAAAAAATCTTCCAACCAAAAAATGCCCTGGTCCAGATGGCTTCACTCCAGAATTCTTTCAAACCTTCAAGGAAGAGCTTATTCTTGTACTGCAGAAATTATTCCAAAAAGTTGAGGAAGAAGGAATCTTCCCCAACACATTCTATGAAGCAAACATCAAACTGATACCAAAACCAGGAAAAGACCCAAACAAAAAGGAGAATTTCAGACCAATCTCACTCATGAATATAGATGCAAAAATTCTCAACAAAATCCTGGCCAATAGATTACAGCTTATCATCAAAAAAGTCATTCATCATGATCAAGTAGGCTTCATCCCAGGGATACCAGCCTGGTTTAACATACACAAGTCCATAAACGTTATCCACCATATTAACAGAGGGAAAAATAAAGATCACATGATCCTCTCAATAGATGCAGAAAAAGCATTTGATAAAATCCAGCGTCCTTTTCTAATTAGAACACTGAAGAGTATAAGCATAGGTGGCACTTTTCTAAAACTGATTGAAGCTATCTATGACAAACCCACAGCTAATATTTTACTGAATGGAGTAAAACTGAAAGCTTTTCCTCTGAGAACTGGAACCAGACAAGGTTGTCCTCTGTCACCTTTACTATTCAACATAGTGCTGGAAGTTCTAGCCAATACAATTAGGCAAGACAAGGAAATAAAGGGAATCCAAATGGGAGCAGAGGAGGTCAAACTCTCCCTCTTTGCTGACGACATGATCTTATACTTAGAGAACCCCAAACACTCAACCACAACACTCCTAGAAGTCATCAAAAAATACAGTAATGTTTCAGGATATAAGATCAATGTCCACAAGTCAGTAGCCTTTGTGTACACCAATAACAGTCAAGATGAGAAGCTAATTAAGGACACAACTCCCTTCACCATAGTTTCAAAGGAAATACCTAGGAGTATACCTAACGAAAGAGGTGAAGGACCTCTATAAAGAAAACTATGAAATCCTCAGAAAGGAAATAGCAGAGGATATTAACAAATGGAAGAACATACCATGCTCATGGATGGGAAGAATCAACATTGTTAAAATGTCTATACTTCCCAAAGCAATCTACCTATTCAATGCCATTCCTATCAAAATACCAACATGGTACTTTCAAGATTTGGAAAAAATGATTCTGCATTTTGTATGGAACCGGAAAAAACCCCGTATAGCTAAGGCAGTTCTCTGTAACAAAAATAAAGCTGGGGGCATCAGCATACCAGATTTTAGTCTGTACTACAAAGCCATAGTGCTCAAGACAGCATGGTACTGGCACAAAGACAGAGACATAGACACTTGGAATAGAATTAAAAACCTAGAAATGAAACTAACATCTTACAACCACCTAATCTTTGATAAACCAAACAAGAACATACCTTGGGGGAAAGACTCCCTATTCAATAAATGGTGTTGGGAGAACTGGATGTCTACATGTAAAAGACTGAAAATGGACCCACACCTTTCCCCACTCACAAAAATTGATTCAAGATGGATAAAGGACTTAAATTTAAGGCATGAAACAATAAAAATCCTCCAAGAAAGCATAGGAAAAACACTAGAAGATATTGTCCAGGGAAAAGACTTCATGAAGAAGAGTGCCATGGCAATTGCAACAACAACAAAAATAAACAAATGGGACTTCATTAAACTGAAAAGCTTCTGTACAGCTAAGGAGACAATAACCAAAGCAAAGAGACAACCTACACAATTGGAAAGGATATTTTCATGTTTTCAATCAGACAAAAGCTTGATAACTAGGATCTATAGAGAACTCAAATGAATTCACATGAAAAAAGCCAACAATCCCATATATCAATGGACAAGATACATGAGTAGAACTTTCTCCAAAGATGACAGACGAATGGCTAACAAACACATGAAAAAATGTTCATCATCACTATATATTAGAGAAATGCAAATCAAAACAACCCTGAGATATCATCTAACCCCAGTGAGAATGGCCCACATCACAAAATCTCAAAACTGCAGATGCTGGCGTGGATGTGGAGAGAAGGGAACACTTTTACACTGCTGGTGGGACTGCAAACTAGTACAACCTTTCTGGAAGGAAGTATGGAGAAACCTCAAAGCACTCAAGTTAGACCTCCCATTTGATCCTGCAATCCCATTACTGGGCATCTACCCAGAAGGAAAAAAATCCTTTTATCAGAAGGACACTTGTACTAGACTGTTTATTGCAGCTCAATTTACAATCGCCAAAATGTGGAAACAGCCTAAATGCCCACCAACCCAGGAATGGATTAACAAGCTGTGGTATACTGAATACTATTCAGCTATTATTAAAAATGGAGACTTTACATCCTTCGTATTAACCTGGATAGAAGTGGAAGACATTATTCTTAGTAAAGCATCACAAGAATGGAGAAGCATGAATCCTATGTACTCAATTTTGATATGAGGATAATTAATGACAATTAAGGTTATGGGGGAGAAAGCAGAAAGAAGGACGGAGGAGGGGGGTAGGGCCTTGGTGTGTGTCACACTTTATGGGGGCAAGACATGATTGCAAGAGGGACTTTACCTAACAATTTCAATCAGTGTAACCTGGCTTATTGTATCCTCAATGAATCCCCAACATTAAAAAAAAAAAAGAAAGAAAACTGATTAGTATGCTCTGCACAAGTAGTTAGTTTATATTCATATTCATTTATGTTTCTTATGCCATCAGCATGTATTGGTTAATTGTGAAATCATATGACAAATGATATGCATAGGTATGGTATTATATTAATCTAGGGAGTAAATTCTAGTCATCTGCTAACATGCAGTTATAGAAACTAAATTTCCTTTCATGGCTTTCCTATTTCAAGTCCATGGCAACCTCCATAAGAGACTCTTCATGTTTGCTTCTACCAATGGTCCATTGGGCTTTTCATTCCACCGGCTCTGCTATAGTCACTAATGCATTCAGACCAGCAGTCGTCAACTCTAGGGTACTTTTCAATTACAAGGGGATCTTTAAAGAAATATTGATATCCCCCTGCCTAAATTCAATTATATTTCTGAAGTATCATGGGGTTGGAATATCACTAGTCTAGAAAAGAAATCTCACAAGGCTCTACTAACGTAGCGTCAGAACTGAGAAAGTTTGATTTAGACTTTTAAGTGGAAATCACCCTCAAAGAATAGAATCTTAGTGGAGAGAATGACCTGGGTGGGAGATTTACTTATCTATACCCTTGGATTATTGGCCAAAGAGAAAACTTCCTTATTGCTCATTATTCTAAATGGAGATTTGGAACTTATCCAAAAGCACTTGGAAGATAGAAAATTAAAATATATGTCAAATCAGAATGCTCAAAATATTAGATATTAGTATTAGTGAATTTTGGGTACATTTCAATTGGCCTGCCAACTTTCAAATTCTCTGCAATTATTATCTAAAATGTACTTGAAACCAGCTTAATTTATTCTTTTATCTTTTCTTTGATGTAACTATAGATGGAAGTAGAATGCAATGTAATTGTGTTATTTCAGACAATAAAACAAATCATCTACCACAGAGAAGTAATCAAGCCATTTAAATTTGTCATGGTTGTCTGAACACCTGTCATCTTTTATTTTTAGGGCCTGACTATATTCCCCTAATAATTCTAACGGAAAAAGAATCATCAACACGGCACAATAAATATTTCTTTAGCAAAACAGCATTTAAGTGAAGCATCTCATCAACATCCAAGTTCATCATAGGATAATGTTAAAGTTTCTAGGGAACACTCATATTTAAGAGAAATAAGCTTTTTCCTTTTTTGTACAAGAGAAAGCCTTTTAAAACTCATTGGCTATTTTTATTTTAATGGTGTTCTTATTAATTTGCTCTGATAAAAATACTACAGGTGGTAACAAATTCTGCAACAAACATAATATTGAAGAAATCTCAAAGACAGTATGTATTGCAAACCATAGGGGATAGCCCAATGTGAAATTTCACTTATTCATAAAGAGCATGATTTAACTCATAATTATAAATGGGCAGTGTAGAAATAGTGCAGTGGCAAGAAGGTAGTCTTAAAGAATGTGGATATGGGACTTCAAAGCCCAAATGTTACAAACAATTTAATACATAAGTGATTGTTCATGATTACAGAGACTGGGTAATTTCCATCGTCTTCACCAAGAGTTGGCAGATTTTCTATAAAGAGCCAAATAGTAAGTAATTACGACTTTTTGAAACATATAGTCTCAGTTGTGGCCACCCAATTTGGTCATTGTAGTATTAATGCAACCAGATATTACATAAATAAACAGGCATGGCTGTATTCCAATAAAACTTTATTTACTAGCAGTGGTCATTGGTAGGTAGGTAGTAATTTTTGAACCTCTGATTCAATTACATTTTTAAAAAGTAAACTATTCTTTTTTTTCTTTTGAGACAGAATCTCACTTTGTCACCGTTGGTTAGAGTACTGTAGAATCATAGCTCACAGCAACCTTAAACTCTTGGGCTCAAGCTATTCTCTTGCCTCAGTCTCCCAAGTAGCTGGGACTACAGGTGCATATCACAACACCCAGCTATTTTTAGAGATGGTGTCTCACTCTGGCTCAGGCTAGTCTTTTTTTTTTGGCCAGGGCTGGGTTTGAACCCACCACCTCCGGCATATGGGACCGGCGCCCTACTCCTTGAGCCACAGGTGCCGCCCATGGCTCAGGCTAGTCTTGAACCTGTGAGCCCAGGCATCCACCTGCCTTGGTCTCCCAGAGTGCTAAGATTATAGGCATGAGCCAGTGTGCCCAGCCCTAAGTCAAACCATTCTTTAAAAGTAAAATTTTGAATTTCTGAGGAGTCTGTTGTTATTTCATCTTTGTCATTTCTGATTAATGAGATTAGAGATTTTACTCTTTTTTTCCTGGTTAGGTTAGCCAAAGGTTTATTTATTTTATTGATCTTTTCAAAAACCCAACTTTTTGATTTATTGATCTGTTGTATAATTCTCTTGTTTTCAATTTCATTTAATTCTGCTCTAATTTTGGTAATTTCTTTTCTTCTACAGGATTTGGGGTTGGAATGTTCTTCCTTTTCCAGTTCCTTGAGATGTCCCATTAAGTTGTTAATTTCCTCTCTTTCCGTTCTCTTGAGGAAGGCTTGCAGTGCTATAAATTTCCCTCATAGGACTGCCTTTGTGGTATCCCAGAGGTTTTGATATTCCATGTCTTCACTGTCATTTTGTTACAAAAATTTGGCAATTTTCTTCTTAATCTCATCTCTGACCCAGCTATCATTCAGCATAAAGTTATTTAACTTCCATGTTTTTGTATGAGTATGCAGATTCCTGTTGTTACTCAGCTCAAGTTTTGTTCCATGGTGGTCTGAGAAGTTGCAAGGAATAATTTGTATTCATTTAAATTTACTGAGGTTAGACTTGTGACCTAAAATGTGATTGATTTTGGAGTATGTTCCATGGGCTGATGAGAAGTCCGTATATTCAGTTTTGTTGGGATGAAATGTTCTGTAGATGTCTGCTAAATCCAAATGTTGGATGGTTAGGTTTAAATCTAAAATTTCTTTGCTTAGCTTCTTATTGGAGGATCGATCCAACACTGCCAAAGGAGTGTTGAAATCTCCAACTATTATGGAGCTGGAGGAAATCAAGTTGCTCATGTCTGTTAGAGTTTCTCTTATAAATTGAGGTGCATTCTGGTTGGGTACATAGATATTAATAATTGAAATATCATTATATTGAGTATTACCCTTAACAAATATGAAGTGACCATTCTTATCCTTCTTTACCTTTGTTGGTTTAAAGCCTATTGTATCTGCAAATAGAATTGCAACACTTGCTTTTTTCTGATTAGCATTTGCCTGAAATATGGATGACCATCCTTTCACCCTGAGTCTATATTTATCTTTTAAGGTAAGATGTGACTCTTGTATGAAGCAAATATCTGACCTGAGTTTTTGTATCCAGTCAGCTAACCTATGCCTCTTTAGAGGACAGTTTAAGCCATTCACATTAATGGAGAATATTGATAAGTCTGTTAAAATTTTGGGTATCGAGTTTTTCAAAAGTCCAGTGGACATTTTTAATCCTTTTGCCACTGTGGAAGTTGGAGTTTGATATAAAGTTTCTGGGTGAGTTTACTTTTGTGGTAGAGGATTGGGCTGGTCATTATGGAGGATAGGTCTGAGAATATCCTGAAGAGCTGATTTGGTTATGACAAATTTCTTCAACATGTGAATGTCATTAAAGTATTTAATTTCTCCATCATAAATGAAACTCAGTTTAATTGGATACAGGATCCAAGGTTGAAAGTTATTTTGCTTTAGGAGATTAAAAGCTGATGACCACCCTGTTCTGGCTTTAAATGTTTCAGCAGAGAAATCTACAGTCATTCTAATATTCTTCCCTTTGTAGGTAATGGATTTCTTATGTCTGGCTGCTTTCAGAATTTTCTCCTTCATATTAATTTTAGTGAAGTTAATTATGATATGCCTGGGGGATGTCTTATTTGGATTGAGTCATGCTGGGGTACTGAAACTGTCTGCTATCTGAATTTCAGAATCTCTTGGCATGTCTGGAAAATTCTCTTTCATAATTTCATAGAGAAGGGCCTCTGTGCCTTTAGGGGATTTCAATGAGGCGGATATTACCCTTCTTTGAATTATCCCAGTGCTGTCTGAGAGAATGATCTGTTTTTGCTGTCCATTTCTCTTCCTCTTTGAGAGTTTGGGAGTGTTCAAAGGCCCTTTGTCTTCAATGTCAGAAATTCTTTCTTCTGCTTTCTCCACTCTGTTACTGAGGGATTCACTATGTTTTTCAGATCTTTGAGGGCTGCAAATTCTCATAAATATTACAAGAAACTTTATTCTCAGAAATATGAAAATCTGAAGGAAATTGACCAATACCTGGAACCATGTCACCTTCCAAGACTTAGCCAGAATCAAGTGGAAATGTTGAACAGGCCAATATCAAGTTCTGAAATAGCATCAACCATACAAAACCTCTCTAAAAAGAAAAGCCCCAGACGAGATGGCTTCACGTCAGAATTCTACCAAACCTTTAAAGAGAAATTAGTACCTCTACTAATACTCAACCTGTTCCAAAATGTAGAAAAAGAAGGAAGACTACCCAACACGTTCTATGAAGCAAACATCACCCTGATCCCAAAACCAGGAAAAGACCCAACAAGAAAAGAAAATTATAGACCAATACCACTAATGAATATATAAAGATGCAAAAATATTCACAAGATTCGAACAAATAGAATCCAGCAACACATCAAACAAATTATACATCATGACCAAGTCAGTTTTATCCCAGGATCTCAAGGCTGGTTCAATATACATAAATCTAAAAGTATAATTCAGCACATAAACAAATGAAAAAACAAAGACCACATGATTCTCTGAATTGATGCATAAAAAGCTTTTGATAATATCCAGCATCCCTTCATGATCAGAACACTTAAGAAAATTGGTATAGAAAGGACATTTCTTAAAATGATAGAGGCCATCTACAGCAAACCCACAGGCAATATCGTATTGAATGGAGTTAAATTGAAATCATTTCCACTCAGATCAAGAACCAACGAGGCTGCCCATTGTCTCCACTGCTCGTTAACATTGCAATGGAAATTTTAACCATAGCAATTATGGAAGAAAAGGTGATCCAGGCTATCCATATAGGGTCAGAAGAGATCAAACTTTCTCTCTTCGCAGATGATATGATTGTATATCTGGAAAACACCAGGGATTCTACTACAAAACTCTTGGAAGTGATCACGGAATACAGCAGCATCTCAGGTTACAAAATCAACATTCATAAATCAGTAGCCTTTATATATACCAACAATAGTCAAGCTGAAAAAACAGTTAAGGACTCTATTCCATTCACAGCAGTGTCAAAGAAGATGAAATATTTGGGAATTTATCTAACAAAGGATATGGAAAGTTCTCTATAAAGAGAACTATGAAACTCTAAGAAAAGAAATAGCTGAAAATGTTAACAAATGAAAAAACATACCATGCTCATGGCTGGGAAGAATCAACATAGTTAAAATGTCCATACTACTCAAAGCAATATAAAATTTTAACGCAATCCCTAATAATGCTTCACTGTCACACTTTAAAGATCTTGAAAAAACAATACTTCGTTTTATATGGAATCAGAAAAAACTTCGAATAGCCAAGACATTACTCAGAAATAAAAACAAAGCAGGAGGAATCACACTACCAGACCTCAGGCTATAAATCAATAGTGATCACTATAAATCAATAGTGATCAAAACAGTGTGGTACTGGCACAAAAACAGAGAAGTAGATGTCTGGAACAGAATAGAGAAACAAGAGATGAATCCAGCTACTTACTGTTATTTGATCTTTGAAAAGCCAATTAAAAACATTCAGTGGGGAAAAGATTCCCTATTTAACAAATGGTTCTGGGTAAACTGGCTGGCAACCTGTAGAAGACTCAAACTGGACCCACACCTTTCACCATTAACTAAGATAGACTCTCACTGGATTAAAGATTTAAACTTAAGACATGAAAGAATAAAAATACTAGAAGAGAGTGCAGGGAAATCCCTTGAAGAAATTGGTCTGGGCAAGTATTTTATGAGGAGGACCCCCGGGCAATTGAAGCAGCTTCAAAAATACACTACTGGAACCTGATCAAACTAAAAACTTCTGCACAGCCAAGAACAAAGTAAGTAAAGCAAGCAAACAGCCATTAGAATGGGAGAAGATATTTTCAAGTTATGTCTCCGACAAAGGTTTAATAGCCAGAATCCACAGAGAACTCAAACATATAAGCAAGAAAAGAACAAGAGATCCCATCGCAGGCTGGGCAAGGGACTTGAAGAGAAACTTCTCTGAAGAAGACAGGCACATAGCCTACAGATATATGAAAAAATGCTGATCATCTTTAATCATCAGAGAAATGCAAATCAAAACTACTTTGAAATATCATCTAACTCCCGTAAGATTAGCCCATATCACAAAAATCCCAAGACCAGCGATGTTGGAGTGAATGTGGAGAAAAGGAACACTTCTACACTGCTGGTGGGAATGCAAATTAATGCATTCCTTTTGGAAAGATGTTTGGAGAACACTTAGAAATCTAAAAATAGATCTGCTATTCAATCCTATAATTTCTCTACTAGGAATATACCCAGAAGACCAAAAATCACATCATAACAAAGATATTTGTATCAGAATGTTTATTGCAGCCCAATTCATAATTGCTAAGTCATGGAAAAAGCCCAAGTGCCCATCAATCCACGAATGGATTAATAAATTGTGATATATGTACACCATGGTATATTATGCAGCCTTAAAGAAAGATGGAGACTTTACCTCTTTCATGTTTATGTGGATAGAGCTGGAACATATTCTTCTTAGTAAAGTATCTCAAGAATGAAAGAAAAAAGTATCCAATGTACTCAGCCTTACTATGAAACTAATTTATGGCTTTCACATGAAAGCTATAACCCAGTTATAACCTAAGAATAGGGGGAAGGAGGAAATGGGGGGGAGGGGAAAAGAGGGAGGGTGATTGGTGGGATTACACCTGTGGTGCATCTCACAAAGGTATATGTGAAACTCAATAAATGTAGAATGTAAATGTCTTAACACAATAACTAAGAAAATGCCAGGTAGTCTATGTTAACCAGTGTGATGAAAATGTGTCAAACAGTCTATAAAACCAGTGTATGGTGCCCCATTATCACATTAATATACATAGTTATGATTTAATAATAATAAAATAAATGAAGTGAAAAGTTATCTCAGTAAAGTTTGCCTTTCATTAAAAAAAAATAAAAGTAAACTTTGAAATTCAAGATTCTGCTTCTTGGAACCTGACCCTAGAGAAATAAAAATAAAATCCTAATCCTCTCAACCGACTGAACAAAACATCTCTTGAGCAAGGGGACCTCAAAGATGCCTTAAAAATTGTGCTCCAGCCATGACAGGATGGGAGGATGACCATGCCTCTTCCATCCCCTTCACTTGCTAACCACCTTTAAGCTTTCTTTCCTAAACGTTAAGGAAGGCAAGACTTTCAAATGACTTGCTCCACCACTATTTACACACTAGCTGACCAGCATTTCTTCCTTCTTCTTTCCACTTGATCATGAACTGGTTCTGGCTGGCTTACAGGGACTATGCCCTGGATCCTTCTGTGTCTTCCATTTCACCTTTAGCCATACAGAGCCCAATTTTAGCACATTCAAATATTTAGCCTCCATCCCAAGGTGAACATGTGACACGTGTGTAAAACATGCATGCCTGCTAACTCTGCCTGTGCACTCCCAGCTTCGTGAATGTTCACAGCTACTCCTATAACCTGTTGACAGGTCAGCACAAATTCTTGTCTCACCCTTCCATCCCTCTAAGTGACTGTTTCCAGTTTCTGCCAGAGGCTACATTCCCAGCCTTCCGGAAGGCCAGCCTGCAGGCTGCAACCTTTTATAAGAAATAAAGCTTTTCTCTTCAAATTTATGAAGCTGTGCTTCAGTTAACAACCTGAAAACCTGAAAAATTGATTTTAGGACAAAGATGAGTAATGAGTAGGGAGACTACTTCAGAGAACATACTCAGAAATGAAGAGTTTGAAGGTACGCAACAAAAATATCTGAGGTTTGCAAAAGTTTTTGTTTAAATTCACTGATGTGATTCTGGGCTATTTGGTAACTGGGGCTTGCTTTTTACCTTAAAATTCACTGCATCTTCATGTGTGACTTCTTTGTGTTTTAGAATAACAAAATCTAATTTTTCTATTTCTCAAGACCCCCACACTCTAAAATAAAGCTAGCTAAAAACTCTATAAATTGCATCATAGTAGACATTTTCTAAGTCTCCACACAAAAACATACTGCTTGGCAGAAATATGATTGAAGCCAGGAGGTGAAGTCCCAAGAGCTCATATTAATTCAGCTCTGTTTAGTAAGATAGTTATTAGAAGTATCAATAAGAGGGGAGAACTTGGCATCAACTTTGTAAGAATTATGAACTCTGCTTTTTATATTTATTCCTTTCGTATCCCTAATGGTATTCCTCAGGGCTACATTTCCAAGGCCTCTGCTTCAGGTCACTGAAAGGGTTCTGTAAGTCTGAACCATATTTTCCATGACACAGAAACAGTTTAGATCTAGATTTTTTTTTATATGTGATTAACCTTTGTGGAGTGTGTTCTTTTTTATGGACCTAAGAGAGGCTGTGGGAAATTAAATCATGGATTTATTAACTGCTTTCTTCAGTCCTTTCTCTAAGAGGCTTATTTATTAAACAAGATTTAATAAAGAGGTTGTTTTATGTACGCAAAATCTATAGTAATAGAATACCTGTTTCTAAAGAATAGGCATTGAGAGAAGAGAAATAAAAAGATTAGGTAATTCCAGCTCTAATTTTCCTACCTGGAGTGGAATCTTCAAACTAATTCCCTACTTGTGCTTAGTCTTAATACTGAGGACAGTTGGGAAATTGGAGGAATGTAAAATCAAATTCATAAACTAAAGAATGGTATAAACTGAGAACTTGATTTATCTGTAATTTAGCTATAATAATTTTATTTATTTATTTATTTATTTTTTTTTGCAGTTTTTGGCCGGGGCTGGGTTTGAACCTGCCACCTCTGGCATATGGGGCTAGTGCTCTACTCCTTTGAGCCACAGGCGCTGCTCATACCTATAATAATTTTTAAGATTATAATAGTAAGTATTATTATCAATGATGTACATGTATAAATGGCATGGAAAAATAACTATTGTCTCGAAATAAAAGGGAAATACTATATAGATGAATAATGTAGTTTTAAAATCAATATCATTATAACCTCAATATTTTGAATTTGTCAGAAGCAAGTAAGCAACTTAGTAAAGAATAAAGCACAAAAAATGAAAGTATGAAATCATAAAACTGCTAAAACACAAAAACCATTCTCTTACACATATGCTAAAAACATCGATGAAATTTGTGTCAAAGAATAGCTAAAGTAAGATAAGTATGGAAGCGTTGCACATGAGTTTACTCTCAAGCTTGCATATAAACACACATACACTATACCCACACAAATGTCAGAGTCATACAGTTTTTTTAATCATTTTTTTTAAGACAGAGTGTCACTGGGTGGAGTGCTATGGTGTCATAGCTCACAGCAACCTTGGGCTCAGGCTATCCTGTTGCCTCTGTTTTGGTTTTTTTTTTTTTTTTTTCATTTTTTAAGGAGAGACTGGGTCTTGTTCCTGCTCAGACTATTCTCCAACTCTTGAGCTCTAGCAGTTCAAGGCTTGGCCTCTTACAGTGCTAAGATGACAAGCGTGAGCCACTGTGCCCAGCCCAGATTTTTTTAAAAATTCAAAAAAATTAGTGGAAATTTGGAACCCAGAAATAAAGGTGAAACTATTGTAGTTAGCGATTGAGTGGCTACTAAAAGAAGAAAAGTTATTTGAAATTGAAAAAGCAAATAGCTGGAATTAGAATGTATGTAATGGTTTGATATTTTACCCCCCCCCTTTAGGCTGCCATTCCTGTTTCATAATTTCTTGTAACTAAAATTCAATGACAAATGGAAAAATCTAATAGGGTGTGGCATGATTCAAGAAAAGTATAGCTATGTAAAAGCAGAGTTTGTCAAAATGTTTAAAGGAAACATATCAAACAAATATTTTAAAATGTAGGACATTTTTCACAGCCATGAGATAGCTAAACAAAAATGTTCAAAGACAAAATAAAAGGACAGTAAAAATCATGTGCTGTGCAAACATGCTTGTGGTTCTATTTTTAAGACAAAAAAATTAAAAAGTAAAAATGAAAACTCTATATATGCAAACATTGGAATTACTGGATATAAACTGACATAGTATAGATGCTCAATGGATTTTAATCAATCAATTAAAATAAGAACGTCTAGATCATAAACTCCAGATAGGGAATCTATCTAAATTCTACAGTAAATTTTCCATTTGTGACATGCGGAGAAGGCATGAAATGAATGACAGTCTTTCCTCCTGAATGCTGTGCTAATAAATACCCAACCAAAGAACCACAAAAAAACTCTCTAATAGAGAGTCCAAACCACTAGTGTCAGGTTTACAGACGGAGCAATGTGTTTTAAAGACCCTGTGTAGAATTAAAAACTTCTTTGCCTTTATTGCCTCCACTGTGTCCCCAATTCTGATATTAATTATGTTGATTCAGATGCGGCTACTTGCTCATGACTTTTGATTTTTTTTATTCTGATAGCATAGATATGTTTTACCCTGACCTGTACTCCAAGGGAAGTTGTCAGGGTCCTGCCCTGAGGGCAGGGTCCGTTAAGACCTGTGGAACTGGCAGCTATTGACTGAAAAAAAAAAAAAGTTAAAAGCAGCAAGAGATAAAGAGACAGGACAAGCAGAAGAGAGTTTTCAAAGGTGAGAACACAGAGGATCACTGCCAACTTGTGGGGTTCTAGCAAGTGTCCTTAGTAGTCCTTAGTTCTACTCAGCTTTTTTTTTTTTTTTTTTTTTTTGTGGTTTTTTTTTTTTTGGCCGGGGCTGGGTTTGAACCCACCACCTCCGGCATATGGGACCGGCGCCCTACCCGCTGAGCCACAGGAGCCGCCCTCTACTCAGCTTTTATTGAAGACTATTTTCTCATATAGCCAAGAGGCTAACCTGAAGGGAATAAAAACATCAGCAATTTCTCTGAACAGAGATATTAGTTCTCTTTTTTTTTTTTTTTTTACTGCCTTCATATTAAAATTGGTATTTATTAGTTCTTATTCTCTCTATAATGATTAATTTTAAGGGCCTGAGCAGCCCGGAAAAACCTGAAGCCCGAGGGCAGCCTCCTGTTTGTGGTCATGCACAAAGATTCCTTGGGGGGAACTAAGACCCCTCTAGTTTCTCTGTGGAACAGACTCGACAGTGTCAAGCTCCTCTGAAGAATCTGTGGAAGAGAAGAATTTTCTTCTAATCTCCACCCAAAGGAGTTTACCTCCATGATTAGGGACCCAACAGGAATGTTTGCAAGCTGTATCCCTTATAAGCCAGGCTTATAGTAAAAGCAGGAACTGCTCAGATAAGTAATTTAACTGCAGTTTAAAGGTAAGCTAGATAAACTGTTTTTGTTTATTTTATTTTTGCAGTTTTTGGCTGGGGTGGGCTTGAATCCACCACCTCCGGTATATGGGGCCAGCGCCCTACTCCTTTTAGCCACAGGTGCTGCCCCTAAACTGTTTTTATTTTGCCTTGCTCAGCTTATTTCTCTGTTTTCTCCTGTTTCTGGGTGTGTTTTTCCCTTGCCAAGAATGGGCTGTTTGGTCCCCATTCTCCCTACACAAATTAAATCCAATCATCATGACTCAGCAAGAAGGTTCTAGCTTCCTTTACATGAACATATAAGGGAACTTTTTTTTTTTTTTTGGGATACAGAGTCTCACTTTGTCACCCTTGGTAGAGTGTCATGGCATCATAGCTCACAGCAACTTCAAACTCCTGGGCTTAAGTGATTCTCTGGCCTCAGTCTCCCAAGTAGTTGAGACTATATGTGCCTGCCACAATGCCTGGCTATTTTTAGAGACAAGGTCTCGCTCTGGCTCAGCTGGTCTCGAACCTGTGAGCTCAGGCAATCCACCTACATAGGCCTCTCAAGTGCTGGAACTATAGGTGTGAGCCACTGTGCCTGGCAATATTTTTAAAATGTTATTTACTAATATAAAATAAATTTATTACTGTGTAATAAATATGCATTGCTATGTTTTGCTATGCCAACATGAGCAGATAGCTTGTAAATAATGTTTTATAATAAAATTAGAAATCATTGTCATTTACATATCAATTTAATATTACAGGTATCTTTCTTGACATTTCTAAAAGCTTTCAGATCTTTGGGTTAATAATACATGTGAGGCAACTAGACATGAGTGACAGGCCCCTGAGATGGCAGAGAGATATTATCTCACATCTTGTCTATGTCTTGGTGCTCACAGAAATACGGTTACCTGTAACTTTGTCTCCAGAGGTTTTATTCATTCCATATTGGAGCATTCAATTCTTTCCTTGAAACTATCTAGGTTTCAATCACAAGTTAAAAGCCTGAATTCCTTCTGTTCAACCTACTTCTTATCATCTGCTGCATTGGAAAACTGCAACTGTACTTTTTTGCTCTGAGCTATTATGGCATCGATTAATGATTTATTTAAGAGAAGATAATCTAATTGAATTGCCATAATGGACTTTATAGTATATTGAATTTCATGTTTAATTGTTCTTCCACTAAATGCAATTTTTATTACTTTATTTTATACCAAGGAATGAAAGAATGTCCTAAAATGGATTAATTAACTATTTAGGAAACTTATCAAAAACATTTGTTTATATAAATGTTTACATTTATTTATATTTGTTTATTATAAATTATAAACCAGTCTGAATGTAGAGATTGTGAGTCTATGATTCTTTAGAAAATTGTCTTTCTCTCCCAGTAACACTAGGCCACTTGTGTGATATAAATCAAAAGGGCAAAGGTGATAAAAACAAAATCTAAAGCATCTTCCTTTCAGTTCTTCAACCCCCTAGCTAAACTGAAATATACGTAATGGCTGATGTCATATTTCCTTCTTATAAATTATTCTAATATGAATTTTGATCCATATTTGTTTTAATTTTCCATGACTACCTTATTGCCTATAGAATAAAGTCCAAATTCCTTAAATTGCAATTTCTGTTGTCTGATGTATTCTCCTAATTGACATTAATCAGCACTACCCTTCTGCTACTTAAAAAACAAAAACAAAAATAAAAATAAAAAAAACATTTAGCTGGGCACTGTAGCTCCTTGATGAGTGTGCTAGTCCCACACACCAGGGGCCATGAATTCAAACCTCACCTGGGTCTGATTAACATCAACAACAACAAAAAACGACTTTCTAGATTAGAGGAAATTCTCTTATTTTGTATAATCAATTATTTATCCTGAAATTTTGTTTTAGAGAAGCCATCCCAATTAAATAATTAAATAATTAATCATTAAATAGTTAAACAATTATTTATGTCATTTATCTTCCCTTTTTGGCTAGTACTCACCGTTAAAGTCAGTAGGGTACACGTATAGTAAAAATTCAACAAGTATTTTTTTAGTGGATGTTGAATTGACTATTTTCTCCTCCTCTCCACCCTATCAAAAGCTGTTATTTTTCACAATCCTTTCCTTTACCCACTGGACTTCTTCTATTGCATACTGGCTAGTTTTACCCATTCTCTCAGTTTTTACTACATATTGACTTGATGATGTCAAGATAAATATTGCTAGCCAAAAAAAACTTTCTACTGGACAGCTCTGCTGGGATTTCCCATAGGTATTCAAACTTCACATACCTAAAATTTGGTGAAGTCAACATCTTCTTTTCCCAGTCTCCCCTGGAACAACAACTCTTTCCTCTGCTACTGTTAATATAAACATCATGTTCTGAATGCCACTCACAAAGCCTTCTCATTATTCCTACTAATATAAGAAATCTTGATTTCCTCTCCTTCCTTCAGCTTTCAGTAAGACAAGTTCAACTAACTTGGCTTGATTTCTCAAAAAATTAGACTCTTATTTTTTACCAATTCTCTAATATAGTAGTAAAACAGTCCCCCAAATGGATTTTTCTCTGTCCTAGACTTTTGAACCTTAATTTTTTTCTCCTATGATTTAAATGACCATCCAAGCTGCTCAACTACTTAGAAAATGTTCATATTTCATCATCATACATAAGCTGAATTCAACTGAATCAACATGCCCTAGGAAGTCTTCAATCTTGACTTAGCTTTGTCTTTGGCAAATTTCAAATGGCATGGTTTATTTTAGAAGCACAAAATCACTTACGGTTCTCTTTATCATACATGATGTTTGTTCCTCAACTATGCCAACCATTGTGCTGAGTAAACTGACATGTCACCTTCTACCACCTGGCTAACTCCAGTCATCCATTAGGGGTCAACTCAGGAAATCAGTTCACCCAAGAAGCAAACTCAGTTCCCTCTCCTGCAACCTGCATCCCAGGTCTGTCAACTATCCTTCTGCCTACACAGTATGTATTGCCTTTACCATGCTATTTATCATATTGATTTGCAATATTGTAAGCTCATTGAAAGGAAAGACTATGTCTATATTCTATATTTATTGTTGGCATAGCAAAATACTTAATGAATATTTTACAAATGAATAAATGTAGTAAGGAATGAAAAGAGACTGAATTGGGGCAAATATTTAAAATTGACCATTCATTCCATGTTAAAAGTTCTACAACTAGTGTTCCATTTTCAAGTCCATCACTCGTTCCATTATGTGGCAAGAAAGACTTTCTACTATATTGTAATGGTGGAAAATTATCAATCATCAGTATCAACTAATTTCCTCATGTCTCTCTATATTTTTTCTGATAATATTTTCACTTTAGTTGCCTTCATTATATACAAAAGATAATGCTTTTATTACGTATTGAAAATAATAACAAATATTTAAGTATAGGAGCTTTATTTTGTTAGGAATATTCAGTTGGAATAATAAAATATTTTTTATTCAATATTGTTTATTTGAGCTGTGTTCCCAAATTAAACTTCTGGCTTTGATGGGGAGGGCATGGCTTATATTTTTTTCCCTCTCTTAAATACCTGGCAAGTAAAAATTTGTTGCAGCCTAATGATTACCTCTTAAATAGTTTAGGCAGCTTTAAATAGTGTTGCATTCTAAGAAGGATGAATGGAATGATTTTACTGACTTGATGAAAATGGTTTATATAATGAAATGTGAAAGAACTATTGAGGTTAGTAAAGAGGCTTTTTTTCTTATGGAATAGAGAATAGAATATAATGCTTTCGCTACTGTGTTATTCAGGGATATCCATCAATGACATTTGATTAGGATATAAAAATGAATCATAATGCAACTCTAAAAATAAAATGTCTAAAACTGAATAATTGTGATAAAAATAGTGTTGATTGATTTATTTTCATCTTTGAATGCTAACTGATCCATCATGTCTTCCATTTGAAGTTCCTCTATAAAATTCAATGACAGTCAGTACAAAAATATTTTAAACATTACCACAACAAACAAGCCATAACTTCAAAGGTGTCATCCTACCAATTTCATTTGTAAACTCGACCAAACAAGAATGAGACTAACAATGATTACCAAAATGTGTTCCCAAAGGGAAGCATGTTTTCCAGGAAAACATAATCTAATAGAACACAAAAGGCAAAATATTCTGAGGAAAATGCTAACAGTTTTCTGTTCTGAATAATAAATATCATTGCTAAAATTAGACTTGCTGTCACCATCTGAAAGCTCTAATTCTTCTCTTTTACTCTTGGTTTTCTTTCTCATTTTTATGCAGTGAAAAGAGTTCATTCTCAATTTCTGTATTCCTAAAATGGAGATAATGATACCTACCTTATAGGATTTGTAAGAACTAGAGATGATGCACGAAGGTGTCCCAGAAATGGTAGCCATAACAATATGATCGTTGACATCCCCAGATGCTAATTATTCTAAGACAAGTTGTGCCTTTTCTTCTTCTGTTGAACGCCACAGAGTGTTGCCTGGAAGTCATTCTAGCAAGTTTGATGTTGCCAGCATTTGATCTTCCCATAACTTTGCCCAAATAAGAAATAGACATTCTAGCCATTGTTTACTGGCATTGCCATTAACAATGAGACAAGCACATTCACATGAGGCAGGGAAATAAGGTAACAATTACCAGAAGGTAATGTCCTGAAAGGTGTGACCAACCATCTTGGTTTGTGCAATAAGAGGTTTCTGGGATGCAGAACTTTGCTAAACCCAGGAACATCTGAGCCAACTGAGACGAGTTGTTCACATCATCATGTAGGTCATGACTTGGTTTTCTTTTCTTTATTTATTCATTTATTACTTTTTTTTTTTTTTGAGACAGAGGCTCACTTTGTCACCCTCGGTAGAGTTCTGTGGCATCACAGCTCACAGCAACCTCCAATGTTTGGGCTCAAGCTATTCTTTTGCCTCAGCCTCCCAAGTAACTGGGACTACAGACAGCCACCACATTGCCTGGCTATTTTTAGAGACCGGGTCTCACTCTTGCTCAGGCTGGTCTTGAACATGTGAGCTCCAGCAATCTGCCTCGGCATCCCAGAGTGCTGGGATTACAGGTGTGAGCCACAGCTCCCGGCCCATAACTTCATTTTTATTCACTGCTCCATATATACAGAGTCTTAAAAAGTGCAATGCATTAAGAAGGTTGTTCAATTCATATTTGCTATATGAATGACTCCAATATAAAAATAATTATTTTTTACTTTTACCACTTACTTCTTTCTTTATTACAGCATTGTTTCCCTACCTCTTCCTTTCTATTCTGTTAACAGCTTCAAAATATCAATAATTCTACATACACACAAATGTAGTATTCAGTGAAAATCTACTACTTGAATTTAAAACACTTACCTATAATTCTTTCAAAAATCAACAAATTAAAAAAGAATGAAACAGGTAAAGGTGCTTCCTATGCTGTAAGTACTAAATTTTTATTTTTGAATTACTATATTTTATGAATGCCTGACGATATGTCTCTAATTTTCAGGAGTTCATACTTTAATTCTGACATTAATCTAATTGTGAATTTTTTATGCAACACCAATTGCTTGCCATGTTTACCAAAATGTCTTTCAAATAACAATTAAAATCAATCTCAGGACTCATTATATTTTGAGTTTTACAAGAGTTTAATGATAATGTAAATAAAATAAAACTATCTTGACCAATAAATGAGATTTTTATCTCATTAGCTTGTACTTTATAATGAATAATCTGTATCTATATATAGGCACTTGTCTTTGATAGGAAATATGGTAATTTTGTGTTCATAAAAGTATAGATATTATGTATATAATCTTCAGTTTTTTAAAGTATTTTTCAATATTGTGAAATTCTTCTCATGGGGCTGGAAGCTGTATTAATCATAATAAAAATATCAGATCTTTGAAGTGGGATTTAATCTGGAGAAGAAATAGTCTGTAAAGAGGGATTTGAGAGTAGAAATTAAAGACGTGCCACTCCTACAATGCCTAGGAAACAATTAACTTATTTATATGAGTTGCCCCAATATTGCTTAGGACTGAACTCCAGACTGTGAAACTAAATGTTCAGTAGTAGTGACGGATTCTGATTTCATAGTTCCCTTGGAAAACCTGAAAACCTGCTGAGAAATAAAAACCAGGGATAAAATTCACTTTCACTAGGGAAAGAATATGTATTGAAAAACTAAACTGTAATTAAGTGCCTAAACATTGCCATTAACTTTTTTTTTTGTTTTTCGGAATGACTATTTTACAAGACTATTGAACATGATTCAGGTGAGAGTACGTAGCTACATGACATTTTTAAGATCAGAATTTAATGCAGTTCCTTCCCTAGCACTTTATCTATGCTGACAAACATCTTTACTAGAATTAGTCCATTTGAAGGCTATTCAAAAGAGAAACTTCATCACTCCTCTGCTTCATTTTGTAAAACTTCATTATTATTATTTTTTTTTTAATAGAATGAGCCATAGGACCTGGAAGTCCATTTCAACACCTGACTTTTAAGGCATTTTACAAATTTTGTTAAGATTAGTTGATGATTTCAATAATAAAGACATCCAAAATTTCCCTAGTATTACAAACTATTTGATTTAAAAATTTTATTTCATAAAAAAGTATATATGTGTGCCATAAAATACATCATAATCATTATATGTTTGAATATGTTTAATTGGAGTTTCATTAATTTCTCTTAGGGATCTACTATGTATTCCCTTTACAAAACTAGCGGACTGTGCTTAAGTAGCAATTGCTGAGTTCTACCTTGTTTTTACTTCTTTCATTGTGGAAGGACTGGGAAAGTAGGAGATTAGTTGTCATTAAGAAGGCTTATTAATGATATATAGACATGATAAATATTAAGGATGTTCATGTGTTTCCATCATGAAAACAGAACTAGAGCTGGGCAAGGTGGTTGTTCTGGCAAGTTCTCAGACTATGAGGACATGTAGTACAGCAGGTTCTATAGACACTCCAGAGACTCACCCCTTGCCTTCAGACAATATTGAATCTCCCTCTTTGATCAAGATAAAAAGCAGTGTGCCCACTAGTTCTGGCAATGAGATAAAAGTCTGGAGAGATGCCTTTTGGATCAGTCAAATTGAGCAATTCAGCATCAAATATATAATAAAGTGCAGCATTAATAATCCGAAAAATTAAATTACTGGATCAAATAATAAAAAGATAAGACTTCATGGTCCAATTTCTGTAGGATTTTGCTGGGTTGTTTGTGTGTGTGTGTGTGTGTGTGCAAGGGATAGATGGATGTGCTCATTTACTGCACATAATAAAATTTATAAAACAGAAAGATTTTTCCAATATCATGTGCTTTTATTAAAATAGCATCATTTATTATCTGTTTTGCAGCCATCCCTTCTCTCTCTCTCTTTATTTTTCTTTATCCTGGGCAAAAGCAAAGTGAACAACAGTTTTATTTATGACTTCTAAAAACTTCTTATAAGATATAATTGCATAATTTTATACATAATTTGTATAGATTTCTGAAATAATATTGAGAAAGGTTGAAATCTTGGAAGTTCTGTTGGCACAACTTTTAAGAAACAGAAAGAGCTGGTGTGTGTTGTGAGAATAATTCATTCAGTATCTAAATTTAGATCTGAATTGACAGTGTGCTATACTTAATTCTAGATTTCTTTTGTTCTCTCATGGAGCCAAATCTATCTTGCTCTGTATCCTGATGGAACCTGGAAGGACAATGGTGTTATAGCGGCTTCCTATCTAATAATGCAGTTTTTAGGAATTCACATTTCTTCCTGTGGAAGAAAAACAAGAATAGAAGGAATCTTGACTTTTAGCAGGAAATGCTTTAGATTCATTTTTGTCAGAAGTAGTTGTTGGACAGAATCACATTCTGCTCAAAATTGTGCATGAGTAGTTTGGGGGAATATGTTTTTATAAGATATTTGACCCTGCATTATTATATTTTATGACAAACAGATGCATGGCTTCCTAGAAATGTATGACTCCTTACCGTGGAATTCACATGCTGTGTCTTTGATATTTAATGATATCATTATCTTCAAGATCCTTGAAAACTAGAAAGCTGAAGCACCAAACAATTAAACATATTATTTTGAAATTATATTGTTTTAGAGTGCTGTAATATATACCTGAGCACTCATCAAAGTCTTCCATTTTCTCTAAATATCTTGAATATTATCCCCAAAGGCTAAGAAACTGAGGAGATGTTTCTTTTTCTTGACCAATATTTACTTTGGAAATGTTGGATACTCTGGGACCACCCACTTAGTATTTTTTTCACATTTCAGTAAATCCTGCACTGAAAATCCCCTTTCGTTTCTCTCATGAAAATAACCTTTCCATTGTCACAAGCCCTGAAGTTCTATATTTAGAATTTCATTTTATAGTAAATGAAATAGGTATAGGTTTCAAATGATAACCTAATTTTTTATTCTTTGATTATAAAGGCCTAAAAGTAATCATAGGCTACCCATATTTTCTTCCTCAAAAAATATTGATTGCTGTTTTATGCTTAAATGATCTATTTCACTCTTTGGAAAAGGCGATATTTAGTTTCAGAATATTTGAAATATGAGAAGAAATTATTTAAGCTATACCAAGGCCTATATGTATGAGGTATACCAACTCCTTCTAGCATTTTGCTAATTGAAATGTGTTTGGACACATTCTGAACAGTTTTAGAGACGCAGGTCATAGCCAGATATGTAATTCTTGAATAGAAAGAGATATTAGAGAACTTTCTTTATAAAGTATCTTTGCTGTTTCCCTAAAGCAAACTGCATACTATTAGCAGGAAAAATATGCATGTGTGTATATGTATATTTTTTCCTACATATATACGTACATGTATGTATATATGTGTATATGTATCAAAAATATTGAGTTATTTTAATTTGGTTAGTTATAAATTGTGTGTTTTGGATACATATATTTCAGAATACTGCCATCCAGTTGCCTTTGGATAGAATAAAATGAGCAGTAGACATGAAATTACATTTTGGTGCAAGGATGTATCAGATACGTAAATGGTTACATGGGCTTCCTGATGAATCAAGTGAATCCACCATATGTAATGGCCTCTACTGCATTAGTGCAGCTGCTGCACTGATGGGGCTGAGTGCCAACTACATTATGTAAGGCAAATACAGACACTCTAATAATCAGAATACATCCAGAATTCATTTTAGTTTCCTTTAAATAACCTATTTATAGCAGTCCACCTTTTACATTTTGTCAAAAGAGTTTCTAAATTTACTATGGATGTCAAGTTTGGTTTATTTAAACCTTTCCTCAACTATCTTTTCTCAAGTGTATTCATTAGGACTATTATAATGTGCTGGGGGGCTGCATCATATGCTTTAGATTCCAACCTGTCTTTTTTAGTGCAATTTCACCTTTCATTCTACTTAGTGGAATTTATCTAACTGCTCAGCCACCCCTCACAGCAAGGGTTAATTGCATGCTGAGGCTAACCTCGTAAGAATTATAAGCTTAAAATGAAAGAAAAGTTCACACTCAGCAAAGGCAACTTGGTGAACCCAATCCAACAAGAGAAAGTGGAATACTTTTCTGCCTTGATTTATACCATCTTTCTTTGTAATAGCCATTGCTTGACATTGTAGATACTGGTGGATGCGTGTGTGTGTGTGTGTGAGTGTGTCTGTGTGTCTGTGTGTGTGTGTGTGTGTGTGTGTGTGTGTGAGAGAGAGAGAGAGATACACTTTGAAAATATGGAATATATTCAGTACTGAATAACTTGACAAATGACAGCCAATGTCATTTTTCTTTAGTCTTCACATCAAAAGCAAATGTGAACTGTGTTCTTAACAAAGGGAGGTAGGAAAGAAGGAAGGAAAAAGCCAGAGAATTGGTGACTGAAAAATAGGAGCAAGACTCTTGTATGCATTTGTGCTCCTTTCCTCCCATTTTTCTGACCTATTTTGTGAGTAATGATTGGCTTTTCACACCCGGAGACTACAAAACCCTGGAGTGAGGTCCAGCCTGCAGAATTAAGTGCAAGTATCTAAGCTGTTCATCCATTAGGAGCTGACATTTTCTTCACCTTGGTTAATCCTTGTTTCATGATCGAGGTAGGAGGTTTCAACACTAGTAATGAGATTTGTATGCATTCACATTGCTTCACATAGATAAACGGAAGTCATACATATGTTAAAATATATATTGAGTGCTGAAGTGCAACAACCACCAAGTTCCTTTTCTACGTGGAAGCTAATGTATGTTCTCTTAGATAAAATGTCCCCAGTTTCTTAGAAAGTACTTTTACTGAATTACTACTGTATTAGCATGGCCATTTCCAGATATGAATCCATCCTTCAGAGCAGATCTACAACCCCACACTTCTTTAAAGATGTGCAATCTGCATTTAGAAAAAGATAGGCACCTCTTGCAGAAGGATGGAAGAAATCGTTAATATAGGAGGTTTTCCATAATAGCAATAACCTAAAATTTGGAAGTTTAAGATCCCAATTCACAGCTTTCCACCTACCAGTGTAATGGGAGCTGGCAACCAGTGAAAAACTGAGATTATTTCCTTAATAATTTTTCATATAGATTGGGAATGATTCAAGGAGGGGAACCAAGACTTGTCAGTTGCATACCCACAATACTAAAGTAAGTGTTTAGCACATCGTAGGTCATTATTAACTATCATTGAATCAAACTGAATTTGTTAACACTCAGCACAAACATTCTTTTTCAACTCCAAATAACTTAAAATACTTTCATCTCTTGTGGACATATTTCCATCTAGCCAATGAAATTTTATTTCGGAGAGAGAGAATAAATTATACTGAAACTTTCTTTCAAATGGAATTAAATTTACTTCACAAAATTATTATTCTTGAACCTGAGCATTCTACCAAGGGTAACCCTAAGAAGAAGGAAAAATACCACAGCATCCTTGAATACACATCTAAAACTCAAATCATCTAGTCAAATAGGACCATGTAGAGATGGATGTTCTGACTAAAGAATACTGTAGTATTTTTTCTTAGGAAGTAGGAATCTAATTACCTTCAAGTTTCTCACATTTGAACCATACTATAAATAAGTTGTGTCCAAGTACAGAAAAACCAACAATATTTTATTTATAATCTTATTTTTAGCTTTCAAACTACAAATTCTGGTTCTAGAGTTGTTTAAAAGTCATGGGTTTTATAGATGCTCATATGTAAATTAATCTGTGTTTGCTTTTTTTGTTTTCTTCTCCATAGAATGGTCCTCCTCATAAATACAGAACAGATCATTGCATGAAAAATATAAGATCTTGCATTTTTTTCCCTCGTTCTCTCTTAAAAATCTATTTCTAATATTGCATTCCCCATTGGACTACTTCATAAGAGTATGAGGGAAAAAGAAAAAAAATTAATAAAAGAGAGACAAAATAGACTGGATCTCACCACTAGTAGTCACCATAAAAATCTCAAAGTATAACAGAATTCTTACAAAATTTTCCTAGACCAGTTCTTTAGGGAATTGAGATCTCCTATGAAAAATATGGCAATCGGGGAAGGGAGAGACGAGATGTGGGAAAATAGTGCAGCAAAAACAGGTTCTGAGGAATACACATAATTTTGTCTGCTTTAGATCACAATAGAATTTTTAATAAATAAATTTCTTTTCTTTTTTGTTTTTTTTGTAAAGACACTTTTTTGAAACAGTAGATTTAGCCCAGTCATTTGTGTCATTTTTAATAAACTGTCTTTTTTTTATTGTTTTTCTGTAACTCTGTTTTAGATTTGAGTCTCTTGTACATTGTCTTTAGAGTTCATTCGGATCAATAACGGTTCATGCACTGAACTGTGTATTGAATTTATTGTGTTAACGGTTGTTGTGTGGTTGAAGGGAGATTTGTAAGAGTTATAATGATTCAGGTGCTCATGCTCAATAGCAGGCATGGGCAGGTGGCTCTCCATAGGTGTGTCCCCTGCAATCTCATCATCCACATTAATGATTTCAACAGTCCTTGTTGGGGCATGATGGTTTTGCCGATGGTGCTGCTTCCTCATCTTGTAGAAGATTACCAGCATCACTGCTGCCATGAGTGTGATGGCCACAAAACACCCAATGATGATTTTGGTCGTCTTCATGACCTCATCGATTCCTGGGATCCCACTATTTATATCAGTCACTGGGATGGTGAATGTCTTTTCTGTGGACCTTGTGCTCTGTGGCATAAGAGAGGTGGTCACGTTGGTGGTCTCCCAGTCGATCACTGGAGTGGGACCCACATTGTTATCTGTGGTCCGCGCCTCATCCTGAGAAGGTTCCATAGTCTCTACTGTTACGGTTGAAAAGTAAGAGAAGGGAGTAGTGGTTGCTGCAGTAACATTCAGGGTGGCTGAAGCAGTAGTGTTTCCAACGGAATTACTCACCATACATGTGTACATGCCTGTATCTTGCACGGTTACATTCGTGAAGTTTAACGTACCATCGCTGAGCACAGCTATCCGCACTTTGTATGCCCCATGCGTCATAATTGTTCCATTTGGAGTAATCCAAGATACAGACGTCAGTGATGTGGAGGCCCGACATTTCAGCTCAGCTGCCATGCCTTCAGTGACATTGAGGTCTGCAGGGGGCTCCACGATCACTGGGGCATAGCATGTGAAGTAATTCTGGTCAAGCTCCCCAATGTACCTCCCTTTTAGATTGGGAGGAGTGTTACACCGGGCACAACAAGCTGTATTGGAGGGAGCCATGTCTTTTATCCACCAGCTGAGCCACAGTATGTCACAGTTACAGTTCCAAGGGTTGTGATGTAAGTGTATCCGCTCTAGATGGTGCAGGGGTGTGAAGAGGTCATGAGGCAGTAACGTTAGATTGTTGTGTGCCAGGTTGATCTCCACTAGTGATTGAAGGTTATCAAAGGCATTTCTTTCAATCACTTGAATCTGGGACTGTATCATCCACAGTTTTTGAAGGTGCATCAACCCCTGGAAAGAACCAGGCCTAATGGCAGATAAATGATTCCCAGAAAGATCTAACTCATCTAGTTTTATGAGTGGTGTGAGGTTAGGGATTTCCCGGAGGTTGCACATGGCAAGGTTCAAATACCTCAAGTTGGACAGACCTTCAAAGGCACCTTCTGAGATGTATGAAAGTCTTTTCAATTCCCCCAAGTCTAATCGGCGCAAAGAAGGAATCCTGTTGAAAGCATAAGAAGGGATGCTCTCAATGGGGTTATTTCGCAACCAGAGCTCCTTCAGTTTAGACAAATATACAAAAGCCCCATTTGGGATGGTAGTAAGACGATTGTCAAAGAGTTCCAGAGTGTTGAGGTTGGCCAGACCATTGAAGGCCCCAATTTCAATGGTTCTAATATGGTTCCTACTCAACTGTAGGATTTCCAGGTGCCTCAAGTGCTTGAAGCTGTTCACTTTGATGATCTGGATTTGGTTCTCATGAAGGTTCAGCAGCCGTGTGTTGGTGGAGATGCCATCTGGAACCTCACGCAGGTTCTTGCGAACGCAAATCACCTTGCTGAACTGGTTGCTGCAGGAGCACACAGAAGGGCAGGTCTGAGCCCGCACCAAACCAGCCACCACCAGAAGCTGAAGAGCCAGCAGCACCACAAGCAGGGGGTCAAATAGGGCCCTGTTAAACCTAGGACCTATCATTATCTGCTGTGGATGTAAGGTCATCTTGTTCAACATTCATAATTTATCTGGTGTTGGTCCTTCTGGAGTTCAAACAGTCTGCAAAACAATAAGAACAAGAAAAGATAATTAGATCTACTCCAAATATCTTTCTGCAGAAATGTTAGCGATTTAGTGTATTAATCTAAAGTCATCATTTCTCAGACTAAAAAATAAACAGATAAACAAACAAATAAATAATATATCCCTTGTTAAGCTATATGGCTCATATCGATGGGAAAATGTTCCTATGGTCCAAATTTAGGAGCCATCATAGCCTACATTCCACCAGATGTATAATCACAGAGCATATCACTGAAGTCAAGGGCCCTTACTAACATGGTGTTTACCAGTCTAGTGTGACCCTAATGCATGAAGACATATTTGATAAACTCCACCATTGTTTCAATGTCCAAACCAGATTGGGAAAGTTTAGAAAATAGGATTGTGTGGATATATCCAACAAATTAAAAGCTCTTTTGTAAGTTAAATCATTTCCAATGAAAGATTATTTTCAATCATAGAAAAAAATACTATGACAGTACTGTTATGTCTTGTGTCCTTAATTTTACTGTTTTTAAGACTATTTGTTGGAAGGAAAATAAAAAATCACTTTCTGCATTTCTTCTAGCACATAAAGGACTTCCAAATGAGCTTGTGCTGTTACCCAGTATATGCCCCCACTCAACTGGCTTATTGTGGACTGGGCACCTCTGTGATAACTTCACCCCAAGTTCTCATCTCAGTAAACAGTGTCTCTACTATGAACCTCTTGGAAATAAAAATGCGAGGGGGAGAGGGGCTCACTACATTTCAATTCAAAAAGGCACTAATTTAGTACTTATCATGTGTCACTTTGGGCAAGTTACTCATTCTTTTTATTACTCAACCCACTCTCCTAACCTGAAAAATGAGAATGATAATATTACACACCCCTTAGGGCTATTGTGAGGGTAAAATGGGTTATTACAGACAAAAAGACGTAGAATAATGCCTCTCACATTGTCAGAACTCAATAAATGTTAGATATTATTATTATTATTGTTTTGTAGTTGTTCTTAGCCAAACATTTTGCTAAATATTGGATATATAAAAATGAAGAATATAATTCTTACCCCTGAGAGACAGATAGGTAAATAGATTACTTACAATGACATATGTTCATTGCTACAAGACAATACCACATTGGCACAAGAGCACTATCATCAGAGCAACTTAAGCTGCACTGGGAAATTGAGAATGGGGCTTGTTTCCCAAGAGGAGGGTCATCTAATCTAGGTTTTGTAGGAGTTACTAAAGAAAGGAAAGAAGGGAATTTTAGCAAAAGGATCAATCTGATCCTTTAAGGACACATGAAAAATGCAAGAACAACCAGGAACAGCAAAATGTTCCCTACTGCAGAAGAATGGAAGGCCCGGAAGACAGAGTGGGAAAGGGAGCTGGGATTAGATCAGGGCTAGACTGTTAAGAGCTGGTTATATCAAACTCAAGAGCCTCCACTTTCTCTCCTCTCAAGAGCAGGCAACATCTTGTTTTTAGAAAGGAATGCTAACATAAGATTTGTTATGAAAAATGGTAATGTTGGGCTGATACTGGAGAAAGAAGAACTACGGAAGAAACCAGTGGCAAAAAGGATAATGAGGAAGATCTCCCAGTTGTTCCAAGTGAGCCTTGGAGAGAAGCCAATGCAAGAGAGCGATCCAGTTTCCAGGGTAACGCTTCCTTCTCCACCCCCAGAGGGCTTGAGGAAGAAGGGCTGTCTCTTCTTTGGGAAATAACCCTCCTGCTGGTGGTGAGGTCCACAGTGATGAATAGTTCCATTTACAGAGCATGCACAAGATGGAGAAAAGGTTTTGTTCCATCAACAAAAGATGCGCTCTTCAGGAAAAGCAGTGTCATTAGCAACTCTTAAATATATATCCACAGTCATGAACCCACCGAAAGGAACCCTGATTGCAGGAAGGTGATGTTTAAAGTGCTTGATTGCTTTTTGGCTTCAGAGGCTCATTTTTGTCTCCACTGCAGTGGCAGAGAAACTTGACTAGCAGGTTCTAAGTTAACACTTCTTTACCTGTCCTTCCCAGGCTAACCACCTTGCTTCCTTCCTCAGAACTGACACAGCTCTTGGTAACTTTGCACACCATGGGGTATTGTGATTCTTTGCTTCTGGACCTGTTTCCTCCATTAGCTTGCAAACTCTGAGAATAGAGGCCATTTCTGATAGTCTCCTCTTAGCCTACTGCCTACTGCCAATATCTGACATCCTTGTAGGCAAAGCACTAAATAAAATGATGGTGAAAATGTGCAAAAAAGTAAATATATAATTACAAGTCTTTGCATATGAAGTCAGACAGTTAAGTTTAAGAACTCATCCTAGAAAAAGTGCCACATACCTCATTGCTGAACATCACTATGGTCACCTTTGAAGTACTCCCCTGGGAAGCTAATGGACCGATGCCAGCATCAAGTCCACCTTTCAAAGCACTTTTTCTAGGATGAGATTTGAACTTAATTGTTCAACTGTACAATGACAGCTCTGATGGTCATTCTAGAAAAAGAGTTCCAAAATGGCTCTGAAGTGTGGACTAGGTGCTGGTGTCGGTGCATAGCTTCCCAAAGGGAGCAATTCAGAGGTGATTGTAGTCATGTTCAGCAATGGGGTTTGTAGCACTTTTTCTAGGATGAGTTCATGAACTTAATTGACCTCATCTATCACAATATGTTCTAATGTATTAATCATGCCTTTTTATTTTCTGTATTTCCTGATGTTTTGACATCTGGGGCCTTGCTGATCCTGGAGAGAATGCCCGTGGCAGCCTCCCTTTCTACTATTCTTAGAATCATACATAGTAAAGGACTTGCCTATAAGCATGACTTTCTTTACAAGTCAGCTAACCCAAAACTCATACTCAAGCCACCCCCATTACCAGATTCTCACAGGGCTCTTACACTCTGACCACTGTCCCAGGTCCTCCTCCCTCCAGGTTTAGGTACTGGCAACATGGGACAGCCCCTACGTCCCAGAGCCTGACAAAATTATTCCAGCTACCTAATCATCAGCCTGCTCACCTCCATCTTCCCTTAAAACCCAAATAAAAGCTTTTTTATGCATTTCCTCTCACTTCTACCTCCTGATTGAACTTGTTGCTTCCCAGGGTTGCCCCTGAATGCTGTGTCATGCCCCCTCCACTAGAAAGCTATGAATAAAAATCTATTTATTCAATGCAGTCAACTCCTGATCAGCATTATGATTCCTGAATAATAACAAAACCTATACTTTAAAACAATTCATCCCAGAGCAGCAGGGCCCAGCTCATCAATGAATCCTGTTCATATGTTTCATATCTACCCCATCCTTGTATGGTGACAACAATGGGCTTAGAGTAGGCTTCATACTCTGCATCACAGTAAAAGTAAACTTTCATTGTAAATTTAAGCATAGCCTTAAATAAACCTTTTCAAATTCCAGTGTCAACAGAAATCTATCTAAATTTCTAGTGATCACAAGAATCTCCATTGGAGATTTCTTATTTGAGCGATTTAATGTAGTTTTATGGATATCCCTGCAACACATTTCTCAAGGTTTTTAGACATGTTTAAAAATAGCATATACAATTCCTGATGCACAAGTCAATTAACGTCTTTAGGGTTGGAGTTTCAGGGCCCTACTCCTCCATTCCTGTTCCTATCCCCCACACCAAGACCCTACTTCAAATTCTGGGGTTGCTGGCAACACACGTTGATATAACTGGCACAGAATGTAGATAATTCCTTGCTCTGCTATTTCCTACTATTTTTTGTCTGTATGTTCTTTTAGAGTCTTTTTTTTTTTTAATTTCAGATTAACATGAGTATACAAAGGTTTAGATTACACTGTTTTTGTTCCTAAGGTAAAGTTCAAGTTGTAGCTGAGCCTTTCACCAAGGGGGCACGCTGAATACCTGACATTGTGCACCTTAGGTGAGAACCTGCCAATCACCCCCCTCATCCTCTTTCCCCTTTTCTTTCTATTATTTTTTAATATGATATAGTAAAGACAGACATGTCTAGTGGTTAAGAGAGAAGGCTGTAATGGGACACTTCCAGAGTTCATGTTTCTGCTTGAAACTCAGTGACCTTAAACTTGGAAAAGTTACTTTACTTCTCTGTACTTTCTTCATTTTCCCATCTGTGAACACCAGTGTTATCTACTCTAAAGGCCTTTGTTGGGACTGTTACTTACACATACTAATGCATATGTAAAGTTACTAGTTCATAACAAGTAACACAGAATAAATATTTGAGATAAAAATAAAATGAAGGAACACTTCATTCTTCCTCTTCTATAAGGTAGAAAAAAATAATAACATCTCTTATTCAAAGTTGTGGTTAACAAATAACTGGCATGATCTGGAACACACCATATGTAAAACATGCAAACCTAATATATTGCTTTTAATTACAGGATATATGCGTCTCTCCTTTTTCAAATGCCCAGTCTAGTTTTTATTTTCTACTTCTTGCTTTCTTCAAGATCTTAGTGCTATTGCAATTAATGAGATTTCCTATAAATCAGTCATAAGTAATGATTTGTGAATTATAGCCAGTTCCAAGTTAACTTACAACCTCCAACAAATAATGCTTGGTGTGTGAATTGAATTGACCCAACTACTATCAATAATAGCCTTTCTACTTTAAAATCTAAATTGTGTTACATCAAAAGCCCCACACACTTCAACATCTCTTTTATGTTTTTATCACATCAAAAGAAAATCAGTTGAAAAGTATGCACTATCCATTACCATGCCATCTGACAGCATTTATTTACAAATGGATTTGTGTGGGTTTAGAATTAAACTGTAATACTTTTAACCTCATCCCAGAGGATAGCTGAATTTGTCAATAGACCTTCCTTCCCTCCCTACCCATCCCTCAGTGCACTAAGGACCTGTGCAATGTGAGGCACAGGAGCAACTGTAGGTGAAGGAGGCAATTGACAGGCTCTATTAAGCACAGTATCATCACTAGAAAGGCTGGCTTAGAAGTAGTTCTTGAAAGTGAGGTAGGAGAAAGAAGAATCCAGTTCCCCCAACACACTCACATCCCAATAAAGTGAACCAAAACCACTTAGCTCCAGCCTGGACCCTGAAACCCCAACCACACTTATTACATCAACATGACTTTGCTGTTCTGCTGCCTTTTTTAGCATCTCTTTCCTCTTCTGGGACTCTCTTGCTGAAATAAATGATGCCATTGACCTTTACAAGGACTTCCCCAAAGATCCATCAACTCTTTGATGTAACACCTCAATAGCTATCTGTGTTGAGACTCGATGAATCTCTTGTGTCACCTTGCTGTTTCCCCCAATCATGGGTTGTTACCTCATAATTCTTACATAATCCTAATCAGATTTCCACATTGAAAAGCCATCCTAAAATGGAACTTCCATTTAAATTCTGACATAATCTTCATTGCATCCCTCACAAACATTTGTTAGGTTGTGCCTACCATAGCAGAGTCTAAACTAAGCCCCCTACCTTATGAATAGGTTGTATCAGTGATATTTTGGAAATTGAATTTTTGCAAAACTCAAAGTATATTATTCATTTAAAATGTGTTTGGATAATGTATCTGTTCCCCACTCCAAAACAAAAAAATATATGTTACTGCCTGCCCAACCTCCTACCTCCTTGCTCTTTACCAAAAAAAAAATTTGTTAGGAAAATTCACTCTTATCCACAGAACAAACAAAAAAATAAAAAAAGGAAAATACTATATTATCTTGCTTTAAGAGAGGATGACCTAGCATTGAAAAGTAAAGAGATAAAATAGATAAACCATTGGCCAGACTAACGAGGAATAGAAAAGTAAAATCTCTAGTAACCTCAATCAGAAATGATAAAGGGCAAATAACAACTGATCCCACAGAGATACAAGAGATCATCTCTGAATACTACCAGAAACTCTATGCCCAGAAATTTGACAATGTGAAAAAAATGGATCAATATTTGGAATCACACCTTCTCCCTAGACTCAGCCAGGAAGAAATAGAGCTCCTGAACAGACCAATTTCAAGCACTGAGATCAAAGAAACAATAAAAAACCTTCCAACCAAAAAATGCCCTGGTCCAGATGGCTTCACTCCAGAATTCTATCAAACCTTCAAGGAAGATCTTATTCCTGTACTGCAGAAATTATTCCAAAAAATTGAGGAAGAAGGAATCTTCCCCAACACATTGTATGAAGCAAACATCACCCTGATACCAAAACCAGGAAAAGACCCAAACAAAAAGGAGAATTTCAGACCCATCTCACTCATGAATATAGACACAAAAATTCTCAACAAAATCCTAGTCAATAGATTACAGCTCATCATCAAAAAAGTCATTCATCATGATCAAGTAGGCTTCATCCCAGGGATGCAAGGCTGGTTCAACATACGCAAGTCTATAAACGTTATCCACCATATTAACAGAGGCAAAAATAAAGATCACATGATCCTCTCAATAGATGCAGAAAAAGCATTTGATAAAATCCAGCATCTTTTCTAATTAGAACACTGAAGAGTGTAGGCATAGGTGGCACATTTCTAAAACTGATTGAAACTATCTATGACAAACCCACAGCCAATATTTTACTGAATGGAGTAAAACTAAAAGCTTTTCCTCTTAGAACTGGAACCAGACAAGGTTGTCCTCTGTCACCTTTACTATTCAACGTAGTGCTGGAAGTTCTAGCCAATACAATTAGGCAAGACAAGGAAATAAAGGGAATCCAAATGGGAGCAGAGGAGGTCAAACCCTCCCTCTTTGCTGACGACATGATCTTATACTTAGAGAACCCCAAAGACTCAACCACAAGACTCCTAGAAGTCATCAAAAAATACAGTAATGTTTCAGGATATAAAATCAATGTCCACAAGTCAGTAGCCTTTGTATACACCAATAACAGTCAAGATGAGAAGCTAATTAAGGACACAACTCCCTTCACCATAGTTTCAAAGAAAATGAAACACCTAGGAATATACCTAACGAAGGAGGTGAAGGACCTCTATAAAGAAAACTATGAAATCCTCAGAAAGGAAATAGCAGAGGATATTAACAAATGGAAGAACATACCATGCTCATGGATGGGAAGAATCAACATTGTTAAAATGTCTATACTTCCCAAAGCAATCTACCTATTCAATGCCATTCCTATCAAAATACCAACATGGTACTTTCAAGATTTGGAAAAAATGATTCTGCATTTTGTATGGAACCGGAAAAAACCCCGTATAGCTAAGGTAGTTCTCTGTAACAAAAATAAAGCTGGGGGCATCAGCATACCAGATTTTAGTCTGTACTACAAAGCCATAGTGCTCAAGACAGCATGGTACTGGCACAAAAACAGAGACATAGACACTTGGAATCGAATTGAAAACCAAGAAATGAAACTAACATTTTACAACCACCTAATCTTTGATAAACCAAACAAGAACATACCTTGGGGGAAAGACTCCCTATTCAATAAATGGTGTTGGGAGAACTGGATGTCTACATGTAAAAGACTGAAACTGGACCCACACCTTTCCCCATTCACAAAAATTGATTCAAGATGGATAAAGGACTTAAATTTAAGGCATGAAACAATAAAAATCCTCCAAGAAAGCATAGGAAAAACACTGGAAGATATTGGCCTGGGGAAAGACTTCATGAAGAAGACTGCCATGGCAATTGCAACAACAACAAAAATAAACAAATGGGACTTCATTAAACTGAAAAGCTTCTGTACAGCTAAGGAGACAATAACCAAAGCAAAGAGACAACCTACACAATGGGAAAGGATATTTGCATATTTTCAATCACACAAAAGCTTGATAACTAGGATCTATAGAGAACTCAAATGAATTCACATGAAAAAAGCCAACAATCCCATATATCAATGGGCAAGAGACATGAATAGAACTTTCTCTAAAGATGACAGACGAATGGCTAACAAACACATGAAAAAATGTTCATCATCACTATATATTAGAGAAATGCAAATCAAAACAACCCTGAGATATCATCTAACCCCAGTGAGAATGGCCCACATCACAAAATCTCAAAACTGCAGATGCTGGCGTGGATGTGGAGAGAAGGGAACACTTTTAAACTGCTGGTGGGACTGCAAACTAGTACAACCTTTCTGGAAGGAAATATGGAGAAACCTCAAAGCATTCAAGCTAGACCTCCCATTTGATCCTGCAATCCCATTACTGGGCATCTACCCAGAAGGAAAGAAATCCTTTTATCATAAGGATACTTATACTAGACTGTTTATTGCAGCTCAATTTACAATCGCCAAAATGTGGAAACAACCTAAATGCCCACCAACCCAGGAATGGATTAACAAGCTGTGGTATATGTATACCATGGAATACTATTCAGCCATTAAAAAAATGGAGACTTTACATCCTTCGTATTAACCTGGATGGACGTGGAAGACATTATTCTTAGTAAATCATGACAAGAATGGAGAAGCATGAATCCTATGTACTCAATTTTGATATGAGGACAATTAATGACAATTATGGTTATGGGGGGGAAACAGAAAGAGGGAAGGAGGGAGGGGGGTGGGGCCTTGGTGTGTGTCACACTTTCTGGGGGCAAGACATGATTGCAAGAGGGACTTTACCTAACAATTGCAATCAGTGTAACCTGGCTTATTGTACCCTCAATGAATCCCCAACAATAAAAAAAAAAAAAGTTCTTCAGAATTAACTAATAAATCCAAAAAAAAAAAAAAAAGAAAAGTAAAGAGAATTTGAGTTAACCTAGGAGTATGAAAACTTTTTCCATAAAAGGCCAGATAGGATAGTATTTTAGGCTTTGAAGACCACATGGTCTCTACTTGCAACTATTCAGTTCTGCCACTGTTGAGAAAAGGTAAACAAATAGTTGTGGCTGTGCTCCAATAATACTATTTATGGGAACAGAAATTTGAATTTCATATGATTGTTATGTGTTTCAAAATATTTTTTTCACTAATCATTTAAAAATTCAAAATCCCTCATTGTCTACAGAGCACCCCAAAATAGGTGGTAGATCGACTTACAGACTGTAGCTTGCTGAGCTCTTGTTTAAGCAAACCCTAGTAGTGATACTCCTATCTCCAGAGACTAGTTATGCCCAGACATGTGACACAATTAGGCCAATGAGATCTGAGGAAATATTAGCTGAGGGTCCTGTGTATTGTTTTTCTCCCACTAATAAGAAGAAAAACATGCCAAAGAATTAATTCCAGATGTTGTTGGGAGTGTAAGATGCTGAGAGCTGCTGCAGCCATCTTGTGGCCAAGAGGGGAGGCAGCCTGAAGGCAAAGCTGATAATGACAAAGAAGGAAAAAATTGAACTATGGAAAGAATTTACATCTTTGATGTTTTGGACAAGCAGTTGAATTAATGAACCCCATGTACCCTGTAACTATTTTTCCTCTGGACGTTCTCATTATGTAAGATAATTCCTTACACTATGAACATGTAATTTTTTTTCTGGGTACATGTGATTAAAGCTATCCGAATACATTTATATTCTTCTCTCTCCTCTCAATCTCTCTCCCCTTTCCCCTTGCCAATAACAAAGAAAATAACAAATAAGACAATGGAAATATTCTGATTTCTTATTTTCTTAGACCATTATAAATCTGAAACCATCCGAAGAAAGCAAATTAAGGTAAGGCAACAGAATTTTCTTACAAGGAAGTTGCCAAAGCTCATTCCCCACCATGGTAAGATATTTTTCTGTTACACAAACATTTGTCTGGATATCTCTGGGTTTTAAACAATGCTAGAATATGCAGGAAAAAGAAAAACAACAAATTAAATAACATTACCAAAGATAATGAGTTACCAAAGATAACTCACCTCTTCAAATCAAATTTATTTTACAAATATAACCAATTTACTTTATTTTCCTCCATTTTAAATCCACTCTGGCAAACCTGTTAAGCTTTCTCCACCCCTTATGAAGGAATATGTAGTTCTGCAGATTTCAGGACAAAGAAAAATTTTGTAAACATGCCCAGGGCTGACCCACTAGGTAATTGTAACGGAAATGCTATAACATTTAAATGGTTGTAACCCAGGGACTCAACCTGTCAAATCTACAGGCAGCTGTTTGGTTAAACACAGTATCTTTGCAACGTGTCTAGAAAATATTGGAATTTTAAAAACGGAGATTTAAGGCAGAAAAAAAACCTGGTTCTCCATGTTTATTTTTATAGAAGACTTACCTGGCTTATAGCAGAAGACGATACATGCTTAATGTTCAGAAGTGCCAACATTACAGTATCATTAAATGAGAAGGAGTGACTACAGAAAACTATGTATTAAAACAGATAAGGAAAAAAATCCTGTGACTGCAGCCCACATGGTCCCATGCTCTGAAGAGTGTAATAAGGATTAGAAAGCACTAAATTTACCATTACTTCTAGAACTTTACAAACTTATTGGAGCTATAAGTTACAGACACATATGCATATATAAAATTAAACAGCACATACATGTATCTAGATACTGATGCAAATCAGTGTATGAATATTTAAATGCTGTAAAGAATTGTAGGAAATTAATAGAGACATAGCTAACCAGAAAGAGTTTTAAGAGAGTAGTTGGGATTTTATGTGAGTTGTAAAGAGACTTGCATTAAGACAGAGTGGTGTGGAAGAGGTAAAAGCTTATTCATAAAAGCAGAGGGGTGAGTGCTAAATACAGTAAGTAAGTTGATCACCCACCAGACCGTAACAAGCTGGTCAACATATGGAACTCAGCCGACTGTACTGACACATACATGTGGTGCATGTCTGGTCTATAAAAATTAGGTCAACTTAAGGAGGTGGTCAATGCAGGATAGTGGTCAACTATGGAAATTCTATAGGAATAACAAAGCAAACTTAATGAAAGCAGAAGGCTTACAATGTAACATTTAGATAGCTAAACTAGCTAGGTCAATTGAGGGGCATTGCAAGCTTGCAAGAAGAGTTTAAATTTATTTCCATAAAGAAACTTAAGAAGAAACTTGAGAAAGGGAAGGGAATGATGAGAGTATTGTTGTAGAAAGTTTTTGCCCTTGTGTGTTAAAATAATTAGAGAGAGAAGGCCAGTTGATGGGAAAGTAAGTGACTTTAATAACTGACATCCCTAACGTTGCTTCAGAACTGAATGGAACTGGTCCTCAATCTGATTATCTGACCACTGAAACGTGTATAGGTCCAAATTAATCTGCAATAGTTAAAATGCTGTAGAGCACGAAATACCAATGAGGACAGAATTAGCTTCTGCAAATGGTCATGTTAAAAAATATTAGTGTACCCAAAGCGGCAGCATATCATTTTGGAAACACTGTGATGCATAAGTCAAGAAAAGAGGCATCTCTGACCTCCGGTGCTGCTCCTGTCCACGCTGTAAGTTGCACGCAAAGAACTACTCATGCACTTTGCGTTTTAGTCCTCTAACTTGGAATGCTGCTGAAGTCTAGGAAGAATGCCCCATCTATATTAGCAAGACCTCATGGAACAAAACCAGATTTAGAGTGAAATGGCTTTGTATAGGGGATTAGCTCTGTTTTACTAACTGTTCCATCTTTAGTAAACTGGCCCTCAATGAACTGCACCTCCCTAAGCGGGAACGATGATAACGACATCATTAATAAATAGACTTTTGAGGATTAGATGAATTAAATGGCATAGCATAGACTGAAAGCAAATCGCTAATCCTGCCTCTGCCCCTCCACAAATGCCACTATCACACACCCAGTTACTTAAGGCAAAACTGTAAGACTGTTGGGACATATCTTTTCCTGTGTTTTTATCAAACACAGCACTATTCTTTTGGTTCTAGTTCAAAAATGTAACCTGGATGGATCAACTTTTACCTCACTGTCTCTTTGTAGATGAAGTCACCTTCGTTTCTAACTTGGACCACTGAAATACTCTTTTACTGGATTCTCTACTTTTATATGTATGGCTGCCTTTCTGCAATTAATTCTTTACAGAGCATTTAGGCTAAATTTTGAAAATATAAATACGTTCATGTCATTCTTCAGTTGAAATATTCCTCTTAGCTTCATATTCTTTTAAAACAAAATGCAAACTGTAGTGGTCTCCAAGACATGATCAGACCCTCCCTACTTCTCCCATCTTGCAACTTTTGTTCACCCTCCTCTCTTTTCAGCCCCTGGCATTTCTTCCTTCCTCAGATGCAAGCTTGTTCTTCCCTTAGAACCTTTGTACTAGGATTCCCTCTGCCTGCCGTGTAAGTCCTTTGATTTTTGCATGGTTGGTTTTTCTTGTCATTTAGGACTCACTTTAAATTCTTCTCAGAAAGTTCTTTTTGATCGCCCAACAAAAAGTAGCCCCTCTATTCAGTTTAATAAATGATCATATTTAATTTTCATCACAGTACTTATCACCACTTGCTATTTTCTCTTGTACCTGGATGTTCATTTTCTTACAGTCCATCTCACCTCAGTGGAATGTTAATTTAATGGAGTGGAAGAAACTTCTCTTCCATATTCAGCAGTATTCATCTATAAAAGCACTCATTAAACATTTGTTAAATAAGTGAATGAATGCTGAAGCAGACAAAAGTAGGCTGCAGACAGTCAAGGCTGTAAACCAGTCGAGGACCCATATGAGGTTATACTGACCAATTGATCCCTAGCACCGGTAAAACCTCATTCACATCATAAGGAAAGTTATCAATTTCTGGAATGATGTCTTCCCAGTTCTTAGCTATTTTCGTAGAAATCTTCCCAGCAAAGAAGAGTTAGGAACAACAAAGTGGTTTAAGGAACACTTTACCATCTCCTTCCTCTCTGTCCATGTTTTCGGGGCGAGGGTAAGCTGGACAGTAAAGGGGCAGAAGTTTCCTATTTCGGTCCATTCTTAGTCCTAGCAGCCCTGTCTTATGTTTGACCGAACAATGCCCTCTGCTGTATGTGCCTAAAATGACACGATTTGCCTTGAAAATGTCTACATGGAGGGTGCATAAATTGGTTTCAGGATTTGCTTCTTCACATTTTCATATACTTTAGAACTAGGGAATTTTGACTTAGCTTTTGGGTCACTCTATGGGACCAGACTATTTTACAATAGAGAATGAAAATTCCCACAGTAAGCAAGTCAAATGCCTTTTAAAATGGAAGGGTCTCTGCATTACCGCATGCTTGTTTCAGAAACTTATTGTAACTATCTATTTAAAAATCCATGTGTGGAAAAGATCTCCTAATTTACTGTCACAGTCTAAAGCGGCCAGGTAGAATAGACAAAGGATTGGGGGAGGCACTTGGCAGCTCCAACCTCGTCTTAGCAACAAAAAGTCAAGTCTACTTCATGCAAAAAATCAGAGCTAGAAATGCAGTCACAACTTGGCAGAGTTAAAAATAAAATTAATCTGTTTTTTTATTCCTGTTTGTTTATCTTGTCCCAATGCAGGTGAGCTAGGCATGCCTACCATGAGGTTTCAGGCTGTTTGTGAATCCTTTTGATCATGTTCACTTTTTGAACTTGATTATTTATGAAAATATGAAATACAGATGATTGACATGTTTCTTAAATTCTAGGGTGAGATTTAGGATGCTAAGAGGGTATGTTTGTATTTTTATGACAGCCATTTGCTTTAGGGAAATGTGCCACCAAAGAAAACTTCAGAACTCAAGCTCCATGTACAGCTTGACATCTCACTCTTCAGGTAAAGAAATCAGAGTGCGCCGATTATTAGAAAATGCCTGTTTGTAATAATACCTGCATTCTCCATTTGCATTAATATTTTTGAGTCTGAAGCCTTACCAATGTATTAAAACTGTCTTTTCCCCTCAATTCATTTTTTTTCTTCTTGCTCAGAATCAGGGGCCATTGAATGATTAATACATGTTATTCCTAGTCTTCAAAATCAATCTTTTCTTTTTATACTTTTTCCTTGGAAGATTCTTAAAGGAACACTTTGCAAACTTAGTGCAACAATGCACAGAAACTTAGAGAATCACACACAGTTCAAGAAAAAGAACCCACCACTAGCTCTCCAGTGCCCGTGAAGTAAGCCTAAGTCCCTTACTGCCTCTACCCACTAGATGCCAGTAGCACCTTCAGTTATGGCAATCTACAGTGTCTCCAGACATTGCCAGATGTCCCCTGGGGGGTGAAATTGTCCTCTTGAAAACCACTGCCTTAGTGTGACATGCAAGGCGCTCCGTGATGCTATGCCATACTGCTTTTCCAGACGAGTCTCCCACTGTTCTCTAGTACAGTCTAGGCTGCAGTCTGTTCTCAACTCTAAAAATATTCCCTCTACTTTTCCTCTTCAGGGCTTTGCTCCTTCTTCCTTTTACCTTGATTTTTCTATCAAAATTCTACCAAATCAGAGGCAATTGTACAATAACTATTTCTACGAAGAATTCATTGGCCTCCCTGATCGGTATTAATTCATCTGTCTCCAAACTGTCAGTAAAGCCAGAATGACAGCACTTATCAAATCTGTGTTTGAATGCAAATGCCTGGGAACATGCTCATCCTATTTAATCAGAAGTCCCTTAAAGGCAGGAAGTGGATCATGTCTAGGCATCCAGTAAATATTTGCTTATTGAATTACTGAATATTTTCCTTAAATTAATTCATAGTCAGAAATCAAGTTATAAGCTAATTTTATAAAAACAGACAATGTACAGATAAAAATGGTATGCAAGTTACTATACATGGTAAATGGAGGACCAATAGTAACTTCTTGCTATTCCCTACATATAAGCAAACACAAACTTGTAAGTGAATTGATATTATGAAAATGTGAATTATTAAAAAATCAGCATGTAAATAGGTGATTCAAAACAATGGTTTCAGGAATAAAACCTGTTCCTTCCTAGCAGTAAGCTATACCCTAAATACCACATCCAGAGTACCTAATATATCTAGTATACTCAATGTATCTTATTAAATATAATGAGGAAAAAAAGTATGAATAAATGACCTTAACAAAAAAATTGATTGTTGCAGATTGTCAGCTACTTACATAACTAAACAGACTCTAATAGCATCTAGAGACATTTCAAACATCAGAGATACAAATTTTATAGTGCCATCTGTGAAACTACCTGGAATTGGGTACCCTGATTTTTATACGCTACTGTTTTCAGGATAAATGAGTTAACATAGAGAGAAAGAATTCGAACGGGGTCTTGTACATAATCAATACCATATGACCACTTGTTGTTGTTTTTATTGTAATTGTTACTTGTATAGTCCTGGTGATAGCTAAACTCCCTATATGGAGAATAATTGATACTCTGACTATTATAATTTACTGCTAAAGCAATTTGATTTGCACAATCAAATTCTCCTAGTTTTATTTCCTTTCAATAACCTTATTTAAATATGATTTGCTTTTCCATGACATTGTATAATACAATCCAGAAGTTTTTAGGAAGTTTACTAGTGAGTTTCAAATCATTTGTGAATCTCCTGAAAGTAAATGCAAATTGTTTACATGTGATTATATATTTTTATGGAAATGTTATTCATTAGTCTTATTATCACATTCTAAAGGATATTTATGACTCCAAAAAAGTTTAAGTTCTACACAAAAAGACTGACAGACTGAAGCGCTTGAAGGGCACATGACAGTTCTAGCTACAAAGTAGCAAATTGGCATTCTGCTGTAAATGTCGATTTCTCAGGTATTTAATAAATTTGCAATCTTCTCACAATGAGCTACCAAAATCAAGTTTATGAGAGTAAAATACTGAAAAACCAAACCCAGTCTTTAGTAAATTCTTGTAAATAAATGCCCCCCAGGAAGGGTGCTTGGAAACAGTCTTCTCCAATGACAACAATCTTCGCCACACACCTTAAACCCTGGTACACAGATGGCATTTTGTTATGCCACGTCGTTTCTTAATGGAATTTGTGGTACTGTAAGAATCAGAATGCAGAATGATAAAATAAGGTTCCAAGCTTCCTCAACAGAGAAGAAATGGGACTTTCTGTGTTCCAGAATTATCCTTCAATGTTCTATGGTTTATCCCTCAAAGGAAAATTTACTGATGCATTCATTAATGCATTTACGCGTATATCTCTTAGGTTGTTTTAGGTGATAGTGACTGATGTCAAAGGAGAAAACATCATGCTTACATTAGTGGAGTAACAAATCCAGATAGGAATAAGTAAGGAAAAATATTCCATGAAAACAAATACAACCTAACCCAAATAAGAAACCCCCAACCTCCCCCCGCCCAACCCAAACGTAATGATGGAGAGATGTTAAATTGCAGGAACTGGACACACACTTCAGACTCTTAGGATGCATAATAGGCTGATTCTCTCTAAGCTTTCAGTTTGAAAAGAGAGAATAGAAAAAATACAATAAAAAACATGGAACATCTCAAATGATGTTTAATTAAAATATGGAAAATTATCTTCCTCCTCGTGACATTCTCCTGTCGGCTTACACAGAAACTAATGGTCATTCTTTCATTTACTTTTTTTTACTTGTAAATTGATTTTCCTCTCTCTTTTTCTCTATTTTTCTGTCTAGGTTAATAACAATGCAAGCAACTAAAAAAAGCTCCTGAAAAATCTAACAAGCCCAACTGAAACATAAGTCCTTGGCAAGGCAGGCAGAGAAGGATTTGATTTCAGAAAGTTGGTAATGCAGTTAATAGCCTTGCTTCCCAGGCATCCTTGGGATTGATGACTGGCTGGAAGGAATGGATAGCCATTAACCCCCAACTGCTCATTAATCCTTGGGAAATGCCCCATGCCAAGGTCATCAAGGCCTGTATAGGTTGAAATACACAAAGCAACAATAGCACCCCAAAGGCATATGGATTTTCATAATGAGTAATGCAATTTAACTTACCACGCAAAACAATCTAAAGAGAATAAATACCATGTAGTTGGAGTCATTCAGATTTTGAAATCACCCTCCAACATTTTACCAAGTGCTTACATCCTTGCTCATTATTAAACAGAACAAACTCCTAATTTCCTAGAAAGTAACAATACACACACACACACACACACACACCCTCCAGGCAAAGCACTAAAGTCTGGGATTCATTTTATAATAAGGGTACTGAGAAAGAATTTCTAAGTCATTTCAGCTCTAATTATGTATGAATCTATGAATACCTTCTAACAGTGTACCTACCAAGGAACTCCTTCAATTCAGTAACTCCCCATCATTGATCATTGGAAACAGGGTGCTGAGACCAGCCTAGCATAAACACACTCGGATGCCAAGGTGTTACACTTAGTGAGTGTGTGATTGTGGGGATATGGCCCAGGTATTCAGAGAGAACCAGTGACATCTGAGCAGTCAGTGGAGGCTATGTAGACGTGGGATCTAACAGGATATGTAGATTTGGCTAAGCAAAAGGTGCAGCATTCTGAGAGAAAGAAAAACATAGGAAAAACTGCATTACTTTCCTTTACTAATGTTTTTTGAGTGTCTGCTAAGTGTCAAGTACAGTGTTCACTCCTTGACACGTAGGGCCAAGTGTCTCTCATCAAGAATCCCACAATGCAGCGTAATTCACAGGTGAGTAAACAGGAATTATAATGCAGCGGAGAGTGCTAAAGAAATCCTTGTCTCTGTTCTATAGCAAACTAAGGAGCATACAGTGACAGAGAGAAGAGAGAGAGACAGAAAAGAGAAAGAGCCAAGCACAGTGATGGGGGGTTGTAGTCCCAGCCACACGGGAAGCCTGAGGATTGCTTAACCCCAGTAGTTTAAGTCCAGCCTGGGAAACACAGTGAGAACCCATTTCTAAATAACAATAATAATAACAATAAAGAAAAGGAAAAGAGCTTGTTTGAAAATAGGCACATTTTGGGGGGAATGCACAGAAGTAAACGCAAGCACAGGCAGATTCGGCACGAGCTGACTTGTGTAGGATAGATTTCAGTCTAGGAATCTATACTGAAAATCAGTGGGATAGAAGGTAGAATAAGCAAAATAGCACCAGGTTGTAAAAAATAGAATAATGCAGACTCCATAGTAAGGCAGGGGAGGAACTGTAGGGACTTGATTTTTCTTTTTGTTAGAAGGGAACAGAAAAATGAGAAGAGTATTTAAGGAAACTCAAGCTTGCAATAGTATAGAAAATGTACATGACAGAATGAAATGATAAATTCATTCAATAATCAAGTTATAAAATAATGATGGCCTGGACTAGGCCCTGATGTTTATCTATAATGTGTGCTGATGTAACATTATGATTTTCACATCTGTGCTCTGGAATCCTTAATCTGTGAGATGCATTTTATGTTTTACCAGCTCCCTTGATTCTTGACCTGTCACTGGCTGCCCTGACTGCTGCCGCTTGCACGGTCCCTAAAACTTTAGAGTAAGTCCCTCACTGACAGTGGCTCCCTCTGAGTATCTCTGAGCACCTGCCTTCCAGTTTTCAGTATGACTTAAGAGTTTAATAAATTCACCAAAATGACCCACAAAAACCTGATAAGGAAACTCTCTTTAATTGCGTCTGTGTTTATGAGATCAGAGCAAAGGGAGGAAACAGAGTAGACTCTGTGATTTCCAGGCAACGTCATTTAATCAGAATGCAGATAACAGGGATGGCCTCCTAATTGGAACTGGAAACTGGTTTCACGTAACCTCAACACTGTTAACATTGCATAATGAGGAAACCTTGGTGATGACATGTAAGATAATGGAAATGACTGGAATCAGTGATTTCTGTGTTTCCTCCTAATGACTACAAAAGAGGGAATTATTCAGCAAATGCAGACATTTGGAAATTGGATTCTTGGTTATTTATTTACTGAAGGTAGTCCTCCTTTTGCTTTGTGCTGTGTTCACCATAGCTCATACATACTGGAACCAAGTTCTCTTTTTTTTGCACAATTCCTGTCTTTGCTCTTAGTTACCATGGAATCTTGCAAAATGAGGATTCAATTCCAATGTGAACAAGCTTCAGTTAACACAGCACCATGCAAAGTGAGAACTCCCTGAAATTTCTTGTATCAATTTTGCCTACAGTGCATAATTTGTAAAAAAAAAAAAAAAAAAAAAATCCATGAAAAAAAATTTTAAATGTATATGAAAAGCAATAATGAACTGGGTCTCCATAGTATCTTCATGGGATGAGAATGTAAAAAGCCTGTCTATGCCCCAATGTAAGCCATTAGTTTACTTTTTCCTTGATTTCGATGATGAAAATTACCTTTTGGTTATTTCTCTCACCATCTGTCTTTATTCTCTAAAGGATGCATTTTAGAAAGAATAATCCAATTGTAAAAGCACTATGCTGACAGTCTGATTCTAATATGGATAATTGTAGATGCTGGGTGACAATAATGCAAGTCACTCAAACTTTCTGTACTGCCTGCAAAATGGAGATAGAATATATGTTCCTTCTATGCCAAAGTCACTCTAGAGAGATAAATTTAAATGAAAAATCAGAGTGAAATCCACAAACTGAGGGCAAGTGATCATATGATTGTCACTTGAAAGGAGATGGGGATTCAAGCAAACTCCGAGATCGGGGGTGGGAAACAATTCAGCCTACCATCTTTTTTTTTATAAATAAAGTTTTATTAGAATACTCATTAGTGTATGCATCATTATTGGCTGCTTTCAAGTTAAAGTCTAGACCTAAATAGTTGTGAAAGACTCTATAGATTGCAAAGCTTAAAATATTTACTCCCCAGGCCCCCAAGAGAAAAAGCTTGCTGACCTGTTCTAGGGCCTCCAGAGAAGCTCCTGTTCTTACCCACTCTGTTCAACCACAAGGCTACTGAAATGATCTATTGATGAGGGCATGGAAGAAAAATACTAACACTTCTATTTATAACTAATTTTCATCTAAGAAATAAAAAAATTAAGCTTCACTAATTTGGCAATGGTGCCACGTGTTACATAACATGTATGAGGAATCCAAAATGAGAGCAGAAGTTCCGCACAGAGGGGTTGCCTATGGCACCAGGACGTGCTTACGGGCTTTCAGCACATCACGCCATACTGCTATTTCTGTGTGTCTGGCTAACTGGCTTTAGGAATTATAGTATTCAGCGTTTACTAACCTAACTCTCACAACATAGGCCAAATAGCTTAAAATTATTGTTTCAAAGACAACAGACATGAATATTCTTATAATAAGACAAATATGGCATGCAACAGCAAAAAAGGGAGAGCTAACATTTTATCTCCAACATGAGGTCTTTGGAGCCACAAAATTGTTGGCTTTCTAAAGCGTTCATCCTGTGTGTGCATGTGGGCACTTGAGCGTATGTGCGACTAATCACTCTTGTGAGTAATCACATCTCATCCTCGCTCCCTTCCCGCACTTTCTCATCCTAGTAATTCCTCTGAATTCACTAGGTGTTCACTAATATCTCTCACTGATAACTGGATTTTTTGTTTTGTTCTGTTTTTTTCTCCTCACCTCATCCCTTTTTTCTAATCAGCAACACTTAGGTATAGTGTTGTACAAAATCAATGCCTATCTATCCCTGGGATAGAGAATTATATTTCTTTTTTGTTGTTGTTGGGGATTCATTGAGGGTACACAGAAGCAGCTTACATTGATTGCTTTTGTTAGATAAGGACCCTCTTATAGAGAATTATATTTCCGCATGTTCCCTTTAGATCCTGGGAGAATGACCTGGAAAGGGGTCTGAGAACTATCCCCCATTACCTCTTTTTTCCTCCTTCCCTACTAAAAGCGTCTTCTTCTAATATTCATTAGAAATATGAGTTAATATTTGCTAAATTTTAACCTAAAGCTCATGAACTTGGGACTTAATGCCAGGTGTGATGGCTCATGTCTGTAATCCTAGCACTCTGGGAGGCTGAGGCATGTGGATCCCTTGAACTCAGGAATGTGAGACCAGCCTGAGCAAGAGTGTGACTCCAACTCTTCTAAAAATAGAAAAATTAGTCAGACATTGTGGCCCATGCCTATAGTCCCAGCTACTCAGGAGGTTGAGGCAGGAGGATCTCCTAAACCCAGAAATTTGAGGTTGCAGTGAAGACAGGCTGATACCATGGCACTCTAGCCTGGGCAACAGAGTGAGACTCTTTCTAGTAAAAACAAAAATGTTAAGAAGGTTAATAAAAATAATGGACTTCAGAATTTTAATTATAACAGGGTCCTGGAAAACTAAGTAAACTCCAACTTCCTCATTCACTCTGGGTAGATCTCAGTAACAACTCTGAAGCTCCCTTTTCCAAATGTACATGATGGGTGTGATACTATCTGTCTTTCCTTTCTCATTGTTATCATGATAGCTTGAGATAGTTTATGAATTATGAATTAATTTTAAAATATAAGTATTAGATTGACTTTGAAGAGTGACTTTTTTTTTTTTTTTTTTACTTCGAATCCATACTAAATGCAAAACAAATCAGAAAGTTTGGGAGAAGGAGAGGGAGAGATGAAAAGACAGTGAGCTTTCCGCATGGCAGGCACCAAGGAACTTATGTACACAATTTATTGACTCTTCCCTCACAACAACCCCATGAAAGAAGAACCATTATCCCTGTTAGACAGAAGAGGCCCTTGATGCTCTATAAATTTATCATTTACCCCAAATCACATAATTAGTAACTGATCCTAATTTTGCCCAAATCTATCCTTTTTAAGCACCATACTGTATAAGGTAACAGTTCTCCTAGCTTTGTTGCTTTGGATAAGTGAGTTATTCCTTTGGCAACTCATTTTCCTCATTTCTAGAGTATATAAAGGGAAACACTACTTCTATGAGGCCTGATGTACTAGGTGCATTACCATATCCTAACAGAGTCCCATTGTTCAGAACTGCTTATGTTTACTTTGTCTTTGAGAAACCAAGATAGAGCATTTAAGCACTATATTCAAGGCTTTCCAGCCACCCTGTATTGGGGGCTGAACTTGGAGCTACCAGGTCCAGATTCCTTTTCCCTCCACACACTGTCTAGCAGTGAATTTTGTGGGGTTAACTGAGACAATCTTAGGCAGAGTACATAGGGAAATATCTTTTGCATGGTAGGTACTCAATATGTAGTATATTTTGCCTTTCTTAAATACATTTTTATGTTCTTTTGGAATATGATCAGCCCAATATTTTTATGCCCCAGAATGAATGTAAAGACTCCAGAGAAGCAACAAAGTGGGCTAAATAAATCATGGGAAAGTCACGACTGGGCATGAAGGTGGACCATAACACATAACCTGCAGGCTTTCAACTGGCACCCAAGAGCCTCTCTTTACCAACATGTGCTACCCTTAATACACTTCACTCTCAATTCTTTCATTTTTGAAGAAAAACATTTCTAGCTAATAACACAATTACACTTAAGTATCAGAGCTCATTTTAGTATTATTATTGCATTTGTTAAATCTAACTGAGTCCAAATTACTTCCTCATTGCTACTCAGAGAAAAGGGAGGAGGAAGAGGAGGGGTTGGAGGGAACTGAGGGGAAAAGAGGTTTGGGAGGGTTAAAGGAAGAAAAAAGACGCATACACTGAGTGACAGAGAGGAAATCAGAGCCGTATCAATGGTGCATATAGCCTCAAGTCCAATAAATGCCATTTAAACTTACTGCCCGTGGTTTCTATGGAAACTCCTTAAGTTAAGAGTGGAACACAGACATTTTTTGGACTGCAATTCACAAGCTGTTTATTTAATTATGATGAAACATGAGACTGTTAGGGACAATACTATTATCGTACTGATAGCATTTAGAATTCAACAAATAGGTATGGCAAAATAAAATGTTTGTTTTTTTTAATTTAAACATTAACTTCACGTGAATTGCATGTGAATAAAAGGCATCTTGTTTTTACAGGATTTCACACATTATTTCCCTCAGGCGAACCCCAAATTGCCAAATGACATTCATTAAAAGGGAGTTCTTCAGAGGCCGCATGCCAATTATATCCCCCCATGCCCAGTGAACAAAACCAAGGTCACAGCATATTTTCAATTAAACCCAAGATAGCACCGATGAGCCACACAGCTGGAAGAGCAAGCACAGTATTACCCCATAGATCATTTGTGAGCAATGAATAGGTCTCTGGTGTTTTTGTTTTTTTTTTTCTGTTTCATAGGTATTTGAATACAAAAATAAAGAAAACAGCTTCAAATGAGCTTTTGCTTTCCAAAATAAACAAGGACTTTTAGAGCATTACTCTTGGTGGTCTGAAGAAAATGATTCCAAGCCATCACTTTTCTGTCTTTGATGTGGAGAAATCATTTGCTTAGGCTTCAATTTGGCCTTATGGTGGACCCATTCATACCTTTGTTCTTTCACCAGATAAACCCTCAGTTTCCCACCTATTATTATGCATCAGGCACTGTACTGGGCACAGGAGATGTAAGAAAATTAAACCTCAGTTTCTGCCTTAACAATAAACTTTTGGGAAAGGAATCCATTAATTTCACTGATAAATATTTACAAAGGGACAACTGCAACTCCCAGGTACTGGACTAAAGTAGATAAATCAATCCAGAATCTTGTCATCAGAAAGATTAGAATTTAATGGAGACATAATTCTAAATCACAGGGCCAAGAGTCAGTGTTCCTGCCTGCTTGCACGTGATCTTATCTCTCTATAGGTAGACCTGCCTCCTGCAGAGGCTGTGCTACCCAGAAGATGTTTACATGCATGGCACAACTAGTTGGTGGAGGGTGGAGTAAAAAGGGAGCTTCAGAAATATTTCCGTAGGAGAACCACATATCTAGTTTTGTTCATGAGCCACTAGTACCATTGTAAAATATTTAGCCCATAAAATGTGACTGACAGAGGAGGCCCCCATGAAATATGCCTTTCAAGGGAAGTCATCTCCGGAGTCAACCTGGGAACATGAAGGCTGGTTCTAAACCAGAAAAGAGAAACATAAGAGAAACTTGCAAATATGACTCAGTGGATATGACTTTTCTATGACTGTGCAGCTTATTTTTCGAAATTGAGTAGTAGTTTGCAATAGCTGGACATCCCACAAATTGCTTGTGCCAGCAAAGCCAGTGGTTACTGTTATGAGATGTGACAGTGTATAATGAGCCACTTCACATGAACTGCTCTTGTAGTGTTCACCATATTGTGGGAAAAAGGAAAGACTTAGCATGAATCATCACCCACCTAGCTCTCCACTGGGGTCTTTGGGCAATATGTTTGAGAATCTAAAAAATAAAATTAATTTAAAAGAAAGCAAGAAAGAGAGAGGGAGAAAGAGAGAGGGAGGGAAGGAAGGTAGGAGGTAGGGAGCGAAGAAGGAAGGAAGGAAGAAAGAAAGAAAGAAAGAAAAGAAGGAAAGAATGAAGGAAAGGAAAGAAGGAGGGAAGGAAGGTAGGGAGGAAGGGACTATTAGAATAATTCAATACATTTCTCAACCTGCCACCACCACAACACCATCACAGATACCACTGGTGATAATATTTATTGAGTAACCACTACATTTTAACACTGTCCTGGAGTGAAAGCCAAAGTAACTATTTTAACCACCAGCCATGTTGAACAATACATTTTTTTAATGCCATTTAAAAATGCATTTGGATAGGTGGTGCCTGTGGCTCAGTGGTAGGGTGCTGGCCCCATATACCAGGGGTGGCAGGTTCAAACCCGGGTTTTTTAGGAAAAAATGGGGATTCCCAAGCAGGAAAAGAAGTACAAATATGGGAATGGTGGTGACTGCTAGGTCAGTGCATTGGAAGAGAGTGTAGGAGTTACGTTCATGAATTCTATCATCTGAGGTCCTTATTTTATGACTTGTGGAAAGTTAAACAATTTTTTTTAAGGTCCAGTGCTTTTGTCTGGAAAGTTAGAGTGACAATAATAGAGTCAACTGCAGAAAGTTATTCTACACATGAAATTAGGTGATTCTCATAAGTCAGTAAGACTCGTATATCATGTGCTCTTGGGTAAGGGGAACTATAATTATCTGAGAGAGTTATGCTCTTTGAATTCTCTGGATTGCGCCTAGATTCTTCTTTACTAAGCATAATTATCCATCTGCTGTTTGCAAACCTTTCGTTCATTGTTTATTGAGCACTGTTTTAAAATACTTGAGGATGTCTGAACAAGGCATCCACTTTTTAAAAATAATTATTTGGGGCTAAAGGTGGTACTCATTCCAAACATATAATCAAGCCTGGACATAGGAAAATATAAATCGAGGTGATAATCTTCCTTGATCTTTTACATATTATTGCAAAAACAAGATAATAATAAGAGAAATGAGAAGTAGGATGGCACTTTTTGTTTATGTTATATATCATATTATCTATTAAAATTTAGAAAATTTTTTCATATGCATTATTTGATCTGATACAATTATAAGAGGTAGGCAGAAGTAATTATATTTTCCCCATTTTCAGATGACAAACTTAATGTCTAGAAAACTTAAATAATGAGAATGAGGTAAAAAAAAAAAAGAACATTTGGTAAGAGTTAATATAAGAAGTGAAATATTTAGAGCCCTTGTTAACATTCTGTCTACTACACAATCTTTTTTTTTTTTCTTTACCATCTTACCCATTTTTTTTTTTTTTATTGTTGGGGATTCATTGAGGGTACAATAAGCCAGGTTACACTGATTGCAATTGTTAGGTAAAGTCCCTCTTGCAATCATGTCTTGCCCTTAACACCAACATGTGTTAAGGTATTTCTGCCATGAATCATTCTGAGGTTGTTTAAATTTGTAGAAACTTACACCATTTTGTTTCTTTAACACATTGCACTATTACTTCCAATGTGAGAAAAATTAAAAGAACACTTATTGAGCAATTATCAAACATCATTCTGGTCATCCATGTTGTACTTGCCCCCCACCCAGGTCTTTCTCCCTCGGTAGAAGGCATGCCCCATTGGGATAGCAAGCATATTCCATTTTAGATGTATGCACAGCCCTGTGACCACCATGTAATATGTGCTCAGTGTTTCTTGAATAAGAGAATCAAATAGCTTATTATACAGAAAGAAAACAACTGAACCATAGTTTTGAATTTTAACTACACAATCAATCACATGATTAGAGAGAACCTTAGGAAACTGCCATTCCATTTTTTTTGGCTCAAAAACTGTTGAATATTATAAACAATTTTATATGGTTCAAACTAATAGTTTCCAAAGAAGGATAATAATTTTAGTTGGCCAATCAAATTTTTCAGATGTGTGAAAATTCCTTTCAGTTTATGACTTATTATATAAACTTTTATGTACCAGCCAAGTGGAAAAAAAAAAAACCAACAGTACCCATGAAAAGTCTTCTGACCTCAAGCATTCAATTTGTGGAAGAGTAATTAAAATTAAAACTAGAATAAGAACGTTCAGTTACTGAGTTACACAGTGGTGTTATCTATTGAACAGGAAATTCATTCATTTGCCTTCCCATACCTTTGAAATCTGATAGTGGCACCATCTGTACATCATAGAAGGCTGAGGTGTCCATACTATTTGCTCTAATAGAGCAGCTCAAATATTCCCACTTCCCTATAGTTATATTCTAACTTACCCCTTTCGAACCTGACTTGCTCACAGAAAGAACTAACCACTTGCTTATTATTTTTTCCAGAGTGTTTTCTTTTTTTTTTTTGGTTTTTGGCTGGGGCTGAGTTTGAACCTGCCACCTCCAGCATATGGGACTGGCGCCCTACTCCTTGAGCCACAGGTGCCGCCCGAGAGTGTTTTCTTTATTATGCTACTCATCACTGAGAGGACCAGAACTGTATCCCACTAATTAAGATGTTGCCACTGCAGAGCTCTGTGCTGGGTAGATACTAGTAAACAATTTTTTTTTTAAATTATAATGAAGTGAGTATCTATAGACATAGATGAAATTATAAATGCCACCTAATCATCTCTTTAGCTGCTAGAAGCACCCTCATTTGGCATGGGAGATCCAGATGTATGGGGGTAGGAAGAAAGTGGTATATATACAACAAAGTGTCCTTGATTCCGAAATAATCGCACCTGGTCTGTCTCTTGCTTTCACAGATCTGTGTCTCCAGTCAGAAAGGACATGTGATAGCTGTGGTCCCTTTACATGTGGCATTTGTCTCCATGAGGGCAGTGATGAAGGATGGATCAGGACTGGCACCGTCCTGAGTGACTCATCCCATGTCTCCTCACAAGTGAAGATAAATGACACAAAATATCAGCCACTGTGTGTTATATATATATTTATTCCACATTCATGCCCACAGACCTATAAACACACTGTAGGCCCTTTACTCACCTTGACTGTCATTTTGAAAACACACATCTAGTACTCACAACACAGAACCTAGGGGAAAGTCAGTGGGAATGAAACATGCTGAAATAACTTCTATGAGACAAGTTAACCCTGTGAGAGGATACCTCGGAGGACCCTATGTCTGGGAACTCTGAAATAACTGTGAGCCTCAAAATAGAATTTGCACATGTCTCTGGAAATTGTGATTAAGATAAAGTAATAAAAATGTCGCAAAGAGCCCCGAAGGATGGTACATAAGACTGTTCTACAATCTGTAAAATCCACCAAGATAGTGGCTCTAACAGAATGGTTTCCAAGACCTTGCAGGCATCTAATAAACAGTCTTCCTGAGTTAGGATTCTCAGGTGGTATTATTGTCCTCCAATGATATGCACTCCTTAATCTCTGATTCTGACTTGGGCATCCTCACTAAACTTCTTAAATTACTAGTAAGATAGACAGGGTATCAAAAAGTTGAATGACAGTATCATCAGGGATGATCCTTCTACTCAACCTTGCTAGCTAGATAATGTGGGTACATTGAGTTATCCTACTGCTGGACATACCCTTTCTAGGTTGCAATCTTGTAGTACCAGGAAAGCACATGAGATAAAATTAAGTCCTGGCATTCAAACTTAAACCTAATTGGAAGATGGCCCTGTTAGGAAGGGTCTGGTTTGCTAGACTTGGTCCACTAGAAAATGGTTCTGTCTAGATTAGAAGAAAGTCAAGTCTTCTTTGCCAAAGAAGTTGGGATTTGTAGCCCTTGGCTCATGTTACCCATGCCTGACTTTGTCCACACTTCTTTAGCCCTGCTCTGTATTTAATGGTGGGCACTGACCTCCTCCTGAAAGTAGAACAAGTCCCAGCCATCTTATCTAGCTAACTCTCACACTCAGCCTCATGACATCATTGCTTCAGATTTAGCTCAGAACTTAGGCTCTAAAAACTTTATATGCTTTTCCATATACTTCTTTAGGAAATGTTTCAAACTTGGTTCCAAGACCACACCTCCAGGTCTATTATGGGATTCTTGTCCTACTTCATGCATCTAGGTCTTTTTATTGTAACATATACAATCTCACAGTCCCTCAGTAACTAGCAGCCTGCTTGCTTCTCAAATTTTGAGGTCTCCAATCTTATTATCTTAACTTCCTCAGCCACTCACAGGCTCGCTGATAAAGTATCTCATTCAACATTAATTGAAGTCTTAGCAAATGCCAAAGATTGTCTAAACAATCAGGATTCTGCAGTAACTTAGATAGTGAAGAATTCTCACTTCACTGGAGCTTACCTTTTTGAGTTAGATGATAATCAAATAAACAAACAAGAGGCCAGTTGCAGTGGCTCATGCCTGTAATCCCAGCCCTTTGGGAGGGATTGAGTAGTGGGTGGCATGAGACCAGGAGTTTAAGACCAGCCCAAGCAACATACTGAGATCTTATCTCTACAAAAAAAAAAAAAAAGAGAGAGAGAGAGACAGAGACAGAGAGAGTTGGGCATAGTAGTGCAAGCCTGTAGTCCCAGCTACTTGGAAGGCTGAACTGGATCACTGAGCACAGGAGTTTGAGGTTATAGTGAGCTATGAGGATGCCACTGCACTCTAACCCTAGCAAAAGATCAAGACATTATCTCAAATATGTGTGTGTGTGTATATATACACACTCAAGTCACGTTTGGCTGCTGCAATTATAAGAGATACAAGATACAATATACACGAAATAACAAACATTATCAGTATTGAGTATTACAATTTTAATACAGTTTTTTTCATTTCTTAAAATGTGTATTTTTTTGGCACCCTCTGTATATATAAAACACGCATACACACACAAAAAAAGATGAGGTAGATATAAGTACTGAGATGAAAATAAAAGAGTGAAAAAAATAGCGAGTGACTGAGAGAAAACATTTGATTAATGGTCTGCTGAGAGCCCTCTAAGAAAAGACAGGTTAACTTCAAGAATGACAAGAGGGAACTTAGACATGAAAAGATCTGGAAGAAAAAACACCCCACAAAGACAGAGTAGCTAATATCAAGGTTCCAAATTTGGAGGTGCCCACTGTACTTCCTAGAATAGTTAAGAGCAGAGTGACCACACAGAAGAGTAGATGTGGCTGGACAGCCTATTGGTTGCCTATCAGACCATCACAAATTACCACAACTTCAATGATGTAAAACAACAGGAATGTGCTCTCTTGGAGTTTTAGAAGCCAGAAGTCTGAAACTGAGATGTTGGCAGGGCTGCACTCCCTTCAGGGGCCTTGGGGGAGAATGGTTCCTTGCCTCTTCCAACCTTGGCAGCTCTAGGCGTTCCCTGCCCTGCAGCTACAAGATTCCAATCTCCACCTCCCTCCCCTCCCCCATCACATGGCCTTCGTCCCTTCTCCCCATGTCTGGCTTCTGTGTGTCTCTTACTAGGACATTTACCATTATAATTAGGACCCACCTGGATGGCCCAGGATGATCCAATCTTCCTCAACTTAATTATGTATGCAAATGTGTTTTTTTCAAGTATGTTCACATCCTCTGGTACCAGGTTGGGCATCAACTTTTAGGGGGACACCACATAAGCTACTACAGAGAGTGAAGCCTTGCAGGTGAGCTAAAACTTTCTTTGCATTCTATATGCGACAGCAAGCCCTTAAAGAATTTCACACTAGAAAATAATACAGTCTGATTTAGACTTTTAAGCTGTCTCTCTAGCCAGGTGTGAAAAATGATTGAAGGGAGAGAGAGTAGATGAGTGGAACATGTGAGGGAGATGGCTGGATCTCTGGTGGCAGCAGTAGGAACGGAGAGAAAGTAGAACGTTAAGAATTTGTTTTGCAGGTAGAGTCAAGAAGATTTTCTTAGAGATTACATATGGGGGTGGTGGTGAGAGAAACCAAAAAATTGCCATCTGCTACCTTCCAATGCAGCTGTCTAAATATCATCTGCTCCTGAACCCCCCAGCACCGTGCTCCATATTCCTACGACAGTATCTGTGTCAGGGGATCACCTCTACCTCCCAGGCTAATCTTAGACCTTTGAAAATATTATTTTCTCTGCTAGTCTGGCTCTCATATTAAATCCCGTGACTGGTTCTCCCTTCTCTAGCTTTGCCCCTGGAGTTTGCCCTGTCCAGTAACAAATTTTCCTTTAAAACAGGGGGGGTTCAATGCTTTCCCATTTCAATGCAGTTACCCCAGTATCCAAACCAGAATGCAGACAATGACATGTAGGGGATTTCTACCTTTTCTTCAAGTCAGATTGAAAACGCTCTGAAAACGGGCCTTAACAAACTTTCAAAGCCTAATTATGCAGCAATTACCCACTTAGTAGTGTACATGTTCTTTGTCCTGAAGCCTCTATGGAACTAGACATTTTGTATTGTTTTTCTACGGAGGCCTCTTCTGGATACACCAAGAAATTGGTCTAATCAAAATAATATTAATTCTCGCAGGTCCATCTTTTGAAGGTATGAGAATGTCAAGGCAAGTATAATTTTTCTTCCTTGTCAGTTTGAAATCGATAGAGAACTGATCCTTAAAGTGTCCTCAAGTAGCTCATTGGGGAGGGCAGAGACCAGTTTGTAAAGTGAAGTCTCTTTGATGAAGGCCACATTTTTATACCCAGTATAACTTTATAATGAAATGCGGCTGGCAGCCTATACTAAACTCCTGGATTCTAGGGGAGGAGCAAGGCGGCAGGTGGCCCATGTCTTTACCTCTGACATTAGGCTGTTCTCCTGTAGGTTGTTTCCATAGACATTCCAGAAAAATCCTTAAGTATTTCTTTTAGTAAATTTCCATCAAGTTTATTTTTAAATGAACTTAATTTTTTCAGAATAATTTCAACTTCAAAAATTATATATCTGCAACTATATTTTATCAATTATGGCATATAATGTGCTATTTTTGTCCTTAAAGGACAAAGTAAATTTTAGAGTTTGGTATTCCTGCACCGACAGTATTTAAAATTAGCATAATTGCCAAGAAAATGAGGTCTCTGGAATGTGACATTTTGTAAGGATGAAGAAAGGGGCTTCTGCACTCTGGCGCTGAATAAGAATGTTCCTGCATCTGAATGATTTTTAATGAGATCTATCAAAATACTAATTCTTTGGAAAATACAAACCAACCTAATATCCATCAGCAAATGGAAACGTGTTGCCCATGTTTTAGGTGACAATTGATTCAAATCTTATTTTGGATTTTTTTTTAATAGATACTGTTGTCGGCGGTGCCTGTGGCTCAGTTGGTAAGGCGCCGGCCCCATATACCGAGGGTGGCGGGTTCAAACCCAGCCCCGGCCAAACTGCAACCAAAAAGTAGCCCGGCGTTGTGGCGGGCGCCTGTAGTCCCAGCTGCTCGGGAGGCTGAGACAAGAGAATCGCTTAAGCCTAGGAGTTGGAGGTTGCTGTGAGCTGTGTGAGGCCACAGCACTCTACAGAAGGCCATAAAGTGAGACTCTGTTTCTACAAAAAAAAAAATAGATTCTGTTGTCTTCATCATAAAGCCCATATCAAATCAATTGTGGGTTAAGAATAAGAAAAGAGTATAAGGAAAAAATACTTCCTGGTGGATAAATATTCTTCTCTTTATTCACTCCTTTACTCATTAACTATTTGTTTTTTAATCTTTAAGTCACCTAAACCTTATTAGGCATGAAATGATTAAGTGGAAATCTGGCAGATGGTAAGGCTGGGACTCAGTCTTAATTACAGTACACTGCAAAGAGGCAAAGTCCATACTTCTCCATAAAGAGAAAATGCTCTTACAGATGAAAATTTGGTCACTGATTTTTTTTTTTTCATACCCAAAGAATCAAAAGTCCTCTTCCCATTGTTACTGCTTGGAGCATCTTGATCAGGACAGAAGCCTTAGATGTCTGAGAGAATTTTCAAATTGGAGTTAGAGAAGCCATTCCCAGGTTAATGAGCACAGAGCAGCAGGCATTTTGAAGAGTTTATTTGGAGAAAAGAAACGTCTGCAGAAATCAAGTGATTAAGATGTGATACTCAAAGCGAACTCTGAGCGATCTCATTAGCAGAGACTAAGAACAGTCTAAAAATGTAAGAAGAGTCTTTATTCAAGGTCACAAACATCCCAGTACAAGCCAGCTGTGTGCAGCCCACTGAGCAGGAAGATGGGAAACCTGACAGCACCAAATCAAGAAATCGTTCATGGAACAGGTGAGTTTCCTTCAGCCTTCTAAAAGGGGAACCACAAGAAATATATATATAAAAGTTACACTGCATTATCATTCATAGTGCTTCAGATGCGCTTATGTACATCGAAATGCATATATTTTTATTCCATGATGAAGTTTTGATCATTCTAAATCAATTCAAATAGCTTCTGTACAAATGTCACTTCTTACAGATCTTCCTTCACAAATTTCCCTAAAAAGTCCCCTTTACTTCCCACACAGCATCACTTTTATCTCCTTTCCCTGAACTTACATTATTTGCTTGCTCCCTATAAAACCATATCCCTATCATCAGGAGACTGTAAGCCTTGTGCATGGAGGGACACTACAAACCTATCTTATTCCAAGCTTGGACTAATATTTGGCACATAGCAAGTTACCAAAACATTCATCGAATGAAAAAATAAAGAACCCTTTTAATAAAATCACCATCAAAACTGCACCTTGAGGTATCATCATATGAATCATATGAATAATAAAATGCTGAAATGCAAGTTTTGACCTAGGAACCAAGACACACTGAATACTACATTCCAAAGGTGATATAAATTTACAGTGGAGGTGGGCATTAGTCACTGTTTATAATGTACACACAACAAAGGCATAAATGAACCAGAGTAAGACTGGGAGGAAGAGTTTTTTTTGAACTAGAGTTTACTGTGATTTCTACTCTTAAATGAAGTTGTGGGAATCCTTATATCCTGACCTACAGTTTAGTAGAGAGCGACTGCAAGACAGGTGATGACATAGCATTCCCATCCCCAAGGGGAAGAAGATTGTAGAAGAATTTGACCCTTTTTCTTAAGACTAAATGTAGGGTTGAGATGGCTGACTACAGGAGACCCAGGAGGGTAGTGTCTAAATTCCATCTGACAAATCTCATAGGTAGGAGACCAAATGTTGATCATACATACAAGAAAGTCAACAAGAAAGCCTTGAAAATATTTGAATCCTGTCTAAAAGGAGAATCCTGCCTTCAGGAGTGAACAGCTTACTAGAGGGAATCTGAAAGTATTTCTCCATGCTTAGGGGCTGAAGAAGGAGAAAGGGATGTGTTAGGGAAGGAACCATCCCCTCATCAAGGCAAGTTTAGGGGTCAGTGAGAGGGAAGGGGTGTGTGTCACCAAAGACCACATGCAAACCACCTTTAAAAAGACAACCGCAAATGTCTGCCATATCCAAAGTTAACGACGTCAACACAAGACAGTAACAGTAAAGTAAAAGCTATTCTGCTCACGTCTCACCTATTTTCTCTCACCAGGATATAGTAAAAGAGAATCAGAAGTAGGAGTAGGCAGATGGAGAAAGGAGAAGTAGAAGGCTGGGTAACAATATAAAGAAACCAGCCATGCTCATGTCCCAGTCTGTGACTTCAGGCTTCCCACCCACAGTTGGTCCTGTGTCTGGGAAGACAAGAATCTTTCTATTAAAATAAGTTAAAAGCTTTAAGTATTATATAATCTAGATATTTTCATCCCTGATCCTGGGGCCTCATATTACCTAAATATTTTCAGAAAGCTTTCTTCTAGGATTAGAATTTAAAAAAGGCCTGTGAATAAATTTTAATAGGACAGAAAAAAATAAAATTTCCTTATGATTACATCCCAGTTTGCATTAGTTCAATATAAAAGTTATAATAATTTTACTAATTTTCAAGAGCATGTGTTCCAGAGATTGAAATTCCAGAGAAGAATCCCTTTTCCAATATTAACCTTATTTCACTTTGGCTGGGCTTTACATTTTGTTAAGTTATTCGTATTGAGCACAATGGCAGTTAAATAAACAATTAACTTGAGAATGGGACTCCCAAATTTATGCATGTAAGTTAGATTTTCAGTCAGCAATAAACAATTACTAGTATTTAAATCTTTTTAAAGTAACTGGTATTTTCAGAAGAGCTCCAGGAAAAAAGGGTATATTCAACATTTACTTAAAAATTAAAGGTAATAAATTTTATCATATGTTCTGGGGAAAATATAATGGTTGTGCATGTATTTTTATGTGTACATGTGTGTGCACATGTGTATGTGTAGTTGAGAAGGGGCAGTGGCTTAGTGTTTTTGTGATGCTATAACCAAATATCTGAGACTCAATGATTTACAAATAATAGAAATTTATTTCTCAAAGTTCTAGAGGCTGGGAGGTACAAGATCAAGGCACCGGTAAGTTCGGTGTCTGGTGAGGGCTCAGTCTCTACTTACAACATCCTGACTGGCCTGCACCCGTCTCTACTTCCAACTGTGTCCTCACACAGTGGAAAGTGGCAGAGAAACAGAAGGGCCTACCTAGTCTTTGTCAGCTGTTTTTATAAGGTTGACAATAGCATTCATAAGGGCTCTGCTCTTGTGACTGAACACCCCCTAAAGGTCCACTCACTTAATATTGGCAGACTGGGTCTAAGGCGCCAATGGATGAATTTGTGGGGGGGGACACATATTGTACATTCAAAGCATAGTGGCAATAATATGTTATAAGATACAGCAGTTAGGACAATGGAAGACAACAAAATATTACTGGTGAAAAATAAAGCCCAAAAGAAGTTTCTTCCACTTCAGGAGAGTGCTACCAGCTAAACTCAGTGGATTTTTCTGAGAGCTCATGCTTTTTACAAAATATTAAATCACAAAGAATTATGATGTGAATTTGTTATGCGCAGGGTCCACAACACTGCTATTTTGGCTTTTTCCTTTTTTTTTGAGATAGAATCTCACTCTGTTGCCTTGGGGTTGAGTGCTATGGCATCATCATAGCTCACAGCAACCTCAAACTCCTGGGCTCAAGTGATTCTCTTGCCTCAGCCTCCCAAGTTGCTGGGACTACAAGTACTTGCCACAACACCTGGCTAGTTTTTCTATTTTTGGAGAGATGGGGTCTTATTCTTGCTCAGGCTGGTCTCAAACTCCTAAGCTTAAGCAATCTACCTGCCTCAGCTTCCCAGAGTGCTAAGATTACAGGCGTGAGTCACTATACCTGGCCCTTGGCTTTTTGCTTTGGTTGTTTGTTTTCTCCTCCGTATCTTCCCTTTCTTCACTATTTTATGAGTCTTTGACATATTTGCTCCCTATAGTAAGGAGTAGTCAGCTGATCTGACTGGTTAAAAAGCTGATAAATAGGCAATTGCCACATATAGTTCAACTTAATATTGACCAGAGGAAATACAGAGTCTTGGCTGCTTTTAAAAGATGGAAGGCTAAAAGAAATGTAGTTTAGAAACATTATTAATTAATAAAAAAATTATAAACTGTATAAGTTATGTGGATAAAACTCCTATGTCCCCTTATTGATTTGAAAGTATACAGCAGAACCTCTGCAAGTTGACCACCCAAGTGACTATAACAAACTGGTCATCATACAGAGGTGGTCAACATAAGGAAATTAACACTAATTACATGTGGTACATGTCTGATATATGGAAATTAGGTCAACTTAAATAGGTTGTCAATGGACAGAGGTGATCAGCTATGAAGGTTCTGCATTCCATGCTTTTCCCAGAGCTACAGAGGAAGACCAAAGAAATCTACACAATGACATAATTACCGATGAGTAATTTTAAAAACCATTCTTGATAATGAGAAAGGGAAAGTAGAAGCAAAAAAGGTAGTATTTTTTCCCCAGTATTTTGTTCCCTGAGACCAATGTAACTCTATGAAAGCTCCGGTTTGGCCAAAGGACTCAGTACTTTAAATATTCATGAAGCCAACAATAGATTGTATTCATAGTTCCAACAATTCAACTTCTTACTCATTATCATCATCTTTTTATTGTCTGGAAGACTGGTTCTGGAAGGAAGGAAATTAAAAAAAAAAAAAAAAAAAGGCTGACCATTCCCGTAAGCCAGACATCACTTCCGGTCTCAGCTTTGTTGCCTCCTCTGCCAGCGGTTAGTCTTCTTGACCTTCATTAGCTCATAAGCACTGTGGCTACAACTCACATCACCTTTGCTTCCCTTTTGGCATTTTTTCTTCAGTGGAAAAGTTAAAGGAAAATGGATTCTAGTAATTCTTCATATAGAATTATAGAATATAGAAATATAGAACATAGAGCTATAGAATATAGAAAGGGACACAGATGGAATGGATAAAGAAATAAATTGTTTCTCCAGACCCAGGGTAAGAAAGAGCACATGCGAGCACCTGTCTGATGGTCTCTGACCTCTCTTGAAGGCTGAGTTTTCTTGCTATGATTCTGGAATTTAGCAGATAGCTCCGTAATGATTCTTTTGCTTGTGTAGCACTCCCCCTCCCTGTTAGATAGTTGAGGTACTTGAAGAAATCTGCAAAGATTTTGCCATCTCTGTATCCTTGAGTTTGTCTGCTTGTTTCCTTGGACCAAGCACTAGAACAAACTCTCCATGGAGGTATGTCACTTATACCTGCTTCAATGCTAGCAGAATTGTAACTGATAAGGTTTACTACTCAGTCAGAGCCAGAATAGTTGGTGAGTAGCAAAGCAAGGCTTCTTGTTCAAATTGTCCAAATCGAAAGGTGAAGTACCTTAACTTGTACCTCCAAGCGCCTATCGGTTACCTATTTTCAGAAGGAAAGGCTTAGACAAACTTTACTGTGATTTTTTTTTCTTTTTCAGGAAATTGCATTTCACTCTCAACTTGCTCTTAGCCTTTCTGAATGAAATGTTCTCGTTTGCCATCCTGCCTCATCTACAAGCTCCTTTTCCCTGTAATCACGTCTATTTCTTACCCTCTTCGTCTCTTATCTTCTATTACAGTTTTGTAAAAGGGCAATAACCATACTGTACCTAATCTTGATTACACAGGCATGCCATCTGCCCAAGAGCCAAGCGAGGAAAGTCTTCATAGTGGTCTCCTTAAGCCACTGCTTGAAATTTTTTCAGAAAGTACAGGGCATCTTATTCATACCATATCCTCTGTACCATGTGCAAGGACATTTATAGATGTTTCAGATAAATTTTCAACCAAATAATATAGCCCAGAGAGAAAAATAGCTTCACATTATCTTGAGGGTTGGATCTTCCTAGAGATGATCTGTCCTTCAGAGGATTTAGAACAATACACGCTGTATTTTAAAAGAAGTCATCACCTCCTTCAATGTTCTGAGTCTCTTCTTATTCATATTGGAAGTAAGAGTAAGGTGGTATAAACGTTCCCTTAAAGGAATCACTATGCTGCAAGATAACTGCACATAAAGACCTTTGGTGGTAAGGTATCAAGTGTAGATTGGACCATAACTGATTCCAATTTTATGGTAGGATATGAAATTGAAAATAATTATATATACGTATTTGTGCATATGTATGTTTATATTCTGAAATTCAATATGTTGTTATGTATAAATTGGACTACAAGCTGCTTATAGAGTCAATATATCTTATGTGTAGAAATTGATAATAATAGCATAACAGTCATTAGGGCACTTAGAATACTGAATTATATGATAGGAATTTTTTTTTTGAGACAGAATCTCACTATGTTGCCCTTGGTAGAATGCTGTGGCATCACAACTCACAGGAACCTCAAACTCCTGGGCTTAAGAGATTCTTTTGCCTCAGCCTCCCAAGTAGCTGAGACTGCAGGCACCCACCACAATGCCTGGCTATTTTTTGTTGTAGTTGTCATTGTTTTGCTGGCCCTGGCTGGGTTTGAACCCACCAGCCTTGGTGCATGTGGCCAGCACCATAACCACTATGCTACAGGCATCGAGCCATGATAGAAACAATTCTGAGGTAGCCCTGAGCTATATGTAATCTCCCCCACTCCTTGGGCATAAGCAGGACTTATAACTTGATTCTAAACAATGGAAAATAACAAAAGCTGTGGGACAGCCACTCCCTTGATTAGGTGGCACTGTGTAGTGAAAGCGATGGGAGGTGTGTCTGTGATTGCATCATTTTAATGTAAGATTTGTCTTAGTACACTGTAGCAAGAGATTTTCCTGCTGGTTTGATGAATTAAATTGCCATGGGGTCATGTGTCAAATAGCTATGACTGGCCTCTAGGAGCTGAGTATATGGTTCAACTGACAGTCAGCAAGAAAGCCAGGACCTCAGTTCTAAGCCACAAGAAAATAAATTCTGCCAATAGTTACCTAAGCTCAGAGCAAGACCCCAAGGTCCACCTAAACCTAGAGAACTCTTTGCTTATAGTCTTACAGGACTCCGTGATGAAGACTGAACTAAGACTCCAAACTCCTGCCTCCAGGGAATGTGAGATGATAAATATTTATCATTTTAAGCCATTAAGTTTGTGGAAAGTTGTTATATAGCAATAGAAAACAGTTTAAAAAGTATTTGTTTCCTGAAATTATGGGACCTGAATTTCAATCCTTGGCAAAAGTATTACTTCTCAACAATTCAACAGAACCTTAATAAAAAATTATCCTCAGGGGGAAGGACATTTCATGTAATAGAAGTTATATCTTACCAAATTCAGTGGACACAGGCAGCTCCAGTATATTGCACAAGAAGTCCATCACTGGACGAATGGATAAGAAAAATAGTGGTAAGTATATATAATGGAATACGACTGAGCCATAAAAAAGAATGAAATACAGGCATTTGCAGCAACTATGACCCAGAATAAAATGTACGTTCTACATCTCAATGCATAGAAACATATATTACAAAACATTATCTAGTATACAATGCACTCTGATATTTTCTATTCTATTCTCTTTAATTTTATTTAATACAGGTTGTGACCCATAAATTGGTTTCATGGCCAACTAGTGGTCATTGCAACTTGAAAACCATTTCCTTATAGAGCTTCAGAGCTGAACTTTTACAAATTAATATACACATACATGTTTATATGTGTTGCGATATAGACGATGTACATTTTATCCTAGGTCACTGTTCAAAAGGGTCAAAGTCATTGCTATGAGTCTGCAGCTGCTTGCATTATGACCCCCTCCTTAGAGCCAAGCCCAGGCTTGATTCCACATTAGTTCAGTGAAGAGGCATTTCTATAGGGGAATCCCAGGGTCCATGTTCAGGTAAAGCCTTTCCAGTATATATTCATCACTGATAGCAATGATTAGCTGAATCACTCCTATACATTTGCCAGCACTTTCCATACAGTGTATGTCCTAGCATTCTTCAAACTACTCCCACAATAGGAAAAGCTGAATTTTTCTAAGTTTGAGTTTCTTGAAAGTATATAAACTCCATTTCAGCCATTTTTCTTGACAGCATTGCAGCAGAAGTAGCAAGTGGTAACGCTGTGTATCAGGGAAAACACCGAATGGCAAATATTGTTCATTTGCATATTCCCAAAATAATGGGATGAAGATAATAATTAATAGCTATATTTATACCACTTGATGTAATTAATTCCAGCTAAGATGTTTGTAAACATGTGATTTTATGTTTGGGTAAATGTGTCAACGTGAAAATTAGTCACTAAGGCAAAGCACTGAGGAAAATTTAAAAAAGTCCCCAGCAGCCCCGTGCAGACGGTGTGCCGAGGGAGTTCTCAGTTTTTCACTTTGAGACATTTTACCCACAGAAATCACAGTGCTATTCTATGACCCCAAAATAAAAAGTCTCCGTAGAGGTGGTGGAAAAAGTGGTAGAGAAGAAATAAAGGAGTGAGCAAAGGGTGGGGTGAGGCATGATGCCCAGCGCTTTCCAAATTCAAATTAAGGCAGAGTAGAAAGAGAACGTTTCTTAAGGTAGAGCCATTTACCTTCAAATGTAGACTCTCATGACACAGTTTCCCAAGGAAAAGTTATTTCTTATCTTAAATATTTCTTAACTGAAATAAGAAAAACTAAGAGAAAACATGATTGGAGATAAAACTTGTTTTATGGAGAGCAGATGCTGTTCCAAGGCTCTTGGTGAAAGAAAATTAGGGACCACGTGATGGCTGATGAAGTGTTGTTCAAAGAAACAAGATGTGCAAGTTTATTAAAAGACTAACATTTTTGAGAAGCCATTCAGATTGGACTCATATGGCAAATTTTAAAAAGAAAAGGGGTTCTGGGCAGGGATGTTCATGGACCAAAATGGTGGATGTGGTTTTGAGCTGATTTGCTTAGTTTGGGTCCAAACCTCTTCTTGTTTCAAGTCAATGAACCCACTTCACAGTTGTGAGGACAGCCCACGAAACAAAGGATCCTGAAAATCTCCTGGTATGCAGGGGCCTTCCTTTGAGCTGACTGAAGCTGGGAGTGCAGAGGACAAAGGCTCCCTGCCTTCATCTCAGCCACAAGCTCCTGCTCTGGGAAGGGTCAGATGGGGAAGAGAAACCTCCTATCAGAGTTAATGATTACAGCCTTTCTTTGCTAATTAAGGCCACTGACTCATGTGTGAAAACACAACTTAAAAGGCTCCACACCAGCTGAGAAGTCAGGGCTGGAGAGGAAAGGAGCAGGAAACCCTTTAAATAACTAAATATAAAGAAGAATCCTTTATTTTCTGATAACTGTAGCCTTCAGATCTATAATGTCTGAGCAGGGTAAATAGGCAAAAGCATGTCACTGCTGCCATCACACAGTAGTTCCATTTTAGTTAAGAGCCACCACTTCCATATTACCTTTCATAAGGACGTAGACAAGAGTCACCCAAAGCCTTGGTCTTTATTTCAGTTTTTCCCTTTACATTATTGCATGAGCAATTCTAATCCTTGAGTTTTGTAAAATAACTTTGCCATGGAGCATTTTAACTCCCAACAACTATAAAAACTAAAAGTATGCATTTCCATAGACATATACTTTCATATATGTACAAACACGCATGTATGTAAAGTCACAAGGATATATAATATTGAGACTTATTTTTCTGAGATATAATAAGCTCTAAATAGAACCCCAGCATTCTGAAAGAGTTCACAGATTCTGTTAACTAGAACATTTGCTACTCACAGTATGGACAGTTCTTTCCATAGAAAATAATTTCAACATTATTCTATAAGAGTGAAATTTTGGTTCCAGAAGGGATATATAATGTAAATATTATATACATATTATTTAAACACAGATTTAAATAATATATAAATAAATATCTAAATAATATACACATACATGTGTATATACTATGTATGTATGTGTATATATTATTTTCAAACCTTGCCTAGGAGATCGATTCATATAGTGTATGGAATTTTTAATATATAAATACTTGGTGAATGAGGAAACAACTAACCTTAAGACACCAAGATGATCTCAGACAAATTTATTCAATTGCTTAGCAAGTTTTCACCATATAGGTGGGCACATTTTATATTTTAGTATGTTTATAAATATATGTGTGTATATGGTACTAAATACCATACTAAATGAAAAAATTGCGATGTAAGACTTTGATTTGGTAAAGACTGCACAATGTGATATGTTTATAGTTGGGAAAATCAAGACACATGCTTGTCAGCTGAGATTCTGTTCATGTTTCTGTTGTCAAGAGTTATAAATTGTGATCTATTATGGATTTTTCTCCATGGCTCTCTTGACCAAGACTAGTCCAACATTAAAAAAAAAAAATTAAAAATGCAACATCACTTATAAAATTCACACTTCACCTCATTTCCTTATAAGCCCTCTATATATATAAAGGAAGGTCATTTTGTTTTAAACCAACCCCTGACTAGCACTAATTACTGCTGTATTACTAGAATATAAATTTGGGAACTTTCTAATTGTCCTTCCCTTTTGCAAACACAGGCTAACGTTAGACTTTTTGTTATGAGACACATTTAATTGCTTTGGTATAAGGGAAACAATAGTAATATTAGCAGGGCTTTACAATCATATAATACTAGAGTGATTCCAGATAAAAGCCTGCATTTTTTGTCATTATTAAACACAGAGTTTCATTTTGGCTGTGGGTGATAACAGGGCTAGAATGTCACATTAAGGGATGGTGAACGTGAGTGGGATTCTGCTTATGAATATTTGTGTATATTCTCCTGCAGCCCAACACACACATATGAATCGTTCAAGGAACGTAACAGCAGTTTACCTGATGAGTCATCACACGGTCCCTGCTTTGTTCCAGTGCAGTCAGAGCCGCTCATTAATTTGGATGGTAACAATGCTCCAGTGGTAAACACAAAGGTGCAGAACCTCCTGCACCCAAGGAGATGCTTTAAAGGGCTCACTTGATGAAAACATCTGCAGTGCCTATTTTAAATTAAGGCCTCCAAACTAGCAAGTAAGATACTCATTGCCCAGTAAACAAAAGGGGCATGTGCCTTGCAGTGAAGGCGCATTAAACGAGGAAGAAAGGGGAAAAAAACATGAAAACAAAAAAAAAAACTAGAAATAACAAGACAGAAAGGAAAAGAGGATAAATAGTGAAATAGAGAATGGAGGACATTCACAAGTATCTGTGGAATTCAGCAAGATCAATGCTGATGTCTCAGAGATTGGAGAGATGTGGTGAGAAACCCAAGCATTGAGCAATCTTTCTGTTGCCGAAAAATTAGAAATCCAAGGTATGGAAAGATATACACTCTACTTGTCTGCCAAGGTGGAGTTTACCTGTGAGTGGACACCTCTGCCTCTGGAAATGTAAAGTTTGTCTTCCTTCCAACACAAGACCAAAAACTAAAGCAAGTATAGATGTCTTCACAATACAATAAATGTAATTCAAAGAGGATGCCTGTGATTACAAACTTCTGGGAAACGCTGCCTTAAAGTAAAGCAGACTCAGTTCCTGCACGACTTCTCAGGGCCTTCCACATGCTAATAAACTCCACCTATTTTCAAGGTGGGAAGGCACATATATGTCCTCTAGTGAGAAAGTAGATCAAGCCTCCCTCCATTCAGAGCATGGACAGTGAGCCAGATTGTGCTTCCTCAAGCTGACTTTGGAAAAGGCTAAATTAGACGTTTCAGTTAAGACATCTAATCATATATTTTAAAAAAATCAAACTCTTTTAAAAGCCAAAAAAAATTTAAAAATACACCTGAAAAAAGTTATTTAAGGATTAGTTTAGGAATTTGTTTTTATATAGCATTTGGTAGAGTTTAGTAACAACTTTAAACTTGATCAGAAACTTATTTCTACAGTGTCAATATTTGTCTTTTCTGCATGGCGGTATCTTTTATTTAATGCATACAAGAAAATCACTCAGAAGTTCAGCACTACATGTGGCTATAAAAGATTAAGATATTAGAGCTTAGAAGGGCAGACAAAAACTTGTGAATAAAAACCTTAGTGATGGGTGGCACCTGTGACTCAAGGAGTAGGGCTGCAGCTCCGTATACCAGAGGTGACCGGTTCAAACCCGGACCCGGCCAAAAAAAAAAACTGCCAAAAACCTTAGTGATAATTGGAACCTGCTAGAGCCTCATGAAGATAGAGCACTGTGGTTTGACAGACTTACTAATTAAATGAGGTAATGTATTAAAATGGTTTAACATTGTGCTTGGCACACGATCAGCATCCAATAGTAGTAATTACTTTCATACGTTAATGATAGTCCTATGTCACACACCACATAAAAGAATGGGGCCTTTATAAGTGTAGAAGTGACCTCCTAAAAATAAGGAGAGAGAATGAACAGGTAATCTACACTGAGCCACAAACTACAGGTGGCAGAATGACCTTGTTCTTAATGTAATCTAATTTAACCCAACCTCTCCCAGTAGCTCTAATCTAATCTAATCTCATCAACTGAAATAGGCTGGCATTTGTTATAAATTAGTTAAGCTCACCAGTGGCCATACAGATTTTGTCAAAATCATCTCTCTATACCATCATGCATCACAACGTTGGTTTAATTGTCCCCCCCCCCCCAGTATCTGGACCTTTCCCCTGGTACTAACTTGCTAATTGATCTTGAATAACTTTCACCAACTACCCTGTGATGGTTTGAATGTGTCCCTTCCAAAATTCATGTTGAAACTTAATTCCCCCAATGTGGTGGTGGTTTTAAGAAGTGGGGAAGTGATTAAATCACAAGGGCACTGCCCTTATGAATGGTTTGTGCCTTATGAAAAGGGCTGGAAGGAACTTAATTGTGCCATATCATCTAATGGCACAGTCACTTTGTACTCACATTTTTCCATATAACCAGTTGAATTATATGCCTTCAAAAGTCCTTAACCCCAGTCCTTCAGAATTTAATTTTACTGTATGTGTAAACAGCAACTTTATAGAGGTAATCAAGTTAAATAAAATGAGGTCATTAGGCTGGGTTTTAATAAAAAAAAAAAAAACTGATGTCTTTATAAAAAGAGAAAATTTGGACACAAATACAGACATGTATTTGAGATGAAAGATAATTTGAAGACAGAAAAAGAGAAACCAGCCACAGGACTTGGTAATGCATCTACAAGCTGAGTTACACCAAAGATTGCCAGAAAATGCCAGAAGCTACAAGAAAAAAACAAGCAGGGATTCTTCATTCAAGCAGGCAAAAGAGTATGGCCCTGCTCAGCACCATCTGCTAGCCTCCAGAACCCTAAGACGATGATTTTTTTATTTTTTTAAGACACCCATGTTATGGCACTTGGTTACAGGATCCCCAGGAACTAATACTATGTTGGCAGTTTCTTAACAGCACTGCAATTATTTATTCAGTTTACTGTTATAAGCCATTTTCCACACTAGAATGCAAATTTCCCAAGAGGAGAGAATCTACCAAACATGTAGATCCTTACCATACTTGTGATACATATTCCGAACAATATATTACCTGGTTCTGGGGAAATGCCTAATAAAGAGCTAGTATTAAAATATGTACAATAAATTAAGGAATTGTAGAATGAAATGGAAAAATGAATGAAGTCTTAAAGACAGTGATCAAGGACACCTCTAACATTGCTTTCTGCTTTGTTTGCTTACTTGATTGCTTTCTGCTTCTCTAAGTATCCCTCTAACACAAGCCTTCGGAGGAGTACAATTCAGCATGTGAGCGTCAGTAAAGATCTACGGAAGCAAAATCTCAGAGGATCTCAGTGCCTACATGATCCCTCCTTAGAAAGAGAGGAAAAGCAGAAGATCCTTTAAAGAGGAAACAAAGTACAATTAGAAATTACTTTCTGCCCCTAGCTCATGTAGGTTTTATGGTTTTGGACAGTTATAGATAACGGCAAACTTGATCACAGGTATTTCTAATCGAAGGCATTTAATGTATGAGGCAATAAAATATTAGCATTTAAAACACAGATGATGGAGGCAGAGAACCCAAAAGATCAAATTCCATTAACTCACAAACTGTGACCTCACAGAATTTATATTATTTTAAAAGACCCAGTTTTCTCAATTTCATCCATAATGAGGACTAATCGTATCTACCCTAAAACATTGATGGGAAGATTAAGAGATGATGCTTGAATAGTATTAGCACGCTGCCTGTAACACAGCTAAAATGCAACTGCTAGATACTATGCATAATTTTGTTATTTCAAGAGTCTATTGGTCACAGAATTCACGGTTAATACTGATGCCTTTTGTGGTACATGAGGAATACACATTTCAAATTAAAATATTGCACATATTAAAAATTTTGCAGACACACAAAGTAAACCTATATTTATTTCTATTGGCCTTGACTATCATACTAGAATTCATTAATTTAAATGAAATTGAAGATCAGGAGTCACTTTCACATGTAGAATCCAAATCCCCAGAGTTGTTGTAATCCCGGTATAACTAATTTATCGTAGAATCCTAAAGAAATAGGAAAGATGCCTTCTCAATACTATCATTCAAGCCTGTTAGAAGGCTCTGAACAACCACAATTCATGACTAATCTGAGCGAGGTACTGTCTCAATAACAAGTGCATGGGTGTATTAACTTTTTCTGCATGTGGAATAACATTTCTGAGGGAGACATAGGAAGAGGCCCGTGTGTGTGTGTGTGTGTTTAGTTTATTTCCTACACCGTAACCATGACAGCATAGTAACCGATCATACATATTACATCATATGACAATGCCGTTCATGGAGATGAAGGGAAAAGTGCAAGAGTAATAACAATAACCAGTAGATTTTTTTATTATCATAGTTTATAAAGTATTTTCCTACTAATTATCTCACTTACTACTCTCAGAGGATAGGTCAAATAATTATAAGTAATATTTCTATTTCAAAATCCCAGGAACTGAGGTCAGTGGTTTGGCTAAAGTCAAGAGCTGATCTGTAATAAGAATGGCACTAAATCCACAAATTCCAACATCACATGTTCTTTCCTTCCATTATAACTCGCTGTAGTAATTATGTACAAAGCATGATGGACAGATTGATGACCTGAATATAGTCAGAAAGAGAGACTGCATGAATACATCTTGCTCTCCCGTTACCATGTAATTTCAGTTCATCAGCTTTCAAAACATCACCTCTTGCCTATGTTGAGTACTGACGTCATAAAACAGGGGTCACGTAACAGACTACATTATGTTAAACTTACCTGATGTGGTTTTACCCATAAAACTACACTACTACATGGAAATTCATAGAGTAGAGTTGTCTAGATAATCTAAATGATTTCAAAATTTGTAGCAAAATTGGCAAGAAGGGGTGAATGGTTGTTTCGATACTTCAATTCAATACCCAGGCTTCACAGTGAACAAGGAAACCAGGCCCCCTTGTCTCTGGGAAATCCTCCACTTCGTGATACCTGAATTCTTCTACCCAAACAAAACACTGTCTGAAGCCTGAAGGACAGTCCACAAAGAGACAAAATTCAAAATCATAACCTCATCTGTAAGGGAATGTGGCAGACTGCCTCATCAAGGCAGCCTCAAAACCAAGAGCAACCTGTTCCTCTGCAGAGTAACAACAGTCTCTTATCATTTGGATCTGGACAGTCTGAGCCTTCATGGCGCTTCATACATCCTACATATCCAGGCGGGCTTGCCCTTGATAGGCTTCAGGAAGCTCCATGATCCCAAGCACCATAGCTGTTCCTTAGAGCCTTGAGAACGTGAGCACTCCCAAGATAGATTCACAGACTGCAGCCTTCCAGCCCCCGACAACATGCTCTCTTCTCCATTTTACATACCCATATCTTGTTTCCCTAAACACATTCCTAAGTCATTTAATTCTTTTTTAACTCTCCCAAATCCTCAGCCTGTCACTGTCCTAGATAGGAATTCAGCTACTGTGTGAAATGTCCTGAGCTAGGTTCTGGAGCTATATGGGTGACAAATAAAGAAGCCTTGCTTTTCAGAGCTCCCAAGGCCACTATGGAGACCCTCTCATTTAGGCTTATATCAATATGACACAAAAGCTACACCAATGATACAAATACATTATGTGCGGTGTTTGGGGAGGCTGAGATGATGTAATAATTGACAAGATATTCCCTAGTAGAGAAGGAGGATGGGGTATTTCAGTGAGAACAATATGACCACATTCACCCAGTTTCTAAGAGTATGTCTGGTGTGTTTTCAGAATGTCAAGTGGTCTGACAAGATTGCACAGAAAGGATGGAGACAGAGCAGAGCGGTGTTACACGGTGAAAGGGACCTGAGTGCTTTCCCATTGTCTTCCGTGCTGCACTGTAGGCTCACTGAATGCAAGGACAATAGGTTTTGTTCCGAGCTTTATTATCAGCATTCAGAACAGTGTCTGGCACATGGTGGCTGTTTAGAAAACTTACTTTTTTTTAAGAAAACTTTTTAAAAAATAATTAATTGAGTGAATGAGAGTTAAAGAGAATTGCGCATGATATTCAAACAAGGAAATAAAATTATTAGATTAGTATTTTAAAAGACAGCTTTGTGTCCTTAATTCTTTGCTTTTACCTTAAAGAATGTTCTTTTTATAACATATAATTGATCACTTAATATACATCCCCAGTTTATGCCATATTCCTGCCATAGCTTTTTGTTTCTTTTTTTTTTCCTCAAGAAAAACAAAGAGACTATTGACTTAAAATATAAGTTGGATCAGAACTTAAGAAAACAAGGAGACCATTGACTTAAAATATAAGTTGGATCAGAATCCCTTGTGGTGAAACCCACCAGTGGCTGCCCAGCTCACTCAGGCTAAAAGCTAAAGTTCTTCTGAAGGCCTGAAAATCTTATATCATCACTGTCTTTTACTTTATCTTCAGCTCTGATTTCTCTCCCTCACTATTTCCCTTCCAGCCACACTTACCTTTTGGGACTTTGTGAATAAACCAGTCATACCCCTAACTATTCTCTCTGCTTGGAACCATCTGCCCCTAGATATCTGCAGGCTTCACATCCTCCTCCCGTCTAGGCCTTTGCTCAAAAGTCATTTTCTCATAATGCCTTTCCTAAACAGTTTGTTCAAAATTCTATACTTTGTCTTCTCCCACTATCATTTCACCTTATCCACCTCCAGTTTTTCTTGTTATATAGCACTACTGAACACCACTATATAATTTACTTTCTTTATAGGCTATTGTTTGTTTTCCATTTTCTCTCACTTAACAAAAACAGAGATATTTTGTCTGTGTTTTTTCCCCATGCATTGGTATTACTCATTGATATTACTACAAGTGTTTATGATTAGAATTAATTGAGCCTGGCACACTGTAGGTGCTTTAAGGATGGTTGTTAAATTTCATCGACTGTTTAGCTATTTGAATAAAGATGGGTTTCGGCAAATATACAATAGTAGATAGTGTATATGGCTTGCCTAGTTTTCAAGGTGGTAGTTAAAAATGAATGTTATGATAAATGGGCAGATCCCCCCAAAATATAAGGTTCTATATGCTTATAAATTAGTATTTGATTAGTGACGTCAATAGTGTGGGTCCAATAGTCTTCTAAGTCATCTTATTGCCTTGAGGAGGCTGTGCTCCTCAATGGCAGGAAAAGAAGAGAGAGGAAAGGAAGTGAGCTCCCAAAGAGTCTGGAAATGAGAACCCATTGACTTGGTAAACACATTTGGGCCACGGCTCAGTTGTGGCGATTCTGCCCATCTAAGCTGGGAATTTACAGAAGGTGGATGGATAAGCAGTTGGGAGCAGTTGCACAGCAGGAAGGCAGTGTGGAGATGCTCCCTCCACCAGAAGAACTAGAGAGAAACAAGGGTGCACCATGCCAAAACACGGCGAGACCACACCTGCTGGGAACCCACAGGCGCAGACATGTCCATTTGCTGCTTGAGGTTAACGGTGAGGTAGAAGAGTTATAGATTTTATCCAGGATTAATTATTTCATTCTGAAACTGCTATCTGGCCTTGTGCAAACATCAAAATGCCCCATATGTTTTACGTTTGCCGCTCCAGATCCACTCTCTGCCTTCTCCACCCTAGAGGGACAGGGCTCCTTTGCCCTCTAGATTTACATCAATTTCTTCCCACGGGGGACAGAGGCAGAGGACTGGAGAAAGGGAGGAGTGCCAGTCATATGTTCCCCTGGGTCCCTCCCTGTGGGATCTGCTGGGCTCTCTGTGATCTTCAAACAAACAGCATTGCTCTGAAGGTCACCTTCTCCACATAATTCTCTCCTTCTGGCTACTGGTAGCCTTTCGCTCTCTCTGTCTCTGCAGGCCTCGGAGCACTGATAGCCCTTCTCTTTCTAGTCCCACGTTCCTTAAGGCATCAACCCTTGTCATTCACCAAACCACTCACAATTTTGAAAAGCTGTCCCTTTCGTAAGCCTTATTTGAATCAGACTACATCTGAATGTGCTAGCTGTTGAGTTTCCTGTTGAGGTCTCACTGAAACACATACATTCTTTGAGACTTAGTTTTTTTCATATCAAGAAAAGTAAAAATAATAATATACACCCCCCAGAGCCATAGTGACCATTAAATTGAGCAACCCTCGTGAAATACACAGCAAAGTGGTTGACCTGGAAGAGCGCATACACACAATTTGAGTGTGGGGACTTGTTTTGCTTGTAACTTAGCACAGTGTGCTGTGAGCACCGGCTTACTTTGTCTCCTCCCTGGAGACTGAGCAGAACTCAAAGGCAGGGCCAGAGGTGCAAAGATCAGGACCTGTGCCTCCAGCAGGTGCCCTGGAAATGTCAATTTAATGATCACCGAGAGAACACAGCACGTCAGCGGCAGAGAGAAGACAGGGATCCAGCACAAGGTATCCCCAGCTAAGAGTAAAACATGCAGCCTCATAATCAGAACATAGGGCGGCGCCTGTGGCTCAGTGAGTAGGGCGCCGGCCCCATATGCCGAGGGTGGCGGGTTCAAACCCAGCCCCGGCCAAATGGCAACAAAAAAAATAGCCGGGCATTGTGGCAGGTGCCTGTAGTCCCAGCTGCTTGGGAGGCTGAGGCAAGAGAATCGCGTAAGCCCAAGAGTTAGAGGTTGCTGTGAGCCGCGTGACGCCACGGCACTCTACCCGAGGGCGGTACAGTGAGACTCTGTCTCTACAAAAAAAAAAAAAAAAAAAGATGTTGTAATTAAATACAGGATCTGAATAAGAAAAGACTACTTGGGTCTTTTTAGTCACGTATAGCTAGTAATAACATTAAGAGGCTCTGTCTCCCTCTGTGAGGTGTGTGTGTAGATGACAGGTAGGTGGATGGATGGACGGATAGATAAATAAATAGATGTTGCAAACTCACTCAATCCGTTGTTATTTGATACATTTTCCTTAAAAGTGGCAGTCTAGAGATGAACTGTCACCAATTAAATAGATGATTATACCAATTCACCATCAATTACCTAAAATCTGGAAAAAAAAAAAGCTTAACAACTAGCAAAGGAGTGATTAAATTCAAAGAGAGTTTGATTTCTAAAACTCAATATTTAAAACTTGATTCTTTTATATATAGTCCAAATAGCATAATTATCAAATTAGCAAAGGTATTATTTCCTTTTTTTTTTTTTCTCTTTCGCTTTTGAGATGGAGTCTTACTCTGTCTCCCTGGATAGAGTGTCCTGGCATCATAGCTCACAGCGACCTCATATGCTCAGTCTCAAGTAATCTTCTTGCTTCAGCTTCCCAAGTAGCTGGGACTGCAGGCACCTGTCACAACACCAACTAGTTTTTCTATTTTTTAGAGATGGGTCTTGCTCTCGCTTAGGCTTGTCTTGAGCTTCTGAACTCAAGCAAGCCACCTGCCTTGGCCTCCCAGAGTGCTAGGATTACAGGTATGAACCACTGCACCCAGCCAGGTATTATTTCGCATATAATTTTTTTCAACTAAAAATCATATATCATAACACAAATTTATTCATACCTGCACAAGTGGGGAAATGAAAAGGCATATTTTTTTTGTTTTAATTTGAAAATAAGATGATGAATAACTTGATATGATGATGAGCTCAGCAATTTCTACCTTTAATTTTGAAGCAGACGTGGAAATTTTGGAAAACTCTTCCTACCATTGTCCTCTCCCTGTTAGATTCTCTGCTCTGTAGTATGAGGGGGCATCTGTTGAGTGGGAGGGATTCTGGCAGCATCACCAGAAGTCTGTTCTATGTGACATGAACCAAATCAACAGACCTGAGGCACTACATAAAAGAGCTCTTTTCTGGCAATGATTTCCTCCTGGAATAAAGCCAGCCCCAATTTGATCTCATCTCTCTGTTGTTTTCTTGTTTACTTTTACTTGGAGGATCTCTCCCTTATGTCTGTCTCTGCACCTCTGCTGACCAACAGGTGGACAGTTGGCAGGAATGATTTTTTCCTAGTGAACTTCTCGAGTGTAGGGAGGCATCTGCAGGCATCCGTGAGTTGCATGCTTCTGTAGCATATAGGTACGTACTGAAGTACCCCTTTCAGTGGAAATGACATCCTACAATTCTTGAATTCTATGTTTCTCCTAAAGTCTCCACAGCTTCAGTAGCTGAAGAATTGGGCTGGATCAGGGCTGTACAGAGAGCCTCTTTCCTCTGACTGTGACCACCAGCAGCACAGAAAGTCCATTTATGGCACCTGCCAGGGATAAGAGGTAGAGTTCTGTGCTTAAGGACAGACTTACACTGGATGGACTTGGGTTTGAGATCTGCTTCTGCCATTGCTTCCTGTGCAGTCTTAGGCAAGTTGCTATGTCCCCCTAAACTTCCTTTAAAAACACACATAATTAAAATACCTATGACACCAGGCACAGTGGCTCATGCCTGTAATCCTAGCGCTCTGGGAGGCCAAGGCGGGTGGGTTGCCTGAGCTCAGAAGTTCGAGACCAGCCTGAGCAAGAGCAAGACCCTATCTCTACTAAGAATTCCAAAGTTAGCAGGGTGTTAAGGCAGGTTCCTATAGTCCCAGCTACTCAGGAAACTGAGGCAAGAGAATCGCTTGAGCCCAACAGTTGGAGGTTGCTGTGAGCTATGACACTATGGCACTCTACCAAGGGTGACAAAGTGAGACTCTGTCTCAAAAAATAAACAAATAAATAAAATAAATAAAATACCTACCTCACAATATTTTTGAGGAGTAAATAAAATAATATACTTGATGTGAAAGGGACATACTAAGTAAAAAAACAAATAGCATAGAAAGAAAGAAGACAAAAAAGGAAAAAAGAAAAAAATCAATCATGAGAGGAGTCAGAAGGATAGAGGGATGGAGAAAGGGCAGGAGGGAGGAAATAAGAGTGGAAAAGAGGTGAGGGAAAACGTATTCTCCTGCTCTTGAAGAGGACCACTGTCGAAGGGAACTTACTCCTGGCTTTGTGGTTGCTTTACAGAATACTCTATTTATTCTGAACAAATAGCATGAGTCTTTTAATAATTCCAGCTTTGCCACTACCTGAAAAAGACAATTATAACATTTCCCTCAGTCATTTCTTGGTAGTCACAGAGAACAAAAAGGCAAAAGGTATCTATTTCCTTTTCCCAAATACTTGTAGTCTTTTATCTGCAATTCTCAAATGAGATTTGTCATCTCTACCTTGAATTTTTCAGGATTGTGTACATGTCTTGTCGTGTCTCCGTAGACTAGATGCTCTTTGATGGCGCATTTGTTTCTGATTCACATCTCTGTCCTCCACAAGGTGTCTGACGGGATATCTTTAGGGAGGTAATGTGTCTAGAAATAAGCAAGCAAACACAAGGTAAGGATCAAAGTAAGAGGCTTCTGGAGCCAGGGAGTGATTGATGACGGGAACCAGCAAGAAGGTTGAAAGCAAAGTTCCCTAATTTGCTGGTTCACACAACAGAGAAATAGGTTTGCTCTAAGAGAAGGAAAGAAAGAAGGAACAAAGAAGAAATAAAGGAAGAGAAAGGAAAGGGGGGAGAGAAGAGGAACCAGGCAGAGTCCACAGTAGATGAGCTTTGACTTTGTAGAGAAAGCAGGTTTAGCCTATTCTGTGATTGCACTAGTTTCTCCCCAGACCTGTTAGTTTGCTTGTATCAGTATTTCCACAAAGGGGATGTATGCCTACCACACCTGCGAAATGTAGTTGAACACATAGTTTTAAATCTAGACACCCTGGAACAGTAGAACTGACAACAATAATCTGGAAAATAATGCCTTTGGGGTAATATTTTAAGATTTTTTGTTAGCTTGAAAAGAAGTGGTCAACCTGAAAAATACTCCCCCTGTGCCTCAAACTAATATGTTTTATTACCGTCCTACCACCTTTTTCTTCAGGAGAGGATCAAAATAAAGTCCTTCTTCCCTCCCACCTTCCCCCACTCCTTTTCCGTATTTGAGAGCACCACACACGACACTACACAAATTTCTTGAGGAGAAAGAAAGGAATGAAAAAAAAAGAAGAAGAAAAAAGAGTGACATTGTGAATTTTTTCACTTCAGTGAGTTTGAAGTTAAAAGTCAATACTTCACCTACATGTCCCTCGAAAGTAAATGCAAATAATTCTCTCATTTAGGTTTCCATGAACTTAGTCCTCAGTCAGGCTTGTGGGGTCAGCTACAAACATGGGGAAATGAGGTCAGGGTAGGATTCACATTCAATATGGGCCATGTGCCGTGTGACAGACTTCTAGGTAGATGACCATCTTGGATGTCACACAGAGCTGAAGCAAACCAGGGCTTGCTATGTCACTCCTTACTGTCTGAGAGCTAGGCTAGTTCAGCTTCGTTTGACAGCAACAGACCAAGATAATGTGGGTAATTGAATAGTTAGCAAATCTATTTCTGGTCTATTCTTACCCAACCATGAAGAGAGAGCTTAATAGGGAGTCAGACAAGAAAGCCAGGACAGCCCTTCAATGAACAATAGGAAAGGGAAGGAAGGGAAATGAAGCTTTGCCTATCAGGACCAGAGCTGGTTACCCAAGCACAGCCCGGCCCAGGACTCAGATTCCGCTTGTCCCTTTAGATGGCCTCTGGTGGCCAATTCCTTCTCCCCTCAGATCTCCAAGGGGTGGACAAGAAGTAAGAGTGATTGAATATTCATTAATACTCATTAATATTCATTAATGGGGGAAACGTAATCAGAAATTCCATCTCTGATGCTCTCCCTCTCTCTCCTTAGAAAGGCTCACTGAGTCAGAGGGAGGTAAAGCCAAACGTCCACATTTATTTCTGCCTATTAATTCGAAGGCACTTAAAATATACTCTCTAAGGTAATAAGTAAAAAAGTATTAATAATAACAATATTAATTACAATTTATGAAATACTCTGCTAAGCACATTACTTGCCCAGTCTTATTTAATTTGATCTTCATAATACTATTACGAGATGGATATTATTATGTTCATTTTCCCAAACTATGCCTCTCTCTTCTCCCCACTGCCCTGCCCATCTGGGCTAAACCCTCAGATTCAAATCTCACACACCACCCTTGCCCTTAGCACCAGGGGAAACAAAGAAAGCAAAACCAGTGTATGGTGCCCCATGATCGCATTAATGTACACAGCTATGATTTAATATTAATAAAAATAAAAATTAAAAAATAAAAAGAAAGCATAACCTTTGGGTTCTTCCAGGTACGTAGGAACAAAAAAAGATTTACTCTACTGAATTTCTGCCTCTCTTTATCTTCTCAACTTAAGACTCAGTTCCTTACTTAATGAAGATCCTTACAAACTGAATGACACAGAACAACTAATTTTTAAATGTTACTTTAGAATTTTACAAAGCCCTCAAAAGTATAAAATCAGTGTGATTCCAAGAAAAATGCTGAATGGCAATGTTTACTTAAGGAAAAATAAAAGATCAACAGCAACATTTACATATTATGCATATACACAAACATATACAATATACAATACCCAAAATGAAAACATTCCAGATGGGTGTGCTCTGAGCGGATAGGGGATTTGTTTGTTCATGTGTTTTTCAGTTTTATCTGTCTCTGTATTTTCAGTTTCCTGCCATTGTGTTTGCAGTGAACATTTACTGAACACTTACCGTAAACTATTCTAAGAACTTTACATGTATTAACTCACTCAGGTCTCTCAAACAGTTGAAGCAGGTAGATACTATTATTATTTTCATTTTATGCCTAAAACAAATGGGGCATGGCGAGGTTAAGAAGCCTGCTAAGCTAGTAGATCGCACAGCAGATATCCTATCTGGCTTTACTCTCTGCGCTATTAACTACTGTATGCTACTGCACAGTAGTAAAAATGTTAACTTAATTAGCTTCAATTTTTTTTTAAAAAAAAAGAGCTTATTTTATGTCTTAAATGCACTTTGCAAATTTGGGAATTTCCAGGGAAAAGTAAGGATTCACATACTGGAGTGAGGGAAGAATGAATTAAATCAAGACTTTTTTTTTCTCTTTTAAAAATCATCATTTCATTGGATTGCCACGGCCATCCGATTTGCTTCAGGCCACTAAATGGCAAACTGGACATTAATTATTGCATTTGAGTGCTTTTTCCTTTGTAATTACCAATAATAACATTACATGGAGTCCCTGTTTGTCTAAAAAAAAAAAAACTCAAATGTTATTTTCTTTTTTCTTTTTCACATCTCTAAAAATGTAGCAACAGCCGGGCTTGTAGATTGAACACTCTTCCAGTAATAGTCATCTCACATCATCTGTCACCAAGGCCATTTCCAGGAGCTCACCATTGTTCAGGTGTATTCTTTTAAGACCTCCAGTTCTACGTTCTACCTGCCAGTTTATACAGGGGTCCTCAAACTGCAGCCCACGGGCCACGTGAGGCGGTGTGATTATATTTGTTCCCATTTTGTTTTTTTACTTCAAAATAAGATATGTGCAGTGTGCATAGGAATTTATTCATAGTTTGGTTTTTTTTATTTTTTAACTATAGTCCGGCCCTCCAACAGTCTGAGGGACAGCGAACTGGCCCCCTGCTTAAAAAGTTTGAGGACACCTGGGCTAGACAGTAGCTTCCATGCCATGATCTAGCTAGGATAATGATCTCATTATAAAACCAATCAGAAACTCTGTGCAGCCATTTTTTGCTCATCCAAAGGTTGAGATCCTGAGAGGGAAAAGGAACATCCATTTCAAGTGCTTGCCTGTTGAAAATACACATCTCAGAAAAGGCCAGCTTTACCTTGTACCCCTCCCCAGACCTCACCCTCCACCCTTCTATCCGTGCTCTGGAGCTAGATACCAGGCCTTGAGGTCATATGTGAAGTTGGATATCATGCTAAAAGTAGCCTGGGTTTGGGATATCAGCAGTGTAAGTCAAAGTCTTTGACAGGGGTCAAGAGATGAGTTTCGAAAACTTACAAAAAAGGCGATAATAAAAATCATTAACAGAAAACAGAACTTAGAACGTTAAAAATGAGATTGAAACTGAATCAAAACTAGAGTGCAATTATAACAAGTGAGGGGAGTCAGCAGCAAAAATCATTTAGGTGAAAATACATCCCAGTTTCCTTGGACAGCTTTGGTTTAGGGCTGTTGTCTGCCTAAAAGTATTCTGAGTTAAAGACAAGTTCCATGGACACAGGTGTAATTGTGGGTGTACTGGTATAGGCTATTCAAATTGGCTCACTGGATCCAGAATGAAGTGGAAACCCATGTTCTTGGAAATGGCTAAGAAAATTTCAGAAAGAATAATGTTAAATATTGAGATTTCAAACATATCCCCTTCTCACATGGGGTACCAAGAAAAGAAAAAAAAAGAAAAGAATCCAGAAAAATGAGTAGAGAGTAAGAAAATGCCAACCAGTTGGAAATAGGGAGCCTGGAGACTTGTGGAAATGCAGATTCCACAAGAATCTGTGTCTTGGGGAGGTCGCTGGAATTGAAGCCGGATGTCAAAAAAGAGGTTGGTCTAAGCTGACACAAGACTTTTACTAAAAAACCCCAAAACAGTACTTAGATCTATTTATTTCTCATGTCAGAAGAAGAAGGACAAGAATGGCAGACAGCCGCCATCTCTGGAGAGAGGAATTGCAAACTCATAGCCAAGAGTCTTCAATTAGAATAAAGCAATTGTTCACCTCCTGGAAATTGGAAAGAGTCAATTATCTCCCTGTTAGGACCACTTGTGCTCACAGGCTACTTTCTTCATATGGTGCTTCCTGTTACAAATCCCAATTCATCCCAGGAGAAAAATTTTCACACAATAAAATTTAAATAAGGTGTGCAAAGTGAGTTTTAAACAAGTTGCCAGACAGGTATAAAACCTTATGGGGGGAAACATCCGTAAGTACCTGTTACCACCTAACACCTTGGTTGACAGTTAGCTGCAAAGAGCAAAGGGGTGACATGGATGATCTGTGGAAATGAAGAGTGAAGCACACTTCACCTGTGGGATATTTTCATTTTCACCATTGTGTAGTATGTATTTATAGGTGTTCGCTTTACAGCAGCTCTTCTTCAACGTTACCAGCTTCCCAAGCAAGGACAAGCTACCCTGAACTTACGTACCCAAGGACAAAGAATGGCAGGGTTGAAATCTAGGACTTCCAGCTTCCAGGGCTTCATATAAAGTGTAGGCAACTGTCAACAGTGCCTTTGAGACCCGGAGAAAATCCTCCGTGCAACCCACTCCTAATCACTATCTTTCCCAGGCAGAGGATCAGGAATAACACTGCACCATTTAGCCTCTCTTAAAATATTACTATCGCCAGGAAGAGCTGCCATGTGCAATTTAGCTAGGAATCTGAAATAAAATGTGATGAAAAGCAAGTAAGAAGTGTGAGAAGAGGGGCTAAGATTTGTTGAGCTCCTACAAAGTGCCAGGCATTGTGCTACTTTTTAAAATTTTTATATTGAAATAACTACCAATGTATAGCCTATAGCTTCTATTATCGCATTTTTCAGGCAAGAAAATGGCATAAAAGAGGTGAAGAAACTTGGCGAAGGTAACACAGTTAGAAGTAAAGAAGACCATATTGGACACAGGAGGGAGGTCCTGGATAGAGGAGAGGGGAGGATGAGCAGGAAAGGCACCAAGTCCCTGGACATCTGAGAACGTGACAATATCCAGGGCTCTGGAATGTTCTCCCCCCATCCCTGCCCCTTCCCATGGTAGCTCATTTCCTTATTTTAGCCTTTTATTGTCCTCACAGAAGCCTTCTCCATCCCCCCAGTGCCAAGCAGCATCTTGACTGCCTTGAATGACCATACCAGCCTATTTATTCCTCCCATCACACTTCCTGCAATCTGTATTTTGCCTGCTTCTTTATTTGCTTGTTTATAAGAAGCCGTAGGAAGGCAGAGCCCTGATTGTTTCTCATTCACTATTCTAGATTCAGGATCTACTGATAGTAGACACTCAATAACAGTTTATTGAGGGATTTAACCGATATGTAAATGTATAAATGAATGAATAAACTCACAAGTAAAGGCACAAAATAGGGAGCCTACAATGTGGTAGGACAGATTCATCCTATTTCACAATTTGAGATAATGCTGTTATTTCTCTGAGTGTCTGGGAATTTCTCCTGACTCTCCTGCCTTCCAGATTTAAGATCCTCACTCCTCACCCAGTGAGGATGCCAGGGAGAAAAGAGAGACAGATACGCTAGATGGGTGAAAAATAGGACCCCCTCCTCTTTCCTTCCCAGACCATATCTCTCCCAAGTGGATATCTTTGAGCCTATGCAAAACAAAGCATGGTGTGAGGTCACCGGAATGCGATGCTGGCTAAGTCTACGAGTCACCATCACTTTTACATTTTCCTCTTCCAAAGGCACGGACTGCACGGCCCTTGCTTTGTCCACAGCACAATGACACTGGGCTTTCACGCTCAGCAGAGGTTTATACTGGATCACCTCGAGTCTGCACAGTGAATGCACATCACTGCCAGGGGAAGGTAGGTTTCCAGAAAGGCTGTCTCTAACATTTCTGCACGTAGCAGCTCAATGAAGGAAAGAAGCTGATGGACAGATTTCACTTCCCCCTTTAAGCAAATCCTCTTGCCCTCTGCACCTCGCCACTTGATCTCTCTGCATGACCGGAGCCCTCCGTCAGGAAGCATTTTGTGTAGGATGCCCCCGGTAGCTCATGAGTGGCAGGGCTGTGGCAGGGGATGGCAGCAGCTGCCACTGACACGTTTCAGTCAGACCATAGCAGGGCACTGCCAAGCAGGGAAACCAACAAAGGAGTCACAGCAACTGCCGAGGCTCAAATTGGATCATCTCTCCCTGTGTGGGAAAAAAATCCTTTTCAGGCACTGAGCAGTGGGGGTGACAGGGGAAGCCTAAGGAAGCCTGAACTCTGACTCCTCTCTTGGATTCGACGGCTGGCTTTGTGCCAAATGCAAAATTACATCTGAACTCCTAGCACTGCCTCAAAGTAGCAGAGACACGATCAGCTGAAGATGAAGCCACTTGGAGGTGTAATGCCTTTTGGGAAGATTTTTATTGTTATGCTTTTGAGCTGCTGCCTTGATGATCTTAGATACAAATTTTAAATGCCTGCATTTCTACTGGCTGTGCTGTGTGTGTGGAAGTTCGGACTGACAGTCTTCATAAGGCCAATCTCAAGCCCTCAATTATCAGACAGGGACAATGGTGATGCCTTCTCACCTCCCCTCCTCTGATCTTCTCCTGAAAAGCAGCAGCCCACTTCCAAGCACCACAGGATATTGGCACCACTGAGAAGGACCCTGGAGATTAACCAGCCCAGCCGTCTGTGATATACACACAAGGAAATGAAGGCAGAGAGAAGGAAAGGGACTCTGGCAAGGTCGATGTTTTGATCATTTCTTTATTTCCTTTGCCCTCATGGCATCAGGCTGCCCCCTCCTGGAGGGTAAAATCGGGCCTTCCATTGCTAGTGGAGTAGAGGATTCCAAATGAGTTTTCATAGACGAGGGACTTTTACAACCAGTGTGCTGTAGAGAGCAGACGCAACACCAACTCTCACTCAGCCCTTAGGGGAAAAAGGCGTGAAGGAAATGAAGGAAGTGGGGAGAAAGGTGTGTATGTGGAGGGAAGGGTGGAGAGAGAGGGAGAGATGGGGGGAGAGAGAGAGATGGAGAAAGAGAGAGAGATGGAGAAAGAGAGAGAGAGAGGATCATTTCTGAGTAAGTGGAATGAGGGGAAAGAGAAAAATACTCAGGGATCTTAGGAGACTTAGGTTTAAAGATCTACTGTCCATGGCCAATGTAAAATAACTAAATTACTCTTTTGAAGTGAGGAATAAATACTGAAGGAAGATAGAAAAAAAAATCTAGCCTAAAGCACTAAGCAGCTAATTTTATTAGTATCAAAATAGTGAAGATGAACTACCCCGAGATATCAAATGGTATCGTTTCTCCAATTGAACCTTGAATTATTTTCTAAATGCAAAGGGCCTGGTTATAAAAAGCAAATTGAAATTCTGACTTCCTTTTGGTCCTACAACTCTAAATTGTGCTTGTGAAAGATTTAGTCTATGCCTCTCTCCACATTTCAATGACTTTCCTTATATATTTGACTAGAGAAGACCCATGTGAACACAATATATTTGGCATCAAGTAATGGAATTTTAAGTAAAACTCGAGATGAATATTTGTTCATAGAGCTCCTATTATCAAAATATAAAGAGAAATGCAAACTGGGTTTTAGTATTGGGCTTGAAGATATTTTGCTGTATTGAGTTTGCATCTTTTTTCTACCTTGCATGTTTCTATTCATGTGTATTTTTATTGTTATCATTTCTGTGGTTTCAAAGGATTTGCACAAAAAAAGATTTAAATTGTAGCAGGGTTTGCTCTGTTTGAAACTGGCCCAGAAGGGAGCAAGCTTTCTTTCTCATGCTGAACAAACCAGGAAGCTACTAACTCCAAACAGGGAAATAAATAAAAAAAAAATCTACATCAGATGCCAAATACAAATTGTTGTCCTGATTCCTGGAAAGAAGCTTCAAAGTGGATCTTGATGACACGAAATGAAAAGGATGCAAACGTAGTTGACATGACAGCTTGCTTTGTGCACACCTGTGCAAGTTTTTGAGATTCTATTGATTGATAACCTCTTTAAGGAATAAGTTTTGGCATTAAATTACCGCAAGCAGCCGTGAAGGCTTTCACTCAATCTCTTAAATGCTCTTCCATCAGGAGAAATTTATGATGTCTTGTGCAAATATGATGATGTGTCAACAAGAGCAGTCCACTGCTTTGGGATCTGGGTCAGGCCTTTATTGGTGTGGCTGGGTCTGAGATTTGGGTGACCCACTTAGAACACTTATTTGGCCTGGTCTTCTTTCCATTTCCGCTGTGATGTAGTAAGGATTGAAATATGAGGTTTCTTTGTTTCTTTTCCTTCACCTCTCCTTTCAATAGAGTCTGGCAAGGTCTCTCTCTCTTTTTGAAAGCTATTTCTTGATCACTTTTTTTCTTATACTCATTGCCAACTGGTTCTAAAATCCTGTTTTGTTTTGTGTACCTTCTAGGATAAGTCATTGTGTTGCTGTGTTTTTGCCCTACGCAGATTTCCTGGGATGAAAGATATAATACATCCGATTGAATTTTATAATTAGGAAGATGGGGGTTCATAACACCACTTGATGGGCCTGTTCCCTCAAAATGTCTTCTTCATACCATTCTATAAAAAAAAAAAAAAAGAGGCGATGTGGAAACATAATGAAAAATGGCCTTGGTACATCGCATATTAGCTTCTTGATATGAGGCAGATTTGAATAACAATCAGCAGAGAAACTGACTAAAAGATTGTACTGTAACCTGAAAATATATCTCGGGAGAGAGAAAAGGTGAAGAAGAATATAGCATTTATATTTTATGTATACAGGTTCTTTAGATGAAAATATGAATATATGTGCCAATTTGCAGGCGAAGTTGGAACTCTTAAGAATGAACATAGTGGAAGAATATTTTTGACAATAAAATACAACCCAAGGATAAAATTGAGCAATATAGGCTAACCTTGCAAACATAAATGCTACTTAAAACTCACCGTGCTGTTAATATTATTGTCATTTCTAGTAAATAGCCATTGTTTTACATAGGAGCTACCTAGAGTTACCCAGGACACAAAGAATGACAATAAGTGACACTTCCAAAGAGCAGGGATTATAAATGGAGATTTCACATTAGGTAACACTGAAGCAGAGAAGACTTGCCTGCCTTTTCTGTTAAGGTAAAAACAGCTGCAGTGTTTTGTAAAACCTTCAAGGATGGCAGAGAAGTTGCCACAAGAAAATAACACGGACTAAACTGGGATTATGAGAGAATTCAGCAGTAAATGAATTTAAGAACTCTGGACCACACCAGGCATTGTTTCTGTTTCATCAAAATCCTTTAGTTTCAGAACTATAGTTTATAATCTTGGCTGATCATCAGCAATTTCTTCAGGAAGGTAAGAAATATCAGAATCTTAGGGTGAGAATGTTGGGGGTGGGGCAGAGAGAATACCGCATTGATTTTTAAAAGCTCCTCTGAGAGACTCTGAGGTTCTGCCAGACTTGGAAATCACTGGCCAAAGGAAAAATTATGTTCTTATGCCATTACCAATCAAGTCTACCATGCAGCTCTCCTGGTGCACAGCTGTGCTGCTATATTCTAGATATGTTTTGATTGGACACAGATGCATTTAATTAGTAGTTTGTATCATCAATTAGAATGTGAACTCAAAAAGTCACCTTCTTGCTTAAATATGCTTTGAACATTAATTTTAATATGTGACAATTCCCGAAGAAATGGGACCAGAGTGGGGGTATTCTAATGAAGTTGTTAAAACATAAACATTTTTTTACCTGGGGATACAGTCTCAAAAGTGAGGATTCTATGAATAAGCAAATACTTATACATTTAGCTTTAGAGGGTCTGGATGCCCTAGAACAGGAGGGTGAGAAAAGTGATGCTAATGACAGGCAAGCTCCTTTGCATTTTTATGTCATTTTCCCAGAGCCATTTCCCTGAGGGGAAAGCTGACATCAAAGGTAGTTGCCATGTTTTCAGATTCAAGAGATTTTTCATTTGCTCAAAATATGTTCCTCTAGTTTTCTGATCTAGTCAGGGAAAACAGTAGCTACTTCTGCTTCAGGTATGGAAGATATGACCTGGTCACTACTTAGTATTTCCCCACATACCTCACACACAACACATCACTCATTCTAATATTTAGGTTTATGGATGAGGAAATGGGAGCTCCAGAAAATGGCCCAAAGTGGTAGGAAGTAGAATTTGATCCCAGTTTAACATAATCCATAAGCCAGGTGCTTGATCGCCTCTTATAAACAGCACCACACAACAGTAAGAATAAAAAGGTTCAAGCTTAAATGGCATCACCAGGGAAGGACTTTCCTGTTTCTCTCCATTTTCGCGAATTACGGCTACCTCTGAAATACTGCAGCTGCCTCATCTTCTACAATCCACACTTCAAAAACATGTATCCCCTCTAAAGTTGCAAATCATATAAATTCTTTGTGTCTCAGTTTTTGTGTTTGTTTGTTTTAAGGGACTGTGTAAACTCCCACGCCTGTCACATCATAGGCATCACCGGTTGATCATGGTTGTTGTACCAGGAGACCTGGATGCAGCCAAAAATCTTCCTCAGAGTAACTCGGATAATCACATCTTATCAATCAGAGTTGTTGTTCAGGATGAAACCCGCTTGCCATTCAGAGTTCATATACTACAAAAATTCTTAATAACTTTTGATTTTCATAACTATTAAATAAATATATGTGAACCAGTTTGTATTTTAAGACAGGTTATGATGACACTATACAGGCACTTAGTGTCTAATCTGAAAGATGTTGATCCTATTAACATATCATATCAATATTTGGTCACATTTTACTTTTAAAATAGTAAAATAGAGTGGTAAGATTTTCTTGAATTCTAGGCTCGGCGCCCGTAGCTCAGTGAGTAGGGCGCTGGCCACACACACTGAGGCTGGTGGGTTTGAACCTGGCCCGAGCCTGCTAAACAACAATGACAACTGCAACCCAATAATAGCTGGGCATTGTGGCGGGTGCCTGTAGTCCTGGCTACTTGGGAGGCTGAGGCAAGAGAATCGCTTAAGCCTAAGAGTTTAAGGTTGCTGTGAACTGTGATGCCACAGCACTCTACCGAGGGCAACATAGTGAGACTCTGTCTCAAAAAAAAAAAAAAAAAGATTTTCTTGACTTCTAGAGGACAAAGACATTTGATTAGCAAGTTCAATAAATACTCACACACACATGTATATGCATACAATTTCTTCTTCTATATATACATACCATTTACCTGAGACATAAACAAGAGGGTTAGAATGTGGATACTTGAAGCATTCATAAGGCTGGAGAATTTGTCAAAATCACCACAAATGGAATTCATGATACAGTAATTCAGTAATAATCTACATAGTGCCCAATGTAGAAGTGAATTTATATTTTGGCTTCCAAAGACATTTTCCTTAAACCACAGGTACCATAAAGCTTACAGAATCCCAAAACTTCTCAGAAATCAGTTTGTTTATGTGTCTTTAAATCCAAGAAGTTTTGAATGCATCACAAACTAAACTGTGTATAGCAGATTTTTGCTTCTTATGGGTAAGGACCGAACAAGCAAGAGAAGTAAGGCTTTAACAGGCAAGATTTAGCACAGGCACTGACTGGGAAGGGGAAAAAAGGATGAATGAAATAAAATGGAAATCTAGGACATAAAGCAAGAAAACCCTCAAAGAATAGAAATACTAACTCTATAGTTTTTATGATCCATTTATGATCCATTACAGAAGCCTGTCCCAAACTAGATGAACAGTGAGGCAAAACCAGCCAATACCACTCTGGGCTAGGCGAGAACGTAAATGGGAAAACCAAAAGCAAAACTTATCGTGGCACAGGTGTCTGACCTTGACCTGATTCCCTGTAAGAGAGCCTCTTGGTTGTCATCATAACCTGCAATTTACCTTTGAACCTTTACCCACCTTTCATTTCCTTCTTCTTACAACACACGTATTCACACATACGCTCACACGTATTCAAACAGACACATGAACACACATATTCACATACACACAGGCACAAGTGTGCACCACAGCACAGAAACAAAGCATATACAATCTACATTGTGGACTGCATTTCTCACTGGGGAAACAGAGTAGATCTAAGATTTTACTGAAGTATCTATTCAATTAAAGTGAATTTGGGCCCTAAGCACAGTATCTGACAGATAGCAGGTAAAATTATTATTATATGAAAAGGGCTGTTACTCTATACATACAAATCTAATTACAATCCCTTTAATCATTCTATGGAGTATTAACTGTGGAAAAAGGGGCTCTAGTTGTAACTTACCCACGATCAGTAGTGAGTACAATGTTATAATTCAAATCCAGAGATGTCTGACTATGGAGACTGCATTATTTTCTACGGTATCAAGCTGCATTCAAATAGAGCAATGGTTCTCAACCTACCTAATGCCACGACCCTTTAATACCATTCCTCATGTTGTGGTGAGTCCCAACCATAAAATTATTTTTGTTGCGACTTCATAACTGTAATTTTGCTACTGTTATGAATCGTAATGTAAATATCTGATATGCAGGATGTATTTTCAATGGTTGCGACCCACAGTTTGAGAACCACTGTAACAGAATATCTAAACATTACTGGGATATGGAAAGGATTAAAAATATGCCCCATCTTGCACCAAAAAAAGTAAAACAAAAATTACACACAAGGACAAGATAATGAATCAAATTTAGAACAAGGCCATCTTTTCTATTCTATTCTCCTCACTCAGAACAAGAGCAATAGAATTGAGAAGTTTATTTCTCCTTGAAAAATTAATGTTGTGTACACCGAATCTTCCGGCACTAATGATTCTCTCAAATGTAACACTTGAGCTTGAGCTTCCACAAGTTGTGCTAACCTCAAGATTAGCCCCATCATGTATTTGCTTATCTGACCCACAGGAGTTCATAATTAATCAGACCGGCCCTAACCTATCATGTCAATTCGCAGGTTCACACAAACATGTACTCTATTTGCCAACAGATAATCTATGCTGCACTCAGCTGCCACATACTAATCTTGTTGAAAGGGTGATTCCATCACATCCCCTTCTCATTCACAAATGACCAAAGCTTCCTCTTACTACTGGGTTGACAGCCCCATAACTCAGGTCACAGTTATAACTTTCCACAGGGTAAATCCACCTTTTAATACAATTTCCCTATCACTAATTTCTTGCATGAACCCAATGCTCCTACAGTTCCAAGCTACATATGTATACACAAACAGTGTTGCACCACATTTTTCCTTTGTTTTCCTCTTTAGAATTCTAGAACTCCATCACTTCTCATGACACAGCCCCAGGATCTGACTTGTCTCTGCTTTCAGCAAGACTGATTATCACAACCATTTCACTTCTCATAATCTATTGCATGAGACTATGCTAGAAGAAGGTGTTTTATCGCAAATCAGTATTGCAAGCTTCTGGGGGGCAGAAACAATTTCTGATAGTAAATGTTGTCTAAGGCTTAGCACAGTGCTTCATACCTAGTCAACACTGAATCAATTCATCCCTTCACCAAGCCTGTACTTGCAGCTGTAGCACCTATCATATGCCAAATACTTTGTCATTACTTCAAATATATAATAGTAACAATACAGACATGATCACTGTTATTATAGAATTACATTTAATAAGCATAGACAATTACCTTATCAGCACTTTCAATAAAGTGGGATAAATGAGAAGTTGACCAGGGCAACAGTGGAGATGGGGTGAGCGTCAGGAAGGACATTTAGAGCAGGCGTCATTTGCTCATTGGCTGTATAAACGAAGCAGGAAGAGAAGGATGGAGATGTTAAATGCTTACGGTGACATGTCTCGTACAGATGGACAGATAGACATGGAGGCAAGACACTCATACCCATGTACCATGACTGTCACCCGTTTACTTACTGTAGAAGAGTAAGGTCTGATTCTAACTGATAAATATACAGCCGTCTATTTTCAGCAAAGATTCACCAGGGCAATTTCATTCCACACTTGAATTAGTGGAAATGAAAGTCCAACGATTGAATTACCTTCCCTACTTGATTAACAATTGTTAGGAGATATACAGATATCCTCCACGAATATTCTTTTTCATAATATCAATGCAAATGTCGCCACTCTATGTGTCAAGATGCACCTTAGCATGTAATCAGTTTTCAAATTTATTTATTTATTCCTCGGAGAGAGTAAAGGGAGTCCATTCTGAAGCTCAAGTCAAGTTCCGTTTTCAATTCCAATTCTAGGTTAAGATTTCTGCCAGCCCTTATTGAGCAGATGCACCCATCCGTGTCCATGAGCCTTTCTGTATCTGAAATATGGAATAATTCTACATGTATTTACATTCCCCCAGCTGCTTCTTCAGCAGATTTTCTAAATGGATGCTAGTTTTTGCCAGGGTAATAAAAGCAGTCAATCTGGGCCTAAAGGGGATTTTTTAAGAATCAGGGCACAAGCTCAGAAATGGACACTCTTATAACCTGAAGATTACAGAAATGCAAACACACAGAGAGGATTACCTCCTCTGAAACCCGCCGCAGAAGGCGGTGAGAGAACGCACTTTGTGCATATTTAGGAGGTAATTGTCCTAGGCAGCAGAAGGCAAGTAGGAAGATTCAGAGGCAGGGGCAGGTCTGACAGGCTTAAAGAACAGCGATGGGGACAAGAGATAGAAGTTGAGGGCAAGGAGTTGTTTTTGATGTGCCTGTTGGGAAGGACAGCTCCACTGCCAGAGGGCCTTGTGGGATAAAGTTTATCAAGGATAAAGTTTTTTGTTTTTTTTTTTTTAATATCCAGACAGAATTGATTGAGCCATTGGATTTTAAGTTGAGAAGTGATTCCACAGCCTCATATTTAAAGGATTTCTTCCCTTTTTTTCCTTAATTTAACTTGAAAGCATGTTTGAATTTCTCCAGAAAGGCCAGGCAAGAAAATATCTTACCTAGTGGAATAGAAGTGATTGGTTATTTTACAAAGATATTAAGCTTCTAGAGTTTAATTATACAATATTCCTTTAAGATTGCTGAAATACATCTAATTATGTTTTTTTAATCTGTTATTAATTTTTGCTTCCCAAATAGTTTCCCTTCTGGGAAATTTTCTTGCAGAAAGTGCAAAGAACTACAGAATATGAATATCAGCTTGTCATATATTCTGCTGGATGACCCCAGGGACGTGCTCCTGTTTAACCCTCACCAGAACTTTGCAAAGTAGGTGTTATGTTTCTAGAAATAAGAAAGAAAACTTGGAGAGGGTACTTGGCTCAAGGCCACACAGAGAGAAATGCTGGTGATAGATGGGAACTCAGGACCATAGTCCAGGAGCCTTGGTCATTCTGTGCTGGCCCAATAGTCCCAGCTTGTTTTATTAAAGCCCTTATTATAGCTTTTCCTTGGGCTCAAAACATACTACCCCCAAAATATAGCACCTTGGATATTGAGAAGATAGCTTTTAGCTTCACCTGAAAATCTGTCATGAGACCCTTCCTGTGATAGGTATCCTGGCCCACACCCAGAGGAATTGCTACAACTTCTACATGACTGTCCATTCTTCATTCCACTTGAGCACGTAAAGGCACAGTTTTCTCTGGATCTTTGGGTCATTTCTGAAGCCTTCGGTGTCACATAAAACTTTTGGTTAAGTAAAAGTGTTATGCTTTTTCTTGTAACAGAGGTATCAACCACAACCCTTGTGGTGGTTAAAGAAAATTTGTTACTTTTTCTCTTCTACACTTTTACAACTCAAAATTGCAGTTTTACACATAGTCCTTCACAATTTTAAGTGTGAATCAACACCAGAGGACCTTTGGCTGGTCAGATGCAACTGAATTGCTAAATCTGTACTCCTAAGTGTCAGATCTTTTTCCTGGCTTTAGCCACCCCTGAAGATACATGTCCTCTGTATAGGAGCCTGATGGAAGAACCTTTATTCAACAAGTTGGGTTTGTGTGTGTGTGTGTGTGTGTGTATGTATTTATGTGATATGTGCTTGCGTACACATGTGTGCAAAGACAGAAAGAAAGAAACGGAGAGGCCTTAGTTCCAGCCATCCCAAAGGATAGCCCATTCCCCAGGGCAGAGGGAACACACCAGGCAGAGGGAACACACCAGTCTCTGCTTGCCAGATTCAGTCTTGAGCCCCATACTGCACAGTGGGAATTGCTTACTAAGACTGATCTCATTTCTTTGGAGTCAGGTTTGCCCATGAGCTATGTCATCAATCTATGGAGTCCCTATTTCTCTCATTCTTCCTCTCACTCGATTTTTTTTTAAAGCAAGGTCTTTTGTTCCCCTCAAAAAAGTAAAAAATGGAAATGCATCATTCTTATTGAGTACAGCAAAGAAGTGAAATTGATAATTTCTCTCTACATCTAAGAAATGAAGCTTTTCACTTTTATTTTCCCAAGCCGAGTTGAATAAAGAGGCTTTCTTGTTTTTTCCCTGAGCAGGAGAAGTGGACATCTGCTATTGAAAAGCTCCATCCGTGCACGGGTGGCCTCTTTCTCAAAGGGTCAATCAATTCCATCACCCCCACCCCCATAGAAGTGTGGATGTGAGAAAGATCCAAAGAACCCCCACGGGCACTCGGACTTGAACAGTAACTGCCTTAAGGATTTATAAAGAGCCCAGAGGCAAAACCATCCTAGAGAGAGCAACGCTTTTAGACTAGGTGCTTGTTTTCACAGCTACATGGGGGAGGAGAAGTGAATTTAGGTTGAAATTCTAGAGAGGTAAGGGGGGTGCGGGTAGAAAGTGAGGGGAGAAGTCAACAGGCAGCAGATGCAACCTCATATGGTCTTCACAGCAAAGCACTTTGAATTATCAGGTCCGTCATGTGCATTGAGTTAAATCAGTTGTCCAGATAAGGATGAGAAAGAGGACAAATTAGCAAAGAATATTGGCCAAAGACTCAAGGTTCTCGAGTCACAAAGACCTTCCCTCAAATCCTAGTTCCTATACTTATGAGCTACATGATTTGGGGTAAGACATTCAACACCTCTAGCCATCATTTTCTTGTGCAACAGCATAAGGAAATCAGAATGGTTAGGTTCGTTAAGGAAAATAAGGTATGGGGAATAGTTCTTCAATACAGTGCCTGGATAGCCTTCCTCAGAGGGCCCCCTTTGATGACAACAAAAAAGGGGACTCCAGGGTAGACTGGCCAGAGGGAGGCTATCCAAAGAAAGCAGTGTTTGGAAAGAAAAAAAAAAAAGATGATTAACAACTGTACCCCCACTCACACATTAGCCCCACCTTACCCCTTAACCCTGAGAAAATTACTCATTCCGGAAGCAGTGGTGTCACTTAAGGTAAAGCCAGGCAGAGAGAGGACATTTGAGTTATAATTCCCTCTCTGTTCCCAACAAATTATCCTACACAGGCAGGTCACATCACCTCATTTCCCTTTGTGTAAAATGAATGAGTTGAGCCAGGCTAAACCCAGAGGCCCCAAACTCTAAAATTCATTGTAGGCTTAGTTTCCTGAATAGGGGAAGGACTATTTCTAGCTCTGTAAGGATGACAGGGTTTGACAAATGTCCCCAGCTCCTGTGTGATGGTCAGTTATCAATTCCAATTATGGAATCAGCAGTGGAGCCATCTGAAACCGGCCTGCAGGGATCTGTGCCTGACGGGAGGGGTAAGGCTATTAAGGGTAATGATCAAAGCCTGGCCTTTTAATGGGAAAGCTGTTAAGCAAATTCACCGTTTTTCTTCAGAAGCAGTTCCCCTGACCTAGCAGCCCGCAGGGCAGGACACAGAAGTGGGCTCAGCTGCCTCTCCTACAAAGACAAATAGGTCTTGTGTGATTGGCACTTACAGTATTAATTATGAAATCATCTATTGACTTTTTTGTCCTTTCTTGCAAATCATTCTAACAATAATGTCATTTAAACATTGATTCACTTGTTGTGCCCAAGTGAACTCCCCTGAGAAATCCCAGCCACTCTAATATTTGAAAATGCCCCTCTAAATTAGCAAGCTTTACACAGACATTCCTGGCAAATTCAGTCATTCCTCCGCCTGGGAGTTTTGTTATTTGTGGCTCCCTTAAAGAACTGAAGTTCCCCCATCTTCAATTTCAGTCACTATGAAATGATATTAATAATGCTGTGTGTTTAGTGGTGGTAACTCCGTTAATGCCAGAATACAATAAAGAACCACACACTATAATAAAAACAGAAGCTCCAAACTATATCTGAAAAGCCTTGTAAAAAACAGAACGAGTGGTCTGGTCTAGTTACAATTTCCTTTCTTCTTATCAAAACTCTTAAACAGGGGCGGCGCCTGTGGGCGCCGTCCCCATATACCGAGGGTAGCGGGTTCAACCCCAGCCCTGGCCAAACTGCAACAAAAAAATAGCCAGGCGTTGTGGCGGGCGCCTGTAGTCCCAGCTGCTCAGGAGGCTGAGGCAAGAGAATCACGTAAGCCCAAGAGCTGGAGGTTGCTGTGAGCCGTGTGACGCCACGACACTCTACCAAGGGCAGCAAAGTGAGACTGTCTCTACAAAACAAAACAAAACAAAACAAAACAAAAAAACTCTTAAACAATAGTGTACAACAGGCTTTGTTGTTCTTTATTCTTCCTTTTCCTATTCAGGTGGTGATGGGGGTGGTGTGTACTAGGTTTAATTAGCCTCATTTGCCTGGGTTTCCCTGAGTGAGGTTGTTTGTTCCTAAAAGTAGAAGTCTGTCATTTTTTTCTTAGAGGCACTGTCACGTGTTTCAACCTAATGTGGATTAATGCAAAGAAATAAAATTTTAAATCCCTGAACTCTGCAAATAGAAAAAAAAAGGGAAATAATTTGGTCTCCTGAAGCAAAGCCATATTGAAACCAAAATGAAGGGAAAAGAATTATTATATAACAGCATCTCACTTGGAAAGGGGAAATCTACTTGGATGCTAGATTTTAGACCAATCATAATTCCTCATGGAAACAGAGGCATTTCATTTAAAAACATGAGGAGGTGTTGACTGGATAACGTGAGGGAAGAGGATATCTGAGATGAGGAAGAGATTTTAGTAGTGATTCTTTCTAACCACCTGATTTCCAGCTCCAACGTCCCTGCTGGGGTTTTTTTCTAGCTGGCCCCACCTTTCAATTTAGACAGCCCACCCCACCCCACCCACTACACACAGTAGGTCCCTAACCTTCCTTTTCTTAGAGCATTTACTTTTAAAAACTTGTAATTATAAATCCTTTCTCTGCCCTTTGATTTGCAAATCTTTCAAAAAGCCTCTTGCCAGTTTTTTACAACCTTTTTTCAGGACCTAGGAACAGTCTGTCTGAAATGTAACCAACAAAGGAGATTGCACCACAATCTCCTAGTTTCTGAGAGAAAGTGGGAGCTGAATTTGGTGGGGGCCTGCCTTCCTCTAAATTGCAAATTACCTCCTATCTTAAAGACAACAGTTTATTTTCCCTTTGAATGAAGACCATTAGCAAATGTAGATAACCTGTGACTTTACCCCAGGGTCTTCCAGCTCTTAGGTAAGCCCTTCCCTCTCTTCTTCAGTGGAGTTGAGTTTAGATTTAGTTGCAGCCTCTGTTCCCTATGGCAATAACCATTTGATCAAACTTCCTTGCCTGCTTCGTTTTGGCAAATGCAATTTTTGCTTTGACCTGTTCATCCTGCTAATGCTTAAAGCTTTTTGGTGCTGAGCAGGGCTCCCAACATCCATCTCCCTGGGAAGCCACCTGTTCCTTGATTAGCCCTAATCTTAGACAATTCCCCCATACAAGAAACCACCATCTATCTCACTAGAAATTCTACCCACCAACCCTGGTTCTGCCCTTGGGGGTTACTTAGAATAAATGCAATATTTTGCACACCCTTTAATATCGTAAGAAAGTTTTTCTTCTCCAGGGTAAACCTTCTCAAGACCTTCACAGAAGGTTCAGAGCCTTATGACTTGGGTTTGTCTTTATCAAACTATCTCCCTAAGGGAATGCCTGAAGATATAATACCTCCAGGAACCGAAGAGGCAACTAGAGAGGTTTTGTTTAACCTCATAAAAATAAAAATTTATACTATAATAATTCAGACTATGATCCACAGATTAAGAGTCATCAGAATGAATTACAAATGCATTTTGCTTTCATCAATGTTTTCTTGAGGTATGAGCAATCTATTTGAGGTATGAGCAACCCAGATAAGCATACCTAGATTCCTTTATTCTGTCTTGGTGCCCATAGCACAGTGGTTACAGTGCCAGCCACATACACCGAGGATGGCGGGTTCGAACCCTGCCCAGGCCAGCTAAAACAGCAATGACAACTGCAACAAAAAATAGCCAGGCATTGTGGCAGGCGCCTGCAGCCCCAGCTACCTGGGAGGCTAGGCCAGAGAATCACTTGAGCCCAAGAGTTTGAGGTTTCTGTGAGCTGTGACACCAGAGCACTCTACCGAGGGCAACATAGTGAAACTCTATCTAAAAAAAAACCAGATTCCTTCATGCTTTCATCTCCTTAAAAAAAAAAAAAACAATGTTTAATTATTCAGTCTGGAAGAAGAGAAGGATAATATCTGGTAAATTCTTTCTTAGACTGCAGTTGTTACTTTGAATAATCTATGAAGTTCATAAGATGTGTTTGTTTATTTTGATCCCATTCTTTACCTTCAGACTGTACTATATGTACCCATTATATTCACCTTTCCTTCTTTATCACCTGAAGTTTCCTCTCTTTAGGGTTTAGGCTTTTCTCTAATTTCTTTTTTTTTTTTTTGAGACAGAGTCTCACTTTGTCACCTTTGGTAGAGTGCTGTGGCATCATAGCTCACAGCAACCTCCAACTCTTAGGCTCAGGCAATTCTCTTGCCTCAGCCTCCCAAGTAGCTGGGACTACAATGCTAGGCTATTTGTAGAGACAGGGTCTCGCTCTTGCTCAGGCTGGTCTCATACTCCTGAGCTCAGGATAATCCACCCACCTTGACCTCCCAGAGTGCTAAGATTACAGGTGTGAGCCACCTTTGTCCCAATCCTTTAATTTTTGAGTCTTCCTACATTCTCACCCCTATCAAAACAGTCATTTAATGTTCCATTCTATTACTTGGGTAACAAGTCAGGCAGGTAGTTAACCAAGTTCTTTTATTAATATTGTTTGATTAAGTAGGTTTTCCATTCCGAGAAAACAGTATGAGATACAAATATGTTAACAGTTGACCCTGAGGGATAGGACACTTGGCTATCATTGAAGGAAAGATGGGAATCACAAGACCATCAAGTCCCTTTTCTTTGGACTTGACTGTGCCAATCTGTCCATAATCTTATTCTCATAAAAGCAAAATCAAAAATGATTAGCACAGCTGTTTTTTCCCACCAGGATAATGCAGTCCTTCCCCCAAATGAAGCACTATCATTGTAACCTGCCTACATGTCTTTTCCTTTCGAAAAAGGTTTTACTTGCATAAACTCTGCTGCTTCTAGGCACAGCCCCGTCCTGTTCAAAAGTAATATTTTTATTTCCACAGCCTATATACTGTTTTATCTGTATCTTTCTTATGGAATGTTTTCCAAATAATTTTGTTGTATTACGTAGTGATAGCACCTTCTCTCTTGGACTAGGGCTCCTTAAAGCTAAAGGATCTTAGTCATCTTATTAGCCCACAATAATCAGCATGGTGTCTGTCACATGGTACATTTTTTTTTTTTTTGACAGTCTCACTCTTTGCCCAGGCTAGAGTGTGATGGAGTCAACATCGCACATAGCAATTTTATTTTTATTTATTTTTTTATTATTAAATCATAGCTGTGTACATTTTTTTTTTTTGTAGAGACAGAGTCTCACTGTACCGCCCTCCGGTAGAGTGCCGTGGCGTCACACGGCTCACAGCAACCTCTAACTCTTGGGCTTACGCGATTCTCCTGCCTCAGCCTCCCAAGCAGCTGGGACTACAGGCGCCCGCCACAACGCCCGGCTATTTGTTTGACACATTTTCATCACACTGGTTAACATAGCCTTCCTGACATTTCTTAGTTATTGTGTTAAGACATTTATATTCTACATTTACTAAGTTTCACATGTACCCTTGTAAGATGCACCACAGGTGTAATCCCACCAATCATCCTCCCTCCACCTATCCTCCCCCCTCCCTCCCCTCCCTCTCCCCCTTCTCCATGCTCACAGCAACTTTAAATTCCTGGGTTCAACTGATTCTCTTGTCTCAGCCTCCTGAGTAACTGGTACTATATGCGCCTGTCACAACTTCTGGCTAAGTTTTTCTATATTTAGTAGAGACAAGGGTCTTGCTCAGGTTCATCCAAAATTCTTGAACATAGGGATGATCTTCCTGCCTTGGCCTCCCAGAATGCTAGGATTACAGGCATGTGCCACTGGGCTCGGCCCCTATATAATATATCTTAATATGTGTATTTAAAGGTTTAAAAATTGAGGGCAATAATTGAAGTAATCTTCCCCCAAATCTTATAAGACAAAGAAAGGAATTAATATCTATCGCCACTTTTCAGAGAGGTTAAACGAATGTTCAATGTTGATATGGGAGATCGGCGTTCCTGAATAATGGGTATACATCTGATTGGGATGACTTTGGGCATGCAATTATAACTAGAATCTTAGAGCCCCTCTCTGTTGAACATGTGTGTCAATTCTAGTTATTGGGAGTACCACACAAGATGAATTATGAACCAAGCTATTATTAAGATTTGGTATGTGAATGTACATGCATGTTCATGTGTATGTGGGAAAGGCCAAATTTGCATTTCACAAGCTGACATTTTGTGTCTTAACAGATACAATGTGTATAATTATTGGATTTGGCTCTGGAAAGAATGATATCTTCATTATAAGCACTACAGGCAAGGCATAAATATGGAGGGAAAGGGATCTTGCCCATATTTACTAAGGAACAGCTAAACAAACAAGACCCTAGGCAGTTCCTTTCCTTGTGAAAAACAGCAGCAGCAGCCCTCCATATATCAAGTAACTCCGTCTCCCAGAAATCATTTCAGTTTCAGAAAGAAAGTCAGTATTCATGAACTTGTCACCCAAGCCTTGATCCATCTTAATATATTGCCCAGAACTTTCAATGTGGCCGAAATGTTTATTTTTCTCCCTCCCCTTTGATATTTTTGCAAATGGATTCATTTGAAGATAGAAATAAGTAGTTTGGATGAAGGAACATAAGCTGTTTTCCAGACTGTGGGAAATTGTCAATCTGATAGAATTTGCACAAAGCCAGACATCATGGCTTCAAAGGAAAAGAGAATCCAGAGATTTGCCAGAGCTACTTTTCTCATAATTAAAACAGCCTTGATTCCCTAAAAAAGAACTTTATTTTTAAAGAATTATAAGAATCCATTAGTCATGCCTGATACAAATAAGGTCTGACTTCATCAGCTAAGTGTGTAGCCATGCATTCATCCAAGCTCCTGGTCAGCTTAGGTTAATTAATGATTTATTGAGTGTTTCTATGTCACTTGATTCACACTCACATGAACAGTTAGAACCACAAAAAATTAGACTTAACTTTAAAGACAGCATTTCATCCAGGTCCATAGAACTCTCTGTATGTATCAGTCTGAGGCACTAACCCTTTGAACCTCCAGAAAGTAGTCCCAGTGAAAGAAATCAACTTCGAAGGAAGCCCACACCACTGTCACCTGGCCCTGCCTGTTGGCAATACTTCCAGGCTCTGACGATCCCTACCAGTCTACAATTCTACATTAGTCTATGTTCTGCCCTCAGAAGCTTTCTGGAATATGACTAATTTCTCTCCAACATTGTATCAAAATTGCAGAAAAATTTCAGAGAAAATTAAATCATGCTTTTATGCACATACAGAATTGAACATGAGTTCAAGAGTTTATTTTGCTCGCATGATAAGAGGAAGCCAAGCAGATATTATACTAGTTCAAAAGAAAAGTCAAAACACTATAAAATTTCATGGAGTAAAGAAATGTTCAACTAAATTGCAATAAAGACAAACTGATTTTCCCACTGGGAGGAAGAGAAGTCAATTGAAAGTCTAGTGGACAAGACAGAATTTGTATGCCAATCAGTTCCTCGCAATTTACAGAGGTACAAGATCGCTCAAAGACAATGACCAAGGCTAGCACAGAACGGCTTGGATGGGCGTACTATAGATGATGAATATTTTCCTGTCAAAATACTAATTTTTTGACAATATGTCCCTAATATGCAATTCTAAATGGAAAACAAAACAAAGCAAAAAAGCCCTGAAAACCGAAAGCTCTTTTTTCCGTGAGTGGTGCTTATATTCCTCTTAATGGGAAAATTCATTTATTTTGCTGCATAAATATTAATGTGTCTTATTACACGTATTGCCCAGATACCTCAGGGGGTGTTACATAATAAACACTGTATGTTCATATTAGCTTCTTAAAACCAGAAATTTTCTGGGTTCTAGAACCTGCTTTATGATGTTTTGGAGTAAGCTCATGCTTTAACCAAGTATGTACATTTCTTCCCATTTTTATATAAGTGACTTGCATTTGGTAATACAAAATTAGCCAATGGAAGAGTATTTACAGCAGAAAACAGTCAAGTGCTACAATTTGGGGCTTTCTCGTGTGTGCATGTGTGTGCGCATGTTTTTCCTTCCTGAGAGCCAGGTGTTAAACATTTGCAAGTATATTCGTGTCCCTAAGGGTTCAGCGAAAAGACCCTGCCCCTGTAACCTGGCAATTTGCATAGGAGATGTGAAGATGAGTAAGCTACAATCCTTGTCCTTAAGGGACTAGGGAAGAACTTGTGGTTTGGTAAATAAATTTATATATTTATAAACATAAGGTTGTTCTAGGATTTATGCCTCCCTCAAGGTAGCTGTTTCACAATAGCCTGTGCCTACTGTCCATCAAAAGATGAACTAAATCTAAGCAAGGAGGAATGCAAGAACTTGAGGCCCTCCACTCCATGTTTTAAAGGATATAAACAGTACACACCATAGAGGATTTAACTGGAATGTGGACACGTGCACATGTTACTTAGTAATAAGTTGTGATAAAGATTAAAATAGTCACTTCAAATAATGATTATTTTGTACAGGAAGGATTACATAATCAAAACACAATTTGTGAATTTTCCATTTACTCCCCATCGTAAACATTAGCCTCTTCTTTAATGGGGCATTTTGTCATCTATCAAAAATATTTTAAAATATTGACCATGTTCCTGGTAGTTTGATAGATATCAGAGATTCAGCAACAAATAAACTTTGTATTCTGCTTCTAAGGAACCTTTATTATAGTGAGAAAGAATAATGTAAGCACACAATCATGATAATACACTATGGTGCTTGATCAAGGAGAAGTACTGGGCTGAAAAATAACAGAAACAATTAACTCTGCAAGGAAAGAGGTGGGCAAATGGTTTCAAAGATACCATGAAGGAAAAATAAGGAAAAATCAAACTTTGCCTAGAAGGAAAGAATGGCATACTAGTCAGAGGCAAAGATGGATACGAAATTGCACAAACACACACACAATACAGGATCCTCTGGAAGGAGAGGAAAGACAGTTTGAGATAGAGATGGAAGTGTTAATATTTCTACTTGTCTTCATGAGAGAAGACAAATGAACTTGAGATTTAAGCTATAGTTTTTGAGGCCTTCTGTCTAGAGATTCCAGTAAGCAGGAGAGACTATGAACACATGAAATCTCCTGGATATACAAGTTTAAAGTTTAGAGCTTATGGGATTTCCGAGCTGATCTAAAATCTCCAGAGAGTAAACACTTTGAGCTCAGGGAATATTTCTTTATTCATTGTTTAGCTTCTGGACCTAATCAAGAGTCTCAAAAACAGAGTAGGTAATCATTAAATGATGGGTAAACCGAAGAAGAGAAAAATAAACAGTAAAACACAGAAGTGTTCATCTTTATTTCCTATTTTGCTTTGGCTGCTGCCGTACACTAGCTACAAATATATATATTTTTTCCACCAAGCCTGCAAAAGTCAAACTAGCTATGTTGTCTGAAGTGTTGGAATTATCTTCTTCCTTGGTGTACTGGGCTCTGATCTCCCTGCCTGTTAAAATCATCTCCTACAACTCTCCCTCTCCATCCCTGAACTCCAGCCTCCTTGCCTTCCTTGCTGTTCTGAGCACGGTAACAACCAGCCCCTTCAACATCATTTTCCTGAAGGCACTTGTAGGCTCCTGTATTTGCCCAGAATGTCTATTCTGATCATTTTGTCAATAATCATCTCTTTTATTTTACCTTTCTTCATCTATATGTAAACCCCACATGAGCTGATAATACTCTGCATGGCTCTCTCATTTCCAGCACCTAAACCAGTGCCTGGGACACTGTAAATTTGTGTTCAATTGATAAATGAAAAAAGAAACTGTTCTCTTTGACATGTGCTTTAATGTGAAGTTCTCTCAGATCTTTTTGAAAGCAAGTGCTATGTATGAATAAACTGAAATAAAATGGAAACAAATAAAATCATTAATTAACTGTAAATGTCTAAAGAATACAGAAAAAGCTTCATAGGAAGAAAATATATTGAAAAATATAAACAATAAGGGAAAACAACAAAATACCACATTCAAAATAAAAAGCTAATTTTCAATGTGCTTATTGCCCACCCCAAATGGCTCCTTCCTTCCTTCCTTCCTTCCCCCCTCCCCCCCCCTTTCCATTCCTCCCTCCCTGTTTTTTAGTAAAATGTTAGGTTTGGTTTGGGGCCTACACTGAAGATCTTGCTTCCCAGAATCTCTTGTACCCAAGGATTGTCATATGACTAAGTTCCCACCAAATGGGATGTAAGCCAAAGTGTCACTGGTGAATTCCAAGAATCATACTTAAAAGAAATGAGTTCAGGTTACAGATGACCTTATAATGTGCTTTCTCTGCTTTTCCTTTCTGCTTTCTGGGAGATGGAGATGAGGACTGGAGTTTTAGCAGACACTGTGGATCACGTTTTGACTTTGAGGCTAGAAGCTCCTGCCAGAATGTTAAAACTGAGACAAAAGAAGCTTCCATCCCTGGTGATTTTTATAGCTATCATACCAACTCTGCACTATTTTCAGACTTTTCTATGGGACAGGAAAAAAAAACAAACAAACTAACAAAAGCACTGTGCATTGATGCCACTGTTATCTTTAGCTTTCTGTTAATATACATAAAGTTTATATGCCATGTGACCATCTTAAATTATCCTTACAATTGTGTTTATTTGCCTGACAATATGTTTACCAGACTGGAGAGTAAATATAGCAACCACATTCACCAGACTCAGTAGTGATTCTGAGCAATCTAAATGGGACTATTGTAAAATCACTGTTTTTGTTACAATTGTTCATATATACACCACCTGCATTAGGTAAGGACATCTGTTAATTTTCATGGTTTCACTAAGTCCTGCATAAATATTAATTAAGCACAATAGCTCTAGAAAAACAAACAAAATGCTTGTTGCGGATTTAGGAGCAAAGCACTCAGGGTAATTACATGCTTAGATTAGAAACTTTTAGTAGTATGTAAAAACACACAACTTTCACCAGGGCCCAGGCAAGATAAATGCAAGTAAATGAAAAGAACTGTGGGAGCATTGACAAATTTCTGAGGCTGCCAGGGATTATAGATGAATTGCTCCATGTCTTACAGTTCGTACGAAGAGACTGGGGCTTTGCTTCCAATGCTCCCAACGGTATCCGTTCTACTCAGGGCTTTACCTGTATCACATCATATAACACGAAAGGAGTCCTGTGAGGTGGATCATTACCTTCATTCTTTTTTCAGATGAGAAATGGAGGTGCAGAGTCACTAAGTAACTTGTTCAAGGTCCAACTTTTAGTAAATTCTGGAGTCATGACTGGAATCCAAGTAGGATCTTTCCGGATTCTATGTGCTGACCCATCATGCGTTTTTACCCCTGCCAGATGGCTGTGAAGAAACAATAGCTTGGGACCAATCCCTGAGTTCTAGGGAAATCACTGAGTGGGAAATCCTGCCACTCATAAGGAACTAAACGGTGTCACTCACGCTAGAATGAATGATATTTAAATTTCAAGCAATTGGTCAAACATCTTGGAGTCATAATACCGACATTACCTGAAAGTGCTTTCTTGTCCTATCCTTTTCCTACAAGCTGCATCACCATAGTTCAAAAGCTAAACTCAGCAATATTGATGACAGCAATAGTTCTCAACCAATTTCATAAAACGCCAGTGGGCCAATGCTTTAAGGATGGTCACCAGTGTTTTGTTATAACTTTTAAAGTTTGGGAATAATGTCCACATTCTTCAAAGTAGAAGATATTCAGTTATGCATATTAATAGCTTTTGTCACTTGCATTTTGATATTGGAGCAACAGATGGGCGTGTGGAGGCCAAGGATCTTGGCACTGTTATTAAGTAGCTGAATGATCTTAAATAAATTCCCCCAAATTATGGTAGTTTCCTTTTACTCGTTAGCAAAATAAAGGACACCCTATCCCCAAGATCGCTTCTTTGTGATATCCTGATGATAGCTATGGTATTGACGATCTATGTCTGGTAGATAATTAGATAATCCCCCTACTCAGAAAGAGCTGTGAGCACAGGCAGATCTCATCTCAAGTGACAGAATGAGGTTAGAGCATTAAATAGATTAATAATGAGTTTCCTTCCTTCTGACTGATTGCTATATTGATTAAGCATTTAATATACGCCAAGTTTTCTATCATATATGTTACATACTTAGTAATTTCTATCATATATGTTACATACTTAGTAATTCTTAGTAATTCTACAATCTACATGACAGATAATATAATCCTAAAGTAAAAATAATAAATAAGGCATTCAGAGAGAGTTGGAGTATTTGCTTAAGCTCACACACCTAGAAAATGGCAAAAAGAGAACTGTAATCACATTGTTAGTAAACTGGAATAAAGAAAATTTAAACTCAGACATGTCTTACTCTGCACCACGGACTACATTGTGCCCCTCTCCCCGAAATTCCTATGTTGAAGCCCAAAACTCTCAGAGTAGTATTTGGAGATAAGGCCTTTACAAAAGTAATTAGGGTTAACCGAGGTTATAAGGGTAGCACTCTGATCAAAAAGGATTAGTGTCCTTACAAGGAAAGATACAGGGGATCTTGCTCGCTCTCTGCCACGCGAGGACACAGCACGAAGACGGACACCTGTGTGCTGGGAGGGAACCCCTCCCTGGTCTAAGCCAGCATCCCCATCTCAGACTTCTCTCTCCAGAACAATCAGAAAATACCTTTCTGTTATTTAGGTCACCCAGTCTGTGGTATTTTGTTGTGGTACCCCAGGCAGACAAATGCACTCTGAAGGTTTTCTTTTGGTCTTTTATTCTAAGCAATGCTTAGAGTCCACATGTTCGAAATGTCTGAAAAATGAAGACAAGAATAACTGAAGCGGGAGTGAGCTCACGTTTTGGCGTTAGGAGTGTCACTGGTACGCTCTGGAGCTGTGCCATGCACAGACTGCAGGAAGAGGCCGTCAGTCCTTGCCCTTGTCTGCATAACTGACAGGACCTAATAAAGGGAAGCTGCCACTGGGTGCCAAGTGCACGCATTGCTTCCCTTTGGGGCTATTACAATAAGGGCATTATTAATCTCCCTGTTATTATTTTCTGTTCTGTGCCTAATACCAGCACCCAGATTTTGAGTACAATTTTAAAAAATCTATCTCAAATTAAAATTCTTCACATTATACCTATGAAGTAAGTATTATCGCCACTTTACAGATGAGAAAAGTGAAGTTCAGATAACCGCTGAGAATTACTGAGCTAATCAGTGGCAAAGGAACAGCACAAGGTTTGCTGCCTGGATGCTGTTTAGTGCTCTCCACCTTATACCCTCTGTCCTTTTCCTACTAAGGACTTTAAAATCAGCTATTTTGTCATTTCTAAAATGTATTTCCCAGAAGTCTAATAAAGTACAGAATGGCGGGAATTATTTCCAGTGGGTGGAATGGCTTCACAAATCATGCCCAGCAAAACTAAATTCAACCCTTGGGGGTACCACCAATTAGCTGCAATGACTGTTTTCCAGATAGCTCTTGGTGGGGTACAATGGCTGTTGAACAACTTCAGGAAAATTCATTAGATTGATTAGTCCAATTAACTCAGAAACTGACATACAAAAACAGGCAGGAAACCCCTGCTGGGTCCAAGAAATAAATAAAAGACATGTCTCTGGTCTTGACTGCATAAATATGAGGGGGCCCATGGAAATTTCCCCACGGAGTGCAAACACGAAGATGGTCTGGGAGAGGCCCAAGCTCAGAGCTGGCTCAAGAAAGAAACAAAGACAAGAATTAAGAACTGCTAGGAAGGAAAAAAGCCAGAGGGGAGACTCAAAGGACAGGACCGGCTCGCTCTGGCAGTCGCAAAGGCCAAAGAGCTGGGACAGAAATTTGCAGAGCATTCAGGAATACTAAGAGGGAACAGATCTGTGAGTTAAGAAACATGGCTTTCTTCGTTCAAAGCTCATAATGAGATTAAGCAGGGTGTGTGTGTGTGTAGAAATGAGCAAATAAGAAAAATAAGAAGGGAAATTCCCTTGTTGAAAAGTTACTGTTTAAACATTGAAAACATCAAATCTTGAGGTGCCATTCACATCATCCACTTTGTTGGATTAAGTTTCTTTATAAGTATAAAAACAAACTTCGTACTTATCTCCTTCCCTTTCCTCTTACATTTCTTTTATGTTTTTAATTTAACATGTAACTGCTACAGCTGTAGATTTCTACTATGACTAGAACTCCAGCTGTCCTGTGACCTACATATTTGCCGCTGATATTTATCTCATCAGGACTAATCTGACCATTTCATTTGTGGTAGGAAATGAATAATAAAATCTGGTTATTGTTGTAACCACCACAATTTCCCATTTCCTCACAGCTAAGGAGGCTAAAGGGTGGTTTTCTAAAGTCAGCCTAAAGACCTAGGTGCCAACCAAAAACACTCATTCCGCTTATCCTCTTCCTGACAGTCACTGTGGTCTATGAATCGGCCCTTGACCTGGTGGATCAAGGGGGTGACATTTTGAGTTTTCCTTTTTGTCCTCCTGGACAATTTCTTCCAGGTGAAAGATAAGGGTTTAAAGAGATCATTTGATTAAAACTGGCTGGTTCTCCTCTAAAATGAGACTAGGAAGTGGAAGCTCTGAGACAGGGGAGAAAGAGCAGCCCACAAAGGAAATAAAATTACAAAAGAAAGACTCAGGGTACTCCCAGGAACTGGAAGAACAAGCACCAAACCTTTCTGTGAATGTCCTCAGTTATAAAACAAAAAAATTAAAGCACAAACACGTGGCATCATCAGCATGCCTGTGGATATTCTGCGCTACAAAGGAGTGCAGTTTGGGGACAAGTCATCAGACCCAGAGTTCTTCAGGGGTGTAGGAGTTCGGGACCGACAACAAAATGCCAAACTCGATCTTGGTGAAAACACTGATTACAGGCAGAAAGCAGCAATCACAAAGCATCCGAGGAAACCCAGGATCATTTGCAGTTCTCAGGAAGGAAGTCATTAGCAGGCTAATTAATTTCCCCCTTAGGCTCATTAATAATGGTATCTGGTTGCACATAATACGTAAATTATGGAAGGTCAACATTTAGGAGTGGTGTGGTTGGAAAGAATGAAAAAGCAGGAGACTTAGAAAAGGTATTTTATCAACACACATGGATTTGACAATTTTTTATTACCTATGTACATATGAGCAATGTGTATGAAGTTATTAATGACAGCTAATATTGGTTGAATGGTTACTCTCATCTAAGCATGTTTTTGTGTGTTTTACATGGAATATCTCACATAATACAATAACTTTATAACAGACAATATTAATATCCCTATTTGATAGACAAAGTATTTTATAGCAAAGTAGATTCTAGCAAGATTCAGTCACTTTAGTAAAGAATAGTAAAGACAATGGGTAAATGGCAAGGCCAAGGTGTAAAAAAACTATTTCTTAGATATTAGTAAATTATAATTATGGAGAAAGCATGTCACAGAAGGAACATAGTTTTTATAGTCTAAAGGATATGGACCGAGTCCTGATTCTATCAGGTACAAGTTGAGTGCAGGTTTAGATACAATTCTGAATCTTTTTAATTCCCTACATCTTTAAAATGAAAGCATTCGTAACTATCTGGCCAATTCAGTATAGAAATTAAATGAGATAATGTATGTCAATAAACAGTATTTATGTAAAGCAATGACATTATCAGTCATTCTTTACTATTTTCTTCACTCCATAAATGACAGATAACACTCCTATTTTTAAGAGACTCTGGCAAATATTGAGCAAATATTAGTGCCTTTGTTAATCTTTTCCCACCTCTCTTTATGTAAGGACTAGTCACTAATGACATAACTAGCTAATCAAATAAATACAATTTTTAAACAGTAGATTAAAAAGATATAATTTCAAAATATTGAAGTTTAATCAAAGAAAATACAGCCCCGATTAAATGTTTCATTGATAAAAAATAAATTTGGAAAGAGGGCATCATGACTATCCTTCCTAAGCAAGGAGATTCCTTTTAAAAATGAAGTCATAGATAAAGTCAAAATCTAAAATAAAAGTCTATTATAGGTGGCAAAATGTCAATATGTGTCCAGAAGTTTTATAATGTGACAGCAATGTTTCAGTAAGATGAAATTCAAGATAAATCTGAAGGTTGAAATTTCCTTAACAGCCTGTACAATTTGTGTGACAAACGTTCTTTATTCTAAAATGTTTTGCATTCGGAACTCTTTCTTCACCATGACCTGTAAGTCTCATTAATTTTACAGAATTGTCTGCCTATAAAAATTAGCATATTTTCTTCCATAACATGTTCCTAGTACATTTAAATTTTAAAGATGAGCTCAATTCAAAGAAAAGAAATGAATAACTTTGCTGGTGCAATAAAAAAGAAAAAAAATTGCCTAAGGAGGGTTCCAGTCATAAGTGTCAATGTAAGTCTAATAGCTACTTGGGGAATCACAGAACATTTAAAATTCCAGATTCAATTAATCTGAAATAAAAATAGGACCTGGTAAAATATACTAAACAACTCCCATGTCAACAAAAGACTGCAGAGGTACTAGGAGACTCATGTGCTTTCTAAATAGTGAACTGTGAGATAAAGAATGTATGTGTGTGTGTAGTATGCGCCCACATGTTGTGCGCGCACGCGTGTGTGTGTGTGTGTGTGTATATAAATATATAGGTCACTGCAAAAGTTCTGAGACAGACTGCATTGCAGTCCATTCTTTCACTTCCAAGACACACAGCCAATGACATCCTTTCTGATTCTCTGTGCAAATTTTAACATGCTTGGCTGATCTGTGTTGCTGTGTTTCGATTTTCATGTATTACAAAACTTCTGTGATGACATATATATACATCCATATACCTAAGGTAGATTTCCTTAGGTGACGGCCATGGTCTTTCTGGTCTCAGCTGCAGGTGTCTGCCCACACACTCAGCCTGCTGTGCCCACATGGGCCTCCACACCACTCCTCTTCCAAGTCAGGTTGTATCCACCTCAAGGTCTCTGCACTTCACAATTCCTCTGCCAGAAACAATTTTCCTCTAAATATCTTCAGGCCTACATCTTCTATCTTTTATTTACCCACACGTCTCATGAAGATGCCTTTTTTGACCACTTTGTTTGACCTGCAACCACATCTCTGTGCACGACCCATTCTCTCACACATACGTTTGAGCTCTTACATCACTGCCTACATCTGCACGCTCTAATACAATAGCCACTGGCCCCATGTGACTACTGGAGATTTAAATTAGTTGAAATGAAACAAAATCTAAAATTCAGCTCTTCAGTCACACTAGGCTTATTTTAAGTATTCAATAGCTACTTGTAGCTGCTGGCCACCATAGTGAACAGCACAGCTATAGAATGCTTCTGTCATTGGGGAATTTCCTGTGGGACAGTGCTGCTCTCACCATGTACAATCCTTGTGTATTTGTTTGTTTCTTTTCATACACTCTTCTGTTAACCTACATGTATCTACATTGTGAGCACCAAAAAGGCCAGGACTTCATCTATTTTGTTCATTGCTTTATTCCCAGTACTTAACAATAGTCCTGGGCCCATTGAAGATATTTAATAAATATCTTTTAAATGAAAAAATGGATTAAAACAGAACCATTCATTATTCCCCTTAAAAAAAGGCAGCCACCTTGCCATTTGTTATGACATGGCCCGGAGGACATTTTGCTAAGTGAAATAAGCCAGACACAGAAAAAAATAATGGCAATATACAGACATAAGAAACAAAACATTGGTTACCAGGGGCAAAAGGTAAAGAGGAAGAGATGGGGAGATGTAGGTCAGAGGATGCAAAGAGGCAAATAATGTAAGATAAATAAACATCATGAGGGTTAATGGTAATATAATTGCATTGTATATGGGATTCGTGCTAAATTAGTACATTTTAGCTGTTCTTGACATAAAAACAAAAAATGGATAACTGTAGGATGATGGAAATGTTAACTTGCTTCACTATGGTAACCCTCACTATTATATCATGTTATATACTCTATAACATCATGTTGAAGACCTTAAGTATACACAATACAATTTGTATTTTTAATAACTATCAGAAGGAAACAATTGCATCATTTCTCTTCTGGGGGAATTTCAACACGCCAAATTATTTTCATTTGCTTTTCCCCAGGGCTATCTATTGGTGATTATATGCAGTACATATCCAAACACAGGTGAATGGTCAACTTCACAAGAGTGGTTTCCTGTAATCATGTGTCTTCTATGTCAGAATGATGATCACCAAGAATGTCAAGATTAGCTGTAAAAAGTCTCATTAATTCCTAAACTTGTCTAAAATTATTAGTCATCATAAAAATCTTAAAACTGATCATTTTGTATGAATAAGATTTTTATATCCACACTATAATAAATACATATAGATTACTGGTGGATAATGTGAATAAATTCATCCATTTAGGGCGGCGCCTGTGGCTCAGTCCGTAGGGCGCCGGCCCCATATACCGAGGGTGGTGGGTTCAAACCCGGCCCCGGCCAAACTGCAACCAAAAAATAGCCGGGCGCTGTGGCGGGCGCCTGTAGTCCCAGCTACTCGGGAGGCTGAGGCAAGAGAATCACTTAAGCCCAGGAGTTGGAGGTTGCTGTGAGCTGGGTGAGGCCACGGCACTCTACCGAGGGCCATAAAGTGAGACTCTGTCTCTACAAAAAAAAAAAATTCATCCATTTAATTTTATAAGCTTAGATATGCATTTGCCTTGTAAAAGTTATAAAAATCACTATTTATTTAAAATTATATTCAGTTCAAAGAAAGCCTAAAGATGAGTAATCTTTACCTTCCCTGAATAACCTTGAAAAGTGCTCCTGAGATTTATCACTGTTAATACTATACAAGATCATTTGATATTTATTAAGTATCTGTACTATTGCTGAAACCAACAATTTTCAAACTGAATCTAAGTTTAAAAAGCTCTAGATTCATAAGTTAATGAATTCATTTTTTTAACTTTTGAATATCTGAGGAGTTTTTCTATATATATATTTACTATAATAGAATGAAACTATCAAAAAAGTACACACAGATATTCAAAATTTTTCAAAGGGGAAACATACATACATTTACAATCCAAATATAATTTCTGTTAACACGTTATTTTTCCTACTTCTTTACAGCCTATTTACATCCCTATTTTTAAAATAATCACTTGTAATCCTAGATGTCTCTAATTTACTTTCAGCTCAACACCACATTTGTCCTCAACATTCACATGGTCAAGTGTTACTCTTTAATTCCAAATGTTCCGACTTGTAATGATTTGTTTTTTCTAAGAGACAAATTAGTCTGAATGAATAAATGAGTCTATGGGATTGTCCATAATTTGGATTTCAATGCATTTGTTATTGTCCTGTACTCATTACTGTGAATGTAGTTACATCAAGGATGAGGATGTTATTGGGGAGGGGCAGGAGAACTCAGTGAAAAATACCAGTATATTGATCTGAAGTCAACACTTCCATTCCTTCCTTCAGTCCTTAGACATATACTTAGCCAGGTATGATATGAGCTTCTGCATATACAAGCAGCTAATTTTTCTTAGAGCTTTCAATGTGCTAGGTGCTATGCTATACATTTTATTTACCTACCTTGTTTCATCCTCATAACTATTATTTTCCTTGGTATATGGTTACAAAGCAGGTACCCTATGAGGGCAAGTCATTTCCAAATGATTTAGAGTCCGGAGTTCTAACTCACTTCAGGATCCCTCCTCTTAACTGTCACATTTCATGCCTTCACTCAAAGCTCTTGGGAAAATCATTTAACTGATTTGAACCTCCATGTATTTGTCTATGTTAAATGAGATAAAGGACAACTCAAGATGTTCTGGCACATAATAAATAATCCAGTTAAGAGTTAGTTACTCTTTCCACACTACTATTGAAAATTCAGGGTCCTGTGAAGGAAACAGAAAGAATTCCTTGTGGATGTCAAGAATTTACTGTCTATTGGTCATTTTCACACAGCATTAAAATTTGTTTTTAGACTTAATTGTTATGACTGTAGCATAATTTGTGCATGGATGTGTGATAACACATGTATCCATTTCCGTTACTTCTGGGCATTTAGATGGTTTTTAAATTCAGTTTTTACTTGAATAAAGCAACCGATATACAAAAATAATTACTGTACATTCAATAAATATTATCCAACACTTAAAATCCCTGAGATAAAAACTTCAGGTGATAGAATGAGTCCTCAAAGTGGATTAGGATGAACCCAGTGGAAAGATACCAGGTAAGTACTATGAAGGCTCTAAGTGGAGATGATAGTAAAGTTTCAATACTTAGATAATATAAACAGAGCACTCTGGAAGGCTGAGGTGAAAAGATTATTTGAGCCCAGGAGTTTAAGGCTGCAGTGAGCTATGATCATGCCACTGCACTCTGGCCCAGAGAACAGAATGAGACTTTGTCTTAAATAATACAATACAGTAAAATAAATAAATAGAAAAGAAAATATAAGAAACAATTAGATATATAACCTGTCCATATCATAAAAGACTTTAAATGGCAGGGCAATGGGTCCACCCTTTCCTATGTTTGCAATGGGAAAATCAAAAGATTTCATCGAGTGCAGTGGGTACTATTTAACATGGCAAAAACAGTATTGTATCTTATTGTGTCTTCAGAAAAGCCATTGAAAGTTGTAATGTTCAGAGATAAAATATACATAGAAAACTTTTTAAAAAATGGCACAAGAAAGGACATAAGAACTTTAGTGAGTATGGGGCAAGAAAAACATGAGAGCCAGCATGATGCACGAATCCAGAGCAAACAAAAAGAAAAATGTCAGGCCATTTTTGAGTGGTCCCTTTCTGTATCACAATCTTCACTTCTATTGGTGAATAGTGAGTGTGTAAGGGAACAGAATAAGATGAAAAGACATTGTGGGACCTGAAATTCTCACTTAACAGAGGTAATGGTACCCACTTTTGCTATTTCTTTTTAAACCCTCTTACGAAGGGACCAGCCACGGCTGGGCTCAGAGTATCTGTGGGGAGTGGAATGTCTGGAAGTCACCTTTCTCATTTGCATTACTGGACAATCATTAGCACACACATGATTTCAAAATGTCACACACACACACCCCATGACAGACAAAATATAGAGATACAGACCAGTTATAGAGGTGTATCTCTAAAATGAAATGTGCCAACCACAATCCTATTTGCAGAGTCTTTTGGGAAATTAATTCATCACTTCCTTTCTCAGACCTTCTGTTCACACAGCCCTCTGCAAAACTAATTATTTTTAAACAACTGCATGTTTTCCATCCAACTGTAAAGTGTCTTTGGTTTCTAAAACTTACCCTTCTACAGTTTAACTTCTACCTGGAAATCAATTTTTAAAATACTTTTCTATTTTAAATGTCTTACTTACTTAGATTAAGATCATTATTTAAATGCACCGAGATATGCAGTTGGTAAAAATTAAAAGTGACTTTGAACGGCACGTGTGTTTGTGCATGCGTTTTTACAGGCGGAGATCACTTTGGAGATTAGAGATATGTTTTATCCAATTTCGCTTTACATTCCTCAAGTAACTAAGCTTTCAATATTTCCCACGGGATGACTTTCAAAATTCAATAGCTTTTTATTCTATAGAGGCTGTCAAATACTCAATAGCTTCCACATTCATTTAAATCCTTATTATATAATGTTGATCTGGGTTATGTATAATTCAAATTTCATTTACCATTTATATCTTTTGCCATGTGTGCTTAAATCTTCTCCCTACAACTTGGGCTGTGTTTAATAACTTTAAACATGTTTGTATATGCCCCCAGTTCAATTCTTTCATTATCTGTCTGGTGTTTTCAGCATTCCCCAATTCACACCTTTCAAGAGTTCTGGTGCTCACAATAAATGCAATATGACAGGTGGAATTTGACACAAAAATAATGCAACACGGATCAAAAGTCATGATCTTTAGACCCAAAATAAACCGGATTCTTAGCCTTGATCTATCTATATATACATATGAGAAAGCTTAATGTTTGCTCTAAGTCTTTATTTATTGATTCATCTGTAAAGCTGAAATAATAACTTTGACCTCATAAATCTGTTGTTGGGGTTAAATGAAATAAATTGTGTAATTTGTTTAGCTTGCATGGAGTAGGTGTTCAATAAATTATATTACTGTCATTTTGATCCCAAAACATCTTGCTTCTTCCCCACTGACAAGTAGTCCTTACTGGTTTAGCTTCCTTTGCTGTCATTTTTCTTAACTTTAATGCTTCATTCTTTGCTACGTTATATAAAGGGCCATAAGAAGGTATAATGTTTAATGGTTCTTCAGCACTGGAGTGACTAATAAAAACGATATGATCCATAAGCTAGGAATTCATATTCTTCTTTAAATCTTCCTGTCTTGGCTAATTCCTGCTCTTGCAAGCTTTAGCTTAAGCATGAGTTCCTTTGGGAAACAGTCCTTGAAACTATTTCACCCCAAGTTCAAATAACAATGAGTTCCGTCATGATACTTGCATGGTATCCACCATGCTATAACGCAATTACCTCTCCAACTTCTGTGCCCCCAAAGACGTGGAGCACTTTTCACTTAGAGGACATGCTTTGACCTGTTTTGTCTCTCTAATATTTGCAAAATTGGCACTAATAAGTTAATGTTGCTCTGAATGGGAGTTATCAATAACATAGTAAGACTTATGACATCCATTCATGTACTTTTACTGATTTTACTCTCAAAGCTTCAGAAAGTTGAAAAAAAACCCCACATCATTTTATCTCCCATCCTCTACCATTAGGATGAAATCCACTTAGAAAATGTGGAACAAATAGAAGTCCGTCTCCTCATCTTAAAATAAAACAGAGTTACCACAGTAACCCATAATTGTTCATTAATATTGACTAAGACTAAAGCAATTGTAAAATATGAAGGGGCAGATAAAAATCATTGTGGAAATGAATCCCTATAAGCTCTTGCATTAAAAACATGAATTATCCAGACAGTTGAAGCTACCTGAAACAATGGCCTAAATCAATTATTCCTGGAGAAACAGACTTGGGCTATTTGAACAGCTACAACTTTTGTCATGAATTAGCCAGAGCTCCATTGAAAAAGCAAAAGTGAAAGACAGGGATGAGGGCGGCACCTGTGGCTCAGTTGGTAAGGTGCCGGCCCCATATGCCGAGGGTGGTGGGTTCAAACCCAGCTCCGGCCAAACTGCAACCAAAAAATAGCCGGGTGCTGTGGCGGGTGCCTGTAGTCCCAGCTACTCGGGAGGCTAAGAGAATCGCTTAAGCCCAGGAGCTGGAGGTTGCTGTGAGCCGTGTGACGCCACAGCACTCTACCGAGGGCAGTAAAGTGAGACTCTGTCTCTACAAAAAAAAAAAAAGAAAGACAGGGATGATATGGTTTCTTAAAGACTTTAAGATTAACTAATTAAGCAGACTCTGATACCAAAACAAAAATGAAAAATCAAAACACATAACAAAGTAAGCTAGGGAAGATGGTACTGTCCTATTAAAAAAATGACATTTCCACCATAGTAGGTTCCATTGTTCTCTCTTGGTCTCACCTTTTCAAGGGGCTTTTGCCACCCATATGTGAAATAATGGATGGTAATCTCTGGAAGTGTGACTATATCATCTGAGTGAAACTCAATAATGAATGCAGAATATAGATGTTCTAATTGCTTGTATGAACCACATTTTTCTCCAGCTCTGGAAAATTGCTTTCTATATAACAACCCCCAAACATACTTCCTAGTACTTAACTGACATCTTTCTTTAGATTTAGATTTAAAGTGCTACATCTACAAGTGACAATCTACATATATAGTGTATACATAGTGAAAGGGCGGCACTAGACCGGCAGAGATCTCACAGACCACCAAGGCTTGTATGAAAGGTCTTTACTGGCAAGGGAGGGATGCTGCAGAGCAGCACCAAGAAGGAGAGAAAGGAGAGAGAGAGAGAGAGAGCGCGCGCATGTGAGAGCAAGGGGTGGGGAGGAAGAGAGGGAGAGAGAGGGAGAAAAGAGAGTGTACCTTTACATAAGTTTGGATAGGGGAAGTCCTAGAATGGTGACAGGATGGTAGAATAGCCAATAAGGAGTTACTGCTGGGGCAGGAAGAGCCTTTAGGAGCAGGCCATTAAATTTGAAATTTTCAGTGGGTACTTGGGACCAGGAGATGAGGTAAGTTTTGTGGCTGGGGCAATTACCCAACACATAGACATGTTGTAAACACTATGTATGCAATGCAACTTTACCTGAATTGTATAACTATCCCTAACAAAATATGATCTAGAAAATATCTGCTCAATTTTACAAAAGTGTACTTTGAGTTCAGAGAGGTTCAGTGATTTTCCAGAAATCATGCAGTTAGTAAAGAGAATGCTGGGCAGAACAGTCAATCTCAAGTCAACTAATTCAAAGTCTAGAGCTCATTCCATTATGACTCAGACTATCCTATTTCATCAGCAACCATTTTAGGCTAGATATTAGCCCTCGATATTAGGCCAATAAATTCACTCTCAGGCCTTCTTCCTGGCCTGTGACACAGAAGAGACTCTATGTACTTCCTATGAGCAATTTTCAAGGATGCCTCAGCACCACTGTGATAATACATTAAACTTCACTGGATCATAGAAAATGGTTGCTGCCTTGGCAAATGGCATGGATTGTTGCCAGTAATATTTTACTAGCATAAAATTGGCTCCAAGCCCATATCTTCTCCTCTTCCCCATAAAATGAAAAGTCATTTGTGATCTTTCCTACAACAGTAATAACCCTGCTTATGCTTTCCAGCGGTTTGAGGCCAGTCACAAACCATCTCTCCTTCAGTCCTTGGTCAGATGCCTTCCATTAAATACAACATCCCTGGTGAGGCCATATCCTGTATGGTGCAGAACACTGGGTCTAAGAAATCTGAGTTCTAGTTTGGCATCTGGCCCTCACACGACTATAATCTTGAGAAAATCCATTTGAGGCCTCAGCTTTAAAGATGTAACCTGAGAAGACAGCTTAAATTCCCTTCCAGGATGAAAATGTAGTTTATTTCATGTGTGTACATATGCATATACTCATGCTGTGCTTTTTGCATTTCAATAGTTATTTAAATGCCTGTTAGCTCAGCGGGTATTCATTTAAGACTAGGAAAGTGGCAGTTCTCAGATTTTACAGAGTTTTTAAATCTCAGGATGCTGGAAGATCTTACATCATTCATTAATTAAATCTTACGTACCCCCCTCCTGCAAGGTGAGACCTCAAAGGCTGTTATTCTTTGTCATCACCCATATGGTGCTGTAATATGATATTAACTTTGGAACACAATGCTCTAACAATCTATCCCCTCACACAAAGAGTGTTCTGTCTAAAAAGGAGGCTCTGCAAAGGACACTGTGAAAATGAACTCAATGGGCAAGCTGGAATGGAGAAGTATGTAATTGTTATGGTGGGAATTTTTGGCAAATAAAGTTGGAGTTAAAACCGATTAAATCAAATATATCAGTTTGATATATTTGCTCCTCCCAATGGATTATCAGCACCGGGTAAAACATCCTATCTTTATCCCTCTCAATCTCTGTAAGTAGGTGATGCTCCTTTGAAGACAATGGTGATGATGATGACAGTTTTTAGCCTCCTTGAATCTCTATTCTCTTTTCCGCCAAAGACAGCTTCTTTGTGAAGTTAGAATTAGTGCAGTAAGTTTACCATTACCCCCCAAAGTATTTATTTATGTATCTGCTTCAAAAAGTCATGGATCTGAAGCACAGTCTTGTTTGTTTCATGGAAGGGAAAAGGAGGAGGGAAGTAGAAAGTCTTCGGTTGAGAGAAGATTTGCAATGTCTCATCTGAATGCAGGATGACTCCCCTGCCTTCCAGAGCCAATTATCCCTTGTTGGGAGCAGAGGGTTACAGTTATGTAAACTGTAGAAACAATGGGTGCTAAAAACAGAAGGAAAGAGAACAAGAATACTGGAAAAAGAAAAAAAAGAAGTCACAGAATATTTCAGATTTCTAAACATGGTTATTTGAAAAATAAGAAACTCGGAATAGAATATATATTTTTAATTTGTGTAAAGAAGACATGCTAGAAAGGGGTAAAAGCTCTACCACTCAGGACAGACTCTGGGCCTGCCAGGTAAAGAGAGTGATGAGCTGTAGGTTAGCCCATATGAGCCAGATGGCGGTCTGCATGATAGTTTGTGACTGCTGTTTGACAGAAGAGAGACACAATAGCTACTAAGAAGAGGAACCCTTTCAAACCCAGATCTTTCTGACTTCAGGGTCTTCATAATGTAACCAGAGACTCTTTCTTTCCATTACCTCAGATCTGTCTCATAGCTCATCTTTTTCTCATCTCCTCCAATCATCTTCTCTAAATTGAGGCCCGTTAGCAGAAGATCATGGTTATGCAACCCTCAGCTAAGCAAGTAGTATTGGAAAGGCTAGGGTATTTACTGAGTAACCTCCACATGGGAAGTACTGCATCCTTCCAGGGAAGCAAAATCTGTTCAATTTTGATTCCCATATTTGCCCATGTTTTTGTAGCTTCTGGGTAAATTGGCAAGGCAAAAGGGACTGTGGTTGGACTTCATTCCAAGGAAATTCCAAGGTGCATTGCAACTTGGAGCTTTTTTTTTTTTATCTTTTATTATTAAATCATAGCTGTGTACATTGATATGATCATGGGGCATCATTCATTAGCTTCACAGACCGTTTGACACACTTTCATCACACTGGTTAACATAGCCTTCCTGGCATTCTCTCAGTTACTGTGCCAAGACACTTACACATTCCACATTTACCAAGTTTCACATATACCCTTGTAAGATGCACGGCTGGTGTCATCCCACCCCCTTCAAAGTGAAACAAATCCCTCTCAGGGGAAGGGAGAAAACAGGCAATAAACGTTCCGCCTATTTCCATGCTGAATGCTATTATGCCATACAAATAATGCTACATTCGCCTCGTTTATAGAGGGCAGAATAAATGCCACTTAAGGAGTAGCAGTCATATTTTCCTAAAGTGCTCCACTATGAAGTATAAGCTTCCACTAACAATGATCCCTTGCTGCTGTGACGATGTCTGCAAATCATCTTCTCAAGTGCATGAGTCTTGTCTGCACTCAAGAGTTTTATGTTTGGGAATCCCAGCTTTTCCTCGGGTTCCTTGTTTCTTTCTCTCATTTTGTAAATATGAAAACATATTGATAAAAGATGAAGTGAGTTCCAGTGTCAGGTCTCCCCGTGGCATTCTGGGAAATGATCTGTGTAGGATGGCTGCACAAAATCTATTTGTTCAGCAAACCTAATTTTAGCTGAGGGCCACTAAATGTGTATATGGAAGTGACACCACTATTTGCAAACAGAGCTAGGCTATCATGCTAGGCTGGGATGTGCGGGCCCAAGAAGATGTGACATATTAAGGTCATATCAGAAGTTTTAATTCTTTCAGAAAGGAAAGGAAAAATATTCACTAGGGAACTCAGGATTAATAATCCACTTACTTAAGAAATGTTTAAAGCAAATTTAACCTTCCCTTTTGTTACTTATTCAAGAAATAATTGTCTTCTTTATCTATTCCTCCCCCTCTCTGCAGGCTTCTGCTCTGTAACTATCACTCTATCCCTTTTAAAAACCTCATATTTTAAAGACATATTTAAAGTTTTCATTATTACATGTAGTTAATATTAAGAGCAACCACATATTTGTCAGGATATCAAACTATTTTTGAAAACATATAAAAATGAAAGAAAAAAATTTTCATATTTCTGCTTTCTATATGCTTTTCTCAGGAACTTAGAAACATTTCCTAACTTAGGAATCTAGATAGTCATTTATTTAAAGATATCCTATTAGGAGGAAGAGTTTGAACCATATATTGCATTCTACTATGTTACAGATACTTTACACTTGTGAATTAAAAAGTTGAGTCTTTGAAAACTGTAAACCAGAAGAAAATTTCAAGAACACGTGGACACTCTATGTTTCCAGGCAGCACCTGTGGCTGAAGGAGTAGGGCACCAGCCCCATATACTGGAGGTGGCAGGTTCAAACCCAGCCCTGGCCAAAAATGGCAAAAAGAAAAAAAATTAGGGCACTCAGAATATAAGAAGGGCCAATTATTTGTGGTATCTTTCACTATTGAAATGTCTCTGATACCGATCATTTCTTTTCAATGAGGACTATCAATGAATAATATACTTCTTCATAAACATGAACTCTAGTACTAAAGTGCCACCCATATTTTGAGCAGTCAGGATTTGAAAAGAACTCTGAAATTCATAACTGGAACTCCCCTCGGAAGCATACAATATCAGGGATGGGAGGAAAAGAGAAATCCAGTGAATACATCCATGTGGAGACGCCTATGAAAATGTTTTTGAAGTTCACAAATCAACAGAACTTAAAATTATTATTTCCTGTCAAAGAGAAACGTTTTCCACTCACAGAAAAAGAGACAACACAGTAATGACACTTGATAACCAAGTCACTGACTTGATTTTCCGAGTTTTCTTTTCAACTGCTGCTGCTGCTGCCTAGCAACTTGAAAACTGCTTTTTCTTATCCTACTAATTTGGGGCATAATGGGTGAGCGTATGCATGTGTGTATCCAGGAGGGAGAGGAAGAACACGGCAGGCGATGAGGAAGATTGTATGACCAACGCACTGTACGGTGTAGGCAGACCCTGAACACCCGTCTGAACTCTCCAACTTCAGTTGGGGCGATTTCGTGGGTGGTAATGTATTGAACAGGGATTAGACGTATAGAAAGAGAAACAATTTTTGTGACAGAAAGAACACAATGAGTTTATTTTAAGCGAAATGAATTTGAGATATGTATGGAACATCTACCTACAGATTGCCAAAAATTAGATGGAAATAGGATTCTGGGGTAAGAGAAAGTGGTAGCAATTACTGATAATCACTTGAATGTCATCAGCAGCAAGTAGGTGGTGATGAAGACAAGAGGGTGAATAAAACACAGGTACCACGACAGAAATGCTTCTCTATTCAGTTTCTCTCATGCCCCACTTGGTTTAACAATAGAAAATATGTCTGTAATAATTAACCAGGTGTCATTTAAAAGACTGGATACCTATTTACTTTAAAAGGGCACTGTGTGGCACATGGTTCACGCTGCACATGGTTCATAATAAAATCCATTATTTTGCATTTATTTGCTATCATGTTTGTTCCCCAATAAAAGGTAAGGATTCCTTTTTTTGTTTGTTTGTTTTTGTTTTGGGCCAGGGCTGGGTTTGAACCTGCCACCTCCTGTATATGGAGCCAGTGCCCTACTCCTTTGAGCCACAGGCACTGCCTAGGTAAGGATTCTTAAGGGCAGGTTTTGGGGGCTACACAGAATAGACCCAGTAAATACGTGTTTAAATAATGAGTAAAAAAAGAATGAGTACAAATGCGAGAAAGCACGATATAGAAATCTGAACTCCTGTGAAGTCAGAAGCTCATGGCTGGATGCAATGGTGCAGCCCAGCTATTAGGAGGCTGAGGTGGGAGGATCTCTGGAGCTCAGAAGTTCAAAGTCAGCCTAAGCAACACAGCCATAAAAAAATAAAGAAAGAGGGCGGCGCCTGTGGCTCAGCGGGTAGGGCGCCGGTCCCATATGCCTGAGGTGGCGGGTTCAAATCCAGCCCCGGCCAAATTAAAAAAAAAAAAAAAAAAAAAAAAAAATAAAGAAAGAAAGAACTTTATGACTCACACTTCACATTCTGATTTATAGTAACTTCCCAGGAAAGAAATAACCAAATTAAAATGCAAATCCAAACTAATTTCACCAAAGTTGGCGGTAATATGTAGTTTTGAATATTACTGTGTAGCTGTTTTTGTTATAGTAAGCAATAGCTAACATTATGTATGTATGTGCCTATGTATTTGTATCTGTACATGGTTATATCAAATTATCCACATATTTATTTATAACACATTGTATGTGTTTAGTAAATTTATGGTAATGAAAACTGTATTTAAATTACATATGCATACTTAACATTGATTGACTGCTCATTGTGTGTCAGTACTAAATCAAATACTTTGTCTAAATTATCTTATTTAACTTCCACTCAACCCTACGAGAAATTATTTTTTATATGTATTTTACAAGTGGTTTAGATAACACACACATTTTTAGAATTAGAGCTATAAATAGGTTTTACAGACGATTAAAAGGAGATGTTCAGTTTTCTAAATGTGACATTGCTGGTCCTACATATTCTGGCTGTATGTGTATAACGTTTACACATACTGCATATTTATATGTAAGTAACCTTCTCCTTAGGTAAATATACAAAATTCTATAGTTTTAATTAAGGTAATAGTGGTTAAAAATGAGAGCAGATGACTCAACATTTTTATATCTCTATATAATGCAAGGAAAAAATGAGACATTGCTTCTACTCAATTTCGACATTATCTGACAGGGCAAATGAATTTTTCTATTACCCATCAAGGCTTACGGAAGTAAACATTTCCAATTGCCAATAAATCAAAAGACATGAACTTACACCATAGTTTCTTACACCATAGGCGTAATGGGGGTAAAAAATCACTCATTAGAAAAATTTGCTGGGTGGCGCTGTGGCTCAAAGGGGTAGGGTGCCGACCCCATATGCCGGAAGTGGCGGGTTCAAACCCAGCCCTGGCCAAAAACTGCAAAAAAAAAAAAAAAAAAAGAAAAGAAAAGAAAAATTTGCTGATCAAATGCGATCACAGATAGTTTTTAAGTACTATATAAGTAATACCTTATTTTTTTATTGCTGTATATTTGTATTTTTATGCTTTTAGAAGCTGTTTATTCAACATTGCAGCCCTCCGGAATGTGGTCAAGAACAAGGTAAAAGGTTAACTAAAAAAAAAAGTTAAAGGAGTCAAAGTAAATCTTTACAAGTTGATGAACTAAATATCAGCCCTCCTCTCAGAAAAGGATTTTTGGTCATTTCTCAGAGACTGTTTACTTCTCTTAGAGACAATACTTTAACTGCTTTCATCACATCTTGCCACTATTACTGCAGAACCTTTCTGTTTTCTCTGCCTCAATGTTTTCCTATTACTAAGCTATTCTTCACATGCAAATCTATCATAGTATTCAGAAGCTTTAATTTTCCAATAGTTTCCCATGTATTCCGGATAGTTTGAAAGACTTTACATAGTTAAGAAACCATTAAAAATTGAGCCTTTTCAATGCCACCAACCTGTTTTTTTTTTCTCCATCTTTAGCCACACCAGACTTAAAAAAAAGAAAACAATCCCTTTATTTAATGCCTCTCAAGCCAGAATCAGGGCCTGATTCCATTGCATCTGCTTGTACAGTTTATGCTCTTTGTCTTGCTAATGCCACTTTTTAGATTGTCATGTAATGATCAACTCTTCAGCAAGACCTGTTTAAGGTCCTGCATTCGAGGGATCTGTACTAAGGACAGACTCTGATATGGCTCATTCATAGCAGAGAACACATTTGAATGAGACAGAGTCTCTCTATGTCACCCTTGGTAGAGTGCCGTAGCATCACAGCTCACAGCAACCTCAAACTCTTGGGCTTAAGCAATTCTTTTGCCTCAGCTTCCCAAGTAGCTGGGACTACAAGGTGCCTGCCACAATGCCCGGCTATTTTTTTGTTGCGGTTGTCATTGTTGTTTAGCTGGTCCAGGCCGGGTTCGAACCCGCCAGCCTTGGGGCATGTGACTTGTGCAGTAACTGCTGTGCTACAGGCGCAGAGCCATATCTTCACTTTCAATGTTTACCTCCGCGAAATTAGAAGCCCTTAAGAAGGGATCATTTTGTTTTGGCAACTAACATAGCTTACAGCGCACAGCATATAGAATAGTATGTTGAAAAATGTGGTTGATTAACTGATTAAATGCAGTTACTTAAAAAAGGCAAGAGAGAGACTAGTAGACTCAGATGGCTGATATTTTGGATATGAAGGAGCAAAAACAATATTTTTCAAAAAGACAAAGAAAAGAATGAAAAAAAAAAAAACAGAAGCCCAGGGTAAAGAAAATCCTCATAATTCAGTAACTTGAAGAGCTTCATGTATCAAACTCCAGCACAAGAAACTATGTTCTGATGACAAGGTCTGTGCGTGAGCAGTGGAATGTTAAAGCGTATTTAGTATTCATTTTTAAGTGAGCAAGAATTTTAAAAAATGAAAAAGATTTTCATTACCGTGATTGGTAATAAAACAAAGTACTGGTATTTCATGGGGTGATGTTCAGTTACTTAGAAAATTAATTTATGTTATGCTTTGTTTGAAAATGGCTGTCTGGTAAACACTGTTCTTAGCACTTTACATTTATACGCTTACATAAGCGTCATAAAAACTTCGCAAAATCCATATTACTTACTACCCTCATTTTATAGAGAAGCAAACTGAGGCAGAGACAGTTCTCAGGCATTTGCCCAAAGTCATACAATAATAAATAAAGGAAGCAAGATTCAAAACAAAGCTGTATGACCTGGAGACAGCTTTTTTTTTTTCCCCCAAGACAGAGTCTCACTATGTCACCCTTGGTAGAGTGTGGTGGTATCGTGGCTTACAGTAACCTCAAGTAGCTGGGACCACAGGCACCCACCACAGTGCCTGGCTATTTTTTTGTTATAGTTTTCATTGTTTTTTAGCAGGCCCTGGCCAGGGGCCAGGGTCGAACCCACCAGTCCCATTATATGCGGCCAGCACCCTAATCACTGCTCTACAGGCACTACAATTCTTTTTAACATCTGCTCAACAGCAGTCTTTAAGGATCCAAAAGCGTATACTTTAACCAACGTTTATCATTTTCTCAGTCAGAATAACAGTTTACCCGTGAATGCCCAAGACTATGGTAATCACTTTGCATACATTCTCTCATTTAACCTTCAGAACAGCTTTGTAGGGTATTGTTATTTCCAGTTTATAAGTAGTTAAGTTAATGTGTAGGGAGGTTGAGCTCCCAAAGCCAAGTAGTAAGTAGAGCCAGAACTCTGAGCCCTAGATCCATTGACGTTAGGGACTGAGCTCTTAATTACACAATAGTTCATTCATCTGCTGAGAGAAGAATTTTTTACCCAGGCTCTACCTTGGCACTACTGACAATTTGGAGTGAATAAAACTGAGCTGTTCGGTGCATTGCAGTGTGCTTAACGCATCCCCAGTCCCCACTCACAAGATGCCAGCAGCGCCCCACTTCTAATCATGACAATGAAAAATTCCTATAGACTTTGCCAAATATCCCCCAGGTAGAGAAGCAAAATTTCTCCTTGTTGAGAATCACTATACTAAGTAATGGATTTTTTTTCTTTAGATATGTTTAGACAAAAATGTTTGATTTTTATTTCTAACTTTTATTCTTATTACAGCAGTTTTGCTAAAATACATTTTCTTTATGAAAGTTAAAGAAACACAGTTCAGGCTTTGTTTTTCTTTGGTTATATTTCGGTTTTGTGGATCACCTACACATTTAAATTCCACATAGCAGGTCAATACTTGGCTGACTTTAAAAGTAGGTCAGACAGGTATTTCTACTCATTTAACAGTGGGCAATTTATCTAACATCCCTCTCTAAGCCCATTGTTTAGTTGGACTAATGATAGCTCTTGTCTCACATAATTATGCAGACTAAATAAATATATGCTTATAAAATACTTATCCAAATATATGGATTACATAATAATGGGCACCAATTAATATTCATGACTCTATTACCATTATCATCACTATTATTTATGTCATTTTCTTTCTTTCTTTCTTTTTTTTTGGCAGGGGCGAGGTTTGAACCTGCCACCTCCAGTATATGGGGCTGGAGTCCTACTCCCTGAGCCACAGGCACCGTTCCTATTTATGTAATTTTCATAATTTGCCTTTCTAGTTTACCTTCAAATTTCCAGAAGCTACCAGACTTCCTCTCCAGATTTACTGAAAAGATTTAACGATTATAACCTACGTGTAAATGTCAAAGCAAACCCATTCTACAGAAATAAACTCCAAAGTCCATGACAAGCTGTTGAGAGGAAACTTTAGCAGTTAAAGCCCAAATACCTATGTCTACAGATAACACATATTACATTTATATATAAGGTACAAAATAGTGATCACTGCTTTCACTCTAAGAAAAAAATTCAAAAAAATAGTGCAGGTTTTTATTATTTCATCCTTACTAATCTGCCTACCACTCACTGTGTAGCTCTTTACCAACTGTTTTTCAATAAAAAAGTATTAACAGAAATATATGAAACAAAACCAAGAAGAAAATATCTGGCTTCTCTAGTGTGATGTAATAACGTTCAAATCAACCCATAAATCTGTTCATTCTGTCAAGCCTAAAAACGTGTTGGCATGGCCTTATTATTACTTTTCTTATTCTTATTTTTCCTCAAGGTATAGATCTCTCTGATTGCCCACTTGTTCCCTGGCAAGGCCAGTGCCAGAAAACTGTCTCAGTATTTGCTGATGCCAGTCACAAACGCTGGGACGTTATAAAGTACAAGTGCCCGACAAAGAGAGAGCTACCAGGGCACACAGCTTCATTCTGCCCGTCATGGCTCACAAACGGCATGGAAAACGCTCTTCACTTCATGAAAAAACAGCTGCCACAAAGCCACTAGCTCCAGGAAAATAACTCTAAGACCCAGGCTTGGTTTTTTAAAGACATTTTGACCTCTATTAAAAAAAAAAAAAAAAAATAGCAGACAGCATGAGCACCAGAAAAGACAGGCATTTTAAAATCTCAAGTCAATTCAGATGAAAAAAGAACTCTCTTTTGAGAACAGCAGCTGCTGGCTTAAGGCTCTATAGGCCCCGCCAAATTGTAATATAGCCCTAAATGCTCCCCAGTAATTATTATTTTTCTCATATGACTGCATAGCTGTCAGGGAAGGAGATAACTTTTAAAATTGTATCTTTGTTCTTCCAAGAACTTGTGATGTATCAACGGAAATCACCAATAATTCCTTTCCAGCACCTTCCCTACCATCACGCTCACAGTTAGATGGGGCCAAAGGGCACCAGGGACACTCCCAGCTCTCTTTTCCCTCGTGATAGACATCTAGAAGCCGTATATTGATACGGAAAAGCCAGAAGGTAGAAGCAGACTGGCCCCCTGACACATGACTGGAGAGGAGCTGCCCTGGAGAACAGAAAGGCCCACAGTTGACTTTGAATTAACACAAAAAATAAAACTTTGGTTGTGTTGTTGCACCAAGATGTCAGGGTTGACATGTTATCACAGCAGTGTTCAGAGAGTGCTGACAAGACAGCTCCTTAACAGTTTCCAGTACGGAGCAAGGGGTTAATATGCAGCTTCTTAAAGAACAAATGTGCAGAGCTGAGGACACCATTTACCAGTAACACCTAAGTTTATACATGGATTTCAAAGGGAAAACATGTAGTAATCTTGGCCAGGCACAGTGGCTCATGCATGTAATCTTAGCACTCTGGGAGGCTGGGGCAGGAGGGGTCACTTGAGGATAGAAGTTCGAGACCAGCCTGAGAAAGAGTGACACACTGTCTCTACTAAAAATAAAAAAATGTCCAGGTGTAGTGGTGCACACTTATAGTCCTAGCTCCTCAAGAGGCTGAGGCAGAAAGATCGCTTGAGCCCAGGAGTTTGAGGTTGCTGTGAGCCAGGCTATTGCCATGGCACTCTAGCCCAAGTGACAGAGTAAGACTGTTTTAAAAACAAAACAAAACAAAAACATACAAAAAACACATAGTAAGCCTCTGTCTTAAAAACAAAACAAACAAAAAACACATAGTAAGCCATTTTAAAAAGCAATTTCTGCATATTAAGCACGTATAGACTATGGATCAATTTACCAAACAGCTCAGGAATACCCAGCACGGTTCTGTACTGCTGACTAAGGTACAGAACAGGTCATATGTCTGTAAAAAGACTATTACCACCATACAGCAGCCCATATCTGCCAGGCTCACGGAGAACAGAGAGAGTAATCTAGTTGGAAAGGAGCACATCTGTAACTTTTACTCAGTTCTTATCCATCTTCTGCCTCTTATCTAAATTGCAATTGCTTGTTTTGACATAGTTTGAGCTACTTTGTGGAAAAGAAAAGATGAGATGGTACTTTCACCAACTGCAGTTTTCAGCCTGGTAGTAGAAGACAGAGATCCAGACTCTTGCCTCGGGTCTGCTGGTGAGTGCCTGCATGACTTTGATCCCTGATTAGAATTTCTCTTATTCCATTTGCCCGCTGATAACCTTAATGCAAGTTCACAGCAAGGATTAAGTAGTACCATCCATGAGAACCTAGCAGAGTGCTTGCTATATATTGGCACCCAATCAATGTTGGTTTCATTTCTTCCTTCACTTTCTGTGTTTCTCTACATTTCCTTTCAGTGTCTTGGAGGTTTTGTTCATTTCTTTGTTTTAAACTAAAGAACAAAAGGGATGAATGCTAGACGATCATCAAACACCTATCAGTATGAAATACCCATACCCTTGAAGCTCAGCTATTACCAGGAAGGTGGAATTGACAGCATGATTGGACAAAAATCAAAATAATATTCCAGGGGTTTAAACTGGCCAAGTTGGGGCTGGTGAAGGAGAAGAGGGGATTTGAAGAAGGGTCAGCAATGACAGAGCAGGTGAGAAAGGTGCAAAGTGGACTGCAAAGAGCCACAGCTGAACAGACCTTACAAAACGCTAGCATCGCACAGACTAATCATGGCCCAGAGTTTCCTGGATTTTAATTAATTCAGATACATTTAAAACAAATTTAGCACAAGTGGTGGTACACTGTTTTGCTCAGTGGAATTCCAAAGGCTCCAGACTTTCTATAGCAGCACAAGTTTCTCATTGTCTGTGCTCTTGAGAGAATGTCTTTCAGGGGTGGGTCATAAAGGAGACAGAGTGTGGTATTTTCAAATCTTTTCTTGTGTCTTTACGCCAGTCTCAGCCAACACAATCAATAGGCTGGAAGAACAAATATCTCCCACTGTATTTCTTCAGCTGGGCCCTGCTCTAGCCACTATTTCTTAATACGCTCTTGAATACCTCTAAATTTTGAATTTGTTTTACTCCCTGATTATGACCCCAGACTCTATTGGATTTGATGATGGCTAACGTTTTTTGGTTATCCTCACTTCTCTCTACACTTCATTCTCACCCTGTGTTGACTCTGGGGACACCAATTAATACCCCAGCCCCATTCTTCCCAGATGACAGCAGAACCAGGACAATCAGGAGGCAGAAAAGGGTATTAGAATCACTTTAAAAATATGGCTAAGTACCATTAGAAAAGGCTTCTTCGTCTTCTTTTTTTTTTTGTTGTTGTTGTTTTGGCCAGGGCCGGGTTTGAACCGGCCATCCTTGGTATATGGGACAAGCACCCTACTCACTAAGCCACAGACGCCACCCCAAGGCTTCTTCTTTGTGACCAACCAAAACTCTAAAGTAACTACCATGGCAAACATATATTTGAAAAATAATTTATATTTACCAAAGTTTAAAAGATGGAAATTCTATTCTCATCTAAAGGTCAGAGTTGTAAAGACGGAGAAAATGAGTTAACACAGAAATACATTTTAAAGGAATTTGGAATCATTTCTTTTTCTTCCCTCTCTGACTTATGTATGTACTAAAGTTCTGTATTCCATGTGCTAAGAGAAAATATTTATATAAAAGATGATCTTTCATCCCTGCAGAGTACAGGGAATTAGGACCAGTGGGAAAAATCAAAGTTTAAGAGAAATAGCAAAAACACAGCCCTGTTATGGTATCCCTAACCCCCAATAGATATACACAAAACCTAGATTTTAGGCTGAATTCCAAAAAAAAAATATTTTAATCTCAGCAAGATGCTAGTTGAATTACACTAACCTATGTCTCTTTGCTTTTTCTCTCCATTAGTATGCCTACGATATGACAAAAACTCAGTCTCAAGCTATTTTTTGTCTCCATGTGCAAGTCATCATGTTTTAAATCCTTACTCAAAATCTTCCCCCTTCACAAAACCTTCCTGACTTTTGGGCGAAACTGATTTCAATTTCTTTCCGATTTCTAAGTATGTTATTTCCAAAGGTAGCATTTGTTAAAGCTCACGCTGCCTTGCATTTGGGGATTTTAATGTCTGGGTCCTCCACAGGTGAGTTGACAATCCTTGGAACCCAACTTCCTTTTGGACCCTTACACCCCTCATAGTGCAAAGTCCATGACTCTGTAACCTAGTAATCAGGAAATGTTTGCTGAATTGAATTTAAAATGTAAAAAAAGATGGGGGGGTAATCTGACATATTTTCTTCCTGCTCATATTTCTATTAGGAAAGTTAATGATCCAAGTCTAACATTGTGCCAAGGGAAAAGCAAGTTGAGACAACTAATCACAAATCCAAATTTATTAAGGCAGCATCCAGATACTGTCATGACAAAAGACCTTGCCATGTCTACTACCTGAGTAGTAGATAGATCCCATTCATTCATAATTCTGTTACATTTAAACTCCTACTTGAAGGCTACCATCCAGAAACTCCAGCCCAGTAGTGGAAGGAGAGTGCTTTCTCAACTCTTAACAATAAAACCAGAAAGTGTAGAAAGCTCCTGTATGGTGTGCTAAGGTGAGAGTTGGCTGGGTTTGGTTGTATTCCCTTGGTATGTAAACCCTGAAAAATCAATGTCTCTTTCTTGGGAAGATATTTAGCTGGCATTTGGTTATATCTCTTAATGGCTTACTGCACAAATAGTTGGAGACGAGAAGTATAAGCATCACCTGAGAGCTTTTTGGAAATAAAGAATCTCAGAACTCTCCCCAGACAACCTACATGAGAATCGGCATTTTAGAAATATCTCCAAGCGACTCTAACATAGGTAACGTTTTTTAAGATGCATGGGCGTCAGATATTCCAGCGCCAGTATTTCATTTGCTTCCTGGTCGTCTCTTTGCTCTATGCCATCACTTTATTAGAAAAATAAAGTATTAGTTTCTTATCCTCTCTCCTTTTCTACCCCTCCACGTTTCCCTATGCATCTGTTTATTTTAATATGCAGCACAAAAGATAATTTCTGCAGCGTTTAGAATGTGCACACTTCTTTCCTATGCATCATGTCATTTGATCCTTAGGATATCCCTGTGAATATCCCGATCCTTAACTTGCTACATGTCACTTACATAAATAAACGTCTGAGAAGCCCCATGTCTAGTGGTTTGAAGATGCAGAAGCCTTCCCCCTATAATCAACCAACTCTCTCAGAATTAGAGAATTCTAATCGCATTATCCATGGAGCCAAAAAGCCCAGTCTATCTTACTCTTGAATCTTTTGCCTTTTTAACTAACATAACCCAGTTTATCCCACACAGAGACACTAAACACGCTCCCTCTTGATGAAAGCTTTTATAGTGGCCATTACATAATAGATTTGCTGTCAGTTTGTCTAAAATGTGCCTGTTGAAGAAATGAAAAAAATAATAATCTAATCCATGTTTATGAGCAATGGAGTTTTCATCTAACTAAAACCTAAGTGGGCATTTCTATCAGGTGCAGCATGACCTTCTAGCAGCTTCCCTCATTCACGTGATCTGATCTTTTTAAGTAATGAGTGAATCAACATTGATAATATTAAACATGCATTATAGTTTCCGTAAGAAGGGGTTTACAGTGTTAAGGGTTTTTGTAGCATTAGGATGTAATGCAGTAAATGGTCAACCATATTCAAAACCTGGTTGCAATTCAACATGTTTACCCTAAATCGAGGCCACATTCTAAAGTAAATCTCTTTATACACAGCAAAAATATTAACTACCACTTTAGGCTCTATTGAAATGTTTAAACACTTTCATTTAGACACACTAAGTGCATTATTTTTATAAAAGCCTCCTGGTCACTGAATAATGGACAGATGTGAGAAATTTAAAAATCACAGAAGCAGAATATTAGGATGAGAGAAAAAATTTAAAGGGATCCTCTTGACCTATCCCTTATTTTCTTGTTACAGATTTAAAAGGAAAAACCCCAAGAGGCCACGTAACTTACCACAAGTTCCACTGTTGCCACTGACTAGCTGAGTAACTCTGGCAAGTCTCTTTTTTCTCAGCCTCAGTTTCTTGATCTGCAAAATGAGGTGATTGGACTAGATGATGTTAGGTCCCACATAACCTGAAAATGCCATTATTCTGCAAGACTAGAAACCACATCCTAGAACATCCCCACTTCAAAAGCAACATTAAAAAAAGAAAGGATTTTTCAATGGCACTTGGTGCTATTGATGTTCCCACTGGCTGATACTATAATCTCAGCTGGAGACTTCAGAACCAGATGGGTTGCTAGTAGCCATCGCATACCAGCCAACTAGAAGGCAGAGCTGTCAGCATGCTCTTTGCCTAAGAAGTTCTGTGACTAAAAGTCATCCCAGAGTGGGGTGGCGCCTGTAGCTCAGTGAGTAGGGCACCAGCCCCATGTACTGAGGGTGGCGGGTTCAAACCCAGCCCCAGCTGAACTGCAACCAAAAAATAGCCGGGCGTTGTGGCGGGCGCCTGTAGTCCCAGCTGTTCGGGAGGCTGAGGCAGGAGAATTGCGAAAGCCCAAGAGCTGGAGGTTGCTGTGAGTCCTGTGACATCATGGCACTCTACCAAGGGTGGTAAAGTAAAACTCTGTTTCTACCAAAAAAAAAAAAAAAGTCATCCCAGAGTGATGGTAAATTTCTCCTCCTCCTTCTGAGGCTCTGGTGATTCCTTCTGTCTGAACCCTGATTCAGAAATTTCTCCTCAAGGTTCACTGCAGCCCTGAGAGTTTAGCCCTTGACCCCAGACAAAGATGCATTTCTTCCTAGAAGACTCCCTGCCTGAACAAGTCATTCAAAATCAAGCTTGAAAGGGACTCCAAGCTCCAGGGAACTGCACATTTTAACATCCTTTAATCAGCTGTTTGGCCTTGTCTGATCTTTTTTGAAAACGTTTTTTATATTATTACAATTTTAGTATGTTAATAAACAAAGAGTTGATATACATATTAAACAATAAGAAATTCTGCGTTTGAAATGAGGCTCTGTCATAATCACTGGCTGTATTTTAATTACTTCACTTATCTTCCATCTCTCATTCTTATACAAGGCAGTATCTTTGAGATGACTTTTACTTATTTTTTTAAGTGAATTCCATCTTTCCCCTTTTCCTCTTTTCATTATTACTCTTCTCTATTGGGAAATCAGTAAGTTAGGCATTGGTTTAGGTTTTTAAAATCTTAAAGAGATCATGAAGACCTAACCCCCATTTTGATTAAATGGTTTAGTGGGTTTAAATATAATAACTCAAGAAGACAGAACACACACCACAAACCCAGTGGAAGAAGGAGACGGAGGAGGACAGGGTAGGGGACAGGGAGAAGGAGAAGCAGACAGAACCCAGATGCTCTATATGCAAAAGTGGGTACTGTCAATGTCTCTATCAACTAAGCTATGAATAAACCAGAGTTCAGCTGACTTGGCTCATTTTTACGACATACACATGTCACCCTGGACTACTCTCCCCTATTAGCAGTGACACAATTAAAGAAAGCTAGTGTCTATACCTAAATAGTTGTATACAAAATGTATACAACTTATTCAGAAGATAAGAATTCTAGAAAAACAGTCTCATTTAAATAACAATGTTATTGTTGTTATTATTATTATTATTGCCATCTATTGTTTTCTAGAGTGTTTGTTATGTGCTGGACATTGTCCTAAACATTTTATATGAGTACATAGTTTTAACCTTATAGACACATGGCAATATTAACTCTAAAAGAAGACATATAAAAATGAGAGGGAGCCAAATAGTAACCTCAGGGAAGGATAAAAATGCTGAAAAGGGATGATCATAAAGTTTTAATTGGTTATGTTAGGTGAAACCAAGAATGGATGGTACAGGGAAACCAAGTTTGGCTCAACTCCCATCTATGGAAACCAAGCAACAGATATCCCCCTGACTGCAGGGAACATGTCTATTGCTAAAGTAGCAACAGGGCTCTGTGACCAGACTTCAAGGACGCAGTAGAAAAGAATTTTGACAATGAAAGAATAGGTGGTGCTCTAAAGACCTGCCATCACTGGAATTCTGGTAAAGAGGAATATTGTCCACATTCAAAGGATAGTTGCACATCAATGAATGAATCAAGTCAATGAACAATCTTTGAGAATGACTCTTGCATATGTCTGCCCTCCAGCACTCATTACCCTCTGGGAAACCCACCTGTGTCCTTCCATTTTCCTTCTTTTTTTTTTTCCTGATTACACACATTTATTTAACAATACAGTTTTACACAAAATGCTAAGAGCATTTTTCTTCATAGTTTACAGGGCTTAAAAAACACGTACTTTCTATTAATATTCATATCATAGCACACCCAAATCAAACTCCTAAGTAGATGCATTATAATTTGTTTACAACTTAAAGGCTTACTGGCAATAATCAGACTAGGGGAAAGAACATGTAAATTTATTGTACATAGCAGACCAAAAAATAAATTCAATGGATAATAAATCGAATTTAAAAAGATCTCATGAACCCTGAGGGAGGTGGGGCCCGATCTTGACGGGTAATTGCTATGTTCAGATAATCTCCTATTTGGAACTTCTGCCACTGCAGGGTCATGGACTCGTCAGTCCCCTCTCTGCCAGACACGGTGCTGCCAATCTCCTCAACTCGACAGCCAGGTCTTTTAAGATCTGTAAAAACAATCGCAAAATTGAAGTGTGCGCCCTTCTTTGTAGCTTTTGGGTAGACTTCTTTTACTAAACTAGTCGGCTCTTAATAGAGGGTAAGTTTAAAGAACTCTGAATCATCATATATTAAGTCTTGACTTGGAGACAGTCCTAAATTTTCTCTCTTGCTATAATAGAAGCAGTCCTACAGGGTTGTTATGAGAAAAAAAATTCAATTATATGTTTAATGGATTAGCCCAATATGTGGCACTAGTACACAGCAAATAAAATTAATTCCATCTTTTAGTATTATTATTGCTACTGTTGTTTACCACCATTATTATTTCGATTAATGCTAAACCACTGGTGTCTCAGGCTCAGCATCTTTGATTTTAGAGTCTAATAAATACGAATTAATAGCCATCATTATATTCCAATGAAACAATTAAAACAGTAAAGTTTTATTTGCCAAGTGCCAATATTGGGGAGAAGGAAACATGTGTAAGCCACCCAAGGGTTCATCAAAGAAGCAATTCAATAGAATGTTTTCAGAATGCTCCTCTTTTAACTGAAAAGAGAATTTGGAATGAGAAGAGAAGTGATAAAATTTGTAATTCCACTCTGAAAAAAATATTGCCCTTTGAAGCTCCTCATGGTGTTCATGACAAATGAACGTACATGTCTTTCTTTCTCTACAAAGGAACTGTTATTTGCCTCTGCAATTAATTGATGTTGTCTCCAATATTCCTATGAAATTAGTGTCAAATTCACTTAAGTTTGGCCTCTGGGATCACAGGACTTCTGGCCCATTTCTTGTATGGTAAATTAATGACAGTAAGATAGACTTTTATGCTTCATGTGTTCAAACTGGTTTGAAAAATCTGCCTTTCTACCCTGTGATCTACGTCAATATTTTCCAAACAATTTTAGCAGTGAAGCTCTTCCTTTAAAGAACATCTTGAGCTCAAGCTAAGCTAAAGAACACTTTAAATATCTATCATTGCCCACAAAAACACTTCATTTTTCATGGAACTCACAAAGCATCTTCCTAGAATTTGAAAGGCACTTAGAAAACTGTTCTTCAAATCCAAGCACCTGGTATTAATATTAACGAAAAAATCGGGTCTCCAAAAGAAGTGATGTGACCATGCCTCACAATTGTGACAAAAGTTAGAATTCATGACTAGTTCATTCATTCAGCTGATATTTATTGAGACCCCTCTATGTACTTGTTCTGTGCTAAGCTTCCTATGTACATCTTGTTTATTATTATTTTTTAATTTTTCAATTTCCGTTTGACAAATGTTCCTTTAGCATCTATTCCATGCACTCAGTGTGTCTGGTACAGCGCTCTGAGATGCGTAAGTAGAAGTTAAGAGTTGCTATCTGCCGCAAACACTTAAGAAGTTCATTGGGAATGTCCCAAGTAATAAACAGCTATAGTAATTGGTAAAATGTAGTTAGCACCATAGAATGCAAGAGAATTTGACTAGACTTACTTTAATAACTTCCTAGCCATACAGAAAACTTATGTTATTAATTAATCAATCATCAAATCTTCACTCATCATGTAGCATATGTGAAAAACTGGAAATGTGATTAGAAAAAGTCAGGAGCAGCTAGAAATTTATCATCTGTTTACGTAGCAGAGATGCAGAAACAAGAAATTTGTTTTTAACAGTCAGAACAGTATTTAAAGGCTGAGTGTCATACAGCAATATATATTTACTGGGGCTCAGAAACTAGTATCCCAAAATACAGCATTTTGACATATTGAACTGAAGAAGAAGCCTCAAGATCTCCCCCTCCCTGTCCCTCTTAATTGTTTATCTCCCAAAGCACAAGTTGTTCTCTGGAGTTCCCTTATCTGTGTGAAGTCCAGACCTGTTGATGAAGAAAAGAGCGACTCTGGTCCTTTCCCTGAGTTTTCTTTTTTTTTTTTTTGTAGAGACAGAGTCTCACTGTACCGCCCTCAGGTAGAGTGCCATGGCGTCACACGGCTCACAGCAACCTCTAACTCTTGGGCTTACGCGATTCTCTTGCCTCAGCCTCCCGAGCAGCTGGGACTACAGGCGCCCACCACAACACCCGGCTATTTTTTTCTTTTATTTTTTTTGTTGCAGTTTGGCCGGGGCTGGGTTTGAACCCGCCACCCTCGGCATATGGGGCCAGCGCCCTACTCGCTGAGCCACAGGCGCTGCCCCCTTTCCCTGAGTTTTCATTAACTGAACTCATGTCACAGGAAGAAAGACGGCAGTCTGCCAACACACCTGGACATACTTTCTCCACAAACCATTGTCTGCTCTATGGGTCCAACAGACTTTGTCTCACGTCCTTGTATGTTCTTCAAGCCCACTTAATCCCCTGAAAATCACTTCATACACCCTAAAATCATCCACACTTTCACAACCCATTTTCCCTAAGAAGAAGAGTAGATTACAATTTGTACCCTACTGAGTGATGGGTCATCACTCTGGGTTTGTCTTCTTGCCTATGAATCTGCCTTTTGTGAGCTGATTTTCTACAAACCCTCATAAGGCAAAGGGAAACATTCCCTTAGAGCCTACATATATTTTAGATTCTTAAAAACAGAGATGTCATTCATTGGGGCTGACTTAAAATATCTGAATGGGCTTCAAGGAAGAAGAAAAATTCAACCCTAAAGTATTGATGATTAGCATTTATATTGTACTAAAGATATCAACATCACCTATTCCATTGCATTTGAATTGGAACAACTGTATAAATGGACCTTTTTCCAATAAATAGCTCTTGAATAACTAGTGCTTAATTGCATTATAACATCAATGGGCCCTAAGTGTCATTCAGCAATTCAGCAGTTCATTCTTCAGCTCCTTGGTTTGTGAGCTTTGTTGTGACAATCTGATTTTTTCACCCATTAGCCCACTATGCATTTCAAAATTGACCAAATCTTCCTCAATCTTGGCTATATCCCTAAATGTGTGCTCAATTTCCTCACTTAGTTGTCACCTAAGTCAAAGTTACCTCTTACCTCTCCCTTCTCTGAAGAATGTAATTCCATACATTTCACTTGAAAACTCTTTCAGTTTTTAACCTATTATTTTCATATGTTACTATATCATTTAGGAATAAGTACCTTTTTGTTCTCATCTATATGAAAAGTCTGGTCTTCTTTAAGAATCTAGGCATATACCTAAACACAGTGTTTTGCCAAAGAGGCAAAACTTCAGGACCTGATGGTGGCAATTTTAATTTGATTATAATGGAAAAGCCCACATATGCTACCGATAGTCAGGGGGGAGGTGTTGACTACCTATGCATGTTTATTTCTGATGCTTTATTAATGTGATCCTCAACTCCTAGCAGAGAAAAGAAAAGCAAAAAGAGTGAAAGGCACAACACCTAACAGTTGTAGGCTATGCATGTTCTACTCTCCATTGGTGAGCTGTGCTGTCTGGAATTAGGGTGCCATCTAGTCTGTCTTCTATTAACCCAACAGAATTGCCTGGGATATGAAGCAAGATTCATTCTTGCAGGCCATTAAATATTCGGAGTCACTCAGAAACACAAGATATTTATATTTATTTTGTTTGGATGAGGTAACCATCAGCACTACAGAGGTGGGGTGGCTAAGAGTATTCTTGAGTACTGGGTGGTGCCTGTGGCTCAAGGAGTAGGGCACTGGCCCCATATGCTGGAGGTGGTGGGTTCAAACCCATCCCCTGCCAAAAACCCTGCAACAACAGCAAAAAAAAAAAAAAAAGAGTATTATCCAGTGTAGATGCTCTGAAATGCTTGCTTTGTCTATCATATTTCCTAGTCAGAAATTCATTTCACAGTGTGACACAACCCTCCCTCCTCATCCCCTTTTCATTGTTTCAAAACTGTAGGAAAAGTTTCACCAGTTAAACCTTATAATATGTGATGCACTTTAATAGTTTTCTCTTTTATCTTATCTTTATCTTATCCCATTTTAATCTATTTCATTAAAAACAATTGAAGATTTGCCCAGATTCAATCAAATTATTAATGTATTCTAAGGTTCATGTTCCTCACGTGTAGAATATGAGTAATAATGTGAATATTATAACTTTTATAGAGTTATATGTAGCATTAAATAAGATATCACTACTAATACTGTGCTTAGGGCTCACTGTTCAATACAGGCTTACTATTTTTAGAGATATTGTTTTAACTATTTTATTATTATATTGCTATTGTAAAATCTACTTTAAGCATTTGGAAATTGTAAATTCTTTTATTCATGACATGGATTGTTAAAGTCTTAGCTTTTGATTAATTACTGAGGGAAGAAAAAAATTTAATGAATAAAAGTGGCCTATACTTGTTCAAGATTTCAAATTCTCATTATTAGTTTGTCTTTGGTTAGCTTTGCAGACTTTTCCTTTAGTGCTTAACCTCTGTAGTGATTACGGGATGTGAAATGAGATGTTTCATTTAGACGCTTCTATGGCACACACAACAGATTCATTCTTGTAACTTAACTGTGATGAAAATCATCTCTTCTTTTATCAATAGAAAAAGTACAAACAGAAATGTGGTTTTCCTCATTCCTAATGCATATTTGTTCCAGAGGAAAGGATTCTAACTAAAAGAAACTGAAATATAACTTTTGATATCTTACTAATTTTGTATGGGGTCCTCATATTTATTTGTGAGGCTGTAAATAAAAGCATCATATTTTAATGGCCTTCTTAGATTATAAAAGTAGATAATTCCTTGATAATAAAATTCACTATTAATGAACTTCTTAGATTATAAAAGTAGACAGTTCCTTCACTACTAATGAAATTTGAAACTAATAAATAAACATTACAAACAAAAGATACGTAACAAACAAACAAACAGTACATATGCAACAAACAAAAGGTATATATAGAAACAAAATAATATATGCCAGATATATACTCATATTAATTCTAGCATTCATTATGCTCATAGGAGGCAGAAAACTTTGTTTACATTTCTGCCATGACTAATCAGGAATCTCAGTCGCAAAGAGAAATAATACCAACTGCTCAGTGGGAGATAAAGTGATGTGATTTTCCCAGATGGAGTTTATGGTTGTCATTTAATTACCGAAGAGACTGAATTTTTCCTCACTATAAACTAATCTTGCTTGCTTTCAACTCTACCCCTCCTCTCCCAGTCTATAATTCCTTCCTTTTCTCTCTCTCTCTCAATCTCTCTCTCTCTCTTTTTTTTCTTTCTTTCTTTTTTTTTTTTTACTAATTTAAGTATGGACCTTTTGAAATCACCATGTCTACCATGGATATCAACAGAGCACCCACTGAGTGTACCATACTGGTTCATTTTGTTAATTGAGTGGTTCTTAAAAAAACCTCGTTATCTGCCCAGAGCACTTAGCATTTTCCTATTACACAGTTATATTTTGCAGTGTCTTCTCTGCCTACCAGGAAGGCTAGACACTTTCTTACAGTGTCTCCCAAAACTCAGGACTGACTGGTCTTTAAACAAATGCCTGGGTTTTCAGACTGTAATGTGGAATATGAAAGGAACTAACGTTCAGCACCTATTACATGGTAGGCTATACTTGGTATGACATTTAATTTTCAAAACAATCTCATGAGATAGATATCATTATACCCATTTTAAGAAGCAGAAAATGGAAACAAAAAGAGATCCTATCACTTATCAAAAATCACACGAAGAGTAAGTTCTTGGGTTGGATTCCCAGAGTTCACAGTCTCGGTCACTGAGGACGGGATGGTTGCTCTCTGTTTGTCTTGGTCGTGGTGGTGTTTTTTGCTTTTGAAGGTCTTGATATTCTCTGTTGTCTATACGAAAGGGTCATGTTATCTCCTAGAGCAGCAGTTCTCAACCTGTGGGTTGCAAACCCTTTTTAACAATGAAAATACACTGAGGCATTAGGAAGGTTGAGAACCACTGTTCTAGGGGATTCTAGATGTTTAAGCCATTTTCTTGAGTTCTAGGTCTAGAAATACTTGAAAAAAATACTTGAAAAAATATGAGTAGTCAATCTGTAGGTACACTGACTTCATGGTAGGACAATGGAAGTTGGGGAGCCTGGAAAGTGTCTTCCTCCTAGTAGAAAAGGATTTTATGCCTCTTCTGCAAAGAGGTTGTACACATGCAGCTTAAAATTCACAGAAAGAAAAAAAATCTGGAGTTATGTTAACCCCATTTCTATGGAACCATGAATCAAAGTCTACCTCTGTAATAACTGCATACAGTAAAAGCCTTGTGGCATGATTATTTTTCTATGCTTTCTCCCACCCAAACACTAACTAGGCCCCACCCTTCTTAGCTTCTAGTATCAGATGCAATCAGGTATGTTCAGGGTTGTGTGGCCATGAATAACTTTCCTGCGCTTTCTCATCTTTGCACCTCTAACCAGAATCTGCGCCTCTGCTTTTCCACCCGCCCCTGGCTATACCGGGCTCATTTCTTCTGTGTCAAGCCCAATGTAATTTTCTCCACAAAGCCTTCTTTCACTCTGCCTCACCCCGGTTCTTCCTCTGAGTTCCCCCTGTATGTCATTCATGTTCCTAGAATAGCACTTATAAAATGCATTATATATTTCTCACCCTGTAGATCGGGTTTTTCAACCTTAGCACAGTTGACTTTTTGGGTTTTATATAACAATTTTGTTTTGTAGGGCTGCCGACTGTGTTGTAAAATGCTTCATAGCAACTCTGATGTCTACACACCGGGTCACAGTAGCACCTCCCCTCCAACGGTGACCCTGAAAAATGTTTGAGCTGATGGATATCCTAACTGTCCCCACCAGTCATTATGTGCTGTCTGCATGTATCAGATATCACATGTACCTCATAAAAATTGACAATTACTATGTATCAATAAGGTATCAAAAGAAACTATATCTTTGAACATTGTTTTACAAGGGGAAGGTAAAATTGCCCCCAGTTAAGAAACAAACACTGCTTCAGATCACAGCAAAGACAAGGACAGTGACTGTTTGTTTTGTTTGTTTGTTTTTTCATTCTATACTCCCAGGAGTATCAGGCCCACAGCAAATTGTCAATTATAGTTAGTTGGCTGAAGTAAAATTAGTTTCATTTCCAAATAACAGCATACAGTATAATAAGTTCCACGGAATCCACCGTTCATTCAAAAGTGAAACGAAATGACTGCTAAATTATACTGTGCATTCAAAGAAAGTGAGATCTAAAGTTGTTGGATGTCAGGGTAAGAAAAAGGTAGTATTTTTTCTATATAAAAAGTTAGAAGTTGGGCAGTGCCTGTGGCTCAAAGGAGTAGGGCGCCGGCCCTATATGCCGGAGGTGGCGGGTTCAAACCCAGCCATGGCCAAAAACTGCAAAAAAAAAAAAAAAAAATTAGAAGTTATATACACTACACATAAATATGTATGTATATATGAAGTATATTGCATACATGTATATGTACACATAGCACACACTCAAATAACGACTTTTACTGGAAAATTGTAGTCAGAAAACTAGATAAAATAATTTGATATCTCCACATACATCATACTTAATAGGGAAAGGTTCTGTTCATTTGAAAAGGCCAGGAATCATTACCTTATCTTCCTTCAAAGACTCATTCTTTAAAAAAGGTATGATTATTTTGAAATTTCAAAATAAGAGGGGATTTATTAAAGAGCACAAATAGTCTGATCTTGCCTTTCTTCCTGATATGATATTCATCTCTTCTCTATTTAGTACAGAATCGTTTAAAGTCCTCTGACTTTGCCTATTTCTGTAGGTTAGTTCACCATTTATTTGGACTGAAGGCCAAAATCACAGTGATCTTCATGTGAACTTGGGATGAAAGTCTTTTTCTCAATTCAGAAGTGAACTGGATTTGCACATCTTCACTTATTTCCTGAGCTGTAGTTTTAAGTTCTAAAAGTGAGATGGATGTATCTTTCCATCTTTAGGTAGTCTCAAATTCAAGGAAATCTGTTACTCCCATTAGGATGCTACAAACAGGAGTATTACATTCTGCAAAGCTTAAGTCATTTTGCAAGAAAGAAATACAAAAGCAAGACTGGCCCCTCCTAAAAAATCAAAAGGTCACTCAGGACCGGTACACATAATTTCTTACAAATTGTAAAGGGCCATAATTGCAGTCGCCACTTTTTACTGGTACCCTCTTTTCAATTTTAGACACACTAATTATACTTCATTATAATACTATGAGATATGGATATTCTTGCTCCTATAAAAAGGTGGTAATTAAATATCAGGACGACTAAGAAACTGTGTGATGTCATTTAATTACTCAGCGATGATATAAAATTCACCCCGTGATTCTTCTGAGATACACACTGACAGTGCACAAACATCTGGACATAGTGCCTTGCATACCTAGTCCACCTCCAAAGATCAGCCACGCTTAGAAGCCAACCTCCAAATATTTCCAGACCTCCACACTCTCCAGGCCCATGTCACAAAAGTCTGCTCAAAGGAAAGGAAAAGCATCTAAAATGCAAAGCAATATTCATGCGTAAAACACTTCCATTCAAAGGTCAGGGGGCCTGCAAACCTGAGAAAGGAAACACACAAAGAAACGCACTTTCACCTTCTCATTTTGCACCCACACATCTTCTTTTCTTTGGCTGCAGTTTAAAGAAGCACCTTGGCTCAAAGAAGTACTTTAAGAGTTAGATCAAGCAATACGCAAATGTCAGTCCTTAGGATGCATTCACATACAGTTATTTCCTGCTGTTCCCCCCTGTGGCATTTTGTGGTATGATGGATCCAAGAAAGACCACACGGTCACCAGGTCACTGCCTCTCCAGGGCACCTCAGAGGCCCTCTTTGGAGTTGAACACACATACCTAGCATATATATGTATGTACTCAAATACGTACACACAGAAACATACCTGACACACACAGACACACACCACCTAACACACATATACACCCATCTAACCCATACGCACACAAGCACAGCCACACACACACACACACACACACACAATGCCCCAAGGACAGAGAGCTGTCAAGACAGATGAATTTTACTATATACTTCATAGTTCTCAGTCTGCAAAGGAAGACTCCACTTTATCTTGATAGATGTGTGAAAAAAGGTCAAGTATTGATTCAGGTTTCCAAAAGAAGGCAAAAAATAAAAACCCCTCATCTGAAAATATTTACTATATTCTGCTTTCATTCAGGTTTGTGTGGAGCAGTGATGGTCAGAAACTTAATGAATGGCCAAGATAAAATGACTCAGCTTATAAATGTGGTCCTAAGATTGATTTTACTCGTTCCAATACAGACAATGGAAAATTCCTATAAAGTAACAATAGAGAAGATAAGAGAAATGAATGTAAACCTATCAGGTTTTATGGCATTCATCTATTAAGTGTATGGTGTGGTTTATGTTCATTCACATAAATAGTATGGATGATAAAAGCACTCTCCTATAGACATACCACCACACAAAATACCAATATCTTCTTTTGAGAAATAAGAGAATGTAGGCTTATCTTCCCCAATGTAAAGTCCTTCCCAATTACTAAATGAAGTGTTTGTAGAGACATGTTAATGATGTGTGGGTAAAATTAGAGGTGAATGTGACACTGAAGAGAAAAGAATTTTGGACAAAAAGAAATTTCATCCAGCCTGGTGTGGTGGCTCATGGCTGTAATCATAGCACTCTGGGAGGCTGAGATAGGTGCATTGCCTGAGCTCAGGCATTGGAGGCCAGCCTGATCTAGAGTGAGACCCCCTGGAGTGAGGTGGGTGTTGTGGCAGACTCCTGTAGTCTGAGTACTCAGGAGGCTGAGGCAAGAGAATCATCTGAGCCCAGGAGTTTGAGGTTGCTGTGAGCTGTGGCACCACAGCACTCTACCAAGGGCAACAAAGAGAGACTCTATTTCAACAATAAAAGAAAGAGATTTCACCTAATCCATTATCATCCCACTTGGCATTTATACACATACTAGCAATTTATAAATATTTTTATTACAGCTGCAGAAAAGCATTCTGTGCTTAATTACAAAGTTAGCATTCATCCAAGTTCTCAATCTATTTTGTCTCTCTTATTCAAATAACTGAAGCTACTTCTGGGCTAGTAAATTTAGTAAGAGCTGTAAAAGAGTTTAAATCTCTAAAATACATTTGACTTTACAGTAACACTATTAGAAAATATGGCAAGAAAATACAGCACATACCAAGACACTCGTATGAAAGTTCTCCTCTTTTTGGTTTGTTGACTTGGTATTTTTGGCTAAATGCCAAGCTAAGGAGCGGGTTGGAAAACAGAGCTGGTGTAAAAGCCAACAGATCTTGTTTTGAATCCAATATATGATGCTTTCTACCTGAGGGACTCATTATTTAATCTCAGTAAGTCTTAATTAACAATAAAATAAGAATAATAGATAATACTTCAAAAAGTACCTGTTCTGACTGAGATAATTAATGTAAATATTGTCCTCTGTTGTATGTTCTCATTTATCTTCAAAAGATTAGGGTGGATGTGGCTTGCTCTTAGTAAAGACTGGTGGATGGTAGAAATATATTGATCATCTACACATCCATACAAATGATAAAACACAAATATGGTTTAGAAAGAAGGAGGGGAGAGAAATTGTGGTATATGTACACCATGGAATATTATGCAGCCTAAAAGAAAGATGGAGACTTTACCTCTTTCATGTTTACATGGATGGAGCTGGAACATATTCTTCTTAGCAAAGTATTTCAAGAATGGAAGAAAAAGTATCCAATGTGCTCAGCCCTAATATGAAACCAATTTATAGCTTTCTTATGAAAGCTATAACCCAATTATAGCCTAAGAAGAAGGGGCAAGGGAAGAGGGAGAGGATGGGAGGAGGCAGGATGGGTGGAGGGAGGGTGATTGGTGGGACCACACCTATGGTGCATCTTACAAGGGTACGTGTGAAATTTGTTAGGTGTAGAATATAAATGTCTTAATGCAATAACTAAGAATATGCCGTGAAGGCTATGTTAACCAGTGTGAGGAAAATATGTCAAATTGTATATAAAACCAGCACGTTGTACCCCATGATTGCATTAATGTATACAGCTATGATTTAATTAAAAAGAAAGAAAAATAAGGAGGGGAGAGGAAGGAGAGTGGAAAGGAGTGCGGAGGGCGGGAGGAGGGAGGGTATTTGGCGGGACCTCACTTATTGTGCATAGTATGATGGTGCAGTTCAAAACTAAGAGTACAGTATAAATGTCTGACCACAGCAAATCAGTAACTGAGCTGATGGTTATGTTAATCAGTCTGACTTAAGCATTCTCCATTGTATATCAAATCAGCACATTGTACTCCATCCTTGCACATAGTTATGTTTTAATTAAAAAAATTAAAACAAACGCAAATAAAAAGTAACTTTAAAAATTAAAAAAAGAAAAAAATGTAAAACATCTCAACATCTCATTATTAACTTTTTTATGTTAACGCATGTTGAAATAATATTTTAGATATATTGCATTAAAATATACCATTAAAATTAAAAACATATATATTGATTTACGGGTTACCTTCATGAGTCATTATATCCAAACAGAAACACAGGAGATTTCCCAATACTTTGATGACATTTTTTTTTTTTTCCTGTCACCTTTGGTATATGGGGTCGGCACCCTACTCCTTTGAGACACAGGCGCTGCCCACTTTGATGACAGTTCTAGCTATCACTGTAAGGTGTCAATATATCAGATGATAAACACTTAGTACTTTGATAAATCTTTCCTCCTACTCAAGATACAGGAAATCTACCTAAAACATTATTTGCAATTTCAGACTCATTTGTTCAGTCCAATAATTAGGCAAAGGGGAGAAATGCTCAATGCATTTGCTCCGGGACTGTGTGAATATGTGAGGCCACTTGGGCTCTCTGAAATAGTCTCCTCACTCACCAATGGGAAGAGTAGAATGTCCCCCACGCTTGTCACCGAGTTGTTTTATCCTTGGACTGAAAAGCATTTAATGAAGAAAATGCATGTGCCACACAAATACAAAATATTATGGTAACATCTCATGTGAATCAGGGCAATTTTTCTATCAATGTCACCTAACCACAGCTAAGTCTTTAAGGAAAAGCCAGAAATATCCTACAGAAGACACTTTTGATACTATGTCATGGATATATCAAACTTGTATTTTATTACTGTGGCAAACCAGCAAACACTCTGACTCTGAGTCCATTTGTTCATTCCATAAGCACAATTCTAATCTTGAATACAGAGTTTCCCATTACTACCATCAGTTGACTGCAGCTTTGGGATGTATGATTCTCGTAGTTATGCTGGATTATTCTGGGTCTACTCATGCATTTTGGAGACCTAGACCTAACAATTAACTTTAGAGATTCCAGAGCAAATCTCTCTAGGTGTCGAGAGAGGAGGGTAAAGTTTGTGATTAACATAGAGAACAATCCACTTTGTGGTGGAAAGATTCTAGTTGGAATAATGATCTCAAGTTAAAGCTAGCCACCAAAAATTAGAGGCACATTGAATAGATTACCTAATCCCTGAGCCTCTATTTTCTGTTCTTGCGAGTAGAAACAATGATAGTGGAATTGCAGGATGCGGAAGTGCTGGGAAGAAAATATACAGAGATCTTATTAGAGCGCATGGAATAGCTCCCATTTGCTTCTTTCCCTGCTCTATACCTGGCTCAAGCCTAGGACTTTGGCCTCCACAAACTTCAGCATGCCCTGCACACAATTGTGCCAGGGAAAGAGCAGATATTCTTAAGTAATCCATGAATGTATGAATGAATGAACTGATGACTGAATGAGCAAACAAAGAATTGTACAAATCAATACATCCATTAACTCCACACCCTCATAAATCAGGAAGGAAGATACAATACCCCTTTGTCATATCTTCTCGGACTGAATGTTAAATGGTGTAGCATTTATGAATGCAGGCACAGAATCTTTCTTATCTTTACAGCCAGGATCTTAATTTAGTAGCTACAAAGATATCAGGACAAAAATTGTGCTCCTAGGCACTCTGGCAAAAGGCAGGAAGTCATTTTCTTTTGACTAGTGCTTTAGCTTCAGCCACACTTATTCATTCTCTTTTTACAAGGAGGAATCCATTTATGTCTTCAGGAGACAGATGCATCAAGCCATCGGCGTTTCTGCCAATCACCTCCTGCCAAAGCTCTGAGGTTTTATTTTATTAGTGTAGGCACTTTCCATTAATTTGGATGCTGTTTAAAAGTATCAGTTCCAAAGAACATCATTTTTTGGCTCTTGAATTTGAAGGGCTATTTAATACAATACTGCAATAAGTTGACCCCTTGCCAGGAAAAAAGCAGTGGCCACCCAATTCTAATCCGTTTTTGACAATAAGATTTTAATGCTTGGCTCAAAGATATGTTGGTTGTACTCTGCCTAGAATTGATAGAAGCAAATCAGAAGGGCTCTATTAGCTGAGTAGAGAAGACTAAACAAAACATAATGTGAAAACGTTTTCCTTCTTTTTTTTCCGTTCTTTCTTGCATAAAAGTAAGTACATAAACATATTTACTATAGACTAAGTATAAGAAAACAAGAGTATCTCTGGTAAGTCAATGATAATAGCTGGTGTTGATGTCTAAAACACCTGCCCTTGTCTCCATTCTTTCTAGTTCCTAAGTCAGCCCCAGTTTTATTCGGGTGTCCACCCTCCTCCACATGTCATGCCCTTCTTGACACAGCCCCCAACAATGGGTCTGGACTCATCTAAGACAACCATGGTTGTCTCATTTCCTTTTCTGGTAATTGGTTTAGGTATAAAATTTTCACCAATGAAACATAAAGGAAGGCTTAGTGGAAATTTCTGAGAAAATTTTCCTGACTTTAATAACTTTAAGGAAGTGATATACTCTTTTTTTGCCTGGTCTAGAACCAGATGGATATGATACATGAAATTGCTGTAACCTCTGGTGAGGGTACGGGGAGTTTGCTCAAAGACAAAGGTAACAAGCTGAGAACAGGAGACCAAAATGTTGAAAAGATATTTCTCTGGTTCTCTAGTTTGGATTTGGTTCCAATCTAAATGTTCAAATACTTGTATGAACTTGTTTCAGCTATGGTTGGGATTTTTCAAAGCAGGCCCTAGAAAAAAAAGCTCCTTATAAAGAAAACGTTCAATCATACATGGGGGCAAGACATGATTGCAAGAGGGACTTTACCTAACAATTGCAACCAGTGTAACTGGCTTATTGTACCCTCAATGAATCCCCAACAATAAAAAAAAAAAAAAAAATCTACTCGAAAACAATTTCTGCCCAGACTCTCGAATTCTTCCAACTCATACTAGTTTTTAAATTTATATATACATATATATTTGAAGGGTGTTAATTATTTAAAATATTCAGTTGCAATACTGTGTCTATATGTATAGAAATTTTGTGCTAATATATACTGTATAGTTTGTTTCATATGTATTAGTTTTGTTTTTTTTTTTTTCACCAGCTAGAATTTAAAATCCCTAGAAGCAATTCATTCATTCTTGTTCTATCATTAGCAGGCCCTAGAAAAAAAAGCTCCTTATAAAGAAAACGTTCAATCATACTTTGTGGCCAGTTAACTTACAGAGCAGATATGGAAAATAGCAAAATTCCCGGCACATTTTTCTTTCCACCCTGAGCTTTTGCACTTATCTTTTATGAAGCCTATAATTACATTTGACTGTAACCTAAATCTGTTTTGAATAGGAAGAGTGAAAAACTCTGAATTCTTCAAACTATTTCTTATTTAAAATCCTATTGCCCATCTCCCACCTAAGTGGATGAAGAAGCAGGAAGGAACTGTTCACCGGACGCAGCTAACTTCTCCATGTCAACAAACCAAGGCATCTAGAAACCAGCACACCATCCCAACGAATAACAGAATTATTATTAACCATGTCCCTGTGGAGACATGGAAGGGAAAGGAAGAAGATGATGAAGAAAATGACAATAAATAGCTCAATGCTATTTAAATAAATGCATCAGATGCTTATCATGTGCCAGGCCCTATGAGATCCCTGAACTTCTTTAATCCTCATCACAACTCACCGAGTTTCATCCTATTGTTCTCCCCGTTTTGCAAATCAAGTAGGCTAGACTGAAAGCATGCTGACTGCCCTAAAATCTCCAGCTATGAGAGGAGGGTTAGAGCCAGAATTCAGGGAAGCAGGTGCATCCTAGAATGCATTCTTAAAAATATCCCAAAGTGTCCTGTTCTCCACATTCTGTTTTCCACAGAACTACAAAAATTAAAGACAAAGCTGTCCAGAGAGCTTTCCTGAGAGAGAACAGGGATCAGTATCAGAGACCATCATTCGTGTAACCAAATTATGATCTGAAAATAATATATGAGGATAGAGTGGCTCACTAGTTGGCAACCTCTGACATTTACCTTCTTTCCTCTTCTTATATACCATTATTTTTGAAATTAATTCTGCCTCTTTCCAAAAGATAATTAGGAGAGATACAAAAGGTATGGCATACACAAATGATTAACAACTAATGTGAAGAAAATCATTCTTTTAAAATATTATGTCCTGCTAAGGAGTATGTAATAACTCAGCTAAAAAAAAAAAGAAAAAAGGATTATGTAGGCTCGGTGCCCATAGCACAGTGGTTATGGCACCAGCCACATGCATTGAGGGTGGCGGATTTGAACCCAGCCTGGGCCAGTTAAACAACAATGACAACTACAACAAAAAATAGCCAGGCATTGTGGTGGGCACCTGTAGTCCCAGCTACTTGGGAGGCTGAGGCAAGAGAATCACTTAAGCCCAAGAGTTTGAGGTTTCTGTGAGCTGTGACACATGGCACTTTACCAGGGGTGACATAGTGAGACTTTGTCTCAAAAGAAAAAAAGATTATGTAGTAAATTTGAAAAGAAAAATATACTGAAAAACAGATAAAGTTTAGTGTGATTTTTTTCTTTCTCTCTTATAATAAAGTATCCAAAAATATTTAGGTAAGGCTTGTGTTTTATTGCAGGGGAAGACCATTTGCTGTGGTTGATGTATCTTCCAGCAAGAAACCCAATGCAGTGCAAGACACTCTTCAGAGAAGGAGCAAGTATGTGCGACTTCATAGGAAGATTACGGAAACCACGTTCACCTCGCCTAACCTGCATTTAGCAAGGTTATAAATCTGGGTGACAAAAATGAGTTTCAGAAGTTGTGAAATACAGAAAGTGTACGATACAAGTAATGAGGTCAACTACGGGAAACACATCTTAAAAACAGACCACTACCACATAGCATTAAAAACAAAACACCCGTGAAATGATGAGGCTAAGGAAGAAACTTTTGTGGTCAGAGCTTGAAATATCCAGCTTATGGTCAAAGGATTAAGCCACTTCAATTCACAGCTCAAACCAACCAACCAATAAACAACAAAACAATCATTCTACTACACAGCTTCCTGAATATAGTAGAATACTAATACACTGACCTAAAACCCAAAATAGTAACTACAATATTATTTCTGAACTAGAGGGGAAATATAGCAGTGATTCGAGCACAAATTATACGCCAGATTGTCTGAATTTCTCATTACTATGGGACATACGACCAATAATTTTTAACAACTGTGTAAGTGAGTTGCCTATAGACAAGAAGATAAAATTGGTAGGGTTTTTGAGGGTTAAATAAGTTCATATGTCATGAGCCATGACAGAAATTTGCATGGTCTGCCCCTATCCATTCAACGCTTCCTCCTTTTAGCATTTCCCGAGCACAGCAGCTCAGTGTCTCAAATTCAGGGGTCACCATTCACATTGGGACCAGCAATGAAAATCCTAGGAATCACGCATTGTGGTGGTCCCATCCACACATCCTAGCAGAGACCAAGTCTACTCAGGAAGGGACTAGATTCCCCTCCCTCCACTGCAGGGAGGGCAGTTCATGTGACTAAGTTCTAGATGACAGAATGTGAGCTCGAATGATGGGTGCTCCCCTCCTCTGTATGGTTATGTGGGGGAAAAAGGGTAGCTGAGAAGTGTCAGGCACTGGATTGGGAAAGAAATTCTAGATGTTGATTGGTCCATTGTGCTTTAAATCTCTGTGCTATAATCGCTTGGTCTATTTCCTATTTAATACCAATGGGTAAAGAGTGAGAACTATGTGCTTGGCATATAGTAAGCTGTCATTAAATGAAATGTTAGCTACCAGCTCAATAATTGTAAGAGGCAGTTTTTGAAAACAGAGAGCACTGTATGCTTATAAAGCCCAAGGAAGGAATGTTAGCTCCAGTGCATACAGACAGAAAAAGTTGTTATTTGCTAGAATCATGTGGGTTGCCAGCATTTCAAAATTCCTTATGGCTTGTGAGGTTTTCCCCCATCCTCCAACTATTCTCAGTTCAATACCATCATTTAAAAAATAGTAGTTTTCAAATTAATTCGATGACTAATTTTAAATCAAGTGTGTCCAACCTTCTACCTGTTGGCCACATGCTGATTTTGTGAAGACTTTTGTGGCTTAACAATGGTGCCAGATGTATGCACAGACCTTTTTAAATTTTCTATTTGCCAATAAGCTTTCATTAGTGTTGGTTATTTAATGGGTGGCCCAAGACAACTCTTATTCTTCCAACATGTAGCAGAGGGGACAGGGGGTGGGGAAGGTTGGACACATCTGCTTTAAATTCTTGGACACTTGTACTTTTCACTCACTCACTTTAGTCCACCCCAAAGAACAGTGCAGTGAGAAAAAAGAAAGGCCAAAAAAGAGCCACCCACATATTCTTCAGCAAAATTCTCCATTAGATACAGAGGGCTTGCATTCTTTGGATCAAATTTCTTTTCTATGCTGAGGAATATATCCAGGTTCTTCTTGACAAGCCATGTCTGGAGCCTGGTTTGGATAGGAATCCCTATAATATCATTCGTCCTCTCCTTTCAGCACCTATCCTGAGCAAAAGTGCCAAGAAGAATAATTTCATCCTCCAGATAAATCGTGTTTGATATTTCAGAGCCTGTTCTTCTCCATCCACTTCTGGAGAAGAATGGAGGCACGCCCCACATCTTCTTCCCCACATCCAGATGCTCTAGTCTGCCCATCTCTTTGACATGTCACAGATATATAACATAAACAGACCATCCATTTCCACATATACAGCATGACTAATAGGCTACTTCAGGGAAACAGAGAAACGCATTGTCCAGTATGACTTTACAATAGTGAATGAAAAGGCTGAAGGTCAGAGTCTCATGCCACACATTTAAAAGGGCAGTCCAAGTGTTTTTTGTTCTACTGAGAAATCTGTTGTTTTGAAGGCAACATAGATATAAATAAAGCCTTCTCTTCTCTTCACCCCCCTTCCTGTCTTTAATACAATTAACATTTTCTGCTTCCATCTAATTATAAATATCTGCTCCCATGTCTTTTTCCCTATGTAGGTATGGTGGGTCTGTCTTTCATAATTCCCTTGGCGTGATTGATCTCATGACTTTGCCCTTTTACTTTGCCTCTTGCATTTCACATTCATACTTTCCACTGTCGTTTTATTATTGCAGCTGTTGAAGTAATTGAAATGTGCTTTGATAATATACAGAACGTTCAGAGACTGCTTTCTCAAAGTAAACATCACAGTTTTAGACATTAAAATAAGGGCTTCAATTTGGCCCTGCTTTTAAAATCCTCCATAGCCTAAATATTCCATTATCTCTTTTGCAACCCCAAAGTGTCTCAAATTAAAAACCACACTTCAACTGAAGCCACAACCAATAAGGAAGATTGGATTGTTCTCTTTTCTGGAGGATAGACACAGCAGGTATTGAATATTTCAGCAAAACTCAACTCCGAATAGCACTAATGGTGCCATTTGGCACTAATGCTTTGTCAGGAATTAAAATCTGAACAGTAGCATTAGAAGCAAGAAAAAAAATATATCAATAAAATTCAGCTCAGGCAGACAAGTATGTGGTCTGCATTTGATGGAGGGATTATATGCATACATAAATAAATCATTAAAATCCACTCACTAGGAGTCTGCTCAATTCATGGCAATTTTAAGTTGCTACGGGGGCAATAGCAAATCTAAACATAATTTGTTTGCGGGATGAGAAGGAAGAACTTGACAGATTTTAAACCTATGCAGACAGTCCATTTCTAGATTTAGAGAATAGTTAATACCATATTTTTGTAAAAATGTGGAGCACATTTTCCAATGTGTCTTTATTTAAAAAAGAAGAAGAAAAGGAATAAAAGTGCTCCAGTTCAAGTCCTGTTCCAAGACTTCCCATGGCACCATCTAAATTCTTTGGCAAGTCTGTCATGTATTATACTGAATCCAGTATTGCCCTAAGTAAATGAATTGTGAAAAAAAGGAATAGACATTTATTAAATGCTCTGCCTGGGTATCTAATGAAATCCTTATAACAACTCTCTAAGGCAGATTTATTAACTGCATTTAAAGATGGGAAAACTGACTAAGAAAGGATTCCCATCTTGCCCAATAGAATATAGTTGGTAAGTAATGAAGATGGCATTCAGTCTGAGATTGCTTTGGCTCTAATATTCAAGTTCTTTGCATTGTCTCAGACTGGCTGATATGAAATTTGCTTTCAGAATTGTGGATTTGAGAGCATGAACCACCTCCCTTCTGTTCACTGCACATGCACACACCCCACTCTTTTCTCCATTCTGTCAAGGTCCAGTTTAAGATTTACCTTCATCTGAAAACTTTCACTCTTTCGATTTTCAATGGCTGTGCTGTTTCTATCACACAACTCTCTTCTAAATAATGAATAATACTACCATTGAAGAGGGTGGTGGTGGACTAATTCTTTCTTTTAGCTGGTTTTGTATCCTCAGAGAGAATAAAATGATTATTACCCTAAGAAATATGTCTGACTTTATTTATGTCCTCAATGTTGTGTATGATAATAAGTGTTTAATAAAAGCATGCTAATTTACTAAGTTATAAGTGAATTATAACAGGAATTCATTTCACACATTAAAGCTGCCTCCATGCATCATAGCTGAGTGCAAATATATTTTTCTATGAAGTATGGGCTTAAGGGAGGTGCCTAATGGGGTGCTGGAGGGTCTTTTTGTATGTAAAACTAATAATCACACTTTAGGAATGTTTAAGTCTGAAGTTTTAAGTACTAGGTTTGCTCTAAATAGGGTTGAACCTGTAAACTATAAAGAACATAGGGAAATACAGAATGAAGTTCAATGAAAATAATGTTAGGTTTTTATACTAGACGGTGTGATAGACTCTCTGTTATCTGCAGGAGCATATTTAACCTCCTGCAATTACTGGCTTTCTGCTTCATAAACTCCCTACTTCTAACCTTCAATGCTTTCACTGTTCCTCTACCTTCTGGAGATGAAATTAAGTATCAGCAGCATGTCAATGAGAGGAAGAAAAATTTAATCTTTTATGAGAAGGGACTAGAGCTCCCTAGTCAGCAAAAGACCCAATATCATCATTGTATCACCGATCTTCCTCTACAAGACAAGAAAGAGCAAGAATACCACTCAGGAATGGGGTAGAGTCTTTATTTTAAGTCCTGTCTTACCAGACGGTAAGTTTATGAAACACAATTGCATTCTAAAATGGTTACGGACTAGTCAAAGCACTTAGCACATAAATTTTGCAATGAGAAACTAATAGCATTAACTATTACAGCCAAGGACACTTCAAAGAGAGCTACAAGAGGGTCTCAAGATCATACTCTATCACAGAGCTTCAATCCAAGAAGACGTGAAAAAATCATCATGCTTCCCAAATTGAGGTTATATTAGGAAAATGTTGCCTATGGTTTTCGATAGAACTTTATACTTTTATGATTTTATAGAAAAGTTCTAAATCTTTTATGATTTTATGGAAGAGTTCTAAAATTCATCATTAAATTGTGACTCTAAGTGGTATTATAGATTTAATCTTAAAAGAAAAGAACATACATATTAACAACATAAATAAGAATTCTTTAAGAAACTCCATGGATTTTTTTTTATATATATATATAATATCAAATTGTAGGGCCAGTAAAGAAGTCAGGAAAAAAATAGTAAAAAAAATATGGTTTTTAATATGTAATATTTTGGGATCCAAATGGAGGGTCTTTCTTAATGCAGGTTGTATGTACCTCAGGATCACTTATGGAGCTTTGAAAATACACTTATTTGGGTGGTGCCTGTGGCTCAGTGAGTAGAGCGTCGGCCCCATATACTGAGGGTGGCGGGTTCAAACCCAGCCCTGGCCAAACTGCAACAAAAAATAAATTAGCATTATCTCAGTTACTGTGCCAAAACATTTACATTCTACATTTACCAAGTTTCGCAAATACCCCTGTAAGATGCACCACAGGTATGATCCCACCAATCCCCCTCCCTCTACCCACCACCCCCCTCCCTCCCCTCCCTTTTCCACTATGTTAACCATTGTGATGAAAATGTGTCAAATGGTCTATGAAGCGAGTGTATGATGCCCCATGATCATATCAATGTAAACAGTTATGATTTAATAAAAAAATACAAAAAAATAAAACTTTTAGACACACACACACAAAAAATAAATAAATAAACAAATAAATTAGCAGGGTTGTGGCAGGTGCCTATAGTCCCAGCTACTTGGGAGGCTGAGGCAAGAGAATCGCCAAAGCCCAACAGCTGGAGGTTGCTGTGACCTGTGATGCAATGGCACTCTACTGAGGGCAATAAGGTGAGACTCTGTCTGGAAGGAAGGAAGCAAGGAAGGAAGGAAGGAAGGAAGGAAGGAAGGAAGGAAGGAAGGAAGGAAGGAAGGAAGGAAGGAAGGAAGGAAGGAAGGAAGGAAGGAAGGAAATAGACTCAGGCTCTGTCTTTGGAGAGCCTAAATGAGGCTGGGTACCCACACTGTCATTTTAAATCTCCTTAGGAGGCTCTAGGTAGAATCTCTTAAGTATCTTACTTTACTAAGCCTGTTGTTTTGTCCTTTTTTTAAAAAAAGCTATTTTGAATGCTGTACTTTTCAGTTTTTACTTTCTGAAGGAAGAGGCTAATATTGGTACTTAAAGGCTCTGTGTTTTAGATAGAACCTTAGCTTACTGGCCTGAAACAGGATTATTTTTAATTTATTTAAAATCTACACCTGATGCTGCTAACTTAGCATCATCAAAGTCTCAATGCAGCTGTGCCCCTCATGCTACAAACGTGATAGTTCCTATAATGAGAGGCAGCATCGATGGTACCTGCTGATGGAGTCAACATGAAATCTCTGTTTAGCATAAACGGTGTTTCACTGAAAGTATATATTCAAGGCAAATATAAAGAACAACAATTAACATTTATTAAGTTCTTACTATGTGCCAACAAAGGGTGTAACACTTACGTTTATTTAATGATAACGGAACAGAGCAATTATTACTGTTATCCCTACTTATAAGTGATTTTACATTATCTCATTTATGGTGGTGAAAATAATATTTAGGAAATGTAAATTCTGAAAGAGTCTCTGATGATAGCATGCAACTGTAACTAGAATCAGGATCTGTCTCACTTCAAACTTGCTCTTAATTACCATACTATGAGTTATAAAATTAATAAATATCCACATGTGGGAACTGTGGTGTGGCCTGAACTCTGCAAAGGTATAGTTAAAATATGTATATAACCAGCCATTGCTCCCTAGCTTGTTTTCCAATAGTTGGTTACTACTCAGTAGTCACATAGCTAGTGGTCCTAAAGATTCTTAGCTTTCTTCATTTCTCCCAGAGGTAACATCACCCTTTTGAAACCTAAGGCTGGTTGTTGAGGTATCTTCCAGGCCCTGTATGTCAGTGGACCAGCTGACCCCCCAGATCAGTGGCCCACACCAAAGAACTAACTCTCAACGGGTCTTGCCACCCTCAACCAGGAACTGATTCAGCATAAGAAGACAGTTTTCACAACCCTATGGTTCCACTCTGAACCCAGCCAAACAGCAGAGGCATTGCCTAGCCTGTTGTCTGCAAAACTCTCTTTAAAAACTCTTTCTTTCAAATTCTCAGGGAAACAGACTTGGAAAATTCCTCCTGTCTCCTCCCAAGGCACCTACAGTATCAAACCCTGTCTCTGCTGTAACACCTGCTGTCTCGTGTGCTGGCTTCCTCTTGAGCAGTGGGCAATGAACCTGGCTGAGCTGTAACACTCTATCACTCCAAAGTGACTACCCTACAAAAACAAAAAATCAAACTAACAGAATTCCACCTTTTCTTTCTTCTTTATTTAACCTGAAGTCTGTTTCATTATATATTACATAGTGAATAACAATGTACAAATCATTGAATAGCGATAGTCTACGTTTGGGGCACTCCAAGCGATGGTACTTTTTATCCATACCTTTCTCCAAGAATATCCCTGATTAACAAATTTTAGTAACTCGGATGAGAGCATGAACAATCTGTCTATCTGAGACAAATTCCAGAACAACTAGCAAATAAGTCCCTTATTTAGGACTTAGAACTTCTTCTCAAAACCCGATTTCTACTGAAAGAAGAGCAAGATGGAAGTGAAGGGACTCAGGGAATTTCACCCCCAAATATGACTCCTTGTTATAAAGAGTATTTTGAATTAAAGGCCCATTGAGGTCAATAGGCATTGGAAGGGGCTTTTCCCCCTCAATCTCCAAAAAAACCAGATGGACTCATATTTCAATATATTTCAGGGAAGAAGATCAGGCATGCAACCAGACCCTTTTTAAAACTGTCTCTCAGGCTAATTTAATTTCCAATGAAGATCATTTATAAGTCAATCTGTTTTCCACATCCATTCATTCCCCCAAGTATCTATTCATCTTCCCTGGTAACCATTTATAGCCTCTCTGCAGAGTTATCTACATTACTCATCTCTCCTTTCCCACTACAATAAGGGTATACAAACTTCTGGACCTCACTGGGAAATTGGGTAATTGCTCTATGATTTTTTGCCCTATGCACATAGTAAATAAATTTGTAATCTCTTTCTCTTACTAACCAGGCTTATTGTAAATTGATCGTCCAGTAAACCTTCTGGGGTGAAGGAGAAGTCGTCTTTCTACTCCATAGAAGAAATCTAAATTATCCAAAATATGTAAAACTGACCCATGTGTGGGGCTTCTAGGTTAATTGAGGGCTTCCTCTGAAAGAGCAACTTTGTGCTCCTGCACGTCCCATTCTGGTGGACAGCCAGGCTGATGCTTGTGGGTTGTTGGTTGTGAGAGTGGAGAATGCATTCCTTTAGGTGGGTACATAAGTGAGGTTGTTTCTTCTCTTATGATAAACTCTCTACTCTTGTTAAGGAAACCCAGCATGGTCACTAGATCAGTTTGCTAGGACTGCTGTAACAAGTTCCCACAGCCTGGACAGCATCAAAGATGTAAGGTATTTTCTACGTCACAGTTCTGGAGGGTAGAAGTTCAAGATCACATTGCCTACAGGTTTGGTTTCTTTTGAGGCCTCTTTCTTTGGCTTGAAGATGGCTACCTCCTTGTTGTTTGCTCACATAGTCTTTCCAAAAGGACACTGGTCATTTTGGATCAGGACCCACCTGAAAGATCTCATTTTAACTTAATTACTTCTTTATAGTCATAAGCTATAAACACTGTCACATTCTGAAGCACCGTGTGATAAGGACATAAACATACTAATTTGGGGGGATTAAATTCTACCCATCTCATACTCTGTCTTTCTTTTGAACAGAGAAAAAAAAAATCCCTTTCTATTTCACACATGGAGCCTGCAGCCGCTGTTCTGTTAAAACAACCTAAGAACCCCAAATCCTTCTGACAATGAAGTAGAGGTGAAGAGACAAGAGGAAAGAGGAACCTGTCTTTTATTTTCATGCAGCTGCTCTTTCCCAGTGGATTGCAAGCTGAGGATTCTATAAACAAAAATTTCTGCTACTCAGGTCTACAGCAGCAATTAACTAGATCATTGACTTTTTAGGCAGAATGATTTTGATCACCAGAGTGTGTACAAACAATTTGGGAAAGCCAGATTTAATGCCCTTTTAAAAAAATGTTTCCTTCCTTAATAAGATAGCTAGTGTTGAAAAGCTACGTATACTGACATTTGAGAATCTCCTATAACCCAGGTGTTGCTACAAAAGTTATACACCCTCAATTTGAGCAGCTTTTTAAAAATCACAAGAGGGGGCGGCGCCTGTGGCTCAGTGAGTAGGGCGCCGGCCTCATATGCCGAGGGTGGCGGGTTCAGGCCCAGCCCCGGCCAAGTTTGCAACAACAAAAAAATAGCCGGGCATTGTGGCGGGCGCCTGTAGTCCCAGCTACTTGGGAGGCTGAGGCAAGAGAATCGCTTAAGCCCAGGAGTTGGAGGTTGCTGTGAGCTGTGTGAGGCCATGGCACTCTACCGAGGGCCATAAAGTGAGACTCTGTCTCTACAAAAAAAAAAAAAAAAATCACAAGAGGATTTCATACACTAAGGGGTTGGATACACTTTCAGTATTCCCAAATAATTTTCATCAATAGTCCCAGCCCCGATTACCTTACTACCTAAGGTAAAGCAACTAGTTTGCTATTCAAACCAAATCCAGTCACCAAGGCCTCCTTCCCATCCAGCACTCTGTAAACGCAAAGGTTCTCATATATAAAAAACCTTACAGTTTCCTCTGTCTTACTCTATTTCCAGCCTTTCAACAACTCAGTGTAGGAGAGAGAGCAGAGGATTTATTTCACAAATTAGGAAAGAGAGCTTCAGAAGGGTTAAATGAATCTCCTTAAATCACTGCACGCAAAGGTGGGGAATGAAAGTTAAATTTCTTCTCTCCTAACTAACGTTAAGACTCTATGTAATATGTAGGATTACAAAGCTAGCATACACTGACAGTTCCTACCACATAACAGACTCTTAATAACTTGTGCTGAACTGATCTAAGTCAGATATGCTTAGGTCTTGACCCCGGATGAATGTGAGCTTTGGATTTGCCCTGCTTCCTGGAGCTACTAAAGCTGCTCACCCCTAAACTCTTCACTGGGGTATGACCTACTTATCCTTCACTTCCATCAGCTCTGACTGTGACCCCCATTTGTTAATGGGGGTGAGGGCACGTGAATCTCTCTCAAAAAATAATCTTTCGTTCCTAGAGCCAAGGAGTCACATGGTAACCTTTTATTCTATCCTATCCTATTATTTGACAAAACAGGAATAAACCACAGTGAGCAGACGATGTGAGTTATCTCCCACTCATTGAGTTATCAATACAATTCCAGTCATGTTAGCATTTAGCCCTGCTCCAAAGGGGTCTATCTGAGATTTAGCGCTATAAAATATCAGGGAAAACCTTGGCATGACCCAGTAATACATACCTACACATTACAGCAGACTCTTCCCAAATTAAACAGAAACTAAACACAGGTATACTCATAAGTTCTAGAAGGCTTAGAGAGGTTTTCATTAAGTAGAAATGACATAAGAAAACAGAACCAATAATGGAAAAATATTTTGATATTTTAATGAGAAAAGAGCTATTTGGTAGCAATTTTATGGTAAACATTTTTCTCCAATGGCCTAAAATAACAAGAAAAAGTCATCTACAAGCTATGGGATACTATGAATCCAATCCCGTATACTCAAGAAACAAGATAAAATGAACGTCAGGGGAAAACATGGACTCAAAAATTTTCTTGATACATCTATGTCTGACTGCTTGATTCAAAACTTTAAACCTATAAAAAATATTTAATAAAGAAGCTCTGAATTCCAGCTTTGTAGAATTCCATGTAAATTTATTCTAAGAATCACCTATCCTGTAACCAAGAACCATGAGATGGATTCTGTGAACTCCCGGAAATAAATGAAGAATTACAGAAGTGGAGGGAGGAGGGCAAAGTCTCATTTTTAAAACACTGTTTTAAGGTGTATAAGACTGTAAGAGAAAGAATAATCACTCCTAGGGCTAATCAACATTTAGTGCATAAAAAAAAAGGATAAAATATTTACCAGTGAGAAATCATAATTGCCATGAAACAACTTCTTTCGGTGAAAAGTCTCAACCTAAAAATAATAGTTAAATTATACAAACTCCATAAACATAGTGTAAAACTATGATTCATTCCCTTTTCCTGTCTCTGCAAAGACAGGCTACCAAATGTATTATTGCCTTAAAGGGGAAAAAAATCCCTGGATGATAATTTTTCTTTCAAAAAGATTTCTTTCTGTACAAATTCAAATTCCTTGACTCAAATTGATATCTGTCTATATAGCTCTCTTCTCCTACACTGAGACAGCAGATTTTACTCTGGCAAACATACTCATTTTCTTTCTATTATGAAACTGTAACAAAACTGGCCAAGTACCAAATACTACTTTGTGAAACTCTATTTTATTTTAATCAATTATTATACTCCAACTGCAGTAAGATGTTCACAGCACAGATGCTTTAATCAACTAATCCTCAGAGCAAGCCTGCAGAAAGATATTAAAAGCTGAAATTTTAGTAGCAAGTAAGTTCTCAAATGGAAGGCAATGTGAACATATATTTTTATTTATTTATTTTGTTATTGTTTGTTTTGAGTAGAGTATCACATTGGATAGAGTGCCTGGTGTCACAGATCACAGCAACTTCAAACTCTTGAGCTCAGCAATCCTCTTGCCTCTGCCTCCCAAGTAGCTGGGATTATAGGTATCTTCAACAATGGCCAGCTTGTTTTTTCTATTTTTAGAGACGGGGTCTAGCTCTTGCTCAGGCTGGTCTTGAACTTCTGAGCTCAAGCAATCCACCCACCTCAGCCTCCCAGTGCTAGGATTACAGGCATGAGCCACCATGCCCTGCCTTTATATAGCACTTTTTAAAAAACATTTTAGTTGGTCTATAATCTTTGTAAGAAACAATTAAAACAATATTATCTGGCTTTCAAAAGCATGTGACCTGAAATAACATTTTGTTGCACAATTATCAAATGAGCAACTATTCCTTCATAATGAAAATAAGGCAGTTTGTAAAAATGTAAAAAACCCTCTTCATGACCCTCTGATCTCTCACACTCCATATATTTAATGACAATATACTGCTATTATGCCTTGTACAGATCAACATGAGAAGGAGAATCCAGAACTTTTGACATTTTATCTGTCAAGGAATATGTATGCATATCTCTGTGTGTGTGCAAATACATCCAACTATGTATGTATCAATTAAAACTATTATTATATGAGAATTTTTTTTAATTTGTTTTTTTTTCTCTTTTTTATTGTTGGGGATTCCTTGAGGGTACAATAAGCCAGGTTACACTGATTGCAATTGTTAGGTAAAGTCCCTCTTGCAATCATGTCTTGCCCCCATAAAGTGTGACATACACCAGGGCCCCACCCACATCCCTCCATCCCTCTTTCTGCTTTTCCTCCCCCCCCACAACCTTAATTGTCATTAATTGTCCTCATATCAAATTTGAGTACATAGGATTCATGCTTCTCCATTCTTGTGATGCTTTACTAAGAATAATGTCTTCCACTTCCATCCAGGTTTTTAATTTGAATGGGAAAGTTTAGAATAAAATGTATGTTTGGGTTTATACTATGAGAAGTTACAAGGAGCTTGACAATTATCAATTTAATTTGATCCACTGAAGGCAAGCCATATGACCTTACTTTTTTCTTCTGTTTCTCTCTCTCTCTCTCTCTGAATAAATTTACGACTATAAAATTGTTGTGCTATAATGAGTAGAGCTTACTGATTAACTTGAAAAAAATTATTGAGTAACTAAGCATAAATGATTAAATTGGCTGAGTTAGATTGATTCAATAACATTTTAAAAACCATGTGCCAAGATGATTAAAAACTCAAAATAACTTCTTAAAACACAAATTTATAGAATGGGTGTAATAGGACTATTAGACACAAAATTCAAAACATTGTGATCATTGAGTTTGCAAAGGACAAGTTTACTATAATTCAAACTATATTATCAGAAAAATTAAAAATGGCTTTAAACAAATGTTGTGTTCACTATTTCATTGACTGTCTCTCATCATTGGTTGGGTCCCCGATATTTATTAAAGAGGAGCATTAAAAAACAGCAAGTGTGGCTCCTTGAGTAGATGCAGAATCATGGTGGGGGTGGATAATAAACATATAATTACTAAATGATGTGGTAATGCCATGGTAGGGGTGTGTGTGAAGTGCTGGGGGACAATGGGCAGAGACAACAATTAATGCTCCAATGAGAAAATAAAGCAATTCATCTAACAATCAGTGCATACAATTCAATAAATAGAGCAAATAAATTACCCCAAGGCAATGCCACTTACTTCTAGACTTTTTAACAGGGGCACAAAGTACAGAAGATCTAGAAAATCAGAGAACATAGATTTAGAACAACATTTTTCTCTTAATCCAATTACTTGAGACAAGTTACTGAACTGCTTGGATGGGCTCCAAGAAAAGGGCTCTTCACCACGGCTGTTCCTCTATTACTAACCATGTTTCCATCTATGTAATCATAAAACATATTTTATCAGCTAGATACTATTTGCAGAGGTTTGAAAGAAGTCATAAATCCCTATATACATGGGGGGAAATGTCCAAAAATATATAAACACGATTCTGTGACAAATGGCCACCATAATCTGCTGTTTCCTTGTGATTATTATATGCGAAGTCAAAGAAGCATGAAACAGGACATGATTGCTGGAAACAAAAAATGAAATAGATGTTATGCTGATACTTTTTCTAAAAAACCAATCAATTGCTCTGATGTGGAGTGTCGGATCCTATTACACACTAAGTTCTTTCTGATAGAAACAAGGTAAAGATTTCAACCAGGTGTGTGGGCCTTTTTTCCCCATGAGGTGAGAGATAAGTGGGCATGGGCGATGAGGCCATCTCATTTTGAATACATCCTTTTAATCTCAGAAGTCATCTTAAGAGAACTCTCTAGGTGCATTAAAAGTAGAACTGAAGCTGTGGCAAGTAAGTGAATAAAAAAGAAGAACAAGTCAAGATTGTTTCACAAAGAATGGAATTCCTATCTGATGCAACTTCAGTCCTCTGGCTGCACCCCAGATGCATGAATGCTTCTGAGAAACAGCCAAATAGATATCTAGCGTGGGCAAGTCCGGAGGGAGGCAGAGATTCCCGTCAAGCCTCTCTCTGGCCACATCCAGGGCTTCCCTTTCAATGAGTTAATATAAACATCAAACCAAGTGCTGAATCAATGAATTCACCTACTTAATTTTGTAGTTAATTAGTGGAAGCTAGTCTGAAATTAAGTGCTTACCCTGCGGAATAGCCACACACACAGGCATACACACATACACACAACACCAAAGGCAATTGCAATGCAGAGAAGGGCTTGGCCAGATCCGGACAGTAGCGAAGAGAAATACATTTGGTAAGCACAATGACAAAGGTGACAAAGAAGGGCAAGAAGATGCAAAGAAAGGAAATAAGCCATCCAGAATGTCTGCGGATGGGAGCAAGGAAAATGCAGTTCCATTCTTCTTGGCAAAGGTCGCTCTTTTTACCTGCAAATAGTTCCTCAAATAGTTCTGCGAAATGTCTTAGACTCTTCTTATATAGCTAAAAGGAATATTAGAGAGCATCTAAATCAAAACCCTCATTTTACATGAAAGAGAAAGCTCCAAGAAAAGAAGCATTACCGTGCACAGAGTAGTATGGCCGGAGGGTAGCAGCATCTGCCCTGGAATGCTATCTTTGACAATGGTATTTAGCAGTGGGAAATAGCTATTAAAAAGATGCCACTGGGGAAGCCGCAATGACATGGACCCATATTCCCTATTTTATTTGTAAATACCTGCTTATAGTTTTTCTCACGGGCTCGAATTTGTATATCTTATGGCAATGTCCTATACCTGGAGTCCCCAACCTTTCTGGCACCAGGTACCAGTTACACAGAATACAATTTTTCAACAGGTGGGGGTGGTGGTGATGGAGATGGCTGGTGCGAAAAATACAGCTCAGTGCCTGACACTCAATTCCTGCTACATGACCCCATTCCTAAGTTTCATGGAAGACAATTTTTCTATGGACATGGAGGTGTCAGGTGGGGAACAGGGGAAGGGCAGGGTGGGCGAGGAGGCAGAGGTCTGCAGCCGCTTCTAACAGGCCACAGAGCAGTAGCTACCCGTGGCCTGAGGGTTAGCGATCACACTTCCAGATAGAGTATGGAAGTGAATAATGGACATGCTGTTACTTGTCAAAGACTTATCTTGCCAAGTAATGATATGGGAAAGGAATTTTTTAAATTATCATTTACTATCACAATCATTCACTTTTAAGGAAAGGACATTTTGTCCCCAATGAAATAACAAGAAAAAAATTGAGACTGTCTTTTAAATTATATAAGCATCTTGTGAAAAAATGTACTATACTTTGCTCCTTGCCCCTATTTCTTTTTGCAAGCTTATGGCCCCATGGTGGATTAGTTTTGGGAACCACTGCTACACACTGGAAAATATGCACACACAGGCAGGAGTTTCAAGACATGGAGGCTCCAACTTCATCATGTTTCTCATAACCATAACAAAATGGGAAGGTGTGTTGCGTGACCATAGACATGAAAGAACAGCAGCTTTGCCGTGGGTATAAATTTAACCCACAAAGGTGAGAAAAAAGAAAACAAAAACCATTTTGTAAACATCAGCATTTTCCTTGGGAAATCCTGAGGACACCACCCATTTCTGTACTATAGAGAAACAAAGGCAGATGGATCTCTGCAGAGCCAGCACAGTTGAGCCCACAGGGGCCACGCTTTGACTAGGGTGACCCTCATCTTTGCTAGCAAACAGATACGGGAAACCTAGGACTCGGAATTATTGCTCATTGAATAGCAACTCTCTCAAGAGATGCCATAGGAAATTCAGCAAAAGAGAGTTCCACACTGCTGAGTGGGCGCCCCTCACAGAGAAGGTTGCCTGGCCCCAAGTGGAATCTGTGGGGCTATCTATTAGAAAAGGCAATGAAAATCCATTTTTATTTTATTTTATTTTATTTTTTTATTAAATCATAGATGTATACAGTAATGTGATCATGGGCACCATACACTGGTTCTATAGACCGTTTGACACATTTTCATCACACTGGTTAACATGGCCTTCCTGGCATTTTCTTAGTTATTGTGTTAAGACATTTACATTCTACATTTACTAAGTTTCATACATACCCTTGTAAGATGCACTGCAGGTGTATTTTATTTACATTAAAAAAACTGTTTTTAAGATCAGCAGTTGGAAGCTTTGTTGTGAATGGGAACATTCTCTTCAAGCATGAAGCGTCCATTCAGCATCCACTGTGTCTAAGGCATGGAGGGACCCAGGGGCTCCCCTCAGTCTTCTCACTAGGTCAGGAAGCAGATAATAAGCACATAGAACAATAACCCAACAGGGTGGAATCCTGGAGATGAAATTCAGCCTGGCACACTCAAGAAGCCCAGAAGAGGAGGAGCTGAGACCCAGGGGCTGCTTGGAGGGCAGCCGCGTTCCAGGGCTGGCATTTACTTTATAGGTGAAGTGGGAGAGTAGCATGAAACTGATGTGGAAGACACATCACTGGTGATGAAGATGGAGAGAGGCCAATGGGGTGAAATTATAGTCATTTGGGCTTGATTAGTACTAATCCGAGGGCTACAATTCCGAGTTGGGTTAGGGAAGGGCACATTCTACAGACAATCAGAAGAAAGAAGCTTCTCTGTTTTGCCAGCCCCGAGGGACAGAAGGTAGTGGTTTAGATATTACAAAGTAGTAAAGAACACCAAGTATTTTATGTTTTTTAAAAAAATTTAGATTTGGTGTAAGAAGTCTTATATCAAAGTTGCTTTATATGCTTTGCATAGAAAGAGTTGGTTGAATTATGTAATGGGCAATAAAGAGAAAAATTCTCAGATGTCAAACTATGCCCTGAATTCATGGCATGTTGACCCCAATGCAGTTCCTTCCCCCGTATCTTGAATAGCAGAGAAAGGTAAGTGGCACATGTCTCTAGAAGGGGCTTCAGGAGAAGGCATGTGGAAATTTGGGACATGGAGATAAACTGGTTGGGATCGTGTGTGTGTGTGTGTGTGTGTGGTCAGCAGGTGAGCATGTCCTTGTGTCCAGGATTATGCAGTCACACCATGTTGTGCCTGCCTTCCCTGGTGTTGCAGTGCCTTTGTCATAAGCAAAATAAAGGGTGATATTCAGAAGGTGTAAGGAAACTGACTGGGGCCATTGCGCCTGATCTGGCCCAATGCCCAGAAGAACTGAAAATGGTAATTTCGTTTAGTGCCTTCTTGGAACAGGCAGCCATGACCATGTCCGCCTATACTGTTATATCTCCTTCTGCCTCTCCCACATACTGTTGTAGTGGGTAAAGAGTCAAGAGTTTTAAGAGCTCTGGATCAAGGGTCTAGTCACCTTCTCTGTTTGCAGAGAAGGATGTCTTCTGATGGTTGCCAATGAGTCATGAAACATGTGGTGCAGCCTCTGCAGCTAAGCTTGTGACAATTAGCCTGGTCACACCTTTAGGGAGGCCTGCCGACTCCAAATATCTGCACAGGTGTTCAAAGGTCAGTCACCAGGAACCATTGCAATATGAAATGTTTCTTCACTCTTTCTAACTTTAAACACATAAAGACTTTGTGGCTTACTTATAGTGAACCCAACTGGTTGATGTATTTTAAATAAATGGTGCAGGAAAAGCTTTATTTCCAGATATCCACAGTTGTGGCTGGGCAGCTATCCTCGCCAAACTAGAGGCTGACAAATACTATAAAAAGTTGTTAAAGCTAAGATCACAGAAAAGAAAAGGAGAAAAATAAAAAGCAATGATGTTAAAGAAAAGCGTCACAGGGCATTTATATGTATTATTAGTAGTAGCAGGAGAATTAAGTAGTCTCACGTGAAAGGCAGAACAGTAGAACAGAAAAGCCACTGGGTTGTCCAGAGGGTCAAAGTCAAGTTCTGCCATCTACTGGCTCTGTGGCATTGAGCCTATTTGAACTTCCTATTTCTCACCCTCCAAAAGGATATATATTTGCTTGGAGATTTTACCTCTTAAAAAGGTAAAATACTTAGAAGAATGCCTACACATAGTAATCACCCTATAATTGTTACCTATTACTGATATATTTACTTTTATTAATATAGTTGTCCTAAGTGTATAACTCATCACAATTCCCACCATTCAGCAATTGGTCAACACATGGTAGCCTTCTTCATTCTTTTAACTTTTCAGGAAAAACCTACTCCCCCAGCCATTTGCTTTCCAATAGCTTTTATGAGAAGCAGATCAACTTGGTTTGATTCTTTATGCCGAGTATGACACTACATTAAGTATGAATTAAGTTTCTATAGTGTTCCCAATATGAAATGCATAATACTAAGACTTCAAAAGATACAATTCCCAGTCTTAGAATGTGGCAAGCAGTCAAGTGCTCTGAACAGACCTTAACAAATACAGTTGTATCCAAGCCCAATGATTTCCTTCACCCTTCCTATGAAGAAGCAAAAGCGTTTGTACCACTTTGTCTGAATCACCATCCTCGGGCAGGCAGAGTGAAGAGGTCAGGGGTAGACTGTGCCACTGCTGAGACCTACGCAATGATAACTTAGATTAAAGATGGATAGAAGCACAGCCATGGCTGGTGCAGGTCACCCAGGAGTGTGTATGTTCCAGTTGAAAGGACCTCTACCATAAACTGTTATTGACTTTGGAGGATTCTTTTGTGCTTGTGTTTTCTCACTTCCAGAAAAGCCTGGAAACTCTTTTTCTGTTTTTTCTTTTTTTGTTGTTGTTGTTGTAGAGACTGAGTATCACTGTACCGCCCTCAGTAGAGTGCCGTGGCGTCACATGGCTCACAGTAACCTCTAACTCTTGGGCTTACGCGATTCTCTTGCCTCAGCCTCCCGAGCATCTGGGACTACAGGCGCCCGCCACAACGCCCGGCTAATTTTGTTGTTGCAGTTTGGCCGGAGCTGGGTTTGAAACCGCCACCCTCGGCATATGGGGCCGGCGCCCTACTCACTGAGCCACAGGCGCCACCCTGGAAACTCTTTTTCAAAACAAAATCCTGTTCCCTAAGAGATGAGAATAAAGTAAAAATAGCATGAATGCAACAAAGCTGCTTCACTCAAAACTTGATAGCTACAGTCCTATTAAAGCTCCATTGTCATATTTTAAAGATCTTGAAAAAATAATACTTCGTTTTATATGGAATCAGAAAAAACCTCAAATAGCCAAAACATTACTCAGCAATAAAAACACAGCAGGAGGAATCACGCTACCAGACCTGAGACTGTACTATAAATCGATAGTGATCAAAACAGCATGGTATTGGCACAAAAACAGAGAAGTAGATGTCTGGAACAGAATAGAGAACCAAGAAATGAATCCAGCTACTTACTGTTATTTGATCTTTGACAAGCCAATTAAAAACATTCAGTGGGGAAAAGATTCCATATTTAACAAATGGTGCCGGGTGAACTGGCTGGCAACTTGTAGAAGATTGAAACTGGACCCACACATTTCACCATTAACTAAGACAGACTCTTACTGGATAAAAGATTCAAACTTAAGGCATGAAAGTATAAAAATATTTGAAGAAAGTGCAGGGAAAACTCTTGAAGAAATCGGCCAGGGTGAATATTTTATGAGGAGGACTCCCCAGGCAATTGAAGCAGTATCAAAAATACACTACTGGGACCTGATCAAACTAAAAAGCTTCTGCACAGCCAAGAACATAGTGAGTAAAGCAAGCAGACAGCCCTCAGAATGGGGGAAAATATTTGCAGGTTATACCTCTGATAAAGGTCTAATAACCAGAATCCATAGAGAACTCAAACGTACTAGCAAGAAAAGAACACATGATCCCATCTCAGGGCGGGCAAGGGACTTGAAGAGAAATTTCTCTAAAGAAGACAGACTCACAATCTACAAACACCTGAAAAAAAGCTCATCATCCTTAATCATCAGAGAAATGCAAATCAAAACTACTTCGAGATATCACCTAACCCCAGTAAGAGTAGCCCACATAACAAAATCCCAAAACCAGACATGTTGGCGTGGAATATGGAGGAAAGGGCACACTTCTACACTGCTGGTGGGAATGCCCACTAATACGTTCCTTCTGTAAGGATGTTTGGAGAACACTTAGAGACCTAAAAATAGACCTGCCATTCGATCCTATAATTCCTTTACTAGGTTTATACCCAGAAGACCAAAGTCACAATATAACAAAGACATCTGTACCAGAATGTTTATTGCAGCCCAATTCATAATTGCTAAGTCATGGAAGAAGCCCAAGTGCCCATCGACCCACGAATGGACTAGCAAATTATGGTACATGTATACCATGGAATATTATGCAGCCTTAAAGAAAGACGGAGACTTTACCTCTTTCATGTTTACATGGATGGAGCTGGAACATATTCTTCTTAGCAAAGTATCTCAGGAATGGAAGAAAAAGTATCCAACATACTCAGCCCTACTATGAAGCTAAATTATAGCTTTCACATGAAGGCTATAACCCAACTATAGCACAAGACTATGAGGAAAGGGCCAAGGAAGGGGAAGGGAGGGGGGAGGTTATGGTGGAGAGAGAGTAACGGGTGGGGCCACACCTACGGTGCATCCTAGAATGGGTATAGGGGAAACTTACTAAAGGCAGAGTACAAATGTCTTCATACAATAAGAAAATGCCATGAAGGCTACATTGAACAGTTTGATGAGAATATTTCAGATTGTATTTTTTTTTTAGTGGAGAAAGAAGCACAATTTATTTAAAGTGAAGCATGGACTTTCCCAGAGATTAGGAAAGGGTCCCCCTTGCAAGTAAGAGGAGACACCACACAAAGGCAGCATACAAATTTAAGTATCTTATCTTAACCTCTCCTATAATTATCTACAAAGCTTTTCATTGGTCCCCTTTAGGTATTCTTGTTCACTTCTTATTGGTCACAGATTACCTCAGTTGCCACATGTGCCCATTTTCCTTCTTTATTTATTTATTTATTTATTTATTTATTTATTTTTATTAAATCATAGCAGTGTACATTAGTATGATCATTGTATATGAAACCAGCACAGTGTACCACTTGATTGAATGTACACAGCTATGATTTAACAATAAAATAAATAAATAAATAAATAATTGATAGCTACAGATTTGCAGGAAGAACAAAAACTCCTTAAATGGTTATTAAAACTTCAGTACCTGTGTTCAACATAGTATTACAGAGAAGCATAAACCAAATTAACCCTCATCGCATGTTATACTGCAAACACAGCAACTGCTCTTCCGTTCTTTGTCACCAGACCCAGGCAGGTAGGAATTTGTGGTTTCCTCTCTAGCACCTACCACCTGTTGTCTCTCAAGAGCTCCTGAATTTCATTTATGGATGCACTTAACCCTCAACTACATTCCCTTGAAGCCAGGGATGGTCTGCAAGTGGGCAAATGATGGAAGACCATCTGCTCTGTTGAGGTCTCAGGATGCTCTGTGGAAATGCTGAGACAAAACGCCATCTTCTTTTTTTGGTTGCTGGCTGAAGGAATGCAAATCAATGATGAGAATGGGCCATTCAGGAGGACTAAGCCAAGTACAGAGAAAATACAGCAGGAATTCCTGTGACTCTGTAAACATCTGGATCATATTATACCTGAACTCCATGTACTGCAGGACTTTTCAATTACAAGTATTGATTTTCTTTTTCTTAACTTATATTTATTCAAAATTTCCAATCTAAAGCATCATAACTTACATAGGTGCAAGAGATCAATCCCACACAAAAACTCCAAGATGAATGATTGAAAATCATCTCCCCAGAATAAATGCAAAAAAAAGTGTTTATTTCATTGATCTTATCAATTCTGCTTTCAAAGTACAGAGCTATGTGGAAAACATTAGGAATCTTACCATTTCAAATTCCAATATTGTTTTCCCTTTTTTATTCAACAATCTGCTCTTAATTACTTTTAACACCTTTCTTTCTGAAGGCTATGCCCAGTAATTATTTCACAATAATGTTGTAAGAAAATATCTCTTATATCTTTCCAAATAATAGCTTGAGCATTTTTTATGTGCCAAGCAGTCTGCTAAAAGCTTTACATGCATTTTATTGCAATGCAAATTCACCACAACCCTGTACTATAGTTATTCTCAGGTTGGAGATAAGAAAGTTGAGGTTTTGTGAGTAAATTACCCTGAACTGCAAATCTGAAAAGTGACAGGTCTCATGTCAGTCTGACTCATATGTCTATGCTTTTATATCAACCTTGTAGAACCGTAGGACGTTCTAAACAAGAGAACCACACTACCTGATACACACTTATACTCAGCACCGAGCAATTATTAGTATCCCCAATACTATGCCTTGGAAGATATAATTTCATTTTAAATCTTTACTATATGAATCTGAGAAAAAAGTAAAGAGCTCCTCCAAATCTGACATAGAAGTCCCTGATGACTTATTTGGCCCTGAACCATACCCACCCTCTCCTTCAGGTGAGTATCTAGGCATATTTGCAGAGAAGCCTCCATACAGCTTCAATGCCAGCCCAGGGAGAGAGGGGGAAGGTCTGGGTATCACAGCCACTGGCTGCCTCAAACCCATCATTGATGCTCAAAATTCATTATATTTCCTCTCTATAAACACCTATAGGATATGCTGGGCCTCATCCCTGGCTGGACTGAAAGCCCAGAGGAGTCTTACAATGAACAGTAGACAGAGAGTGACGGGGCTGGGGGCTTTAATACAGACAGAGCCTCTGTCCCTTTTTGGCTGCAGTGAACAGCAGAAGGGTTGGACCTGAAGTGATGGCGCTGTGCCGGCAAAGCACTTTGGCACATGCCGGGATATGAAAGGCTCTAATGAGACCCATTTCACAATTCACCGGCCACGTGCATTAAGCAGGCAAAGATTCCTTCCTAATATCCCTGCAATATATCCTAGGGCTCAGGTCTACACCAGGATCCCCCAGCAGCCCACCAAACCTGATCACCCTCTGTCCTTTCATTCCTCTTTCTTGGCAGTGAAGTTAGCTAAAGGAGAGGCAGAAGTCTAGCTTTAAAGAGACAGGAGGCTTTTCCAACTGCAGATCTCTCTCGGTCTACAGGAACCTTCCAGGGACCTGAAGTGCATGCTAATCCTTCCACTGGTGAAGAGATTGGGCTCCCTCATAGTAAAGCCATTGTTCTTTCTAATTGTCAGAGACTGCTGCTCCGCACTTGCCTGGAGCGATTCAATTAACATATCGCCACAACACCAACCTTTATAATATGTTCTGTGTCCTACCAACAAGGGAGAGCCCCAACTCTGCTTCCATCCACAGCTTCAGTCTAATTAGGTCTTTAATACATAAACAGACTGGGAGGGGTGGGGGACAGAAACCTGGGCAGAAGTGAACGTCTGACTCACTTTCTACCTAAAATCGACCTCTTGGAGTTGCAATTATTATTTTCTTTTTGTGATTAATAAGCAATGATTGAGGAAGTTGAGAACAAAAGAAAGGACAGAGGGAGGAGGAAGGGATGGGAAGGACTAAGGGTGAAGGAAACAGGGAGGGATGCAGAGAGGGTGAGGGGAAGAAAATGCTGTTTGCTGCTCTGGGGAATTGAAAAAAAAAAAAAAACATGTAACTTCTGCTAGAAACTATCACCATGGCAACATTCAAACAATACAGAGAAAGCCTTCCTAGCTCCCTACTTGCCTGCCTAAACACTACTGGGTAGATGCTAACTCTTTTACGATAGCTTCTGACTTTCTGCCTTTTCAGTTAGCAAAAATCAGAGTCCCCTGGATACCTCCCATGATGCACTTGAATTCATTCACCCACACACATGCTCTGGTTCCGATGAGGAGATTCTCCCTAGAGATCAGCTAACTGAGCTATCGGTATTCTCTCTGCCCAGATTAGAACAGCTCAGCTGGGGTGAGATCTCCCTCTCTCTCACTCTCATTTAACTTTGCAAAAATCAGCACACTTGGAGATCTGGCTCAGATTCAACTGTAAACCATTCAAGAGAGGCACATTTTTTCATTTTCCAGTATCAAAACCCTACCCAGAAACTCCATGTCTTCGTTATTGAAGTTCCCATCCTCATGACTGAGACACTGGTTCAAAGAAAACATGTCTGTTGCCCTAAAAATGAGTTCCTTAGTACTGCAGTTCTCAGCTAAACAAACAAACAACATACAAAATGATTAGCTGCAGGGACAAGAGGGTATCTAAGGAAACATCACAATCTACTTGTTCTAGGCAGGACCATATCTACAATAAAAGATGATCTAAATAATTAGGGTACTGTATTAGTCATCATAAGAAAAAGACCTCATCTTTTTAAAATCTGTGGACCCCTTCCATCTCCTTCCAGACCTACTTCAGCAACAGATAAACAATATAATAAGATGGTTGCATTTCCTATAATGACTTGGTAAAAATTGAGGAGATAAAACAAATGGGCCCCTCCCTCCCCAAGTACTGGTGTTTCAGCAGTTTATAGTATGGCAAGAACTGGGGAACAAAGTCATCACTGGCTTTTCTAAATAAATTTTCCCTTGTACTCCTTCCCAACTCTTCACGGTTTATCACAAGCGACCTGGGGGGAAGGAAATAGCTGCTTGATAAGTTCTGGGACTAAAACTTGTTGAAAGGATGAAAAGAAATAGATTTTAAAAGCACCATGAAGTATGACAATAAATGCTTTATCATCTACTATTACTATTATTAGGGAGTAATCATAGTAATCTCTAAACTAGAAAGAAATTATCTAAAGCTAGAAAAAGAGTCAGAAAGAGAACTTAAAACCTCAAATATCACAATTTAACATATTCAAGACATTTATCTTCAAAAATTGCAGAATAAAACTAAATCATGTAGCACTTTCCTTCCTCTAACCCAGTGTTTTCTGCTGTCCCTCAGAAAGAAAGGAGGAAAGTCCTTTCTGAATCCTGAAGTCCAAGTAATACATCTGTGAATGTCCACCAGGTCCCCACAAAGCCAGGTATTCGCATGCTGAGAAAAATGACTGTAGCTCATTATTATTATTTTTTTTTAATGATGGCTTTTAAGGATCTTTTTTCAACTTTTGTTTGCATTAGTTCACATATGGATGTTATTCAAATTCATAGTCTCTTTCTTAAGTCTTTCATGAGCAGGACAGCAAACTTCATGTGACTGTGAAGCTTGTGCAATGCACAACTCTACAGACCACCTGGATTTTTGTGAACAGTGATCTTTGTGAACAACATCAGTGAGGACTATGCAATACCAAACTTGTAACAAGCCTATTAGCAGTTATAACTTAAAGCATACAATTTGCACTAAAATATATTTATGGAACTATTTTTAAAAAAATGAGAACCTCAGAGGTGGCGCCTGTGGCTCAAAGGAGTAGGGCGCCAGCCCCATATGCCGGAGGTGGTGGGTTCAAACCCAGCCCTGGACAAAAAATGCAAAAATAAACAAAAAAAGAGAACCTCGGGGAGAGCAATTAACAATATTTTGAAAAGCCAACTGGAAATCCTAGTGTACTCACACACTTGCATAAGGCAGTTAAAGCCCCTTTCCTTTTGACTCAATTTATAATAAATCATAGTAACAAAGTTCATCTAGTACATTTCAAAAAGAAAAGTGATGACTGGAAAGTATATGTTTTGTATTGGTAAAAATGGAGAAATGAATTGTAATTATTTATTAAGCAAAGTAGTTGTGGGATATGGGAGGAAAAACAATAAAAGTTTATCTTGATGGTAAAGGTATTGGAAAATAATGGCCTACATCATGAACTACATTGGAGGAATCTTTTCATCCCGAAGATGTTTCCATCTACTCATTCATGGGATCTACCAAAATGTATTGAAAATTTCCGTGTACTATACTAGGTAGATGTCCAAATTGACACGATGAATAAAACGATGTCCATATCGTAAAATAAGTCACAATCTAGCACAATCCAACTAAGCAGATATGCTGTAACAAAGCTAAGAGGTATCCCAGATGTCTGAACAAAATGTTCATAAACAAGGCACTGGAGCCTCAGTGGGCCCAGAGGACCGAAAGACAACTTTTCCAGAGAAAGTAACTCGGCCTCAGACTTGACATAGGAGTATTTCTAGGCAAATGGAGCAGCTCTCACAAGGTTGGGGCCAAAACTACCCTGGCATATTTCCAGAGGAAAGAAACACTACTATGGCAGGCAGATGCAAGAGGGCGCAAATAAGCTGGCCAGACCACACTTCCCAGAGAAAAGTCTAGATTTTAGTCTATAAATATATTTCTAGGATATAGAGAAGAGGGTGTTCCGCCTTACTTCTTGGGATACTTCTTTTTTTTTTTTTATTGTTAAATCATAGCTGTGTACATTAGTGCAATCGCCTGTACCCAGTCTAGGATGCACCATAGTTCTTGGGATACTTCTAAAGGAAGAATAACTAATGGACTACACTGAAGAAAAGTTGGCGTTCTCAGAAAAACTAGTTAGAGATAATTGAGGAAAGACACTGTAGCCTGGACTGAGGGACCAGCAGGACAGACAAAAGCTGACTTTAAGACAGTGAGTAGATGAGATCTGATGACTGCGTGGCTAGGAGGGAGGTTAAAGAGACATTCCTATTAGTTAAAATTATAAATATATAGGTCCCTGGAGGGAAAGTACTCAGTTACAGTTGATGTATTAATTTTGCAAGGCCTGCAAAGCCAGGGAAGTGGGATCTTTCCAGCAATGAACATTTTTTGCATACAGCCGACTAAGATGTGAGTCTCATCTCACAAAACGAACCTGACTGACATCTCTCAGCAATGCAGAGAGATTGGGAATAGAAAAGATTCAAAGAAGAAGCCCTCACCATTTAAGGATCAGAGCAGCAAGATGAGAGGAGAATGACCGTCAGACAAATAAAGGGAGTGATCAACGGGCAGTGCCCCAAACCCTTGGAAGCATTTCTGGAAGCCAGAGGCAGATACTGACATCAAGTGCTACAGAGACATTTTACATGAAAAGAACTAAATCAGGTGTTGGCTGCCCAACATTAGGAATCCATCTGGTTTATAGGATATTGTATTAAACCCCAAATGTATTACTAGAATTGAATTTCTCATATAATTGTAAATTCCTAGAATATCTTATAGCATCTTGCAAAGGTCCATTGGATATGTTCAGTGAGTTAGGACAATTTTTCCTAAGTCTTTCATAGAAGTTGTTGCTTCCTTTCTTAAAGTCACACTTAGATATTATTGAAAACCATATTGAAAAATATGCAAGGCATATGTGAACTAAGCTACTGAAGAGCTTTCATTTTAGGAACTAGGAAGAAGGGAAACCATAGACATCTCAATTACAAGTAAAATATTCAGATTGAGTACCTGGTTATACAACAGCAAACTGCTACCAGATCAAGAAGTTTGAGTTTATTGACTCTAATTTGGGGTTCTGAAGTCAAGAGATACCTACCTTCTATTTCCGGCTTCACCATTTAGTTGCTATATAACCTAAGACAAATTGCTTAGTTTCTTTGCATTTCAGTTCACTAAGTGAGGATTTAGGAGAAAAACACATGTTCTGTTGTCAGTACAGTGCCTGGTGCATATCAAATGCTCAATAACTGACAATTACTACTGTTATTATTACATTACATAGTCCCCCCCTTTTCTCAGGAGATATGGTTCAAGACCCTCAGTGGATGCATGAAACTGCCCGTACATAAAACCAAATCTTACATGTACCATGCATAGCATATTCTTATACAGACATGCCTATGATAGCTAAATTTATGAATTAGGCACATTAAGAGATTAACAATATTTAATAATAAAATGGAACAATTATAATAATATATTATAATAAAAACTATGTGAATGGCATGCACTCATATTCATCTATTTTTTGATTGCACAATTGACCACAGGTAACTGACATCACAAGAAGCTTAAACCACAGATAATGGGAGACGACTGTTTCCCTGTAACCCCCACAATGTTAAAAGCTTCCATATGCATCAAAGGCTGGCATGAGGCTGTTCCAAAGTTTAAATAAAAGTATATTAACCTTCCTGAAGTTTTTCAGCATTTTCAGACTTTATTATGAATTTAATCAACATTGGAAAACATTATCAAAACTAATCTTTTACCAACTTTGATAATAAAGTGGAGAAAAAATCCTTCATTTCCGTACTCAGTTAATGGAAAGGAAAATATCCACAGCCTATTTAAATTTAAATGTTCACATTTTTATATAAAGTAACCACAGATTAAAAAGAAGAGAAAATCAGCTAGCAGTTATTGAATGCCAATCATTTCCCAAATACTTGAACATCTTAATGATCCTAAATAACTGCAAAAAACAAAACAAAACAAAACAAAACAAAAACTACACTTTTACAGTTAAGGAAACTGAGGCTTACTTAGCAAAGTTAATTGGCCAATTTAGGATCCTCCAGCTAACAGGTGGTGAAACAGAGTTGTCATCTATTCCAAATCCGTATTTCTCCTCAAACCATCTGGGCACATCCTTCACCTTGTTACCCACATACCTGTTGCTTTAGTACTGATTCCACCTTTCTCATAGAATACTATGAGGTTATTCTCCACATTTAAATAACTAGTGTCTGAGATCTGGGATTATATATTTTTAATTTTCAGGAATCCAGAATTCCTACCCTGTTTTCCCCAAAATAAGACATCCTCCGAAAATAAGACCTACTTACATGAAAGATAAAACGTCCCCTGAAAATAAGACCTAGTGCATCTTTGGAAGCACACCTTAAAATAAGACACTGTCTTATTTTTGGGAAAACAGGGTAGGTAGTTAATTATGAACTCAGAAACCTAAAATCTTAGTGATTAAAGCAACCATGATTTTTACGTTTATCTGACAGAGGAGATTTTAAGACCTGGAGGGGTAAGGTGACTTGTAAAAAAGGTCACATTTCATTCATGACAATTCCAAGAATAAGAAAACCATACTGTATCATCTAATTTTCATACCTCAGATTTTCTAACATAAGAAAACCATTCATTGTTGCTCTGTGTGTGTGTAGAGTATACCCACTGGTGTTTCTCATCAAGCTTCTGTAGATTCCTGAAGGCCAGGCTTCTTGTGGATGCCTGCAGGTGTATGCATGCACACAGGTTTTTGTATGCATTTGAGTCCTTTAGAGGGGTTGTTTCTTAGACTAAGTTTGGTTGGTTATTCAAGGAATAATTATTGTGTGCATACTATTTGTCAGATAGTCTTTTAAGGTGCTAAGGACAGACCAGAGAACAGAATAAAGTCCTTCCTCTCAGAGAATGTGACAAGCATATTATCTAAGCCACAAGATCTGCCTACCCAAATGTCAACTGTCAAAATTCAATTTCTCCAGAGAAATTATTTTGAAGAAATGAAAGATGTAAAGATTTTTGATCCCTTAAGGAGCCTTCTAAGACACCATTTATAAATCATTAATTTTTTTATGCCTGTCTTATGAAGTACTTGACAAGCTAAGCAAAGTTTCCATGGACACAAAAGTAGACTTCCCACAATTCGCAAAGTATGATTTTCACTGGATTAATGGCATTCATCCAAGCACTTCTGAATGTGTTTTAAAACTGTAGGATCTTATCCCAAATGGTCCTATCTACTTCTGTGATACTCCAACTCTAATCCTGCTCACGGGTTTCCCTTTTTCATCCATGTCAATATGAACTTAGATTAACATCTTCCTGCCCATGGGGACCACATCTCTTTCTTGCAAACCATGCATTACCTAAACTAAAATGATCAATGTAAATGTGCATTTATCGAACGCTTGCTGTGCATGACAAATGCCATCTGATTTTGTCCTCCTGGCAGTCAGTTCCATGCAGTTGCTATTACCTCTTTTTGACAGGGAAGCAAACAGACTCAGAGAGCTTAAATGGTGCACGGAACACAAATGACCTAGTGGCAAGCTGAGTATTTGAATTTAATTGGGATGCTAGAGTCCAAGTTTTACCTGATTTCTTAGATACCTTTTAGAAAGTATGCAAAACGGTAAAATTTATCACATAGTGAGTATGTCCATTGATCATTTCCATCTTTTCTCAAGACCAGTCAAAATGGTTAACTTTAAAATGCTTTTCCAAGACGGATAAAGATTTCAAGTTGCTTTCATTGAAAAGAAACAGTATAAAAATCCAGTGCACATCTACCTCCCAAGCCTGACTGGACTATTATCATCCACAGATATGACAACAAGAATATTTACAATAAGACTCTTCTTCCTTAAAGAGAAAACAGGTCCCTGGAAGCATATTGAGGAAATGCATAAAGCACAGGGCTGCTAGTGTAGAGAATAAAATTATAAGCAAGAACCACGACTGGATGCCTTGGAAAACCACTGGTGAGTTGGTCTGCACATGGAAACTATGACGTGTATGCCTGCATTAAATCTTCTTGATCCCGTACATTCTTTTGGGTCTGTAGCTTATCACAAAGAAAGATAGGGTTTAACTAATGAAGGGTTCCTTTTCACTAGGAAGACTGTGTATGCAAATTGTGGTCTTCGGGGCCTCAATATTAGTAGTGAAATTTTATACCATCTAATTTCGATTATATAACTCCATAGACATTTGCTCTACTTTGTGCATTCCAGGTCCAGACTATGTATTAATAATGTGTAGCTTAAATGATACATTTAAAATATAAGGACTATCTCCTGCAACTTCTAGACCCAAAGCACACACATTAATAGCATGATTTCCCTCTAAAATTGCAATAATTGTTATTTTTGCTGAGATTCATTTCTTCTATACCTTTAGAAGAAAATCATGATTTATAGTTTCTCATCCAAGGAAACATTTTATATCTCAAATAATATACTGAGCCAATCTGTCCAGATGGAACCTCAAAAGAGGAAGCTAGCAACTACTGTAAGGTATATCATCCCTAGTTTCTAAGTACAGTCACTAGAACTGCCAAAGAGTTTGGCCAGACTGTTATTCATTGTCAGGAAGTTAATTCAAATTAATCCAAGAATAATCATAACAAGCAGCCATCCTTAGGGGGTCTGTTATGCCTGAAGCTTTGAATAACATTACTTATCATTCACAGAACAATTCAACAAATTAGATATTACCATTCTCATCCCAAAGATGAGACAATTGAGAGGCAAAGAAATTAAAGGTATTGCTCACAGGGCACAGCTATGACAGTAAGGAGGAAGAGATTTGAAAAGGTAACTTCAAAACTTATAGACCCCAGCAGCTTTCTGGGCAAGCGGTCTTGAGCAGATTCTGGTACACAACTACCTCCTCACAAATGCTAATCAAGGGGAGGGGGCTAACTTCAGCCCTGAAATCAACTGATAAGTTTCTAGCTCCATCCCTGCCATAATTCTTTCATCAGTCCATGAAGAACTTGACCAAAATTCAGGACCAACTCTGCCTGCAAAACCAGAAGAGCTAACCCCCAAGCTGGGTCATGAGTTTCAAACTGCAGAGCTGGTGAAATGATTCACCAGCATAAAAAATGATGACATCTTTCAATGCCCCATCATCTCCAGATTTAAGTGGAGGTGGGTGGAAGGACACATTTCAGCCCACAATTCTAAACCAATTCTCTCTCTGCGTGTGTTTCTCTTTTCTTTCCTTCCTCCCTCTCAGGAAAGTTTGCATGTGTATATAAATAAGTATAGAAGTTAGAGGGAGGGGATGACACTGTCACAAGAGACACATACTTTGAGGTCTAATCACAGTAACACTGAAGACATTTGGATGTCAAAAAATACATAAAGAAAAAGAAAAACAAGAACAAAAATAAGACCTCCCCCAACTGGCAGACCCAACCTAACTAGAAAGCTAGGTTTCCAATGTGAAGCCCAGAGCTATGAAGTAAAAAGCATCATTGTACATTTTGTACATTTTTCCCCTTCTTACTTTTTTTGTTAGTTTTGCTAAGTTCCTGAACAGGAACTAAATATGTCCTTCAATGACCACAAATGGTGACTAAACTCTGATCATGTAAAGCAAAACAAAGAAGCCGACACACAAACACACACACAAAAAACACGGAAGAGAATTATGATAATATATGCAGAAGTCTGCTAGGAGCTCCAGGAGGGCAACAACATCCTGCACAATTATTTTCATAGGTTGTTAAATGTATTGGCTGATTTGTGTCCCAACAGGAAACATGTGCCCAGAAAAATAAATTAGAGAAGTGCTCAGCTGTAGGCTAGTTTAGTTAAGGAATAATGAAAAAGATAAGAATAGATGATGTGGGTGAAAAGAACAGACTCAGATGCTTTTAGCTGGGAGTTTCTGGTTTCTATTATCACCTCTGGAATATAAATCTAACTCCACGGTGCATTAATGACTCTCTGGGGACCACCGCTCATGGGATTAAATGTGGCTAACACCAAGACAGGGCCCAGGGGTTTAGTGCCTTTCATCTCCTTGGAATATGCCAGAGGGTGGATTTTTTTCAAAAATAGTATTAAAGCCAGGGTAATTTGAACTATGCCATGAAACGAAGAAAGGAAAAAGGGAGCAAGAGAGGAAGCAGGGAAGGGGAGAAAAGGAATGTTGGAGTTTTCATCCCTTGAGGGCTACTCGGGCAGGAGTTTATTTCAAGCCCTGGGGACCAATGTATCTTCCTCTCAGTCTTCTTGATAAAAATGGCAGCTTAGGGACAGAAGTAGCCATGTAAGGCTATGTACGGCTGATACCCGTCCACTTTGGATCCAGAACTGACCTGTGTCTGCTGTTTGGGGGCCTGTGTGAATCACCTGTCTTATTCTGTTTGGCTGTTCATCAAAGAGTTATAGGTGCTCCAGGCCTTGGTGTCTTGGGTGATTGGCATGAGATTTCTGAGGAGTGTGCTGGCTCTAAAGTTGTATGAGTCTATGATTCTGAGACAAGGCCCCAGAGAGAAGTAGGGAAGGGTGAGAGGGAGAGTTGTGCTTAAAAGCCCAGTTTCAGGACTCTGGTGCTGTGGGGGAGGAGGAGGGGACCCCACAGGCTCTCAGGCTCTCTAAGCATTTTCCACCTCCTCTTTCATGTTTCTATATTGGCCTCTTTTTCACAAGACAAAGGAGGCTTGTGAGAAGCTTTGGTGCTTAACATAAAAACCTGCCCTTCCACTTCTTTTTCTGAGTTACCACAGAGCACTAGATTTCTGTCTTTTCCTCCAGAGCTGTGTCCTGGTTAATGTTAGGAAGGTTTCTGGCAAAACCTACGTCAACTCCCATGGCCCTTTACCATCTCTGCACAGCTTCTGTTATCCAGAGAAGTCCTTCATTAGGAGGGGGTGGGGTTGAAGAGAAGTAGGTTCCTCCTTGTTTCATTTCTTAGCCCTGGTGAGAACTCAGGTCATCTGAAGACCACCTTTGGGCATGTGTATGTGTGCAAGAGAGATGGTGAGAAGTGCAGTCACCTCTCTCCACCAGCTTCCTCCCCCATACCCACCCACCAGCCAGAAGCCACCCTTCCCATGCTTGGTTTAGTATCATATTTTTGTGTTAATACATTCTGTCACTCTGCAATGTCATGTTGAATAATGAAATTTAAATTGAGTCCCTTCGATTTCCAATAGCCAAACATTTGTGCATCTAATTCCAGGGCTGCCACACAACTTAAATGCATTCTAGACTGTCAATCACCTGGCACCATCATCCGGTACTGCAGCAGCTTTCTTAGGGACATTTTTTCTCCCTGGTGAACGTTTGCAAAAGATGTTTGCCTAGGATGCAGACAGGCTGCCTCCACAGAGCAAACCAGTTCATCAGTTGAGCACAGCCTGTTGGAGCAAACGCATGGGCCACCCTCTCTCCCTTGTTTTCTGGGCCCTTCATAACCAGGTCTTTAGGATAAAGAGACCAAGAACATCAAATTAATGGACATTTTCTTTACCAATAAGTAAGAAAATAAGGGTCACTCACTGTATTTCAGACTGATCACAGCAACATCCAGATGGAAATCCAGGTGGTAAAGAACAAGAGAAAATGCATGATCTTGACACCAAAAAAAAAAAAAAAAAAGGTTGATGAAGAAAAATCCAACTGCAATTATCCTTCAATTTCAGTCAACACAGGCACAAATCCAACTGTGCTCTGCTGCTTTGGCTCCCCCAATCCATGCTTCATCCTGCCGCGGTCAACTTTTCTTCTCTGACATTTCTTTGCAGATATATTATTAATTTCCTCTCCTCTTGTGGGAAATTCAAAAAGAAAACACCACCGTATCAGGTCTTTACTTTCCTAAAAAAGCCCCAAACTTTTCATTCCAAAAATATCTCCTTGGCTTACTTTCTCCTTTATGGAGAATACACGGACATACTTTTTCTTTGTGGATCCTGGGTTCTCCATTTCCAACCATCCTTTTGGGGGAAGGGGGCAGCTGTTTGAATATTATTTATTTATGTCAGAACACACCGACCCCCGCGGGTCTAACACTGGTTTATTTCATTTTTTAAAGGTTCCCCGTGTGCACATATACACATTTGTTTTCAGATCCAGGTCTCGCAAGAAAAAGCTTCGTTCCTCCTCCTTTAGAGCAGTTTATCCACCGCATTCGGCTCCGAGAGAAAGCTGCGTCCCGCATCCTTCGTGTTTGCAAGGCACCCGACAGCCACCGCCACCAAAAAAGTCTCCTTTTTACATGGTCAGTTCCTCTCCCCAGCCTCCCCTTCAAAGAATTTGGGGATCAACTCCCCCCGCTCGCCACCCTTCCGGCCGGCCCCTTCGCCAAAGACGATCTGATTAGATTTCTCATCACAACCCAGTGCGCAATTGGATTTTTTATTTCAGCCACCAGGCCAGCCACCTTCCCCTCTAAACTCCCGTTATATCCCGTCTCCTTCCCTCCACCGCCTCTGCAATTTCATAATCTCACGTTAAATGGAGTGCGGGGGGCCGGGGCGGGGGCGGCGGCGGAGGCAGTGGAGGAAAATTTCAAGGCTCCGTCAGCTGTCAAGAAGAAACCCATTCCTCCCCACCCCGATACTTTTTCTTTCTTTTCTTTTTTTTTTTTCAAGGCTTGGGGTAGCTTTCGCAGCCCCTGCCCCCGCCCCCACCCCGGCACCCGATCTGGATCCTCCAGGTGTCGCAGAACTCCGAGATCAGGGCCGGGATCGCGGGGGAGACGCGCGGCGCGGTTCCTCGCCGGTGGCCCCCGCCGGCCCCCGGGTCCCCTTCTCCATCAGCGGGGGACACCGCGGCGACGGAAGTTCAGACTGGGCTTTTATTTCACATGGAGAGGACAAGCGATGGACTGACGGGGTATTAGGCAAATTAAAAAAAGGGGGGGGGAAGCAGAAGGAAAAAATAAAATTATAATAATAAAAAAAGAACGAAGGGGTTAAAAAATTCCTAATCGCTGGCTCTTCTCATTCTTCTCAAATGGAACTGCAGCTCTGATCTCATTCCCAGCTGCGCTGGGCACATCTCGGAGCCACAAGTTGGTTCTTCTTGGCGCAGAGCTCCGCGCCGCCGGCTAGTTCTTGGCCCGGAGACGCGTCCTCGGAGCGCAGGGGCTGCGCGCCGCCCTTAGCGCCATCTCCCCGGCTCGTGGCAGAAGCCCCAGTCCCCTTCCATCCGCACTTCGGCTGCAACTCTCTTCCTCCCACTCCTTCGCTTTCTCCTCCTTTCCCCCCAAATTAATAAATGCGCTCCCTGCGCGGTCGGCAGCTACTTCCAGTCTAGGCTTTCTTTCGACCAATGCCACTTCCTGACGTTTAGGGTCCTAGCTTCCAAAAGCTCCTTTCGGACTGCAGTCCCCTTCCCTCCCCTGCCCCTCTTGCCTTCCTCTTTTCCTTTCCCTTTCTCTGCTTGTGATCAGTAAAATACAATTACCCAATTACCTCCCATCATCTTAGCACTGATTGGTCAATTGCATTAACACTTGAAGTCAGGGAAGAGGGGATTGGAGCCTCTGAGGCGTGGCACTGCTGCCACCTAGAGGGCAGAATCGGAACGGCTGCGCGTCAAAGCAGCCCCCACGCTAGGAGGTTAGTAATAGGCAAAGAAACGCGGGCTGTGTGGGAGTTGTCAGTTTTTTTCGAAAAGCCTGCCTGTTTTCATCCAGAAATTGAGGAGTTTTGAGCTACTAAAGGGAAGATACTGAAATAAAATCACCACTAGGGTTCAAAATTATCACCAAACACACAAAGCTGTTGCTTTCAAATTGCAGGGTGAGAGCCTATTCCCTAGCCAACCGAACAGGCTGGTCCCAAGTGAGGATTAACAGGATGCTATTACTTAGAAAAGGCTCACCACAAACAATCAGGAGTTGCTCAAAAGCTACTGGCGAGGGAGCCTGTAGTGCAGCAGCATAATCTCACGGAGGAAGCAACTGTAAAGGCGAGATAGTAGCCTTCAGCCTTTGCAGTGTTACAGTAAATTGGCCTGTTCGGTTTGTACACGACATCCAGGACAGCTTGACAACTCAATTCCAAAACCCTCTGCTCCGGATGTGGGCTTCTCCATCAACTTACGTTAGGAAAGCGGTTGGCACATTTCAGCTTCACTGGGTCCTCTTCAAAAGAGGGGCCAGACTCACCAAATAACGCTATTAATAGTCTTTATATTGCTTTCTTTCTCTATAATTATCATAAGGCCTTTTCTGTAAGCTGTAGATATTCATTCTATGTCATTAGGTATGTGACCTTGCCTTATGAAATGGACACAATTAGGAATGACAATTCAAAAAATAACACTTTTTTTTTGGCGAGGAAGAGTGTTAATGTGTGTGGTAAGTGTCCTGTCAGTCATGATCTTTGGCTGATTTTATTTATTTATCTATTTATTTATTTATTTTTAGAGGCAGAGTTTCACTTTGTTGCCCTCAGTAGAGTGCAGTTCTGTCCCAGCTCACAGCAACCTCCAGCTCTTGGGCTTAGGTGATTCTCTTGCCTCAGCCTCCCGAGTAGTTGGGACTACCAGCCCCTGCCACAACGCCCGGCTATTTTTTTTTTTTGTTGTTGCAGTTTGGCCAGGGCCCGGTTTGAACCCGCCACTCTCAGTATATGGAGCTGGCACCCTACTTACTGAGCCACAGGCACTGCCTGCTGATTTTATTTTTGAGAAATCAAAGTATATTATTAGTATAAAAACAATTTTAAATAAAGTAAATGATAATGAAAAGCTTCATCAGACAAAAAAAAGAAGAAAAGTTTTACAAAGGGAATGTTAGGGGCTTATCTAAGTTTACACTACATGTTCGTTTTTTCCCTTCCCTGTTTCTTTTATAGAACATGGATATTTCCTTGCTTAGAGTTAAACAAAAATTACATATATAAATTTCTTTGGGTTCTGAGAATTTGCTGTAATGTGGAACTCAAATGTCAGCACTTTCAAGCAGAAAGACCTTTCCTACCTAACACATGAATTGTGATTCATTGTAATTTCTCCACCTTTTTGGAGAACTTTGAAGTTATAAATTATATCAGAATGTGAATTTGTTGAGAGTTAATAGCATTGTTTTTATTTTTTAAATGAATGCTGTATTAATTGTTTCAAAGCACTAGTGAGCAGTTGACTATAACTTTGTGTTCTGAAGCTCTTCCATTCATATGTCAATTATAGTTTGTCCACTGATAAACCATTAAACAGTACTTTCAGAGGAGTCTATATTTTGGTTCTGAAGTAAGCCAAAAGCCATTTAAAGTGAAAATATTCCTTCTAGGGACTTTGACAGCAAGGGAAAGGCTTGTTTTTGATTTGTTTTTCAAAGATGATTATTAGCTATCTCCCAGACATCTTGAATGCCTTTCAGAATGAATCTGTTGATCTATTAAGCAAAGAATCAGGGAAGAATAAGTGCTATTTAGCCAAAAGGAAAAAAGGAAAGGTTTGCCATTCTTGTATACCTTCCCATTCAACAGCTGTTAAAAGATGTGGGTATCTTTGCCCTCATCTGCTATACATTCACGGTATGTGACCTTGAATTAGTCATTTCACTTTCATTTTTAGATTCAACCAGTAATTATTGAGTATTTGCAGCATGGCCTTTTGCTATACTTTTTTAGTATAAGGTAGTACACATTACCTTATTTAATCCTCAAAACAACCTCCTGAGTGATTTTGAAGATGGGGAAAGTGAAACTTAAAGTCATATACTTAGTAAATGACATAGCCAAACTTTGAACCCAGATCTCTTCAATTTCAGTTCTGGATTTGGTTTCAGCTGGTTTTGCTGTAACATCCAGGTTTTGGTAACATGAGGAACACCTCCACGAGTGTATAGGCTGTCATTATTAGCCCTGAATTCTAGAGGTAAAATTGAGACCCTTTGATGGGATAGTGTTGCCACTTCTATCCCTGAAGAACCTTACTTAAAGAGAATTGAAATTGTAGCAAACAAGCTATCACAAAAATATACATGCAAACTAAATTGTTGTTAATAACAAATAACAACATAAGTATAGATATTTATGGAGAAGAGGTGTCTGGCTAATGTCAATAATGACAGAAAATATGTTCAAGTAAAATTTTTCATAAATGCTCTTTTAAAGGAAATGACATCACATCATCACACTCCCTTTTAGCCTACCTTGTTACCCCAACTAGTTATCAAAAGCAGAATGTCACTGAAATTAGATGACTTGTGACAACATGGGGCCCAGTGCTAACCCATAGCCTTGTCTTATGGACATACAGAGTTCTGTGTTTGTTCTCTGATTTGTGGACATTTTGGATGGTGAAACAAAACCATCATGTCATTTCACTGTGTCTTGGTGACTCTACCAAGTGTAATCTTTAGCAAACAGCAAGGGACAGCATCTTGTAATCAGAAATACAAAATACCAAGTCGGATGAATTCAGTAACTTTGCTTAAAAATAAAGGAAACGTGAATGTCTATTGTGTTTATTAATTGGATTTAACAGGCTTTAGGCTACTCTACTGAAGCACAATACATACTTACAGCCTGAGTCTTTATTCTGTATTATAAATCCTGGGAATAGATGTTTCTTTTTCACTTTCAGTACTATTAAACAGGGACCAGAATATTCTCTGAGATAATTGTATCAAGCTTGCCTCCATAGTCACACATAATGACATGTAAATTAACTTCATTAAACCATCTTCTATTTTGAAAATTACTTTGATGTTAAAATATCATACGTAATGGGAGTTTAGTACATTAGTTATGCTAGACAGTATTACATAGATGCTGCATTTCAGAACTGGAATACATCCTAACAATAACCTACAAAGTATTCTTTCTTCATTGAAATATAGATGAGGATCCTAAAGTCCAAGCAGATCTGCAAATTTCCTCATTTTTTTAAAAGTGCCTTCTCTATGCTGGCTAACCCTCTACTCAGCCTCATATGGTTTTACTTTCCTGTGTTCTTATAGGCTTAAAATTTTGTATTAAAAACTGGCATTTAATTAGAGGTTATAAGTACCAAGCATCGTTCTAAGTATGTTATATATTTTAGCTTATGCAATCCTTCCAATAATCTTATGAAGTGGGTATGATTAAAATTGCATTTTATAGATAATAAAATTAGAGTTGAAGTTCAATAAAAGCACCCAGCTAAGAAGTGACAGAGGCAAGATTTTAACTTGGGTTATTTCATTTCAGGGATTGTACTCCAAGCAAATATTTCCTATTATAATTTACTGTGCTGGATGGAAGTGATTTGCTCATGTCTTGAGTCCCCCTGCACCATGACTGATTTCACAAGAGTACTGTTTTATTTCCAATGCTTTGCATGTTGTTGAGTGAATAAATATCTAAGATTATGACATTAGGAAATGGAAAGACTTGCATTGTTTTTGTGTGACTCTATATGTTTTTTACTGTAGTATAAAAAAAATCCTACAAAGATGAGATCTTGATTGCAATTATTAAAATAGTAAACCAAAAAGAAGATTCAACCAAATAAGGTGATTTCTTCAGAGAATTATAACTTCTGAATCAGTTAGCAATCGATGCGTAATAAACCATCCCAAAATTTGGAGGCTGAAAACATCTATCATTAATTATGTCTCATAATTTCAAATGCCAGCGACTGGTGATGTGGCCCTTCTGGTCTTGGCTGGGTTCACAGTTTGCTGATCTACAGTGGTCTCAGCTGGGGTCACTGCCACGAGGGGCACTACCCTGTGTGTGTCTATCTCTCTTCATTTGTCTCAAGTATAAGGCAGAAGTTCAAGAAGGCAGGCGGAAAGACACGAATACGTTTTCAAACTTTAATGCAAATCAAATCTGTTAACTTCCCATGGGCCAAAGCAAATCACTCGGTTGAGCCCATTGTCAAGGCATGGGGCAGGTTATCTTACTCCCAAGGGGAGGCCACTGCAAACCTTACACAACAAAAGAGAGTGAAGAATCAGAGTGAGCACTGACATCAACCACAACCTCTCTTGCCTTATAAATAATGACGTTCCTTAGTGATGACTGAAGTGTGCTGAAAAGGAAACTATCCATGTTAGGGGCCATTCAGTCATTGATGACAAGATATCTAGGAATCGCCCATCATGAGCCAGGTACTCTAGAAATTATTAATTCCTCCGTTACCTCCACTTTCCTGATGACATCTATGGATACTATGTCAGGAATGGTTCACAGATGTGCACCAAAAAGAATGTACCCCATGTTTTTTATTACTTTTTACTGAGACCATTCCTAGCTTCCTCTGTGGACTCTTTGCCACTATTTTTTCTTCCTGTGCATTCTATTCTTTCTTTAGTACCATTTAGCATGTGAAAAAAGAAGTGGATGAGGGTGGTGCCTGTGGCTCAGTGAGTAGGGTGCTGGCCCCATATACTGAGGGTGGTGAGTTCAAACCCAACCCTGGCCAAACTGCAACAATAAAAAAATTAAAAAAAAAAAAGTGGATGAGAAAGTTTAGAGGAAGAAACAAAGGGAAAATCTGTTCCATATGTAGAGTAAGAAGAAACCACACAACACTGGGATAACTATTTGCAATGCACAGAATGAGATTCATACTCTAAATACCTAAACAGCTCTTAGAATTAGCTAGGAAAGAATGGGGAAAATACGTGAATATTCAATTCAAAGAAGAACTGGTTATTTTAACACTTATTTGTAACCATTTTGCAGAATCCTTTGGCCTCTTAAGAAATTTTGATTGGCTGGATGAATGAATGGCCCATTTGGTCCAGGAGAACACTGGATAGATAGTATTTATGCTAATTACAAGAAACGGAGACATATTATGGTCAGAATTCTACAGAAGTACGTGTAAAGAGCTGGAGGTGGCAGGCAGAGGAGGCAGTAGCTAACACTTTGTAGGGGGCCGTCCCAGGGAACTTCACACAGAGAAATCCTAATGCATTAGAAGCTTTATGGACATGAAGGTACCATTGATGATTGCAGAATGTTGCAGGCAGAGGACAAAGATCAAGATGCATTCTTATAAAAAATAATTTGTTGTCCAAAGATTAGCAGATTTAAAGCTTAAATTACTTACAAACTTGACTATGGGAGAGGTAATCAATTACAAGGTATTAGATGTCACGTAAGAGCCAGTGTCCAGGTTTTCAAAGTACAATCATCCCTTGTCATCCATGGGGTATTGGTTCCAGGGCCCATGCAGATTCCAAAGTCTGAGGATGCTGAAGTCTCTTATCTAACATGGTGTAGTATTTGTGCATTTCCTATGCACATCCTCTCATCCCTTACTTAAAATACCTAATACAGTCCCCACATATCACTTCATTCTCATGGAGTCAAGGTAGTATCCACCATGCAGAAAATTCAAGTTTTGCTTTTGGAACATTTATGAAAAACTTCCCCTAACTTATTTGCATTCTGTCAGTGGTTGAATCAATGAATGTGAAACCCACAGACACAGAGGACAGATGTATTTTTAAAATATTCTTTCCAGGAAGATATTAATCACAAAAGAGTCTGGAAAGGAAAAGGCATTATTAAAGGAGAGCATTTGTGGGGGGGGGGGTGTCTGTGTTTTACGCACACCAGGTAACAAGACTAACTCTAGGAATGACTTAATAAGCAAGTAGAAAGAAAAAAACCGTATGACAATTTGACAGCCAATTCTGATTGGATTTCGACCCAATTACATTTTAGAAATCCCTCTTACGTGGGGACTCAAGCACTTGCAGAAAATGATCTCCCTTACTGAATGTTTCCAAGAAAGATGGTATTTGTCCACAGACACGACATGACAGTATTTTTGTACCATTGAAACTAGGAATCTTTGCCCTGGAAAGAAAACTGCCTATAAAGGTATCTTTAAAACTCCACGAGGAATTAGGAGATGGTGTGAATCCAGTTGTGTAATTTGGGAAGACAGCTGCATTTTATCTAGCTAAATCAGCACTTGATACTAAAGAATTCCTAAAGAACATCATTTTATTTCAGCATCGGCCATGCAGTGCAGATTCAAGAAATGATAGCCTTGTCCTCCCCGCCCTACCCCCCACATTACTATTGTGCTTTCAGGAAATAAAGTGCATAGATTTCAAAACTGAGTTCTCTTCACACTGAAGGTTTGTTAACACATCTGTGATTCCAGGCCTCCAGCTGACAGAGTAGCGCATGATTCAAATAATGTTAAGCACTCTGCATTTTTAAATGTTCATGTTTCTAACATGCCCAACATTTCTGAGGGGGGGAAATGATTAGGCAGTGCTGCACACTTGTAAAAACATAATCCATGGTATTTACACAGAAAATGGAAACATCTTTATCACTTGAATGAAATAATACTTCAAACTCCCCCCGCCTCAAATAAACATATATACAGAGCTTTGAACTTTCAGAATGGGAGGGGCATGGAAACCTTTTGATTTTCATTACGCAGATATTTCTAATCCATAAATAACTGTGTTAGTTTTATGGGAGATGAAATGAATATTTCATATGAATATGAAACAAGAGATGAAATGAATATTTTGGGGGGAGAAAAGGGCCATGGATGTGCCTAGAGGTGTGGTCTCACTGTGCAGGGAGAACACTGGGGCTTCCACCTGCTTCAGTGACTGAGTGTTTGCTATTTTACCTGACATTAACCATCTTCCTGAAAGGATTTTTAAAGAATTTTAATAGTATTTATGGAAGCTTACATTTTTTCACTAAGATAACAGTTATGCCACAACGATATTCGACTTCTTTCTTTCTTACAGTTTCACAATTTTACTGGTTCTTATCTACATTAAGGGAAACATTTAAAAGTCCCCAGAAATTTCTCACTTCTATTGTATGTTTTCCTTCTTTTACCTCTGAGGTTAAAGGATGGCAAAATTATGATATTGGAACAAAGCTTCTTTGGAGAGGCCCATCCCCCTTTTCTGTGCTGCTTCTTTTTATTCTCCTTTATTCAAGGCTAAAACCTCAATCTTAGGCAGTTCCCTTCTACAGAAAGACAGATACTAAATAAACAAATGCAGCATATCTTACCTATTTGTTTATCACAAATACGTATCAATGCCAGTGGGTTCTGTATACACCATGACTGGGCAAAATAAGTGTAATTTTTCATTGTCTCCTACGAAAGCTTACGATTTTTAGAAAGGATTATTGAACATTCAGAAAGGGGATATACTTGAACTAGGGAAAGAGCAGAGAGTCCAAGCCAACAGCACGACATTTGGAATTTTGTAGACCTGAGTTTGAATTTTGCAGACATTCACTGGTTTGTTTGTTTGTTTGTTTGTTTTGAGAACTACAAACACTTTAAGGCTAAAGCTTAAGGAAAATATGTGGCAGGGAAGATGATGAAGTGCCAAAAACTGAACCTGCTTCTAACGGCAAGCTAAAGGATTCCTTCTATTATTCTGTTTCTTTGAAAGTTGAAAAGCCATCACTGAGAGATATCAGGTTAAGAAGTGACATGGTAAGTTTGGGTTTTATTACAGACACCTCAGGGGTAGTATGGAGATGGATTAGAGAGGAACGATTCTCTAATCATGGGAGGTTATGAGGATCCAGACAAAGGTAGCAGCTTTGGGGAGGGACACAGGGAGAAATGTGTCCCTCCCATGTAAGAAATGCCAAGTGTTACAATCTACAGAGTTTTGCTTGCATACTTGCTGTTTTGAGTGTGTGTGTGTGTGTTTATACATGCATGACATTTTATTTGGAGGCTGTAGATAACTCCCCTTCAGTGTAATGAAGTACTTCCTAGAAACAAAGCTCTCTGAACACAGAATGGGCTGCCTCATAAGGCAATGATTTTCCTGCCATTGGAGTTGCTCACACATAGGCTGCAAGTTGAGGTTGGGTCTTTAAGGCAAGCTCAGATTAGATCAGAAGCCCTTATGTCCTTGATCAAATTTCACTGGTCCACTTTCACAAAATGAGAAGGGTGAGAACCATGTAGTGGGATATTCCTATTAAATAGTTGATTTTAAACAAAGACCTTCAATTCGTGATTCAGTTTTTCATATTTTTTAAAACTGAAACATTCTTTTTTGTCTGACTTTTATTTCATTTTCTTTTCAAATGTAAATACCTTGCCAAATAAAAAAATTGGAAAGAACATATTGAGCAGCTATATATTCATTTTAATGACACGAAAGGCATTAACGTTTGGGGCCCCCTAGACTGATGGCCTTTCAGAGCCTCCTGGGCTCTTAGATTTTATGCTTTTATCAGAATACGTCTGCCTGAAGAAGTGCTTTCATGTAGATCCACAGAACAGTGTGATTGACATTATTCAACTTTTACAAAACAAATCATGTAACTGCAGGAAATGTTCCTAAAAGTTTGCAAGTACACCCTTTTCCAAAAGCCAAATTCAAAAGTGAAATTGATGACATCTTACAAACACTAGCTGAAATGTTCCTTTCACAGCACAATACAACACTGCAAAGATGTTAAGAGCCAAATTGCCAGCATCACTCACCAAAGTCAGCCATTCCAGATGACCTCTCCATACAGACTCAGAAATCTGAGTGAAGTCACTTTCCATATGTAACTTAGGGGCACTGCTAGGCCTGGCCCTCCTGGCTCTTTTTTTTTTTTAAGGTGCTGCTGACAAGCAGTGAAATGAAACTAAGCTTCAAGTCATAGAAAGGTGCCTCTAAGTGCTTCTGCTGTTAAATGTCATAGAATTTCAAATGGAAATGACATGAATTAATTTTCCTGAGAAGAACAAAAAGAAAAGGAAAATTGAGAAGAAAGGCAGCTTCTTGTAACATAATATGCAGATTAATGGCACCCACTGATTGACTGAAGTGTCAAAAAAACCACATTTTTCAGATATAAATGAAGCTACTGAAAGAGTTTGAGGTTTCTCTCGCTCACCATTATTCATTTGAAATATTAACTATAAAGTCAAAGTAAAATTGTCTTTCTTGGCATCTTTAACTTCTCTCCCTCAAAAGCTACCCTTTTGGACAATAGTCCTCATTGAAAGAGGATCAGATTTATCCAAGAACATTTCGCTGTACCAGAAATACAATTAAAATTCCTTAGAGTGACTCTTAAAATCCTCCTTTATTTGGCTTCGGCTTCCTCCTAACCTTTCTTCAATCTTATCCCACATCTCCTGTTCCCGCGCCCGGCTTCTCCAGGCATATTGTCTTCCTTCTTTGCTCAAATGGGGTTTCGGCACCAGCTGTCTCCTCTGCCTTGAGTATTCCCCGCTGCTCTTTGTGGGCAATGACATTTTCCACCTTAAAAGAGAGGACTAAACAACTGAAGTGGCCACCTCAAGTCTAAAATCTTCTGTGACAACTTGGATGGAGCTAGAGATCATTGTTCTGGGTGAAACCTCACAGGATTGGAGAAGCAAACACGTGTATTCAAACACCAGGCTACATCTGGTCCCACCAACTCTTACCTGCACCTAGGGAAGTAAATCTCAATGAAAATCAAACCAGGGAAAGGGTGAGGAGGTCGGTGGGTAAATTCACACCTATTGGGTATGGTGCACACTGGGTGGGGGGCATGCTTATGAAATTGACTCAATTTGTAAAAAAATTGACAACTAGATAGACAAAACATGTGTACTCCCTCATTTCTGAAATTAAAAAGAAAAAAAGAAAGCCCAAGAGAAAAAAATTGTCTTTTACTTTTCTGCAGAGTGCTTGTCTGAGGGCCACTTTCTTGTGTGGAATTGTTGTCTAGGTCTGCTGAAATTATCCGCAAGAGTGCAGACCTTGACTTTCTATGTCACGGTTCCGTCTTCCACTCATAGAATGGTAGCTGGCACAGAACAGGTGCTAAATTCAAAGTTTTGAAAATATAGCTGAAACAAGAAAAGTTAGAAGTGGAAACCAAATGTATAACATGATAAGGGGCAAAAACAAGACCAGAGAAGGGGGCATGCTGTTCCTTTGCAATTATTATTATGATACCTGGTCACCTCTAGGTAGGGCTTAATTGAATGATTAAGTGTCTTGTCTTATTTAGAGTTTGTCAAGTACCCCACCCCCAAAAGGGTGGGGGGAGAATGGGTGTTCCTAACTTCCAGCTGTATATATGCAATATTAAATACAAGTGTAGGCTTTTAAATCCATCATGTGAGATATGAGTATTGACTCCTCATATCCTAGCTGTGTGACCTTAACTTAGCTATTTAACCTCCCTAAGTCTGGAAGGTCTCATTGCATAAGTGGTTATATCTTCTCTACAGAGTTACAAGGATTAAAAGGAAATAATGTGAGGGAGGGGAGGGGAGGGGGAGGATGGGTGGAGGGAGGGTAATTGGCGGGAACACAACGACCGTGCATTTTACAAGGGTACATGTTAAATTCACTAAGTGTAGAGTATAAATGTCTTAACACAATAACTAAGAAAATGCGGTGAAGGCTATGCTAACCAGTTTGATGAAAATATTTCAAATGGTATATAAAACCAGCACATTGTACCCCAGGATTGCATTAATGTACACAGCTATGATTTAATAAAAAAAAATGAAATAATGTGCTAAAATAGTTGGCACACTTGCGTGCATCTGTTGAATACTCTACTATCAGTGATATTTGCTATTATTAACAAAGGCAGTATATCAAGTTGTTACTTGCTATAGGCCCCCTCTTCCACGTGTTGTTAATTAATTAATCAGATCGCTTTTATGGCTATCCCTCAATAGTACAGCAAATGTGACAAGTGAAAGAGCATCTTGCCCAGTGCTCTTCGGCAACTCTGCCTTGGTGTCTCTGCCTGTTTAGTTTGGCCAGACCGGAGGTTAAAGTTACTTTCTTCTATATAAACAGAAAGCAACTCGAACATTAAAAATTGGGGGGAAGCATTTTAAAGAAACTGTCATTTTGTCCTTATCTTTCCTATAAAGGTTTAGTTATTCTATCTTTAAAAAGGTCAGCCCTTTTCTCTCCCCAAGTTTCAAAAGAAATCTCAAAATGTGATATGACCTTGAACTAATTTCTTTTCCTTTCTGTGTCTCAGTTTGTCAGTTTTAAATTAGTGTAACAGGCTCCGTGCCCATAGCTAAGTGGTTAGGGTGCCTGCCACATACACCGAGGCAGGGGGGTTCAAACCCAGAACAGACTGCAACAAAAAAATAGCCAGGCATTGTGGTGGGAGCCTGTAGTCCCAGCTACTTGGGGGGCTGAGGCAAGAGAATCACTTGAGCCCAGGAGTTTGAGGTTGCTGTGAGCTGTGAAGCCACGGCACTACCACGGGCGACATAAAGACACTCTGTCTCGAACAAACAAATAAATAAATAAATTAGTACAACTATTCCTAACATAGCAGCTGCTCACTTCATGGTAGTGAGGTGAAAATTCATTTCACATGTTTAAAACCAGAGTTAACTTTGAAATTCCCTCCAACACACACCCACACATTAATTCATTTGCCACGTTCTCTATTCCCCGTGGGCAGAGTTCTATGCATGTATCACTTCCCTTACACTCCACTGGCTTTTGCTCCAGACCAGATCCTGAATGCTCTGCCCTGAAGAATTGCTCCTTCACCCCAACTCACTCACAGGGAAATTACGCACGTAGCTGCCATGCAAAGCAGCAAAGCATATTTACTGAGTGCTTACTGTGTATCAGGCACTGTGCTAAACACCCCATGTGCACTCTTATTTAATTACAGCATCAGCGATTGCCATGTCTGCTAAGAGCTACTTGGTTATATCCAAGTTCGTTACCCTTTCTCACATGGCCCTCTCCTTGTACTACCATTTACCTTTTAATGATCATGGGCAAGATAAGGTAGGCAGACTCAAAAAATACCTCAGTTTCCTTATCCGTAAAATAACTGGAAATGACAGTATGACCTCTTAAGGTTATCACAGGTTTTCTTGTCTGTGGCACAATTAGTATTTTAGGTCAGATACTTTTTTGAGAGGAATGTCCCACACCTTGCAGGATGTCTCCCAGAATCTCTGGTCTCTGCCCACTAGATGGCAGTAGCGCCCTCTATTCCCCACTCCACCTCCTCACACCTCCATTTTGACAAACAAAATGTCTACAGACACTGTCTAGTTCTCCCCTCCCCAGAACCCTACTGAAAACTACTTGGGCATTGAAATAAAGTATATACTTTTAGATACTCAACCCCCCACTGAAAACTACTAAGGTATTGAAATGAAGAAAGTAGATACTTAGAGATACTGAAAGGGATAAAAGTCCCTTTCTTTCTTTCTTTTTTAATTGTTGGGGATTCATTGAGGGTACAATAAGCCAGGTTACACTGATTGCGTTTGTTAGGTAAAGTCGCTCTTGCAATCATGTCTTGCCCCCAAAAGGTGTGGCACACACCAAGGCCCCACCCCCCTCCCTCCTTTCCTCTCTCCGCTCTTCCTTTCCCCACCCCCTCTCCTTCTTTCTCTCTCTGCTCTCCCCTTCCCCCACCCCCACCGTCATCTTAATTGTCATTAATTGTCCTCATATCAAAATTGAGTACATAGGATTCGTGCTTCTCCATTCTTGTGATGCTTTACTAAGAATAATGTGGCTCAAAGGGGTAGGGTGCCAGCCACATATGCCAGAGGTGGTGGGTTCAAACCCAGCCCTGGCCAAAAAACTGCAAAAAAAAAGGCTCAATAGAATAATGTCTTCCAGTTCCATCCAGGTTAATATGAAGGATGTAAAGTCTCCATTTTTTTTTAACTGCTGAATAGTATTCCATGGTATACATATACCACAGCTTGTTAATCCATTCCTGGGTTGGTGGGCATTTAGGCTGTGTCCACATTTTGGCGATTGTAAATTGAGCTGCAACAAACAGTCTAGTACAAGTGTCCTTATGATAAAAGGATTTTTTTCCTTCTGGGTAGATGCCCAGTAATGGGATTGCAGGATCAAATGGGAGGTCTAGCTTGAGTGCTTTGAGATTTCTCCATACTTCCTTCCAAAAGGGTTGTACTAGTTTGCAGTCCCACCAGCAGTGTAAAAGTGTTCCCTTCTCTCCACATCCACACCAGCATCTGCAGTTTTGAGATTTCCTTCATTAAACTGAAAAGCTTCTGTACAGCTAAGGAGACAACAACCAAAGCAAAGACACAACCTACTCAATGGGAAAGGATATTTGCATATTTTGAATCAGACAAAAGCTTGATAACTAGGATCTATAGAGAAATCAAATTAATCCACATGAAAAAAGCCAAAAATTCCATATATCAATGGGCAAGAGACATGAATAGAAACTTCTCTAAAGAAGACAGATGAATGGCTAACAAACATATGAAAAAATGTTCATCATCCCTATCTATTAGAGAAATGCAAATCAAAGCCACCCTGAGATACCATCTAACCCCAGCGAGAATGGCCCTTTTCTTTCTTTTAAATCTTGGAAGCAACTTGCATGTTTCCTATTCCCCAGCGTATCTGAGTACTTGTGACTGTCAAGATTAGTCCTAGGGATTCCTGCCTCCTGGCCTTTGTTGTTCTTTCCACTACAACACTTTCCCAAGAATCCAAGAATTGCAGATTCTTATCCATCCTCTAGAACTGTTTGCCTATGTGAAGTTTCTCCTAATTCTTTCTAACTGCATATTTTTCCTTTCAAATACTTAAAAATATATCATTGTAGGTGTACCTCAGTCATGATCTTTACATTCTGCCATATTATACAGTTATCTGTGTAATTGTATCGTCCTTCTTGCTGAAATTGAAAACTGCATAAGAGAATGAGATTTTTGGTTTTCAATTTTTTTTAGCAACCACAGAAACAAACACAGCTTTTGACACATACTAGTTGCTCAGTCAATGCTTGTTTAAATGAATTTAGGATACAAAAGAAATAAATGACTTATTATAAGGCAATGACTAAAAATGTTAAAGGAAACTAAAAGAAGTGGGAAAATAAAAAAATTAAACTTATCTCCAGATGCTTGTTGAAATAGACAATTGAGCTGATCGAAGTTTATTGTTAAAATTATTCGTACAAATGCCTTAGTTCTCTGTTTCTCTTTGCACATGTAGGAACAGCTGAAAAAGAATTATAGTTGTCATTTGAAAACTATTAAGTGGTTTGCCTACTGATGGAATTCTTATTCTTCTGCTAGGAACAGAGTTTATCAAATAAAGGCAGGACCAGCAAATCTGCATGATTGCTTTATTCATCATGATGGAAGGTCAAGAAGGTACTGCCAGCCTGGAATGATTCAAGTGAAATTGAACCTTTTTTCCCATCTCTACCCACAGTCTTAGAGGAAAAAAAAAAAAATCAAACCATCTTCCCTACTATTCCCTGCCCCTGACACTTTTTTCCTATGGAAGATGAAATTTCCTTTTCCCTGAGAATTTGAAATCTAGATGAGTTTACACATAGCCACTATTACATGATACGTTTGTGATAAAGTAGAAAGGACACTGACTGCTGATTTGGGAAGCATGGATTAAACACCCAATAGCAACACTAACTAGAACTCTAATGGTTCTTCCAAAATACCCATAGTCTAATCCCTGGAATTTGTGGATATGACATTTTACATGGCAAAAGGAAATTTGGCAAAAGGGAATTTGGCAGGTCACTCAAGGCACAAATTTTAAGATGGGAAGATTATTCTAGATAATCACAAGGTCCTTATAAGAGGAAGGAAGGAAAACTAATAACTTGGCCTATCACTTAACATACTTGGTTGTGACAGGGCAACCACCACGTTTTTTTCGAGGACTATAAGAAAGGAGGCCCCCTTGATCCACAGAGGTTGCCAAAGTGAGCCTGCAGTTGTTTGGGGGTTTTTTGCCACCAGCAGTGAAGAGCATCGTTCTACAAGATTGAGGGTGATAAATTCTATGTATTCTGTACTAGTTTAATAGCAATTGAGCCTCTGTATCAAGCCATGCACGAAGCTGCCATGTTCTGAGAATTTTTTTGTTGCATACGCTAATAAAAATGTATGTGTTTGAGTATCAGTTATATCCAATACACACATGCATCTGGTCAGTTAGTTAGATTAGATTTTATTTACTCAAAACAGAAAACGTCATAACATATATGTGAAAGTATATAGCACAGAGTATATATAACAAATACATAAAATAAAATTATCTTTCCTTATGAAGTTCTATGAATGCTGATGGGTAGAAAATTTAGATTATACTGATAAAGTACATTAGGAAGAAGATGAATCAACCCATATCTCACAGCTGGAGAAAAATCACTGTTATATGACTCTGTGTGTGTGTGTATGTGTGTGTGTGTGTGTGTGTGTGTGTTTACTTGATGCTGAATGTAAAGTGTAATAGGTAAAAGACTTGGGAGCAATTTTCCAGAAAGCAAGGCATCTAAATGTGATCTTGTAGGGTAAGTGGAATTTTGATAGGCAAAGAAAAAGATACAGTAAACCATGCATATATGAACAAATGATTTTTGACAAAGGTGCAAAGATAATGTAGAGGCAAAAGGATAGTCCTTTGAATGAAAAGTGCTGAAACAATTAGGTATCTGTATGTAACACTGTGGACTTTAGTCTGCACAATATGCTGTAAATAAAAATTAATATAAGATGGTTCTTAGGTCCAAGTTTGAAATGTAAAATTATAAAACTTCTAGAAGAAAACATAGGAGAAACATCTCTGTGATCTTGAATTTGAAGTGGTCTTGCCCAACTGGTGGTTCTCTGCCTGCATTGTGCATCCCCAGCTCTGCGTGCCTCCACCCTCTGAAATCCAGGTAGAGGCTATAATGCCCCACAGCTTGCTGATGTTGCACAAGCCACACTGGAACCTGCAGGAGCCACATCTGAGGTGGCTAAGACACTTACAGAGTGTAAAGAAGGGAGCTCCAGCCACACTTGAGTTGGCTAAGACATGTACAGAGTGCAGAGAGTGGAGCCTGTGATATGAAAGGGGACTGGGCAGCAGCTTTCCCACCCTGGAAATCATTCTGTGCCATAAGCCCTTACTCTGGGCCTATGGTTGGGGTCATTCTTCCATTGTTTTGGACAACAGACTTGGCTTCTGCTTAGATGGCTGACTAATCTCCTTTTCAGATGATCATTTGATCACACCCTTATTGTTCTCTCCTAAATAAACTTTCTCATTCTTGACAGTATAGATCAGTTGAGAATTCTTCAAATCTTTAAGTTTTGCTCTTCTTTAGGTAAAAGATTCCATCTTCCAATCACTTCCCACTTGCATTTTACTATAAGCAGTCAAGAAGAATGAGGATCCTTCTACAATTTGCCTAGATATTTCCTTAGCCAAATACGTAATTTGATTACTCATGAGTTCTGCTTTCCACAGAACACTCGGACATAAACACAATTCCTCCAGGTTCTTTGCCACTTCACGACAAAGATGGTGCTGCCTCCATTGACCTACAACATGCTCCTCATTTGCATTTGAACCTTCATCAGAAGGGGCTTTATCATCCATATTTCTACCAACATTCTGTTCATGATCACTACAAAAATTTTAATTTTCTCCACAATTTAACTCCTTTGCTTCTGAACCCTTACCAGAATTACCCTTAATGGTCTGTTTGCAGCTTTTCCTAACATGCACCTCACAACTCTTCCAGTTTTTACCCATCCCTGAGCTCTGCTTTCACATTTTAGGTATTTGTTACAGCAGCAACCCCATTTCCCAGACCAATGTTTGCTTACACAAACCAAGTAATAATTTAGTAGACTTTCTGTCTATTCCACTTCTGTGAACTCTATGATCATCTGACAACATTGGTCTCTATGAGTCAGATTATTCTGATTGCTGCTTAAACTCTCTGTCCATTATGGTAACCGTCACTGACCCAGGGTCCTACTTCCATTACATGATCTTGCAGTTGAGCAGTTGATGTTTTCACTATAAAGTTGGGCCTACAGGGAGTGAAATCATAGAGTTCTCTGTGAAGTTGGAGGAGTGTGAATTTATTTCTCAAAGTAATGGTGAAAGGTCTGATATCTTTAGGACTCTTTCTAGGGTGGGAAAAATCTATTCTAATATTCCAGTCTCCCTAATCCTTGAAATGCCTTTTCTCCAAATGACACAAAGTAAGGTTAGGCATTTCTAATCATCTCATCTTTTGCTCCATGTTTTAGCCAACAAACCAAACTGTTATGGTCCTTAATAACTCCTGCAACATTACACGTAGCATCTCTGCTTTGTGAGACCATATTAATAAATTTGACTGAATTCTACTTTATATTCCTTCTACTATTACCATATTCACTTCATCTCCATTCATATGTATGTTCCCTAGATTTCTGCTTGCACATGTATAAATTTAAAAATGCAAGTGGTTCTTTGGAGTATAGCATAGTTTCTCATGGCTTTCACTTTGTGCCTCCCCTTGGGTGCCTGCTGGACTTGAGTCCAGTTATAGCTCTGCAAGCAAAGAGCAATGGTGGTGCATCTTGAGGAGTATCAGCATTGCCTTGCATGGCAACTGCCACACAGGAGCCCATTCCTGTTTCTCAGGCAATGCAGAAATGAACTCTTCAGATGGAAGTGGTAAGGCCAATATCATTGTGAGTGAGGCGGCTGCTATCACCAGGGGAGGGTATGCCACTGTCTCTGTGAGTGAGAGTGACACTGAAGCTGGGGCTGCAGAAGCCGCTTTGCCAGGGAGTAGAGAGAGAAATTCCACTGTCACTGGGTTTTTGTAGCATGCATCTCAAAACTCTTCTGTTCCCAAAGGCTTCCACATTTTAGGTATTTGTAATAATAGAACCCTTGTCCTGGTATCAATTGTGTCTTAGTTTATTCAGGCTTCTCTCAAAAAAAAAAAAAATATATATATATATATATGTGTGTGTATACCACAAAACTTACAGTATTTTGTGAGAGTAGCTTATCAGCAACAAAAATTATTTCTCACAGTTCTTCAGGCTGGGAAGTCCAAGGTCAAAGCTCGGCAGATTCAGTATCTAAATTCAGTGTCTGAACCCTTGTAGGGTCATAGATGGTGACTTCTCGCTCTATCCTTATATGATGGACAAGGAAAATGAAGCCTCTTGGGTCCATTATAAGAGTAGTATTCCCATTAAGGAAGGCTCTGCTCTCATTCCCTGATTGCCTCTCAGAGGCCCCACCTCCTATATCATCACTTTGGCGGTTAGATTTTCAGCCTATTTTGTGAGGACACAAACATTCATACCATAGCAGTATGTGAATAAATGGGAGGCAGGCCCCAGGGGTATGAGCATGGTAACTACTTGCATGTCCCCATAGCACAGGCAACATAGGAGCAGAGTGAGGCTGTGAATAACTTGTCAATAACAAAAGAGATGAGAGAATGGAGTTCTGAAGCCAGATTTCTTGAGCTCAAATTCTGCCTCTGCTCTCTGCTTTTTTCTACTTGTGTTAACCTTGGAAAATTAACTTTTCTTTCTCAGTTTCCTCATATATAAAATGAGAATAGAAACAGGACCAGCCTCTAAGTGTTATTTTGATGATTAAATACATAGCAGATCCCTTTTATCCACTGTTTCACTAGCCATGGTTTCAGTTACTTATAAAACAGTACAATTGAATATTTTGAAAAAGAGAAAGAATATATTTATGTAACTTTTATTATAGTGTATTATTACACTTGCTCTATTTTATTATTAAACTTTATCATAGGTATGTACATATAGGAAAAAACATAGTATATACAGGGTTTGCTACTATCCAGTTTCTGGAATCCACTGGAATGTCTTGGAACTTATCCTTGCAGATAATGGGAGACTGTGTACATGAAAAATTAATATATTCCAAGTTAATACACAGTGTTTGCTACATCCAAACATGATGCAGTAAATAAAATAAATTTTGATCATTCTGGTTATTAGTAATATTTTTAAATTTTGTTGAGATATAATACATATATCCCCAAATTCACTCACTCAAATGTAAATTCAATATTTTTAGCATATTCAGATTTGTGCACCCATCACTAAAGTCTTTTTGGAATATTTTATCACCCATGGAAGAAACTCCACACCCATCAGCAGTCATTCCCCAAGCCCTCACTCTGCCCTCCTCAACCACTAGTCTACTTTCTATTTCTATAGATTTGCTTATTCTATATTCAAATAGATATAGATCTATATTCATATCATATTCATATTCAACATTTCATATAAATGGAATCACACCATATGTGGTCTTTGTCTAAGGCTTCTTTCCCTCAGAATAATGTTTTCAAGTTTCATCCATATCAAGGACTATATTGAACTTCATTCCTCTGTATTGCTAAATAATATTGCATTGTATGAATATATCACAGTTTATTATTTCAGGATGGAATATTTTTGAGTAGATGGGAGGGGGAAGGAAGGAGCAGAGGTGTGAGATATATGGTTTCTCAGGAGCAGCAGGAATATGTTTGGGCAGAAAAAAGGTAAAGGGAGGTGGAGGAAGGAAGCTGAGAATGTTGTGCACCCATGCCAGAGACTCAGTCGCTTCCCTGCCACTAGTCCTGCCTGGAATCAGAGAAATGACTCATTTATCCTATGTAGAGGCAGCATAGTGCAGAAGAAAGCCCACACTTCTTACTGCCCAGCCCTGTTAGCTTGGGGAAGTCGTTCACCAACTTTAAAGTAGTATCAGTTCCCTCCGATGGCCTTCCACTTCTCCACGAATCCAGCGTGGGGCACTGTCAGTTCCCTCCCATGGCCTTCCACTTCTCCACGAATCCAGCGTGGGGCAGTGTCAGTTCCCTCCGATGGCCTTCCACTTCTCCACGAATCCAGCGTGGGGCAGTGTCAGTTCCCTCCCATGGCCTTCCACTTCTCCACGAATCCAGCCTGGGGCAGTGTCAGTTCCCTCCCATGGCCTTCCACTTCTCCACGAATCCAGCGTGGGTGTCAGTTCCCTCCCATGGCCTTCCACTTCTCCACGAATCCAGCGTGGGGCAGTGTCAGTTCCCTCCCATGGCCTTCCACTTCTCCACGAATCCAGCCTGGGGCAGTGTCAGTTCCCTCCCATGGCCTTCCACTTCTCCACGAATCCAGCCTGGGGCAGTGTCAGTTCCCTCCCATGGCTTTCCACTTCTCCACGAATCCAGCGTGGGGCAGTGTCAGTTCCCTCCCATGGCCTTCCACTTCTCCACGAATCCAGCGTGGGGCAGTGTCAGTTCCCTCCCATGGCCTTCCACTTCTCCATGAATCCAGCGTGGGGCAGTGTCAGTTCCCTCCCATGGCCTTCCACTTCTCCACGAATCCAGCGTGGGGCAGTATCAGTTCCCTCCCATGGCCTTCCACTTCTCCACGAATCCAGCGTGGGGCAGTGTCAGTTCCCTCCCATGGCCTTCCACTTCTCCACGAAGGGGCAGTGTCAGTTCCCTCCCATGGCCTTCCACTTCTCCATGAATCCAGTGTAGGTGTCAGTTCCCTCCGATGGCCTTCCACTTCTCCACGAATCCAGCGTGGGGCAGTGTCAGTTCCCTCCCATGGCCTTCCACTTCTCCACGAATCCAGCGTGGGGCAGTGTCAGTTCCCTCCCATGGCCTTCCACTTCTCCACGAATCCAGCCTGGGGCAGTGTCAGTTCCCTCCCATGGCCTTCCACTTCTCCAAGAATCCAGCGTGGGGCAGTGTCAGTTCCCTCCCATGGCCTTCCACTTCTCCACGAATCCAGCGTGGGGCAGTGTCAGTTCCCTCCCATGGCCTTCCACTTCTCCACGAATCCAGCGTGGGGCAGTATCAGTTCCCTCCCATGGCCTTCCACTTCTCCACGAATCCAGCGTGGGGCAGTGTCAGTTCCCTCCCATGGCCTTCCACTTCTCCACGAAGGGGCAGTGTCAGTTCCCTCCCATGGCCTTCCACTTCTCCATGAATCCAGCGTGGGGCAGTGTCAGTTCCCTCCGATGGCCTTCCACTTCTCCACGAATCCAGCGTGGGGCAGTGTCAGTTCCCTCCCATGGCCTTCCACTTCTCCACGAATCCAGTGTAGGTGTCAGTTCCCTCCCATGGCCTTCCACTTCTCCATGAATCCAGCGTGGGGCAGTGTCAGTTCCCTCCGATGGCCTTCCACTTCTCCACGAATCCAGCGTGGGGCAGTGTCAGTTCCCTCCCATGGCCTTCCACTTCTCCACGAATCCAGCCTGGGGCAGTGTCAGTTCCCTCCCATGGCCTTCCACTTCTCCACGAATCCAGCGTGGGGCAGTGTCAGTTCCCTCCCATGGCCTTCCACTTCTCCACGAATCCAGCGTGGGGCAGTGTCAGTTCCCTCCCATGGCCTTCCACTTCTCCACGAATCCAGCGTGGGGCAGTGTCAGTTCCCTCCCATGGCCTTCCACTTCTCCACGAATCCAGCGTGGGGCAGTATCAGTTCCCTCCCATGGCCTTCCACTTCTCCACGAATCCAGCGTGGGGCAGTGTCAGTTCCCTCCCATGGCCTTCCACTTCTCCACGAAGGGGCAGTGTCAGTTCCCTCCCATGGCCTTCCACTTCTCCATGAATCCAGTGTAGGTGTCAGTTCCCTCCGATGGCCTTCCACTTCTCCATGAATCCAGCGTGGGGCAGTGTCAGTTCCCTCCCATGGCCTTCCCCTTCTCCACGAATCCAGCGTGGGGCAGTGTCAGTTCCCTCCCATGGCCTTCCACTTCTCCACGAATCCAGCCTGGGGCAGTGTCAGTTCCCTCCCATGGCCTTCCACTTCTCCACGAATCCAGCGTGGGGCAGTGTCAGTTCCCTCCCATGGCCTTCCACTTCTCCACGAATCCAGCGTGGGGCAGTGTCAGTTCCCTCCCATGGCCTTCCACTTCTCCACGAATCCAGCGTGGGGCAGTGTCAGTTCCCTCCCATGGCCTTCCACTTCTCCACGAATCCAGCGTGGGGCAGTATCAGTTCCCTCCCATGGCCTTCCACTTCTCCACGAATCCAGCGTGGGGCAGTGTCAGTTCCCTCCCATGGCCTTCCACTTCTCCACGAAGGGGCAGTGTCAGTTCCCTCCCATGGCCTTCCACTTCTCCATGAATCCAGTGTAGGTGTCAGTTCCCTCCGATGGCCTTCCACTTCTCCATGAATCCAGCGTGGGGCAGTGTCAGTTCCCTCCCATGGCCTTCCACTTCTCCACGAATCCAGCGTGGGGCAGTGTCAGTTCCCTCCCATGGCCTTCCACTTCTCCACGAATCCAGCCTGGGGCAGTGTCAGTTCCCTCCCATGGCCTTCCCCTTCTCCACGAATCCAGCCTGGGGCAGTGTCAGTTCCCTCCCATGGCCTTCCCCTTCTCCACGAATCCTGTGTGGGTGTCAGTTCCCTCCCATGGCCTTCCACTTCTCCACGAATCCAGTGTAGGTGTCAGTTCCCTCTCATGGCCTTCCACTTCTCCATGAATCCAGCGTGGGGCAGTGTCAGTTCCCTCCGATGGCCTTCCACTTCTCCACGAATCCAGCGTGGGGCAGTGTCAGTTCCCTCCCATGGCCTTCCACTTCTCCACGAATCCAGCCTGGGGCAGTGTCAGTTCCCTCCCATGGCCTTCCACTTCTCCACGAATCCAGCGTGGGGCAGTGTCAGTTCCCTCCCATGGCCTTCCACTTCTCCACGAATCCAGCGTGGGGCAGTGTCAGTTCCCTCCCATGGCCTTCCACTTCTCCACGAATCCAGCGTGGGGCAGTGTCAGTTCCCTCCCATGGCCTTCCACTTCTCCACGAATCCAGCGTGGGGCAGTATCAGTTCCCTCCCATGGCCTTCCACTTCTCCACGAATCCAGCGTGGGGCAGTGTCAGTTCCCTCCCATGGCCTTCCACTTCTCCACGAATCCAGCGTGGGGCAGTGTCAGTTCCCTCCCATGGCCTTCCACTTCTCCACGAATCCAGCGTGGGGCAGTATCAGTTCCCTCCCATGGCCTTCCACTTCTCCACGAATCCAGCGTGGGGCAGTGTCAGTTCCCTCCCATGGCCTTCCACTTCTCCACGAATCCAGCCTGGGGCAGTGTCAGTTCCCTCCCATGGCCTTCCACTTCTCCACGAATCCAGCGTGGGGCAGTGTCAGTTCCCTCCCATGGCCTTCCACTTCTCCACGAATCCAGCCTGGGGCAGTGTCAGTTCCCTCCCATGGCCTTCCACTTCTCCACGAATCCAGCGTGGGGCAGTATCAGTTCCCTCCCATGGCCTTCCACTTCTCCACGAATCCAGCGTGGGGCAGTGTCAGTTCCCTCCCATGGCCTTCCACTTCTCCACGAATCCAGCCTGGGGCAGTGTCAGTTCCCTCCCATGGCCTTCCACTTCTCCACGAATCCAGCGTGGGGCAGTGTCAGTTCCCTCCCATGGCCTTCCACTTCTCCACGAAGGGGCAGTGTCAGTTCCCTCCCATGGCCTTCCACTTCTCCATGAATCCAGTGTAGGTGTCAGTTCCCTCCGATGGCCTTCCACTTCTCCACGAATCCAGCGTGGGGCAGTGTCAGTTCCCTCCCATGGCCTTCCACTTCTCCACGAATCCAGCCTGGGGCAGTGTCAGTTCCCTCCCATGGCCTTCCCCTTCTCCACGAATCCAGCCTGGGGCAGTGTCAGTTCCCTCCCATGGCCTTCCCCTTCTCCACGAATCCTGTGTGGGTGTCAGTTCCCTCCCATGGCCTTCCACTTCTCCACGAATCCAGTGTAGGTGTCAGTTCCCTCCCATGGCCTTCCACTTCTCCATGAATCCAGCGTGGGGCAGTGTCAGTTCCCTCCCATGGCCTTCCACTTCTCCACGAATCCAGTGTGGGGCAGTGTCAGCTCCCTCCCATGGCCTTCCACTTCTCCACGAGTCCTGTGTGGGTGTCAGTTCCCTCCCATGGCCTTGCACTTCTCCACGAATCCCCCTCCAGCCTCATTCTCACTTCATAAAGTCCACAGCAGGGATCACACCTTCATGATATGATAAAGTGGACCATCAATTTTGAAGTACAGCAAAGCTTCAGTAGTACAACGTGTCGGAGGCATTTTGAAATGTTTTCTGATGACAGAAAAATGCATTGGGGATCTTTGAATTTCTTGGGAATTCATAGGTAAAGAGAACAAATCAGGACCTCAGACTAGCCATTGTAGTTAATTGAAAATGGGTCCTAACTCCCTTCTAGATAGGAGTAGGCTCAGTTGTTATTATACCACATTGCTCACCACAGTTTAGAGGCCATAGCAATATTGCAGTAAAACCATTTTACTGAAGGAAAAACTGAACTGTGTATCAGGTGCATCAATTATGTCCATCATTTGACTGCTATATTCTCCAGTTGTCTTTATTAGAGAAACAAAAAGAAACATTATGGATAGTAACCTAGCTTACATTTAATAAGCGCTGAACTGTGTGCTAAGCTCTTTACATACATTAACTCACAACAATTGTCCCTCCCCACGTACTTACAAAGAATCCCAAGGCAAAAGAAGTTAAAAAAAATATATTTCAGGTTAAAAATTGCAACTTGGACTTTATCTTATGAGCACAAGGTAACCTAATTGCATGCACCCTCATATTAACCTGAAACAAAGAAAAAGTAATTAGCCAAGCTGGTTCTTTAAGCCAGTTTGATCTAAAGTGAAAGCTCTTAAAAAGGATTTTGATTTACTTTTATTCGTGAGAATTAAGTATAATTCTACATTATCTCATAGCCAGAGACGTTAAATGCTAAAGGAGGATCTGGAAGGTTTTTTGGTTTTCTTTTGCTTTCTTTTGTTTATATTCCACTTGAAAATATTCTGAAAAACACAGGCAGTAATTCTGAATTTGATCTCCCACTGTACGGCTCACCTGAAGTGGCTTTTAATTCTTAAAGATCCTGAGAACTCCTTATATCTTTTGTGTCATTATTTCTGCCAAATCAGAAAACGTCGACATATTCTCTGCCACCATACTTTATCCTGTCATTTTTTCCCCAAACTTTTCAAAACTCAACTCATCCACGAAATCTTCTGCGATTGAGGCGGAAGCCACCCAGACATTCTGTTAATATCTTCCCTGTGATTGATATTTCTCTTCTGCAGTGTGGCGAGATAGCATATGCGTCTATGTGGGCAAGCGTATATATCTTTATGTTAATGTGCATCTGTTCCTCTCTTCTCTACCATACTATTAAGATATTAAGCTCTCAGGGTCTACCTCTCCTCCCCTCCCCTGCACATTTATTCACCTGGGTAACCCAGTGCCTAGCGCCGTGGCTTAACATACATGTTCAATAAACATTTACTGAATGAGTGAGTGAGTGCTCAATGATGACAGTGACAACCCTGAAAGAAAATCTCTCCTTGCACACAGAGAGAATAAGATCTCGTACAAATATAACTGCAAATAGCGTATCTTCTCAGATATTTTATTTTTAAGCATTCTCAGCTGAAACGTGCTATGCCCTGGCTGAGATTTAGCAGGTAATTTTCATTTCATCTCTGTTTTACAAATGGTTACTCACTTGCCAAATGCACCTTACTTACAGTGTGCGCTTTCCCCCTCTTTCAGGTATGATGAGACGCTGTATTCTTTTCTGTAGCTTTCTATCTTAAAGCCACAGAGTTCATTCATGTGGCTGTATTTTGGGGATTTGGGCAAAAGCAGAGAAGTAAGGGTGGATAAAGGAGCTCTGATTCACCAACTTTCCTCTTCTGTTATAAGAAAGAAAAATTGAAATTCCGGATGATACGAAACTCTTGCTCGGTTATACCTGGTGCTAGTCTTTATGAATTATTATTGTTACTTTAATCAACAACAGGGGTGAGAAATAAAAAAATAATGTGTTCCATGCTATTTATAGTAAGGAGATTTGAATCCTACTGTCCAGATTTTCGCACCATTTCTATCTCCTTTCTATTTGAATGACTGTCAGCAAACAAGTTATTTAGCTTCTGTCTCTTTAAGTGTCTTTATCTTTGAAATGATGGTGAAAAGGGCCCTCTGGTTCAATGAGATAACTCAGGTAAGAGCTCACATTCCAGTCAGGCACAGCAGGGCCTTCCTCCTCACCATCACCTGCCATTATTTTTCTGATAATGGTAATCACAAGTAGCCTGGGATAAATGGGCTCCTCTTGCATTTAAAAACCTCTTTTTTGTGTGCGTGTAGAGACAGAGTCTCACTCTATGGCCCTCGGTAGAGTGCTGTGGCCTCACACAGCTCACAGCAACCTCCAACTCCTGGGCTTAAGCGATTCCATTGCCTCAGCCTCCCAAGTAGCTGGGACTACAGGTGCCCGCCACAACGCCCGGCTATTTTTTGGTTGCAGTTTGGCAGGGGCCGGGTTTGAACCTGCCACCCTCGGTACATGGGGCCGGCGCCTTACCGACTGAGCCACAGGCACCGCCTGCATTTAAAACCTCTTAAAAAAGGGATTCCTACCCTTTCACAGCACCCACACATGAATGCTAAAGGAAAGGCAAATTCCAGGGAATCCGGAGCTGTTAAGTGGCTCTTACATGAGTCTTTTTTGCGGAAGACTTTTTTCTTTACTTCAGGGATACTGACTGCTTCATGAATGAAGTATGGTAGTGGCTCCAATATTCTAGGAAAAGGAATAGTGTCACCGAATGGGGAAAGGGAGGCGAGTTAACTTGAAGGACGTTTATTTGAGCATTTAGTTGCTTCCAGACATTTGATAGTATTTGACAATATTTAGTTACATGAGGGTTGGCTCTCCCAAGCAGTACGCTGGCACCTTCACTGCCCAGTTGCCCTTGCTTTCACACTTTTATACGTTTGCAGATTGTGAGTCCATTTGGCCACTCTCTGGTAACTCATCTAACCCTCTCGCTGAGACCCAAATGTCTATCACGTCAGAAGCAGTCTTAGCTTTATATGGCCAGTGAGTGGCATATATATTGTTGCCTTTTCCTTCTCTCCTCCTCAAAGTCTCTTTTCAGTCTCAAGCCTGGGACATCACGTCTCATATTTTTTTTGCTATTATTTGCACTTGATCAAATTGTTTTGTTGGTATTGAGAGAGGATAGCCAAGAAGGGTGAGGTCTAGAAGACAGGTCTTCTCAAGGAGACCACAAGGATACACAGGCAGGGTCCTCTCCATGGTGACTCAGCTCTTGGGAATTCGTAAACTTAACTTCCTGAAATTTGGAAATTTCCAAGTTCTACGAAATCCTGTAGTTCTGTGGGGGCGGGAATGGCATCTCCCGCTTGATTCAAACTGGCCAATGAGAAGAGTACCTGTGGGGTGGAACTTTTTTGACTGTCAATAAAAAGTGAAAGACCAAGGCAGTCAGGGAGCATGGCCATTTGGAATTCTTCTATGCCGTAAGCTCCCGGCTGGTGAATAAAGCCCTTCTTCTTATAAACGTGGTGTTTGGGTGCTCTTTCTCTCCATTGGGTTTTGTCTTCCTGCAACATTATTGGTTCCCTGACTGGGAAGTGAGAGTTGCTGCCAATCCACTGGACACCCACATGGGGGCCCCTAATCGGCCTGGGTAACATGAACCACTGAGCACACCAGGGAGGCAGTTTGGCCTCCCTGTGTTGACGCCTCAACTGGGCTGAGAAAGGACCCCGTTGGCAGGTCTTCAAGGAGTCAAACATGGGAAGAACTGACATGCAGGAACAGGTACCTACACAGAAGACATCTAAGGCAAGGCATGATGGATCTGGGAATCCCACTACAGTTTTAGTGGAAGAGGAGCCTGATCAACTCCTTGTCCATTAGAGCGCCGGCAGGTCTGTTGAGAGGTGTGTGAGAGTGTGTGGATGTGGTCTGACTGAGAGAACTCTGAGGGTGGAGTTGGACCTCCCTTCACAGGGCCTAGGGGAGTATTGGTTTGCCTCCTATGGCTAAGTGGCAACTTGAGTGTGAAATCGAGGCTGCCCAGGTTAAGAAGTGAGTTGGGATTGTGTGCATGTGAGTGCTTGGAGAATGACTGAGATAGGTAATAGGTGGGGTTTTGCCACCCCTCCCCCCAATTCATGGGGTGAAATGAGTGTGTGAGTGTGCCCTTCTTCCCTGCTCCAACTTTGCCCCTTGGCTATTCTGAGAGAAACTGGATGTTCCAGGTTTTCCTCTTTCTCTCTTCAGTGGTGGCCACATGGCCATGTGGGACTTAGGGGAAAATGAAAAGACATTAGAAAGAATGTTGTTGTAGTTTTGTTACTGGAATTTCTTCAGTGAGTGTTTGGTCTCAGGAATTTGAGAATTGAGCCTGTGGGCCACAGATCAGTGATAAAATGGCATTTTGTTGGACTGAGGGGCATACAGAAAGAGTGGAGAGTGCCAGAGCTATTGCCAGAGGGGTCATGCCTTGGAAAGTATTGCAGTTCAGGCAGTCCAGTGAGTTCTGGATGGCCCTTGAAAATCTGGGGAAGAGAGTGTAAATCTCGTGCTGGACGAGGCTGTATCCATACAAGCAACAGGTTTCCAAGGTGAACAGTCTCTGGCAGGGGAGGAGGAGGACCGGATCAGAGGTTTCCTGCACAAGTCCTTTTTCTAGGTGTAAATAATTGGCCCAGAGAGATATTTTGGCCAGGACTTGATAGATGGAAAAATACCTTTACAAACTGAAGGGGTGTTCTAGCAAATGAATGAATGCTGCGCCTCACCTTGGACAAGGTTATTAGGGCTTTGCTGCAGTTTTGGTCTGGGGAGGGGATTAGGGTGTGTGCTCCTTAGTCAGGGTGGAGCCCTCCAAAAGGTTTCAGGCTGCTTTGTCCATGACCTTTCTGGGGCTCAGAGGGTTTGTGCCTGAAGATGGGAGTCTGATGTCTAAGCTTACCTGAGCCTGAAAAATGGGAGTTCCCTGTCCAGCTCTGAGTGGGAAAATCCTGTATCAATGTTACATCTCATAAAATGTCTCATTCGTAAAATGTAATAATTTGGCTGTTTAAATTGTTGGGGAAAACTGAGTCTTTGTCAAAGGATAAGATTCTTGCCTTTTAAACCTTCTAGTTATCTGTTTGGCTGAGTGAACGGGTGACTTCATGGTAAACTGGGATCCTGTTTTGTGGGAAGTGAGTTTTTGAGAGTTAGAGAAATTAGACAGAAAGGAGAATGGCATTGTGTGAAGAAAGAGTCTTGTGTGATAAATTTTGTTCTGAAACAGAATGGTTGTGTAAGAAAGTGGAAGGCAGGGCAAAAGTTAAAGAAAGTTTAGAATGTTGGTAGATGGTCTGTGCAGGTTGAATGAAGCTCATAAAAGACAATTTGTGAAAGAATTTACACATGATCCAGTTGACTATGTATTTCCTTTAAAATCTTTTGGCTTGTAATTTTGTTTAAACAATTATTTTAGGCCTTTGATATTGGACAAACCTTCTAAAATAAAAACTCTAAATCTGGGGCTTGACGCCCATAGGGCAGGGGTTGCAACCCTGGCCACATGCACTGAGACTGGCGGGTTTAAACTTGGCCCAGGCCAGCAAAAAAAAAAAAAACACAACTCTAAATTTGGTCTTCTTGAATATTAAGACCACTGAAAGTCATGGGAAAACAAATCAAACTTATTTGATTTATTCAAAATATACAGGAAACATTGTCAAATATAAAATGGTGATTAATTTTGTGTGAGTTATGGTTATATATATATTCCAATATTATAAAGCATTGGTCTGTCCTAACATATAAGACGTTGGTCTGTCCTAACATATATTGTCAGTAATAATTTTAATTCATTTAAAAAGAAAGTATTTTTTATGTAACTGGCTGAGTCCAAAGTTTATCCTAAAAAGAAAAAGAAATATTAAGGAGGCTGACGAATTCTCTAGAATTCAAATTCCTGATGTCTTTGGAAATTGAATACCTTCGGACTAAAAAGCAGATTTTTAGATCTTTCATTGGAAAGTTAACATGTCTATAAGTATTGCTAATCTAACATCAACAGAACAGAAATCAGTTGCATGGAACTGGGCTAGTTTGTAATGGCTTTTTATTTGAAATATTGTTGATTCTTTCTGTGTTCTGTTTTCCAGAAGTTAAGAAAATAATTTTCTGTCTTTTAAGCTATTTGTAGCTTTTCAAGCAATGTATATACTTATGAGCAGAATTTGAAACATGTATTTTTTCTCTCTCCTTGATTTCTCTGGAATTTGAAAGCCATTTGTAAGTATTCTTAATTTCTGACAATACAGTTATTTGCATAAGTTCAATAAGAATCTGTTTTGTTCTATAGGACATGATGAAGGCACTGGTTATTTTACCAAGGCTTTGACTGGAATAGCATTTCCAGAGGTGTCCAGACTGCGTTAAGGAATTAAAATTGACTTTATAAGGCCCATAAAAAAGCCCTTTGGAAAACTGGCCAGATACCCATCAATAACATTTCCTGATCTGTGGTAAGTAATGAAGGTAACTTGCTGACGGGTCCGGGAATCAAAACGTGCTTAGGGACCTCAAGAGAAGAGGGATTTACCCAATGCATATAGGTATCTAATGGCAGAGATGAAACCTGGACTCTGAAAGGCTTTCAAAAAGTCCAGCCTGAGATTCCTTATAAAAGGTTCCAGCAAAGCCAATTTTAAAGGAAAAAAGAGCCTAGATGGCTAATAATTAATTATTCTTACTGCACATTATGCAAATAATCAGACCCCGTATATTAAAGGTACAGTTTATTTTGGCAAATAAGTTAGATCTACTATAATTTGCCTTTAGTAAGGAGAGAAATTGGAGAGAGAAAAATAGTTTAAAAGGAGGAAATAGAGGCCACCTGTAATTAGATCCCAGCCTTGTCTGTACTGTCAACTCATAAAATGAGATGTAACTGTTTTACTAAATTGATCTGTTAAATGGGACTAAGAGATTGGCCAAAAAGTATAGAATTATATACAGTAATTATATTTACTCTAAAGCCTTAAGACTCAACAAAGGTCGCCTGTTGGCTACATTGAAAAAACTTGTGCAGTATTAAACGTTATCCCAGTAAATGGTGTAACTGTAAACACTGCATCCTACTGTGCTGAATCTGCTGCCAGCAGAAGCCAAGTGGTCCACTTGTCTGAACTTAAAAGAGGCCTTTTTCAGTGTAAGGCTGGTTCTGGGAAGCCAGAGGCTGTTTGCTTTCCAGTGAGAGAGACCAGACATGGAAACAGTACACATGGACCAGGTTGCCACAGGGGTTTAAAACACCCATGATTTTTAAAGAAGGGCTGGGTCATGACCTCCAGAAATTCCTGGCTGAGGAATTAGAATGTGTGCTGTTCCAATATGTCAATGACCTCCTTTCAGGACACCCTACCCAGGAGGGCTGAGCCCGAGGCATGGACTATCTTTTATGACATCTAGAGGTATGTGACTATAAAGTATCCAAATGAAAGGCCTAGATTTGCCAGCAGCAAGTGTGTTATCTAAAATTTACTATCCAGCAGGGGTAGAGGTATCTAGGCATGAAATGGAGGTAGGTCATTAGTTGCCTCCTCAGCTCCATGAGCCAAAAGCAGGTTTGGAAATTCTTAGGCCTGGTTGGCTTCTGTTGCCTTTGGATCCCCAACTTTGCTGTTTTAGCTAAGCCCTTGTATGAGGCAACTAAAGGAGAGGAGAGAGAGCCCTTGGAGTGGGGAGGAGAACAAGAACATGCCTTCTCCCAGCTAAAGATGAGGCTGATGGCTGCACCTGCATTGGAACTGCCAGACTTGACCAAGCCCTTTACTCTGTATGTCTCAGAGAGAGATAAAATGGCTGTGGGTGTGTTAACCCAGCTGATTAGGTCCTGGCCAAGGCCTGTAGCCTACCTCTTTAAGCAGTTGTATGGAGTGGCAAGAGGATGGCCACCCTGCTTACTAGCTCTAGCTGCTACTGCTCTCCTTGTGCAAGAAGCTGATAAGCTGACTCTAGGGCAGGATCTCAGAGTAAAAGTACCCCACTCTGTGGTCAATTTAATGGACAGTAAGGGACGTTTTTGGCTCTCTAATGCAACACTCTAAACCCTGCTCCTTCCAGTCAGTGGAAGAGAGACTGAGCATGACTGTACGGAAGTTATAGATAATGTGTACTCTAGCAGACCTGACTCGCGTGACCAGCCCTGGACAGAGGCAGACTGGGACTTGTATGTAGACGGAAGCAGTTATGTGACAGTGCAAAGTGAGCAGCGAGCTGTGTATGCACTGGTCACCTTAACAGAGACTGTGGAGGCTAAGCCCCTACCTCAAGGCACACATTTGCTCAGAAGGCTGAGCTAATTGCCTTGACCCTAGCCTTAGAATTAAGCCAAGGAAAAAGTGTAAATATTTACACTGACCCTAAGTATACTTTTCTGACTCTCCAAGTATGTGGGACATTGTACAAGGAGAAGGGACTATTAAATTCTGGAAAAAAAGACATTAAGTATCATTAGGAGATAACTTCAGTTACTAGAGGCAGTATGGAAACTCCAGAAGGTAGCAGCAGTTATGCACTATCATGGACATCAAAGAGATGCTTCCACCATCGCTAAGGGGAACACCAGAGCCAATACTGAGGCAAAAAGGACTGCATCCCAACTGTACCAGGTGTTGGGAGTGGCTCCCCTCATCCCATTGGTCCTGGAGCTCACCCCTATCTACTCCCAGAGGAGAAGGAATGGTTGGCAGCAGAGGGAAGCCAGGAAATAGAGGGAGGATGGATAAAGATGCTAGATGGATGAGTAGCAGTCCCCCAGATTGTAGGAGCCACCGTGGTGACAAGAGTATTTGATGAAGTTGCTGGGCCAGTATTTCTACATCTCCCACCTGGCAGCCCTGGCCAAAACTGTCAGTCTACAGTGTGTCACCAGCAGCCAGTTCAACGCATGCCAAGAACCAGCAGTACCCTGAGGAATCCAGTTGTATGGAGCAACGCCCTTCGAGGAGCTCCAGTCTTTTGTGTCTGTACATCTTTTCTCTCTGGAAGATCAAGGGGACCAAGTCTAGATCTGGAATCAGAACCTGGTCTCCCTGAAACCAAGGCAGAAAGGACTTTACACCATCACTCTGATCACACGCACAGCAGTGAAGATGGAAAAAATCCTCACCTGGAGTCATCACAGCTGGCTGAATAGGGCTTCACTGCCCCTTTGAAAGCAAAGGTAACTTTTAAGACAATCAACATACCCTGCTCCAGCCACATAATGGGAGCTGGCTGGTCAATGCACGGTTGAAGCCTGAGGAAACTTGTCGAGGGACTTGTCTTAATTGGACTTTGAACTTTGGGAAAAGGGGGGAAATGTCACAGAGAAAAGTAAAAACTCGTATGTATATTAGCCCACCACCATGGTACTATTAAGGCCTGAGTAGAGAACCCAAGAAGAGTCACAGTCCCTAAAACCTCAGTGCTAAAAAGTAATTAATATTGGCACCTGCAGAAACAAGCTGATATTGAGACCACAAATTAAAATATATTGAAGTCTCAAAAGGGGGGAATGAGAGAGGATAGTAAGAATGGTGAGGTCTAGAAGAACAGGTCTTCTCAAGGAGACCACAAGGATACACAGGCAGGGTCCTCTCCACGGTGACTCAGTTCTTGGGAATTTGTAAACTTCCTGAAACTTGGAAATTTCCAAGTTCTGTGAAATCCTGTAGTTCTATGGGGGCAGGAATAGCATCTCCTGCTTGATTCAAACTGGCCAATGAGTTGGCGTGGATGTGGAGAAAAGGGCACACTTCTACTCTGCTGGTGGGAATGCACACTAATACATTCCTTCTGGAAGGATGTTTGGAGAATACTTAGAAACCTAAAAATAGACCTGCCATTCGATCCTATAATTTCTTTACTAGGTTTATACCCAGAAGACCAAAGATCACAATATAACAAAGATATCTGTACCAGAATGTTTATTGCAGCCCAATTCATAATTGCTAAGTCATGGAAGAAGCCCAAGTGCCCATCAGATGGACTAGGAAATTGTGGTACATGTACACTATGGAATATTATGCAGCCTTAAAGAAAGATGGAGACTTTACCTCTTTCATGTTTACATGGATGGAGCTGGAATATATTCTTCTTAGCAAAGTACCTCAGGAATGGAAGAAAAAGTATCCAATGTACTCAGCCCTACCATGAAGCTAAATTATAGCTTTCACATGAAGGCTATAACCCAACTATAGCACAAGACTATGAGGAAAAGGCCAAGGAAGGGGAAGGGAGGGGGGAGGTTAAGGCGGAGGGAGGGTAATGGGTGGGACCACACCTACAGTGCATCTTAGAATGGGTACAGGTGAAACTTACTAAAGGCAGAATACAAATGTCTACATATAATAACTAAGAAAATGCCATGAAGGCTATGTTGAACAGTTTGATGAGAGTATTTCAGATTATATATGAAACCAGCACATTGTACCCCTTGATTGCACTAATGTACACAGCTATGATTCAACAATAAAAAAAAAAAAAGAAAGAAAGAAAAGAAATGCACTAGGGGGTGGCACCTGTGGCTCAGTGAGTGGGGCGCCCCATGTACTGAGGGTGATGGGTTTCGGCCCAGCCTCAGCCAAACTGCAACAAAAAATAGCCGGGCACCTGTAGTCCCAGCTTCTCAGGAGGCTGAGGCAAGAGAATTACCTGAGCCCAGGAGTGGGAGGTTGCTGTGAGCTGTGATGCCATAGCACTCTACCGAGGGCGATAAAGTGAGACTCTATCTCTAAAAAAAAGAAAAAGAAAAAAGAAATGCACCAGGGCTGATGCGGTGGCTCACGCCTGTAATCCTAGCACTCTGGGAGGCCAAGGTGGGTGGATTGCCTGAGCTCACAAAATCGCGATCAGCCCAAACAAGACCAAGACCCCAACTCTAAAAGATAGCCAGGCATTGTGGTGGGCTTCTGTGGTCCCAGCTACTTGGGAGACTGAGGCAAGAGAATGGCTAGAGCCCAGGAGTTTGGGGTTGCTGTGAGGTGTGATGTCACGGCATTCTACCGAGGGCGACAAAGTGAGACTCTGTCTTAAAAAAAAAAGAAAGAAAGAAAGAAAAGAAAGAAACGCACAAATACAAGATGTTCTCTTCAAAGAGTTTTGACAGTTGTTTACACTCAAGTAAATTATATCCCAAACAAGTGATATTATACTGGTTCAGGAAGGGTATAACCATGTAATAAGCTCAACCAACAGTAGTATAGTATAGTTTCATCTGTTCTCTCTAACTTTTGTATTTTTATTTTCTTGTATCTTACATCCACCTATAAGTCCTAGAAGACATTGTTATTGTTTTTGCTTTAAATAATAATATTTAAAAGAAATATATATGTACATTCATAAACATATAATTTTTTTTTTTTTTTTTTGAGACAGAGCCTCAAGCTGTCACCCTGGGTGGAGTATCCTGGCATCGTGGCTCACGGCAACTTCCAACTCCTGGGCTTAGGCAATTCTCTTGCCTCAGCCTCCAAGTGGCTGGGACTACAGGTACCCTCCACAGCTCTGGGATATTTTTTGGTTGTAGTTGTCCTTGTTGTTTGGCAGGCCCAGGCTGGATTCGAACCTGCCACCTCTGGTGTATGCAGCTGGTACTTTAGCTGCTTGAGCTACAGGTGCCGAGCCAACATATAACTTATTAAACATAGATTACATATAATAAAATACTTAAAATGGGTCTTTTACACATATATGTATTCAGATATTTACCCTTTCTAGTGTTTTCCCTTCCTCTTACAGATCCAGTGTTCTTTCTGGCATCCTTTTCCTTTGGCTTGAAAAATTTGTTTAAAAATTTCTTTCTTGTTTTTTTTTTTTTTTTTTTGAGACAGAATCTCACTTTGTTGCCCTCGTGCTGTGGCATCACCGCTCATGGCAATCTCCATCTCCTGGGTTTAGGTGATTTCCTTGCCCAGCCTCCTGGGTAGCTGGGACTACAGGTGCCCGCCACAACAATTTTTTTGTTGCAGTTTGGCCGGGGCTGGGTTCAAGCTTGCCACCCTTGGTAAATGGGGCCAGTGCCCTACCCACTGAGCCACAGGTGTCACCCTGTTTAAAAATTTATTTAAAAAAAGTCTTTTAGTGTAAGCCTACAAAAAAACGAAACAAACAAACAAACAAAAAAACAAACTGGCCAATGAGAAGGGTACCTGTGGGGTGGAACTTTTTTGACTGTCAATAAAAAGGGAAAGACCAAGGAAGTTGCGGGGCACGGCCATTTGGTATTCTATGCTGTAAGCTCCCAGCTGGTGAATAAAGCCCTTCCTCTTATAAATGTGGTGTTTGGGTGCTCTTTCTCTCCATTGGCTTTTGTCTTCCTGCAACAGTATGAGTTTTTACTCTCTCTCCATCCCACCCTACACCACCCATCTAGTGCCCTTTGCCATGATTATAGTAGCCACAGACCCTCGGTTCTATAACTTACCCTAACAGGTGGGAGTTGTAGTCAATGTTATAGACTAAGAAATAGGGGTCACTGCTCAGACATGTTCCCAGGAAAACATGGTAGGTTCACAAGGCCAACTCTTTCCTTCTGGGGTAGAAACAATGTGGATGGTAAAGAGGTGGGGTGTATTATATGTGTATGTGAACACATGTATGTTTTCATGAAGAAAGAGGTTCATCTTTTACCCTCTGAAGAATTTTTCCCTAGTTTGCCAATTATTTTATTCTCCCAGGTTATATAACCACATGTCTATTTACTGTTTAAAAAATAGAAAAGGTAAAAAAAAATCCCTTTACTTAGATATTTTTCTAAACATACAAATGCATAATATATGTAATGTAACTTTACATAATTTATTATAATCAGAGTTTTAAAATTAATGATATATTGTAGGCAGTGCCTGTGGCTCAGTGAGTAGGGTGCTGGCCCCATATACTGAGGATGGTGAGTTCGAACCAACCCCAGCCAAACTGCAACAAAAAAAATAGTCGGGTATTGGTGGCAGGTGCCTGTAGTCCCAGCTACTTGGGAGGCTGAGGCAAGAGAATTGGCTAAGCCCAAGAGCTGGAGGTTGCTGTGAGCTGTGACGCTGTGGCACTCTACTGAGGGTGACAAAGTGGGACTCTGTCTCAAAAAAAAATTAATGATATATTGTGAATATACTCCTTTGTGTACACATTCAGAGAAGCGCCATCGTTATGAATGGCTGTTCAGTGTTTATGACATTATTATAATAATTATTTATTATAGAGCATATTATAATACATCTAATCTTTTTAGTTATTTAGCTTGCCTCCAATAAATTGCAACTGTTCACAATGCTCAGATGATCATCCTTACATATATTTCTTCATTTGGACACTGACTTGTTTCAGATAAATTAAAAAAAAACTGCTAGGTCAGGGTCAGCTACATTTCAAAAATTTATAATGCACATGCTAGGTTGGTCCCTGGAAGGATAGTATGAAACTATGCTCTGAACGTCAGTTTATAAAAGTGCTCTTTCTCTATACTCTTGCCATTATTGGTGTTTTAATTTAATTTTTAATGTAAGAGCAAGGAGAAGGTATCTCTATACAGCTTACAATCTCCCTGAGTAAGGTTACATAGGATTTATGGTGTAAAGATTTGTTAACCAGGGTCTGAGTCATGGGAATGTGGGCATGTTTGTTCTATTACTAAGAACTCTATGAATCAGACCTAATAACTATTTCAGTCATTACCAATACAGCCACATTTCAGAAACAACCCAGACAGAAAAAGGTTATGTATTTTTTATCAAAAAATAAAATTCCCCAGGATGTGGTAATAGCAAATATCCTTTTAGTTCTCTATCGATTGGGGTAATAATATTGTTTTGCTGGAAATTATATAACTCATGGTAGACATTGGGGGATCTAATTTATAAATATATTTCCAGGAATAAGTGGAACTCTGTTGTTAAATAAAATCAGGGATCATAAAGTAACACACACTGTGATTATCCAAGTAGATGTCTACATTGCATACGAATCAGGATGCTTCGAAGGCTACTTGGAACTATACTTGTTCCAGTTTGTTGCTCTGTCCATTTAATGATCTTTCAGAAGGTAACCATTCTGACTCCTTTGCCACCAAGGAAAAATAAGAAATAAACTAAATAGGACCAATGCCTATTAGGACAACAATTCCAAATAGGACAAAAATCTGCATGCCAGTGCTTATATACAACAATAGACTAAGACGTATGATAGTTAATCAAATGAGTGATTGTATTTTCTGAGCTTCTGTAGAAATTAAATAAGTTTTTGCAAAGAGTTCTTGGAAAATCTCTCTGAATATCCAAACATTCCTATAGAAACTGCTATGCATTTATTTTACTCACTTATTATAAATATGATTGTAAACTTCATAAATCTCAGAAAATTAAAGTTAAAATGCTCTCATGATGATCTGATTTATTATGCTGTGATTTGTTGGTGCCCAGAAACCAGGCAGCCTTGAACTTCTGAGATAAATTCTTTCTGATAGATCTTTTGGGGATAAATGTAGCTTTCTCCTAAGTTACCCGTTTTCTTTAAACTTTTGGTGTCCTCCTGTGCTAACAGGATGTTTTGTAAAAGCTTTGGGAACATGGGAAAAAGGAAGAAAACTGGCATTTACTTATTCCAGATTAGATGTGAAAACATGTATAATAGAAAACCGTCTTATTCATTCATACATAATCTATTCATTCAATCATTTATTCAACTAACATTTACTAAATACTAAAGATGAACTTGCCGTGGGCTGAACTTAACCCAGAGAATTCCTGGGGTTTTCAGTCAGGGACATACACTGAGATTTTCATTCATTTCTTTCTGGAGCAGGACACCCTACTGACCCAGGGCCACTTTGCTTTCCCTTTTAAAGGTCTTTGTCTTGCAAAGGATTTGGGGGTTGGCTCCTTCATAGAAGTCCCAGGGTTTTCATTTGCTTATTACTCCTCATCTTTCTTTCAGTACAATATTTTTCATTTTCAGGAAGAAGGAGATTTCTCCTTACTTAATGAGCTTCCCTTTTCTCCAGTATCTAATTTATAACTTGGTATCTATACCGGCATTCCATCCCAGCAGCAGAAAACTACAGCACCAAGGTCTACAGCCAACAAGAGATCCGTATTTGTCCTACTTTTCTCCAGTTCATACTCACTCACAATAGTAGACATGCCAGTAAATATCTCAAAGTGTACATCTGAGGTCATACTTCCTGACATCCAACCCAACTATATATTCTACCTAGGTGTAAAATGTTTCTCTATAGCCCTTTCCTGAGATCACTTGCTTTTTTTTTTTGTTTGTTTTGTAGAGACAGAGTCTCACTTTACAGCCTTCAGTAAAGTGCCATGATGTCACAGGACTCACAGCAACCTCTAGCTCTTGGGCTTCAGCGATTCTCCTGCCTCAGCCTCCCGAGCAGCTGGGACCACAGGCGCCCACCACAATGCCCGGCTATTGAGATCACTTTCTTAAAGACTATATTAACCTTTCCTTTTTCATATTTTCATTAGTTCAAGCACAATTATTAACCACTCATCATCAAGTTGTAACACTATGTTATTTTTTGGTTAAATGGAGGAAACTGTATTTTACATTTAAAGTATTCCCATCGCATACTAGAAGGGGAAAGATGAGGGAAACCAGGCTTCTCTTTTGAACACAGAGGTCTATTTTCTCTGCAGGAGCAGAGACCTGGTAGCAAGGAATAATAGTCCCTTCCTTTCAAAGTGAACACAAGATAAAATCAGGGTATTTATAGATTTAATTATACATTTATGCTTACATGTTAGCTTGCAGAAGTATAAATTTTAAGTGTCAAATTTTAAAAGATTGATCTCGGGGTGTCCAACCTTTTGGCTTCTCTGTGCCACATTGGAAAAAGAAAGAGTTGTCTTGGGTCACACGTGAAATGCACAGACACTAATGAAAGCTGATGAGCAAAACCAAAAGGTCCATACATAATTTTTGTTATATCCATAGATCAGTAAAAAAGCCCTCACATGCTCTGCCTGTGCTCTGTAGACTGCAGGTTGGATGTACCCAGTAGACCTTTGGTATTCTTGAAACATATACCTAAGAAGTCTTTGATAACTAACTTTCTAAATGATATTCCACCATGTTTACTGTGGGCAGCTTGGAAGATGCCTTTGGATCTGCTGCTCTCCACTGGAAATCACACAGGGCAGGCCACAGTACTGGGACGGACTCCAGTTGCCAAGCATGATCTGGGCCTAAATGGTAAATCTGTCTAATGCTGGGCTCAAGGTTAGGAAGCCCATTTTTGCTAGACATCAAAACAACATCCCCAAATATTAACTGTATCACTAACAAAAGTGAAATCTGGCTTTCTATTTGTCTTTCTTTTCCCAACTTAATAAACTGACTTTGTTCTGAACTCAGGTAGCTAAATGGAAGACCCCAAGGAACATATTAATGGTTCTTAGAACTTACCTTATCATAATATCTCTTGACAGTTCTTGATTTTCCTAAGAAAACCCAATAAGTGCTCTGAATTTCGGCAGATGCTGCTTCTTTACACCTGCAGAGGAATAACATAAACATCCTATTTTAAAATCATACCATACAAATGAAAACAAATTTAGGATTACATTCCTACCTCCTATATACCCCCAATAGAATCTGGTAATTTGAAATGACAGAATATGGATCTGTCACGTGTATGTTTGTTACATAACTAACAAATGAAAAGATGGGTAAACTAAAGCAAATATATATGTATATGTAGAGAGATAAATTTGTTATTCTTCATTTTTTGTCAATGCTCATTGCATTTCGTTACTGAATTGTGTCATAGGAATTTCACTGGGGAAGCTTCTTTATAAATAGCTTATTGTACACTGACGTTTGCTCTTACCTCATCCTACTGGCCATGAACTCAAAACAATATACCCATAATTATCAGTTTATTTCAACTCTAATAGACAAACAGACATTAAAAAAACCTAGAAAATACACACTATAATTTACAGATTTCTCAGTTTGATATAGCAACAAAGAAAATAAGTAAATATGGGCATTGGATTGAGAATTAGATTCAATTTATAATCCTACCATAATTAGGCAGGCAATTTTGGGCAAGTACCCAAAACTCGCTGAGTCTTAATTTCTGTATGTGTAAAATGATAGGTTTTGTATGAAATCACCACATTGGCCCCTTTCATTTTTAAAGTTCTATGATAATTTTCCTTCTAAGGACATGGTTTGAGGTAGGTATAATGATCAGGAAGAATTTGTGGAAACAAAACTTTCATGTTTAGATACAGCCTGAATTTTTCTAAATGTATGTATGCCAATTAATAGCTTCTCTCTCTGCTATTTGTAGATAAATGATACTAAGGTGATTATAATCAATTAATTTGAGATTCATCTATTGTTTTGAAAAAAAAAATCAATTATCTACCTGATGGAATTTACTGAAATGTTCTTTTTAACTCACAGGATTAATAATCTTTTGGAGCCCAATGGCCAGGGGTTCAGCTATCTGTCATTCAGATATTCTGATATTGAGGGGAAGAAGTTGGAATTCTGGAAGGTCTGGGCAAACTGCAGACAATTTGTAGGACAGCTCACAGAGTTTAGCACGATATTCTGATTTTTCTTTCCTCACATATCTTCTAAGGAAAAAGGTATTTATGGGTAAAATATTTATATCTGACTATTGTTTGTGATCTCTGTGTTGCAAAAACAATAACAGTTCTTAAAATCTAAAGTTGAATGATAGCTAGAATCATTATTTGCAAGGATAATTTTAAAACTGACAGCATCAGATTGTTTGCAGCTGTTACCAGAATAAAAGATACTAATTTAAGCTTATATCATACTTCTGATCCTGGGCTGAATTCTTTACATTATTTTAGGAATTAAGCCTCATATCTACTCTAGGATAAATTTGAATATGATTCCCATTTTACAGGTGAATAAATTGAAGAATAGGTGTTTAAGTCAATTACCTAGAAAGAGAAGAGTGGCAGAGTTAGCATGGAGGTTCCCAACCCCAGTTGGGCTGGGGCCCCACAACAGGAGGTGAGTGGCCAGCAGGTGTGACCAGCTGACACTTCATCTGTGTTTACAGCTGCTCCCCCTCACTCACATCACTGCCTGTGATAGGAGTCAGAACCTGTGAACAGTGCACGTGAGGGATCTAGGTTGCGAGATCTTTATGACAACCTCCTGCCTGATGATCTGAGGTGGGCTGAGGCAGTGATGCAGCCCTGGGGAGAACTACAAATGCAGATTATCATTAGCAGAGAGGTTTGACTACATAGAGACCTTATCTCCCTCATTCATAGTCCGTGGAAAAGTTGTCTTCAATGAAACCAGTCCCTGGTGCCAAAAAGATTGGGGACCACTGAGTTAGCAGGTCTGTACGATCCCCAACCCTAAGCTCCTTCCTCCTATGTATGCGCTGTGCTATATAGCCTAGCATTGCAACTCTTGATGATGACTCTGCATCAGGACAAATTCGATTTAAGTTGATACTGTCAAGCCTTTACGATTTTAACCTCTAAATTCATCCTTTGATATACAAAGCCCTTGTCTGATTTCTCTCAGGACTTTGATTTTTACATGACATTTCTATGCTCAAGAGAACAACATGCTGCCTCTTCCATCTTTTGGACTGAGTTTTCTGCTTCGTATTTAGCATGTTTCAAAGAAATGTTAGTACGGAGAACTGAAGTAGGTAGGGTTGCCTGTATGTAGGAACACAGGTTCCAAACAAGAAGCTCCATGATGAGTGGCTGAGAAGAAAAGAATGTGGCAGAAGTTTGGTTGATCAGAGTGAAGTGAATCATCATTATACAGATTCATAATGTGTGGGGCTGGAAGAGCCCTCACTGAGCAGTTGGTTCAAATGTTACATGGTTCAGGGAAAGGGAGTAAGATGCAACGTGTTCACCAATAGAAACCAGGTTTCTGGATTTTATACATCTACTTAGTGTCTCCATAGCAGTACTGAATCCTTAATTGTATGTTTGTATCAATGTCTTAAAAAAGAAATCCACTCTTGGGCAGCACCTATGGCTCAAAGCAGTAGGGCGCTGGCCCCATATACCAAAGGTGGTGGGTTCAAACCCAGCCCCAGCCAGAAACTGCAAACAAAGAGAAAAGAAAGAAAGAAAGAAATCCACTCTTCAGGCGTGCATGTGTTGGTCATGTCATATAGTTTAGCAGCAGAGGGGTAAGATAAGACCTTGGAATCAGAGCAACCTACAGTCAGCAAGGTTGGTGATACAGAATTTTAGAAAAGTGGCTTAATATCTCTACGGGTCAGTATCTTTTTTTTTTTTTTTTTTTTGCAGTTTTTGGCTAGGGCTGGGTTTGAACTTGCCACCTCCGGCATATAGGGCTGGCGCCCTACACCTTTGAGCCATAGGCGCCGCCCTATGGGTCAGTATCTTAATTTATAAAACCAGATAATAAGAGCTGTCCACTCCCTGTGCTGCTTTAGGGATTAAATGAAGACATTTTTTTTAAAGTACTTTGCATCAGGGTCTGGCCTGGAGTAAGCATATACAACAATGTCCAGTTGTGGTCATCATCTTCATCAACCTCATTTTAATTTCTTTTATGTGTGTCTAATGTAATGGAAGATTATTTATAAATTGCATTTCTCTTTAAAAAATGTATAAACCCCAATAAAAAGAGATGATGGCTAAAAAAACTAACAAAAGAAATTGAAGTACCCAGTACTGTCACAGTGTCTATTTTTTTCACCTTTGCCATAGGAAAAATACTAATCTCTTTACCTATTTGAATTTAAATGTTCAATATTCTAAAAGAATAGGTTTGGAAATTGATCCTTTTGCTCAGAACTGAAAGCCATTGTAGGAAGGCAGAAGGTCTCCTAACTTCCCCCTGCTAGACCCTGGAACTACAACAAATGATTTTACATGATAAAAAAGAAAAAAAGGAAAAAACACACTTTTTCTTAATTATAAGAAATTGATGTGACAGAATGTCCATTTGAATCTGCTGGTGGAAGCTCAATTACGTGATATTCATATAACAACAGTTCCAAATCAATACAACATGTTTTACATTTACATTAACATTTAAATTAGTGAGAAGCTCAATGTGAATTATGGAGCTTTAGATGTTTAGGACTAAGTCCCTTCTTGCCAACTTGGAACAAAGTCTGTTGACTCACCTTCTTAGTCTCATAAACAGCTTCCAGACTATGTGTTTTCTGTGCCAGAGGAATTTTCAGGCTGATGAAAGTTGCCATATTGACATCACCAGGGAATGAAATTGGCCTTATCCACTGAAGTCATAAAATGCTTCCAGCAAGTGCACACACCTCTCTGAACAGCAGTTTGCCACAGATTATTTTCAGATCTAGGAATGCTTTAGAATTAGACCTCACTCTCTTTTTTTTCATATAATATAAATTTTATTCATCCAGTATTTCTAGAGCCTGTACTCTGGATAGAGCAGTATGTTAGAACAATGCGGATTCTGCTTCAAGAAATTCCTAATCTATTGAATGTAGTAGTAAGATAAACAGGTATAGAATAAAATGGCAGATTTTATATAAAACAAGGTATGTACTGAGTACTATCAGAGGACCTGAATAAGACTGAGGAGAACCAGGAACAAACTTCTGAAGAGATGAGGCTTAAAAGACAAATAGAACTAGTTGATAAAAACACATTTCACAAGATGGAAGGGAGACACCCATAAATGAGCCTGGCAGCTTCCTTTCCATGAATAAGAGATCCAGAAGAATTGGTGAGAGATGGCATGTGTGTGTGTGTGTGTGTGTATGTGTGTGTGTGTACACATGAACCCATACAAGTGTAAGTGCAACAAATTGACATGCCTGGTTAGTCAGGGACAAATTCATGAGTGATCTCATATGTCGTGCTAACAAGTTTGGACACTATCTTTAAAATGTGCAGATATAGAGGCTCTACTGAGTTTTAAGTGGACTTGGTTTAAGAAGCACTACCTTGGCGATAGTGCACAGAATCGATAGAAGGTAAGCTGTTTTCTCCATCACATTGTCAGATGTCAAAATAGTCCCTATTAAATCCACGGCTGGGTTCACTGATGCCAGATACAAGACACAAGTAGCAGAGAATGTCTGAGAAACTTAGCAATTCCAATGCACGTACCTTTCCTTTTGATTGTAGAGTGAAATGGGGCAATGAGAGACTAAAATCAGCAATGCAGTATCTGACTTTGGCCACCCTCACTCATTTTTGAAAATCAATAAAGTGAGCACCAACTATATGTTGATGACAGTTTTAGATCCCCTGGGAGGGTAATTATAAAATAGGCATGGTCCCTGCCCTCAAGAAAAATGCTTTGAGAAAAGAGAGAGAGAGAAAAAAAAGGAATTGTTGAAAAAGAACATTTCTTGAGAAATGAGGAAAAAACAGGTAAATACAGGTATTTACAGATTATATTAAAATCATTAAGGAATGGTCAGGGCTATGTAATAAGAACTAGGATGGGATAAGATAGTCTCACTTAACTGTGAGGATGATGAACTTTGAGACTTACTGAAGTCAAATACTACCTGTTGTATTGGTAAGATTCTGTATCTTAGTTTCCTTATTTGCAATTGAAGCCAAATATTCCACTTCATAGGCTTGTTGTGAAGATTAAATGAGTAAAGAAATACAAAGTGGTAAGCTCAGGGCTTGGTGCATAGAAATACCCCTAAATTATTAGCTACTATCATAGTTGTGGTTACTATTATTATTCTATCATTACTATTCTCTGGATAGCTTGCCATGAAAGGCCTCTTTGAAAGGGTGAAATTGGGGCTTCATTCTAAAGAATGTGAAGAGTCTTAATAAAGACCTCCATACCATTACCTGGACAGAGCCAATAGCAGTGTATAATTCCTAAAGCATCCATAAAAAAGAGGACAAAAGACATGAATGAAGTTTTCTGAAAAGAAGACATACCAACGTCCAACAGACATATGAAAAAATGCTCGACATCATTAAATCATCAAAAAAATGCAAATTAAAGTCACAGTACACGTAGATACCACCTGACTTCTATCAGCATGGCCATTATTAAGAAGTTAAAAAACAATAGATGTTGGTACGAATGTAATTAAAGAGACACAATTATACACTGTTGGTGGGATTGTAAATTGGTGCACCTTCTATGGAAAATAGCACAGAAATTCCTCAAAGAACCAAAAGCTTACTATCCAACAATTCCAACATAGTGTATCTACCCAAAGGAAAAAGAAACACTCTAACAAAAAGACACTTACACCCAAATGTTTATCACAGCACAATTCACTATTGCAAAGACATAAAATCAACCTACATGTCTATCAGCTGAAGAATGGATAAAGAAAATGGGATATATTCTGAGGGTACCAAAAAGTGTACACATTTTCAGGAAGGAAAAAGCTGTATTAAAACTGTAACACTTGATATATAGTGGTCACAAAAGATGAATACAAGTTACATTGAGCACCTCTTGTAATTGGAGAAGTCAAATGTAACTTGAGGATTACAAATTTAATACATTATATCCTTTCTTAAAATGTGTACACATTTTTGGCACCCTCTGTATACACTTACACACACACACACACACACACACTATGAAGTATTGCTCAGCCATGAAAGTAATGAAATAATGTCATTTGCAACAACTTGAATGGACTTATAAAACATTATCCTACGTGAAGTATCTCAGGAATGAAAAACCAAACACTACATGTTCTCATTAATTAATAGGTGGGGATTAGATGATGGGTACGCATCATAAAGGTAGGTAAAGGACATGGATGACTAAGAAGGAAGGAGAGGGGTGTGGGTGAGAGATAAAAACTCACCAATCAAGTACAACGTACACTATTCACATAAATTGCTTCACACTCTTAATGTGGCCTAACTTCAGCATTATGTTATATAATTTGCACATGTAAGAAGTGCACTTGTATCCCATACCATTTTGAAATAAAAATTATAAAAAGTCTTCAACTTTCCTGAAACTATTTCAGTGTAGATGGTATCCCTATATAAATGAGGAGTCACTTGTCTTAATTAAAACTTATCCTTCAGAGGTCATTTGCAAGAATTATATAAGAAAAGCCACATTTGAGATAGCTACTTAAACGATATTCCCCATATTTTCATCAACACCTGTCAGCTAATGATAACGGTCAATACTAGACGCTAGCTTTTTTTTCTTAAGCAAATAGATGTGTCAGTAATTGGCATTATAAATGATAGAAATGAGCTTTTATTGGAGAAATTAATGGTATTCAACATATGTGCATCTACCTATATATTTTTAAGATACTCTGACACTGGTATTAATACCATTTAATAATCTAATGAGACCAGAAGCAGGTATCCTCAAGTTAGGGATGACACCCAAGACTTCACCCGTGACTAGTCCTATGTCCAGCCGTGAAGGAGAATATTACATTGGCTAATTCCACTATACAGCTAAACTAGTTCTGCTTCTAGAATAAAGTCTGCCAAAATATGGCATTCAGAGAATATAAAAGAACAAAAAGGTAGAACTTTGTTGCCTTTAGCATAGGTCAGAGAAATTGTTTTGTGCCCGGTCACTATCACAAGAATGTTTGTGTAACACTTCATGTTTGGTAAAAATTAGCCCTTAAATTTGCTTTACTATAACTTAGTCTAGAGGGCATAGCTAACTCTCACCCAGCTTAAGTTCTTTGGCAAAGCAGGACCAAAGCAGCTCAGAGCAGTAGTAAAAGCCAAGGAAGAAATGTAAGCCTCCTCTTGACTTCTCCACAGAGCTATTAAGAAATCTGCCAATTCAAATGATTAGGCTTTCAACTGAGACTGTCATGGATAGACATGTGCCATTTGGAGGTAACAGGAGATGTTTTGTTCACATAGAGAGGCCACTTTCCCAGGAAAAATACAAAGATACAAGTGGGAAGTCTTAGTGTTTAAAATTTATTTCAAATGTATTGATGCTTGCTGTTCCTGTTTAGAAAAGGAATGTCCCAGAAGAGGGCTTCTGTCTATCATCATAAAAAAGATAACAGTCATCAAAAGCTATGGAGCATCACAGTGACTCTTGGATTTGAGTTCAGCGCATGAGAATAGTTTCATAGTCATTAATTTACTCAGGTAATCCATCTTTCAGTCTGTCAAGCAATGAGTCACTTAATAAATATTTACTATGAATTAGCCATGTACTTGGGCAAGTGTTCATGATGGGACTCCTATCACACCTTTTCTTCCTGTACATTTTCTAGATATTGATGCTATTAAACACCAAAAAAAAAAAAAAAACTCAAGCACCGTTCAACAAACTCACTTCACTACATGCCACACTGACTCTGAGACTATTGAAAAAATTAAGTATTAAACAAATAACAATGTTGATAACTTTCATATTTGATTTGTGACAAATGGACATCTTTTAGAAAATCCAAATCTTTTCTTTCATTTTATGCTTCTAAATGCTAATTGTGAACGTGCTGGAGTTTTTATTTGGAGACTAGATTAATCACTATGTAAAAATAACGTCACGATCTTCACACATGTTAACAGGTACAAAACACACATATTGACAAGATTCGTAGACAGATACTATTAAAAATAAAAATCTTTTCACATATATTTTCCTTTTTATTTTTTCTTTTGCTGCTATTGGGATGGAATCTTTTCACAGGCATTTTAAAAGAATTTGGTTTGCATAGGAAGAACTTAAATGAGAACATTTATACCCAAACTTGATATTTTACTTTTCTGTGGCCTGTGTATCTTTAAAAAGAGACTGCTCAACATTCTGTTCCATAGTATTTTTATCTAAAGGGAGCTAATTCTATGTTACACTTTAAAGTATTCTTATTTAACATGGGAATTAGGAAGCTGGTGTCCAGGAAGTCTTCTAGGCTCTTTGGTTTTTACTGCAAAATAAAAGAACTTATTATATATCACTATTCTCTGAAGTAAAAAGTTAAGAAATCAGGAAAGAATTGCCTGAAGGAACATATTTGCATTGTTATCAGTTCAATGATTGAGTACATTAAAAGTCCACACATTGTGCTTTTTTAAAATATATGCTCTATTTGATTTTAGCTGTTAGAGATAGTGAAAATTGTGTACAAGTTGTGTATATTTACATCTATATCTCTGTCTCTGTCTACAGATATATATCTCAACCCATATAATCATATTTTCTTTTTTACTTCTCTAAGACAGGCAATAATAGCCAACTGTCAGAATAATTATCATTGCATCAACATTTAATAACTGAGGCACAGGATATTTCCTGAGGATTTATAAGCAGGGAAAATTGGTAAGCCCATGGGTACCTGGGAGTATTTTTTCTCCCAGAGAACAGTAACTTTGATGATTATTTTTTTCATAACTTAAAAAACGAGAGAGAAATGATAACAGTTTAAATACAGACTATTGTATGGGTCATTCAATTTCAGAGTGCTCAGAAGATTAGTGGTTTCCATTTAGACAATTCATAAATGTGACAAAGGTTACCGGATAATAGCAGCCTGTAGGGATAAACTCAAACCTTCCTATACCACATATTGCTTATATTATTTACGTATATTAACAGTCTGATATTTTCGTGATTCCAATTTTGTAACTTAAAAAAAAAAAAAACGCTGTCACAAGTATAAATCCATTTGTCTGTGGTTAGAAAAATGAGACCTATATGGTGAGGAAAAAACCCAAGCCCAGTGAAAGTAGACTATGAGTGAATGACAGAAGGCTCCTCTCTGTCAGTGGCCTGATTCTGCACTCTATACACTCATCATGGATTCTGCTAATAGCACAAGGAGATGAAAATAGCATTTCATTCTGTAAAGAGCCGGGTGCAACATTAAGATTTAATTAAACTTCGTTTTACTTGGGCAAGCTGGTCAGACAGTGATGTCATGGGGAACAGAACCCAGTACTTTAATGATGTAGCAGCAAAAAGCTCCGAAATGCCAGTGCACACGGTTCATGTAAACAAGACACGGGGAGAAAATGGAACAACTGAAACTAAATCACGTGAATCATGTGGGAAGAATACAAAGGTGTTGACTCTGTAGAAAGCAAACTGACTTTGAGGATACACGGTGGGAATCAGGGTTTCTGTGTCAGTGGCCTGATTCTGTACTCCTAAATTGTGATTAAAACACGTTTGTGTGCCTAAAGCCGTAGAACAAGGACCAAGGGTGATAATGACAGGAAATGCAATTTCAACTCAACATTAAAAAAAATAATAATGATTCTAACTGTCAAAACTATCCAAATGGGCAACAGACTGCCTTTGAAGGTGTGAGTTTGTTATCAATTAAGGTATCCAAATATAGGCCACACAATCATTTGGTAGTTACTTTCTAATTGGGTATAGTGTCATTCTTAAAATCCATGAGTTATGCCAATTTGGTCCTAATTTAATGAAAAAGAGGCAACGGGATTATAAATATATATAAATTGCAATTGCTTACATGATAGTGTTTGAGCTGGTGTGATGGTTGACTTTATTTGTCAACTTGACTGGATTAAAGGATGCCCAAATACCTACTAAAACATTATTTCTGAGTGTGTCTGTGAGGGTTATTTCTTGAGAAGGTTAATATTTTTTAAAAATATAGTTATCTTGCTTTTAAAAAATCAATTAATTAAAAAATTAACACATAATTGTTGTGCATAATGGGGTAAAGGGTGATATTTCAATGTATGTGTACAATGCATAAGAATCAAATCACAGTAATTAGCATATCTATTGACTCAAACATTTATCATTTCTTTGTGTTGGAAACATTTAAAATCCTCTCTTCTAGCTACCAGAAAATATACTATACAATAAATTATTGTTAATTATAGTGCTGCAGAAAAGTAGAATTCATGCCTCCCATCTAGTTGTAAATTTGTAGCCATGAACCGACCTCTCTCTAATTCTCCTTCCCCCTACTCATCGCAGTCTCTGGTAACTGCTATTGTACTCTTTACTTCTATTAGATCAACTTTTTTGGCTTCTAACTATGAGTGAGAACATGCAATATTTAGTGTCTTTCACCCAAGTTAGGAAGTCTATTATCAAAAAGACAAAAAAGTAAATAACAAATGCTGGTAAGGACACAGGGAAAAGGAAACTCTTATAAATGGCGGGAATGTGTATTGGTACCATCATTATGGACAACAGTATAGAAGTTCCTCAAAAGGGTATATGTGAAACTTAGTAAATGTAGAATGTAAATGTCTTAACACAATAACTAAGAAAATGCCAGGAAGGCTATGTTAACCAGTGTGATGAAAATGTGTCAAATGGTCTATAAAACCAGTGTATGGTGCCCCATGATCGCATTAATGTACACAGCTATGATTTAGACCTAGCATATGGTCCAGCAACCCCACTACTGGGTACATATCCAAAAGAAAGAAAATCAGTATGTCAAAGAGATATATTTACACTCATGATTATTTCTGCACTCTTTACAAGATATAGAATCAACATAGGTGCCCATCAACAGATGAATGGATAAAGAAAATGTGGTATGTATACACACAATGGAATACTATTCAGCCATAAAAAGAAAATGAGATACCATCATTTGTGACATGGATGAATCTGGGAGATACTATGTTAAATGAAATAAGCCAGGCACAGAAATAGATTAGCATTTGAATCAGTAGACCAAGCAAAGAAAATCTGCCTTCGTCAATGTGGGCTGGCATCATCCAATCTGTTGAGGGCCAAAATAGAACAAAACAGTGGAGGAAGTTTGAATTTTCTCTTTCTTCTTGAGCTGGGACATCCATCTTCTCCTGCCTGCAGACATCAGAGTTCCTGGTTCTGGGTTCTGGCCCTTAGGGCCTTATACCAGTGGTCCTCATCCTTGCTATTGTTCAGAGTGGGATTAAATTACGTCACTGGCTCTTCTGGTTCTCCTGCTTAACGATGACATGGTACCTTAGTTTCCATAATTATGTCAGTCAATTTTCATAATAAGTCTCTTGCCCTATATATGTACAAATAAATATATACAGTGTAGACACAAAGTTTGTGTGCAATTTAAAATAATTTAATACAGTAAATTGCACATGAATTTTATGTCCATGCTGCATATAAATCTATGAATGTCCAGCAGTCCGTATGCCATAATATATGGGGGAGGGGGGGACATAAAGTTTGTGTGCCATTTAAAGTAGTTTAAGATAGTAAATTGAACAGGAACTTTGTAAATACGCTGTATTAACACTTGAGATGGAATTTTCCTGAAGAAATATTTTTCTACATTAGTGACCATTTAACATTGAATATACTTTAGCCGTATATTAGATTCCTAGGGCTGCCATAACAAAGCATAAAAAATGGGGTGGCTTAAAATAATAGAAGTTTATTGAATCACAGTTATGGAGATCAGAAGCCACAAATCCAGATGTGGCCAGGGCATAATTCTGAAAGCTCTATGAGAGACTCTTTCCTTTAGTAGTGACAGGTGTTGCTTGTGGCTTGTGGCTTGTGGCAATGTAACTCCATTCTCCACTCTGATCTTCATCTTCTACCCTCTGCATATGTCTCCTCCGTATCTCTACATTTCTTTACCTTTATAAAGATACCAGTCATTGGGTTTAGAGCCCGTCCAAGTCCTACTCTCACATTAATCTGATTAAATCTACAAAAGACCCTCTTTTCACATGAGGTCACACTGACAGCTACCAGGGGTTAGGACTTCAATATATGCTCTGGGGAAACAAAATTCAACCTGCCAGAAGTAATATTACATCTTTTTATCATTAACAGTTGGGTACATGATGTTTCTCTTTAATATCTTTATTTTTCCTGGTTTTAACTCTAATATCTTATCCTTTTTACTTTCCAGTTTAAAGGAACTACAGATCATCTAATTTTCTGAATATATTATCGTCTCTCACATGGTTCTTCCTGGACTGGAGCATTCTGCTTTGTCCATGTGACCATTCTCTAGCTGTTTTACAAATTTTAATTGCATCACCTCCTTTTTTTACGTCCGTTAGGAAAAATAACATTTCTTTCATCTTCTATTCCCATTATACCATGTACATACCTTGCACTAAGCCAATTAAAAAGCTATATCCCTGGGATGAAGCCTACTTGATCATGATGAATGACTTTTTTGATGATAAGCTGTAATCTATTGGCTAGGATTTTGTTGAGAATTTTTGCATCTATATTCATGAGTGAGATTGGTCTGAAATTCTCCTTTTTGTTTGGGTCTTTTCCTGGTTTTGGTATCAGGGTGATGTTTGCTTCATAGAATGTGTTGGGGAAGATTCCTTCTTCCTCAATTTTTTTGGAATAATTTCTGCAGTACAGGAATAAGCTCTTCCTTGAAGGTTTGATAGAATTCTGGTGTGAAGCCATCTGGACCAGGGCATTTTTTGGTTGGAAGATTTTTTATTGTTTCTTTGATCTCGGTGCTTGAAATTGGTCTGTTCAGGAGCTCTATTTCTTCCTGGCTAAGTCTAGCGAGAGGGTGTGATTCCAAATATTTACCCATTTCCTTCACATTGCCAAATTTCTGGGCATAGAGTTTCTGGTAGTATTCATAGATGATCTCTTGTATCTCTGTGGGATCAGTTGTTATTTCCCCTTTATCATTTCTGATTGAGGTTACTAGAGATTTTACTTTTCTATTCCTCGTTAGTCTGGCCAATGGTTTATCTATTTTATTTATTTTTTTAAAAAACCAACTCCTTGTTTCATTAATTTTCTGAATGATTCTTTTGTTTTCAATTTCATTGATCTCTGATTTGATTTTGGATATTTCTTTTCTTCTACTGAGTTTAGGCTTAGATTGTTCTTCTTTTTCCAATTGGATAAGATCTCTTGTGAGATTGTTGATGTGCTCTCTTTCTGTTTTTCAAATGTAGGCATCTAAAGCGATGAATTTTCCTCTCAAAACTGCTTTTGCAGTGTCCCACAGGTTTTGGTAGCTTGTGTCTTCATTGTTGTTATGCTCAAGGAAGTTAATGATTTCCTGTTTTATTTCTTCCTTCACCCATCTGTTATTCAACAGAAGATTGTTTAATTTCCATGTCTTTGGGTGGGGTCGAGCATTTTTGTTAGAGTTGAGTTCCATGGATGGAAGTGGAAGACCTTATTCTTAGTAAAGCATCACAAGAATGGAGAAGCATGAATCCTATGTACTCAATTTTGATATGAGGACAATTAATGACAATTAAGGTTATGGGGGGGAAGCAGAAAGAGGGACGGAGGGAGGGAGTGGGGCCTTGGTGTGTGTCACACTTTATGGGGGCAAGACATGATTGCAAGAGGGACTTTACCTAACAATTGCAATCAGTGTAACCTGGCTTATTGTACCCTCACTGAATCCCCAACAATAAAAAAAAAAAAAAGCTATATCATTAGAATTTGTTCACATTTCTCTCTATATAGATATGAAACTGTAAGTTATTATGTATTTAAAAGCAGAGACTATGTTTATCATACATGATATTTATAGAATACATAAGTGGATTTGTGAATGACCAAATAGAGCTATGATCCTTGTTAGTGTCTAAAGGAATCTGAATGTGTAGGGGGTGCTGGATATTCAAATGGAAGTAGATACAGAGAGTGAAAGTTGACAAAAATATTCTACCTTTAGAACAATTTGTGACTTCTTCCCCTTATTTAAAGCCATCCCTTCTTTTTAGGTTCATATTTTTAGGAGGTAATTAGAATTATCTTGATGAATCATTATACATGCATTCATATTATTTAATGAAAGATAAGAAAAAAAATTCTTAGCTTCTCAAGTTATTGCAGTTTTGACTCCAGATGAAAAACTTAACCTGATATTTGTTTCTATTGTATTTTAGCATGTGCAGAGGGAATGCCACTGGGGGTCCTGTCTTAGTTTGTATTGAGGGACACTTGTCATGCTTTTAAATATCTTTGGCAAGATTGTTACCTAATTTTTAAAATGAAAAACCTTGGACATTGGAGACATTTGCTTATTACCACAGCACAGTTGAAACATTTTTTTAATAGTAAAACTTTTAATAATGATTGCAAAAGTCACCAGCAAAAACAAAACAAAATAAACAAAAAACGTACAAAAAAAAGAAGCCACTGGGTACTATTATGCATAAGGATAATAGGGTAGAGTTTAGGGAAATACAGAAATATAGTAAAACATTTTAAGAGCAGTTTATATCATGTTTCATAGTAACATACCACCAAGTGTGAATTGGGGAGGAAGGCAATTTTTTTTGTATCTACATGCTGTCTCAATGAGAGTGTGAACTCATAGTTGCTTTCAGGTTACTTAAAAGAATCAAGCAATTATAAGCACATTAATGAACAAAGTATTAAGCAGAAAATTGAAGTCACCAGATAAATCTACACATAGATATATGTACATATATATACATACACAAATATAAAGCCATCTAGTCAGCAGAATGAGGTATGCTAAGTCATTAATATAATAGAGAACATCTACTTTGAATTTCTACTTTATATCTTTTTTCTCTTCTTGTCATTCTTCCCTCACTCTTTCCTCCCCCCTTTTCCTCCCTCCCTCCCTCCCTCCTTCTTTTCTTCCTTCCCTTTCTCCCTCCCTCCTTCCTTCTTTCCTCCCTCCTGCCTTTTTTCCTCTCTTACTCTGGACACACCCATCAGCATTATGGCCCTTTTCCTTAACCAATAATATACAATTTTGGCTAATGGCAACTTCTTGGAATTACAAGTGAAAGTATTTTTTCCTTTCCTCTGTTTTGAAAAGAATTGGATTTCTTTAAAGACTCAAAACTTTCAAAAGGCTCAATAGGTGGTGGAGTGGCAGCTGAGTGGCTAAGACATGGTGATCTTGGACTCTCTGAACTACACCAAGGGCTTCCATTACAAGCTCTACTGCCTGTCCCGGGTGGCGTGCACCTCGCTGTGCCTGGTGTACTGCGTACAGCCCTGTGGTTCGAGCAGTGAACTTCAGGTGGTGGGTGCGGAGGAGAATTGCAGCTGGAGGAGAAACTCAGCCGGCCATGCTTTGAGGAGGGCTGGAGACCTCAGGTGGTGGGTGCCGTGCACCCCAGGAACTGCGTGTAGCAGACTCTGTAATAAACCAGAGAGCCCAGGCCAAAGGACCAAAGAAACTGGAGCCAGAGGAAACCGGCGCAAGAGATTCATCATCTCCGCAGTCCGAAAAATTTTCAAAGCCTTTACCTACTAGTACCTGAGCCACAGAGCCAGACGGAGCTAATAGTGTTCGGCTGTGGGCTGCAGGGAGCCATTGTGAGAGAAATGCCCTGGCAAGCTCCACCCTCAGGGTCACAGAGACAAGATCGGGTGGGAGCTAGTAACCTAGTGACTGAGCAGCCTTAACCCTCAGGGGCACAGTGAGACCAGTTTTGGCACACTGGAGCCTCGGGCTGTTGCCCTGGGAAGAGTGCCGTGGCGTCATGTCACTCATAGCAACCTCAAACTTCTAGGCTTAGCGCCACCTGGACCTCTATAAGAGCTGCATTATGACTCTGGATCTGCAACCTGCACCCGCTGGGCCTATGCATGCCCTGACCAGGAACTGTGGGAGCTGCACAACCCTGCGTCCTCCCTCCTGTACCCTCCCTGCCTCCACACCGGCCCGCTCATCTGGCCAGGGACTCTGGTAGCCCCGTGACCTCCGGAGCCCTCCCTGTCTCGGCACAGAGCCCTTCTACTGGCCAGAGACTGTTAGAGCCTTGGGCTGTCTGTGCCAAAGTCACTGGGTGCCAGGCACTCCCAGCAACCACCCTGTTGCTGGATCTGGGTGTGTAACACTCCGGAGCTGCTTCCACAACCAGAACTCCCTGGCTGGGGCAGCCGCAGAGGAACTACACAGGGTCACTCCCTACAAAGATCCAACAACAATAGAGTGATCCCACTGGTCTCTAATCTTGGAGGGAAACCACCCCAACACTGAGGATGGCCAGAGGCAACAGGGACAAACAATTATGAGGTGAAATCAACAGAAAAAGTCTGGCAATAAGAAAAATCAGAGTAGATCAATTCCCCCAAGGATCAATAAGACAGACACAGCACAAGATCCCATTCACAAACAAATAGCTGTGCTGTCAGAAATCAAATTCAGAATCTGGATAGCAAAAAAAATCAAATTAGAATTCCAAGCAGTAACCCAAAAGATTTCTCAAGAATTCAATGAATTCAAAGACCAAGTGACCAAAGATTTTGACACATTGAGACAAGAAGTTGCAGCCCTCAAAGACCTGAGAAACACAGTAGAATCCTTCAGTAACAGAATGGAGCAAGCAGAAGAAAGGATTTCCCACATTGAAGACAAAGCTTTTGAACACTCCCAAACTCTTAAAGAGGAAGAGAAATGGAGGGCAAAAACAGATCACTCTCTCAGAGAACTCTGGGATAATTAGAAGAAAACCAATATTCATCTTATAGGGATCCCTGAAAGTGATGAAGTGGCTTCACAAGGCACAGAGCCTCTTCTCCATGAGATTATGAAGGAGAACTTTCCAGACATGCCAAGAGATTCTGAAATTCAGAAAGCAGACAGTTTCAGAACACCAGCACGACTCAACCCAAATAAGACATCCTCCAGACACATCATAATTAATTTCACTAATGTTAATATGAAGGAGAAAATTCTGAAAGCAGCCAGATGAAAGAAAACCATCACCTACAAGGGCAACAATATTAGGATAACTGCAGATCTCTCTGCTGAAACCTTTCAAGCTAGAAGAGGATGGTCATCAACTTTTAATGTCCTAAAACAAAATAACTTTCAACCCAGGATCCTGTACCCAGCTAAACTGAGTTTCATTTATGATGGAGAAATTAAATACTTCAATGACATTCACATGTTGAAGAAATTTGCAATAACTAAACCAGCTCTCCAGGATATTCTCAGACCTATCCTCCATAAGGACTAGTGTAATTCTCCACCACAAAAGTAAACCCACCCAGGAAATTTTGATCAAATTCCAACTTCCACAGTTGCAAAAGGATTAAAAATGTCCACCAAATGCTCAAAAGGCTTATCAATATTCTCAATTAATGTGAATGGTTTAAATTGTCCTCTAAAGAGGCACAAGTTGGCTGACTGGATACATAAACTCAAGCCAGATATCGGCTGCATACAACAATCTCATCTTACTGTAAAAGACAAATATAGACTCAAGGTGAAGGGATGGTTATCTATACTCCAGGCAAATGGAAAGCAGAAAAATGCAGGCATTGCAATCCTATTCACAGGCACAATAAGTTTTAAACCAACTGAAATAAGGAAGGATAAGGATAGATCCATCATATTTGTTAAAGGTAATACTCAATATGATGAGATTTCAATTATTAATATTTATGCACCCAACCAGAACGCACCTCAATATATAACAGAAACTCTAACAGACATGAGCAACTTGATTTCCTCCAGTTCCATAGTACTTGGAGATTTTAATAACCCTTTAGCAGTGCTGGATAGATCCCCAAAAAGAAGCTAAGCAAAGAAATTTTAGATTTAAACTTAACCATTCAACATTTGGACTTAACAGACATCTACAGAACATTTCATCCCAACAAAACCGGATACGCATTCTTCTCATCAGCCCACGGAACATACTCCAAAATCGACCACATCCTAGGCCAAAAATCTAACCTCAGCAAATTTAAACAAATTGAAATTATTCATTGCATCTTCTCAGACCATCATGGAAAAAAAGTTGAACTCAATAAGAATAGGAACCTGTATACCCATACAAAAACATGGAAGGTAAACAACCTTATGCTGAAGGATAGATGGGTTATAGATGAGAGTAAGAAGGAAATCACCAAATTTTGGGAACAAAACAACAATCAAGACATGAATTACCAGAACCTCTGGGATACTGCAAAGGCAGTCCTAAGAGGGAAATTTATAGCACTGCAAGCCTTCCTCAAGAAAACAGAAAGAGAGTAAGTTAATAACTTAATGGGACATCTCAAGCAACTGGAGAAGGAAGAACACTCCAACCCCAAACCCAGCAGAAGAAAAGAAATAACAAAAATCAGAGCAGAATTAAATGAAATTGAAAACAAAAGAATTATACAACAGATCAATAAATCCAAAAGTTGGTTTTTTTAAAAGATCAATAAAATAGATAAACCTTTGGCCAACCTAACCAGGAAAAAAAGAGTAAAATCTCTAATCTCATCAAACAGAAATGGTAACGATGAAATAACAACAGACCCCTCAGAAATTAAAAAAATCCTTAATGAATACTATAAGAAACTCTACTCTCAGAAATATGAAAATCTGAAAGAAATCAACCAATACCTGGAAGTACGCCTCCTACCAAGACTTAGCCAGATTGAAGTGGAAATGTTGAACAGGCCTATATCAAGGTCTGAAATAGCATCAACTATACAAAATCTCCCTAAAAAGAAAAGCCCAGGACCAGATGGCTTTACGTCAGAATTCTACCAAACCTTTAAAGAAGAACTAGTACCTATATTACTAAACCTCTTCCAAAAAATAGTAAAAGAAGGAATATTACCCAACACAGTCTATGAAGTAAACATCACCTTGATCCCCAAACCAGGGAAAGATCCAACAAGAAAAGAAAATTATAGACCAATATCACTAATGAATATTGATGCTAAAATACCCAATAAGATCCTAACCAACAGAATCCAACAATACATCAAAAAAATTATACACCACAACCAAGTGGGATTTATCCCAGGGTCTCAAGACTGGTTCAATATACGTAAATCTATAAATGTAATTCAGCACATAAACAAACTAAAAAATAAGGACCATATAATTTTTTCAATTGATGCAGAAAAAGCTTTTGGTAATAGTCAGCATCCCTTCATGATCAGAACACTTAAGAAAATTGGTATAGAAGGGACATTTCTTAAACTAATAGAGGCCATCTACAGCAAACCCACAGCCAATATCGTATTGAATGGAGTTAAATTGAAATCATTTCCACTTAGATCAGGAACCAGGCAAGGCTGCCTACACTCTCCATTGCTCTTTAACATTGTAATGGAAGTTTTAGCCATTGCAATTAGGGAAGAAAAGGTGATCAAGGGTATTCACATAGGGTCAGAAGAGATCAAACTTTCACTCTTCACAGATAATAGGATTGTATATCTGGAAATCCCTAGGGATTCTACTACAAAACTTTTAGAAGTGATCAAGGAGTACAGCAATGTCTTACGCTACAAAATCAACACCCACAAACCTGTAGCCTTTATATATACCAACAATAACCAAGCCGCAAAAACAGTCAAGGACTTTATTCCTTTCACAGTAGTGCCAAAGAAGATGAAATATTTGGGAGTATACCTAACAAAGGATGTGAAAGATCTCTACAAAGTGAATTATGAAACTTTAAGAAAAGAAATAGCTGAAGATGTTAACAGATGGAAAAACATACTATGCTCCTGGCTGGGAAGAATCAACATTGTTAAAATGTCTATACTACCCAAAGCAATATATAATTCTAATGCAAATCCTATTAAAGCTCCATTTTCATATTTTAAAGATTTAGAAAAAATAATACTTTGTTTTAATTGGATCAGAAAAAACCTCAAATAGTCAAAACATTACTCAGCAATAAAAACACAGCAGGAGGAATCACACTACCAGACCTGAGACTGTACTATAAATCGATAGTGATCGAAACAGCATGGTATTTGCACAAAAACAGAGAAGTAGATGTCTGGAACAGAATAGAGAACCAAGAGATAAATCCAGCTACTTACCGTTATTTTATCTTTGATAAGCCAATTAAAAACATTCAGTGGGGAAAAGATTCCCTATTTAACAAATGGTGCTGGGTGAATTGGCTGGCAACCTATAGAAGACTGAAACTGGACCCATACCTTTCACCATTAACTAAGATAGACTCTCACTGATAAAAGATTTAAACTTAAGACATGAAACTATAAAAATACTTGAAGAAAGTGCAGGGAAAACTCTTGAAGGCATCAGCCTGGGTGAATATTTTATGAGGAGGACTCCCCAGGCAATTGAAGCAGTATCAAAAATACACTACTGGGACCTGATCAAACTAAAAAGCTTCTGCACAGCCAAGAACACAGTAAGTAAAGCAAGCAGACAGCCCTCAGAACGGGAGAAAATATTTGCAGGTTATACCTCTGAAAAAGGTCTAATAACTAGAATCCACAAAGAACTCAAACGTATTAGCAAGAAAAGAACACATGATCCCATCTCAGGGTGGGCAAGGGACTTGAAGAGAAACTTCTCTAAAGAAGACAGACGCACGATGTACAAACACCTGAAAAAAAGCTCATCATCCTTAATCATCAGAGAAATGCAAATCAAAACTACTTTGAGGTATCACCTAACCCCAGTAAGAGTAGCCCACATAACAAAATCCCCAAACCAGAAATGTTGGCGTGGATGTGGAGGAAAGGGCACACTTCTACACTGCTGGTGGGAATGCACACTATTACGTTCCTTCTGGAAGGATGTTTGGAGAATGCTTAGAGACCTAAAAATAAACCTGCCATTCGATCCTATAAATCCTTTACTAGGTTTATACCCAGAAGACCAAAACTCACAATATAACAAAGACATCTGTGCCAGAATGTTTATTGCAGCCCAATTCATAATTGCCAAGTCATGGAAGAAGCCCAAGTGCCCATCGACCCATGAATGGACTAGCAAATTGTGGTACATATATACCATAGAATATTATGCAGCCTTAAAGAAAGATGGAGACTTTAACACTTTCATGTTTACATGGATGGAGCTGAACATATTCTTCTTAGCAAAGTATCTCAGGAATGGAGGAAAAAGTATCCAATGTACTCAGCCCTACTATGAAGCTAAATTATAGCTTTCACATGAAGGCTATAACCCAACTATAGCACAAGACTATGAAGAAAGGGCCAAGGAAGGGGAAGGGAGGGAGGATGTTCGGGTAGTGGGAGGGTAATGGGTGGGGCCACACCTACAGTGCATCTTAGAATGGATACAGGCGAAACTTACTAAAGGCAGAACACAAATGTCTTCATACAATAACTAAGAAAATGCCATGAAGGCTATGTTGAACAGTTTGATGAAAGTATTTCAGATTATATATGAAACCAGCACTTTGTACCCCTTGATTGCACTAATGTACACAGCTATGATTTAACAATAAAAAAAAAAATAAATAAATAAATAAAGGCTCAATATAAGTGAAATACATTATGATGGTCCAAAGTTTGATAACATTCCCTACTCCTAGAAAAATTATGAAAATAATAACAACAAAGGCAGAGGCAGCAACAAAATAGGCAACAAAATATATGGGATAACAATGATCTGACTACTTGAAGTCATTTCAATGACTTCCTATCACTGTAATCATTGTCTGGTCCTTATTCCATAGGTGATTTAATTCAGTTAGTTTACCAGCAATTGAGTGATTCACAAAAATTCCATGTACTCATAATTTTTTTTTTTTTTTTGAGACTGAGTCTCACTATTCCGCCCTTGGTAGAGTTATGTGACATCATAGCTCACAGCAAGGTCAAACTCTTAGGCTCAAGAAATTCTCTTTCCTCAGCCTCCTGATCAGCCAGGACTGCAGGGGGCCACCACAATGCCTGGCTATTTTTTTGTTTTGTTTTGTTTTAGCAGGTCCGGGCTGGGTTCAAACCCACCAGCCCTGGTGCATATGGCTGGCACCCTAACCCCCTGAGCTCTGGGCACCAAGCCATATACTCATAATTTTTAAAATAACTAAGCAACTATAGATTTTTCATTCATAAAAATGATTGAAATAGTTTTTTAAATATACAAATAAAACTCAAGTTCTTTGAAACCAAAAAGTTTTATAAATTGTAGTGTCTCATAATTACTCTTGGTTCCTGTGTTATATGTAAATTCTTGTGGGCATAAAAAACATTGTTGTGTACTTAGGAGCAAGCATAAGACCTGTGTCCTAGCTAGACAATTTAATTTACATGTATTTTTGTTATATCAGGTGAGTTTTTATGAATGGCATTTGAAGACATATACAAAAGGTAGATTTCTGAATTTGCATTTAGGGCTAACATTTCTCCTATAGCCTATAAATCCTACATATAAATCTTCTCTTATTGAGATATAAGACAGAAAGCAAACTTTCTTATTCAAGGGTTTTTCAAGCGTTATTCCAAATGAGATAGCTGAAACAATAAGATATTAAGAATTAAGACTAGTAATAAGAATGGAATGGATTCTAAATGTATTTACTTTGCTAGAGTATGAAAAACGTATGTATATTATGTGACCAGGATGGAGAAGAAAGAAATCTGAGAGGTGGCTCAGCACAGTGGTTACCACACCAGCCACATATACTGAAGCTGACAGGTTCGAACCCGGCCTGGGCCAGCTAAATAACAATGACAACTGCAAACAACAACAACAAAATAGCCAGGCATTGTAGTGGGTGCCTGTAGTCTCAGCTACTTGGGAGGCTGAGGCAAGAACATAGCGTAAGCTCAAGAGTTTGAGGTTGCTGTGAGCTATGATGCCATAGCACTCTACTGAGGGCGAAATAGTGAGACTCTGTTTTGAAAAAAATAAAAATAAAATAAAGAAATCTGAGAAGTATAGACATAGCTAATTTAAATATCCACCCAGAGAAGGAATTTCTTTTTCACTATCCTTGTCCATCACCATCCTTCTACCTGTTTTACACCTGCAGCAAGGAAGAATTGACTTTTTTTTTTTTTAAGACAGAGTCTCACTTTATTGCCTTCCGTAGAGTGCTATGGCATCACAGCTCACAGCATTCTCCAACTCCTGAGCTTAGGTGATTCTCATGTCTCAGCCTCCTGAGTAGCTAGGACTACAGGCACCCGCCACAGCGCTTGGCTATTTTTTGTTGCAATTTGGCCGGGACTGTGTTCGAACCTGCCACCCTTGGTATATGGGGCAGGTGCCCTACCCACTGAGCCACAGGCACGGCCCAGAATTGACTTTTTATAAAAGTGTTCATACCACAGAGAATTAACTCATTCAACCTTTCAAAAGTTCTTATGTACTTACTTATTTAATACATGTCTAAAGTGACACTGTATAAAGTGATTAAGAATAAGAGTTTGGTTCCAGATAAGCTGGATTCACTTTCCCACTAGCTGTATTACCTTGGGATGTTGGAGGTGTGCTTGGAATTTTCAGAACTTCATGAGAAAACCAGTGTGTGCTGGTGTTGAGGTTGAGGAGGAAATGAAAGCAGAGAGAATCAGAAGACAAACAAGTAAGACTTCTCTGAATGTGGTAAAGATCGTGGATTTTATTGAAGATTTTCAATAAGGAAATGACACAGTGTAATTTACATTTTAAAATAAACATTCTACCTCCTGTGTAGAGAATGGGTTAGGAATGAATGAAAGTTGAGATATCATTTATGAAGTTGCAGCCCAAGTCGTCTTCCAGTGCTTTTGCTCCTTAAGTCACTTGTCCATTTATCACACAGCAAAGCTTCCTCCTCTCCAAGCAGCATTTGAGTTTGACACCATTAGTCTTAAATGCAGCCAGAATTACATGTCATTCTGGATAGACTCTGCAACTCTTACCTTTCTATAGCTGGATAGTGCCCTGCCGCGTAATTCATCAATCTGTGAACATCTTGTTTTATGTTTTCTATTCTTTAAGCCTATCACATCTATTTTTAAGTTCTATGATTGATACTTTCTAAACTGCTTTTTACATTTTTTAATATGGAGCGAGTACAACTTAACTATTGAGCATATTTTCCATATGAAGATGTGGTTATTTGGAAACTTAGATGGACTTCTATCATAATAAATGGTCAGACCACCAAAGAACACGTTTTAAAGGGATTAAGTAAATTTAATGTGAAAAATGGTTATGTAGTCAAGGATGTGTTGGAATCATTGAACTACATAGAGTTAATCAGATCCCATTTCTGAAGGCAGTTAGGAGAAAGTAACAAGTTTTCACGCACAGTGACTCTCTGTGTGGTGAAATAATTTTTGAAGTATTTATCAAACTTAATTGACTATAGAAATCTCTCTCCATTTTCTCTTTTATTGACTATTACAAGGGACTAAGGAAAGTGCTTTTGAATACATGCTATGGACTTCTGAAAGACAGTTTTTTTTTTTTGTTTGTTTGTTTTTTTGCAGTTTTTGGCCGGGGCCGGGTTTGAACCCGCCACCTGCAATATACGCAGTCGGCGCCCTACTCCTTTGAGCCACAGGCGCCACTCGAAAGACAATAGTTTTAAATGAATTTTAATCTGACACAATCCCAAAGTCGGAACCTATATGATAAACATTATAATTCATCATGAACGTGGGTATGAGAACTACCTCTCAGCTTACACACTTACATTAATCTCATCTCTCAGAAAAACTTCTTTTGGTAATAGTCTCATGATAAAATCTCTTAGAAAGTAAAATGGAACCAATGATAGGGAAACGGGTAATTAATATTACCTAAATTACTTTGCTCCAGAGGTCTGGATAGAATGCACATGAATCTCATTTTTCAGAGTTATCTTCCCTAAGAATAAAATTTGGAGAAGTCTGATAGGTAAAAGCTTGCTACTGCTTCTGGCCATTGGATATAAATAGAGAAAGAGGCTCCTGAGGTTAGAGATTTATAATACAGCAGAGATGACTCACTCTGCCATGTAGGGGTCTCCAGAAAGCCGTAGATGAATGCTGTTTACTGGGTATACGTGTTCACCCTTCTCTTATTCTTCTTTCAAGGGGAGTGACCAGTGAAGGTTTTTACTTATTATAAAGGTATATTATTATACCTTAAATATTGAACATATTTTAGGTGTACAGCTAGACAGTCAAAAATAACTTGTCACAGGACCAGAGGGTGTTTTCACACATTTTCCTCCTCTTTCTTAAGGTGATTTCACAGCCCAAGTGTGACAGGTAGTGTTCTGGCACACTGGAGTCCCCACAGGAAGACATCTAACTCTGTACAAGCTGGAGAGTTTAGATTGGCTCAGGATTACTAGATATCACTCACTGGCATCTCTGTACCTGGAAAACAAGGCCCTGGTCAGGCATGCTATATTTTCTTTTTAAAGTCTGCAGTGATAGTCCCCAAATAAAGAACACTTTACCCTTCTACAATATGATGAAAATAGCATGGGTTTAGAATAAAAACAACTCAGCCTCCACATTTGTTAGCTGTCATAATGCTTAATACTCTCTGTGGGTCTATTGTCATCTTTGAAATGGGCAAAAGATTATAATAATAATAATCAACCTACTTCATGATTGTGTGAATTACTAGGATTTAAAAATTTGTGCTATTCTACAATATAAGTCCAGGAGAGAGCAGGTACCTTGGCCACATTGTTCTCTGTCTTACCCCAATGCCTTGAGCAGTGACTTTGAATAACGTAGGGAGCCAATTTTTAATTGCACCGGTTGAACACATTTAGTATACTGGAGCCCCTTTATCACAGGTTCCAACATAAACAAGTTTACCAGTGATGAGATTATCATTTGGGGTGAAAGTTTTTACTTAAGGTATATTAAGTATACTTCAGTTTTTAAGTTTTTACTTAAGGTATATTAATATACCTTCATTAAGGCATATGTATACTTAAGGTATTTTATTATACCTTAAATATTGGACATGTTTTAGGTGCACAGCTAGACAGTCAAAAATAACTTATCAATTTTTTTAGTAATGTTAATTTATTCCTTCCCCTTTATTTTGTGAACTTTCCCCAAAGAACAATAGTGAAGGGTAGCTCTGTGTTTTTTGGACAATCCTAAAATGTAAAGATGATTTTAATACTTTGAAGGAAAAGGAAACTGATATTTATCTGGGAATGTGACATATGTGGTTCCAAGAGAGTAAACATCTAAAGATTGTGTGGGTGTGATGGCTTTTCAGCATTCTTCCTTATGGTACTTTAAAACGAATAACTGGGAATTTTAATTGAGAAACAATTTCATTAAATTATTTCTATTTCTATAGCTCTAGTGTATTCTTATTTTCCTAAGTAACGGTCCTCTTCATTCCCTTTCTCATCTCCCGCAAACAGTTATTTCTATATCATATCCTATATCCTCTACTAGTGACAGGAAAGAAAAGGAAAAAAAATGCATATGGAATTCTCATTTCTCTTTTTTCCCTAAAGTGAAACATAAAAAGTTTATTAATACTCCAGTGCAGAGTTCAAGTGTTCTTAGCATTTTTTAATCCTATTTTTATAAGAAACAGAAGAAAATTTAAAAAATTGACAGTGTTGAATAAGCACATAGTCATATAACTACTTTTACCCATATAACTTGTTGAAAATTTCTTTTCTCTAAAGACATAGGGAATGGGGAAAGTATGTGTGGTGATGGCCGGAGAGTGAGAATAGGGGCTAAGTAGAGAGATTTAGAAAGCTGAATTCTTCTGATTCTATATCAGTATCATTATGTACCATATATATGCATATGAAATACAATAAATATGATAAAAAGTAGTAAGAATAACCTTTATTGACAGCTTACTATATGCAGGCACTCTGACAACTGCACGGCAACATTCTTTCATTTAATTCTCACAATTGTGCAATGCAGAAATTTTACCTTTCATTTATAAAAATCAAGAGGTTGAAGATCAGACAAGTTAACCAACTTGTATAATGTAATGATCCTACTGAATGGCAGAGCTGGAACTGAATCTCAGTTCTATTTATTCCAGTTCCCCTTCACTAAGGACAAATGAGGTTTGCCGTTCATAAATAAAGAAGAGCAAAAGAAGGAGATAATGTTTAACTTGCAAAAGTCAAAAATTAAGCCCATAATGGCGACTTAAAAAGGACTGGAAAAGATTTGAAGGTCAAGAGTCTACCGTTAGAGACAACTTCACTATCCACATATTTCCATTAGATATCAAATTCTGTTGGTGGATATAGCACAAAACAAATTAGGAAACTGAACTTGCCAAAGCTCCAATTGCAAGTTGCCTCCTGGTGTCACAACTTCAAAGGCTGTTGATAGGCTCCTCGACTGTCAAAAACCCTAAAACCAAGCGATGCTTGCTGTTTCTCATTTCTTTTCCACTTAAAATATATGAACTATAAAAAACTTTCAAATTTATATTAATTTCTTTGTCTTATCTTCTTGCAAGTTCAAAAGACAGAAGCAAAGATAGTCATCACAGTTAATACATCACTTTTCATATCGCCTCTTGCCTTTGACTGAGATAGTGGTAAGGTTGAGGTTCAATTGTGAAAAGGAAATTGATGTTCCTGGTGCTTAGAAAATATAAGGATGATGAGGAATACTTGATTCTTAATATAAAGCTTCCCCCTACGGTTTTCTTTGTAAATTATAGCTTGGTGTTATGCTTTTAATAGAGATTTTGTTACTGGTACTCTTTTTTTTTTTTTACAAAGCAAGATAAGTCATTTTAAAGAAAATATAGCAAAGCTAATATGTATCAAAGTCATGGTCATAAAATATTATTATTATGCCCAATTAACCTTCTTAAGTTTAATAAATACAAATGATTTAAAATGTTACAAAAGGTTATGCAACATAACCACTTTAAAGAAACAAATAATAATGAAATACTGGTTTAATCAATCACTTTTAAAATTTTTTTTTGATGTAGTTAGTTTTGCAATTTTCTTTTATAAAGCCTTTGATAAAGGTACCTTTTCAGAGTAACCTCTTGCATTTAAAGTGACTCCTGTATCCCGTTACTGTCTATCCTATTTATATAAAACATATTTCTAATCAGTAACTTCCTTTTACACCTATCTATTATTGATCTGTAAATCCAAACATCCATCTTTTTTTCTATCCAACTCTATCTATCCATCTATTTTTCTTTGTTGTCTATGTTTTGCCAAACAGAAAGTGGGCTCCATAAGTTCAGCAGAAATGTTTTCCTAAGTTGCTAACACGTTTCTTACCTAGGATAATGCCTAACACTTAATGGGTGCTCATAAAATGGTAATTGAGGAGATATAAAGACACCCATATGCAGAAGAATGAAACTATTTCCACATCTCCAACCCTATACAAAAATCAATTTAATATTGATCAAAGGCCTAAACGTAAGACCTGAAATGATAAAACTAGTAGAAGAAAATATAGAGAAAATTCTTCAGAACGTTGGTCTGGAAAAGAAAAAATTATGAATAAGACCAAAAAAAGCACAAGCAACAAAAGCAAAAATAAACAAGCGGTATTTGTTAAATTAAAAACCTTCTGCATAGCAAATGAAATAATCAACAGGGTGAAAAAACAATCTAAAAAATAGGAGAAAATATTTGCAAACTACTCCTCTGATAGGGCATTAATATCTAGAATATACAAGGAATGCAAACATCTCAACATCAAAAAATAAACACCCTGAATCATGAATGGGCAAGTGATCTCAACAGAAGACACACAAATGGCCAACAAATATATGAAAAATGCTCAGCATCACTAATCCTCAGGGATATGCAAATTGAATCACAATGGGGTATCATCTCACCTCAGTTAAGATGGGAATTATCAAAAAGATAAAAAATAGCTAATGCTGAGGAAACAGAACTCTCATTCACTGTTGGTGGGAATGTATCTGGTACGGCCATTATGGAGAACACAATGGCGTCTCCTCAAAAAAAAAAAAAAAACCCAAGAAATCATGAACAGAACTACCATATGATCTGGCACTCCCACTAGTGTGTATTTATACATAGGAAAGGAAATCAACAAATCCAAAAGACAAACATTCACATGTTTATTGCAGCATTCTTCCTAATAGCCAAGCATGGAACCAACCTGGGTGTCCAATAACAGACGAATGGGTAGAGAAAATATGTATATGCACAATTAAATACTATACAGTCATAAAAAAGAATGAAATCCTGTCATTGTGGTGACATGGATGGAACTGGAAGACGTTATGTTAAATGAAATAAGCCAGGAACAGAAAATTAAACACCGCATGTGCTCATTCACATGTGGAAGTTAAAAAAAGCTGATCTCAGACAAGTAAAAAGTAGAACAGAGCATACCAGAGGCTGGAAATTATAGGGAAAATGGGAATAGGAGGATAGGGAAAGATTTGTTAAAGAATACAAAATTACAGCTAGATAGGAGGTAACCATTCTAGCATCCTGTATCATTGTAGAATGTCTACATTAATGGTAAAATGTAGTTTCAAGTAGCTAGAAGGAGGATGTTGAAAGTTCCTAACACAAAGAAATGAGCCAAAGGTAGAAAGACAAATCTTGTATGTCCCCATTCATATGTGGGAGCTAAATATTAAGAAATAATAAGCTTCTGAGATGACGGATATGCTAATGACCCTGATTTGATCACTATACATTATATGTATTTAAGCATCACTATGGACCCCATATGTACAATTATAATAATAGTATATGTCAATTTTAAAAAAATAAAATAAGAATTATTCATAATTAGTTTTAGAAAACTTAAGTGGGGGTGATGGGGAGAAAATCATATTTTCATAAACATCCTTTATGTAATATACACTTGAATGTCTTACTAGCAAAGAAAACAATCAACAGGGCGAAAATTATAGCAAGCAAGCATGTATACTTGTATAACTTTGTAATTAAAAGAAGATGGCAACTCACAAATGGATTAATAAACTCTGGTACATATATACCATGGAATACTATTTGGCCATAAAAAGATGGAGACTTTTATACTTTTTGTATTAACCTGGATGGAGTTGAAGAACATTCTTCTTGGTAAAATACCTTCATAATGGAAAATCAAGTATCTAATGTATTCAATACTAACATGAAAACAATAGATTAAACAACTACTTCCCAACATGAGAGAAAAACAAAATTAAATTCAAGTAGAGAAGAGGGGGCAAGTAGAAAAAGAGAGAGCAAGGGGATTGGTTAGCTCTTATCTAATGGCACAATGTAAGGGGTATACAGTACAAGTGTAAAAATGTAACCTAATCATTCATATTAATCTGAAAAAAATGGACCCAAGGATATATCATTTTCAAAAAAAAAAATAAAATACATAAATTATGGAAATAAAGTCTTTATTATACATAAGTCTAAGCATTTTCAGAACTTGAATATATCCATCTATTAATATTTTGGAAATAAAAATCATTTCTTTCATAAGGAAAGGTAAAGTTAATACTGAAATGTGGGCTCAGATGTTTAAAATTAGTTGCTTTACAGCTCCAGCCAGAACTGTACATTCTATTCACACCAGATTACTTCTCTAAATAAACTAAGCTCTTTTAATTTCCTGGGTTTATTATGCTTAGCTAGTCTCTCTGTCTAGAATGTCCTACTACCTTTGACATTAGGCACTCTGCTATCTCTTTTTCATTGGTAACCCTATCCCTAATACTTCAGAGAATCACTCACTTCAAATTGTGACTTGAGGTAGCACTTAGAGAAGTTATTTATTCATGAGTGTTAGCTTTATAGTCTCAGAGAATCTTGAAGTCAAGGGCTTTGTGAAGGACATCTTGAAGTTTTTAGTTCATTGCAAAATCTAGTACATAAGTGCTCAGTAGTTGTTGATATTGTGTCTAATTCTTGACTTTAGCAGGAGAATAAAGATGTCCATGGGAGTGTATCATCTGTAGTCTGCTAAAGGTACTGCCTTGATATTTGTCTATTACTTCCTACTTCACAAATCTTACTTTGTATTTATTTCCTTTGAGTAGAGGCGTATCTTGGAGATATTGCAGGTTTAGCTCCAGAGCATAACAATAAAGTAAATACATTAAAGGGAGTCACATAAATGCTTTGATTCATGAAGCCACTTACAAGTTATATTTACAAAGTACCGCAGTTTATTAAGTATGCAATAGAAGTAGTCTAAAAATTGTACATACTTTAATTAAAATATTTATTTCTAAAAAAGTGATAACAATCATGTGAGCCTTCAGTAAGTTGTAATCTTTTTGCAAGTAGAAGCTGTTGCCTCAGGGAACCCATGATGGTTGCTAACTCATAAGGGTGGTGGGTCCTGAAAGTTGGGGTGGCTATGGAAATTTCTGATATACAATAACAATGAGGTTTACCACACTGATTGACTCTTCCTTTCCCAAATGATTTCTTTGCGGCATGCGATGATGTGTGACGGCATTTTACTCACAGTAGACTTCAAAGTCATCCATGAGGGTTGGAATTAACTTCTTCACAACTCCTGTCCATGTGGATACTTTGACCTCCTGTTGTGACTCACAAATGTTTTTATTTTATTTTATCTTTTAATTTCAGATTAAGAAAGGGTATATATGGTTTGCTTTTGGGAGGTTAAAGTCCTAGTTGTAGGTGTGCCCTTCACCCAGGAATTGTGCCATATACCCATGTAGTATATCTGTTGGGTGGCAGTTAACCCCATTTTCTCCCCTTCTCCACCCTACTTCAATTTCATTGAGGTTTTTCCTCTAATATGAGCATAGAGTTGTCAATCTACTAGTTCCAGTTTAGTGCTGACTACATATGATGTTTTTTTTACCATTCTGTGATGCTTCACTTAGGAGAATGGTTCCAATTCCATCCAGGTTGTTAAAAAAGATACAAAGTCTACATATTTTTTATGGCTGAATAGTATTCCACTGTATGCATTTACTACAATTTATTAATCCATCTGTTGAAGGGCACTTGGGTTGTTTCCACATCTTTGTGATTGTGACTTATACTGCTGTAAACATCCAAGTGCAAATGTCTTTAAGATAAAGTTTTCTCTTTTTCTTGTGGATAAATACCCGCTAGTGGGATTGCAGGATCAAACAGGAGATCTACTTTTAGTTCTTTGAGAATTTTCCAAAGAACTAGTACTAGAGGTTGTACTAGTTTGTGGTACCACCAACAGTGCATAAGTATTTCTCTGTATTCTCAACTTAGCTAACTGGTGTTACGTCTTCCTCAACAAGCCTAATCATTTCTAGTTTTTGATTTAAAGTGAGAGACATCAGACTCTTCCTCCCACTTGAATACCATGATAAGGTATTAATTGTCTTGATTTCAGTATTGTTATGTTTCAGGGAATAGGGAGGCTGAGAAGAGAAAGAGAGATGATTGAATGGCTGGTTAGTGAAGCAGTCAGAACACACAACATTTATAGATAAAGTTTACCGTGTTATATGGGCACGGTTCATTATGTCCCTCAAAAATTGCAAGTACTAACATCAAAAATCACTGATCTGAGATATGACCTAACTCCACTAAGATTAGCCCACATTACAAAGTCCCAAATCTGTAGATGCTGGCATGTATGTGGTGAGAAGGGAACACTTGTACACTGATGGTGGGTTTGCAAACTAATAACCTTTTAGGAAAGAAGTATGCAGAATTCTTAAGAACTAAAAGTTAACTTGCCATTTGATATTATCATACCATCACTGGGTATTACCTAGTATTACCCCAGAAGAACAAAAATCATTTTACCACAAAGACATTTGCACCAGAATGTTTGCTGCAGCTAAATCCATAATTGCCCAGTCATGGAAGTAACCCAAATGTCCATCAACCAATGAATGGATTAACAAACGGTGGCATATGTATACCATGGAATACTATGGTATTATAAAGATAGAAACTTTACATCTTTTATGTTTACCTGGATGGAATTGAAACACATTCTTCTTAGTAAAGTATCTCAAAAATGGAAAAAAAAAATCCAATGTACTCAATACTAATATATAAATAATTACACACCCTTATGAACGATAAAACACAAATATAGTCTAGCAAGGGGAGGGAGAAGAGTGATTGGTGGGAGGAGGGAAGGCAATAGGCAGGATCTCACCTAATATGCACAATGCCAGGGTGTTTAATATGACCCCTGGGTGAAGGCCTCTTCTACAAATTTAACTTTCCCTTGCAAGTTAGAAGAATATAACCTAAAAATTTGTACCCTCATATTAATTTGAAATAAAAAAATAAACTCTTATAAAAACAAACTACAAAAAAAAACACTGATAACTGTAACAAACATAATAATAATGAAAAAAATTGAAATATTGTGAGAATTACCAACATGTGACACAGTGACATGAAGTGAGCATATACTGTGGAAAAATGGTTCGGGGTTAACACAGACCTTCAGTTTATAAAAAGCCCAATATCTATGAACCTCAATAAAACGAGGTAAACCCACATCACTTCAAGCCAGAAAAATAAGAATTACCACCATTCACATTTTAGTGTTGAAGAACCAGTCTTAATATATTTACTTTCCCATAGGCCCCACATCTCCTAAGGGCACAGCTGACCTTGGCTGTTAGAACATTTAAATCCAAAACCATATCCAAGTAGTGAAAACTCAAGGTAAAATAACCCCACTACATTGTCACGCTGCTATTGTCAATCTTGCTCTTGATAATTTTTTTTTTTTCATTTGTAGGAGAGATGGTGACATTCTCACAACTGGCATTCCCATCCCTGTTCCCAGAAGCTCAAACAATAGCTACTATACAACTTTCTTGCCACCTGGTCCTGATTTCATGACTACAAAAAGCTATACCATTTAAACATCCTTGCCTCCAATCTCCCCATCTCAGGCTTACAATGAGACTTGATGAAAATCTGTAGTTACTTTTAGTGATTTCAGTGTATGATGGAAGTAATAATCACTAAAATATATAGTACCCTCCTTAACTTCCTCACATGGAGTTAAGACCTGAGACTGTGAAAATGAGGGGAAAAAAAGGAGAGAGAGAATGAACAAAGAAAGTCAGAGTTGCTTATTCTGTCAGGGTCTCACCTTTACAATGAGGTTGATGATAAAAGCGCCTGCCTCACAGGACTGTTCAGTGTTGCGGTGTCTGCCAATTACAAAGGTGTAAACACTCCCACCAATGTCTATTGCACGCTACCAACAGTTTCAGAAACAGTTCACAAAATCCTTAATTGTTTAATAATTGGCTTTCATGAGGCAGTTCTAGTACATGCCTGTTATTGTAATGATTAACTAAGTTAGCATCATAAACACTTAAAGAAGTGCCAGAGAAATAGCATGTACCATATTAAGCATTTTTTTAAAGCATTTATTTTTTTTCTAAAAAAGATGCATTAACCCATCTATTCCTCATAATAATTCCATTATTATTATTATTCCTATTTCAAGGGAGGTTAAGAAGTAGAAAGAACTTTAGTGTCTAGCTTCTAAGGATAGACACGGACTGGACAGTGTGCCACCTTAATTTCCCCCTTGCCTGGCTTGTTAGTTTTCATATCCCATGTGCCTATACAGGAATTCAATTGAATGAAACAAGAGTAGATAATCCTGATAAAACAACTTACAGTGAAATGCCAGCTGTAGAGGATCCTTTAGCCCCAGGAATTTTTGTTTGACCTTGAAGGCAAATTATTTATCAACATTGTACCAGGAGGGATTCATAATATCATGCATTTCCAAGAATGGGATGGAAAATAAGGACAACTTCTGTTTCCCAAGTGTGAATCTGTGCTTGATGTTGTGTTAATCCCGTGACACAAATTACCTTATGTATTTCCACTAGCCCTCAGAGGAAGGGCTGTTATTGTTCCATTGTGCCTATGAGAAGACTGAAATTCAGAATCGTTAAGTAACTTGTTCAAGGTCACACAGCTCATAGTAAACACTAGTTCTGTTTGAATCCAAAGTCTATGAGTAGACTACAAACCAGACACTCTACTACCATCCTTCAAGTTTATAAAAAGCTGCCAAGAAATAATTTAGTATCACGTTATGCTTTTTTAGAGGTAAAAATATTAAGAAATTTAATATTAAAAACTGAAACTTTTTTCAGGAGGGGGTTTTAATGATTAAAGTCAACTGAAGATAGAGGTCTGTGGGAAATGAATGTGTTCAGAGTGACTGCTACTTTATTAAAATATAGTTATATTTTAATTTATATATTTAATTCATATTTTATTGTTAAAGTCTCTTTACAGAGTGTGTATTTAGCTCTGAGACTGGAGGAGGACAGCGCCTGCCACAGAAGTCACATTAGAAGATGTTCAAGTGTCTCTATATCCAGGATGCTCTATATTCTCCTTGGCACTTCATTGTATTGGAGAGGAAAAAAAAGAATTAATTGGTTCATTTAGCCTTTTGCTTAATTCAGCCTTTTATTGTACACTTCAGTTCTCACCCAAATGAACAGAGACAGAGCAGGAAACAGAACACACTTAATGGGGCTCTCAAAAAAGTGCAGTTGCCGCTCTTGCTTCTTTAATAGACACAAATCATTTATTTCCTTCTGTAAAACTTCATTACCCAGCAAAAAAAAAAAAAGAAAGGAATTTTTTTACAAATGCATATCTCACCAAAAATGGAAACACATCCCTCTCTCTAGCTCTCTTATTTTTACATGGACAGAGTCATGGAGATATAGCCACAGTGTATCCACACACAGCAAGCCTGCCCATTGAGTTCTACAAAGTTCCCTCCTTTGTTCCACACCTGGGATGTTATGGTCATAACAGAATCACACTGAACAAAGAATCACACTGAATTAGAAGTAAAAGGGAGCTTAGCTAAAATTAAGTTGAGTCTTTCTCTTTTAAAGATAAGAGAAGTGAGGCTTGGAGAGGGGAATTGATTAGCTTGGGGTAATGCAGTAAATTAGAGGTCATTCTGGAACTGAAACCCAGGCCCCTTCCTGGACTCATCATATCAGCCTTCTCTCTCCTATACTAGCCTGCCTGCTTAATATTGAACACAGCTGTGGTCCCACTGGCTGGTCTCCTTGCACACCTACCATCCAAAGTTTTCCAAAAGTGCATATGCACCTGGAAAGAATCAGTAGGCATATTTCTGTTTCCACATGCAAATATTTCCCCATCCCTCTCAGAAAATACTCTATGTTTCTGTTTTTGAGAGTGAACCTGACCCTAGAAAACCACCAAGGAAGCTATTTATTTACTTATTTTTCTAACCAAAGTTCTCACATATGATATGGTGGCTGGTATGGGTTTCTAGTGATTCTCTGCACATCCTTCTTCCCACACAACCATAAATAGTTTACTTGCCTCGTGCTAATGATTTTCATCAGCGTAAAGAGCCAGTTTAATTCATCTCCTTCTGTTAAACAGAAAGCAAGTCAATCCAATAAAATGTTTTAGAGAGAAAGAAAACCTAGCGTTTCTCCTGCAGGTAATGTCTTGGGTAGATTTAAAGAAAGGTGTGGACAAGTGATACAGAAGAGCAATTCATTACTGCAAAGTGGTTGAGATGTATGTGTTCTTCTCAAAAGCTAGGCAACATTAAGTGGCCTTTGTTAGAATCACAAGGCAGGACAATGTGTAAGCCAAACATCTCTTTGGTACCAGAGTTCTGTGCCAGAGACAGACAGAGCCTCTGCTGGGGAGACAGACCCAGGAGGTAGAGGTGAATGTTGCATCCTGCTTGCCTGAATATTAAGCTGTCATGTTATTTTGACTTTCCCGGTAGTAGGACTTCAGTTTCCTCAATAGAGAGAACTTTTTTTCCCCAAAGCCATCCATTATTTGCAATGAAAACCCAGTGTTAATTTCACTGCTTGTCAATTAAGCTCATCTCTTAAATTAGTTGGGATGTGTATACAAAACATCACAATGCTAATTCTGGTCCTAATTTCATGACTATAAAAAGCTCCACCATCTAAACATCCTTGCCTCCAATCTCTCCAATTTGTTTTGTAACTAGATTAATCCTGTTATGCACAGCTAGATAAGAGCATCTTCCTGCTTCAAAATCCCTAGGATCCCAACTTGCTGCAGGATATAATCCAAATTCTGTAACATTGCACTAAAAGCTGCAGACAGTCTCAATCAACCCACACTTACCTATTCCACTTCATTCTCATGAACCCCTTTATGCTATCTGAAAATTGTCTAGTTGAATATCAGAATCAGAATTTTTAAAAATATTGACTAGAAAGTAATCTCTTCCAATCTGATTTTATAATGCCTAGGAAATTCAGGAAAAATAAAAAAAAAGAAATTCACACCTCACCCATATGGAGTATGAATAAATTTTTCAGAGTCTATTGAATTAGACTTTTTTTTTTTTGATAAAAGCAATGAATGGTGAAAATGAAGCTGGTTACTATCTAAATTTAAATGAAAAATATTTTTAAAAATTCAATCTTAAAAAAATGTGCATTCATTAAATTTAAGAGAATTTAGCAAATAAAACCAAAGAAAATATATGAAGATATATATATATATATGTGGGTTTTAGACATCAAATCCCAAATAGTGTAGGACACTCTTTGAAGGAAGCCAAATGAGATGATGCCTATGGCAATTCTAACTCATCATTTGGGAAAGATTCCAGGCCATTGGTATAAGAAGAAAGAATTCACACAGAGCCTACTCCCTGGGTTGAGGAGACACTGTTTAAAGTTTGGAGAGGTAAAGAAAGATAGAGTTTAAGAGAGGGAATGTCAGAGAAGGGAGAGCAGTACAGAAAGAGCCAAAGATCTGCTAAGGTTTCCCCAGCTGTCATTAGATGAGTATCGATTGCACATGAGTAAATACCCAGGTTGGAAAAAGAATTAGCTGAAAGGAGCAGATGACTAGTATGTTGCCCACACAGGAACAAGATATGTTCATGTTCCCACCAGACAGAACAAAGATTTCTTAACAAATGAGGCAATGAATAGGGACCATGGGAGTCTTGCCTCAATAGTGAGGTCAAATAAACTCTAAGCATTGAAGGTTGTAGATACCTGGATTCCATCACTCTAGTCCTACGCAGACTCCTTGAGGCCCAGATAGCACAAAGGAAAGAAATTCATGCATGCATATCTAAAGATAAAAAAGGTTTAAAAGACTTTTTAAAATAACCCCAAAATACATTTTCTCACGTTCTTGAGGCATCTCATGCCTTGCACAACATACACCTTCTATGTACGCACATATTTCTATGACAAGGTGTATCATGAGACATTCTCTGGGACTGCAGCAAATCAGATGAAATGCTCTCAGAAAAGGGCTGCCCAGTAACAGCATCCCCATCAATGAACTTATGCCAACTCTGGGTCTTTGAGCCTCTGGAACCGGTGAACTCTCCTTCTGAGAAGTTTAGTGAACTTTTCTGTTTTATCATAAAAGCTTCCCTCTTCCCTCTCCTATTAGGATGCACCTATGGCTTGCCATAGTTGTGCTTCTCACATTATAATCCTTCTTTTGCTATTCTTGAATAAATTTATCATATTGGGAGACATATTTCTCCAATGTCTTTTTTAAATTTCAGATTAATAGAAGAGTACACATGATTGGGTTATATTGCTTGCATTGTTAAATAAAATCCAAGTGGCAGTTGATCCCTTCACCTAGGAGGTGTGCCTCATACTCCTACATTGCACCTGTTAGGTGAGACCTTACCACCCCTCTCTCCTTTCTCTGTGCCCCTCTTCTTGAATTTAAATGTGTTTTTCTCTTGTGTGGGCATGTAGCTGTTCATCTGGTTTCATATTAAAACTGAATGCATTGGATGCCTGCTTTTCCATTCTTATGATAGTTTTCCTAGGAGGATGTTCTCCAGATCCTTCCAGATACAAAAGATGTAAAGTTTGCACTTGAATGTTTATAGCTGATCAATTCACAATTGTGAAGATGTGGAAACAACCCAAGTGCCCATCAACCCATGAATGGATAAATAAACTGTGGTATGTGTATATCGTGAAATCCTATTTAGCCATAGAGAAAGAAAGATGATATCTTTTTTTTTTTTTTTTAACTTGGGTTGACAAGATTAGTGGGTACTCTGCAATTAACAACAACAAAAAAAAAATCACAAGAACAAAACAAAATAAACAAACAAAAAACTGTGACTTAAATATACAGGGTGTTCATGTGCAATTTAAAATAGTTGGCTAGAGGGGAGACAAGATGGCGGACTGAAGCCAGCTTTCAACAAAGGCTCCCGTCCAGAAGGAGAGTTAAGGGACAGGAATTTAGTAAGTATCCTGGTGGACTTGAGCCTCACCAAGAGAGAAGGCTGAAGAACGCACATCAACACCGCTGAGGCAAGTTGTGATCACAAGGACGCAAACAAAAGGTACAAAATCCACCACCAAGCGGACGGGAGTCCCCCTCCCCCATGAGACCGGCTCTGGAGCCCCACAATTGAACAAGCGGGCAGAAATTAAAGCCCCTCCCACTACACTCCACGGGAGAGACCTTCTAAAAACTGGACCTACCTCCCCTACTGGGGTGCCGTGGCGTTCTCCTGCCGGACATAGGGCTGAATAAAACTTTGGGAATCCTTTGCCGGCAACCCTGAATCCCCGGCGCTCCCCTCCCACCCACTGAGGTCTGGAGGCCTGTCCCCCAGGACTTCGGATCCTTGGGTGATTTCTCAAGGGGAGTGGACAGTCCCCGAGTTGCGACTGGTCAGCATTGACTCTGAGGCGCGCCGAGTGAGGAGAGGGCACCGGGCTGAGGGGGAGTCACGCCTCGCGGCACTTCCCTGCGGTGCAGTGCACCAACCCTCCCTGGGCATAGGGGGCCCAAGACTGAATCAGACTCTGGCCTCCCCGCTGAGAGCTGAGAACCCCTACTCTCACTCGGGGTCTGAGGGCCTATCCCCCAGGAGTTCGGCTCCTTGGGTGATTTCTCGAGGGGAGTGCACAGTGCCTGAGCTGCGTCAGGTCAGCGCTGACTCTGGGATACGTGAGCGAGGAGAGGGCACTCTGCTGAGGGGAAATCAAGCCTTGGCGGCACTTCCCTGTGGTGCGGTGCAGGAGCCCTCCCCGGCACAAGACTGAATAAGACTCTAGCTTCCCCGCTGAGAGCTGAGAGCCCCTACTCTCACTCAGGGTCTGAGGGCCTATCCCCCAGGAGTTCGGCTCCTTGGGTGATTTCTCGAGGGGAGTGCACAGTGCCTGAGCTGCGTCAGGTCAGCGCTGACTCTGGGACACGTGAGCGAGGAGAGGGCACTCTGCTGAGGGGAAATCAAGCCTTGGCGGCACTTCCCTGCGGTGCAGTGCAGGAGTCCTCCCCGGACCGTAGTATTGCGTGAAACTGAATGAAACTCTAGCTTCCCCCCGCCCCACTCCCAATCCGGGTCTGGGGGCCCATCCCCCAAGAGTTCTGATTCTTGGGGGATCTCTTAAGGGGTGTGGACCCAGCACAAACTGCGGCCGCTCAATGCTGACTCTGGGGCGCGGGACAGAGGAGAAAAGGGTCGCCTGAGTGCCCACACCAGAGCAGCAGTTCCCTGGAGGTAGATCAACAGCCGTTTTTTCTTTAAGGGCAGAACGCTCACTTCTGGATATTCTGAGGCCACACCCCCTGTCTCCCTGGGCAACCAGAGGAGGCCACCGGTGACACGGCTCACAAACCCGGAAGCCTCCAGGGCGGGGCCGACCCAGAGAGGTGTTCAGACGCAATTCTCCAGCAGCAAAGACGTTTGAACTCAAAACAGCCCGTCTCCTGTAGGCGACGACAGGAACAGAGACAGAACCTCACAAAGTTGTCTGTTCTGTTCTGTTCTGTTAGCAGCATCCATCAGGGACGGGGCTAAGCCTGAGTGAACACCTCCTTCCCATCACCTGCATCAAACACTCAAAGATGTCAGGCCCCATCTCCTCCTGCTAGATAGCGGCAGTCTGCGGGGGCCTGGCAGACTTCCTCGCGATTCAGGCAGGTGCAAACCCATGGAGTGTCTGTTCACTGCAGGCAACTGGGTTAGCCATCTGCAGAGATACCAGTGACTGGGTCCGACGGAGGGGCAAAGTGGGGAAGGAGACGTCAACCTTCCCAGACTGCTCTGTTTGCAGGGTGGCTCCTCCTGACTCCACGCTGCATTGGGGTGAGCTGTCTCAGAGGAGTCACCAGGCCCCTGTGATCCAGTTCCCAGAGACCTCTTGAACCCTTCCACCCGAGACAAGTGCCGATTGAGACAGTTGATTCGGACCTTTTGAACTGGGCTAATAGACTGAGGACTTTTCAGGTGGTGCCCTGGGTGTGCGACTGTAGGAAGGTTTGATTCTCCTTTTCCAACTGGGGCCAGAGGTGGGCAGGCGGGGTGACTTAATTGCTGATTTTTCCACACAGCTGAGACTTCAAGCCAGAGTAGAAGTTGCAATAGGATCGAACAGAAACCAGCTGAAAACAAGACAGAACCACTTTGCTCCACCACACCAGACAGGGCCCCAGTTTCTCAGGCCACAACACTGTACGGGCCCTCGATAAAACCCCAGGGGAAAAACCAAAGGGAGTAAACCATGGGGCGGAATCAGCGGAAAAACTCTGGTAACATGAATAACCAGAATAGATCAACCCCCCCAAGAAAAGATACGGCAGATGTGATTGAAGATCCCATTCATAAACAACTGGCTGAGATGTCAGAAGTTGAATTCAGAATTTGGTTTGCAGACAAGATTAATAAAATGGAATTAGGAATTCGAGGAGAAATTCAAAAACTGTCTCAAGAATTTAACGAATTTAAAGACAAAACCACCAAAGACTTAGACACACTGAAACAAGAACTTACAGCCCTCAAAGATATGAAAAATACAGTAGAATCCCTCAGTAACAGAATGGAGCAAGCAGAAGAAAGGATTTCTGACATTGAAGATAAAGTCTTCGAACGCTCCCAATCTCTCAAAGAGGAAGAGAAATGGAGAGCAAAAACGGATCACTCACTCAGAGAGCTCTCAGATAATTCGAAAAAAAATAACATAAGAGTTATAGGAATTTCGGAGACTGATGAAGTGGCAGCCAAGGGCACAGAGGCCCTTCTACATGAAATTATGAAAGAAAATTTTCCAGACATGCCTAGAGAATCTGAAATTCAGATAGCAGACAGCTTCAGAACCCCAGCACGATTCAACCCCAATAAGCCATCTCCCAGACATATCATAATTAGCTTCACTAAAGTTAACATGAAAGAGAAGATTCTCAAAGCAGCCCGGCGAAAGAAAACTATAACGTACAAAGGTAAGAATATTAGAATAACTGCAGATCTCTCTGCTGAAACTTTTCAAGCAAGAAGAGGCTGGTCATCAACTTTTAATCTCCTAAAGCAAAAAAACTTTCAACCCAGGATCTTGTATCCAGCTAAACTGAGTTTCATCTATGATGGAGAAATTAAATACTTCAATGACATTCATATGTTGAAAAAATTTGCCATAAGTAAACCAGCTCTTCAGGATGTTCTCAGACCTATCCTCCACAATGACCAACCCAATCCTATACCACAAAAGTAAACTCAGTCAGAAACTTCGGATCAAACTCCAACTTCCACACTGGCGAAAGGATTAAAAATGTCCACTGGACCTTTGAAAAACTCGATACCCAAAATTCTACCAGACTTATCCTTACTCTCCATCAATGTGAATGGCTTAAACTGTCCTCTAAAGAGGCATAGGTTAGCTGACTGGATACAAAAACTTAAGCCAGATATTTGTTGCATACAAGAGTCACATCTCAACTTAAAAGACAAATACAGACTCAGGGTGAAAGGATGGTCATCCATATTTCAGGCAAATGGTAATCAGAAAAAAGCAGGTGTTGCAATTTTATTTGCAGATACAGTAGGCTTTAAACCATCAAAAGTAAGGAAGGACAAGAATGGTCACTTCATATTTGTTAAGGGTAATACTCAATATGACGAGATCTCAATTATTAATATCTATGCACCCAACCAGAATGCACCTCAATTTATAAGAGAAACTCTAACAGACATGAGTAACTTGATTTCCTCCAGCTCCATAATCGTTGGAGATTTCAACACTCCCTTGGCAGTGTTGGATCGATCCTCCAGAAAGAAACTGAGCAAAGAAATCTTAGATTTAAACCTAACCATCCAATATTTAGATTTAGCAGACATCTACAGAACATTTCATCCCAACAAAACTGAATACACATACTTCTCATCAGCCCACGGAACTTACTCCAAAATTGATCACATTTTAGGTCACAAGTCTAACCTCAGTCAATTTAAAGGAATAGAAATTATTCCATGCATCTTCTCGGACCATCATGGAATAAAACTTGAATTGAGTAACAACAGGAATCTGCATACCCATACAAAAACATGGAAGTTAAATAACCTTATGCTGAATGATAGCTGGGTCAGAGATGAGATTAAGAAAGAAATCACCAATTTTTTGGAACAAAATGACAATGAAGACACAAGCTATCAGAACCTCTGGGACACTGCAAAGGCAGTTCTAAGAGGGAAATTTATAGCACTGCAAGCCTTCCTCAAGAGAACGGAAAGAGAGGAAGTTAACAACTTAATGGGACATCTCACGCAACTGGAAAAGGAAGAACATTCCAACCCCAAACCCAGTAGAAGAAAAGAAATAACCAAAATTAGAGCAGAATTAAATGAAATTGAAAACAAAAGAATAATACAACAGATCAATAAATCAAAAAGCTGGTTTTTTGAAAAGGTCAATAAAATAGATAAACCTCTGGCCAACCTAATCAGGAAAAAAAGAGTAAAATCTCTAATATCATCAATCAGAAACAACAAAGACGAAATAACCACAGACTCATCAGAAATCCAAAAAATCCTTAATGAATATTACAAGAAACTTTATTCTCAGAAATATGAAAATCTGAAGGAAATAGACCGATACTTGGAAGCACGCCACCTTCCAAGACTTAACCAGAATCAAGTGGAAATGTTGAACAGACCCATATCAAGTTCAGAAATAGCATCAACTATACAAAACCTCCCTAAAAAGAAAAGCCCGGGACCAGATGGTTTCACGTCAGAATTCTACCAAACCTTTAAAGAGGAATTAGTACTTATATTACTCAACCTGTTCCAAAATGTAGAAAAAGAAGGAAGACTACCCAACACGTTCTATGAAGCAAATATCACCCTGATCCCCAAACCAGGAAAAGACCCAACAAGAAAAGAAAATTATAGACCAATATCACTAATGAACATAGATGCAAAAATATTCAACAAGATCCTAACAAACAGAATCCAGCAACACATCAAACAAATTATACATCATGACCAAGTTGGTTTTATCCCAGGGTCTCAAGGCTGGTTCAATATACGTAAATCTATAAATGTAATTCAGCACATAAACAAATTAAAAAACAAAGACCATATGATTCTCTCAATTGATGCAGAAAAAGCTTTTGATAATATCCAGCATCCCTTCATGATCAGAGCACTCAAGAAAATTGGTCTAGAAGGGACTTTTCTTAAACTGATAGAGGCTATCTACAGCAAACCCACAGCCAATATCATATTGAATGGAGTTAAATTGGAATCATTTCCACTCAGATCAGGAACCAGACAAGGCTGCCCATTGTCTCCATTGCTTTTCAACATTGTAATGGAAGTTTTAGCCACCGCAATTAGGGAAGAAAAGGCGATCAAGGGTATCCATATAGGGTCAGAAGAGATCAAACTCTCGCTCTTCGCAGATGATATGATTGTGTATCTGGAAAACACTAGGGACTCTACTACAAAACTCCTAGAAGTGATCAAGGAATACAGCAGCGTCTCAGGTTACAAAATCAACATTCATAAATCGGTAGCCTTTATATACACCAACAACAGTCAAACCGAAAAAGCAGTTAAGGACTCTATCCCATTCACAGTAGTGCCAAAGAAGATGAAATATTTGGGAATTTACCTAACAAAAGACGTGAAAGATCTCTATAAAGAGAACTATGAAACTCTAAGAAAAGAAATAGCTGAAAATGTTAACAAATGGAAAAACATACCATGCTCATGGCTAGGAAGAATCAACATTATCAAAATGTCCATACTACCCAAAGCAATATATAATTTCAACGCACTCCCTATTAAAGCTCCACTGTCATATTTTAAAGATCTTGAAAAAACATTACTTCGTTTTATATGGAATCAGAAAAAACCTCGAATAGCCAAGACATTACTCAGAAATAAAAACAAAACAGGAGGAATCACACTACCAGACCTCAGACTTTACTACAAATCGATAGTGATCAAAACAGCATGGTATTGGCACAAAAACAGAGAAGTAGATATCTGGAATAGAATAGAGAACCAAGAGATGAATTCAGCTACTTACCACTATTTGATTTTTGACAAGCCAATTAAAAACATTCAGTGGGGAAAAGATTCCCTATTTAACAAATGGTGCTGGGTGAACTGGCTGGCAACCTGCAGAAGACTGAAATTGGACCCACACCTTTCACCATTAACTAAGATAGACTCTCATTGGATTAAAGATTTAAACTTAAGACATGAAACTATAAAAATACTAGAGGAGAATGCAGGGAAAACCCTTGAAGAAATTGGTCTGGGTGAGTATTTCATGAGGAGAACCCCCCGGGCAATTGAAGCAGCTTCAAAAATACACTACTGGGACTTGATCAAACTAAAAAGCTTCTGCACAGCTAAGAACACAGTAAGCAGAGCAAGCAGACAGCCCTCAGAATGGGAGAAGATATTTGCAGGGTATAACTCTGACAAAGGTTTAATAACCAGAATCCACAGAGAACTCAAACGCATCAGCAAGAAAAAAACAAGGGATCCCATCGCAGGCTGGGCAAGGGATTTGAAGAGAAACTTCTCTGAAGAAGACAGGCGCACGGCCTTCAGACATATGAAAAAATGCTCATCATCTTTAATCATCAGAGAAATGCAAATCAAAACTACTTTGAGATATCATCTAACTCCAATGAGACTAGCCTATATCACAAAATCTCAAGACCAGAGATGTTGGCGTGGATGCGGAGAAAAGGGAACACTTCTGCACTGCTGGTGGGAATGCAAATTAATACATTCCTTTTGGAAAGATATATGGAGAACACTCAGAGATCTAAAAATAGATCTGCCATTCAATCCTGTAATTCCTCTGCTGGGCATATACCCAGAAGACCAAAAATCACAACATAACAAAGATATTTGTACCAGAATGTTTATTGCAGCCCAATTCATAATTGCTAAGTCATGGAAAAAGCCGAAGTGCCCATCGATCCACGAATGGATTAATAAATTGTGGTATATGTATACCATGGAATACTATGCAGCCTTAAAGAAAGATGGAGACTTTACCTCTTTCATGTTTACATGGATGGAGCTGGAACATATTCTTCTTAGTAAAGTATCCCAAGAATGGAAGAAAAAATACCCAATGTACACAGCCCTACTATGAAACTAATTTGGGACTCTCACATGAAAGCTATAACCCAGCTACAACTTAACAACAGGGGGAAGTGGGAAAGGGGGGGGTGGGTAGAGGGAGGGGAATCGGTGGGATCACACCTGTGGTGCATATTACAGGGGTATTTGCGAAACTTGGTAAATGTAGAATATAAATGTTTTGGCACAGTAACTGAGATAACGCCGGAAAGGCTATGTTAACCACTGTGATAAAAATGTGTCAAATGGTTTATGAAGTGATTGTATGATGCCCCATAATCATATCATTGTATACAGTTATGATTTAATAAAAAAATTAAAAAAAAAATAATAAAAAAATAAAATAGTTGGCTATATTAATATATATTGAAACAAAGACCAGAATATTAGAAAAAACAACAGGGAAAAAATCCAGCAACCATTAAAATTAAGTTGACAATATCTGGAATCCAATAAAAAAATGACCAGCCATGCAAAGGAGCAGGAAAATAGAACCTATAATGAAAACAAACAAAACAACAAAGAAAAGTGAATAGAAACTAACACTGAACTAACCTAGACAAAAGATTTACTAAACAAAGGAGTTAAACCACTATTATAGACATATTACCTATGATCAAGAAGGTAGAGGGACAGCATGACCATGTGAAGAGAAAGAGGAGATATAAAAATTATGCAAATTAAACTTTAAGATAGAAAATGTCTCAGAAGAAACATGTAATGGACATTGCAAAAGTAAATATAACTTGAAGACATGGAAACTATCCAGAATGAAATTCAATTTAAAAAGAATTTTTACAAAGCAAGTGAACAGAGAAAAAAAAAAAAGAACTATGAGACAGGTTATAACAGTCTGATGTTTACATGATGACATCTCAGAATGGGCAGAAAAGAATGTTTGTAGAAACAATGGCTGAAGATTTTTAAAATTTAATGAGAATTAAATTCACTGTTTGAGGAAGCTCAATAAACTCAGAGAAATATGAAGAAAAGAGGCCCATCATAATTATATTGCTTAAAACCAGTGATAAATCTCTTACACAAAGAAAAAAGACAGAGACTTCTTACTGGCAAATGCAAGTCAGAAGAAAACGGAGCATTGTCTTTATAATACTGATAAAAATACCCATACAGAAAAAAAACCTGTTAACCCAGAATTCTATATCCAGCAAAAATATCTTTCCAAATGAAGGTAAAGTAACATCATTTTCAAAAATACATGGCCTAAAAGTATTTGTCACTCTCAGATAGGCACCACCAGAAATGTTAAAAGAAGTACTTCGGGCAAAAGGACCATAGTACCAGATGGAACTCTGGATCCACAAAGGGAGGCTATATGCAGGCAATGGTAAACATGCGAAGAAACTTAAAATATTTTTCAGAATAGCCTTTAAAAAGTAATGCCTGTTTCAAAGCACTGTGGTGTGTCCGATATACATATTTAACAATATAGGCGCTTTCAACTAGAGTGTAATTCATCTCATATTATTTTCCTGATTTCATCTCTAGGCGGGTGCGTACATCAGAAACGTGAAGTCAGGGGCCTGAGATTTTTTTCCTATTTTACTTCCAGCTATGTAACCTTAGAGAAATTGCCTCCTCATTCTGTGCCTCTGTCTCTCATGTGTAAAAGAATGGCGTGGGCTTTAATTAAATTTCGTGGTTCTTTTACCCTATGATACATCATCTTAATTTTCTCTTCTTAGTGAACTCCTACCACGTGGATTCTAAGGGGAAACTGCAGGCAAGCTTGCTGGGGGTGCAGGAGCTCACAGGATATTTTTAAGCAGGATGATGTACTAATCAAAGGAGGGGTGAGGACTACACATTTTTTTTTTGAATTTCAGATTAATATCAGGGTACACATGATTAGATCACCTTGCAAAGTCCAAGTTGCAGTTGTGACCTTCACCAAGGAAGTGTGCCGTGTACTGAACACGCTAAACTTGAAAAAAAAAAATAGGATATGAAGAGAAGAAGTAAATGTCATGAGTGGTGACTCAAGCTGATGATTGTCAGATATTCGTGATGCAGAACAAAAATGCCAGTCTTGACATGGTGAGAACAATTAACTTCATTGTCATTGCAATTTTTTCAAATATTTATTCTATTTAAAGTACCTGAGTGGGTTGTATGAGGTATAGGCCTATCTTCATTTTACTTATTATATCTGACTTTGCAAGCCAATATCAGCAATATTTTTAATTCATCTTTGTATATGAAAATACACTGAAAAATTCAATTCAGTTCAACAAATATTTATTGAATATAAATAGAGAGATTCTATATGGTGAATTATAACATTATGAGACTAGGGTTTTAATCTCAACAAAGCAAACTAGCTCCATTACTTATTTTATTTTTAAATACAGTTTGTCTCCTGTAAAATGTGAAGACTAAAGTAGATTATTCTTAAGGTCGTTTCCAGTTATAAACTCCTGTCTGTGACTGTGCACTCACAACTGTACCAGAAACAGTGGATAAAATAAACCAATCTAACACATGGTTCCTCCTGTAGAGGAAATTATGGTATTTGGGTAACAAACTGTATACATTTTTAACTCAAAATTGCTTACTAATTATGTGCAAAAATACAGGCTTGGAGCAACTTATAACAATTAGAATAGGGTTAAATTTTTGCAGAATTATTGTTAGCCAGTGTTTCAGGACTAGCTTTATAAAGAAGTTGAGATAGATGGTATGCACATAATGGTCCAAAGTAAAATATTAAAGGAATAATATTTACCCACATTACGGAAATAAATAGGTAAGGCTTACAAGAATGTATATGTATGCATCTATGTGTATACATGTGGAGAGAACAGATGTGTATTTCTGTGTATATACAGAGAGATCATATATATGTATATATAGCATGTATATGGCTATATATATTCTCATATACACATGGAATGTTCACACACACACACACACACATATATATGTATCTACCCATATAATGGCTTTTGATTTCATCATTTTAAAAGCCGTTATATGTGTATCTATATATACACGCACACACACACGGCGTTTAAGTGTATCACACACATTTTTGAATAAGCCATTTTCAAGAGGAGAAAGAAAAGGAACACAGATGTGATGATATGATGTGGTAGAAATAGCACCCAGATGTTCTCATTTCAAGCGCAAACACTGCAACTAACTAGGTCTCCAATCTTAAGCAAGTCTCTTTATATTTCTCAGTTTTGTCAGTTATAAATATGGTGGTGGGTGGTGAGTAGACTAGATGAGTTTTAATAGCATTGTTAGTTCTATCATTCCATATGGCAATTTAAGTTGAGTTTAGTACCCACCTAATAGCGGCCCTCCATGTGTTTCTGAGACCCAGAGAATTAAAGCTCCTTTCAGAAAGAGATTCTAATCTGGTCTGGGAACCAAGGCACAAATACGAAATTGATCGCATCGTCACTACATATTCTATCTCCATTTATGTTGCTGTCATGTCTGTCTTTGCCACTGCATTTTCAGGGCTCAGCACACAGCCACGCCCATTATGGACATTAATTTAACTTTTTATTTAAAGGATGAATATAGAAATGGATGAAAGAAAACAAGTTAGCTAGTACTTTTTTAGAGCTTGAGTGACTGTTTTCTTCTCCTGATAAAAAACAGCACAGATACATACCAGGCCAAATACACTCATTTTCCCATCTTGTCTGATTCACTGGATAGAAACACTTTCAATTGTTAATCCACATACTGACCCTTACAGAAGACCCCACCATGGACCTGCATCAGGAGCCCACCTTGGACACTGCACTAATATTTCTTGAGAAACTGTCATCATTGTTTCTGTCTTAATTTATTACAATGAAATGCATTCGAGCCATACCAATGCCCCTGACATCTAGATGAAAGAATGAGGGAAGAAGGTGAAGTGGCGTTAGTGAAAAAGAGAAGCCCGAGAAGAAAGGAAGGGAAAGCCAAAATATTATACATGGGGCATATATTCTTTGGGTGGCCTCCAGCTATTATATGAACTTTCTTTTTGAGAACTTAGGTAGCCATATATCTCGTGTCTTCATTTCCTTTAATGCTATGGTGAAATAATCATATTTTTTAAGATAGCCTTTCCTGATAGCCCCTTTTAAATTTGCAAGTTCTTTTTTTTTTTTTTTGAGACAGAGTCTCACTATGTTACTCTTGGTAGAGTGCTGTAGCATCACAGCTCACAGCAACCTCAAACTCCATGGGCTCAAGCGATTCTCTTGCTTCAGCCTCCCAAGTAGCTGGGACTACAGGCTCCTGCCACAACGCCCAACTATTTTTTTGTTGCAGTTGTCATTGTTGTTGTAGCTGGCCCAGGCTGGGTTTGAACCTGTGAACCTCAGTGTATGTGGCTGGAGCCCTACCCACTGAGCTATGGGCGTTGCCCAATTTGCAAGTTCTTATTTCCCTTCTCTGCTTTCTTTTTTTTCATAACTGCTGTCTTCAAGCATATTGGTAAGTTACAAATGTCTTTGGTATTGCTCCTACTAGATTGCAAGCTTTCTAAGGGTATAGATATGCCTACCTTTACTTCTGTATCCCAGTTTTTAGCATAATGCCTTTCACATAGTAAGATATCAACAAATATTCAAAATATCAAATATACAGAGAACTGTATCCCCTACTCCTGTATATGACTGACCCTTTTAGCCATAGCTGACAGGTTTAAAGTACGTACGTTCATTAAAGGTAAATTCAGATATTTGCATTAATTAAAGGGTACGATGAGAGAAATTAGATATTTAAAAAATCAGGACATGTAAATAAATATTTTAAATCATAACAAAGAAGAATGAAATAAAAATATAGATTATGAGAGATGAATGGTTGGGATATGGTTTATTTTGGCAAGGTTAGAGATGATCTTTTGGATATAGTAACTTGAGTGGAGGCTTAAAAAATAAGAGGCCTTTCACTGGAGATGCTCTTCTTACTTCTTTTAATCCTAGCTGTTGACCTCTCAATGTTCACAACAGAGCTCATAAGATCTTCTGGGAAAGTCTGAATGCAATTTTTCTCACAGTACTATGAACCTGCTCCTAATGCACTTAACATAAGAACACTTTCGCACGAGTTTGTACAGTTATTCAACACATTTTTTAATTTTTACTAGACAGAATGCACCCCAGTCCCTTGGTGTCCCAGTTCCTGGTTATAGCTTCATTTGAGGCATGATTGCACGTCTGCATTGGGTCTTGTCTTAGGCTATCATTCTATATTCTTATAATGAAAGTCCTGTTTGTTTGTTTGTTTGTTTGTTTTTTCCATAAGCTTGTGTAAGTGGGTTTCTGTTCTGTTCAAATAAGAGCTTTCTATAAGGTGATATTTTGCTCTACAAAGATAAGTATGTCTTTAGTAGTGTTCATGTGAATGGTAGAGCTGTCCCAGGGGCTTTCCAGACAGACAAACCAAATTTCAAATCCATGTTCTTGGCTGGGCACAGTCGTTCACAGTTATAATCCTAACATTGTGGAGGGAGGCTAAGGATCTCTCTGCATCACAGTTTCCTAATCTGCACCAGTGTGATAATAATGCTTCCCTCAAAGAATATAAGATTGATTACATGCTATAGATAAAGTCGTCTATGCTGTCTTAACAAATAGGTGGACCTCTCATAAAATGGTCATGAGATGATACTTACTGTGTAATAAGATAAGGGAAGCAGCACTGTTATTTATTACATTCATTCAACATATGCCTACTGATAACCTGTTATTCACTGAGTGTGGATGTCAGTGTCCATTGGGTACCATCACTGCTCACAGGCCCACCACCAAGGTGAGAATCACTGACTTCGTATTAGAATTACATAAAAATAGAGATTGGAATCATCTCTGTCTCCTGCTATGGAATTGTTGGCTTTTCTCTTCAGCTATTGGGAAACAATAAACATTAAAGGTCCATGCTTCTCTTTTTCCAATATTTTCCTTTGTCTCATGATCCTATTTTGTTCTATAGTTCTTCCTAATTAATTAATTTTTTAAATAGCAAATAAAATTGTATATATTTATTATGTACAATATGTTGTTTTGAAATATGTATATATTGTGGAATCACTTAGGTCATATTAAGAATGTACTTAGCGTTTTTTTTTTTTTTTTTTGGTGGTAAGAATTCTTAAAATGGAATAGATCTAAAGTAGGTATTAGAATGGTTCAGCAGAGGAAGCAAATATCTAAACATTTCCAAAACTTTAGTTTAAAGGAAGGTACAAGTCACATACAAAAAAAGTAAAAGTAGAAGGCTTGCTAAATGGGCTATGGACACTCCCTATTGATCAGGTTATTATTTCCTTAATTCCTCTTCTGGTTGTTAAAATTATTATTATTATTATTTGTAGAGAGAAGCAGAAAAAATTATTCTAAGACAAAATGACACTTGTTGGTCTCAAGAATACTTGGATCTGCAAGAGGAACTTACAAAATTGATTCCCTCCAGAATTCTTATATCTCAGTAAGGATGTAGGCATTTCATTGGCTCGCGGAGTTAAATCTAGGCCTAAGGGACCTGCTGGATTTAACATCTGTGAAGACAGAACTGAGAGTCAGGCAGTAGGGTTCTCAGCCTCTCACTTACACTGTTCACCTGGGAACTGGCACACAGCATGCAAATGCCAACCTCATGCCCAGGACGGAGAACTCAACACTGTCAGCGACATCTAAAACATTCACTGAAACCACCACTACAGATGGTATGGGAGGTTCTTTTCATTCTCATTAGGATTAATAATCAGGGAAGGTGTTATTTTGAGCATGTTTTATAGCCAGAAGTTAGATTAGCAAGAGAAGCATTGCTAAAGTAAATAACAACAATAGCAATACTTTTATTTCATAGACCCTGTAAACATCCCTAGCAAGTAACAATAGCAAGGCCCTCAAACCCAGCCTATCAAGACTCAGGATCATCAAGCTTTAATTGATAGATCCAAGAGCACAAAATCAAAGCAACATATTGAGAAGGCTTATGCCAGCTCAGACTCTGCAACAAGAGGTAAAACAAAGCTGGCAAATGTTTTAGCAAAACATTTTAGTAAAATCATCCTAGAATGAGCTTTAAAAGACAGAGAAAAGGTTTAGATACTGCTCATTGAATTTATTTTCCAAGAGCTGGAAAATTGTTTTCAAAATAGAATTATCTAAATAAATTTAAAAATTGAAATAAAATATTTATTTTAATTCACTGCAGTTATTCAAGGTTTTGTAGTCCCACCTCTTTAAATGGATCCTTTGTAAGCTCACTTTAGCAAATCCTTTGCAAAGTTTTAATGTGGAATGAGTCACATTTAATTGCCATTGTGTACTGATTCTTTTAAGAACCTCATCTAAATACAAACCTCAGACATAGAGACACTCATTTCCTTATAAGAAGTAATGCCTGTTAGATCACAAAGACAATGAGAAAAAAATAAGTCAAAACCTACATTTCATAAGTCAACCCACACATTTGTCATTTAAAAAAACATTGCAAGCAACTTCCCAATATTACAAACTGTAGTTTACTTCTATTTAAACTTTATCAGCTGGGATAATGTATGTTTTTGATATGACTTCTCTGCAAGGTTGAGATGGCTCTTTGCAAATTAGGAAAGTCTGGATACTGCAATTTGTACTTTTCTGACAATTCTGTTGGCAAAACAATATTTCTTTCAGATACAGGGGTATGGACTATGTAGCTTTGGCCCATGTAACCATAAATAGTTTAATGATTAATTCTCTTGCTATAATTTTACAAATGCCAGAATCCCTAATGAGAATGTAAATGATTATAGAACATAGTGGACTCTGAAAACTCAGCATAGAAGGCACATACATCAAAATAATAAAAGTCATATGAACACAAAGCCAACATCAGACTGAATGGGGAAAAGTGGAAAGCATTCCCCTTAAGAACCAGAACAAGATAAGATGCCCACTATTACCACTTCTATTCAACGAGTTAATAAAGTCCCAGCCAGAGCAATCAGGTAAAAGAAAGAAAAAAATGAGCATTAAAATTAGAAAAGAGATCAAACTGTTCCTATTTGCTGAGATCATCTACACTTAGAAAACCCTAAAGACTCCACCAAAAGACTCCAAGAATTGATAAATAAATCTGGTAAAGTTTCAGTAAAGTTTAAGGTTTCACATACATATATCAATAGCATTTCTATATAGTAATAACAATCAAGCTGAGAGTCAAATCAATATGATTTACAGTAGCTACACAAAAACATAGACTTAGAAATATATCCAACCAAGGAGGTAAAATATCTGTACAAGAAGAACTACAAAATACTGATAAAAGTAACCACAGATGACAAACAAATGAAAAAATGTCCCATGCTCAGGAATTAGAAGAATCAACATTGTTAAATTGTCCAGGAGGTGGAGCATGATGGCAGACGGGACAGACGTGTTTGCCCACCTCTCCCAAGTCACCAGGTGAGAGGAAGTGGGATCTGGACCTTTTCCCCACATGGATTATTGGTGTGGACAGACAGCTGGAGATGCGCAGCAAATTGGCAGATTGCTGTATATGAGGTGTAATTTAAAACCATGGACTCTGTTGTAGAGATTTTCCCTGCTTGGCTGTGCTGGTCAGCAGGACCCTCCCTCACAGAGGACAGCAGCTTGCAATTTCTGGCAAAACCCAACTGACAAAAATTTATTCCTGAGCCAAGTTTGGCACCAGAAAGGGGAGCCACTCAGAACCATAAGGAGCTAACCAACCCAATGGAAAATTGAAAGGAAGGGATCCCGCCCAGGAAACAGACATTTTGAATTGTCTGAAATAGCGGACACCTTCCCCAGAACAACAGGAGTGATTAAATAGACCAGACCATTCCTAGTGAGGAATATTGGTGTGGGCAGGCAGTTCAGGCTGTGCAGTGAACTGGTGGGTGGCTGGACTCAAAACTCCAGATTCAAAAGTGAGATGCTGAGCCACAAAAACTGAGTATAAGTTCTCCATGTGCCGCAGCCACAGGATCCAGTGGCAGCGAGACCCTGCGGGAGCCAGACCCTCCCCCACAGCCAATTGCAGTTGCCAGTTTACAGGAGAAAGTGGGAGCAGAGTGGAAAGATTTGTGAAGTGTGGACTCCTGCACCAAGTTGGGAGGTTGGATAGGAGTGCTGTCTGGAACAGAGCAGCTGAAGTTGCACAACAATTAGGTAATAAACCTTTACAGAAACTCCAAAATGGCGATTGGCCAGGTAGGGTGGTTACCGTGGTAGCAGTATAAAGTGTGAATCAGTTATAAGCCTGGGAACCACTCACAGCACAACCTGGTGTCCAGAAAGCATATTGCATTATAAATATATTCCTGCAAAAGTTGATCCCTACGTCATACATATAGATGTATATTTCTACATATATACAAGAATAATATTTTTGTGGTTGGTGCCTTTTTTTTCTTTTTTCTTTTTTTCCTCATCATTTTCTTAGACAAGCTATTGTTAATTTTATTATTTTTTATATTTTTTAATGTATATTTTTCTATTTTTAATTTTTTCTTTCTTCTTTTTTAACTTCTTTTTGAACACCATTTTTTTTCCCTTCTCCCTCTTCTTCCTTTCTTATGGATTCTGGGAGTGCTTACATCAGAATTTTAGAGGTTTTTTTGTTTGTTTGTTCATTTTGTTTGTATGTTTTTTACCTTTTTTCTTTAAATTATTTTACAATTAGCATTATTTTTATTGTAGTTTTTTTGTTATTGTTGTTGTCGATATGTCTATGTGTTTCTGATTGTTTGTGCATCTGTGGGCTTGTGAGTCTGGTAGCCATTCTATCAGTTTATTTGCTCATTTGGTCTCAATGAGTTTGGTGTTTTGACCTGCAATTCTGAGTTCCAAGCACTCCACTCCACTCTCACTCTGAGGTCTGGAGGCCTGTGTCCCAGATGTCCAGATTCTTGGGTGATTTCTCGAGGGGTGTGGACAGGGCCTGGACTGTAGCTGGTCACTGCTGATTCTGCAGCACAGGAGGAGATGACTGTTGGCTGAGAGGGAATCAGGCCAGAGCAGCAGTGCCCTGAATCACAGAGCAGCAGCTGTTTTTGGCAACAATAGGGCCCACTCCCGAATATTCTGAAGCCACAACCCCTGTCTCTCTGGGCAACCAGAGGAGGGCATCTTCTCAGATGGCAACCACTGTGGAACAGATCTGGGATTGAAACACAGGCCCCGTGAGTAAAGGGTTTGCTCTGCCAGGCCTGTGGTGGTACTGGCCTGGGTAGAGCGTGGGGACCAGAAAACGCACACATAGAGATGGGAAATTCCCAGGTCAGGGCTGACCCAGAGAATTGCTTTACTGAGCCTAAGATGCACCCAGCCCTCAGGGGATCATTGGCCTATAGACAAAGGAAGGCAGGAGGCTTGAGCTGATGGCTAACCATGCTGCAAATAGAAACTTGCAGGAAAAAAGACAGGGCCTGAGGCACAGGTTCTGGGAACTCAAAACAGCTTCTCTTCTGAAGAGGAATTTAGCAGTGACAGAAACAAATTCCCACAAAATTGTTCTGTTCTGTCAGTAACATCAATCAGGAGCAGGGCTGGAACAGACTGAACACCCCCCCAGCCTCCATCAAGCACTTGAGGTTGTCAGGCCTCACCTCCCGCTACTGGATAGAGGCAGAGAGCAGTGGCCTGGATGAGCAGAAACAGATTTCCTTGTGATTCAGGCAGGTGCAAACCCCTGGAGTATCTGCTCACTGAGGGCAACTGGGTCACAGCCCTGCAGGGCTATCAATGACTGGGTGTGATAGAGTTGCAAGGTGGGCAAGGAGGCATCAACCTTCCCAGACTAAACTATTTGCTGGGTGGGTCCTCCTGACTTCACAGAGAACCGGAGCAAGGCATATTTGAGTGGTCACCAGATCTCTGTGTTCCAGTTCCAAGAGACCTTTGAAACTCCCACCTCAGATAGGTACTGACTGAGACAATTGATTTGGACCTTTTGAACTGAGCCAATCGCCTGAGGACTATTCAAGTGGTGCCCTGGGTGTGTGGTTGTAGGAAGATTTGATTTTCCTTTTCCAGTTGTTGCCTGTGGGGGGGTGGGGTGACTTAATTGCTGGTATTTCTCCACAGCTGAGACTTCAACCCAGAGTAACTGTTTCACTAGGGTTGAACAGAGACCAGCTGAAAACAAGACAGAACCACTTAGCCCCACCACACCAAATAGGTCCCCAGTTTCTCAGGCTATAGCACTGTACAGGTCCTCAACAAAGCTCCAGGGGAAAAGTCAAATGGTGTAAAATAATCACGGGGCAGAATCATCGAAAAACTCCAGTAACATGAATAACCAGAATAGATCAACACCCCCCAAAGATATGGCAGATGTAACTGAAGATCCCATTCATAAGCAGCTGGCTGAGATGTCAGAAATCAAATTCAGAATTTGGATTGAAAACAAGATTAATAGAATGGAGGAAAATTTGGAATTAGAAATTCAAAGAGCAATTTAAAAATCAGAATTAGAAAATCGAGGAGAAATTCAAAAGTTGTCTCAAGAATTTAATGAATTTAAAGACAAAACCACCAAAGATCTAGGTGCACTGAAGCAAGAATTGGCAGCCCTTAAAGATCTGAAAAATACAGTAGAATCCCTCAATAACAGAGTGGAACAAGCAGAAGAAAGGATTTCTGAAATTGAAGACAAAGCTTTTGAACGCTACCAAACTCTCAAAGTGGAAGAGAAATGGAGAGCAAAAAATGGATCATTCTCTACAAATGTCTACATACAATAACTAAGAAAATTCCATGAAGGCTACATTGAACAGTTTGATGAGAATATTTCAGATTGTATATGAAACCAGAACATTGTACTTCTCCATGAAATTATGAAAGAGAATTTTCCAGACATGCCAAGAGATTCTGAAATTCAGATAGCAGAGAGTTTCAGAACCCCAGCACGATTCAATCCTAATAAAACATCCCCCAAGCATACCATAATTAACTTCACTAGTGTTAATATGAAGAAGAAAATTCTGAAAGCAGCCAGACATAAGAAATCCATTATCTACAAAGTGAAGAATATTAGAATGACTGCAGATCTCTCTGCTGAAACTTTTCAAGCCAGAAGAGGGTGGTCATCAACTTTTAATCTCCTAAAACAAAATAACTTTCAACCTCGGATCCTGTATCTAGCTAAACTGAGTTTCATTTATGATGGAGAAATTAAATACTTTAATGACATTCATATATTGAAGAAATTTTCCATAACCAAACCAGCTCTTCAGGATATTCTCAGACCTATCCTCCATAAAGAACAGCCCAATGTTCTACCACAAAAATAAACTCGCCCAGAACTCTTGATCAAACTCCAACTTCCATAGTGGTGAAAGTATTAAAAATGTCCACTGGACTTTTGAAAAACTCGATACCCAAAATTTTACCAGTCTTATCAATATTCTGCATTAATGTGAATGGCTTAAACTGTCCTCTAAGAGGCACAGGTTAGCTGACTGGATACAAAAACTTAGGCCAGATATTTGCTGCATACAAAAGTCACATGTTACTTTAAAAGATAAATATAGACTCAGGGTGAAAGGATGGTCATCCATATTTCAGGCAAATGGTAATCAGAAAAAAGCAGGTGTTGCAATTCTACTTGCAGACACAATAGGCTTTAAACCAACAAAAGTAAGGAAGGATAAGAATGGTCACTTCATATTTGTTAAGGGTAATACTCAATATGACGAGATTTCAATTATGAATAGTTATGCACCCAAACAGAATGCACCTCAATTTATAAAAAGAAACTCTAACAGACATGAGCAACTTGATTTTCTCCAGCTCCATAATAGTCGGAGATTTCAACACTCCTTTGGCAGTGTTGGATCGATTCTCCAATAAGAAGCTGAGCAAAGAAATTTTAGATTTAAACCTAACCATCCAACATTTGGATTTAGCAGACATCTACAGAACATTTCATCCCAATAAAACTGAATACACATACTTGTCATCAGCCCATGGAACTTATTCCAAAATAGATCACATCTTAGGTCACAACTCTAACCTCAGTAAATTTAAAGGAATAGAAATTATTCCTTGCATCTTCTCAGACCACCATGGAATAAAAGTTGAACTCAGAAACAACAGGAATCTGCATACCCATACAAAAACATGGAAGTTAAATGACCTTATGCTGAATGATAGTTGGGTCAGAGATGAGATCAAGAAGGAAATCACCAAATTTTTGGAACAAAGCGACAATGAAGAAACGAATTATCAGAACCTCTGGGATACCACGAAGGCAGTCCTATGAGGGAAATTTATAGCACTGCAATCCTTCCTCAAGAGAATGGAAAGAGAGGAAGTTAACAACTTAATGGGATATCTTAAGCAACTGGAGAAGGAAGAACATTCTGACCCCAAAAGAGAATGAAATTCCCTCTGGACCACGCAGTATTAGGGCCTAATCAGAGGATATTTAGAGACTTCTAAACATTTGCCCAGTGGGATTTCAAGCATTTCTGCTACATAGTGGCTACCGGTTGGAGAAACACACATACCTTCTCCGAATCATCATACCTCTGCTTTGAGCTGAAGGCAATTTCTTTTTTTTAGAGCTTGTAAGATTAGTTTGGACCTATTCAGATAATTGAACATAATCTCTTTATTTTAAGGTTTGTAATCCTAAAACGTCTGCAAAATCTCTTTTCCTACCTGAGTTGTTCATAGGTTCCAGACATGAAGGCAAGAGCATTTTGGTGGCGAGGGGGAAGCACATTCAGCCTGCCTCACCTGACTCTGCACTCCAGGTCAGGCCTCAAGGGGAATTTTGGATGGTTTCCTTTGGGGAGAGAAAGATTGCATGTTGCTGGCAGGAAGAATAATGAGCTGAGTATTTGCTGATCAGAAAAGCAGACTTTTTTTTTTTTTTTTTGTCATTAGGCCTTTGTTAACAAATATTTCTACTCTTTTGATTATGTGGTGGAAAAGAATGTCTGGCCCCATGTGATTGGGAGGGACAAAGGAAGAATGTTAGTTGAGATTCCTGCTGACTTACAAGTGATTTAGTATCAAGCCAGAGAATATTTGAAATCTTTAAAAAAATTATAGTGGGTGGAATAACCTAGCCAATCGTGGCTGGGACACTAAGTGTGTAATAATTATTTGTGAATGGAGGACTATTGGCTGGTAAGGATGTGCTCAATCTCCCACACACATTCCTTAACTTAAAAAAAAAAAAAAAGGACAGATCATCTAATAAATAAATATTTCCTTAGTAAGAAAACTATGGATACACATGTACAAAGTTAAATACTAATCAATAACACATAGCAGGCATGTGAAGTAATTTTATGTAGATAAAGATCTACATTTGAAAGGCAAAATGATACAGTGTTTGCAAGATGACCTGGGACTGTGGGTTAGGGAATAGTAGCTCATTAAAGTAGGTACAAGGAGTATTAACTGTAATGTGAAATTTAGTAAATTCATAATTAAAATTATGAAGTTCTGTTTATAAAAAAGATATCACAAAGCAAGTAAAACTCAAGTCGTGAAATGCAAGAAGACATTTGGAATGCGTGTAATCAACAAGGATTTAATATGCAGAATGTAACAAAACCTTTTCTGAATTAATAGGTTAAAAACTCAGTAGGAAATGGACAACAAATTTAATAAGAACTTTCTGAAAGAAAAAAGTATAAATAATCAATAAACTTATCAGCAGTGCTCTAAAAAAATAGCATCAGGAAAATTCAAATGAAACCAGAAGGATATATCATTCATTACTCCTTAACAAGATTATCAAAGATTTAAAAGTTTAATAAATGTCTTAACAAATAACTAAGAAAATGCCAGGAAGGCTATGTTAACCAGTGTGATGAAAATGTGTCAAACGGTTTATAAAACCAGTGTATGGTGCCCCATGATCACATTAATGTACACAGCTATGATTTAATATTAATAAAAAAAGATTTAAAAGTTTAATGACATGCATTGGCAAGGAGGTGAATCACAGATAAATCTCATTCACTGCTGGTAGAAATAAAATCACATAACCATTTTGCAATAATGAATAAAAAATGTTTAGAATGCAGCCTGAACACAAAATTTTCCTAAATAGATGTTTGCTGTAGTTGCTATTATTATACTTTTTCTTACCCTTGTGGGGAGGACTAGTCTTGTTCATTCAGTACGCATTCATTAATTTCCTACTCTAGACCAGATACTGTATTAAGCTCTGTAGATACGGAGAAAGATGCAGAGATAGATGAAGATACAGAGAAAGATGAAAGAAAGATAGTTCCTGTGCTCAAGTTGGTTATTATTTAATGGTATTCATAATTTATTTTTGATGCCAATGTTATCCATATACTCATATATTTAAAAACTTAATGTCTGTAATCCATTGAACACATAATATGTCCCTGGAAAACAAAGAGGATGTTAGCAAAATAAATAAATAAGTAAGTAAGATTCCGGAGAAGTATGAAGGTTTATAAATTCTTATCAGGTTCTTTCACACTCTTATATTATCCTACTCTTGGTTTCCAGACATTCTTTCTTGGTAGTTCATTTCATACCCAGCAAGCATGGCAGAAAGCAGAAGAATCAGTAGGAAGAAAGTTGCTAATTCTAAGATTCCTTTCCATCTTGTGCAAAACGTTACTACCTTATTAATCAGGGTGCTGTATTTACTCCTCTAAGTGCCTCATTTATCATCAGGCAGTGAATCTGAACATCATTTGAATTTTAACAAAGTGGGAAACATAAAACCCCAAATACTTTGAGGCTACTTCTTCAATCCCTTCACTTTCCAAATGAGAAAATCTGAAGTACAAGGAGGCTGAGTGTGCAACTGTGTTTAAACATTTTGTATTCCTTTTATGTGATTTAAAAAAAAAAATGCAGGTTGAATACCTATGGATCCCTTGAGATGCTTAAGATATTTTCCAGCTGAACAGAATTTTCTGGTGATAGACTCAAGGCAACAGATTTGTTTCTAAGCCATAGAGTTGACGAGTTATTAAATATTAACTTTAAGGCTCTGTAGTTACACATTGTAACACACTTTGTATTTTATTACCAACACATCATCTAGGAGGGAAAAAATAACTGGCAAACAGCTTCCAATACCCCTTTCTCAACAGCAGTAATTACACCGAAGTGCTCTTTATACATGAAGTAGAGGTAGACACTGCAAATAGGTACGGTCTTGGGTGGTTTTGAGACCTAACCAAGACGGAAAACGAATCTTTTCTTTATCAGCTGGAGAGTAAGGGTGACAGAGTACAAATGAACCATCCCTCCCTGACACTCAACAGTACTTGGATGTAATAAGTCAGCCACAAAGTTAGCTTAATAACTTAGTGTTTTTCTTAAAAAAGGCATAGAGTAATATTAGTAAAATGGCATTAGTAAAATGCAACCTTTTTTGCCATTCTGTGGCATACCACAAGGCTAGAGCTAGGAGGATTTGAAAAGTTAAGCCTTGAAATGTACAGCAGGTTCAATGAAGTTTAAGTATTTCAGACAAAATATTTTATTGTGACCATAAAATGATTATATAAAGTTTCCGGGAATATTTTCATCTCTCATTTGACAATACATGACAACACATAAATGGACCCATAGGTACACACAGAGGCAGACAAACACAGTTCCTGTCCTCACTGAACTTGCCAGCTACTGAGAACAGGCAAGCAGACTAGTATTGGAATTAAGGGAATAATCTCTGAAGCCAGAAAGTCTAATTTCAAATCCCTGTTTCAACTTCTTAGTTATGAATACTTCTCATGTCACTTCATCTCTAATTGCCCCAGTTACCTTTAAAATGGGAGTAATATAAGTAATAATTTCAGAGCATCATTTAAAATTGAATTATTTAATTTATATAATGGTTTTAGGGCAGACTTGGAACGTTAGTAAGTATACTAGGTACTGTTACCAATTACCTATTTTGCTGTGTATAATGAGCTCCTATGTATAATGTGCACCCATGTTTTTGGCCCAAACTTTCAGGAAAATGCTCCTGGAGAAAGTGGCTGGTTGTCAGCTTCCCTGGTAAACCTGCAGATCTCACTGTTCTCCTGCAGCTGCCCGTGCTATGAAGGCTGGCCCTTTCCCTTTCTCTCCTGGGAGCCCTATCCTCCGCACCCCTCCCCACCCCACCCCCACCCCCGCACACCTCAGGGACCCTGGCCAAGGTGGTCATGCACAAGGGCAGCAGCTCAGGAACTTCTGAGGCCATCTGGCCTTTCGGAAGCCAGGTAGGTCCTTGGGAAATGCTGGATCTCCTGGTCCCCTCCGCGTGGCCAGGTCTGCAGCCTCACCAGGCCCTCCAACTTTCCTTCCCTGGATTGTGGCTCTGGGTGGAACTCCCTTTGGCCCATTCCCACTGGATCCCAGATCTTCACATGCTGGAACCCCAGGTGGGCTCAGGTGGAAGGGCACAGCAATCCCAGGAGGAGGCACATTGGGCTTCCCTGCTCCCAAGCTGGACTACTCAAGTATAACGTGCATCCTTATTTTTCCTTCAAAAATTTGGTACATCAATATGGTAATACCCTTATGCAGAAAAGAGAAATATTATCTACTTATTAGTGATATCAGATAATTAAGTTTTATTTTATTTTTCACATTGATTTTCACAAATATTTTACCTATAGGGTCAAAGGTTAAGAAAGTCAAAAAACCTACATTAAAATAATACATCATCTACCCCAATAACTCATCTCATCAGCCTTTCTGAGGCTGAAATGGGTCTGTAGATAATAGCCTCAAGCACAGTAACTTTTGTAAGGTTTTCCAAGTCAAGGAACTGAGAGCCTATCCTACGGATCTGATTCCCCAGTGCTTTTATAGGGAAATACAGAAAGGAGAGGAACAGAGCAGAGAAGAAACCTGTTTGAATTTATTATATTTGCAGAGTGAGAATACTTGAGAAACTAGAGAAAAATGTACTGCAGCTTCAAAGAACTAAGGAGCTTAAAGACATTTTGCCATTTTTATATGATTGTTAGTGATGGATTTAAGCCAATCAACTTCCAGAGAGATTAAGCAGCTTTATAGCTGGTATAAATGGACTTGATGAAGTTACAACTTTAGAGTGAACACAGGAATTTTCAAGTGTCCCTTAGCAACCAGAGATAGGAACAAGGGCATTGTGAGTGTTCCAATGTGTGTGCACGTGTGTTTGAGTGTGTGTATACGTGTGGATCTGTAGCTGCGATGGGGGAGTTAATTGTATCTCCTACCTTCACAGTGGTCTGTATCCTCAAACTAGCCTGCAGTGCAATTTGGTAGCTAGGGAAGGAGCCACCATAGGACAAACTTAGAACAGAACAAATAAATACATGCTTAGAAAGGTCAGGATTCCCAGTTCACATATGATACCACTTTACTCAATTTTTTTGTTTGTTTTTTGTTTTTCCCTTAAACGTGCCTGTAACCACTGAACACACTTTATATTCATTAATAGATCTTATTTCCAAAATAACATCTTCAAATCTTCACCACATGTCTAATGTGTCATGATTCTCATAGAGTGAGAGAAATGACAGCAAAGGAGAAGGCACAAGAATGAACAACAGAAGAGATTGTTCAAACCACGGCCTTGAGATTGGAGTTGTTGGGCATCAAGGTCAATAACGTACCCATTTGGAAATTTTCAACAGAATTTGATGACACGTAGTCTGTCGGGGCTCTTATTCTTACCTTTTTCTGGTATCTCTCCATGGATCCAACTACATAGTGTGAAAAAGATGTAGCTTGATATTTAAAAATGGTAGCGACCATGGTTTTTATTATGCAGTGTATATCATTATGAAGAAAGCAATTATTGACGCTTTCTGAACTGTTAGTTTATGCTATCAACAATATTCTTCCTACTCATGTCTGGGTTACTTGCCTGTGTTATCATGTTGATATACATGCCTCTGTGGGCCACATGGGTGATGTTTCTCGATCACATTAAATTTTGCTACATTTTAAGGAAAATGGGAAATAAGGATAAATACTGAATTCGAATTTTTTAAATCCTTTGTGCTTATTTTGATGATTTGAATCTACCTTTGTACACAGAGTTAGCCTACAGATCGGAATGCTATTATTTTTGTCTTCTGATAGAAAACCTGATATACATATTCCAAGGGTTCTTGATGAGACTGGATCAATTATAAAAGTAATCCAGAAGTTTTTTGAGATGGAAGAGTATAAGAAAACACCTTATTCTTTAACAGGACAGTTCTTGACCAGGTATACTTATGCCTCCTCAAAGAATTTTGCTGATGTTTGGAAAATTTTTTAGTTGTTAAGATTGGGGAATATTACCGACGTCTAGTGGGTAGAGATCAGTGATACTTCTTAACATCCTAGCTCACAATATAGCTTCCCCAAAGAATTACCCAGTAGCAAAGGTCAGGACGACTGTATTTAAGAAATTCTGCTGTAATGCAGAATTTTGATGGAGTCATTGAGACTTTTCATGGCATATAATAAACTTAGTACATAGCAATGAATCATGTTTTTGCTAATCTGAGCTTATTAGTTTCCTGAGCATTATACTTGGAATTTACTTGATGGGACCCCAAACTTTAAGGCTAGACATCCTATTTTAAAGCTCATCAATTCAGATCATATTTCAGGAAATGAATTAATGCAAGACAAACAAATTGCTCTTTAGATTTTTTTTTTTTTTTTTGGTGTTCGATGGCTTGATTTATTTCACTTGATTAACCTGAGTGCTTGATTTCTCTGGTAAGCAAGTCATCACGGGAAACTTTCAGGAGTAATCACAGAAAATTATCATAAGAACAATTTAAGTGATTGACCAAAAATTTTCATTTCCATGAACAATTAAATTATGTTTTGCTTTGTATGCATAGTAGGGCCATGTGGGGTCATTTCAAAAGTGAACTATTAATACTGACTCATCCTTTACATTAGCTTTTGGGGTATAGGTGTAAGGGGAATTTTTGTGAGGCGGAGATAACATTAATAGATGAATACATTTTAAAATATTAAAAGAAATACATGCATAATTATAGAATTATTGTTCTCAGACTGGATAGCCTTGTGGAGTCACAAATGTGTCATCATATGTATTGTCCTGTGACTGCAGTGTTGGCCATCTCCCTAGGGGTCATATTTGCCTTATATGATCAAAAATGTCCCAAGTTGGAGTTAATAATTCTGATCACATTCCTTTACTGTGAAATAGCACACACAAAAACTATTCTTATGCCATAACTGCTTACAGAGTCTCTGTTATACTTGCTTTAGTGGAATTCAAGGAAAGTCGGTCCCATAAGGAGCTGGATTCATACATATAGGAAGTTAGAATAAAATACATGTGTGTATGTACATACGTGTGATTTCCTTTTCTTTACTGATGAATATTTGGTACGTACCAAAGCCATGATTTATTTGACAATTATGGATGGATAATTAACCTTTAAACAAATACCAAGAGATGTAGTGTGACTTAAAGTCATATTCAAGTGAAAGAGGCTAATATCATCTTTTCTAAAAACCGTTTTGACAGGAAAGGAGATAAAATTATGAAGAACCAAGGTATCTTAAAGATCTATAGAAGTGGGGATGGAAGTTGTAGGAGACTCTTAACATCAAGTTTGAGGAGGGCAACATTTTACTGGTTCTAAACAGTATTTACCTAATCAGATCTTCTGGCCATTTAAACAAAAAATTCCAATTAAATTATAATATGAAATTAGAAATTATTTTTATTGAAGAACATTGATTAATTAGGCTCCATGCAGAACCAGAAAATTATTTTAAATATAATAGTTTCTATATAGCACTTCTAATTCCTTTTGTGTGATATCTATCCCTATCAAAATAATTCAAACCAAAATAAATTTTTGATAAATGCATGAAGGAAATTAAGAGACAGAAATAGGTAGTTCTTTTTTTTCAAAGCTAAAAGTCTTCTTTATGTACTTCATATTTTCAATTCTAAATAATAGGTTAGGAAGACTGGAGAGGAAGAGAGACTCTGTAGAGTATTTCCATAATCTGTTCTGAAACTTCCCTCTTTCCGTGTGTCAGAATCAATGTCATTGCTGATGGTTACTAGTGTTCATGACTCTTTGTATTGTAAACATTTAATCATAGCAGCATGTTTTAAGGCAGGCGTCCTCAAACTGCAGCCCACGGGCCACATGAAGTGGTGTGAATTGTATTTGTTCCCGTTTTGTTTTTTACTTCAAAATAAGATATGTGCAGTGTGCATAGGAATTTGTTCATAGTTTTGTTTTTTCTTTAACTATAGTCCGGCCCTCCAACGGTCTGAGGGACAGTGAATTGGTCCCCTGTTTAAAGAGTTTGAGGACGCCTGTTCTAAGGAATAAAGTTCAGCCTACACTAAGATATTTATTTAACTCATTTTTATGTGTGAGTTGATGTATCAGTGGTACTCAACATATGGTTCTGGGCCAGCAGAATCAACATTAATCAGGAAATTGCTGAAAATATAAATCTCGGGCCAGTCCCTAGATTTACTGAATCAGAATCTCTGGGCTCCGGGCTCAGTAATCTGTGTTTTGTTGTTGTTGTTGTTGTTGCTGTTGTTTGGTTGTTTTTTTGTTTGTTTTTTTTTTGCTGTTTTTGGCCAGGGCTGGGTTTGAACATGCCACCTCCAGCATATGGGGCCGGGGCCCCACTCCTTTGAGCCACAGGTGCTGACCTCGATAATCTCATCCTCCAGATGAGAGCTGAAGTTTTAGGACCACTATACTATGGAAATTTAAAAATGGCCTCTCCTATTCTTCATGGTATTTATGAATACTTAAGATAATAATTCTGAGAACATTCATATGTCAGTGAAATTGCATCCAAGATACAGGTTCATATGAAGAGAACCTTTTTGTGGAGACCAGAAAGGCTTCCCTGAGAAGTTATCCTTTAGTTAAAACCTAAGCAAGAGTCTGGGCACAGTGGTTCACACCTATAATCCTAGGGTGCTGGGAGGCTGACACAGGTGGATTGCATGATGTCAGGCATTTGAGACTAGCCTGAGCAAGAGTGAGACCACGTCCCTACTAAAAATAGAAAAAATTAGCCAGGCATCATGGTGGGTGCCTGTAGTCCCAGCTACTCAGGAGGCTGAGGCAGGAGGATTCCTTGAGCCCAGGAGTTTGAGGTTGCACGAGCCACAATGACACCACAGCACTCTACCCAAAAAACAAAAACTAGAAAACAAAAACAAAAAAAGTACATAAGTTGGAGTTTTTCAGAAACACAAGTGAATAAAAATCAAATTCTAAATATGGAGAAATGGAATCAGAACATTTGAATCCACGGTATAATCAGGCAAGGTTTTTGTGGTGGATGATTTTAAAAATGTTTTATAGAAATCTTTGCTCTAGAACTGGTTTTCATAACTTTATGGTTGTTTTCTAGTTTGAACTTTACACTGGGAAAAATTGAGGAAGCAAAGTTACGAAGTCAAAATCTTAAAAGCATGTTTAATACAGTGGTTAAAGTTTTGAGTCACAGAAAAAACTAGGCCCAAATGTTAATTCCTATATACTCAGTTCTGGAGTTTAACGCCCATAGACAGGTTCTTTCCTTCCTGTAATTTAGTTTTCTATGTGTAAGTGGAAATAGTAACACCTGCATCACAGGGCTGTTGCTTGTTGGTAGGATTAAATGACTTAAGGCATGTAAAATATTTGCATTCCTGTCTCTTTTAATGTATAATGTTCTCTGCTGAGATTATTATCAGAATAAATATATTCAATAATAGTATCTGCTACACAATTCATGGAAAAGTTACTGGAATCAATGAGCTATGGTCAACAATGCATAAAGTATAATTGCTGTGAACAGAAAGCATTCTGTGAAATAATCCCAATGAAATATGTGTGTACTTCTCATATGCACACACTTTTACACCCACACACATATAGTTAGTAATGTCTTTGAAGAGAAAAAAAAATCCCCTTCTCTCTACCTGACACATATTTAACAGACTGACAACAATTTTGTGCATGTGAGTGTATGCATCTTTCTGAGTGTGCACTTAGCTCAATATTTCAGTAGACTAGATATTCACATTATTCCCTTATCTCATGGCCCTGGATTATTGTGCAAGACACACTTAATACTATGGTTAAAAGAATGAATATTCCCAAGTCTAAATCAATGAGTTAATTTGATTTAGAAGAATTAATCCCCACTGAGGAAAGAATTAACCATTTAGTAATGTGCTATAATTATTCAAGCTGATTTTAAAATCAAAAAATAAAAGTCTTGGTAATAAGGAAGTAGAAAGGTTCAGTGTGGTCACTTTGAGAAAACTGATTAGTTAATTGATTGGGCAATTAGAATCCATAAATTCGCCACTGACCAATCGGGTATGCCTTTAAATTCTGTTCCATAATTCTGCCCCCAAATAACTGCAGCCAGGTGACATCAATATATTTTGAGACAAACATAGAAAATATTGAAAGTTGAAATAGATCATCAACCTTCAGCGTTTCTTGTCACTATCAAGTAAATATCATCACTGGTGTTAAAACTTGCTGAACCACCATGACCAAGTCGGATTTATCCCAGGGTCTCAAGGGTGGTTCAATATACGTAAATCTATAAATGTAATTCAACACATAAACAAACTTAAAAATAAAGACCATATGATTTTTTCAATTGATGCAGAAAAAGCTTTTGATAATATCCAGCATCCGTTCATGATCAGAGCACTTAAGAAAACTGGTATAGAAGGGACATTTCTTAAACTAATAGAGGCCATCTACAGCAAACCCACAGCCAATATCATATTGAATGGAGTTAAATTGAAATCATTTCCACTTAGATCAGGAACCAGGCAAGGTTGCCCATTGTCTCCATTGCTCTTTAACATTGTAATGGAAGTTTTAGCCATTGCAATTAGGGAAGAAAAGGCGATCAAGGGTATCCACATAGGGTCAGAAGAGATCAAACTTTCACTCTTCGCAGATGATATGATCATATAGCTGGAAAACACTAGGGATTCTACTACAAAACTTTTAGAAGTGATCAAGGAATATAGCAATGTCTCAGGCTACAAAATCAACACCCATAAATCTGTAGCCTTTATATATACCAACAATAACCAAGCCGAACAAACAGTCAAGGACTCTATTCCGTTCACAGTAGTGCCAAAGAAGATGAAATATTTGGGAGTATACCTAACAAAGGATGTGAAAGATCTCTACAAAGAGAACTATGAAACTCTAAGAAAAGAAATAGCCGTAGATGTTAACGGATGGAAAAACATACCATGCTCATGGCTGGGAAGAATCAACATTGTTAAAATGTCCATACTGCCCAAAGCAATATATAATTTTAATGCAATTCCTATTAAAGCTCCATTGTCATACTTTAAAGATCTTGAAAAAATAATACTTCGTTTTATATGGAATCAGAAAAAAACTCAAATAGCCAAAACATTACTGAGCAATAAAAACAAAGCAGGAGGAATCATGCTACCAGACCTGAGACTGTACTATAAATTGATAGTGATCAAAACAGCATGGTACTGGCACAAAAGCAGAGAAGTAGATGTCTGGAACAGAATAGAGAACCAAGAGATGGATCCAGCTACTTACCGTTATTTGATCTTTGACAAGCCAATTAAAAACATTCAGTGGAGAAAAGATTCCCTATTTAACAAATGGTGTTAGGTAAACTGGCTGGCAACCTGTAGAAGATTGAAACTGGACCCACACCTTTCACCATTAACTAAGATAGACTCGGGGCGGCGCCTGTGGCTCAGTGAGTAGGGCGCCGGCCCCATATGCCGAGGGTGGCGGGTTCAAACCTCAGCCCCGGCCAAACTGCAACCAACCAAAAAATAGCCGGGCGTTGTGGCGAGCGCCTGTAGTCCCAGCTACTCCGGAGGCTGAGGCAAGAGAATCGCTTAAGCCCAGGAGTTGGAGGTTGCTGTGAGCCGTGTGATGCCATGGCACTCTACCCGAGGGCGGTACAGTGAGACTCTGTCTCTACAAAAAAAAAAAACTAAGATAGACTCTCACTGGATAAAAGATTTAAACTTAAGACATGAAACTATAAAAATACTTGAAGAAAGTGCAGGGAAAACTCTTGAAGGAATCGGCCTGGGTGAATATTTTATGAGGAGGACTCCCCAGGCAATTGAAGCAGTATCAAAAATACACTACTGGGACCTGATCAAACTAAAAAGCTTCTGCACAGCCAAGAACATAATGAGTAAAGCAAGCAGACAGCCCTCAGAATGGGAGAAAATATTTGCAGGTTATACCTCCGATAAAGGTCTAATAACCAGAATCCACAGAGAACTCAAACATATTAACAAGAAAAGAACACGTGACCCCATCTCAGGGTGGGCAAGGGACTTGAAGAGAAACTTCTCTAAAGAAGACTGACGCAAGATCTACAAACACATGAAAAAAAGCTCATCATCCTTAATCATCAGAGAAATGCAAATCAAAACTACTCTGAGATATCACCTAACCCCAGTAAGAGTAGCCCACATAACAAAATCCCAAAACCAGAGACGTTGGCATGGATGTGGAGGAAAGGGCACACTTCTACACTCCTGGTGGGAATGCCCACTAATACGTTCCTTCTGGAAGGATGTTTGGAGAACACTTAGAGACCTAAAAATAGACCTGCCATTCCATCCTATAATTCCTTTACTAGGTTTATACCCAGAAGACCAAAAGTCACAATATAACAAAGACATCTGTACCAGAATGTTTATTGCAGCCCAATTCGTAATTGCTAAGTCATGGAAGAAGCCCAAGTGCCCATCGACCCACGAATGGACTAGCAAATTGTGGTACATGTATACCATGGAATATTATGCAGCCTTAAAGAAAGATGGAGACTTTACCTCTTTCATGTTTACATGGATGGAGCTGGAACATACTCTTCTTAGCAAAGTATCTCAGGAATGGAAGAAAAAGTATCCAATGTACTCAGCCCTACTATGAACCTAATTATAGCCTTCACATGTAGACTATAACCCAACTATAGCACAAGACTATGGAGAAAGGATCAAGGAAGGGGAAGGGAGGGGGGAGGTTTTGGTGGAGGGAAGGTAATGGGTGGGGCCACATCTATGGTGCATCTTAGAATAGGTACAGGCGATTGCACTAATGTACACAGCTATGATTTAACAATAAAAAAAAGAAAAGAAAAAACTTGCTGAACCATTTTGTGGCATGTCACGTTTTTCATGATAGCAGAACATGAAAGTAAGCAAAGTTCAGTCTTCAGGAGCATAAACTGATCATCAGGAGTTCAGGAAATAGTGTGTAGGGGGTAAACTATTGTCTCTGAGCCTGGGAACTTTACTCTGTCCTATTTTGCTAATGATAAAGCCAGCTCTGCGCCACTGAAGGGTCTACCTCTGTGCTATCGCTATATCACTGGGCCGGCATAATACTGAATCTAGTTGCTCTGCAGAAATTCAGTTCTTGTGTGTTGGGACACTGGCTGAAGGTCCCCCTTGCATGCAAATATACATGATTATAAATCATTCACATGTAAATGATAAGCTCCTGACTTTTGTGGTATTGTTTTTGAGAACAAATAACTGAGAACTCCACCTAAACTATCATAGGGGATGGACAAAATAGTTCTCAGTTATTGTGTATTTTTCTTGTTTTAAATTTTATCTGCATATTTTCATTTAAATTTTTAGTTACCAGTAGCCCATTTCCTTTTAATAAAATGCCTTATTAAGGTATAATTTTATACCTTATTAAGGTATAAAATATGCATACAAAAATCTATGCATATTTTATACATGCATCTAAATGAGTTTGGAAATAAATACATACTTAAAACGATTGCCATTATGACTATTCTGTGTCATAAAACCATCACTTTCAACAGTTTCCTTCCAAACCCTCTTTATTATTATTATTAATTATTATTTTGTGATAGGAACACTTAGCATAATATCTACTTTCCTAACAGATTTTTAAGTATGATTACTCTAGGCACGGTGCTGTAGGGTGGATCTCCCAAGACTTGCTCATTTTGTATAATAGAAACTTTGTGCCCTTTGATAAAGTACTTCCCTATTTTCCTCTCTCCATAATCCCTGAAAATTCCCATTCAACTATTTGCTACTATGAGTTTGACAATTTTAGATTTTTTTTATATAAGTAAAATTATGTAGTGTTTGCCCTTTTCTTCTGATTCATTTCACTGAGCATAATGCTCTTTGGTTTCATTCACGTTATTGCCAATGACAAAATTTTCCTTTTTAAGTCTGACTGATATTCTGACATACATATGATATATACATAGGAGATATTTTCTTTTTTCATTCATTGATGGACATTAAGTTTCTTTTCATATCTTCCTACTGTGATCATGCTGCAAAGAATGTGGTGAGTACAGATATCTCTTTGAGACAGTCATTTGAATTCTTTTGGTTATACACCCAGATGTAGGATTGCTGGATCACATGGCAGTTCCACGTTTATTTTTATTGTCTTTAAATTTAAGAATATTAAGGGGACATAAATGTTTTAGGTTACATGGATAGGTTTTATAATGCTTCAGTCCTGGAAATAGGTGTGCCTGTCACCTAAATAGTGTCCATTGTAGCCATCAGGTAGATTTTTGCTCCTTGCCATCTTCCCCCTCTCCCAGTTTGATTTCCACTGAATTTTACTTCCCTCTGTACACATGTGAGCTCATAAGCTAGCTCTAATTTAACAGTTTGATTATCCATTTTTGATATACTTCACTTAAGAGAATGTTCTCTAGTCCAATTCAGACTTTTGCTAAGGTCATTCATCTTTATTTATGGTGAGTAGTACTTCATGACATACACATACTACATTTTATTATTCCACTCAAGTACTGATGGATATTTGGGTTATTTACACATCTTTACAATTGTGAATTGTGGTTCAATAAACATTAGAAAGAAAATGTCTTTTTGATGGGAAATCTTCTTTCACTTTTGAGTAAACATCCAATAGTAGGTTGCTGGATTAAATGGTAGGTCTTTGAGGAATCTTTCAGTTCCTTGAGCAATCTCTATACTATTTTCCATAAAGGTTGTACTAATTTGCAATCCAACCAAGAGTGTGTAAACATTCCTTTCTCTTTGTATCCATACCAGTATCTTTTGTTTTTGGACTTTTAAATAAAAGCCATTCTAACTGGAGTAATGTGATATCTCATTTGCATATCCTGGTTTTAATTTGCATACTGGTGATTAGTGGTGATTAGCATTTTTTTCATGTTTATTGGCCATTTGTCCTTCTTTTTCTGAAAATCTTCTGTTCATGTCTTTCCCCAACTTTTTAATAGGGTTACATGTTTTTATTTTGCAGATTTCCTTAAATTCTTTGTCAAGTCTGGATATTAGCCGTTTACCAGATGTGTAAAGTTGCAAATGTTTTCTCTCATCCTATAAGTTGTTTGCTCTATTGATTGTTTCCTTAACCGTGCAGAAGGGCTTGTCAAATCCCGTTTATTAATTCTTGTTTTGCTATGATTGCCATTGGAGTCTTAGTCATAATATTTTCCCTAGGGTGATATCTAGAAGAGTTTTCCCACCTTTTCCCCTAGGATTCTTTTGTTTTCCTGACTTACATTTAAGTTATTTATTTATCTTTAATTATTTATTATGAGTGGTGATATGCATCTCTGGGAAATACTAATGGGCAGAGACCTGTTAGATTGAGCACCCTGGGTCCACTGAAGATCTCCAAGGGAAAAGGTGTGGACTCTACTCTTTGTGGTACCCTCAGACTGGAGAACACTCTAGCTGGGGAGAGGACATTGCTCACTAACATTTTGACTCTAACTGCTCTCCCTGTTCGAGAGTGTGGGGAGAGGATTAGCATCTGGATGGAAGAAAGCCAACTCTCCCTCTTGGGTCACGCTCCTTGGAGAGAAACCACACACAGAAGGTCCAAGCTCTGGGATCATGCAAGTTCTGTCCACAATTCTGTGGTAGCCACATGCTTGGGTCCATGGGGGTGAAAAAGCTTCTAAGTAATTCAGTGAAGGAGGACAAGAAGGAGAAAGAGATGCCCCCTTGCCTTTTACTGTGCTCCAAGACTCTCTGAGGTAACTCTCCACGGATACCTTTTCTTTCTTTTTTCCTTTTCCTTCTCTGCTTTGCAATTTTCTTTTTTTTTTTTTTTATTGTTGGGGATTCATCGAGGGTACAATAAGCCAGGTTACACTGATTGCATTTGTTAGGTAAAGTCCCTCTTCCAATTATGTCTTGCCCCCAGATTTTTTTCCATGAGGTTATCAGTGGACTCCATTAGTTCTTTCTTTGACCTACACCCAAGCTGTATCCTTTCTCCCTTCTCCTCAGTTCTTCCCTATTTTAATTTTTTGTGGAGCCTCTGTACTATTTTTCACAGTGGCTGCACCAATTTACATTCCTACTGACAGGGTCAAAGGTCATTGTTGGCCATTTGTGTGTCTTTGTTTAAGAAATATGTATCTAGGCTCTTTGCCAAATTTTGAACAAGATTTTTTTTTTTTGTATTGAGTTGTGAGGTCTCAAGTATTTTGGATATAAATTGTTTATTAGATACATGGTTTCCAAATATTTTTTCCAGTCCTATAGGTTGCCTTTTATTGTATTGGTTGTTTCTTTTGCTTTAGAGAAGCTTTTTAGTTAGATGTAATCCACTTAGCTACATTTGCTTTTATTGTCTATGATTTTTGTGCCCAGGTAAAGAAATTATTATATTGTGTGTTTTAGAATAAAGTTGTGCTATATCACAGGAGAATCTCCTAAGGATATCTTTGCTCTTCAGTGGGGATGAAAGTGTAAATGAAATCGGAAAACTTAGAATTAAAATTAGAGTTAGAAGGGAGTGAAAAGAAAAACTGCATTAAAATCTTCTTTTTATGAAATAGGATAGCAATAGCTAACATTCATTAGTAACCACTAGAAATTGTACCCATTTCTGTTTACTTAATATTATTTGCTATCAGGTAGGTACCATTATTAATGCCCCAGACTGGTGAATAAACGAGTTTTGACTAATTAAGTAGTTTTTGCAGATTAGGAACTTAACCTATAGCAAAGCCAGGATTCAAACTTGTGATTAGTGGAGTCCCACATTCGAATTGTTCTCACTGTACCACACTAGTAGAGAATCATCTGAAAAAAATACTAAGATTCTCTTAAAATTAGTTATCTCTGAGCCACTGAAGAAATAACTTTTGTAATGCTTGATTTTTGTTCTTTCAACTCTCATATTTTGATACCTCTAGGGTCAAACTATCTCAATTGGTATATTATCACATTTTCTTTTCTTTTTTATCACTAGGGATTATTTTAATCAAATCAGAAATTCCATTCCTGACAGACTTACTACATTTTTCTGTAAACAATATGACTCTTTGGATAATTCATTACTTATTAGATTTCTACTGGGCACCTGTTAATAAATTCCAAGGCAAGGAAAAGAAATTCCAAGAAAAGGAAATTCCAAGGCAAGAAGTAAACCACATGTGGCAAATCCCCAGAAGTGAATAAAATATTTTTAAAACTGTTTTTTTACTGTACTCTTTTCGTGCATTATTTCTTCTATTAATTAGGTAAATTTCCAAAAATTGGCATCATAATATAAGTAAAAAAATATTTGATTAAACCATCTGTCCAATAATACTTCACTGTAAAGATTTCAGTACCACACTCAGTCTAATCCTTGGAGGCAGCAGTGGGTTCTATAGAGACAGGCTTCTAATATACATTGACATTGGCAAGAAACACACATTCTCACTGTTTTGTGGTGATGTCTGTCTGAAACACACACCACTGTTTTGTGGTGATGTCTGTCTGAAGTTTTCCTTCTGATACTGAGAAGAAAATGTAAGAGAACAATGATTCGTTCTTCTTACAGGGTGGAAAAAAAAAAAAAAACCCAAGTCATCTCAAGGTGAAATACATTAATAAACAAGCACTTATTAAAACAGAGAAGACTTTTTTCATTTGTTGAGCAGAAAGTTCTCATTTATATGTTTGAGCGCTATTTAACCCATGTGATCCCGAACATATGTCAAAGAAATTAAGATTCAGGAACTTTCAGAAAATTTTAAAAAAAGGGGTACATGTCATAAAGCAATATATACATATCCAAATGGTTCCTGAGAGGTTATTAGCATTTAGATCTTATATCTGACAATATCTTGAAAAATTTAATTGTGTTGGAAGCAGGGAGAATATAGCAGAAACTTCCTGCGCTTAAGAATTAGATAGACCTGGGGTCAGATTCCAGCACTTCCACTGAGCAGGTATTTGGCTTTGGCTGACTTTATTAATGGTTCTTTAATCTGCATTCTGTCTGAAATGAACAGGTTAGAATTCCAACCTTATTGGAGCATTGTGAAGATTCAATGCGATAGTAATGAAATAAATTAGTCAGTTTAGTCAAGTGTGGTAAGTTATACTCTTTTTTTCTGGTACCTACAAGGTATTATAGACCCTCCAAAGGAAATCAGAATTACCTATTCCTTGCTATCGTTATCCTTCCCTCCCTCCCTTCATTTGTCTCTCTCTCTCTCTCATTCTCATTCTGTTTTCCAGCTTTCCTCACTTTTATTTTTATCATTATAGCAGATGTGTCAAACCTCAGTCCAACACATTAGGCTTTTTGGAGTAAAAATACTATATAAATGTAATAAACAAATATGTGGTAATAATACAATATGTCTCTTACCAGATACAGCTTACTATTTCTCTCCCTTTAAATTGAAAATCTCACACGTCTAATTCTAATAGGGGTTGCTTCTTGGGGTTAATGATTTTAGAAGGCCCCTAAATTCCATTGAGATAATTAAACTGTGCCGTATTATTAGGTAACTGTGTTTGTTGACTCACTGATTTGATTCAATGTGCATATAATAATGATACACTTTACTACTCAGTATTACCTGAGTATTACCTTGGTTATCATTATATGGATATTTTTGTTTTGAAATATAATTCTGCATTTCACCATAAGAGCAAATGAAGAGATAGAGAATGAAAAGCATGTAAATCTGATCCTTTTACATTCTTTTCTGGATTTCCTCACTTTCCTTTTTATATCAGTTTTTATATGCACTGACATACTTGTACAATGCATATTCAATAAAATCAAATCAGCACATTGTACCACATAAATGCATTAATGTACACTGTTATGATTTAGTTTTAAAAAGCTTTAAAAAAACTACCTAATACTACTTAAAAAGATAAAGATTTCTGGTCTGGGTTGGAATGGGTCACCATTCTCAGTAAAATATCCCCATTTCCTGATTGGGTTACTCATTAAAATAAGTGAAGAATTTGATTCAGATACCCACAGATTTCCGGGGACATTTGTCGCTTTCTGCTGGTACTTTCTTGGCAGGAATTACAAAACAGTAACCTAAGGATAGATTCAATCATGAAGTTCTTTTACTCTGTATCCACAGCACCCATGACTATATCTTCGAAAGAAAAAGACAGTTTTTTTTTGTTTTTGTTTTTGTAAAGAGTTCATTTATTTTCTCCTTATATTGTTTTATTTTCAAACTCCTTATTCATTAGTAGAAAGTCAACTCTGGGTGATTGTTGTAAACCACAAAAGCAAACGTAGAGTCATTTATTTTCATAAAATTGTTTACCCAGGGCTACAATCAAATTTGGATTAAAAAGAGATCTCACTCAGGTCAAGAAATGTATGGAGGAGGAAGTTGGTGACATTTTACAGCTAGCAACAGTAGGAGTTCAAGTTAAATGAATAAGCTCTTTCTTTTTACTAGAGTAACTTTGTAAACGTTTGGTGTAATATTTGCGTTTGTTGTCCTTTTTGAATGCTGACCTTCAAATCTGCGGTTGGACTGATGTTGTTGGCAGCATTCTGTATTTTTAAAGGCTCTTTTGAGGCCAGGTTAATTTCCACAGAGATTTCCTTTTGCCTCAAACATTCCATCTCACTTCACTTCCTGTGCTTGGTGCTCATTACAGCATGATTGACTTAAGGATGAAATATGGCAGCTTGTAAAGGTATTTTTTATCCCTTAATAAACCTCCTCAACCCCTGATCTGATTTTTATACAGAGTAAAATATGCACTGAGAAAAGTTGCCTACAAACTAGCTGCTTCTCCGTGAGTGTTGCTGATTTCCTTAACCTTTGTTTGAAAAGAGAGACTATTTTTTCCCCAAGAAGACACATTTCCCTGTATAAAAGGGGGTGAAAGAGGAAGCCCTGGGTAAAATGTATTATGTGGTTACTTGCCTCTTGATCCTCCGACCTTTCAAAACATGACACCTGTTTTAAAGAAGAGATTATGTCAACTTCAATTGCCCTGGTTTTATTGAGCTCATGGCACCCGTAAGTATGCTATAAAAATGTTATAGGCTGAAGGGGCCAACTACAAGAGCTACAACCTGGGCCAAGAAGCTGGCTATTCAGGTTATGCTTAGAGGGATGAAAATTTTGAAGACATTCTTCCTGATAGCTCTTATCAAATTTTATAAAGTCTCATTCTGAATCATAGGAGAGGTTGAACATCTTATAGAAGAAAGAACACTGCTGGCAATTTTTATGGTTCAGTGAGAATTACTGTGTGTGTGTAAGAGATCAGTCAAGGAATGTCCAGGTACTGAATTCCAGGGCCTGCACCCCACATTTTATTAACATGCTAATAGCCGCCTGCTAACCGGAGCAGATGTGAGGCAAGCTGATCTGCTGTTGAGAGTTGTGCAAACCGGCCATCTCAGTTTAGTGCACAGTGAAGTAACATGAGACTGTTACTGGCGCAGGCAAGTCTCATTGATATGCTTTTGCCTTTTGTTCAACTCTATGTGTGTTTAGAGATTTCCTGAAGTTGAGAGGACGAGGTACTGAAAAATGCAGATTTCAGCCTTTCCTTTTTGTCAAGAGATCAAGAGTTGTTCAAAGTGTTTCATTTCATATTTTCATTCACATATTAATGTATTTTGCATCTTTCTAATGCTGTCCTTCGGTTTCTTTTTGTTGTTGTTGTTGTTTTATTATTGTAGTTGTCATTGTTGTTTAGTAGGCCTGACCAGCCCCAGTGTATGTGGCCAGCGCCCTACCCACTGTGCTATGGGAGCAGAGCCTGTCCTTCAGTTTCTTATGGTATGAGGAGGGGAAGAGAGCTGAAGGTTGTTTTTGTTTGTTGCTTTTTATCTTTGAGATATGCCCTGAGTACTGACCACTGGATGTGGATGGAAGTAGAAACAAAGAAAGAGCCATCTATTACTTAATAAACTGAAAGTACACAGGGAGAATTTGGAACTATAGAAAGATTTTTAAAGGAGGAAGTGAATCAGAGATCCAGCAAGCACATTAAAATTTGGAGGTTGCTGGAGTCGCTAGAAAACAAAGCTATGGAGACATTTGGGGGCAAAGCAGAAACACATTCTGTGTCACTGAGAACAAGGAGGCATTATTAATCTGATACCCACACCCACTCACTGACTTTAACCTGCTTAGAACATTCAGGGTGGGTTAGTCATCAAGGACTCATAAGGAAATCAGCACAGGGAAATAAAAAGTTTCCTTTGGTCTGTACTGAATACTTGTAAATTATCTCATGACTTTGTCCAAAAAAACAAAAACAAAACGAATGAACAAAAAAAAAATCATTAATTTTGTGCCACTTTTATTCCCATTTTAAATATCTGGAAATTAGACAGTTAATTTACTTACCCAAACTTTCACCTTGTAAACAATGGAGGTGGGATTTCAATCCATACAGAGTATTATCTTGCCCTAGGCCCAATGAATTGTTAATAATCATTACTCTAACTTCCTTGGTGACCCTTTATGTGTACACTTCCAAAGATGACAGTGAAGGATCATCAAATACAAGCTCTCAAACTGAGCTACACTGCTGTATCTTACTATTTTAGTAATGCCTGTCTCCTAGGACATAAGCAGAAATTTGTTATAAGTGGCTAGACCAAGTATACAGTTAGGAGGAGGATGAGTCACCAAAGATTCAGGTATTAGAGAAGATTTATGATAGGATAAGAGGAAAGATAGAATCTTCTTAGCACCAATAACTTCAGGTTTATAGAGTAGTAAAGATAGAAGTCACCCCTAGTGCAATGTTCTAACTCAGGGTCATTTTATTTTGCTAGGATCAAAGGATTGCAAACTGCAATTTATAATTGCATCAATGAACATTTATAATTTATGCCTCTATTTATAGGGAGTTATCACAAGGCTAAAATATCCACTCTGATCTTATAGCTGACATGTTGAAAAATCAAAACACATCAGCTCTTGCCATGAATAATCTCTATTTAAACAGTAGAGCAAATAACCTTTGATTAGTATGGCTGGCATTAATTTAGACATCACACTTCTGTCAGTGTTTAGCTGTACAAGACAGTTACAGAAACATCAACTATGTCTCTTTAAATAAAACAAGGAATTCAGCTAAATCTTGAGTGTTAAACTGAATTAACTGAATCCAAAATAGACTTTGGATCTGTTGATATCCAGCTCACACATTATTCAGAATATCCTAAACTTGTAATTATTTCTCCAAGGCCAGGATCCCTGTGAATAGAAAACCTGAAAATTCAGTTGTTTTTTACAACCTAAAATCTATCTAAGCTACTTGAGAAAATCCATGGATGAATAATAATAGCTAACATTTATTAAATGCTCACTAGCTGTGTGCTGGGTAATAAATTAAGACTTTTATATTAATCCTCACATATTTCTTAGGAGAAAAATTAAACACCTAACATGTGGCTTAAGAATTGAATTGAAATTTGGAATGGATAAGGAAATTGCAGAAGTTTCCATAGTAAGGTTGTGGTGAGGGACCCAACTCTGACTCTTGAGACCACGATGGTAGCCTTGCTGTAAAAGGAATTCCCATGTGCCAAGTATTGATAGACTGGGACTTCCCACTTGTGAAAACCCAGATCTCCTTCACACCACATAAAAATGGCTTCTCTTATTTTTTCTGAGGCATTTGTTCTCTGAAGGCAGAGATTCTGTCTTCCCTCTTAGTATCTCAAATATCAACATAATGTTTGGCTTATATGAACAGGCAATAAATTATTATTGAGAATGCATGAAAAATGACCATCTTTGTTTCTTATTCAGCCTCACCAGATTTATACTTTTCCACTTTTCTTATATTAACAGATCTGATTTATGTAAGACGTTTTACACCTACATAATATTTCCTGTAATAATAGCTCATTTTTTATCAGTAATCTTTCTAAGTACTTGATACATTGCATCTCATATAAGTCTCAAAACAACCCTGTGACTTAACCACTGTCACCTGCATTCTGAGATGAGGTGATGGGAGTGAGCCGAAGTTAGGCAATTTCTCCGGGAGCATGGAGTGAAAAAATAAAGAAACAGTGTTTGAACTCAGTCCACTTTTTTCTTTTTCTTTTTTTTGAGCTTTCATTTTCACTCACTGCCCAATATTTCCCCTGCAAGCCAAATCTACAGCTGATAGATCTTTCTGGCATTGCATTCCCTCTGTTTTCACTGGTACATGTTGACAAGTATTGCATCAGAAGTTGCAAAACTTACCCCCTTTTACCATATATTAGCAGAAGCAGGAATAGAATGGTTCATAAATGAAAACAACTTATTTCCCTGAGTGAATTGAAATTTTATGTCCTCAAAAAATCTGCCTGACAATGTTTGTAGCAGCTTTGTAGATAATTGCCCAAACTTGGTAACAATCAATCTGTCCTTCTCTAGGTGAATGGCAAAATGTGGCACATTTATACAATAGAATATTATTCATCAGTAAAAAGAAATGAGCTATCAATCTAAGAAAAGATATAGATGAGCCATAAATGGATATTGTGAAGTGGAAGAAACCAGTAAATAAAAGATATATACTTTCTCATTCTGAAACATATAGCTTTATGAAAAGATAAAGCCATAGACACAGTAAAATAATCAAAATGATCAGTGTTTGCTCAGAGTTTGTCCACTGTGGGGACGGGCAGGTGGTAGAGAGGGAGAGATGAACAGCTGGAATAGAGAGGAACAGGGAAATTTAGAGCAGTGAAACTATTCTTTATGATACTGTGATGGTGGAAACATGACATCATGCATTTAGAAAAACAAAGAATAAAGCCAAATACATACTATGATTTTTAGCTACTATTAATTATCAATATTGGTTCATCAATTATTATCAGTCATAAAAAGTATACCAGATAAATGAAAGGAAATAATAGGAAATTGTGTATATATAGTGAAGAAGGGGGTATTTGGGACCACCTTATTTAGCAATTCGTAAGTTTTACTTTTTGATTTTTTTTTAAATCTCAGATCATTATGAGTGTACAAATGTTTTGGTTACATACTTTACTTTTGTACCATTTGGGTCAAAGTTATAAGTGTGTGCACATTACTCAGACAGTGTGCATTATACACATTAGGTATGAATTTACCCATTTTTCCTTCTCCCTGCCCCACATACTTGATTTTTGATGAGTTTTAATTCTATATGTGCATCTAAGTATCTATTTATTAGTTCCAATTTAATAGTAAGTATATGGAGTGTTTGTTTTTATATTCTTGTGAAACGTCACAAAGAAGAACAGTCTTTATTTCCATCCAGGTTAATAATATAAAAGACATTAGTTCACCTTTTTTTTTTTATGGCTGAGTAATAATTCATGGTATACACATACCACATTTTATTAATCCATTCATGTATTGATGAGCACTTAGGTTATTTCCACATCTTTGCCATTATAAATTGTGCTGCTATAAACATTCAAGTGCAGGGTTTTTTTGTTTGTTTATTTGTTTGTTTTATAAAATATCTTTTTTCCCCCTTTGGGTAAATACCCAGTATGGAATTGCTAGATTAAACAGTAGGTCTTCTTTTAGTTATTTAAGGTGTTTCCACACTACTTTCCATCGAGGTAGTTTTAGTTTGCAGTCCCACCAACAGTGTATGACTATTCCTGTTTCTCTGCATCTACACCAGCATTTGTTGTTTAAAACATTTTGATAAAAGCTATTTTCACTAGAGTCGACACCTCATTGTGGTTCTGATTTGCATTTCCCTGATTATTGGAGAAGTTAAAACATTTTTTCATGTTTGTTGGCCTCTAGTCTATATCCTTTGAAAAGATTCTGTTCATGTCTTTGTTCACTTGTTAATGGAATTTTTTTTTTTCTTTCTCACATTTGATGGAGAAATTAAATCTTTCCCTGACAAGCAAATGCTGAAGGAATTTGCCAAGCCCAGAGTCGTCTTGCAGGAAATATTCCGACATGCACTATACATGGATCAGCATAACAGATGCCTGTGAGTATAATTCCTCATCCCCCAATAAAGGTCAGAGCTCAATCATCACAGTGGCTCAAGAGGTACAACAATGAAATAAAGTTTCACTCAACCAGAAGAACAGAAACACATCCTAACTTACCAATTCTTTCAATAAATGCAAATGCCTTGAACTCCCCACTCAAAAGACATAAGCTGGCTGAATAGAATAAAAAATGCAACCCAAGTATCTTTGGTCTACAGGAAATCCATCTAACACACAAGGACCCATACAGACTCAAGGTGAAGTGATAGAGAACAATATTCTGTGCAAATGAAAACCAAAGAAAGCTGGCATAGCAGCTCTCATATCAGATATCATAGACTTCAAATCAACAATAATAAAAAAGGATAAAGGTGCTCCTTATGTAATGGTATATAGGGAACAATTCAACAAGAAGACTTAAGAATCCTAAATGTTTATGTACCTAACATTAGTGTGGCCAGATTCATGAAGCAAATCCTACTTGACCTAAACAATATCATAAATAGCAACACTGTAGTACCTGAGGACTTCAACACCCCATTGACAGAACAAGATAGATCCTCCAAACAGAAAATAAACAATGAAATAATAGACTTAAACAGAACTCTAGAACAAATAAGCCTAAGAAACATTAATAGAACTTTCTACCCCAAACCACAAAATGTATGTCTTTCTCATCAATTCATGGAATATTCTCTAACATTGATCACATTTTAGGCCACAAAACATGTCTCAATAAATTAAAAAAATATAAATAGACTGTGCATCTTCTCAGACCAATGTGGGATAAAATTAGAAATCAGCTCCAATAGAAACACTCATTTCTACAAAAAGTTATTGAAACTTAAGAACTTGCTGCTGAATGATTTTCAGATCAAGAAGGAAATTAAGATGGAAATCAAAAGATTCTTTGAATTAAATGATAAAAAGGACAGAATTTACCAATCTATGGGACACAGCTAAATCAGGCTTGAAAGGAAAATTCATAGCCATAAATGTCCATATCCAAAAGACAGATCACAAACCAATAAGCTAATGGACTATCTCAAAGAACCGGAAAAAGGAAAAGCAAACAATCTCAAATCTAGCAGAAGAAAAGAAATAACCAAGAACAGAGTGGAACTAAATAAAATTGATAACAAAAAAATTATACAGGAGATTAATGAAATGAAAAGTTGGTTCTTTGATAAGATTGAAACTATTGGAACCTCTTAGTGTATTCTCTAAAATGTTTCTGTAAATATAAATTGCTCTAAAAAGAATGTTTCTATTAAATTTTGAAATAAGCTAGTTAATTAATTGATTGAAAATTAAACACACAAATCATTCAGGTGCTCTAGAAAACATGGAGTACTTTGTTTCATAATATTAAAGAAAGCTCTTTCTATCTAAGAGCTTTTTGTCATAACTACTCAGTTATAATTTTTAACTAAAATTGTCAGTGGAAATAATTGGAAATAAAAAGATAGCATGCAGATTTGTTGTCCTGAAAAAAGATACCCAGAAGAAGTAGACCAAAGTGGTGAAAACAATATGTGTCTAATACCTACTATGTGTCATGCTTTACTGGAAGATGAAAAGTAAGTCATTATTTACCTTCAACACAATGCTAGGACAAGAAACATTTGCTGAGTGCTCACAAAATGTCAAGCTGAAAGCAATAAAAAAGACATATTAATAAGTAACCCACTATAGCCCATTAAACACTTTCTTAAAATAAAAGCATGTATAAAGGACTATAGAAGCAAAGGAAGGAGCCCTCAGACAGCATGTACTCTTGCTAAGGAGCTAAGGCAAGGTAGAAAAGAGAAATAGTGAAAAGATAGGGTATCATCCACTGTCAAAACTATGCGGCCTTCACAGTTGTTTTGTATGCCCAGTCAGTTCAATAGGGATTAAGATGTTTTAAGAATAAATAGAAACTTAATCTTTAAATAATATGAATATTTTGCCACTTTCCACATAATAGCTTATGTCTGGTGCTTGTCTTGAACTAATACTTTCATTACAAATCATTTAGATAATATTTACATAGTTAATTCAATAACAGTGTGCCTTAAAATATCCAGGTAAAGAAAAATAGACTTTCTTAAGAGATATCGAAACTTTATGAGGAACTTGAAATGAATATTGGTTCACTGAGGATGGCCTTTGCTTCGATTCCACTACAAATTGTTCAGCTCTAGTTCTCTTTTGAATGAATGATTTAATAGACATAAAACCAGAAAGAAAGAGAAAGCCAATACAATAACAATTCTTTGGAGAAAAAGAAGGTAGCAATGGTACAGGATAATAAGGTATTTATTTGCAAAATGTGTGAACATTGACTCTGAACCTACACCAATGAAAACAAGTCCCAAAGTGTAGCATCATAAACCGTGTGAAAAGACAATTGCAATGTTGATTAAAATGACAGGCTGTAAAGGCCCTTTAATAAATTCTACATTGTACCTGCCACAAACAATTGGGATAACAAGCTATCAAAGCTATGCGTTCTGTTCCCCAAACCAAAATTTTCATGACAAGGGACTTTAAAGGATTTGATTCGGGATTATCCAGACAACTCAGGGAAACTAAAATATATTGTTATTTTTTTCTATACAGACACAGGAAATAGATTCATAATAACCCCCCCAAAAGAGGAAAGACTGTGCCAGAGATCTAGTTTGGATTTGTATTGTCCAGCAATAAGCAGATCAGAGGAGTAGGAAGCAAATAAAAGGAGGGCAAACCGGAGGGACAGAGGGGGACATGAATGAACATGAGAAAGAATTGGTAGATAATCTTGTATACGTAGGGTTGGGAACATATATGGAAAAAAATAAAGTGACAGTTACGAGGTGGTTCAAGAATTCAGTGTTCCAGCCTCTGAGAGTCCTGAGGACACAAAGATCATGGAAGTTAAAAATTTAGAAAACGAAGTTATTCCACACTCAGTCTGCTAGAGAAAGAACACAATTCTTGTTTATATACTGATAATGAATTTTCCTGGCAGAATAACCTTTACGTGTGAGGGAATAGGGTAGGCCATTGACCTTCACTTAAGAATTACCTTCAAGGGTCTAGAACAAATGAGTAACTGGAGATGGCCTGGAGCTGAAGAGCTGGTGAATTAAAAAAAAAAAATTCTCTTTTTGAGAGTTACTTGTTCATTTTCCTCCATTATGGATGCTTTCCTGAACAGCCTGTCAGTGGCTAACCTCAGAGCCCTGCTCAGTTTTTCTTTGATATTTTCAGATATTGAACCAACCCAGAAGGTGACTCCTTTGATCCACCCTCAATCTAGTCCAATCTGCCACTCAAACAATCCTCCCCCAAACCCTGAGGCTCATGGTCTGCCCTTAAGACTTGTATCCTGGCAGTACAGAGTAGGGAAGGAATAAAAGAGACAAAAGAAGGAAATAGAAGGGAGAGTGGGAGAGGCAGAAGGAAGTAATGATTTATTATATTTTGTCAATATTTTATTTTTCTAAATGGATTTTACTACTAACCAAATTCATACAAGTACACACATTACATGAAACTATGATTTGGGGAAATGTAATTGCATGCTATATTTATCACTCTTTTTGATATATCCCCTATCAATTTACAGAGCCTCAGGGCTGTCTTGAGCCTTTATGAATTGTTCAATATTTGTCCTAAAGAGACTGAGTTCTTTTTTTCTCATTCACTTATTAAAAACCTATAGTGATAGGTGGCCTAGACTACAATATAGTCTGTCACATGGATGAATACAATTGACAGGTACCATTAAAAAATGCATGGATAAAGACAATGAGGCACACAGTGCAAAATAATTCTGCCATGAAAATGAAGGAAACCCTGTCCTTGCAACAACATGGATGGAACTAGAGAATATTATGCTAAGTGATAAAAGCCAAACATAAAAAGTCACATTTCACATGTTCTCGCTTATATGAGGGAGCTAAAAATGAAGGCCATAAATCTCATGGAGATAGAAAGTAGATGGATGGGACAGCACCTGTGGCTCAGTGGGTAGGGCGCCGGCCCCATGTACCGAGGAAGGCAGGTTCAAACCCGGCCCTGGCCAAACTGCAACAAGGCATTGTGGCAGGTGCCTGTAGTCCCAGCTTCTCGGGAGGCTGAGGCAAGAGAATTGCTGTGAGCTATGATGCCACAGCCCTCTACTGAGGGTGACAAAGTGAGACTCTGTCTCTAAAAAAAAAAAAAAGAAAAAAGAAAGTAGATCGATGGTTTCCAAAGGTTGGAAAGGGTAATGGGGAGGTGAGGGATAAAGTGGGAATAGTTAATGGATACAAAAGTATAGCCCAGATAAAATGAAAAAGATATAATATGTACATATTTGATAGCACAACAGGGTGACTATAGTCAACAATATGTTACTGCATGTTTTTTAAATAACTAAAAACATGGAACTGAAATGTTCCCAACACAAAGAAATGATAAATGCTTGAGGTATGCCTGCGTCAAGGTAATCACAAGTATCCCATATGTATACACACAATTATCTACCTGTAATAATTAAGATAAAAATTTTAAAAAGAAATTAATAAAAAAATGCATACCCAAGCATGCTCTTCATTAGCAATATGGTCTAAGAAGGTCTAAAATGTACACAGCAAGAAATCACTCTTATATTTAATTCAAATACTTCTTTTACTCCAAGACATCCTCCTGAGCGTAGGTATTTGGTAATAAACCTTTAGCATTTCTTATTTGAGATTAGCAATGTGAACTGTCAGAATAAGTCAGGGGTCTGCTCTGAGGGCTCTTGTCTTGCAGAGGTCTGCTCAGCCACTTTGTCAGCTGTGGGTCTGCTCCAAGGGGTCTGGTCTTGCAGAGGTCTGCTCAGCCACTTTGTTTCTTCTGATGTCTGCACAGTCCCTCTGGGTGCCAATTCCTACACTGGGTGTTTTCTTTCACATACATCACCTTTTCTAACTAGAAGGTGTAAAGTTAGAAGAGTATTAAAGCCAAGAAAACCAGGATATATATTCGGTGTAGCATTGTATGATAGAAAAAGCAGTGAGTCGGGGAAGGAAGACCTACAGCTTTCAGGTTTCAGCAAGTCATCTAGGTGTATAACCTTGAAAATATCCCTTCTCGTTTCCAAGCCTATGTTTTCCAAAAATTAGAGTCTAACATATTTATTTTTCAATTGCTTACAAATTCTCTAAAGTGCTTATTAAAATACAGATTTTATGCTCATGCAATACCTATACCCAGATACTTTGCCCACTTGCTCTTAGACGTGGCCCAAGCCTATGGACCCTGTGCCATATTCTGACAGAAGCAGCTCTTGTTCCCACATTATCCATAGGGTTGCCCTGAAGCACACCAGGATGTACAAGTTGCCTGGTTTTACTATTGTAAAACTAGAATTGTTCCTGGTTTTACTATTTTTCTAGAATTGTTCTTGGTTTTACTATTTTTATTTTCTCATTGATGACCATTTGTTACCAGTAACAATTTGTTATCAGTTTTAAAATCTCTGGATGATTTGATTGAGTGAAGTCAACTTTCTAATTTCCTTCTTCATTCTTTGTATCATGTATTTTACTGCTGAGAAACTATAATACTACTGCTCTTCTGGCAGGTGATACTTCTTTTCCTTTTATATTCAAATTCAAGTTTTATTCAAAGTTCTGCAAATACCCTTACTCTACATACAGAAGGGTTCCTATAGTTACTCTAACTTAAAGAGCTTGGAGTGAAAAAGAGAGGATGAGGTAGAGGAATTAGAAAAATATTATAAAGATAAAAGTAAGATTTACGCTAAAAATATCAGAGAAGGTGTACAATACTTCATGGGGAAACAGATTAGTACAATGAGACATTGATTTTACATATTGTCACTTGATAATATATACCAGGTGCTCATTCTTTTCAATCATAAAAGAAAGGAGATAAATTAAGGAAAAAAAGTCTGACATAATTTTGGTAGCAAATCATTCACCTGCCTTTTGAAGTATAATTTTAAGAAATTGCATGCAAACACATCCCAGTGACCCAAGACCATTTATAATTTGTCAAAAATTTAAAAACAAAAAAGAAATGTAAGTTTCCCTACAGGGCATTCTATTGGAGTTATAATGCATCTTAATGTTGTATACAATATAAATCTTAATAAAATGCACATTTTTTTTCTTACATTGATAAGGAAACCACGCATGGAACCCACCAATATACTAGGAAAAAAATAACTTAAGCTTTAACATATTATAAATTGAAAATAGGCTTCAAATCCAAAAGACATCTGAACCCTGCCTTTTAGATGAACTCAATCCTATGCACCATAATTGTTGGATGTCCTGTGATTTATAAAATGGATTTAAATGCTCAGGGTATTAAATCATCCTCAACCCAAACTCTGGAAACATTTCAAATAGATATAATTTTAAAATGTTTTATCTTCTAATCTCAGTGTGACAAAGAATGTTCATAATGTTTTCATGACGAGGTAGAGAAAAACTTTAACTTCAAAAAATGAATTCAGGAAATAGTGTAATTAAGCAAAACATATGGCATGATATGATATTATTGGCAGTCATCCTAGACATCAATTTTGAAGTTAAGTAAAAGCAAAGAAGATGAAAGATCTCTGCCGTAAGAAGAAAAAAAGTTTTTAAGAAGTTAGACCATAAAATTTATAGCTTCTATGCAACAGAACCCTTGGCACCAATATCATCATTTCTTCATGGTTACTAAACAAAAATTAAAATTTTCCCTGCCCCTTTGGTGTCCAAAGGTGACGACTGACAAGGTCAAAAGTCAGGAAGTGGTTAGTGGGTAAAGAGAATGTCTTAGACAGTATATTTTTGAGAAAATTGGGAGAAACTCCTGTCCCCACAGTGGGATGAAGTGCAATTGGGTATGGCTGGACCTGCAGTTAAATGACATCTCATAGTCACAGTACATAAACATGTAGCCAGGACGAGGAAAGGTGTAGCCACGTGAAGTTTGGGGGAAGTCAGAAACATTATTTTAAAAATTAAAATTAAAAGTTAAATACTACAGGTAGGCAAGGTTACAGGAAAATAAGCCTTTCCATATAGTTCTGGTGGGAAAACAACTTCATTTTTCTAGAAGAAAAGTTTGAAATTTGTACCAAGGGGCAATTTCTAACACTCTAGTTTTTCTTTTGGAAACTATAATGATACAATAATTAAGATATGTGTATAGCTTTAGTTGTAAGAATGGTTACCAAGAGGGTGCTTATAATGTGAAAAAAATAGAAATAATATAAATTTCCAAAAAGATTGTATTTTTGAGTACATGTGGTACTTTTAGGACATTATAGACCATGAAGTGATTGTAATATAGAAGCTTATTTCTTCTTGGAAAGATGTCTATGAAATCTTGGTAAGTAGAGACAAAATGGTTACCCATGTTAAGAATAGAGTACATATTTTTAATAAGAATATAAATACTATGCCTAAAATAAAAGTTATTACACAAAAAGCAGTACAAAAAACATGGGAGATTTTAAAAATGGTTTATTAATCAGGCGTCCTAACAAATCAGCAACAACACTGTCATTTTTGTGGTTGACCATTGCCAATATTTCACTAATGTGGCAATTGTTGATTTCTAAGCCAATTCTCTTAGTGCATCAAACCTGCTTCTGAACTTTCACACTTTTACGTAACCCTCCAATTAACATAATGATGAAGAGCTATTGTCTTTATTGAAATTATACCCTAAAGGAACATTCTAAGGACTGAGATTTCTGAACAAGAATCACACACTAAACAGATGTGTGTCCAGAAACCTATAGTCCAGGAGTGGGGAGCTTAGCAGAAACAACGAAAAATTCCCCTTAGAATTTACAGAGCTCATGTCAGAAGCTCATGCCTTCCTCTGCTAATTTTTCACACGTAATGAAAGTGAAAAGAAACATCACAAACTTTCGTGTCCCCCCAAAACTCGCTGGAAGTATCGGAGCAGATTATAAGGCTAAAAGAAGATGCCCAGGAGGGGAATTTCATCACTTCAAATACACACACAACTGAAATATGGATCGTCTAGATTTAAAGAAGAAATAATGTAGCTAAAAAGGATAAAATTAAGACCAGTAGCAGGAATCTCAGAAAAACTGCTCCAAAGTTACTCCAAGGAATAATTTCTAATAGGAGTTGTCCTCAGATGCCTATATGGCGCCTGCCTGCATCTTTATAGAGACTAGACCAGTGTGGGTATATCTTCCTCAACAGGGTGAGAGACAGCACCTAGAGGGGAAACATACTCATTTTCACTGGCATTTTCTTAGATGAAGTAGACTACTTGACACCCTGGAAACCCAACTAACCATCCACAGACAGCAGAGGCTTCTCCATCACTGGGAAGAGGCTGCAGCCCGGGCTACAGAATCATTCAGTGCCCATGTGGAACAGGGGGCTCTCCTTTTAACAGCCAATTTAAAAGTTCTATCTTCTCTAAATATTCCATCAAGGTCTCCAATTTGCTTTCACACGTGTGTTTTTCTTAATTACTAAAAAATTGCACTACATTAAAAATACAGACATACAAGGTCGAAACATTACGTCCACAAACTCAACCTAGAGAAAAAGCTACCTTCACTGCAGACCATCTCTATGTTCATCTTTGAGGTACTCCCCCCTGATAAGCTGAGCACTGACACCAGCGCCTATTCCACTCTTTATTTATTTATTTATTTATTTTTTTTTTTTTTTGGCCAGGGCTGGGTTTGAACCCGCCACCTCTGGCATATGGGACCTGCGCCCTACTCCTTGAGCCACAGGCGCCGCCCTATTCCACCCTTTAAAGCAATTTTGGAACTATTTTTCTGGAATGGCCATCGGAGCTATCATCACATGAGGTCTGACAACTAAGGTCATGAACTCATCCTAAAAAATAGTGCTACGAACCTCATTGCTGACTATAACTATGGTCACCAGATGGCCAAGGGAAGTATTTTAAAAGGTGACTAATGTGATATTCAGCAATGACATATGTAATGGTCTTTTCTCGGATGAGTTCTTGAACCTAATTGTCTGACCTTATGTGTATATATCCGCATCTATATTTATAGTAATTATAAGATTTTACTATAGCTTATCCAACCATGCTATGTCACAAGTCAAAATACATCAGAATCTCCTCACTGCTATCTGGATAAAAGCTAATTTCATTACCCTAAATGTGTTCTCTGCCTCCCTTGCTGTTTCTTGCTATTCTGTGCTCTCCCCAGCACTGGTGAACCTCTAGACATTCTGAAGTTCCATATCTTATTAAAGCATTCCACATACTCCTGCCATCCTGCTTTGACTCCTGTTGCTTTAACTGCAACCCCGTGTACGCAGTTTCCCTAACTCCTATTGACAGTTTGGTCTTCTTTTGGATGTCACTTCCTCCCAAAGACGTCACTGATTCCAAAACCTGGGTCATGTTTTCAGTATCCTAAACTTTCTCTAGCCCACAGTGGAGTGGCTCAGATCCCTAAATTTTCTTCCTTTATCAAACTATAAGTTCCGTAAGGATAATTGTCATGTCTAACTTGTTTAATTTTATCTTCCATTACTTAGCATATAGTGACTGTACTCAGCAAGTGCTTGACAAATATTTGTTAACCAAATGGTTGATTGCTGTTTCCAAGGTATGAACCAATAATATGCTAGATGTCTGAGTCCGTATTGTATTTTGAAATCTGTACTAGAGCATGAATTAATACAGGAATCAATCCACATGGTGAACGGATTAGATTGAATTATTTAAAAAAAAACTGTTTTTCTGATGCATTTCATACGGCTTGGCATCATTGTACAATCTCTCTTTCTCTCGCTCTCAAACATGTAATCTGCTTTGAGAACATGGTACAGGCAGGGCATTCACCTGAAATGTTTTAATGACAAAGCCATCTGTCATCCTGCATCTACTCGAAATTCACTAATGGATATGCAGGATGTGGTCGATGCAACCGTCTGACATATTTTTGCTATCACTTACCCTTTGAGTACCTTTGGTAATTGGCCATGTTGACAGAAGCGGCCAACGTTTTGTATTAGAAGTTCCAGTGGGTGCATCATGGGTTGATTGCTTTCTCTGCCAATTCATTCTGGTTGCTCAGTAATGAAATCGAAATGAAACTATCACAAATCGGTAGCTCATCAAATCTAAAGCAAGACAGACAGTTCATTTCTTCAGACTGGGGAAATTCCACCTGGGTGTATTTTGCCCTGCATAGCTTCATGCAGGTGCACATTTTCTGGCAAGAAGGGGAAAATAATGAAATGAAAAGGAGGTGAAATATCTTTCAGTATATGAGGCTGTGATATAAATTTACAATCTAATACTTCTCCAGGAACTATAGCCAAAACTATTTTGCTTCCGTGGAGTGTGCCCATCTGCACGTTTGAGTGAGCATGTATTTTTCTTATTAGGTTTAGTATCTGCATTAATATGTACATAATACATAAAAATATCATTTTTTTTGAAATTAAGACATAGAGGAGGATGTCTGAAAAATATGGAAAAGTGGGTAGGAAGGTTGAAGGAGAAGGAAATGAAGTCAATCAAACAACATGTGCCAGAGTTTTGGTGCTAAGAGGACTTACTATCATTTTCTGAAACTTCAGATAACCATTTGAGAAGAGAACACTCAGAAGAAATAGGGTTCACAGGTACATACACAATGAAGCAGACTTATTTTTCAGGACCGGGATGACAAACTGGATATCACTAAGTGTTTTCACTGTGTGTTTGTCTCCATTTGCTAATGTAAACAAAAGTTGATGCCATAGAATTCCCTGATTGCTTGAAAAGTATTTATTCTAGATATTTTAATCAGTTCACAGTATTTTGTAATGAATTTTGTATTTGTTGCTTTCAAAATAATTTATTTAATCCTATAATGATGCTGTGAAGTTGGCCAGGCAGATATATATTATTCCCATTTTGAAAGACATAGCAAGAGACATGAATAGAACCTTCTCTCAAGAAGACAGATGAATGAGTAATAAACATATGAAAAATGCTCATCATCCCTATTCAGCAGAGAAATTGAAATCAAAATTACCCTGATATATCACCTAACACCAGTGAGAATTGCCCACATCATAAAGTCTCAAAGCTGCAGATGCTGGCATGGATGTGGAAAGAAGGGAACACTTTCACACTGTTGGTGGAACTGCAAACTAATACAGCCTTTTTGGAAAGAAGCAAGGGTATTCCTCAAAGAACTCAAACTAGAGCTTCCATTTGATCCTACAATCCCATTACTGGGCATCTACCCAGAAGAAGAAGAAAATCCTTTTATCATAAGGACATTTGCACTAGACTGTTTATTGAAGGTCAATTTAAGATCGCCAAAATGTGGAAACAGCCTAAATGCCCACGAACCCAGGAATGGATTAACAAGCTGTGGTATATATATACCATGGAATACTATTCAACCATTAAAAAGATGGAAACTTAGAATGTGTTCCACCTCCATCTTAGTAAAGCATCACAGAATGGAGAAGCAAGAATCCAATGTACTTAATTCTAATATGAAGGCAGTAGATGGGCTAATACAAGGGAGGGAGTAGGGGAATGAGCAAGTGGGGAGAAGGGAGAGAATTGGAGGGTCATAGTGTATGGCACACCTGTTGGGGGCAGGACACATCATAAGAGGGACTTTATCTGACAAATGCAATCAGTGTAGCCTAATTCTTTGTACCCTCAATGAATCCCAAACAATTAAAAAAAATTAGTTATCTAATTCTTTTCCCTCTTTCTTGTTGAAAGAAACTATATCTGACAGTCTAAGTTCCAAAATGGCTTTTTGCTTATAATATTGGGAAGAAAATACTAATGAATTAGCATTATATGTAGAAAGGATATTGGAGCCCAGGGGGCTCAATCTCTATGGTTGCAGAAATGAAGTCTAGGGAAGTGAAATAATGTTCAAAATTTACACAAACTTGGTTCTCAAAAAGAAACACTACATTCTCTCTTCCCAAAATTCACTTCCGGTGCATTTTTCCCACTGCATTGTGTGCATAGTTTCTATATCTGGATAACTGATTTCTTTCAATAATGACCCTCAAAACTTTTGTGGCTCCCTCCTACACTGACCAGCATGGCCATGTACCTTTTCTTATGTTGCTTAATGAGACCAGAGCATGCACAACATAAGCAGAGGCTTGAAAACTTCTTGTACATAGGAGAAGTTCTACCTTTTCTGCTCTTGGAATCCTCAGGCACCATGTAAATGAGCCCAAGTTAACCTGCTGGCTGATGAGAGAACTTCAGCCAAGGTGCCCTTTTCATGTCACATTTGCAAGCAGTCACTCCCAGAATCCTAGCTGACCCACAGATGGCCTACCGTGCGTGACCCAGCTGGAATCAGCAGGATACAACTCAGCTGAGCCCTGTCCAACTGGCCCACACAATAAAGTGCTATATAAAAAGTTGTTATTTTAAGCCACTTAAAAGATGATCTTAACGATGGTGTGAAATCTATTCATGTAATCAATGAACGGCACCATCCACTTAGTTGTAAGCCAGTCATCTTGATTCCTCAATTTCCTTTACCTTCACCTTCCATATTAAACTGAGCATCTAGTCCTGCAGATCTGTCTTTAAGTGAACTGGTCCCCTTCTTATAATTCTTCTGGCTGTAGCCTAGCTCATTACGTCATTAATCCATGCCTGAATTTTTGCAACACCTTCCCATTAGGTTGTCCTGTCTTCATCATTGCTAATTTATCCTCCACTTCATAGCCAAGGGTATGTTCTGAAATTCATATCTGACAATAATATTTTCTATATTTGAAATTTTCAGTAGCATACCATTATCCTAAAAATACAATTTAGACTCTGTATCATGGTGAGGAAAATACTTTCCAATTTTTCTTTCTTTTTTAAATGAATTTTTTTGTGTATATTTAAGTTATACAACATGGTAGCATGAGATACAAACACATATAGGGTAAATTGGTTGCTATAATGAAATACAACCATCATCTCATGTAGTTACCTATTTCCCTCCTTCTACCCCTGGCAGGAGCAGCTATAATCTACCCATTGAGTAAAAATACTGAATACAACATATGATTATTGACTATAATCCTCATTAGATCTTCCTATTGTTCATCTTACATATTTGCTACTTTGTTTTCTCTGACATGAATCTTCTTATTTCTTCTGTGCTGGTAACCACTGTTTTATTCTATCTATATATTTAACTTAACTTTGGTTTTTAAGATTTTGCATACAAGTGAAATGATGCAATATTTTTCTTTCTGTGAGTAGCTTATTTCATTTAGCATAATGTCCTCCAGGTCCATTCATAGTGTGGCATATATAAATATCCTACTATCCTACATTATTTTATTTTATTTTACTTTATTTTATTTATTTTTTGAGACAGAGTCTTTTTATGTCACCCTTGGTAGAGTACTGTGGCGTCACAGCTCACAGCTACCTCCAACTCCTAGGCTTAAGCAATTCTCTTGGCTCAGCCTCCCAAGTAGCTGGGACTACAAGTGCCTGCCACAATGGCTGGCTGTTTTTATTTGTTGCAGTTGTCATTGTTGTTTAGCTTGCCCAGGCTGTGTTCGAACCCGCCAGCCTCAGTGTATGTGGCTGGCGCCGTAACCACTGTGCTATGGGCGTTAAGCCCCTACATTTCTTTCTTTCTTTTTTTTTTTTTTTTAAGGGTGAAAATATTTGGCCATCCAGTTAGGGACAATATGTTCCAAAGTGGTCATGTGACCAAGTTATTAACAATGGAATGTATATAATTTCATGTCATTTTCTCAAAAAGGCAATTGTGTATTGTGTATGCCCTCTAATCTCTCCTATGGGTTAGAAATGAGATGTGCTGCAAGTGAGCTAATTTAGACTGTGCATCCATGGGAGAAAACCCCTAGGGAATGAGGTAGCCACATGAAAGAAGGAAACTGATCACTGGATAAGTGGTAGACTAGAGCTTCCTACCCACTGTAGAACACTCGCTTTTCTCTGTATGTTTACATGAGAAAATATTAACCTTCCATTTTGTTTCTAAAACTGTATATGGGAGTCCCTTTTTATAGTATCTTATCCTATCGTCTAATTAATTTACATTAGTTCCACTTATCACTGGGATTTTTTTCTCTCATGGATTGGCTTTTGTATTCTATCTATTCTGTCAAAGGACAAAGTACATTATTTTGCATTAGTTTAACTGTTAATGAAATATATTCACTATTATATTCTCAAATGATAGTGTGGTGCCTGCTACATACTGGCCATTGTGTATATGAACTGAAAAAATTAATACAAAAACATGAAAAAGCACTAGAAGGACATAGTATTTTTCAAACAAACCATAATTATTTCTGGATGGCAAAATTATAAGTGATTTTTATTTTTAATTTGTTGAGTTCAATATTTTCCAAAGTTTTTAGTGTGTGCATATATTTGTTACTTTTCTAATCACAAAACACAATGCAAAATATTTTTCTAAAATATCATGTATTGAACACAAAAGCTTACTTAAAATTTTGATTTATATGCAATCAGGAATATAAACATCAACTGGATAAAATACATTTCTGCCTATTAGTTAGGACAACTACTGGATGGTTGGGCTATTAACAAGAAAACATGAAATACTGTTATTGGCAAACTTTGAAGTCCTATCTCCAGACAAAGAAAATCAATGTGAGCTTTCCCTTGCTCTCTCCAAGACAAATTTATGTGTAATAAGAGATACACTGAAGATGATGGATGTGGGCTAAACACATTCCCTTGGGGTTTGTTTGCAAAGGCTTTATTGTCCTATCATTCACCCAAGTTTTCATAAAAGCTTTAAGGATTAGGGTTAGTTAGCAATACAAATTTTAAACTCTGGAGAGACAGGAGGAAACTTATGGCCAAGTCTCAATTCTATGCACAGAATTGGATTTTATGTTCTAAAAAGTAAAAACTACCTCCATTTTCTCTCACCTCCAAAACAAAGTTGTAAATACACATGCAATGTGGATTTGAGAAAGCAAAGCATCCATTGGAAATACCTGCTGCTCATGTAAGCCAAACCATAGCTCAGACATGTTGATTTCTCTATCACAAGCTAGAATGTGCTATCAGTTTTTCTCCTTTTTTGTCCTTGAAATAGTTAGGTTGATTTGATTGATTTTGGTTGCTATGCATTCAGTTACAAATTTCACATTACTAAACTCATTCTTCAGGGAGGCAATGTTTCAGTGCAGGGGGATCAAAGGAAATCTTCCTGAAAGTCATCAGTTTAATGAGGGCTGGTCCTTCATCCTGATGAGTTTTCCTCATCTTCTGGAATGAGGACAAATGCTGTAGATCTATTATACATAAAGAAAGGCTGGCAATGGCAGAAATTAATTTCACCCCCCTGCTCTCATTTCAACATCCTACATCATTCAAATCAACAACAGAAACAAAAATTAATAGCTTGACATACGTCTGTGTTTAATCTTGAAATGTGGTTGGACAATTTAAACCAATTGATCACACAAATTCAATCAATGCAAAGAATCCATTAGTGATTGAGAGCAATTTATTAACCAAAGAAATGTAAACTTTGTGTAATTCCATCACACTTTCTAAGTTATAACTCAGCTGAAAAGCATGAAAGGAATTGGCACAGCAGATGAAAACTTTTGGGGAGGATTTATTAAAAGTATAGTTGAAAATATTAATTATCAACTTATCTCACTAGTTACATGTTCAGATGGACTGCAGATGATTCATTAATAGTACATTGTGTGCTTTAAGGGGGAATTATACCAATCTATTTCTCATAATCTCATTTCTTTGAGTTAAAACCCCTACAGTATTCTATTACCAACCTAGACCGAAATGTGATTAATCAGATATGAGATTCCTACTGAAGATCTTCAGAGAATTGATTTTCAATATAATAAACTGATTATTTCTGTGATATAATTCAGACGCTATACTCCGAGATATTTTGTTGAATTTCTCTCACAACATTTCAAATACAATTGTCTTAACATGTAACAAAGCAAAAATATATCTTTGAGTTTTTAAAGGGAGTTACATATTTGATTAAACATGTAGTATTTAATTTCCCTCTACAAAAACCTTTTTTCGAATTTTCCCTTTGTTTAAACACCTACTGCGTTCAGAGGCAATCTATTTTATCCTTGGACAATTTTGTCTTTTCTTTTTACCAAGTTGTAAAGGTATTTACATGCTACCTCACTTGAAACTCTAGGGTAAAGGGACCTCTATAATGAAATTATAAATATCAAAATTTTTGTAAGAGGATATAGATTAAGTTTTTAACTCATTTAACTATGGTCTAAAGGCAATAAATGCATGACAAGATCTAGAACAGGGGTTTGCAAACTATTGCTCACAAACAGTCTGTTTTATATGTCAAAGTAGTTTCTATATTTTCAAGCTGTTGAAAATAAAGGAATATTTTGTGACAAATAAAAACTGATGACATTTACATTTCAACGTCCATAAAAACTACAAAACATTGATAAAATCTAAGAAAATACAAATAAATGGAAAGGTATCTCATGTTGAACGTTTGAAAGAATTAATATTGTTACAATGCCCACCTTATCCAAAAGAAACTACAGGTTCATTGCAAACTCTATCAACATTCCAATAACATTTTTCACAGGAATAGAAAAAACAGTCATAAACTTCATATGGGACCAAAGAAGACCCTGAAAAGTGATCTTGTTCAAAAAGAACAAAGTTGGAGACATTGTACTACATGACTTCAAGATATACCACAAAGCTATGTTAATCAAAATATGGCTGTTATAAAAACAAACACATAGACCAATAGAAGAGAACAGAGAGCTCAAAAATAAATTCACACATTTACAGTTAACTGATATTTGATAAGATGCCAAGGACACACAACAGGGGTAGGGCAGTCTCTTTTATAAATGATGTTAAGAAAACAAAGTATCAACATGTTGAGGAATGAACCTAAACTTACATCTCATATCATATAAAAAATTGATTCAAAGTTGATTAAAGACTTACATGTAACACCTGAAAGTGAAAAATTATGGTAAGAAAATGTAGGAAAAAGGCTCTGTGAAATTGGGAATAGTATTTTGAATATAACCCCAAAAGCAGAGGCAATAAAAATTAAAATAGACAAACCAGATTACAACAAACTAAAAAGCTTCTGAATGGCAAAGGAAATAATTAATGTAGTGATGAGACAATCTACAGAGTGGGAGAAGATATTGGCACACCATACATTCTGATAAGAGGTTAATATCCACCCAATTTATTAAAAAATCTCAAACAACTCAACAGCAAAAATAATAATAATAATAATAATAATAATAATCTGGTTTTAAAAGTGGGCAAAGGATTTGATAGGCATCTCTCAAAAGAAAATGTACAAATGGCCAGTGGTACTAAAATACCCAAAATCACTAATCATTAGGGAAATTCAAATCAAAACCATTTTGAAATATCATCTCACACCTATTAAAATGAAAATTATACAAATAAATGAAAGATAACCTGATAGAAAGGATGTGGAGAAAAGAGAACTCTTGTACACTGTTGGAGGGAATGTAAATTAGTACAGCCACTTTGGAAAACAATATGGAGTTTCCTCAAAAAATTAAAAATAGGACTACCATATGATCCAGCAATATCACTGCTGGTATATATGCAGAGTATGGTATATATGCAGAATAAAATCAGTATGTCAAAGAAATATCTACACTTCCATGTTCATTGCAACATTGACTATTATTCACAGTAGCCAAGATATACAATCAACCAAAATGTCCATCAGTGCATGTATAGATAAAGAAAATGTGGTATATTTTATATACACGGTGGAATACAATTAAGCCTTTGTGAAAAAGGAAATCCTGTTATTTGAGACAAAATGGGATCAACCTGAAGGGCATTAAGTTAAGTTGAAATGAACCAGGCACAGAAAAGCAAATACCTCATGTTCCTACTTACATGTGGAATATTAAAAACCTGAACTCAAATTGCTGGAGATGATAATGGTCATTACCAGGGCCTTGGGGAGAAGGTGGCTAGGGAGATATTGATCAAAGGATATAAAATTTCAGTTAGATAGGAGGAATCAGTTCTAGAGATCTTTTGCACAACATGGAGACATAGTTAATAACAATGTATGTGTTCTTAAAACTTGCCAACAGAGCAGATTTTATATTTTCACCACAAAAATAATGTGTGAGGTAATGCATATGTTAATCAGTTGAATTCAGCCATTCCATAATTATGTACATTTCAAAACATCATGCTGTATTTAATAAATTTCTATGTTTTTAATTGTCAATTAAAATGAAGTACTTAATTTAAAAATACAGCTTTCAGTGTCTCTAAATAACGTTTTCATGGAACACAGCCACATGAATTTGTTTACAGATGGGCTATGGTTGCTATTAAACTACAATGACAGAGTTGAGTAGTTGTGAGAAAGGCTGAAATATGTAGTATCTAGCTCTTTACAGAAAAGGGTTGCTGGCTCCTAGTCTAGAATAGTATTTTCCAATAAGAAATGTAATATAATATAATTTGTACACACACATACATGTTTTAATTTAGTAGCTACATTAAAAAATTGTTAAAAAAATAACAGGTAAAATTAATTATAATAATATATCTTAACTCAAACTACCCAACTATCTTCTCAATATGTAAACACTATGAAAATCAGAAATAAAATATTTTACACTCTTATTTACATACTAAATCTTAAACACTAACATGTATGGTGTACTTTACATTTATAGCTCCTATCAATTTACAGTAACCATATTTCAAAGACTTGATAATCACTGGTGGCTAGCAGCTACTGTAATGAATTCCTATGTCAGGATGAGAGGTTTTCTATATTCAGTCAGTTCCCCAGCCACTTAATTTGTATTTTATTGAGTTCATATTTTCTGCCCTATTATCTTTGATTTTTCTCTCCTTTTCTGCTGGATAAGTGCCAAGGTCAGGGGTGGTATATTGGGGTTGGGTGTCTCTGTGATCAGAGTACAGAGGAAACCCTGAGTGTGGTTGCTGAGAGTAATACTGGTGGTAAAATCCTAAATATGTATTGTTTATTTCTAGCCTAGTTACACTTCTAAATCCTGAATCGAATCCAGTAATTTAGGTGTTGCCTTTACCACTTCAGAGCAGGAAGACATATCATGTCTTTTGCTTTAAAGATAATTTTAGTTAATGTAATCTAACTCCAATTAGCTTTCTTGGCAGAACCTCACCGTTGATTCTTATTATACCCATGGGAAAATATCACCTCTATGTCTTTTTTTAAAGTGTTGCAATTAAAGTCACATAAGCCCATCTTAGTTAAGTAGGGCTTCTCCTGTGCTTTCTAATTTGTTTGTGGTGATTCAGAAATTATGCTCAGAGGGAACATCGACGGTTGACACAGGACTATATTCTCCAGCTGCAATAAAACTAGGTCAGTATTCCCATTTTGTGGTAGGGGAAAAGAAATCGATAATATTGACTTTAGCTTACATTAATTGACTGTATACTTTTAAATTTTATTGTTTTTTAAACATCTGGAGCATTAAGAGATACTGTGTGGCAACAATTGTTCCTGGAAGAACTCAGATAACGTCACTTATGATTACTAAGTTCACGTATTTTTTTCATGGACTTTTGCACACAGAGCTATGAGTATTTTAAATTTGCACAGTAATGTTTTATTGTAGTAAAATTGTCCCCATATTTTAAGATGGAATCAAAAGGGAAGAGGATTGGGAAGCTCTCACCTGATGGGTACAATGTAAGGGTGTATAGCACACCCCGCTGGGTGAAGGGTTGGACTACAACTTGAACTTTACCTAACAAACACAAACAATGCAACCTGATCGTTTGTACCCTTATGTTAGTCTGAAAAAAATATACATCATCAAAAAAATTCCTCTTAGTTGTGTTAGATCATAATGCCACATTTTCATATAACCCATTATCTGAACATGTTGAAAATCCTCTTCTCTGGAATGCATTTATTTCTTCTTTTTGAACATTACCTTATTTCTAGTTTCCACATGAAACTCAGAGTGACAAATGGATATGGAAGACTATAAATCCTGAATATAACATGTGTTCAAATTAGTTCTTATTTTTCTCCATCTCAGACGACAAGATAAATGTTTATTGTTGCAGGTTTTAAGAAGAAACAGTTTGATTGCTATCATTAGAGTTATGAATGACAGTTTGCGTGTATATTTCCTTATAATAAATATTATGATTATTTCTTTAGACTATCAGGAAATTCAGTAAAAATAAAAGGTAGCAGTAATAATAATATTAGTAAAATAAAAGTGGCTAAGTGTTTTTAATGTGCTTTACTATTTGCTACATGCTGTGCTGAGAATTTTACATATAATATCTCATAAAATACTCTCAACGCTCTATAAGATTGACCCCAAAAATGTTCCCATTTTATAGATAAGAAAACAGTTTTGAGTCAAACACTGAGATTTGGAGATAATTGCAACAAGATTGTTGAAATTGAAACCAGATATCAAGGTTGAGTAAGTCTCTCAATGTTACAAAAATATATAAAAATACTGATTTTTTAAACAAAATATTACTTTGGGTTATCCATTGAGAAACTAATGGTAAAAACCCTCATTTGGCTATGATGGCCTGCCCATTCTTTAAAGCATAATTTTGCAAAAATCTTAGATTTCTTTCTGAACCTAACAAAAATAACTTTTAAATGAGCTGCGTATTCTCTGAAATAAGTCATAATTTTGTCTTGAAAAAAAAAATACTCTGCAAAACCAGAATACAAATAACAACAATGGTAGATAATAGAGTTTTTTGTACAGTTCCCTTTCTATTAGAAATGGAAATTGCAAGAGGATGACACATTCAGGCTTCTGTAATACATACATAAAAAACTGCATTATTGTTCACAGAATTACCTTCTTTCCTATTGAGTTTGCTTCTTTTCTTTTTCTTTCTTTTTTTTTTCTTATATTCTTTTGCTTCTACATTTTGTCACCTCTACACAGGTGATGATTTACCAACTCTAGTAATTCTGGATGAACAACAGAATCATCCCCCCTTTAAAATTTTCACCCACCTCATCACAATGCAGGTATTCATTTTGCCTTTATTGTTGCCATTATCTCCAAATCAAAGTGTTTGACTCAGACATCTTCCTTCTTATTCACTTTGGATTTTCTGCCACATTATTTTTTCTGAAGCATGGTTCTGCCCAGTAGTTAAGAACGTTTATCCTGGATGAGGGGCTATAAGGGTTCAAATTCTGGTTCCAAAATTGATTCATTTTGCAATTCTAGGGCACTGTCTGAACCATCAGGCCTCAGTTTCCTTATTCTACCAATAAGGTAATAGTATCACCTATGTCATTGGGTTGTGAAGACTAGACTACATAAAATTAAATACACATACCACTTAAAATATTTCCCAGAACAAAAACTATTAGCTATTATCGTTACATTCAGAATGAAGAGATTTAATGCTTTTAAGTTCATAAACATGGCATTCAAGGCCCTTGATACCTAGGTCTAATCTAGTGCTAATCTGTTTGGCGTGTATATGTTTTCTGGATTCTAACTCAATACACTTCAATATTTATTTAGCCAGAATCCACCTAGACAATGAACGGGATGTCTAGTTAGAAAAAAAAAAAAAACAAAACAACTAGACATACTGTTTGCTTTAAGGAACTTGAAATATGTGTACAGTATGGCAAACAGAATCATAACTAAATAACCAAGTAATAATATGTCAAGCAGCACCATGTCATATCTGCTGTGGCATGTAGCAGAAAGTGATTGGTTTCTTTGTGAAAAGCCCTATTGGGGAGAAGTAGAGAAAGATGCATCGTGAGGGCAGTATTTGGAAATAAGCCTCCTCATAAATGAAGATTTCACCAGATCAGGCCATTTAAAGAAAACCAGAGAAGGTTCACAGAACATTTGCACAGCCTATACTCGGCCATATGGGACTACATTATATGCTTGCCTGGAGTCCTCCCCTTCCCATTTAAAATGACCATTTTTCCTCACCTCAACAATTACATGTTTTTTACATTTTCCAAGGCCTACTTTAAGCTTACCTCTTCAAGGAAGCCTTGATTTCACTAGCTGAAAGTTCTCCATTTCTCATTCCCATAGCATGTTAGCTAAAGCTTTTGATAATGCTTCATATATTCTATCTTCATTATTATTTATATATAGAACATAAGCTCCTTGAAATTAGGAACTGCACATAGTTTATTTCTATGTATGTTGTGACACTTTGATAATCTCTAGTAAATATGCCAAAGATATGAACGTAATTAAGTGAATGCTGTTTTAAGGCCAGAAGAGTTCAGAAAGGAAAAATGACTCGCTCAAGTCACTGAACCTCCCTATAATTTCCTAACAACAGAAATTATATTCATTTTGTGTATCACTATTCTGAATCAATAGGCCAAAAATAATTTTGAATCAATAGTAAATCATATTAGTGACAGAAGTACTGCCCCAAATTCTAAGGTCATTATTCTCTTTAAATGATGCATTATATAGTTTTATTTGAAATCTAAGAATTATACACACTTCTAACCTTTCTGTGCCAATTTATTTATTTTGTGAATATTAGACCTAAAATTATTTATTAATTTGACTCTACACAGATGATTATGCAGCAATATTTACATATAAGGTGTCTTTTACGACTAACAATAATGAAAGCATATTTGCATTTAAATGTATCCTTTATATTTAAAGTTCATGGAAATTCTAGACTTATAAGACTGCACTGCAGCTTTCTTTATTCATAGAAATCATGTTGTAAAAGACAGGGAGCACAGGCACCAGAAGCCAGAGGACTGGTATTGTGATTAACTTCTTCAAAGAAGGGCAGAATACGAGATTACAGGTTTTGCTGCACATTTTATTTGGCTAAAAAGAAAATCTCAGTAGTTTTGTTTATCTGAATAGTGTTTCCAAATTCCACTTTCATTAGCTAGAATGTTACAGGACCCTGCAGTTCAGGGAAGGAGTCTATTTCCAGGAGCTTACAGAGATAATGATATGCCATCTTAAAGTTTGGGGTTATTAGAAACATCTGAAATGTGTTATAGGGCAGCAGTAACTCTAATGGCTGGTTTGCCAACCAGTGGGGTGGAATTAAAAATGCATTAATATTTGTACAAAAAGAAAGTAAATAGCAGTGAATCTCTATTGGTTTTGACATAGTTAAATGAATTGTTATTTCCTTTCATGTGGCTAAGGGGAAAAAATCCTGTAAAAATAGAAAAAATATTCCCTTTTGGAATTTGAGCCATGTGAAAACCTATTATTAATGAAATGAACAGCTTCTTTCTTCAGCCTGACAGACACGCACACCAAGGAAGAAGAAAAGTGTATCAGAATGGATGGAAATACTGCGGATCCTCTTTACGACTGAGGTTTGATAAAGTAGCGCGTACGGAATTGGAAGGTGAAACAAAAACCCCTATCATTAATTTCTAGTCACTTTCTAAAACTTTGTTCATGAAGATTTTGGGCTTCTAGTCTGCCCAGCCATGTATTCCGTCTATTTATAGACTCAAAGACATTTACTGAGGAGAAGGGAATAAGAAATATAAAATCGCTTTCCTCCTGCAGTATATGGCTTAATCATAGAAGCATATGCTACAAAGTTTTCATAAATATTTAATTACACTATAAGGACGTTAGTGGAAGGGTGCAGGTTGCTATAACGAGAGCCAGGGTCACCAGTAAGGAACCTGTGTAGTCACATAGGAGTTCATGCTCAGAAGGGCCCAGGGCTTGGTTTAATGCTCTTTGGTTTCCTTGACATTCTTAATAATGTTATCACTGAAATTGCATTTTGTAAATGACATCCAGTGGTGCAGGGGCACGTGTGCCTGAGCAGAGAAGACAGTGTGATCTGAGTGTCCACCCTCCTGGCTGCTCCATTTTTATGTAGCTTAGAATTCCAGCTGACCTACAAGGCGCAGTATGTGAGGGTGCAGTGAGACTTAAAAGAGTGGAGGAAAGTTTGTTACATCAGTGACACGGGTGTACTGACAGGCCCCGGGGGCAACGCTTTCTGTTTTAACCAGAACTTACTTTGAACATGGAAAGAGGGTAATAGCATTAAAAGAGTCATGAATAACTGAGGAGCCTTATGTCACACACACATTCTCATGTTACATCCCTGTACCAGGAGACAATCTGGGCCAGTAATGATGACACTGAAGCAAAGGGAAGACAGGGGGACCCACAGTGCCTTTTCCTTTAAGTTCTTCCTTGTCAATCAGTAAGCTGAAAGTAGAGAATGTTGATAGAACGTGTGCCTATCAAGATATGAAAAGCAGTGTGGAGATTCCTCGAAGGGCTAAAAGTAGAGCTATCATTTGATCCTGCAATCCCACATGACTGGGAATTTACCCAAAGGAAAAAAAAAAGACATTTTATGGTAAAGACAGTTGCACTCGAATGTTTATAGCCACACAATGCACAATTGCAAAGACATGGCAACAACCCAAGTGCCCTTCAATACATGGGCAGATTAATAAGTTGTGGCATAAGCATATAATGGGATATTATTTATCCATAAAAAGATGAAGATCTAATACTTTTTGTAACAACCTGGATGGAACTTCAGACCATTCTCCTAACTGAAGTATCACAAGAATGGAAAAACAAACGGCACGTGTATTCAATACTACATTGGAACTAGTTTATCAACAACTATGTGCTCAGATGAAAGCAAAACTCAGTGCAATTCAAGGGGGAATGAGCAAAGGGGGATGGGTAAATTCTCACACAGCAAGTACATTGCACGGGTATATTGCACACTTTCTGGGCAAAAGACACACCTATAACTCCGACTTTACCTTACAAAAGCAAACTATGTAGTCAAAATGTATATACCCCATAATAACCTTAAATTTAAAAAAGAAGTGAAATAAAGACGTCTAATTAGTTTCGTGCAATATTTCCATTGTTATGGTAAGTCTGAAACACATGTAACAGTTATGAAACAGAAATTCTAACTCCTAGTTCCACACATGTGTTACATGCTATTATATTCGTAGTTAAAACTGGTATTACACAATAAAAAGGTGAATGGTGAAATCCATGCTAATAATTTTGAATTTTATTTTTTCTTTGCTTACAACAACTTTAAGTAACAAATCAAACACACATGACAAGCTGAGAGAGGGAGGAGGAAGAAAGGGAAATAATAATAATAATAATAAAATTTTGCTTTGTTTTTTAAACAAATATTTTCATTTTGCATTAGGCTCTACAAATCATGTATCTGGCCCTGGCTGTAAAAGTGTATAAGAAAGATCTAACTTAGCCTGGGAAGTTTGGGAAGAGATTCTTGCCAAGTGGTAATTAAACTGAAAACAAGAGGAACAGGACTGAAGGCAGAGAGGAGGGCAACAGAGGACCAAGGGGGGGGTGGGAATAGGATGTGGGTCGGATACCAACATCCTAGGCAGGGGTCCTCAAACTATTTAAACAGGGGGCCAGTTCACTGTCCCTCAGACTGTTAGAGAGCCAGACCATAGTTTAAAAAAAAAAAAAAAAAACTATAACCCAATTCCTATGCACACTGCACATATCTTATTTTGAAGTAAAAAAAACAAAACGGGGCAGCGCCTGTGGCTCAAGGAGTAGGGCACTGGCCCCACATGCCGAAGGTGGTGGGTTCAAATCCAGCGCCCGCCAAAAAACCAAAAAAACCCAAAATAAAAAAAACAAAACGGGAACAAATACAATCACACCGCCTCATGTGGCCCACAAGCCGCAGTTTGAGGCCCCCTGTCCTAGAGGAACAAGGATCTAGAAATGTTGTGGAACAGAAAGACAGGCAGTCTGGTTGGAACTTAGCAAGTGGGAAAGGGGCATGGTATTGAACTTACATTTAATTTCATGGCAATGCTTGGAAGAAGAAAAATGATAGGGTTGAAATGCAGCTAACTAGAATACCCAGAATTGATTACAACAAAAGCTGCCCTGCATCATGTTGTTAATTTGTGCCTGGTGCTCTTTTTAAGTGACTGGCTGACATTGCCTTTTTAGTCCTCCCAGCAACAAAGCAAAGTGGTATTTACTGGTTTTCTTATTCAGATAAAGGAGTAGGAGATTAATAAATTCATGTGAGGTTATATAGCCAGGGAGTGAGAATCATAAATGGAACACTCTTTCTGAACAGAAACAGTGTGTCCCAGGAGGGAAGAGAATCTACCTATGGGCTGCTGTATTTTTAGCACACAGACCATATAAGTAGCTTTTGGTATTTATTAAATGAATGATGAATGACATGGATGAATCTTTAGAAAATTCATTGTGTCTTCATGACTTTGAATGGATTATGGAATTTCAAATGAGGGTCTCCTATAGTTGGAGAAACTATGAATGTTCCTTTTCAAGTAACCTGTAAAAAGTGAAAAAGGAAAGAAGTTATGTGGTTTAGTTATAAAAGAATAGATAGGTAGGTAGGCCATAGACTTTGCCTTTATTAGTCAGATGACCTTGGGCCAATCAGTTTCATTTTTGTTGTTGTTGTTGTTGCAGTTTTGGCCAGGGCTAGGTTCACCCTCGGTATATGGGACCAGCACCCTACTCCCTGAGCCACAATAGAACAGGTAATGTGTAAAGTTCTTTCTAGTTCTCACATATTATAATTTGATCATTCTAGAAATTGTTGGGCAATAAATAAACTTAATATATAAAGCTTCTCTTTTATAACAGAGAGAAAATGCAAAACAAGATGTATACAATTCTGAAGCACCAAACTCTCAAATTTACGAATTTATTTGTATATTCACTTGTTTATATATCCTTTTCAAAGCCTTTCTGAGAGGTGTGTCATATGCTTGCAAGAACCCTTTTGCTGAAATGATCTGTATGTTGGAAAATAAAGAAAACATGAGGCAATAAAAGATAGGTTAGAGTTTTTCTGTTACTCAAAGATGGTAAAAGCCAAGTATATTTCCACTTTGAATCATGACTCCAGGTATCAAGCAGAGGCTATGCTGTGTAATGTGGGGTGACAATGCCAGCACCCTTCAGAATAAATTCCAAAGTGTGAGTCACTTGATTACTTTTCTCCCTTTGACTGTCCCTTGGCAAAAGAGCCAAGGCAGACAGCTATAAAACTTCCTACATGAAACAAGGTCTATGCCTTCCACTAATAAAAACCATTCCTGTTGACTTAGAGCAGAGCGTGGACAAGAAAGATGATAGCTCTGGTGAAGGGCCACACCTCACACAAGGCACCAGAGGAAGGTCCCATGGAGTCCAGATTAGCACAGGGGTCCTATGTCAAAGTTTGGCTTTCTCAGTGAAGAAACAAACATCCCTTACAGGAAGTGAGAATCTCAATGTGTTGAAGAATGATGCTCCAGTCAAGAGATTTGGTGTACTTCTGATGAGTCAACCATTTCGGGAGAAATAAGTTCAATAAGGAAGAAAACTTTACTTATTAACCACTTATAAAAAACAGAAAACATTAGAAAGATGCAAACAGTAAACATTAGTCAACACCTAGAGCAGTCTAGCAAATATTATAAGTAGATTTTTAAATGGAAGGATTGAATTAATTAATGACACTTCGAGGGAAATAACAGTATTCAAAGGCAAGGAGATTTTGGTGGCCAGGACAACATCTTACAGACCTCAAACTTCAGAAGGCTACAATGACCAACAGATTCTGTAGCTGTACTCTGAAATTGATTACCACCTTTGTACCAATGACCTGCTTTCCTTCAGTTTTTCCAGCCAATGACTGAGCATTGCAAGGTCCACTATGGAAGACAAGAGACTCCTCCAACAGCCTACTTTGTCTCAATAATATCCTGGTAGTCTTCTTGAATGTTCCCTAGTCTTCATAGTGGATCTAGGACTTTTCCATCCAACTTCCTTTCCCTCTTTTGCTCATGTCAGGCCAGACTTGCATCCCTGCCTGATTATTTTCCCAATCTAACTCTAAAAGCTATCCTCATTTTCTTTCAAAAGCCTTTGTTCTTAAAAAGCCCAGTCTTGCCTTTTGTTTCTTGAGAGACTTAAACTAATACAAAGTCACAACTAACTGGTAGAGAAACATGCTGAGTGAACCACTCCTAGCTCTCCATCTGGTGGAGTTGCTAAAGAATACAGGGGCTCAGCATTTATTGAATTGAAAGTAGTGTGAGCAAGCTGAAATGTATGCTAACTATGTGTTGGGCACTGCACTAAATGCCACTCAGCCCTTACCGCAATCATTTCAATGATACCAAGCAGTAGTTCTTTTTACAGATATAGAAACTGTGGCTCGCCAGCTTATTGGCATTGGAGCCAGAATTCTAAGCCAGGCCTTTGTTTCACTTTATTTGTTTAAGATCTATAATTTTAACTATTCCATACTATTCTTTGACTAACAATGTCTTTGATATATTTTTGCATAGTTATAAAATATTAATCATATATTTGTAAACAAAATTAATTCAGCACCATTAACAATGTCATCACTATCATCATCATCATTGCCCTCATCTTCACCATCAAGTTAATCAAGCTTCTAGTATACATGCTGCCATTCAGTTCTCACAATCACCTTGTGCATTTGGCAAACCTTGAAACAAAGCTCAAGACAGCTTCTCAATCTATGTTCCTCATTTTCTTTTTCCCTTTCATGCCATCTCCTTCCTGATGATATGTCTGCTCAAGGTGAACTAAAGGTGTTAGGGATTTAATACTTTCTTAGCATACCAGTGTTTAACTACCAATAAAACACTTGAAATTGAATAGCCAGACTCAGAAGCAAAAATCTGATGTTCTTAGTCTAGAATTAGCTTTCTCTCCAGGAGCACAAGAATTGGGTAGTTTGAGTGGTATTATAGGAAACTTTTTGCCTCTGGGTCAAAGTTGCTAGGCTCTGGACCAAGTCAGTAATGATCAAATGCCAGTGTGTCTGACAGCTGTCTGGTGGCCTTTGTAATAGGGCTTCCCGCCAGTCACTTGTGGGCAGCCTTCCATGCCGCATTTGGTGTCTGCTGCCATTTGTAATGACAGGCACAGCAGAATGGTTGGCAGTTCAAATAGGCATGGAGACCCTCGGTATCTGTCATTCAAGACCAACACTTAAATCCTAATTTAATGACAGCCCTACCACCAGCAGTAATTTCCTTCCAAATTAAGGGCTTTTCTCTGGCCAATCTGCCCCTATTCATCAACCCACAACTTTCTCTTTTCTAATAGTGAGATTAAAATTTACCTTTGAATTAAACACAAGGTCAGATAAAATAAGTCACTGGGAGCAGTCATTATATTTTCTGTCACTGGACCAATTAAGATTTCCAGATGTCAGTTTCTGATGTTGCAGCTCCATAAAAAATGACACTGAGATGCATTGATCTGTGTCAAAGCTGCTTCAGAGGGAAAATTTGACCCAAAATAACGATAATTGTCATAGGATGTCACACCATTAAATGAAAACATAAAAAGCAAAAGGCTGTGGAGAAGCTGCAAAGTCATCCTCCTTGTTGAGGTGAAACCATATTATACCAAAGCAAGCCCACTGTTTTGGAGATTTGTCCTAGTTCTGTAGTGGCTACTCTCCCTAGTCTCTAGTGAGATATATTATGAACTAAACATTAATTTGCTTTTGATAGGATATTCAAACAAAACATACATAGAAAGTTCAGTCCATGAAGTTCTAGTTGAAGAAAAGTACATTTGTTGGAAGTGAAATGGAAATAAGTAATGAAAGCACACACTCTAATGAATATCACAAGCAGAAATGGGAGTGCTCTAATGACACAGAGGCCACTGAGTGCCCTTTGTCCCCCACATAACTGAACAAAGAGCAGAACTTAATGAGAAATGTATGTTGGTGGGATGCTGCTGAACCTCCCGAAAGACTAAAGAATGACCGACTGCATTTTTTGAATATTTATTTCCTGGAAAGTGGAGTTTGTTATTTTATAATTTTTCTGAGTCTGGGATAAATTGTAAAATTTTGAAGTAATTTTCAACAACACTCAATAAACTATTTATTGTCCACACAAATTATCGGGTTCAAAGTCAGTCTCCTGTTAGAGGCCACAGGGGTATCCAACCTGAGGCCTGTGGGGCTCATACAGATCATTTGAGGACTGTGCTGTGTGTTTGTGGTATTGAATATCGTGAAAAGTATGCAGAGACTTATTTATTGATTTGTTTATTTTTTATTTATTATTTATTTGTTTTGCTTATCAACTTTCATTAGTGTTTGTGTATTTAATGTGTGGCCCAAGACAACTCTTATTCTTCTAATTAGAATAGAAAAGAAAAAAAAAGGTTGGACACATGTTTTCTTGGAACACTGTCTTCCTTCCCTAGTGATTTTAACCTGATTATCCATAATATAATAAACTAAGAAGTTGAATAAGAGGACTTTGCTAGAATCCTTAAATCTGGAAAGCTAGGTCATCTCTTATTATAAAAAAGTTTCAGACTATTAGATTTGTTTTACAAAAATATGCACACTGTATCCCATCTTTGCATTATAGGAAGTTAAAATTCTTTTTGAACTGGGCACAGAAGCATATCCCTCTAGCTACACAGGAGGATCATTGGAAACCAGGAGTTTGAGACCAGCCTAAGTGATATAGTGAGATCTTGTCTCAAAAAAAAAAAAGAAAGAAAGAAAGAAAAAATTAAAAAAGAAAAAGAAAAAAAAATATTTTTTTCATAAGCCTTGAGGGACACTGAGGTAAAATTCTGAGTGTAGTCTACTTTCCCCTTTGGAAAGTGATGAGATAAAAACTTGCACAGGCTCATAAATATAATTGTCATGTTTCTAAGAATTTTATAATTCAGTTTTGAATACAAACATTCATAAAAAATTAAATTTGAGGGCGGCGCCTGTGGCTCAGTGAGTAGGGTGCCAGCCCCATATGCCGAGGGTGGCGGGTTCAAACCCAGCCCCGGCCAAACTGCAACCAAAAAATAGCCGGGCGTTGTGGCGGGCGCCTGTAGTCTCAGCTGCTCGGGAGGCTGAGGCAAGAGAATAGCGTAAGCCCAAGAGTTAAGAGGTTGCTGTGAGCCGTGTGACGCCACAGGACTCTACCTGAGGGCGGTACAGTGAGACTCGGTCTCTACAAAAAAAAAAAAAATTAAATTTGATATATTTTAGTGAGATAAATTATGTTAAAAGCCAAGGTGTTATATATTCAAATCTCATCACTTCTTAACTAATACCCTTTACCGTCACCCATGTCTATTCTATTTGGCAGGATTGATAAGAATAGTTAGTGCTCATCTCTTGTCAACTCTGTGTTTGCTGAGATCACCATGGCAACTTGAAATCTACTAGGATGCAATTGGTACCAAATATTAAAATCAAGTTTAATTTATTATTTTGTTCATTTCTAGATTTATGAGACTGATGAAGAAAATGATAATACACATTAAATTTAAAATTGTGTCATGTCTATAGGGATTATATTGTGACTAGCTGACTAGCACATAGAACATAGAAAATAATTTTCCACTATAAAAAAACTGGAATTCGAATATAGTAAGGAAGTCGGTTATTTATGCATTGATCAGGTTCTCAAACATAGATGTTTGCTGTTTTACTTTTGCCTTTGTCATTAATATACTAAAATACTAACCAATCTTCGTATTGGAACTACATTCATACGAATTGCAAACAGAGTGGTTATGGATACAAGAACTCAGCAAAAATCAATAAGAGCACTGTATAAGAATCAAGTAGTTATCTGGAATAAAAACATATTGCATATTTCATCATTAATTATAAATTATTATATTTTTATATGATAAAAGGATACATACTGGTATATACATACCTTTATTATGGTATGCTCTATATGCTGTTTTTTGGTTTTTGTTGTTGTTTGTTTTTTTTTTGAGACTCTGTCTCACTTTCTTGCACTTAGTAGAGTGTCATGGTGTCACAGCTCACAGCAACCTCTAACTCTTGGGCTTAAGTGATTCTCTGGCCTCAGCCTCCCAAGTAGCTGGGACTACAGGCACCTGCCACAACTCCCGGCTATTTTTTTGTTGTAGTTGTCATTGTTGTTTGGCAGGCCTGGGCTGGGTTCAAACCCAACAGCCCTGGTGTATGTGGTTGGTACCCTAGCCACTGAGCTACAGGTGCTGAGCCCTCCATATCCTTTACATCAATAAAATTTATAAAAGACTCATGTATGTGTGTATATTGTATTATACATATTTATACATACGAGTTCTGACAATAAGTTTGCAACCTTGCCACTGTGTGCTTACCATGGCAGCACTGTAAAAACAGCTGGGTAAGGTTTCATAACATTAGTAACTGGTATCTGACAACTCTGTTCATGTCACTATGTGGTGTTCATTATTGTTACATGTTTTTGTGTGCTGTCACGAGAATGTCAGAATTTGAATTGGAGTAATGAACAAACTATTAAATTTCTTGGTAAATGGGGCAAGAGGAGAAGTGAAATCATGAACATGTTAGTCAGAGTTTACGGAGATAATTATACTATGAAGAAATGGCAGTGTTGGAATGGATTTAACATTTTCCTGAGGGGAGACAAAGCTTCATTAATGAGGGGAGAACAGGGAGCCAGTAAGGAGCAGAACAGATAAAAACATTGCAAACAATTCATCAAATGGCGCCTCAAAATTGTTGACTGATTGTGAGAAGCATAGCAGACTAAGTAAACATTAACAAAGAAACAGGAAAATCTTAACCTAAAAATCTTGGCATGAGAAAGAAGCATGCAAAAATGGTCCCAAAGTTGCTCACTAATGAACAAAAGCAAAAGAGTCAAAGTTTGCCAAGTCCTTTTGTAGAGGCAAGAAAATGTTTTGGACCAAGTTATCAGTGTTGATGAAACATGGGTATACCAGTATGACGCTGAAACAAAGCATCAAAGTATACAGTGGACATCAGCCAATTCTCCAGTACCAAAAATTCCCTCAGTCCAAATCAAGAATCCAGACAATGTTGCTGACCACTTTTGATGCCAGAGGGATTATTCATTATGAATTTGTACCAACTGGACAAATAGTTAACCAAGTTTGCTATTTGGAAGTGCCAAAAAGGCTGTGTGAAAAAGTTAGATGAAAACAACCTGAACTTTGTGCCAATAACTTATGGTTCTTTCATCACCACAGTGCACCAGCTCACAGGACACTGTCTATGTGGGAGTTTTCAACCAGTAAAGATTTAACTGCATCAGAACAACCTCATACTCACCTGAACTGGGCCCTAGTGACTTTTTTCTTTTGTTAATATAAAGGGAATATTGAAAGGAAGACATTTTGATGACATTCAGGACATCAAGAGTAATATGACAATAGCTTTAATGGCCATTTCAGAAAAAGAGTTCCAAAATTGCTTGGAAGGGAGAACTAGGAACTGATCTCAGTGGAAAGCTTCCCAAGAGGAGTGCTTGTAAGGTGACTGTAGTGATATTCAACAATGAGGTATGCAGGCCGTACACAGTGGCTCATACCTGTAATCCTAAGCACTCTGGGAGGCCAAGGTGGGAGGATTTCTTGAGCTCAGGAGTTCAATACTACCCTAAGCCAGAGTGAGACCTCATCTCTAAAAATAGCTGAGTGTTGTGGCAGACACCTGTAGTCCCAGCTACTCAGGAGGCTGAGGCAAGAGGATCACTTGAGCCCAAGAGTTTGAGGTTGCTGTTAGCTACGAGGCCATGGTACTCTACTGAGGGCAACAAAGTAAGATTTTGTCTCAAAAAATAAAACAAAACAAACAAACAAAAACACCCAATGAGGTATGTAACACTTTTCCTAGGATGAGTTCATGAACTTAATTGCCAACTTCATATATATATATATATATATATATACACACACACACACACACACACACACATATATATATATATAAAATTGGGAAGTGAACAGTTGTTAAACATTTACCAGCAAACTACTGGATAAAAATGACTAAGTAACATCAGATTATGGAGGACCTTACAAACCAGGAAAGTAAATAAATACATCATAAAGAGAAGTCAAAATCAGCTTAATTAAATCTTCACATAGACCCAGGAAACTTAAGTGGTGTTCACAAAAGTTGGGACATCTGCTCTGAGAAATCTGGAAATGCATTCCACTATCTCTTTCAAGACTGGTACCTGAGTGAAGCATCATGAACTAACAAGAATCTTCTGATGAAGGTATGGTTGGAAATGAAACTTCAGATTGAAGAAGAGTTGTATTTTTATGTTTTCTCTTGTATATTCCAGCACCTTAAGTACTTTGAGCCTACTGTAACTTTCCTCCTCTCCAAGAAAGAGAAAAAAAAAATAATTAAGCATGATTTGCCTTCTTATTGGTCAATGCCTATATTATTGCGGCCTCATGAAAGAAGGGGTATTTTCCAATGTTTTCTTACAGATTCCTACATGATTTATATATAAAGAATTAATATGAAGTGTTTTTACAATAGATTTCAATACAGAGATATTTATGCATAGTATTTTTTCATCATTTGCAATAATGATGAAGTGGAAAGAACGCCAAAAGAAAAAGATAAGCCAAATACCTTCATCAGGTACAAGCAATACTATACAACCATTAGAAAGAATGAAGTAGATCTGGGCACAACAACATGGAATTAGGCCACATATGTAGCCAGTCTGCATGGTTTGAATAGATTATTAAAAAAAATGTAAGTATATTTGTTATATATAACTAATAGGAATTTTTTTTTCTTTTCTTTTTTTTTTTTTAGAAATTCACTTCAAAAATTTAACACTGATTCTGAGAAAAGGGGAACTTGATTTTGGAGCTTTTACATTTTATTTTATATATATAAATGCCTGTGTGTATATGTGTGCATACGCATATATGCGTCCGTGTGTGTTCCCATTGAGCTAGCATAAATCTAATAAAAAATAATCTCAGAAAACACGTTTTAGGTAGATTTTGGTCTTTGCAGGTGGAGGAGGGGGTATAGCGTTCACTCTCCAAAGTTATCAAGGTAAATAAATACTTACCAAGGTGTGGAAAAATTCTAGCTCCTTTCTAGATCAGTGAAACCTTATATTCAGAGGAGAAATGAAGGAGTTTCATATTTGTGGGGAAAAAGAAAAACTATGGTGGGTGAGGGGGGATTTAAGATCCCAAGAGATCTAGTAAAATCCAATTATTCTCCTTCCTTTTCATGATGTTGAAACATCTGGACTTCATGAAGTTAATGGCAGATAAATTAAAAGCCCATAAAAGGATCAATCTCTACATGTGGTTAGACAGTAAGCGGATGTGCGCCATCCTGCAAGGACACCCTGAGACAGATAGAAATGACGGGATATTTTTCATAATGGGAGGTAATTTTGCTTGTGTCCATGCTGTTAGCCATATAGGGCTTTAATAGGACAGAGGACAGGTCTCTCCATCCACCTCTCATGATTTCAGCTCTATGGGGGAATTATGCTGTGATTCCTCCAAGACTCTTTAAAACTGAAGGAATCATTGCTCCACATTGTCAGGTCTACATGCCCAGACATTACAATGGAAGAGGGAGGGGGATTGGTGGGATCATACCTATGGTGCATCTTACAGGGGTATTTGCGAAACTTGGTAAATGTAGAATGTAAATGTTTTGGCACAGTAACTGAGATAATGCCAGGAAGGCTATGTTAACCATTGTGATGAAAATGTGTCAAATGGTCTATGAAGCGAGTATATGATGCCCAATGATCATATCGATGTATACAGTTATGATTTAATAAAAAAAAAAACAATGGAAGAGAAATGAGAGTTGAAGTGAAGACAGTGATAAATGAAGGGACAAGTGAACACTGTGGAGAGGAAAATGGAACAAGCGTGAAATAACCAGATCCGATGTAGTGACACTAATTATCTTGTCTCCTGATGTACAACACTGGAACTGAATTATTTTCTGCTTTCTTCTTCACTTAGGAAAATTTTAAAACAAATTGAAAACATATCATTTTAGTGTATGGAGAGCTACTTAGCCATCGTGGGCAGGAGGTGGAATTTCACCTGAACCCACTCTTCCTACTTAAATGTAGACAATGCTCTTGACTCCTGCTTTTGCTTTCACTAGTTTATTCAGTCGTTCCTGTGGCAAGTATTGAACACTAACCCTACCAGGTGCTGGGCTTAATGCCGGGAATAACAAGAACAAGTTAGATACATTCTCTACAATTTGGTCCAACCTTCAACCTCTCCTCCTCCTCACTTTGATTCGGACACCTTTTTTCCTATCTCTTCTTGCACCTTCAGGATTTTGCACTGTTTGCTTCACTCAGGGTGTCCTTCCTCTGGATACTGCGTGGGCGTCTCCCTCACCCTCATCAAGTCTTTGCTCATATGTCATCTTCTCAAGGATGCCTATTCTGCCCAACTCATTAAGTTCTGGAGTTACTGATCTACTAGCACATTTTTTCCTTATCATTTATCAACTTCTTAGGTACTAATTACTTAATTGTTAAGTCTTCAACTTATTATTCATCTTCCCACTCTAGAATCAAACTTTCTAAAAGCAGGAATCTTGTCAATTTTGTTCATGGATGTGTCATGATACTTGGATTTGTGCCTAGTACATTGTAGCTGCCCAATAAATGCTACCTGAATGAATAAATGAGTGACCAAGACCAAATGAGTGACCAAAAGAATATATTTTTTTAATTGCCTGCTCTTTCCAATGTCTAAAAGACATGCCTCCTTTTTCTGAATCTCCATTTCTAGTACTAGATTGCCTGTGTGTATATTTTTATTTTTATTTCTTTTTTTTTGGGGGGGGGGGGCTCGTCCGGGATATGAATAGATTGTCTTTTTTATGCAAGTGTTTTTCTTCTTTCTGACATCTGGGTTTAGTGGTTTTTGTCTATTGAGTGAAATGTTCTCTTTACTATAGAACAATCTTGTGATGTATTTTAAGTAAGAACACAGGAGTATCACAGCCATAACATAAAGGGGATAGGTATAAGAAATAGTAAGGTAAAATGTGAGTAAAGTATAATATTCACAATAATATAGAGGAAAGTCTAAAGTCTGGGGAAAAGGTACAGAAAATTTGGGATGCAGAAAACTTACCCATTTTCGAAATGTTCTACTTGTATAGACAGTAAAATCTCTATTTTTCTTTTAAAGATTATCTGGTTTTAAAAAATCCGATAAATATAAGTAGTCAAAAATAATGAGATATATTACAAATAAAATTCAAATCAATACAGGCAAGAGTTTTATGAATACGAGCTCCATCTGTCCCTAGGAATAGAGTATGCAAGTTCTTTTAAAACTCATTGTTTCTGAGTTACTGTTATATTACAACCAAAAGTATGTTAATTTTCAGGCTTAGATTAGACAGTTCTAACTCTCTGAGCTTGTACATTGGCCTTTTCTGATTATGCAAGGGTTGTGGTATTGAAAAATTGGCTTGGAATGTTGAAAGGACTTTGTAATTTTGTTGTAGACTTATTGTACAGCTTCAGCGGATACAGTATCCTCAGTGAGACTCACTTTTCCCATCTGTAGTATGAGTTCATTTGTAATAGATAATCTCTAAGGTTTCATTAATTTTGACATATTATTTTATTTCTTTTTTATGTCAAAGTATTACAAGGGCACAGATATTTTTGGTTACATGGATTGCTTTATAATACTGGAGTCATGGATACAAGTGTGCCCATCACAAAGATAGTGGTCACTGCACCTGTTAGCTAGGTTTTTGTCCATCCTCTCCTTCTCACTTCTCTCTGCTTGATTTCCTTTGAGTTTTATTTCCCTGTATGCTCATGTGTGCTTCTTGGTTAGTTCCAATTTAATAGTACGTATGTGTGATGTTTATTTTTTCATTTTTTACATAACTTTACTTAGGACAATAGTCTCTAGTTCATATAAATTGTTGAAAAAGGTATTAAGTTATCCTTTGTAGCTAAGTAGTAGTACACACACACACACACACACACACATATATAAACAACATTAACAGTATATGAAGTGTTCCTTTCCCTCTGCCTCTACACCAGATTGTTTTGGAACTTTTTAATAAAAGCCAGTCTAACAGGGGTAAGGTGATATCTCATTGTGGTTTTAATTTGCCTTTCTCTGTCATTAGTGACGTTGAGCATTTTTTCATATGTTTGTTTGGCCATTTGACATAATATTACTTTAGAAAGTAGGAGAGCTGGTAAGATTTCCTATCCTGTTGGAGATAATATACTTTATAGAAAATAGCCACTAATTATCTAAATGTTTCCTGGGCAAATATATTCATATTTATTAATTTGGAGAATTGAGAAACATATCTCCTGCTTCTGTAGCTCAAAGAATATGACTGGAAAACGCCCCTTCACTAACAAGTCACTTGAATAAAGCCGTTTAATTGAATAAGTAATGTGACTGGCATTCTGGTGTCTTAGCCCAGTCACTCATTATCAGCTGCTATAGACAATTCCCCACTTCCCTGCCGTATGTGATCATGCTGCTGTCAATAGAGACCAAAGAGTAAAAAAGAAAAAATTCCACTGAGAACGGGAAAAAAGGTAGTTAAACTTAAGTCAAGGTCAAGAGCTTCTGTTTCTATATATTATAAAGAGTTTTAAGTAAAGAGTAGGTGTCCTGTGAGTTAATTATTTACCTGTGGTTAATAAATTTCTAAAGCATGGAAAGAACTAGTTGCACCTATTAATGAAGATCTTAAATAATTGTAGAAAATTGGGTGGATTTATTTTACAAAATTCACGGTCATTTTGCTTTTTAAAGTCCTGTTTTTCAGAATCTTGATATGGAACCGAGAAAGTAGAAATAGTGATACTAACAACAAGGCACAACTGGTAAAATCTACTGAATTCCAGGCATTGTAATGAATTCTCAAATAGCTTTTACTTAATCTTTACATCCATCTTAAGAGATAAGTGCACTTATTTTAATTCACTGACTAACGTTGACTTGCTTTAGAATAGGAATTGTTACACTAGTATTTCTTGAACTAAAGGTTCATCATGGATCTCTGAATCCCTTTGAGTCAGGCAGGTGGAAAAAACATATGTAAGGGTATGTGAATTTGTAAAGGTGTGGGTATGCGGTGTCCTTCAGATTCTCAAAATACACTATGATCCTTCCTCTTTAAAAAGTTTAAAGGATCTCTTTGAAACACATATTTGGGGAAAAGTAACTTGGCTTAAATTTTAAAATATTTTAATGACAAAAAGTTTATGAAAGAAATGGGTTCCATCAAAGGAGATTTCAGCTAGCATTTATTGCATTTTTTGCAAGAACATTAAAAGGTGTCCTTTGATTAGGGGTGTGTGTAGATTTTTTGAAGGGTATGCCAGCTGTCTCCTTTTGCTCTTTTTCTCCAGTGTTAAATATAACACATGAAATTTGACCTCAGCTGTTAAGCTAAACATTATTCTCATTAGTTTCAAAGCACAATTATTACTGCAAAATATTTTACCAAATGGCACCTTGCTTCTTCTTGGCTCCGATCTCACACTCAAGACCAAACGAAGCTTGCTGCCCACCCCATTTCTCTTCCAACACTGAGCCAAATAGCAGGAGAGTTGGGTATCTTCAATTCCAGCTGTGCTTTTCTTGCGCTTTACATCAATCAAAGCTTCAAAAAGAGCCCAGAAAGATTTTTTCCCTCAGTTTTCACATCAGAGGGGTTAGCCTAAAAATCACTGTGCGGTAGGGGGCAACTGATAAAGAATCTCAGAAGGAAAGAAAGTGTACAGAAAAGGTGTGGGAAAAAAGTTGATGAAGGATTACCAGTGTCCTAAAAAAATGTTTTCTGATGGTAAAGCAGTACAGTTTGCAGCTCAGCGAAAGAGTTATTTACAGAAATCTATAATCATTCAAGTAACTCTAGGAACTACAATGGGCACTGTGATAGTAAGAAGGCCAAGAGTTACACGGTCAGATGAACCCATTTAAACTTCTCTTGCATGGATGTGATCGTCCTCCTGAAGAACTAGGGAGCCTTGTACAGTCCTCTGGGACGGGCAAAAAGAGGCTCTGGCGGTCACCAGCTGGCCAGCACAGGAATCTCCTCCCACTTTCTTCGGGGTGGGGGGGGTATATTGGAGTCCCAATTACTGCTACCTTTGACTTCTGCTCCCATAAATCTCTCTCCACTGTTTCTCTAATGACTGTGTAATGTTATTTTAAATAAAGAGCAACCAGGCATTCTCAACAGTAAGGCATTTTTGAGACTTTTCAATTCTGCCTTAGTAGGCAATTAGCCCCCAATGATTCTTCCTTTCATTCTTTTCCTCTTTTCCACCTCTACAGCTCTTTTTAATCTCCCCTTTCCCCTTTCCTCTTATTTATTTATTTATTTATTTTTAACATTGGTGTTAAAAGCCTCATAAAAAGCCAGGTGGCTGTGGTGGCTCACACTTGTAATTCTAGCCCTCTGGGAGGCTGAAGCGGTAGATTGCTTGACCTTGGGAGTTCCCAAACCAGCCTGAGTAAAAGCAAGACCCTGTTTCTACTAAAAATAAAAAACAAACAAACAAAAAAATTAGCTGGGCATTGTGGTGGGCCCCTGTAGTTCCAATTACTTGGCAGGCTCAGCCAGGAGGATCACGTGAGCCCAAGAGTTTGAGGTTGCTGATGCCATGGCATTCTGCCTAGGGGGCAGAATGAGACGCTGTCCAAATAAATAAACAAATAAATAAATAAATGAAGTAAAAATAACGAAAATGTTTAAAGAGCTTCATAAATAGTAACTACTTGGTAAAACATTGTATTGTCCACTAGATAGTGGATCTCTAAAATGTCCCAAGAACTGTATTAAATACATAATATGCATTTTCTTTTTCTTATTGCACTGCCACCAGCAGACTTACTATCTTCATTTTACAGATCAGGAAATGGAGTGATGACCATGTGATGCCCACGTAGCACTCCTGTGAAACTGAATACTTACAGGTTTGGGCTTACTACTGAAGAGCTTCTCATTCTAGGGGATGAGCATAATCTCATACGACACCATAACTCACAGTGCTGAAGAATGGTTACAACCTATCCTTGTAGGCCAGATCCAAGGTAGGATGGTCAGGACCTTTCAAGGAAAAGCTGACTTAACTGTTGATTCTTACCTCATGCCCCAGAAGTCAGAGACACTTTGTGAGCCCTGATTATACCAGCAACCTGGTATGAGACTTCAGGGAGTAGTCAAACCTATTTTTCTTTTATTTCAAAATTGTACCAGGGTAAATATGTTCTTGTTATATGGGTGACTTTTGTCAGGTTTAAAGTTTGGGCTGTAAGTGCGCCTATCACCTGAGAAGTCTTCATTGTACCTGTCAGGTAAGGAGATTTACCTCTCCTTCTGCCCCCTCTACCTTCTTGATTTCCTATAATTTTTGCTTCTTTCTGTGCCCATCAATTAGTCCCAAATTATTAACACGTGCATGAGGTGTTTGTATTTCCATTCTTGGAAAACTTCACTTGAGATAATGGTCTCCAGTTCCATTCAAATGGCTGCAAAAAATATTATTTCATTTCTTATTATGGCTGAGAAATACTCCATGGTGTGTATATACAGAAGGTGCCAAAAATGTATACACATTTTAAGAAAAAAAAAAAGTTGTATACAATTTGTAATACTCAAGTCACGTTTGACTTCTGCAATTACAACAGGCACCTTGTAGTCATCTTTTGTTACTGGTATACTATACAGTTTTAATACACTTTTTCTTTCCTTAAAATATGTACATTTTTGGCCCTCCTGTGTATAACATGTTTTTTTTAATTCAGACCTCTTTGAGTTTTGCATCAGCTGACACAATTTTCATTCCATCTACACAACACCGATACCTTGTCAGGCTGGAACCCCATTAGCACATCTAGCCACACATGCCATGCAATTTCAGTCTCCTGGGCATGCTCCTTGCTGTTCATTCTGACTAAGAACATTCCCTTTATGCTGCTGTATCTGTCTTTTAAGAGACAGATAAACTTCCATCTTGAAATCTCCTTTGACTATTCCACCCCAGGCCAATCCCTCTCCATGTCCTGACCACTCACAATACATCCCGTTTTAATGCTTACTGTGGCACAATTCAATAAGAATTCTTCCTTGAGAAAGTTCTTAAGAATCTTAAGGAAAGCATTTTACATTCTTTAGTTTTCCCCTTTGGTTCTTTACATAATGCTAAAACCCCACAGTGACAAAACCAGAGCTTTCCGTCTGAAATCTCCCTGTTATTTTGGAAAAGGTAGGGCTTGTAGAAAAGTGACAGGTGCTTTCCAAGTGCTGAAACATTTTTATTTTGGTTGTAGGACATTTAGTACAAAATTGGTCTCCAAATGATGTGCTGTGTAGATCTTTTCTCAGAATTTAACTTTTTTTCTATCTGAATTTCCCAATCTTAACTTTTTATCATGTGATTCATACCCCAGTTGATTTAGCAGTTCACAAAGAAAATACGCTCTTCATCTACCTTGTGTCAAAAAAAAAAAAAATCCCTTGTTTGATGACACCAAGCAATAACCAACCATATACTTAAGAACCCTTTTCAAATAGTTATTATTTTCCTAAGAGATACACTTTTTTAGACCAATAAGTGGACCCACATTAGCACTGAACATAAATCAATTAAGTTGATTTATTTTCACCTTAAGTGTATTTAAATAGTTTTATTAATAAATGATAAACATCCTTTCTAGAAAATTTAGACCAGCATAAGTAATAAAATTAAGTTACAACCCAGAGGTAATGACATGAATTATTTACTACAGATGTCTTCAAACGCATACACTCCAACACAGCAAAACCCATAGAGGGATTATTCTGTAAATCGATTTTTGTGACTTCCTTCTTTAGTTACCATGTAAACAGAACTTACATTATAAATTTAACTATAATTACTTCATTTTTTTAAAGGCTAAATTAGGGGTACAATCTATTTTGGCAATATATTGTTTTCGAATGTTTTATATTAGACATACGTACCATGATATATATTATATAACAAAATTATTATGTTTTGTAAGAAACAAAGCAATGAAAAACATCGCTTGGGGGTCATCCTTCAGATATTGAGAAGCAAAGAAGTATTTTAGCCTATGAATCGGTGAAATGATATATGGGGTAGGGGTGGGAAGACTGTTTGGGAAGAGAATAAAAGTGCCAAGGAGACTATTTCAGAGCCTCTAGCAACAACCCTAGGTCCATCAATCTTAATGTCCTGACATCCCACAAAATCACGTAGGCTGGGGAGGGAGAGTGAGAGGAAGCTGAAAGATGGAAGAACATCAGATAGTTACTGGTTTCAAGGATGAATTCATAGTGACAGGCTCCCAGGGAAGGTTTGCTTTTCAGAAGAGATACCCAGAAGAGAGAAAGCATATCTGCACACACATGCATACATTCTATATGCGGGTTTATAGCATAGGAATCCATAATATTTATTTGTTTACCATTTCCAACAGAGGACGCAGGTACAGAAAGAAGTGGCCCTACACTGAGAAGATGAGGAAGCTGATAAAGAGCAATGAAGGAGACAGGACAAACGGTAATACAGCGCATCGCCCTGCAAACCCGGGAGAAGTATGTTTCAAATACAAAATCATGAATGGCTCGGTGAAGTTATAGTTGGGTCGGGAAGGATAGGGACTGAAAGATTTTCAAAACTCTGAGGGAAAGCTTGATGAACTAATTCTAAAAATTAAAAACCCTGATGGGGAGATCAACTGTGTTCAGACTAAAGAAAAACAGGCTGTTGAAACAACTCTTTTTTTCTTCTTTCCCTATTTTCCTTATCTTCTTATTTGGCACTTTAGTTCAGCAAACCTATCAACTGTGATCTTATTTGTTTGGGCTCTGCTTTGCTCAGCCCTCTCATGGTCCCCCACCTATAAAAAGTTGATAATAATGCTGGCCATTTAGCATTAGTGAATAGAATGTTGGCAAAACACCTAGGAATCCTGCGATGAACTAGTCGAGGAAGACCCAGTGTGTTATTATTATACTCAGCACTACACTCTTTCCTATTTGAAGATTGCTTATTTCTCATCTACTGTAGAGCTTTGACAGGGGCTTCTGGGAGGCCCTTCTGCTACCTGGTACACTGTGGTAACTGCTAACTTTGCCAGTGAGGCAACAATTGCCAGATCCAGGCATCTGTTCATCTTACTGAAGGTTTCCAAAAGGGACAAGGCACACAGTTGCTCAGTAGTCAGCAAGTGGAGAGGTCTGAACACAGTCTTTCATGAAGATGAACAGTCAGAAACAAACTCTAAGGTGATCTTGGAACCATTGGTAGCACATAATTTTCAACTCAAGCATAAGGACCCAGTCAGCTGTGGAAAGAATGCCAGACCTACACTTATCTCGTCTGCTACACCTGCAGCCTCTAAGTTTAAGTTGTTCTTCAAAATTACTGTTGAAAATAGCAGAGCTCTATAGCCAGCACTGTTTGTCACATAAGAGAAACATTAGCAAACCATCTGAACAATTTTGGCTAAAGTGTTATCTTTGGTTTAAGTGTACCTTTTCAGGAAAAGACATGTTTTATTTTGCCAGAATTTTAAGGACGCCAAAAAGGGAATATGCGAGATAAAGACAGGATGTCAAATACTGGTTTGTCATTGACTGGTTTACTTTAAAATGCACAGTATCTTTTTAAAAGGGCTTTAGAAGCCTTATTAATTGACTACTAGCTTATTTTTGCAAGGTACTGAAAAAAAAAAGCAACATGCTTTCCCCCCAAAGCACAAGGGCATTCTCTACCACCGTGCTTGCCAGATAAAACTGAGTGTCAGGAGAACTAAACATCTGGGTGGGAGGAGGATAAAAATATCTGGGACGCCACTGCCATATGTTGCAACAAAATGGCCAGCCCCATTCATCTAGGGTTTTTTTATGCTTTATATTGATGGAACCAGGCAGGGTAACCAGGCAGCCAGCTAGCAGCATATGCCGTTCAGACTGTGGCGGCCCTGATTTCACTTTCAGAGGCAGCGCACAGCAGATATCACCCTGTGCCCAGCCACCGAAACAGTTAGAGCACCAGACACTTGATCACACTCTTGCATCTTCAGAGGCTCCCTTGATCTGCTTCACAGAAAGACAGACAAAACTTTCTGAACTGATATTGATGGTTTTTCAGAGAGCGCTGAAGAAAAGATGGGCAGGAGTGATGGGAAGATCATGTATATTGTTCTAGCTGCATCGATGTATTAGATAATTTCAGTTCGAGTTTTCCCATTGGTCCTTTAGAGCTAAGAGGATACAATCCAAACCTTCACTGTAAGTGCCATGGTGAGGACATTAGCTTCTGATTCAAATGAAACTAGAAGAGATTAGAGCATTCTCTGTAGAGGAGACATGGGTTCTGCGTTAAAATGTACAAAGATACCTGGATGCTTAGAATAAAAATAGTTTGTGAGGGCAGACGGAGTGAGAACAATAAAAGGTACCAGCGTTTATAATCTATGCTCAACAGCCACAGTTATGTGATCATTAAACCAGATGCCCTCTTACTTCACACCTCTCAGTGCAGGGATGCTGGAGGAAAATGAGATTGGGGGGACAGGGAGAAAACACCTAGAGACCCATACATTTTGGGGCTTGAGCTTGTTCAGTTGACCCTACCTCTCTCTGCTCCCCATTGTTAGTTATAATTAGATGAGTCTCTTCACTGCTCTCATTGCCCCTAATATGCCAAGCCCATCCTTACGCTGCAGATTTCTTCCTTTTGTTTTTCTTATTGAAAATCCTTTCCTTTGCTTGGTTAAACCCTATCCATCCTTAAGTTTCTCATTTTCTTTTCTTTTCTTTTTTTTTTTTTTTGCAGTTTTTGGCCAGGGCTGGGTTTGAACCCGCCACCTGCGGCAGATGGGGCTGGCGCCCTACCACTTTGAGCCACAGGCACCACCATCCTTAAGTTTCTCACTCAAGCTCTACTACCTCAATATAATCTTATTGCTCCACTACAACCTCAGAATATCTATAGATCATAATCAAATCTATATTTATATATTGATCCCCTCAAAATAAATGGTTACTGTATTCCAGCCTATATTAGCAATGTGGACAAAGATTAGACAGTCTCATTTATTTAGAACTAATAGTGATAATTATTGAACATAATCAGAGGCTTTGGGAAGTCCCTGCGAGGACTTTTCAGATACTGTGAAGCATTCATTCATTCATTCATCTCACTTTTAGTTAGGATGTATATATGGACAATCAAGATTCAAAGGCACATAAAACATGACTCCTATCCAAGAAAAGTGTTAGTATATGGAAGCAGGATTGTATCCAGAGGAATAAAGACAAATTCCTTGGCTATAAAGGAAGCAGCGCTTCCTAGAAAATGCTCTGGGCATACAGGGACAGCAAGAGTTGGTTGAAAAAAATCTGCCAAATTGGCATCTCTCCTGTTCTCATTTAAGAACCTGGCATATCATGCCCAAGGGAAGGAGTGTGACCCAAATGATCCATAGCTCAGTCGAGCTATTATAGAAGAAATGCATGTATGAGAAGACCCTTCAAGGCTTGCACAGGAAGAGGCTGTGACGCCATCTGCCAGAGGCAGCTGAGACTGTGGCGGCGTGTCAGGTGAGCTGGAGAGCGAGCCGCAGGGATTTCACAGTGCTAGACTCCAGCACAGTGAGGAGTAGCGCTGCCCGTGACGGCCCCAGCGAGGACTCCAACTACAGCTGCAGCTCCCAATTTTCCCAGCTACAGAGGAAGTGCTAGCTGATCAAAAGCCCCACCGAAAGGTTGCTGGGATGTAAAGGAATAGAAAAAAGGCTCAGATCTCCAAGGCTATCGGAACTGTGGAAATGGCAGTTCCAGAGCTCAGGGGAAAACTTCCCACTTTTACTGCAGGCTAAGCAGGGGTGATCCCCTCTTTGAGACTGCGGCATTGTTGTATTTTAAATTATACTTTTTGTAGTGTTTAACTTTTCTGACAGTAATTTTTTTATGGCCAGAAATCAGAGTGATTCATGTTGTTTCAATTAATAAGAGAAGCAAGAACGATGAATGGACGCTTATCATCCAGGGATCTTTCTTTTTCCCCCCATTCAACAAACTAGCCCAAGACAGGATTAGGTCAACCTACATAGTTTCACAAGCACACATTAGAATCATAAATCTCACTACTCCATCCCATCTCTCTACAGTCTATTTTCCTCAGAGAAGTTTCAGTGATCCTTGTAATGTGCAAGTCAGAGCCTGTCTTGACTTTGCTCACAACATTCCAATTATTTTCCACTTCATTAGGAGTAGAGGGCAAGGCCCATACAGTGGCCCTCAACAGTCTTCACTCATCAGGCTGCACTGTACATTGACCTTAACCTCTGGCAACTCCCTCTTCAGCTCACTCTGACCCTGATGCAGTGAACTACTGTTTTTTAAAAACTAATAATGGTCCCACTTCAGGCTCTTGCCCCTCTTGTTTGCTTTGCTTAATATGCTCTTCCCTAAGCTGTTCCTGTGGTTCACTCTCTCCTTTTCTGCAAGCATTTTCTCAAAGTACTTCATTGACCATTCTTAAAAATGCAAAAACCAATCAAAAACAACAACAACAAAAAAAACTACAACTGCCACTCCTCAGATTTTTTTCTCTCTTTTATTCTTCTTCAAATTCATGCTCTGTATTTACTCAGGTACTCCATTTCTTGTCTGTATCCTTCTGGTAAAATTTAGCCTCCAGGAAGGAAGAGACATTTGTCCTTTATCACTGCTCTTTCCCCAGTGTCTAGAACAAAACCCGGTTAAAAGGGGATACTCAGTAAACATAGCGGATACCCTAATATCTTGTCTATCTAACTAGGTTGGAAGGCTCTAGAAAATAAGGAACACAAGACAAACACTTTGTGTCTTTTGTGTGCTCCATAATGTCTCACAGAGAGATAGAGCCAGACTCACCATGGATGCATAAATTCATGAATACATGTATATAAGATCAGGCTAATTTCTTAAATCTTTTTCCTACTTATTCATAATTTATCAAATAAAAAATAAGAATCTGATTTTCCTTGTTTACTTTCACTAGGCTTATATTAATAATAAAAGCAAATATCTATTTTTAATTTTTTTATCCATATGCCTTAAAATCAAATTAGGATCAAAATAATTCTAGTTCTTCAAACCTATAATGCTACCCTGTTTCCCTGAAAATAAGACATCCTCCGAAAATAAGACCTGCTTACAGGAAAGATAAGACATCCCCTGAAAATAAGACCTAGCGCATCTTTGGGAGCACACCTTAAAATAAGACACTGTCTTATTTTTGGGAAAACAGGGTATTTTGTAAGTTGCTGCCTTTATATTGATGGAACTCAAAAGGCTAGGGAATTAGAGCTAAGGAAGTGGTGAAGGAGCACAGAATGCACTTACTATGTGATTCCCTAATTTGCTCGATTCTTCATTTAGAACATGAGGAAGTTAACTCAGAATTGAATGATATTAAGTTCCCACCATGAGCAATAAGGTCAGTTGTATAAATTGTCCCAGTTATTCTGAAAATATATCTGTGAAATAGCTACTACTAATAACATTTAAAAATGCAAAACCAAATTTGGAAGAATGAGCAACATGATCTAAGTTCTATAGCTAGTTATTGGGCAAAGCCTCAGCCAGCAGCCTAATAGAACAAGGGTTGGCAATCTCTGGCCACTGGGCCAAATAGCACCAGCCATCTGTTATTTTAAATAAAGTTTTATTTGAACACAATCATATTTGTTTATGTATAATTACTGGCTGCTTTCAGCATTACAAGCACAGAGTTGAATAACTGAAACAGAGATACTCTGGCCTACAAAGTCAAAATTATTTACTATATATCTCTTTATTGAAGTTTTCCAAATCCTATGCTAGACTACAAGTTGTATGAAGGCAGAGACTTTGTTTATTATATTCCCTGCTGTATTTCTAGCAACTAGAACATTGCCTGGCATAGAATAGGTGCCAAGCAAATTGTTTTTCAAGTGAATAAATCAATGACCCTATATTTGTGTGACTCTAAATGATAAAATTGTTAGTTTGGTCCTTTTTTTTTCCATATGTATTTTTTTTTTCTTAAAGTTCTAAACTCATTTTCTGTAAAGATCCAGAGATCTTTTTAAACAAAAATCTCATCATATTTAGAGGGAACTTGCTACTAAAATATAATTAAAGGAGATTATATCTATAAATAGATATTCCATCTTCAATATCAATCTTGATAATAATTAACAAAGGCCAGGATAATATTCCATTTTTGAATATCATGAATTCCTCATAATCTCCCCTTTTTTTTTACATTTCTACTGTTTTCTTTCAAAATAAGTTGCAAGACAGAGAAGAATTTCCATATTTATTCTCTATTGCTGCTTCCCTTTTTAAGTGACAGGGCTTTTCTATTAAGAGCCATTATTTATTCATACGGAGTATTATAATAGTAATGAGGGATTGTATTATAGCTATATTCAAGTCACTAAACCCATTATTTCTTTTTCTTTTTTTTTTTGTAGAGGCAGAGTCTCACTTTACCACCTTCGGTAGAGTGCCATGATGTTATAGGACTCACAGCAACCTCCAGCTCTTGGGCTTCCACGATTCTCCTGCCTCAGCTTCCCGAGCAGCTGGGACTACAGGTGCCCGCCACAACACCCGGCTATTTTTTGGTTTCAGTTCAGCCGGGGCTGGGTTTGAACCCGCCACCCTCAGTATATGGGGCCAGCGCCCTACTCACTGAACCACAGGTGCCACCCTAAACCCATTATTTCTAAACATTCATTGGAATGAATAGTAGTTCATAAAAGGTAATGTCAAAGAAAATAAAGTCTCATTTGGTAACTTCTAAAAACTGCTGGAGAAGAGCTCCTTTTCTGCTCTGACTCTAGGCAACTCTGTTGGGTTTGATGTCATTTTAGCCCTAAGGAAGGATTGCCTCATCCAGTTCTCAGAGAGCACATATGTGCTGACCTGCACTCCTTGAGTTGTAAGTTTGTAAGAACTAAAATTCTGTAACTGTCTGCTTACAAATGCAAAGGGTATATACTTTGTGAGATTAAAAACAAAAACAACTCAAAGGAGAGTTAGGTCCAAAAGATGGAAAATGCAAAAGGATGATTCCTGGTCTTCTAGCTTTAGTTACTGTAAGTAAGAGCCCCTGAAGTTATTTCTCTACACTACTTTTTTTTTTTTTGTGGTCACAGTAAATTCTCTATTTTAGTGATGACAGGTTGATCTGGGTCTAACATTTGCAACTCAAAGAGCTTTGACTAACTTAGAACACAGATTCATTTGAGGATTTTTCTCTCTGGAGAGTTTAAAAGTTTAAAGAGAGAATCATGTTAGAATTGTACAAGAACTAAATCTGGAGTCAGAAAACCTCATTTCAAAATTGTGTTCTTTCAATTATCTGCATTTATTGAACTCTTCTATGGAAGGCTATAATAACATCTATGTTAACCCACATGATAGGATCACTGTGAAGATCAAAGGAGACAATGAATAGAAAAATTCTCCAGAAATTGAAAGTGTTGTGTAAAAGTAATGGTACATCAAGTTTCCTTAAAACACACAGCAGGTTAGTGTGTTTCATAAAAAGATGAATTGTCTAAAAGCCACTTTATTGGAAGGATCATTACAAAAGCACAAAGTGTCTCGTTGTGAAGTTATTGAGTGTACGAATTTGACTTATGCTACAAGTTCTTAGGGGAATTTTGTGTCATGACATGAGAAGCTGGGAAAATTTCATGGTAATACCTGAATGAGAACTTACTTTATTTCTTAATTCAAAAAAACAATTATGTGTACGAACTACCAAGTCAGGTACCAAAAAAAGGCCCTAGGAATTTAGGCAGCAAAAGCATTCCAGGTGCAAATGGAGAGATAGACCAGTATTTTATCTAAATAAGTGAAATGTGATAAGATAAATGCAATGACAGAGATAAGAATAAAATACTATAGAAGCAAAAGAAAGAAATCCACTCTCAGTGCCTAAAGATACTGAGAAAAGTTTCAGTAAGAAGTCGACCTTTAAGCTCCATCACAAGGAATGAAATATGGGTCTTCAGGGAGACAGGGTTGAAGTAGAGTCTGCAAATTTCCACCTGAAGATAACTAAGACTATCATATAAACTTTGAGCAACAGACAAATCTTATTAAATTCCTATTCAGAACATTTGTATTCCAATAACAGTCCTGCTGGTAACTCTGTATGTGGACTTGCTAAGATTTCCTTATTTCTCTAGTCTTATGTCTCAATTTAGAAAGAAAAGTGTTAGATGACCATTAGTATATGTTTCAGCTAAAATTTCCTATACTGTATGTCTAAAATTCCATTTTAAGGTTCGGAGTAGTGGCTCACACCTGTAATCCTAGCACTCTGGGAGGCTGAGTGGGTGGATTGCCTGAGCTCAGGAGTTTGAGACCAGCCTGAGCAAGAGCCAGACCCTGTCACTACTAACAATAGAAAAAATAGTCAAGCATTGTGGTGGGTACCTGTAGTCTCAACTACTTGGGAGACTCAGGCAAGAAGATTGCTCAAGCCCAAGAGTTTGAGGTTTCTGTGAGCTATGACTTGACAGCACCCTACCCAGAGTGACAGAGTAAGACTCTGTCTCAAAAAAAAAAAAAAAATTCCGTTTTACGATATAATTTTTTTTTTAGATATAAAATTTTAAACTAATAAAGTAATTTGCTCTAAGAAGGAAAAGTGAGTATAGATGATAAGAATAAATTCAGTCTTATGGTGTAATAAAATTGCTACACATGTCAAAAGTTATTCCATTTGAAATTAATCTCTTGTTACATGTTTAATTTCTCTGCAAATATTTTTATGACTGGTAGCTTGTGTGAGACTCACAAGAAAGGCTGGTTTGTTCAGACTGATGAACAATCAGACATCTGGCTGTAGTCTGTACTTTGGATACTTTTAAAGACAGAAAACAGAAGAATTAGTGACCTACTATGCTAGGGAATTATACAATTATGTCCTGGCACCACAGGAATTTTCCCAGGAGTAAGGAAAGATCACACAACTGTGAGGACAGAAAAGATATTACCTTGAAACTCCCCATAAACCTTCCTGTGGTAGGGCCTCTGTTTCTGTTAGAAACATACACAGGAAGCAAATCACCCTTCTTGAAATAAAATTCGGGCTTTTGAATTAGGAAATTCCTCTGTCAACTTCGTCTGTCTTGCAGAATGACGTCACATATGAGACAGATATTCCAGTTATTTACATATCACCATATCATTTATCATTTGGAGAAATGTTTCTAAAGTGGGCAGCAGCACTTTTAGTCAGATTCCAGCATATGTCAAAAACTCTCCAAATATTCTTCTCCCCATATGACTAGTTGGTCATTCTCAAAAATGTCCTCTAGGAGACAGAACAGTTTTTACACAGAGGATCTTCATTACTCAGTGGCAATTCACTAAATGTTAATTTGATTGAAGTGTTATCATTTCATTCTTAATGAATGCCTATGGAATTTATAGTGCAAAAGTAGCAACTCACAGCAGGAAAACAAAAATTGTGTACCAGCACAGTGCTTTGCCAACCACGTTTCCAGTGCAAATAACATTTTGAGAGTTAATATAGTCTAAGCATTATTAACTACCCTTCACATTAAATGGTATGCCGGCATTGTTCTTTTTTTAAAAAAAATTACCGTATTTAAAATATAAAATTTTATATGGTGTTTATGTTAGAAAATTCACATTATAAAAGAGTTTGCATCCCACAAAGATTTTTAGCTAAATTTTAGCCAATACAACAACTTCTGTTGAAAACCTTTACTATGGGAAAATCATTTAGGAGGCCTTACAGGGGATACAAAGATGAATGATATTATCTGATATTTACTGAGTGTACCAGGCACCGTGGAAACACTTTATAATTATTTAGTCTTCCCATCAGTGCTGCGAGGTAGATGGTATTACTAACCCATTTTTTTCAGGTGAGAAAATTGAGGATCAGAGGGCTCACATAAATTCCCTAAGTACCCACACGGCGAGGGAAGGAGACTAGATTTGAACTCAGGCAAGATAATGCCAGTGCCTGTTCTTCTAACCCCAGCCTTGACATTTTCAATCACTAATGCTTAGTGATTTTAGAATTATGAAAATCAAGTTTGCCTTATCTTTTTTTTTTTTTTATTAAATCATAGCTGTGTACATTGATATGATCATGGGGCATCATTCACTAGCTTTACAGACCGTTTACCAAGTTTCACATATACCCTTGTAAGATGCACCGCTGGTGTAATCCCACCAATCCCCCTTCCCTCTATCCACCTCCCCTCTCCCTCCCCTCCCTTTCCCCCTATTCTTAGGTTGTAACTGGGTTATAGCTGTCATGTGCAAACCCTAAATTAGTTTCATAGTAGGTCTGAGTCCTCAGTAAGTACACATATCTATTGATCAATGTGTTTTGAGTTTAACTGAATTTCTGTAGTCTTACATTTGTTACATAGATGATAATGATTAAACAAAACCAAAAAAGGAAAAGAAGAGAAAAGAATGACCTCACACTATATGTTCTGCTTGTTTTTAAACGGATGGTGTATCTGGATTAAATCACCTAGATCCAAAGGACCATTGATAGCATCCACTTACCTTTATGTGGTACAGGTCTCTCAACAAACCGAGAATCTTAGTTTTTATTTGTATTTTTACAAGGCATAAAAAAGTTGCACAAGGCTTGAGAAATAAACATTAAGAACTTCCAGTTAATAAAGATGACTAAAAAAAAAAAAAAAAATCAGGTTGTTTGGAAAGTAAGCAATCAGAGCTAGGAACTTCGGATAATTTTCTGATCTAAGCAAACCCTTCTGTCTTCAACTAAAGGCTTCTGCATAGATGAAGGTACTGTATGTCATATAGAGAAAGTGGCTCCATCTATCTGCTTCTCACTTGCTTCCCTGCCATCCACACCAGCAACTCAGCATTCTGGAGGCTCCTGCTAACCTACTACCACTGTACTTCCACAAGGCCCTGCCTAACTGATTGGAAGGCCTCTACAGAAATCCAAAGACACATTTAAAAGCTTAAAATTTTGGAATGCTTTTGCTTTATCTTCCTGTAAACCTGTTAGGCATTCAGCTCTATTTGTTCTAAACATTGGACTGTGTGTTGTTTTATTTTCTACTCATTTAACTAAAACAAAACAAACAAAAAATAAACAAACAAAAGCCAAACCAAATAAACATGAAGAGCCTTGGGGCCTTTTGGATTTCTTGGAGAAGGTAGGTCCCTTGTAGAGCAGAAATAAACAGGGAAATCCTTTCTTTTTACTGTTCATTTACTCTAATGGTGTCAAAAACTCTTGAACATGGGTTTTAGTGATTAGTTAATCTAAGCCCCTTATTGTAAAGATAGAAAAAAAACAAGGCCCCTAAAGTTAAGAGAATTACCCAAAGTCACATGTTTGATTAATAACAGTCAAGTTTTGGCATCTAACTTCCCAGACCATTGTTCATGACTTGTAATTATATCCCTGCTTCTATAAACAGATTCCCCACTCAATGCATGAATGAGGAATAATACTTTTGGCTAGTATGACTTTGATGGTTTCATCATTTTTATAATAATGCCCCTAGAGAAATAGCAGCAGAGCTGTCTTGAAATTACATGTTTGAGCAAAATAAATATAGTAAGTGCTCTTGAGAAAAGAAAGCAAAACAGCATTGAAGTTCAATGAAAGCTTATTATCTGGTTATCTGGAGAAATATATTTCATATAAGGGGAACGTTCTCAGAACTCACCCTGGGAGACATGAGGAGAATAAAATTCAAGTTTAATCTCCACTTTTGCAATTACCTCGGGTGTTCAATGAAGTCTGATTAATCATCCTTAAAGGCACAGTCTTTTTAGATTGGGTAGTATTTTTTTTAACAGCTTCACTAATTGTGTTTATTGTCAGTAGTAAAATAATACCTACAATATATTATTATTATAGCAATCTGTCATTATTATGTGCGCAGATGTAGGACAAAGGTCATGAAGAAAACCCACTCATTAAATATGCCCCTCCCTTCCCCACCTCACCTTCTATGTCTGTATCTGAGTTCAGTTAGTTAATATCTATGTTCCTCATGCTTGTCAGGGATAACAGACAAGCTGTTGATACAAAAAAGCATTTTAGGCCATGGCTTTTGTGCTTATGGATTGAATAGTTTGGTTGTTAACTGTGACGACATAAATATAGTTGATGCTTTGAAGTGATCAATGAAACTAATAAACCTTCAGTTAAATGTGGGTTATGAAGCATGAAATATCCAATTGCCTTAAGTACTAAGTTTGACAGTTGGTATCTCTGACATTTCACTTTGACACTTATTTTGTTTTCATTATGAGGGTACATCCTCATTCTTTCAAATTCACGTTTTGGCTTGTGATTATCTTTCATAATTTTTTAAAAGTAATTTTGGTGAAACCATGGAAAAGTCAAAAACCTATGTTATTTTCAAATATAAGTTCCATCATGGAACCAAGGTAGGAAAGAAAATGTGAAATATCAGTGGAGTGTATGAGAAGCTGTGGCCAATGAATGCACAGTACATCCGTGTGTGAGAAGTTCTGTTCTGGGGATTTTAAACTGGGAAGGGAGTCATGTGGGTGTCCTGAGACCAAGGTGGGTAATGATGAGCTGAAAGCTCATCTCAACCTACGCGTGGTTATCAGTAAGGTTTGCATTATTATTTCAAAATATTGACCATTTGAAACAAATCAGCAAAGTAAAGAAGCTGGATAGATGGGTTCCATGTGCATTAAATGAGCAACAAAAGAGAAATCATTTTGAAGCTTGCCTTTCTTTGGTGTTAAAACATAAGGCGAACAATTTCTATGCCATATTGTTATGTGTGATGAAACATAGATTCTTTTTGACAATTGAAAGTGTTTCGCCCAAGTGTTGGATGAAGATGAAGTTCTGAGACACAGTACAAAACAAAATATTCATTAAAAAAAAAATCTAATGGTGTCTGATGATCCAGACCTGATATTAGCCATTATAGCTTCATTAAACCTGGTCAATCAATTACAGTGGATGCCTCCTGCAAATGGATGAAATGATGAAGAAGCTTGTGATTAAGCAGCTGAGAAAGCTAAGAATGGGAGGAGGAATTTATGCAATTAAACCCCTTTTGGCTGTCCCTTTTTGTCTTGCTTGCCCTGACAGTGTGAGAATTTTCTTCTGATCCTTATTTAACATGGTAAACACACCTAGGTTAAGATTTTATGCCTTCAGGGCCAGGTGCGGTGGCTCACACCTGTAATCCAAGCACTTGGGAGGCCAAGGCAGGTTGATTGCTTGAGCTCAGGAGTTTGAAACCAGCCTGAGCAAAAGCAAGATGCTGTCTCTAAAAAATAGCCAGGTGTTGTGGTGGGCACCTGTGGTTCCAGCTACTTCAGAGGCTGAGGCAAGAGAATTGTTTAATCCTAAGAGTTTGAGGTTGCTGTGAGCTGTGACACCATAGCATACCCAGGGTCAGTCTCAAAAAATATATATCTGCCTGTCTGAATACCCATCCCTCTCTATCCCTCCTATTGATACTCAATGTGATGAAGCAAATATTTCTCATTTACTTTTCCAGGTACATATTTAATTTTCAGATTCTTCTATTGTCGAGCTGGCCCAAAGACTAGGCGTAAGGTGGGAGCAAAGAGAAAGATTAAAAAAGAAATAAATCCAGTGTTCTTCTCTAATCTATCTTTATCAATAATAAAGGTTATATTTGATTCCTGTTTCAATTTTTTGAATGGTTACATAACGGGAGGTATCAAGTGAGATTTTATTTATTATCCTCTTAAATGAGAGCAACATGTCGGAAATAGCATAAATCTTTGGGTATACTGTGTATGGGAAGGTCAGCTGTCATGCTTATCACAACAACAAAAGCAGACCATAACTGGCTTTACCCAGGTGTTTGCAGGTGTTCACACTGGAGAAAAGAAAGTGACCACCAAATGACACCAGGTAACAAACTCATGCCCTGAAATAGAACCTCCCTGGACCGTAAAGCAAATACAGTATTCCTGAATCCCATATACCACACAAGGATCGTGCAAAGTGTCATTTGCACAGTGCAATTACTGCCTCTGTACAAAACGAGGATTCACTTGCTCCAGATGGAAGCAGGCTGACATGCCGCTTCTGTGTCCATCCTCACTCCTAACTGCGTCCCTGCTCTCCAAGGATAGGCATCCATCTGTCCAGAATTATTTAACTAGAGCTCTGCCTGGAGGCAGGAAGCTGGGCAACCCAGCAGACTTATGTAACACTCCCTAAGCGCACTTCTACTCTCTGTATTTCAGTGATAGCCTTGAGATTCTCTAAGAGAAGAAGGGAAGGTGAAATTGGGAGCGACTCGGTTCCTATTTCCTATGCATTTAATATTCCATGGTTGAATTGCTCATCTGTCCTCATTCTCTTTTACCTGAGTCCTAATTTCATTTCACACTCCCACGACAGAGAGGAAAAGGTCCATTCTATTACCGCTCCCCAGGCATATTCTGCTTCTGCAGACACTGTTGCTTCTAGAATTCATCAAAACCATGTATGAGCCTCTCCTCTAAATGTCCCTTTGCAATCCTTTGTATTGGTGACATTGGTACTCTTACCTCAGACCTGTAATTGAAATAAACAGGGCAGAACTGTATTCTGGACATTTTTTTTTCTCTCTGTGCTGGCCAATTCATTTTACCTGCAAATTTTAAACTGCATGGAGACGAATATTAAAGGCCATATTAGTATGTAAAGGTGGCATTGAGACCGATGCATTGTCAGTGCTCCAACTAGAAAGTGTGGAACGGCCTATCTCTTTGATTAATTCCATGTTCTCAATACCTAACTAGACTCTCTTGAGACTTATAGCTTTTGCTTTTATTCTGCTGGCATATGACTTCTTCTTACTGAGAGGCTATGTAGAAGAATAATGCCTACACAATTGCAAAAGAAAGCAAAGCCCAGTACCTATTTAATAAGTACAGATCGTCCCTTTACATCAGCACATAAATTACCAACCAAAGATCACCAGAAATACGAGGGGAAAAAAAGTAAAACTAAAGAGACCTCTGGGCGGCGCCTGTGGCTCAAGGAGTAGGGCGCCGGTCCCATATGCCGGAGGTGGCGGGTTCAAACCCAGCCCCAGCCAAAAAAAAAAAAAAAAACAAAAAAACTAAAGAGACCTCTTCAAATGAACAAACAGAATTAACCTAAAGGAAGTTCAGTTTAAATGATCTATGTGTATATTGTAGCAATTTATTAAACACAACGATGCTATTTTTAAAAGTTAGAAAACTTGTGTATCAAAATTATGACTATAATAAATAGTTGAGTAGACTCTTAAATCTATTACCTAATTGGAGATCTGAAAGATAAAACTCAGGAACTATCTTAGAATACGTAGCAAGGAATAAAGGTGATAGAAGATATGGGAAAAGTTAATTTAGAGGAAGTATAGATTTAGGAGCTTCAAATGACATTTAATTGGAATTTCATAACAAATGAATAGAGACAACAGAGGGGAAGAAATAATAATAGAAGACAATGTCCTCAAGTTAAAGAAAATCACTTGTCTTCAGATTGAGATGTTCTCTCTAATGCTCCAAAGTATTAACAACACCAGATTTTATATTAGAGGAAGGGTAGTATTATAAGGATAAATTCAAAAGCTTTTAGAGGAAGCTGTGGAAGGAGAGTGGGAGTAAAGTTTTCGTGGCTTTGCACAAAAAGATGAAAGAAAGAGAAAAATTGATTACCTTATAAACTCTTAAAAAAGAACCCTGTGCATTTGACAGTAGTACACCGTCTTCGAAGTTCAAATATAATTTAGAACCTAAATTTCCAAACCTAATCAAAATGAGGATATTTCAAAAAGTCAGTGGCTCAGAATGTTTAACTTTCCCATGTCTTTTTGAAAAAGATAGTTATTTGAAGTTATACGAGGGCAAATAATAAGGAATCTCTCAAACAGCACAATAAAATAAATCACATCCTCATAGAAAGGAGGCAAAAAAAAAAAAACTACAGAAAAATTATCCTCAAGGAGAAAGTATGCCCATTGTATAAATAAAAAATTCAGAGCCAAGTAGTTTTTCACTGTTACGATGAAGGCATATTTACCTATTACAAGGAAAAACTCTCATACTTAACTGAGTATTGCAGGATGTAGGAACTCCTTTAGGGTAGGGCACTTGTATCATTTATCTTTGCATCCCAAATGCCCAAACATTTAGTGTACACAAATGTCTCTCAGGCATTTCTCTTTAAAAAAAAATTCAGATGAATATGAGGGTATAAACAATCATATTTCATGGTTTGTGTTTGTTAGGTAGAGTCCAAGTTGTGGTTGTGCCCCTCACCCAGGAGATGTGCCACAAGCCCTTCCCGTGCCTGATGGGTGAGAGCACACCAAGCCTCCTACCTCCTTCCCTCCCCCTCACTTGAGTTTAATTGTGTTTTTCTCATGTGTGGGCATATATTTTTTTCTTTACTGGTTTCATAGTACTATTGAATACAGTGGATACTTGCTTTTTTATTCTTGTGATACTTTACTAAGTAGAATGTTCTCCAACTCATTCAGGTTACTATAAAAGATATAAAGTCTCCATTCTTTTATGGGCTGAATAGTATTCCATGATATACATATACCACAGTTTATGAATCTATTCATGTGTTGATAGATTCTTGGGTTGATTCCATACCTTGGTGATTGTGAGTTGAGCTGCAATAAACATTCTAGTGCAAATGTCTTTATGGTTAAAATGATTTTTTTTTTTTTTCTGAGTAGATACCTTGGGCATTTCTCAGTTCAACTTATCCAAATCAAATTTTCTCTTCCATGTCAATCCCCTGGAGTTGACATCTGGCCCTGGAAACTAAGAATGAAAGTCAACTCCATCTCTTTGATACTCTGCCACCAGAGAATCAACAAACATGTTACTCCCACATCTTTAACAAATCTTCAATTCATAGAGTCTCCCGTCTCCATTGTGCTAGCTTGGGCAATAATTATTAACTAAAGGACAGTTAACAGGAACATCTAAATGGTCTCCCTTCCTGATATGTCTCTCCCTTTAATGAATCCCATCATATGTATGCAAAAGATTTGATCTCTTGCAGTATAAAATTTTCTGTGGCATCTTATTGCAGAAATAACTATTTTATATTAGGATCCATTCATATTCTCTCTCTCTCTCAACAGCAATATAATTCATAGTCCTTGCTTGGTCATGTGACTGAGTAGAACAACAATAATCTTTTCTTAGAGAGATGTAGCCATATTATGGCTAGAAGATATAAACAAAAGTGGTTTGTAGAACTTCTAAGAAATATATTTAAAGAACAGGGAAAGTTCTGGTGGCTTTGTATTATACAAAAAGAAGAAAGATGAAAGAAGGGGTGGGGAGAGAAAGAGAGAGAGACAATGGTTAGCTTAAAATTTTTTTAAAAAGAAAAAAATGTTTGTTAGATTTGTTAGATACTAGTGCACTATCCTCAAAATTCAACTGTGATTTAGAAATTAAATTCCTAAATCTAGTAAAAATGAGGACATTTTAAAACCTCAAGGGCTCAGAATTTTTAGCTTTCCTGTGTCTACTCCTTTACTTCTTCTGAGAGCCTGGAAGGGAAAACTATGATTATCAGTAGAGATGGTCAGTCATATAAAATCAAAAGTTGGGAGCCGCGTGTTCAGGATAATGAAGTTGGTTCCTTTATGACAACAGAATCCTTATCATCTACCAGCCATGGGCTTCCCATGTTTATCTGTAGAAAAAATAAACTATTATCATACAGAAACCACATAATTATAGGTTTTTTTTTTTCTATCTCATGTAAATATTTGAGATAACCAGATACAGATAACACTGATTGAAAAATATTCAGACCCCTTCAACGTCCATCAGCGTATTCATAATCTGTCTAAAGCCTGTTTGTTTGTTTGTACATCTTAAATGACTATATTCTGTCTGTACCACACTCTTGGCGGTGCAATCACTCACCATTTCTTCTTTTCTCCTGTCATCCACAAAAGTTCTCTGTTCTTTCTGCCATTCTCTTCTCTGCCCAATTCCTGTCTAGGCATTTGATTTTCCTATCATCATTAGGTCAGTAATCAATGGGCAAATAAAGTGAAAATGGAATAGATTTTCTCCTCTAATTTTGTTCTCTTTTGTATGCATGGGTTTCAACAATCTATAAAAAAAAAAAGAATTTAGAATTTCAAATCACTTTGGAAACACAAAGTTACATGAGATGTCAACTTCACTGAACCATTGCTGGGTTCTAATATAGTCACCTTTACTTGGTTTTAAAGAACAAGAAATTCAAGGTGAATTGCAAATACTCCCAGTTTTTTTATACATGCATGCATCCTACTACAGAATCTTCTTTTATGAGTAGATATAGTTAATCGTACATTCTTTGGGCGGCGCCTGTGGCTCAAGGAGTAGGGTGCCGGTCCCATATGCCGGAGGTGGCGGGTTCAAACCTAGCACTGGCCAAAAAAAAAAAAAAAAATCAGTACATTCTTTGGAAATTTAATGACAGGAAGATTAAAAGTGCCTCGATAAGCAGATACACAAAGAGATCACCTGCACACACCCCAAACCCTGAGACATGCAGGTATGCAAAATATAAATGTGTTATACTCTTAATACTCTTCATATTAATTGTCCCTAGATCTGGAAAAACCAGTCATTGGATAATTTCTGTGACCTTTCCCCCTCCTTACCATCATTGACTTCTATTTTATAAGTATTCTCTTATTCAGTGTTTTAGTACTAACTTCCTGTTACTATTAAGTCCAAATTCAAAACTTGATGAATACATTCAAATTACATCCAATTTGAAGCCTTACACAATTTATTTTAAAGATCTATCGCTTTCATGGGCACTCATTTGTGGCATCATTGTATTCCTTCTCATCTGCCGGAAGGGTGATTGTCAGCACTCAGTAATCTGTCAGTCAGCTTAAGGGTGCCCATCTCAATCAGAGGGGAAAAATGACAAAAGGAAGCATTATGCCTCATTAAGTGATATTACAGACATGGCCGTGCTCTAATCTGTAATTGAAAATAATTTCAACATCACACAAAGAATGGCCTCCTGTGAATTTTCTAATACCTCTAAATTCAGACCCAGTTTTAAGACGTTTAATGATTATATTATTTAGGCAATCCAGCCAGCCAGAAAAGCTGCCTGTCTCCATTGTTAGAGCTGGAGCAGTTATGTTAGAGGTTAGAGACAAAGCAGAGCCTTTGTGAAAGGAAGAAAAATGGTGACTCACAAAGCTCTATTTGGGAATGTGAATTTGGGGAGAATTTTCCTACTGTAGATTGATTATCAACCACATCACAGCTGGGGGTCCTTCTTGCTATTGCAAAGCAAGAATAGGTACCTGTGTGTGTGTGTGTATTGACCAGCCTCTCACCTCTTGAGAAGTTTGTACCTGGTGAATGTAGAACCAAATCTGTGGCACAGCATGAAGTTTGCATCTTGCTTGACAAGGCTATTGAGAACTGAAGATATTCAAAAGGACTCTACTCTCTCTGACAGTGAAGTTCCTTTCAGTGACAATGGACTTTCATAAGGAAAACAAACAAAAAGAACAACTAAGAAAAGAAGGCAGCAGACAATTGCTGCAGTCATTTTAACTGTTAGAGGTATCTGGGCTGGTTGACTCTTTCTCCAAACATCTCAAGCCTACTTTCTTCCTCAAAGTGATTAGTGACCTCACTGAGACCAACCATTGTCAGTGGAATTGAGTTTCCTTTCATCTTACATTATCTGAGCAAATATTGTACATCAGGTGCTGTATGTGGTTCTGTACCATAGGAACCAACACCTGAAGGGCAAATAGAGGGAGGTTGGAACAAAGGACCACCTGTGCTTGAAATCAAAGTTGACTCATGATACAGACATGAATTAAAAGTAAAAACACAAACATTCTATTTCTGGGAATAATAAAATGGAAGAGAAGGAGAGAAAAGGACTTTGGTGGAATCTCTTAGGCAGCCTCCACAGAAAGAATGTCGGAATCTATTGAGACAGCATCCAGAATGATTTGGAGAAACTTTCTTATGTTATTATGCTTCATACGTCAACTAAAGCCTAATGAATTTATACATTCTTCAGGCTAAACTCACACTATATTTGAAATAAATTTGCAGTATTTAATAATTAGTCCACTACAATTTCATAACTTTTGAATGATGTGATAAGATATAATCTCCAGACTTTTCCAAATATAGATATGCATCTGAAAATATGGTCCAAAGGGCAGAAGCTTTTCTTTTTCTTTCTTTTTTTTTTTTTTTTTGAGAGTCTCACTCTGTCACCCTGGGTAGAGTGTCCTGGCTTGTAGTTCACAGCAACCTCAAACTCTTGGGTTCTAACCATCCTCTTGCCTCATCCTCCCAAGTAGCTGGGAATACAGGTGCCTACCACAATGCCCACCTAGTTTTTTTCTATTTTTAGTAGAGACAGGGTCTTGCTCTTGCTCAGGCTGCTCTTGAACTCCTGACCTCAAGCAATCCAGTCTCCTTAGGTGAGTGCTGAAATTACAGGCCTGAGATGTCATGTGTGGCCAGCTTTGTCTTTTTCATGGCTGTACCTCAAAGACCTAAAACCTTGTGGGGCACATACGAGAAACTTGATCATGAGGGAGTGACTGACTGAATACACACGACCTTCCTATAGACATGACTATAATGACACAGTGAAGCAACACAATGCATTTCTTTAAAGCACAAAAGTATAGTAAAATAACTCTATCTCCAGTGCCAATCTCTGTAAGCAAACCTAAATGCTAAATCCCAGGCACATGTACCTATGGTAAGCACAATTTTCCAAAAGAGTACTTCTGTAATTAAATGCTCAGGTCTAAAGTTAGAACTGATGGACAAAGATGTAAATAAATAAATAACAACAGTAAAACAAAAGTTAATGAGGAGTCTGTTAAAACACTACGGGGTTAAACACAATGCTCAGGGGTATATGATTAGTGACACAGCTAGAAAGAGAACTCAGACCTTCTGAGTCCCTGGGCTTTGATGGAGCATTATGGGAATTAATCTCAGACCTACCTGGATTGAATGATGACTTTACCATAAATAAGGAGAAAGGGGTCAAGCACAGCACTTGGCCAGATTGCCTACTTTTGATTTTCAGCTCTTTTACTTACTAGCTGATTGGCTGTGGGCCAGACATGTAATTTCCCAGGGTTTTGTAACTTCATCTGTAAAATGGGGATGATAAAAGAAAGTACCTGGACAAGTTACTGTGAGATGAAATGAGTTAATGTAACTAAAGTGGTCTGACAACATAGGGCTCAATAAATAACTAGAAGTAATGCAGTGTACTTCTCAAAACTGTTTGATAGTTCAGTGAAATAACCCATTTAAACCCTGTATCTCAGTACATAGAGTGTAGAATGCTTTTTCTAATTTGTATCTTCTCCTTATACTATAACAATCTTCCTAAAAATATCTGTATGAAGTTTTACATAGGCTTTATAGTGGTTGTAGATAATTCCTTTAAAGTAGACAATGGAAAGGAAATCATTGATTTTGAAAGGAGTCTATGAAATAAAGAGTGAAGCATGAAAACTGGACATAAGTTTTATAAGCATGGATAGCAACTTAAAAAAGAGAAAAAAGTAAAAAAGGAGGAAGGAGAAAGAGAGAGAAGACTAGGTAGGCTGCTTATTAAAAATGGGTCTTTTTATTCCACATGTATATAGTTATCTCTAAAGAATTTTATTTAATAGAGATTCTGTTGTATTTTCAGTATAATATCTGTAAATGGCCTCAAATGAAGTCTTTTTTAACACTGTACTTTATTGATGATACAAGCCTATAAATTCCAATTAATAATAAGAATACCAATGAAGAATGAAACGAAATTCTTTCCATCCATAACTTGAGTATTCATTTAATTTCTTGTCCAGAAATAAATACACCAATAACCTATGGCAAAGGAGGAGAGGGTGAGATTGAAAAAAACTTTATTAGGATTATGACTTTATTATTTGGGGATGATTAGAAGCACAGATTTGCTTCTTAAGTTGAAAAACATCAAATAGTGCAGATACATTAAGGTTACTTAAGTTAAAGGTGTAGGTTTCCAGTTTTCATTCTTTTTTAATAAGGAATATATGAAGCGTTAGCAGTAGGATGAACATTAGCAAATTAAATTCATCAATGTGTTATTGAATCCTGATTGTAGGTCTGGCATTGTGCTTTGTAAACATATCAAGATAAAAAGACAATACAATTTCTGGGCTCAAGGACCTTAAGAAGGGTCATTGTAAGAAATAAGATACATGTCAAAAATAAATATGTATTGTCCATTAAAATAAATTATTTTAGTTAGGAGACTTTATTTTACTAACCACTAAACAGAGATTTAAAAAGAATGCGGGGCAGAAAGGAGAATTATTGATTTGCATAACTATAAAACCTAGACATAATGTTGACATTAGCTGGATTGATCTAGTAGCACTAAGGAGGAGGCATATGTCTCTTTTATCCTATCATTATTATTGCCAAAAGCTACTTAGGTTATACCCCAAGGCTATTTTGGAATCAAAATAATGAACTAAGAACCTACCTGTCTCACATCATACTTATCCAACATCGATTGTAAATATAAATTATCTCACAAAGCAGCCACCAAGGCCTGCTGTTTACTCTCTTACTATCACTGAACTGGTAACTATGATCAATGGGATGGGACATGGTGAAAAACCTCTGGAGCTAGGAGTTGGGTGAATCCTCCCCACTAATGCTCACTACAGACACTGAGTTTAATCGACATTGGTAGCAATAGGCTTCTCAAAATTGGTAGGTAAGACAATGTTACAAGAAACTGCTCTTTGAATGGTCAGTTCAAGAATGAGCCAGATCTTATACTACCATTATCAACAAAAGGCTGGCAATAATAAAAGCCAAGAAGAAGTTTATAGAGCTTTGAAATTTCTTTCAAGAATACCCTTGCAAAATTTCCCAACATAGCTGCTAAGGAAAGTTAGACCCGCAAAATGCTAAATGATCAAAGAGTTACTGGTTCAAATGCATTAGAACCACTGAGTTCTGTATTTTCTTTCTGGGATTCATATTTGAAATTAGCCTATTAAAGGCTTTGGGAACTCTTAATGGTAAAGAAATGGGCCTAATCCACCATTTCTAAACTTATTTGAGCACATAATCTGTTTGAAGAGTATCTCTAATGCTCCAGAGAAGGAGCTTTTTAGGCACTCACTGAGCTCTATGCTATCCCTCTCTTAAAATATCAACAGGAAAAATTACTCTGAAAACACTGTCAGAATACTAAAAACTGATAGCTAATAGTTACTGAATACCTGCTATGTTCCAGACCTGTGCTTTTTCATTTAACTTTTATAATTTTGTGTATTAATATTATTGCTATCATTTTATATATTATAAAGTCTTAGAAATATCAACTTAATGAAGATCACCCCCAAATTGTGCAATGCGGTTAGGATTTGAATCTAGCTCTTAATGATGAGGTATCATTTGTTTGTCTGCTATAGAAGGCCGATTTGTTATTAAAATAAGACATAATGCCAAGGAAAAATCTTTTTCTGCTACTTTGATCAAAAAAATCCAAACAGTTTTTTAATGCATCATATTCCTTAATTCTTCTTGTTCCCTAAATAAGTTTATTTTTCCCTTTTCAGTTTAAACTACAATGCTTTCAAGTCACAGGCCTGTGCATGTCATGTTTAATTTACTGAATGAATATATGATCATTTACACTTTCATAAACTGTACTTTTGTTTGATGAGGCATGAATGTTCCAGTTGATTCATATGAGCTACAATTTTCTTAAAAGGAAAAGATGCAACCTCAGTGTCATTACGAAGGAGCAATTTTTGATATTTTTCAGACAGGGATTGCCAAATTCATGGATCTCTCAACCTTTGCTTTGTTACTGGGTATGGACTCTGAGAGGGTCTTGGTGAAGCTGGTTGAGGGGTCGAAAGCAGAAGTAAGATACTTGCATAAGATGTGCAGCCTCAGAGTAAATTGAAAGGCTTCCTTTCTTTTAACCTCTGTTTTAATTTTTTTTTTCTTCTCCCTATTCTGCTTTAGCATTTTGCTATGTTCCTTTTGGGACTGATTTTTTTTTTTTTCTTTTTTAATCAACATGATTACTCTGAAATAGACTGAATTGCCATATCAGCTGCTTAGAGGGGATGTGCTGGAAAGGAAATTATGCCACACACATCATTATGTCATCAATACTAGCACATTGTTATTAAAGAGTGGAGTTCAGGGCAGCGCCTGTGGCTCAAGGAGTAGGGCACCAGCCCCATATGCCGGAGGTGGTGGGTTCAAACCCAGCCGCAGCCAAAAACTGCAAAAAAAAAAAAAAAAAAAAAAAAGAGTGGAGTTCATAGCATATCTATGTAAATATGTATATACAATGAGATGGGGGTTGAGGGAAAAGAGTGTTTTCAGCACACTGGAAACTGATTCTGCTGGGTCCTGCATTTGAGGATGTGGTCTTCCTAGGGCTCAACTTGTTCCGAGAATGGAGAGAATTGGATGTTTGCAAATATGGTCTTAAATAGAAATGAGTAGATTCTTTGGGTGAAGTATGAATAAGCATAGCAAGGAATTTTCTATTTTCAAAATTCCAACAGAATCTAAACTGTCCCAAGAGTACCTCTTAGAGCAACGGGCAGAGGCATATTGGAAGACAGGCAACAGAAAAGCCAGGCTAAGATGTGCTATATGGGGGCGTACAGGAATCTCCCTTCTAGTATATCATACTTGAGATCGCTGTTGTCTTCTGTTTGTTGTTTTATTGTGATGTAGTTGTTGGGAAAGCAGGAATTTCCCAGAGGCCAGATGACAAGGCTGTGCAAATTTGCTGCTAGCAAGCACTTGAGTGGTCATTTGCCCTAGAGATATTTGCAATTCTTGGTAGCCTAGAGCCTGGGTTCAATAACCAATGCAATTGGAAAGATACATGACCTTGCTCCTGCATTTCGTAGCCACCTTGTCTACTAAATTCTTTGTATTTGCCAAAATAAATTATGAATGCATTAGTCAGAATTCTCCAGAGAAATAGAAACAATAGGATGTAGAAAGAGAAATTTGCATAAATATAAATGCTGAGAGAGAGAATTTGTTTTCAAGGAATTGTTTAAATCTGCAATTTACAAGATAGATCAGCAACTTGGAAATACTAGTGGGATTTGATGCTGCAGACTTGAGTGAAAAGGCAGGTTGGAGACAGAATATCTTCCTCTTGAGGTAGGTGGACCTTGATAATTTTGCTTACGGCCTTCAACTAATAGGATGAGTCCAACCCACATATACAAGGTAATCTGCTTTATAAGGAGTCTTTTGATTTAAATGTTAATCTTATCTTTAAAATATTTTCACAGCAACATCTAGACCTGTGTTTGACCAACCAACCAGTATCATAACCTAGTCAAGTTGTCATAAAGTTAATTATCATAAGAACCAATAGCAGAGGATGTGTGTGTGAGACAGAGAGAGAGAGAGACATTGTGTGTATGTGAGAGACTATATGGGGTAGCGCCTGTGGCTCAAGGAGTAGGGCGCCAGCCCCACATACTGGAGGTGGTGGGTTCAAACCTGGTCCTGGCCAAAAACTGCAAATAAAAAAAAAAAAAAAAAGAGAGAGAATGTATGTAACAGAGTGCTTTTTTTATCTATGCTAAAAATAACAGCTATGTCTGTGTCTACGTTTTCATGGATGTAACTTTCTTGTTAATTTTTTTTAAATAGACTGATAATCTCAAACTCAGGAGTCAAAATTAATGTTATGAAAAAAAGAAGCTGAAAACATAATGGAGAAATATTTTCATGTATGTTTTCAGTTGTTTATCAAAGGCATCACTTTTATAAAGGTCCATAGTTTATAAAACTATATAAAACTATATTCTAATAACTAAAATTTATACTGAAGAAAACATTTTAAAAAATAATTTAAAATACATCCTCTCTGTCACATACTTTCCTATCTGCAAAATGAGAACAATAATAGAACGGTAGGCACTCAGCCCCACAGAGCAGTGAATTATCAAATAATGTAGGCACTTACTTGCTTTGGGAGAAAAGAGAGGCCATAAATATTACGGCTTATTTAAACTCTTTTCATCTTAAACAACAGCTGACAAAATGCATTCTAATTTATCCTGTCCTAGGGTCAACTTCATTAATATAACCATCAGAGAAGTGCAGCCCTCTTTGCCATCATGGAACACACCAGGGCAATAATGGGTTGATGATTTTTCATTTCTATCCTTTTGAATTCCAGCAATCATTCAGTCTATCAGGTTCTAAGGCCAGACTAGTCTGATTTATCCAAGTCAAAAACTAACAGCTTTACTCATGATTCTACTCATGCATTACTTTCAATTTATCTAGCTTGTTTCATTAATTTTCTTGGATTCATCTATGAAGGAAAGAGTTTGAACTGGGTGCCACTGAAGGTCCCTTTAGTATTTGAATTTAGAAATAATTGCTTATCACAAATAATAAACTGGAAGGAAGAACACCACTGCTCAAAGATGGTGTTATTGAGTTTGCAGGCAATGTTAAACAAAAACAAATCCAACTTCTTAGACCAGACTTCTTGTATTTCTATTCACTGGTTACTCCTTCTTTGGAAGAAACTAATTAGGAGAAAAGGAGAGGCTCTGGCTTTAATACAACCTATCTGTTCTTGGAAGTGTTCTCTTCTAAAAAGGGATGCTTCAATGAACTCCTTACCCACTTGCTTTTGTTTTCAGAGTAAAATGACTATTTTCAGGGATACCCTTATTTATATTATTTTCTTCTTAAGACAGGTCCTCCAATTGTTTGCTCTCTTGCTTTTCTTTAAATTATGGCTTAATATCCTTCCCCGTTTCCCTGACACTGAGTTATTGCCTTTTTTTTTTTTTTTTTTAGAGACAGAGTCTCACTTTATGGCCCTCGGTAGAGTGCCATGGCATCACACAGCTCACAGCAACCTTCAACTCCTGGGCTTAAGCGATTTCCTTGCCTCAGCCTCCCTAGTAGCTGGGACCATAGGCAGCTATTTTTTGGCTGCAGTTCAGCCAAGGCCGGGTTTGAACCCACCACCCTCGGTACATGGGGCTGGCGCCTTACCGATTGAGCCACAGGCGCCGCCATATTGCCATTTTTTTTTTTTTATTTACTTATTCTAGACCCCACGTGGTTCCTAAAGTTCATAAGTACTGAAGTGCTGGGCAGCCACCTTTACAACATTAATGCCTCAGAAAAAAGAGCAGCTTTGGAAAGTATCTGGATATGTGGATGTTAGTCTTGGTTTTCCGCTTACCCTGAGATTGACAAGTTACTTTGTTCCCCTGGTTTTCTTATTCTTTATTTAATTTTTTTAGGTCCTAAATAAAAATGGAAATTAAAAAAATTCACATAATAAAAATAAAGTTCTCTGGGAATAAGTTTTTAGACGCATCCTTTTAGCAGAGGCAAGTTATCCTTTAATCCTGGCAAGAAACTCTTGCACTACCAAAGGTGTACACGCCAAGGGGCTTAGGTTTCCTGAGCTTCCTTATGCCACTGAGTTTGTATACTGGAGATATAATTTTCTAGGGTCAAAAATGGCCCTGAGGATGACTCTGGCACTCTTTATTAAGTATCATCGTTAATTAATTATTAATTATACATAATTATTTATTAACTATATGCAATTGATTATTGAGTATATAATTAATTATATGCTATTTATTAATTCATTATAAATCATATATAATTAATTATTATAATTAATTTAACAATTTTAAGATTTATTATGGGACATAGAAGAATTCGCTAAAACTTTTATTCAAAATGTTAAAAGAAAAGGCCATTGGTTAAAAACAGGCTTCCCTGACAAAAGACTAATTAAAATTATTTTTTGTTTTCTTCTTCTTCATTGTAAAATAGATGTTCACCAAGGGTGGGGTGAGAATATTGTAGGGGATTGTCAAAATAAAGCTTTTACAATAGTAATAAAGCTTTGAAAAGGCAGACTCCATTGTGTTGGTTACTTTAGAGAAGCGAAATTTTATTCATGGGTAGGGAGGAAGAAGAAACTGTCAACTTTTAAAATACTTTTTGTCAACATTTTCTTTATTACAAGAAACAATTATTACTTTAAAATCTATCTTTGTTTTACTTAAAATTATTTCAGCAAATTAATTTAATTAAGTAAATTAAATTATTAATCTGTTATTTCATAGTTAATAGAACTGAGCTTGGAACTGGATTTTCAGGCTCAATAATTAACAAGCATCAAATGAGACAGTGGACGTCAGAGCATTTTGTAATTTTCTGAATTATAAATATGTCAGGGTCTGCCTTCCTTGAAAGGACTGCATTGCAATCCTATCAACTTAGCAATGTTACTCATCGTAAGTCCTAGAGGATGATACATGAAAGTCTTATTCAATCACTCATTTCTTTTTCTTTAAAACATATTTAGCTGTTCAAGTAAACTTCAGAAAGGCCTGCTGCCTGCTGGGTTCTTTTTTAGGCAAGTGGTTCATTGTGTACAAGCCAAGCAAGGTACCAGTTCTCCAGGAACCTACATTCCAGGGAGGAGAAGGAGGATCAATAGCAAAGTGAAATTACAGATTGTGGGAGCAGGGGAGGGAGACTGGCGACACGATAGGGAGGAATGAGGGGAGGCCAGATCTCAGTGTGTATATCCATCAGTGAAGAATTTACTCAAATTCCTCTAAGATAAAATGAAAAGAGTAAGGTGGATCAAGTTAAGCTGCCAGGTGAGGCTGCTTCTTTCAGTGTCCTGTTGCTATACAAAGACTCGAGAATCTTGCAGGGTGTGCTCACATGAAATTCATGCTGAATTGTCCCTTTCTTTCTCAAGAAAGAACCCCAAAATTTGTTTTCTTGCAAAATAGAAAAAAAAATAATAATCGATGTAAAGATGGAGGTAAAAGGTAACCATATACTTTTTCCTATTAGAAAGAACACCACAAGCTTGTAATATTTAAGATCTCGGTTCAGATCTGACACTTTCCTAACTGTGATCTTGGGAAATCTTATTTTATGCATCTGTATAACAACAGCATTTGAAAAGATGACCTCTATTATTCCTTGTTTCTACTGGATGTATGAGCCTGAATATAAACAAATGGTTCTGTTTAAATTGGTTTTCCTTTGAAGAGAGTTAATCCTATATCTGAAAAGCAATTAAGCCAAAAGCAAGGACAACGATTAAAACAAACTCAAGTACCATAAGAAAGCCATTTCCAATAAAATAGAGATATAAAACAAACGGGAGAACTTCTTGCTTTAAAATTGTCGAGGTCTGAGGCTGCCCAATATAAAGGAAAAGTCAAGGGAGCTTTCATGTCAAAAGCATCTGAATTAAAATCTTGAAATTGTCACTTGTGAACTAGAGAAAAATGGTGTGATTTTTTTGTTCATTTCTGCTTTGGTTTTCATTTTTTTAAGTTTACTTCAGGCTTCAGTTTTCTCATTTCTCATCCATGAAATAGATCCTAGGAATGAATGAGATGGTGTTTTTAATCCATTCAGTGCAAGGGAAGTGCTCAGTAAATGCTAACTGCAGGTGTACTGCATTTAGCTGTGTGGGGAAGAAGGATGTATTTGTGTGGGTGTGTTGGTCAGGACAGTAGAGTGAACTCTCCTGTGCGTTATCATTCAGCACAGCTCACTCTTCTTGCCTTTCTGTGTGGCATTCAACAAAATGCTTCTTTGTTGACAATATTGACAATATCTCTTTCTAGAATCATTTAACATCTTATTTTCTGACTAATGGTCACGAATATGAGCAAATGTTTTGATGATTTCCCCAAAGAAAAAGCAAACATAACACTATTGTAGTGCATAAAGTGCATACTGGATGTTAAAATCTAATCTTCGACTCTCTGAGACTTGAGTGTTAGGTGTATGAGAATTTTACTCTGAATTTAGAAATAGCCACAATGAAGATCATTTTAATAAATGCTGAAAAGAATCCAGGAAGTAAATTCCTTTAAATTCTTGTTAAATGTAAATAGTACATTTTTCATAGAAATTAGTTTTTAAGAACCTCATATAGGGTGACGCCTGTGGCTCAGTGAGTAGGGCGCTGGCCCCATACACTGAGGGTGGCGGGTTCAAACCCAGCCCCAGCCAAACTGCAACAAAAAAATAGCTGGGCGTTGCAGTGGGTGCCTGTAGTCCTGTAGCTGCTTGGGAGTCTGAGGCAGGAGAATTGCGGAAGCCCAAGAGCTGGAGGTTGTTGTGAGTCCTGTGACGTTATGGCACTTTACTGAGGGCGGTAAAGTGAGACTCTATCTCTACAAAAACAAAACAAAACAAAACAAAAAGAACCTCATATAATATCAATTCATTCAATAGTTTAATTTTCAGCAAACTTTCCCCTGTGAGAGATAAAGCAAGATTGTTATACCTTTTATATATATATTATATATATAGCATTTCTTTTTAGGTTCCCTTATTTTGGTGTATGTTTGTTGAATCTGTTTTATTCTCTGCTTTGCCTATTTTTTTTTTTTATTAAATCATAGCTGTGTACATTGATATGATCATGGGGCATCATTCACTAGCTTTACAGACCATTTACCAAGTTTCACATATACCCTTGTAAGATGCACCGCTGGTGTAATCCCACCAATCCCCTTCTCTCTAACCACCTCCCCCCTCCCTCCCCTCCCTTTTCCCCTTCCCCCTATTCTTAGGTTGTAATGGGTTATAGCTTTCATGTGCAAACCCTAAATTAGTTTCATAGTAGGTCTGAGTACATTGGGTACTTTTTCAGTGGGGAAAAGATTCCCTATTTAACAAATGGTGCTGGGTGAACTGACTGGCAACCTGTAGAAGACTGAAAGTGGACCCGCACCTTTCACCATTAACTAAGACAGATTCTCACTGGATCAAAGATTTGAACTTAAGACATGAAACTATTAAAATACTAGAAGAGAGTGCAGGGAAAACCCTTGAAGAAATAGGGCTGGGCGAGTATTTTATGAGGAGGACTCCCCGGGCAATTGAAGCAGCTTCAAAAATACACTACTGGGACTTGATCAAACTAAAAAGCTTCTGCACAGCCAAGAACACAGTAAGTAAAGCAAGCAAACAGCCCTCAGAATGGGAGAAGATATTTGCAGGTTATGTCTCTGACAAAGGTTTAATAACCAGAATCCACAGAGAACTCAAATGCATTAGCAAGAATAGAACAAGGGATCCCATCGCAGGCTGGGCAAGGGATTTGAAGAGAAACTTCTCTTAAGAAGACAGGCACGCGGCCTTCAGACATATGAAAAAATGCTCATCATCTTTAATCATCAGAGAAATGCAAATCAAAACTACTTTGAGATACCAGCTAACTCCAGTGAGACTAGCCTATATCACAAAATCCCAAGACCAGAGATGTTGGCGCGGATGTGGAGAAAAGGGAACACTTTTGGACTGCTGGTGGGAATGCAAATTAATACATTCCTTTTGGAAAGAGATATGGAGAACACTTAGAGATCTAAAAATAGATCTGCCATTCAATCCTGTAATCCCTCTACTGGGCATATACCCAGAAGACCAAAAAGCACATCATAACAAAGATATTTGTACCAGAATGTTTATTGCAGCTCAACTCATAATTGCTAAGTCATGGAAGAAGCCCAAGTGCCCATCGATCCATGAATGGATTAATAAATTGTGGTACATGTACACCATGGAATATTATGCAGCCTTAAAGAAAGATGGAGACTTTACCTCTTTCATGTTTACATGGATGGAGCTGGAACATATTCTTCTTAGTAAAGTATCTCAAGAATGGAAGAAAAAGTACCCAATGCTTTGCCTATTTTGAAATAGCTAAGATAGCAGATAAGCTGAAGTAGGAACAAAATATAAGGTCTTTGAAAAGTAGATGCTTAAAAGACAGAGATACTTGGTTATGCATGTGACTTGGAAAACATCAACTTAGTCCTCTGTTACATGGGAATAATATTTACAATCTGGTAGGAATGTTGTGTAAATAAAATTAAGTAATGTTTGTGAAGATGTTCATAAATTAGGAAGTGCAAATGAATGATTGCTAAGAATGACAATGGTATACTCTACTGCTTGTAGCCATTGGTTCATTAAAGTAGTCAATTTCCCTTGTTATCTTGATGACAATCATGTAGAACTTTTTACTCATGAGTGGTCCTTTATGGCTAAATGTCCCCCATTCTATAATCAAAGGAGCAGATACAGGAGTCCTCTCATTGAGTAATGACAAAAAAAAATATATACTAGCTTCTCAGGTTTGATTGGTCAAAAAAACTTTAGGCCAGTAGTTAAGACAACAGATATTTCCTTAGTACTTTTAGAATAATTTTGCATTGTTGTTGGGGGAAAGTTTAATCCTTCAGAATGAATTCTTATGAGTCCTCAAAGTATAGGAAATTAAATGAGACCATTTCTCCCACCCTAACAATTATAGAAGACAATAAACTAAAAGAAAATCAATTACAACTTTTAAAAGCATATTAGAATGCTGAAAGCACAAAGATCCAGATTAAAATAAATTTCAGAGATAAGCTCTTCTTAGGAAAGAAAGACCTGTACCTGAGTTCACTCTTCAGATAACCTTACAAATAAGAGTAAATGTACTATTTAAAAAAAAATTCAGATGAATGTAAGGGTAAATGCAATTAGGTTACCTTGTTTGCAAGTGTTAGGCAAAGTCCAAGTTGCAGCTGAGCCCTGCGTCCAGGGAGTAAAAATGTATAATCAATAGGGAGAATAGGGAATAAACCAATCTGTTAGGAAACCCATTTTTTTGTTTTTGTTTTTTTTGTTTGTTTTTGAGACAAGGTCTCACTTTGTCCCCTGGGTTAGTGTGCACTGGCATCATCATAGTTCACTGTAATCTCACAGTCCTGGGCTCAAATGATCATTCTGCTTCAGCCTCCCAAGCAGCTAGGACTACAGGTGCCCATCACCATACCGAGCTAATTTTTTCTACGTTTGTAGAGATGGCATCTTGCTCTTGTTCAAGCTGGTCTTGAACTCCAGACCTCAAATGAAGCTCCCACTTCAGCCTCCCAAAGTGCTAGAATTATATGCATAAGACACTGTGCCTCACCTATTAGTAAACTTTTAACATTTCTGTGGATGGGCATGTTACATTGCCATCTCAAGAAGCCCCACTCACAGAGAGTCTCCATTTATCTGAAAAACTCTTCCACAGATCTTTCACTGAGTACATTGTCACAACATATGGAAGGCTGGGAATACCTTTTCTAGGTGTGGAAGACCTTTGTGTGTATAAAATGGCCCATCTCTGGCTGGGGTTAGAAAGCTGGGATATGAAAGATGAGAGAAAATCCTGAGAGGTACTGGGCATCATCTGATTTGGGCAGCAGCAGCTCACTGAATTGGGGACAAAGTTGTAGGGAGGAAAGGGTCTCATGGGGTGACAATCATTGAGTAGGAAATGGTGAGGACAGAGAATTTCCCTGGGGCTCAAAATATTTGGCAATTGTTGTTTGCATGCGTGTCTGTGTGGGGTGAGGGGAGAAGGAAAAAAGGAGAGAGAAAGAGAGGGAGAGGGAGAGAGATATTTCTTCCATGGCTTGGAAGCATAGCAGGTGGTCAAAAAGAATAGAGACCTCTACCAAGTCTCGTTAAAAGCAGCAAGGTGATGCGATCCATGATTTAAACAACAAAATCAATACAAGCAACCAATATGAATTAAGCAATTACAGTTGTGAAAATTAGCACACATTAGAAGCTCAAATATTGTGAATAATAACAGATAATATCAGGGAAGATTGAAATAATTGCTGACTGAGTGCAGGAAGAAAAAGACAAAATCATCTTTATCATAAATAATAATTATAACCAAGGGAAAGGATATTCTACCAAATGGGACATTAAAGACAGGAATTAAAAGAACCCCAGATAAATAAAATCAAAGTAAAGAAATAGGTAAAAATTACTTTCAAACTTAATTTAATATGGAAGATAGCACTGATTATCCAATATACATAGAATGTGGTAACTTTAAAAAGTGCAACACTTAAACACAACTAACATTAAAACCCAAGAGTCAAAAAAAAGTTTCCAGAAATAAAGAAAAGACAATTCGCTATAACTGAAAAGCAAGTGGTCCCATCATGTACGAAAAAGCACTCAACTTCACACATAATAAGTAACATGCAAATTAAGCAATTCTGAAATGCCACGCCATACCTATCAATTTGGTAGGTGTTTGCTGAGCAACTTTTGTTCAGCAATATACCCAGCTGGAAAGGCTAAAACGAAACAGGTACTCTGTTTCTGGTGGGAGCATGAAATGTGAAACTGCAGTGTTACAAATGTTCAATATCTAACTGAAATATTTTTTTGTACGTGACCCAATAGTACCCCTTCTAGAAATCTATCCTGAAGATACACTGCCACAAATATGTCATAAGTTAATACATGCCCCCAGTTATCACTGAAGCATTAACCAATAGACGACATGAAAATAATGGAGATTAGGGCATCCTGAAAATTAGACACACAGGTAAACAAATCAAGACAGTATTTGCGTGTACTGTTTTGCAATGATTTCCAAAAGGAAGAAGGCAAGCTGAAGACCAATGCATTTAGTAGATCTTTTCATAATACAAGAAAAAAAAAAGGAAATGAGGGTATGTTAGTCAAGAAGGATTACAGGAAACAGAAACAAGAAACTAACAATTATTAGCAATAGGAGCTGGGATAGTGGGAACTGAAGTGGAAAAAAAATGAAAACAAGGCATTTCTGTATGTTGTTGTGAACTATTTACATGCTTTATCTATTCCAAAAATAAATCAAATTAAAAAGATACTTAGACTGGCAAACAAACTGAATAATTCATGCTAACTGCATATCAAGTTTCTAATGTACTCGCTGAAAGAACAGAATTATTCCAAGTAATGTAACATTATATTTCTCTGTAAGACATATGCAATGGAACAAAAACAATTTACAAAGAGATAATAAACTTCGCTCAGAAGGCTTACTGTTAAGGTATTGACAGTGCAATTGGAATTAATTTTTGAATATCTCCAAATAAAACAAATAAGGAAATATTTAAATATTGTTTGGAAAAAAGGTTTTGGTGGCAGAGAAAAGACACGCAAATTTGCTAGTACTATTTATCAGAAGAGCCTAGAAACAGTAGTACCCCAGAAGACTCTGGAGTCCACACTTTGGCTGACTCCAAGTGGGAAAATTAAAAATTGAACTTGGAACTTCTTGCTGTGCCTGAGAGCAGAAAGCGGTCGAAATACCTGGGGAATTTCAATAAGATGCAGAAGCCAGCTTCCTGGCCAAATTTGACATAACTGAACATTTAAAAAATGACTATATTTGATTTTAAAATGTTGAATAAATAAAAAACATGTTGCTAATTAAAACAAAAGAGGGAAATACACACACATACACACACATTTGTCACCAGTCAAAATGACAGTTACACCAATCACTTAGTATAAAAATGATAAAAGAAAAATAATTCAGTTTTCTCTCTCTCTTTCCTTTTATATATTAGGATCACATGTTTATCCTCTGCTTTTTGTGGCAAAGTTCAATTCATAGGAGAATGCCAGTGAAGATAATGGAAAAATACCTACTTCAAATCCCTAATGAACTCAGGGGGTTTCAGAAAAGGCTGGATACTAAAACAATTGAAAATAATTAGTTATAGGTGTGAAAGAATCACCTTATAAATCTATTCAAAGTGATCTAAGAGTCACATCTTAACAGAATAGTCAAACTTAGAATCACTACTATTGATATGACTTGACAAGAAGAGCCTTCTGACAGGATACAAACTATAAACAACAGTATCTTTTCAAGTCCCTTTTGCCAAAACACAAAAATCAAACCTTCAGACCCAACTTATAGATTTGTTTTACATTTATAGCATCCCAAAAGGATTGTGGTGTTCTACAGGTTGGTTAGCTGTCCAAATCAAGATCTAAAGGAAGACAAGTTCTAAATCAGAATTAAAGAACTCTTTGTTCTGCAGTATGCTCTAAACATCAAGAATTAACATTTCCAGATGACTCTCTGCTGACGTTTGCTTATACAGTTCAATGATACATCCCAATGATGTGAAGAGTTGTCTAGCTTTCTCTTTGAGAACAACAAAATAGTAGACTGTACAGTTTCGCAAACCATAGTTGCAGTAGTGGCAGAGCCCATCCTAAAACCCAACCACTTATTATAAACCATCTCTGAAAGTGAAAAACTGACCCTGAAGTTGAGTCTCCTTAGGATACCAGGTACATTTCAGTTACCTTTTTTTCTAATTTTTTGAAATTAAGTGTCAAATAGATGTTTAATTTTAATTTGGCCCTATTATTGGGCATACTTCTTAATCACAGAATCAGCATGTTGAAGACCTTATTAAAACATTAATTAGTGTTTTCTCATAAACAAGGCATCTTTGCGCATGATTAATAGTAAGATCAGCTAGAATTTGATACCTGAAGAGTTAGAGAGAAAGAAAATTCCAAGGTGAGCATAAACTGCAATCTATTATCTCATCGGGAATTTTGGAGGACTTATAAACTAGTAAAACAGATTATAAAACCTGCCTTTTCAATCAAGAGAAGTGAATATTCATTAGAAAAAAAACAAAGCTAGCAATAGAAATCACTGAAAAATTATAAATTATAGACTATACCTAAGTGTTTAACTAATCTTCAACTCTTCATAATAGTTAGTGTGCACATTTTGTTTTTGTTCATTTTAAAATTTTATTAAGCTTCCAAGTGCAAGAATTTATTTTTATTATAAGAACAAAACATATTTGTCTTGATTTATGGGACAATTAAAGATTTTAATCCTACTCATTTACTTTTAATTGATGTATTTATCATGTCTTCTTAGTACTTCTTATTTTGCTAAGCATTTCCACAAATTATTTAATCTCCAATTCACTACATTGGTATACTATTATCAGCATCCACATCTTGGGTGAGTAAAGTGCATTTCAAGTTTTTTAAGTAGATGTTCATAGTTACATAGCAAATGAATGTTAAACTGACCCTTCACCTGAGAGCTTTCTGATTTCAGTGACTACACAGAATTTTAGATGCATCATATTGCCACTGAGCTGCAAGAAAACCTCTGAGGTGGGAGAATATATTAACTAGAAAAGGACAAACAGAATTTGCACGAGTGCAAGCACTTGGCAGACGCTATTCCAATTTTTCTGGCTTAACTGAAGCCATTTGAAATCACAAGTACACATACAATTAAAAAAGGGGTGGGAGGATATCTGCAGTGACTTTGTCAGCATCTTAACTTGTAACTCTGTCCCTTCACAGCAGAATCCACTAAATGTGTCTGGGCATTTGACCCTTCTTCAGATCACGAGACCGCTCATTCTCATGGGGGAAACCCACGTCTGCATGTCAGCAGTTTATTGATAGAAGAACAGTGAATCTATCTTTCTACTAACTTTGCTTAGACAATGGCATTCTAGTTCTGCAGGAATGGTTTCTTTCCTATTCCACAGTGGTTTCATTCTTAACTAATATTTCATTTTCCCACATGTGACTCGTGACCCCTGACCCTCAGACTCCCTGCAACTGAATCTTCCCTTTCAGCTGCTGGGTCTTCCCTATGTTGCTCATTTGTTTGAATTCTTAAATGACAAAATCCTAATATGTTCTTTTTTATTTATGGCTCAGACTTGGACAAGATGCATCCTTGTCCCGTGTCTTAATTTGTTTTTAATTTCAGGTTAATAGGAGAGTACCCGCAATTTGGTTACACTGTTTGCATTTGTAAGGTAAAGTCTGAGTTGTACTTGTTTCCTTAACCCAAGAAGGGTGCCATATATCTTTGAATTGTTCTCTTTGGGTAGGAACTTGCCAAATTTCCACCTTTCTGCCTCCTGACCTATGCGTCATCCTCATGGATTTTCCACATCTGCTTTAAATTCTGACTTTTAATTTTCTCTCATGAATGCTCTTATGGCTAGTAGTAATAGGAAGGTTTCTCCATATATAACACAGTTTATTAATCCCTTCATCTATTGATGTGCACTTATATTGCTTTCACATCTTTCGTGATTGTAAATTGTGCTGCTTATAAACATTCAAGTTCAGGTGCCATTTTTATAAAATGACCTTTTTTCCTTGGGGTATATACTCACAGTGGGTTGCTTGATCAAATGGTAAGTCTGCTTTAGGTTCTTTGAGTATCTCCCTACGAGTTTCCATAGACATTGCACAATGGAATCTCGTGCAATTGCTATGGAAAATCATAGGGAGATACTCAACTGTGGGTAAGAGTTTCTTTCTCTCTGCATCCACACCAGCATCTGTTGTTTTGCAGCATTTTTATACAAACCAGTCTCATTGGAGTTAGGTGATACCTCATTGTGGGTTTGATTTGCATTCCACTAATGATTAGAGATGTTGAGTATTTTTTCATGAGTTTGTTGGTTATTAGTATATCCTCATTTGAAAAGTTTCCGTTTATGTTTTTTGTCCACTTTGTAATGGACTTGTTTGGTTATTTCTTGCTGATTTGCTTAAGTTCCTTGCAGATTCTGGTTATCAGTCCTTATCAGATGTATAGCAGGGCAACATTTTTTACCAGTCTGTGTTGTCTGTTTGCTCTTTTGATTATTTTCTTTGCTGTGCTGAAGCGTCTTAATTCCAGTCAGTCCCATTTATTTATTTTTGTTGTTACTGTGATCGCTTTTGGAGTCTTCTTCATGAATTCTTTGCCTAGGCTGATATTTTCTTCTGAGATTCTTACAGTTGTCTTTCTTAGTTTAGGCCTTTTATCCATCATGAGTTAATTTTTGTGAATGCTGAGAGGTGCATATCCTGTTTCAGTCTTTTACATGTGGCTATCCAGTTTTCCCAGCATCATTTATTGAACAGGGTTCTTTTCCCCAGTGTATACTTTTATCTGTTTCATCAAAACTCAGGTGAGACTATGAGAACGATTTCATCTCTGGGTTCTCTGTTCTGATCCATAGAACTATGTCTCTGTTTCTGTGTTAGTACCATACTGTTTTGTTATTATAGCTGTGTAGCATTGCTTGAAGTCTGGGAAGGTGATTCCTCCTGCTTTGCTCTTATTACATAAGGTTGTATTGGCTATTTGAGATCTTTCTGGTTCCATATGAATCATTGAACTATTTTTTTTTCTAGATATGCAAAAAACAGCATTGGTAACTTAATGGGGCTTGCATTGAATTTGTAAATTACTTTAGGTAGTATAGCCATTTTAACAATGTTGATTCCGCTGATCCATGAGCATGATATGTTGTTTCATCTGTTTATATCCTCTGTAATTTATTTCCTCAATGTTTCATAATTCCCCTTATAGAGGTCTTTCACCTCCTTTGGTAAGTATATTCCGGTATTTTATTTTCTTTGTTGCTACTGCAAAAGGTTTTGCATCTTTGATCTGATTCCAACCTTGACTGTTATTGGTCTATATGAAGGCTATTGATTTGAATCCTTGGTGTTTTGTAGATATAAGATCATAACATCAGCAAAGAGCAACAGTTTCAATCTCTTCTTTGCCTATTTGGACCCCTTTGATTTCCTTCTCTTGCCTAATTGCTCTGGCAAGAATTTCCAGCCCTATCTTGAATAAAAGTGATGAAAGTGGGCAACCTTATCTGGTTCTAATTCTAAGTGGGAATGCTTTCAATTTTTTCCCATTCAGTATGATGTTGCCTATAGGTTTGTTATATATTGCCTTATAATTTGGAGGAATGTCCCATTTATACCAATTTTGTTGAACATTCTTATCATGAAAGGGTGCTGAATTTTGTTAAATCCTTTTTCTGCTTTGATTAAAAGGGTGGAAATGAAGACCATTCTAAGTGAAATATCACAAGAATGAAGAATCAAATACATGTACTCAGTACCACAGTGGACCTGATAAATAAGGGCATACTTAAGGGCACATATGGAAATAAACCTCATTGAAAATCAAGCTTGGAGGCTCAGAGCCCATAGCACAGTGGTTATGGCGCCAGCCACATACACCCAGGCTGGCAGGTTCAAACCCAGCCCAGGCCTGCTGAACAACAATGACAACTGTAACAACAGCAACAACAAAAAAAAATAGCCGGCTGTTGTGGTGGGTGCTTATAGTCCCAAATACTTAGGAGGCTGAGGCAAGAGAATTGCTTAAGCCCAAGAGTTTAAGGTTGCTGTAAGCTGTTATGCCACAGCACTCTTCTGAGGGTGAAGCCGTAGTGAGACTCTGTCTTCAAAGAAAAAAAAAAAGTTAAGAAAAAGAAAATCAAACTTGGAGTGAGGGACGAGGGGATGGGTAAATTCACCCCTATTGGATATGGTGCACACTATCTGGGTGGAGGGCACACTTATAATCTTGACTCAATTTGTGCAAAAACAAGGTATGAAAGCAAAATACATGTATGAATACAAAGTATGAATACAAAATACCACTTAATATTCTGAAATTAATAAAACATCATTGATGACCTGAAATAAAAGGCATTTTCTTGATTGTTCAGAATGAGGGGGGAAAAAATGGAGCATAATATAAGACAGCATGAATGGCTCAGAGCTCAGAAAGACCTGGGTTAAATTTTTCACTTCTGCCATTGACTCACTATATAACTGAGAAAGCCATGTGGAAATGGTCTCTTTCTCCTCTTTTGTGTTTATTCTACGCATTTACAGTCACCGGGTCCTGTCTATTTTTTCCCCTAATTTCTGTCAAATTCAACTTCAATTCATCCTCTTTCACTTCTTTAGTCCAGATCCTTCTAATTGTCTATCTGTATTATCTAGAGACTTCAGTGTCCCTTTTTGCCTCAAGTTTTGCTCCTTTAAAATCCATTCTTTTCACTACTTTCACGACCTGGTCTTTACATATGTCATTTTCTGACTAAAATGCCCTTCCTCTTCCCCTGGGAACTAGCTTCTACACATTTCTCAAAAACTCAATTTAGACATTACCATCTCTGGGAATCGTTAGATGGCCCCTTTCATGATTCGCTATTTTCATACACACACATGCTCACCAACTCTCTAGGTTAATTGGACCTCTTTCCCATATAATTACATATAACCACAGAAAATGTACTTATCATGCTGAGTTGTTATCATTCATATATGAGTTTACCCTTGAAGATTTGGATATATTATTTATTTGTTTCTCTAGTTTCTAGTACTTAGAACATATTAAGGGCCTCAAAACTTTCCTAGCATAGTGCCTGGAAAGTAATAAGTTTTCTCCCCCCATGGGATGAGTAGGAGGGCAAATTGAGAATGTTCCTGTATGTCTAACATTATGTAATGGTGACAATGATATTCTTGTGACCGTGACTGTTTCATTATTTGTTATTGTATCTTTAAAATAAATTAATGTGAGCATTAAGCCAGAGCTCTTAATGTCCTATGAAAAAAAAATAATAAAAATAAAAAAAAAAAGTAAAAAAAAAAAAATAATAAGTTTTCTCCCCTTCCCCAACCCATACAAGCATTGGAGATCTGCTGCTTCTCTCAGGAGCAACCAAGAACTCACAATAAATGGAACTCTATTTTATCTTTCAACAACATGTACTTTTTCTATCATTCTTTTTCTTTTACTCTCAACTATGAGCATTTACTATTACAGCTTCCACTTACTATTTTATTACTTCTGAAGATATATGTTAAGGAAGAAAAGTAGGATACTTGTGATGAGTCAATTTTATTAAATTCTGCTCCAATAAGTTGTTAGTGAACTGATCATTCATTTGTCCATTTATTTGTTTAAGATACATTTAGTAGGCATTCACTTTGTGTCTGGACCTCTTTTAAGGAAGGATGAGTACAAATTTTGGAAAATACCATCTTTCAAGCTCATAGTCTAATAAAACATATTATAAATTCTCGTTCTCTATCCCCAGTCATCTTACAGAGAAGATACTTCTCTTCATCAGTATGCCATTTTTGTGTCAGAGTGCTTGCCATATAGTATATGTTCAATAAATGTGTTAAATAAATAAAATGTGAGTAAATAAATAAAATGTATAAATAAATAAATGTCCTAGTTTATCCATCAAAATTCAATCCCAGGAGTTGAAACTTATTCACAAAGTTGTGGGATTTTTTTTTTTTTTAATATTCTATCTTTCCTCACTACTTGGCCAAGTTCACATTGATCTTTGAGTTATTATTAGATAAAGCACTCGTCTGCCTTTTCACCACTCCTGTACCTAAAGGCATCACCTCACATTAGTGGACGTTGAACATGACACAATGTCAAATGGGTTTCAATAATAAAATTATGAATGCCTCTGGAATGAACTCTAACTTGACCTTGTAGCAGATGCATGCATGTTGCACATGTCTTCTTCCAAAATTCCCAGGCATAATTACTTAGCTTTTCACATTGCTAATAGGAGAGAGATTTAGAGAAAAATAAATCACAAAGTCAGTCCTTCCTTTTTTTCCTTTCTTCCTTCCCCCCTTCCTTTCTCTCTCCTTTTTTACTGAACCAGGGCCTTGCTCTATTGTTTGGCATAGAGTGCAGTGGCATCATTATAGCTGACTGTAACCTGAAACTCCTGGGCTCAAGTCATCCTTCTGCCTCAGCCTCCAGAGTAACTGGAACTATAAACATACACAACCACACCTGGATAAATTTTACAATATTATTGCAGAGGTGGAGGGCTTGCTATGTTGCCCAGCCTGTCTTGAACTTCTTGCCTCAAGTGATTTTTCCACATCAGCTTTTTAAAGTGCCGGGATAATATGGGTGAGCCAGCACACCTAACCTAAAATCCTTTATTTTTCAACTTTATTTTCTCAACCCTCTGTTAAACCTTGTGCCTGAGGAGTGACAGACATTATTGCTCCTCACTGCATTGTCTATGGAAAATGCTTCTCCTTTATGCCCGGTGAGGATGCTGATGGGAATAATACTAAGAATGGAACTCCTTAGCAGCCTCAACCTCTTCATTTCAAAGTTCTTAACTAAAGGATGTTCTTTAATCTGGAAAAATAATTATAATGCAATAACCTTTAAGTCTTATTTTTTTTTAATTGGCTTAGGAAATTTAAAACAAACTTAAAAGATGAATTTTTATTTTCTAGGAGAAAGGTCATGAGGAGCATCATTTTCTTTGTGTCATACAGATTACTTCTGAGCGACTGCACTGCTTAATTGAATACAAAGTCCTTTGAGAATAGGAGAAATTACATACAGAAAGTATAATTCCACATAAAGATGTGGAGAAGTAATATTCTTTAGTTACCTGTTTCTGTTACAACAGAGTTAGCAGTTTAACAGCACACATTTATGATCTCACCCTTTCCACAAGTTACGCATCTGGGCACATTTTATCTCAGTCCTCTACTCAGGATCTTACAAGGTTTTAATCAAGGTATTAGTAGGGGTGTAACTTGCTTGAGGTTCAGAGTTCTCTTTAACACCCGCAATCCGTTGATAGGATTCAGTTTCTTCTTTCTGCTACATAAGAATTCCCCACAACATGGCATCTTCAAAGGCTCAAAGTCAATGATTAGGGTCCTTTATTATTTCTCAAAAACACTTTCATCTTCGTTACATAATGTATTCTACCACAAGTAAGATATGCCCATCATTTTTATAACTCCCACACACTCCAGGAGAGGGCATTATATAGGGAGACTACACTAGGAGGCAGGAATCTTGCAGCCTGTCTTATAATTTTGCCTACTGAGCTATATTTTTGTCCAAATTTTAATAGTTCAGAGGGCTTGGTTCAATGCTTCCCAAAGCAGACAGATTTATATTTTGGATTGACACAACTCATTAACTAACTCAAGCTTAGAGACATTGGTTTCTTGCATACATGTGCACTTTATTTTTGTACAGAACTCTTTGAAGAGATAACACTAGAGCTTTTAGGCATAAAACTTAGAGGTTAGGAAGCTGAAAGTGTTTACTAAACAAGTGAGACCATGCTTTTATTTGATTGGCTTGAAAAAATTGTGGGATTGAATTGTATCTTGACTTACACATTCATTGTTCTAACTATGTTGCCATACTTTTAATACTACTTGTATCATATCTCCAGGACCTTTTATTACTTTAATGATTGGTTAATTGTTAAGATTAATTTTAAGTAGATTTGATGGATATACAAATTATGATCATGAAAAAACATTTTGCTCTCAGTTGCAAAGGGTAATGTGTTTTATTTACTTTTCATTTAACTTTTAAGAAGTATTAGAGAAATGTTTCATTTCAAAGATGATTTGTTTGTATGTTCTGAAGTTTTTGAATATCTTGTCTAATCTTCCCTAGTATCTAAACCACCTTTCAAGTTATTATCTATCTTTTAGTAAATTACTCTTAACTCTTCTTTCGGTACCTAATCTATTGACTAGGTTGGTTTCAAAAAAGTTAACCATTTCTCTCTGGACTGGCATTATCTCTCTTTTTTGGATCTTTCTAGGCAGTAGGGTCTTGCCAATAAGACTGACTTTTTGGGTATTTATCTCACAAAAAAAATGCCATGAAATATCTGAAAAGGTATTCAAAAGCAAGGCATGAACAGCTCTCACCTATCTGTAAGAGTATTTTTTCTCTCTCTCTCTTTTAATATATATATATATATATCAAGGGTTGGACAATTAAGTTAGTAAAAATGCTTTGAAATTTGGACTAGGTGCTGGCATGGGTGCACAGCTTCCCAAAGGAAATACCTTGAAGATGACTGTACTGATTGTAGCAATGAGGTATGTAGACCATTTTCAAGGATAAGTTCATGAACTTAATTCATTGATCTTGTATATCTATGTCTATGTACATATATGCACATACATCTATATATACAATATATTTATAAACATATGTGCATATATAAGTATGTGTGTATGTATATATATACATACACGGGTACACAAGTAGTTATTCCTTGATGGTGAAATGACATAAAGCAGATTATCATAATCACTATGGATATTTTTTGATCGAAGTATTGAAGGGTTCCTCTTTCTGTTAGATTACTATGATTTTATACCACTTTTGCTATTTCTTGTAAACAAAGAAAGCCTACTTGAGAATGAATTCAACCCAGTGGAAAAGTGACCAGATAAAAATTCAGCTATAGATACAAATATATATTTCTATAAATATGTAGTTATGAATGTAGAGTTGGAGATTGATGGATAGTTAGACAAATAGATAACAGAGATATAGAGGTAGTTAGCAACAACATCACATTAGAGAAAGTGATCTTCCTACATAATTTTTGAGAATGTAGATTTAGTTTTGTTTATTCCTATTCCAAAATATACCCATGTAATCTATAGACACGTAAGCCAAAAAAATACTTCTGCTTAAAGTAGTTTTGATTCCATTTGTGACATTTGCAACCAAGACATTCCTAATTAATACAATAATCACAACATATATGGCACAAAAATCTAATGAAATAGGAAAATGAATACATAGAAAAGTGCAACTGATGTGACCAACACAATTGGAGGTTTGCTCCTGAAGGAGCTTTGTACACTGGGTAGTTAAAGGTAAAGAAGCAAGCACAATGAGAGCCCCGTGTACGCAGATTTGTTCAAGTTGCTTAGACAAGTTCTGTAATTCTGGATTATAAAGAAATTCTGAGAAGCTTGATTTTAAGATATTAAAACAATAAATAGAAATAACTATCTTGCACAAACAATGAATTATGGGAACTCTATAATGTGTGCAAGAGGACAGTGTAATAAAATCTGAGCCGAATCCTCCGCAACACCAACTAAAGTTATTAAGAACAAAGTAATGAAATGTTTTACCAGTTAGAAAGACCACATCATTCTGAGTGCTGACTGTCTTCTCTTAGCCTCCCCAAATCTACTGTTCACTCTTCTCCATCTTGTTGTAAATGCTTGGAGCCTGAGCCTGAAGATCCTCTTTACTTGATTTCCTTGATCTCTGGCTTTTTCTGATGTTCAGCCAATAAAAGTTACTAGAATGACTTCCAGACAGTAGTAAGACAAAACCATGAAATTAATTCTCTGTGACCCTGCTAAACAATGATGGCTTAGCCATTTTCATCTATGAAGGCAAAGACATTCGTTCGGCAGCCCTCTCCATACATCCACTGTTGTGGGGTTCAAGTAGTCATTCCCTCCACTTCTCCTTCCAGGCCCATGTGTAGTAATGGCTCTCCACTACTAGTTATCCAGAAAATTCTCTATTTTTCTAAATATTGCTAAATAACTTGGATTATGTGTGCTGTTTTTTGACTACTCAACTCAGTATCTCAATTTTTTTTTATTTGTCTTTTATAATACAGCCCATAATTTTCAGATATTCTATAAAGTATATGAATTGCTTTTAAAATCAGAAAACAAAAAATGTTTTAGGAAAAATGTTTTAAATATCTGGCAAACATTTGTAGAAACTTGTATTTCACAGTAGAGAATAATAATGTCTGAGGGAGAGGAATTAATGCAAATGTATGTCGACATTTATATACTGGGCAACACATTAGAAGTTTTGCATAAATTATCTCATTTATGCAAAAAGTAATTTTCTATGTATCTATTTTACATATGACATTAATTAGAATTTGCTATACATCTAGCAAGCAGTAACAGCAATTCAAGATTGAACCACATACATAGATAGATATAATCAGTTGGTAAATGATATGCATTGATAAAGAGGATGATAAATTTATGGTATATGAAGTAAGGATATTTCTCTTCATGGGAGAGTATGCACGCTTCTTTTTACTTTTAAAATCGTGAAGCATTATAGAGCAGGTACTAAATATCATCTTTTTTAAATCTGGATACCACATGTCCAGCAAAGCATTGTATGAAGCAATTTAGCGCTGTGAATAAGTACAAGGAATTTGCTTTCAGACTGTGCCTGAATCTCAATTCTGTTCCTTGGACATTATCTAAACTTGGATAAATTTAAAATTTTTCTTCTGTAAATTATAGAAAATAAGAGTATTTCCCTCAGAGGATCTCTGGGATGATTAACTAAAATATACACATAAAGTCTAATACAGTGCCTACGAGGGAGTAAATTAATATTATTAATATAATACAAAGCTGTGGGATATTATTATTGATAATAGAGCTTTCTTTCTTCAAACTCCTGCTTATTGTACCTTATTGGCTATTAGAATTAAAAGTGTATACTTTATGTCAAAGCTCAATGAACATTTCAAAGTCCAAGTTAAACGTGGTTCTGTGAGTATTTATAAACCCAACCAGTATATTTTCTGTGTGTGTGAAGCAAGAAAGATCAAAATGGAAGGGCAAGACAAAGAAACAAAAAATTATAAACAAAAGCAATAGAATTTCTTTGTTTTTCTAAGACCAAATATCTTCCTGGCAGCTCCGCATTTTTGAAAAATAACATAGCAGTCATTATGGAGGTGAAATATTACAGGTGAAGTTTTTTCCCTTATAAGATGTCTGAGGCTTAGAAAGATGCCTTCGAGACATGTGGAAAGGAGAGAATGACCAGAAAAATCATTAACAACATAGTTTATGGGACCCTATGTAACAAGAACCTTCTTTCTATAGATCATCTTCTAATTGGTGCAAGTTAGTACCTGCCATAATAAATTGAGTAAAATTATCTTTTGGGTTCTGTGTTGGGATAAAATTTGGTATCCACTAATAGAAAATACATGACAATGGAAAACCCAGAACCCAGAACATCATTTATATTAAAGTTCTCAATTAGTACGTCTTAAATGACTTCAAACATGAGGTGAAGGAAAGAAGGAAATACTATCAGGAAATAACTACTCCATTTTTACCACCTTATTGAGGTGAATGATTTTAGACTTGGTCACTTGGCTTTATAAATATGCCATCATCTGTTCCCACTGGCTGTCTTTGGTTTGATGACAAACATTTTTCCTTCAGCTTTGTGAGGTATAATTGAGAAATAAAAGCAGTGTCTATTTAAGGGATGCCAAGTGACATTGTGATGTACATACACACAGTGAAATTACTGCCACAACAGAACTAATTAGCATATAATCACCTAACATAGTTTATTTTTAGAAATAGTCACATAACAAAATATCAAATCATTTTTAAAACTTTGCATTGATTGTGGCTAATCCTCTTTCATGTTGATTTTTATTCTCAACAGAGACTCAAATCACATGGAACATTCTTCTTAACACTCAGAGAGAAAATGTACCACAGCAAAAGCATCTCTATTTATGGTTGTTAACCATTTTTCTGTCTCCACACATACCTGTAGACGTGTGTACATTCACCAAGGATGGGATGTTTCTTTACTGGAAAGATAGAAGCATAATAAGGGGACAATGGAACCAAGGTGAGAACTTGTGAGTGGGGGTGAGGCCATGTGTCTTAATCTTCAGTCTATTTTAAATTTACTAAAAGATCCCTACATTTCAACCTTCCAACCAAGTTCAGAATAATTTACCTTATTTCCGAATCCTTGTTCCAGAATGCCCTAGAAACCGATGGCTATTGTTCTGAAGAAAAAGTTCTAAACACTTATGTTTATCTAGGTGTCCTCTCATGGCTCCTAAAGACCACAATTCTTCTCAAGATCTATCAGCTGTTCAAGTCTTAGTCTTGAACCATTGCTTGAAAAGTGGGAGAGGGATTGGAGAGGAAAAGAAGAGAATTATGTTAGCAACATTGCTCTAAATCGTCTAAAGTGATTGTATCTCTTAAGGAGAAAAAAGTTTTGACTTAAAATTTTAGCAGACAATTTCACTGATATATTAACACCCCCAAAGCAAAAACGTTGAAGATTGCAATGCATACTCTAAAAAAAAATAAAAAGAAGTTCAAATGGCAAATTTAGAAAAGAATGGGACCATTGATTTTTGTGGGAGTAAAGTTCCTATTCTGTGCTATTTGAAATTACATCTTTATTACAAACCTCACTACTGGATTCTCTGGGTGGAAAGAAAGGGTGTAATGACAGCGTGACTCCTGTCTGCATAGCAGCTGATGCTGGATTCTATTCAGAATTGTTTTATAATCTTAACACCTGGGATTACCAAAGCAGACGTCATCAGAAACTGCAAATAATCTCTTTTGATATTTAGCCCTTCCTCTTCTTCATGTGTTTAAAAAATACAAAGCACAGCATCAGCAGTTAGGTATAAGTTCCCAGAGCAATTCTTTCTCTGTCTCTTTCTTAAGCAGGTAAGTGAGAATTTCAATTCTTATAAAAACGGAATACAACTCCTCAATAAAAATAAAATTTTGATTTATAGAATTTTACTTCTGACTTTCAGTTTTATGGTATAAAAGAATGTACCTTTAATAAAATCATACTACTCTTTTAATACTTCTCTAAATTTCATTTAAATCAACCAACAAAACAAAACATAAACTTTATCTTAATGATTAATCTCTTATTTCAGCAAATCTAAACTTGTGCAATTATTTGAATGGTGATGGAGACTACACAACCCAATAGAGAGTTCAAAATCAAGGCATTTTAGCTACTCCACTTTGTATCACAAATCAGAATGATAGGGCTCTGGTCCTGGTGTTGCCTCCTAATAGTATGTGGAATTATATAAGGGAGTTAACCTCCCCATATGACAAACTTGTAACTGACTATAGGGCAACTGAACTAGAGAATTTCTAGGATACTTTCACTGTGTACTACCCAAATTAAAAATGCCTAATTGTTCACTATTACTCCTATACAATTTTTACTGCCCACAAATCCTACAAAAATTTAATGAGAATGTTAATTATATTTTTTGAGTAATTTTACATCACATAGGTTTATTCATTTTACAAATGGGTTCATCAACTTTTGTTCATTATAATTTTGAAAGTAAATATGACAAGAATCAAATTTAGGTTTTAGAATTAGCAAAACTTGATTGCAATTTTATCCTTCTTAGGTCTATGAAAGATAAAACAGTACATTAGGCTCTTGATTTTCTCAGAAACAAAACAGAAATAATCACTCCTTTGCAATGTTGTGATGAGAATTGACTCTAACTAAATGAAAAATGCTTCCCATGAACAGGTATTTCAGAAATGATAGTATTGCTAAGAACAATGATGATAATATCTTAGTATAATTAAGTCCCTTGGGATGTTTCTAATATGTCATTTATAAGAAATGCATGTATACAAAAAGACTTTGAAACATATCTAGTGGGAAAAGTGGAATTTACTGGACAAATAGCCTTTAAATAACTTTAATGATTATATATAAGGCCAATCATTCTACAGAGTATTTTTAGGCAACTATCAAAACTTTGAGGTGATAGAAGGTTAAAATTTTCCCTTCCCTCTGCTCATGTTGTCAGGAGACTCTTCATTGTACATTATTAATTTTGGAACAGGTGATACTATGACTAAAGATTTAGAAATTGTCACCTGCCCAGTGGAGTTAACAAGTGTGAGGCACAACTGAAGGAGTTTGGCAGGGGAGCTTCCCTGCCGGACAGAGGACAGGAGAATGAGATGTCAGCTTTGGCAGAAACTATGCACATTTAAAGCTGAAACTGACAGGACTTAAGTGAACAGCATGTCTTGGCTCAGCTGTCCAAAGAAATAACCTGTCAAACCCCTAGATTGAACTTATACAACTTCCATATGGCCACCAAAAGAACAAAAATATCCCCACACTGACAGAGTCAGAAAAGGGGGAAGATGTTCTCCCATCAGGCAAAAGTGTCCCTGAAAGCATCCCCCTCTAACTTCAACAAAGTGAATATTATAAAAGATCAGAACACACCCACAACCTCAGACATACCAAAGGGTGACATAGCAGTGACTCCAGAATTGAGAAGGCACACCCTATCACTGGGTGAGGTATGTTTTATTCATCATCTTTGATACTTGGGGAAAACTTAAGTGGTGTGGAAATATGACACAGAACGGGTAATACCATTGTGAGTTGTTACTCAGCTAAGATTTTACCTAGACGTAATTTAAATCTGTTTGACTCAGTATCCATGCTCTTCCAGAGACACCACACTGACCCTCAGCTACCGTGCTGTTTCTGCCTATCTCCTTTCTGCTGTCCACACACTGTTTCTAGTAACTGGTAGTTTCTACCTCAGCAAACTTTTGCTTCTGTCAAAATAAGTAAAAATGTTACTTCCATGAAGCCTTCCCACAGACTCCAGGAGAGAACTAATTCCTGCTACAATTTCAAAGCAACTTTTCTTAAACCTATGTTAAGAGATCCCACACAGGGTTGATGGCTATTATTCCCAATACCTGGAACAATAGCACATGGTCAATAAATATTGGTGGAAAATAAATTGCATTTTAATGATTTATTTGCAGCCTTTCTTTACTCCTAGACATTGATATCATTTAAAATATTGTATAAATAATTTTCTAAAGATACTAAACTGGTTACTATGAAATCTTGAGTCATTTTTATTATACCCCATTCCTGTTCTCAGATATTAAAAAGGACAAGACAATATAGTCCTAAAGTTGCATCTATCATTCAGTTTAAATCTTCTTCTTTCCATGACACAATCCTTGGCATGACTAAGGCCTCAAAGACTAAAAGAGATAAATACACATGTGGTGTGTCTACGCTCTTGCTTGATTCGCTACTTTACCATATTCTTACATTTTTATGTATGCCCATTCAAGGCTTGGCTTCAATATATAATGAAAAATAGAGATAAAGGGGTATACAAAAGACTTATTTCATTAGTGTAGTTGTAGTAAAATTTAATGCCCTAAAGAAGTATATATCTACTAGGTTGGCTTTTCCTCCATGACAAGCTTTGTGAGCTCCTTTGAGATGTTTTTGTGGATGTCTTTCTGTAACAGTCAATGGTGTCCTGCATTCTCTAGCTGACCACGGATAAACTCACTTTTTAGAAATTGTCTGGCAGCAAACCATGGCCTCTTAAAAAGAGGAGAGAGGCATGCAGACTTCCAATAACTGTCTCCAGGGAAACTGTCACTATTAATGTTCTCCCTCACACATCTATCTATTTACATGGTAAAGATAAGTGACACACATTTATCTATTATTTTTTCCACAATTCTAAGACTGAAAACCTTCCATTTAATCTCTTATAACAACTTCCTCTCTCCATTTATTTTTAACATTTAACAACTGGCATGTTGTGAAATACTCTATGGCTAGTTAAGTGAATAATCAAAAATAAAGATGTGAATGAATAAATGCATGAATTAAAGTACACAGTCTTTGTGTGAATGCAGAAACACAAATATTTGACATAATAACCCTCTCAATGGTGAATAACTGGATGATGAATTTGTACTGGGCACCAATATTCATACCATAGAGCTGACTCTGATGGAGGAGGGGTCATAATTATCTATTCTTAGTTCCCACAGAGGCAGGCTCAGATGAACAGAACATGCCATGTGTCTGTCCTCCAAGTGTATGGACTCCATCAAGACAGGACTCAGACAATACACAAAAGACTTGGATTCTATAAAAAAAAAAATTTAGTTGAATGCAGAACATGCTTAAGTCTTCTTGGGACTCCAGGATATCTCAGCTAACAAATATTAAATTATAATTTTATATTTTTTATTATTTGGTACTTATTCACTAAAATGATTAAAATGCATTGCTACCAAATATTTCTCATTAGCACATGGAACATTTTCTAAAAGTGATCATATTTTAGCCCCCCGAACAAGTCTCACATAATAGAAAGAAATTAAAATCATATCATGTATCTTCTCAGGCCACAGTGGAATAAAACTAGAAATCAGTTTCAAGAGAAGTACTCAATTCTACACAAAGTCATGGCAATTAAACAACCCACTTCAGAGTGATCCTTGGATCAAGGATACTAAAAGATTCCTTGCACTGAACAACAATAGGGACACATGTTTTCAAAATCTATGGGATATAGAAAAAGAAGTCCTAAGGGGAAAATTCATAGCCTTAAATGCTTTCATCAAAAAGACAGAAAGATAAGAAATTAACCACAAATGTCACATATCAAGGAACTAGAAAAAGAATACCAAACCAAACCCAAAGTAAGCAGAAGAAAAGAAATAACAAAGTTCAGAGCAAAAACAATGAAAAGGAAACAAACAATCAAAAATCACAAAGACTATAGTAAAAAAAAAAATCTGACAATAACAATAAAATGCCTCTGTCTTTGGATTCACAGCCAAATTCCATCAGACCTACAAAGAAAAACTTGTAATTATCCTGCAGATGCTATTGAATAGCATCATTTTATGTAGCCAATGCCAGGAAAGCATACACAAATGAAAACTACTGACCATGATCCTTTATGAACAGAGATTCAAAAATCCTCAACAAAATACTAGCAAATCAAATTTAACAACATGTCAGAAAGATAATTCATGATGACTGAGTGTGTTTTCATCCAGGGATGCAAGGTAGGTTGAACATATACAAATCAATACGCATAATTAACCACATAAACAGAAGTAAAAGCAAAGACCACAGCATCATCTCCATAGATACAGAAAAATACGTAAGATAAAATATACCACCCTTCCAAGATAAAAACCTTTAGCCAACAAGTCATAGAAGGAACATATCTCAAAATTAAAGACAGATACGTGACAAACCTAAAGGCAATATCACTCTGAATGGGGAAAAATGGAAAGCATTACCCTGAAGAACTACAATAAAACAAGCATTCAACATAGTATTCAAAATCTTAGCCAAAGCAATCAGGCAAGAAAAAGAATAAAAGACACCCAGATCACAAAAGAAGAGCTCAAACTGTCCCTCGTTAATAACAATTTGATCTTGCATTCATAAAACCCTAAAAATTCTGCTGAAAGACTTTTAAAATTTAAATAAATTTAGTAAAGTCTCAGGTTACAAAACCAACGTACATAAATCAGTAGTGTTTCTATATACAAATACCAGTCAAGGACAGAGTCAAATCAATGAGATATCATCTTACCCCTGTTAGAATGGCTATTATTAAAATGTCAAAAAGCAGTAGATACTATGTTGGATGCAGAGAGATAGAAATGCTTATATACTATGTTGATGGGACTACAAATTGGTATAACCTCTCTAGAAACAGTGTCGAGATTCCTCAAGGAAATTAATATAGACCTATCACTCAATCCAGTAATCCCACTGCTGGGTATTTCTACTCAGAAAAACAGAAGTCATCTTATCAAAAGTCACTTGTACCTTAATGTTTATTGCAGCACAATTCATAATTGCAAAGATTCAGAAACAATTGCAAAGATGCAGAAACAACCTGAGTGTCTATCAGTTCATAAGTGGATAAAGAAAAAGTGACACAGGGCGGCGCCTGTGGCTCAAGGCATAGGGCGCCGGTCCCATATGCCAGAGGTGGCGGGTTCAAACCCAGCCCTGGCCAAAAAAAAAAAAAAAAAAAGAAAAAGTGACACACGCATACCCCCTATGGAATACTGCTTAGCCACAAAAAAGAAATGAAATAATGTCTTTTTCAGCACATTGGATGGAACTAGAGTTCATTATCATGAAATATCACAGGAATGGAAAGTCAAACACTGCATATTCTCACTACTAAGTGTGAGCTAAACGGTGGATACACACAGACACAAAGAAATATAAAGACCATTGGATACCAATATGGAGTGTGATAAAATCTCACCTATTGTATACAATGAACACTATTGGGGCAACTAACACACAACCAAAACCTCTGACTTAAGAATTATGCAAAGTATCTATGAAACAAAAACTTGTGTACCTTTTAATATTTTGAAATTTAAAAATATCAAAATATTTCTCATTGTCAGCTTATGTTTTATTTAGAGGGTATAAAATTTGTTTTTCTGTAGAAAAACATGATAAGATTCAGGTTTTTCTACCTCCTTCTTAAGTAACAGTAATCCAAGGATCACTTTAAGTCACACAACAGTAACAGTATGTTCAGTCCACTTGAATTAGCTTTTTATAAAAAAATCCTTACACAGCCTAGGCCATCTTTAAACTGGAGTCCTGCAGTGAAAGAAGGGAATTATATATGTACATTTTTTTCTTATCTGTACTCTTCATCCATTTCCTATTGATTTAATTGGATACAATTTTGGCACAGAGGAGAAAAAGAAATAAGGAGGTCAGTGCTTATTTGGTTACTGGCTTCTGTAAGGCAAATGTTTCAAGCTGGTCATCTCCAGGGTGGGCATGGCTGTGTTTTCTCTGAGGCAGAGGTTCCCACTGGCTCCTGGAGAGGGACTGATGCAGCTTTTGGCTCCCTCCCTCCTTCAGTTACCTTAGTCAGAGTAGATGCAACTTTATTCTGGTAGTTTTTATTTCCTTCCTTTTAAGGGGGACTGAGCCCTGATCTTTAGCCTAATAACCACGTTCTGCTTGAGAGACCTGGAGAATCATGAGAATGGCATGTGAGTTGTGTATGTGCAGGAGATCAGAAAACTGGCCTCCAAGGGAGAATGTCTATGCGAGGTGTGGCAATACTAGGCCTTATAGTTATGATAAAGATTCTCTGGATTCCAAAGGTCTCTTGACACTAGAGCTAGAGGTCTTGCTTAAGGTCTGTGGTTTTGCCAAAACAAGTTGGAGACATTCTGACACTTTCCATGTTCCTCTTTTTTAGTGCTGATGTCTGATAAGTAACTTTTAACTGCTTTTTCTTGCCTTATGATAATAAATATGGACCCAAGGTTTAGTCAGGAGGGCCTTTTTTTCTATATACCTCATCTATTTGGAAGACTCCAAGAGGCCTCAAACTAATTTTTCTTAATTTCTTTTGAAAAGATACACATAGAAATGTGGCCTTAGAATTTCACATTTATTTTATCTTGGGCACATCTGTAATCCTAGCATTTTGTGAGGCCCAGGCAGGATGATTGCTTGAGTGACTTTGAGAACAGCCTGAACAGCATCATGAAATCTTGTCTCTACAAAAAATTTAAAAATTAGCCGAGTATGGTAGGTAGCACATGCCTGTAGTTGCTTAGGGAGGCTGAGGCAGGAGGATCACTTGAGGCCGAAGTTTCAGGTTGCAGTGAACTATGATGATGCCACTGCACTCTATCCCACGCAATTGAGTGAGACTCTGTCTCAAAATAATGTTTTTTAAAGTGTATAATATTGTATCATGGAGTGTTCTTGTAAACTTCGTTTTCAGTAGATGGTTACACAGTGAATGCAAGGTTCAAACTATAAACCTAAATTGAACTTTTAGATCTGAAAGTAAATGTAAGTTACAAATGTTCTATGTTTAGAAAGGTAGTTAGACATCCCCTGTGTTCTCTAATTTTAAGAAATACTGAGCCTTTGTCAGTTAATTCATTTAATTTAACTTAATTTGACTGGTAATGATGAGATGAATTGGAAGACACTACATGCTCTGACTCACCGATTACTCCATGTAGGTTGTTTCTTTGCTTCTCTGCTTTTTTTGAGAATTCAAAAGCTAGCCAATCATATGCAGCTGTGTGGCTTTTCACATGAGCAGAAATCTTAAAACTACTGAAAGAAAATTTGTCTTTTAACTCCTTTCATACAGTTTCAGTAAATGGAATTAGCCTATTTCATTACATGAAAATTCTCTGTGATCAGTAAAATAGCTACTCATGAATAAAACTGTAAACAATTAGATAAAGCAAGTTGCTGAAAATCTAAACTATTTATCTATTTGCACAGCCATTGGGAATGTTGCCAAAAGAAATAGTTTTGGGCACTCTTCTACTATCTCAAGGTTTATTTGTAAAAATATTCATCAATCCTCCACTCTTTAAATTATCATTTAAAAAAAATCCAAATATTTGTATGGAAAATGAAATAAGATAACCATAAAAAACTGGAATAGAAATTGAATGGAATTTTCCCTACCAGGTACCTCATGATACAGTAACAAATAAAATAGGAGAATTGGCAAAATAATAAACTAACAGAAAAATACACATTTAAAAGGTCCAAAATTATTAGATGACAAAGGTGTCATTATCAATCATTGAGAATTAAACAAATTATTTAGGATTACTTAATGAATAACAGTAGAACAACTAGCTATTCATTTGGAGAAGTACATATACACATGTACTTTTTAAAACATACAGAGTAGATCTATTTAAACAAATATCCTTAATATTTTACTTGACAGGCTCAGTGCCTGTAGCTCAGTGGTTAGGGTGCAGGCCACATGCACCAGGGCTGGTGGGTTTGAAACCAGCCAGGGCCTGCTAAAAAACATGACAACAATAACAACAAAAACAACAAAAACAATAGCTGGGCATTGTGGCAGGTGCCTGTAGTCCAAGCTATTTGGGAGGATATGGCAAGAGAATTGCTTGAGCCCAAGAGTTGGAGGTTGCTGTGAGCTGTGACACCATGGAACTCTACTGAGGGTGATGTACTGTGACTCTGTCTCAAAAAAAAAATATGTAGGGAGGCGGAGAAAGATGGCAGCCGAATAACAGCTTCCTTGCACCTGGGCACCGTGAGTCTGGGGATATAGGACACCAGGCATCTCTGGCTGGTGGGATCTGCCTATCATCACCCCTGAGAGGATACAGGGAGTCAGCGAGAGACTTCTGGACCCCAAGAGGAGGACTAAAACAGTGGAAAACCGGCAAGGGGTCGCGTGTGTTCAATCCGTCTAAACCCGCCCGCAACTGTAAGTTCAGTAGCAGTGAGACTGCAAACCAGAAAGGCCTTACCTGTGAACTGTTTTGGTGTCTTTGGACTTGGCACTCAGCTGAACTGCCTTGGGGAGAGCCTGAGCGGGAGTGTGGAGAACTTTGGCCTTTGTCTAGGGCCCCAGTCTGAGCCACTGAGCCAGACGGAGCTAATAGTGTTTGGCTCTGGGTCACAGGCAGCCATTGTGAGCGATCTACCCCGGCAAGCTCTGCCCTCAGGATCGCAGAGCTGGAATTGGGTGGGAGCTGGTAACCCAGCGACCAAGTAGCCTAAGGGCAGGGTCTGAGCCACCTTGCAGCCCTAACCCTCAGGGGCAGAGGGAGACCAGTTTTGGCACACAGGGTAAGTGGATAGCCACTTCAGCAATGATTCCAGAGACAAGCACTTCCCTGGGAAAGCATCTGCTAAGCAAGTGAACAAGTTCAAAGTGCCTTTTAAGTGGGCTGAAGAGAGATTTAGGGTGTCTACCCGCTGGGGTTTGAGAAAATAACAACCTCCAGTCATATCAGAACTGTGATTAACATCTCATACCCCAGAAGACCATGTGTTGCCCAGACAATATTCAATAACATATACATACTGCTTTGTGTTTGGTTGTGTTTTTTTTTTTCTTTTTTTTTTTTTGTTTTTTGTTTGGTTGTTTTTTTGTTTATTTTGATGTTGTTGATTGTTGTTTTGTTTTTTAAGTTCAACCTTTCCCATACAGATCCTTTTTCTTTCTCAATTTTTTTAGTTTAATTATAATTTCCCATTGCTGCCTATTTCAATAATTAGAACTTCATTTTTGTTAGTGTTTCTACCGCTATTATTTGGTTTTTCCAGCCAATTTTATCCCGTAAAGTTTTCTGTTTGCTTGTTTTGGTTTGATTTATAGCATTTTTGTCTTTCCTCTCTACTTGGTGGAGGTGGGGTACTGTCTCTGATCAGGTTAGCAAAGAGCTGCTGACCTCAAGGGAACCACCCAACTGGGCACCCCCAGAAGGTGGTTTTTTTTTTAAGGTTGTATCAAAGTACCCTACTGTACACCTATATTGCTCTGTCTCCCTCTTTCTGTGCCTCTCTTCTTTTTGTCAATATTCCTTTTACCCACCCCCTCTCCTTTATCTATTTTTCTTTTTATTTTCTTATCACTCGGTCCTCCTTTCTTTCATCCCTTTTTTGCTCTTCAACCTTCTCACCCTTCTGGTCCTGTAACTCTTAGTCCACAGGCACGAGAACTTAAAGAACAAGAGGAAGTGAAAGGAAAATTAGGGCAAGGAAACAGATAAAAGAAATCACTCATGAGGAAGAATCAGCAGAAAACTCCAGGCAACATGAAGAACCAGTCCAGAACAACCCCGCCAAGGGACCATGAGGTAGCTACTGCAGAGGATTCCACCTATACAGAAATGTTAGGAATGACAGAAAGGGAATTTAGAATACACATGTTGAAAACAATGAAAGAAATGATGGAAACAATGAAGGAAACTGCTTATAAAGTGGAAAATAACCAAAAGGAAATCCAAAAACAGAATCAAATCAGAGATGAACGATATGAAGAATATAAAAAGGATATAGCAGAGCTGAAGGAAATGAAACAGTCAATCAGGGAACTTAAAGATGCAATGGAAAGTATCAGCAACAGGTTAGACCATGCAGAAGAAAGAATTTCAGAGGTAGAAGACAAAGTTCTTGAGATAACACAGATAATAAAAGACGCAGAAAAGAAGAGAGAGAAAGCAGAACGTTCACTGTCAGAATTATGGGACTTTATGAAGCGTTCCAACATACGAGTTATAGGAATTCCAGAAGGGGAAGAAGAATGCCCCAGAGGAATGGAAGCCATACTAGAGAATATTATAAAAGAAAATTTCCCAAATATCACCAAAGATTCTGACACACTGCTTTCAGAGGACTATCGGACCCCAGGTCGCCTCAAATCTAACCGAGCTTCTCCAAGACACATTGTGATGAACCTGTCCAAAGTCAAGACAAAAGAAAAGATTCTGCAAGCTGCCAGGAGTAAGCGCCAGTTGACCTACAGGGGCAAATCCATCAGATTGACCGCAGACATCTCTAATGAAACTTTCCAAGCAAGAAGACAATGGTCATCTACCTTTAATCTACTTAAACAGAACAATTTCCAGCCCAGAATTCTGTACCCTGCTACGCTAAGCTTCAAAATTGACGGAGAAGTCAAATCATTTACAGATATACAAACATTGAGGAAATTTGCCACAACAAGACCAGCTCCACAGGAAATACTTCAACCTCTTCTGCACACTGACCACCACAATGGATCAGCAGCAAAGTAAGAACTCAGAAATTAAAGAACAGAACCTAAACTCCACACTGATGTAAAAGATAAAACTAAGCAATGGACTCTCACCAAATAAGACGAATAGAATACTACCACACTTATCAATTATCTCAATAAATGTTAATGGCTTGAATTCCCCACTGAAGAGACATAGATTGGTTGACTGGATTAAAAAACACAAGCCATCCATTTGCTGTCTGCAAGAAACACACCTGGCTTCAAAAGACAAATTAAAGCTCCGAGTCAAGGGTTGGAAGACAATTTTTCAGGCAAATGGAATTCAGAAGAAAAGAGGAGTTGCAATCTTATTTTCAGATACATGTGGATTTAAAGCAACTAAAGTCAAAAAAGACAAAGATGGTCACTTTATATTGGTCAAGGGAAAAATACAACAAGAAGACATTTCAATTCTAAATATCTATGCACCCAATTTAAATGCTCCCAGATTCTTGAAACAGACCTTACTCAGTCTGAGCAATATGATATCTGAAAATACCATAATAACAGGGGACCTTAACACTCCTCTTACAGAGCTGGACAGATCCTCTAAACAGAAATTAAACAAAGATATAAGAGATTTAAATGAGACCCTAGAACAACTGTGCTTGATAGACGCATATAGAACACTCCATCCCAAAGATAAAGAATATACATTCTTCTCATCACCCCATGGAACATTCTCCAAAATTGATCATATCCTGGGACACAAAACAAATATCAACAGAATCAAAAGAATTGAAATTTTACCTTGTATCTTCTCAGACCATAAGGCACTAAAGGGGGAACTCAACTCTAACAAAAATGCTGGACCCCACCCAAAGGCATGTAAACTAAACAATCTTCTGGTGAATAACAGATGGGTGAAGTAATAAATAAAATAGGAAATCATTAACTTCCTTGAGAATAACAACAATGAAGACACAAGCTACCAAAACCTGTGGGATACTGCAAAAGGAGTTTTGAGAGGAAAATTCATCGCTTTAGATGCCTACATTCGAAAAACAGAAAGAGAGCACATCAACAATCTCACAAGAGATCTTATGGAATTGGAAAAAGAAGAACAATCTAAGCCTAAACTCAGTAGAAGAAAAGAAATCTCCAAAATCAAATCAGAGATCAATGAAATTGAAAACAAAAGAATCATTCAGAAAATTAATGAAACAAGGAGTTGGTTTTTTGAAAAAATAAATAAAATAGATAAACCATTGGCCAGACTAACGAGGAATAGAAAAGTAATATCTCTAGTAACCTCAATCAGAAATGATAAAGGGGAAATAACAACTGATCCCACAGAGATACAAGAGATCATCTCTGAATACTACCAGAAACTCTATGCCCAGAAATTTGACAATGTGAAAGAAATGGATCAATATTTGGAATCACACCCTCTCCCTAGACTCAGCCAGGAAGAAATAGAGCTCCTGAACAGACCAATTTCAAGCACTGAGATCAAAGAAACAATAAAAAAGCTTCCAACCATAAAATGCCCTGGTCCAGATGGCTTCACTCCAGAATTCTATCAAACCTTCAAGGAAGAGCTTATTCCTGTACTGCAGAAAGTATTCCAAAAAATTGAGGAAGAAGGAATCTTCCAACACATTCTATGAAGCAAACATCACCCTGATACCAAAACCAGGAGAAGACCCAAACAAAAAGGAGAATTTCAGACCAATCTCACTCATGAATATAGACGCAAAAATTCTCAACAAAATCCTAGCCAATAGATTACAGCTTATCATCAAAAAAGTCATTCATCATGATCAAATAGGCTTCATCCCAGGGATGCAAGGCTGGTTTAACATATGCAAGTCTATAAACGTTATCCACCATATTAACAGAGGCAAAAATAAAGATCACATGATCCTCTCAATAGATGCAGAAAAAGCATTTGATAAAATCCAGCATCCTTTTCTAATTAGAACACTGAAGAGTATAGGCATAGGTGGCACATTTCTAAAACTGATTGAAGCTATCTATGACAAACCCACAGCCAATATTTTACTGAATGGAGTAAAAATGAAAGCTTTTCCTCTTAGAACTGGAACCAGACAAGGTTGTCCTCTGTCACCTTTACTAGTCAACGTAGTGCTGGAAGTTCTAGGTAATACAATTAGGCAAGACAAGGAAATAAAGGGAATCCAAATGGGAGCAGAGGAGGTCAAACTCTCCCTCTTTGCTGATGACATGATCTTATACTTAGAGAACCCCAAATACTCAACCGCAAGATTCCTAGAAGTCATCAAAAAATACAGTAATGTTTCAGGATATAAAATCAATGTTCACAAGTCAGTAGCCTTTGTGTGCACTAATAACAGTCAAGATGAGAAGCTAATTAAGGACACAACTTCTTTCACCAGAGTTTCAAAGAAAATGAAATACCTAGGAGTATACCTAACGAAGGAGGTGAAGGACCTCAATAAAGAAAAGTATGAAATCCTCAGAAAGGAAATAGCAGAGGATATTAACAAATGGAAGAACATACCATACTCATGGATGGGAGAATCAACATTGTTAAAATGTCTATACTTCCCAAAGCAATCTACCTATTCAATGCCATTCCTATCAAAATACCAACATCGTACTTTCAAGATTTGGTAAAAATGATTCTGCATTTTGTATGGAACCGGAAAAAACCCCATATAGCTAAGGCAGTTCTTTGTAACAAAAATAAAGCTGGGGGCATCAGCATACCAGATTTTAGTCTGTACTACAAAGCCATAGTGCTCAAGACAGCACAAGACAGTACCAGTTTTGGTACTGGCACAAAAACAGAGACATATACACTTGGAATCGAATTGAAAACCAAGAAATGAAACTAACATTTTACAACCACCTAATCTTTGATAAACCAAACAAGAACTTACCTTGGGGGAAAGACTCCCTATTCAATAAATGGTGTTGGGAGAACTCGATGTCTACATGTAAAAGACTGAAACTGGACCCACACCTTTCCCCACTCACAAAAATTGATTCAAGATGGATAAAGGACTTAAATTTAAGGCATGAAACAATAAAAATCCTCCAAGAAAGCATAGGAAAAACACTGGAAGATATTGGCCTGGGGAAAAACTTCATGAAGAAGACTGCCATGGCAATTGCAACAACAACAAAAATAAACAAATGGGACTTCATTAAACTGAAAAGCTTCTGTACAGCTAAGGAGACAATAACCAAAGCAAAGAGACAACCTACACAATGGGAAAGGATATTTGCATATTTTCAATCAGACAAAAGCTTGATAACTAGGATCTATAGAGAACTCAAATTAATCCACATGAAAAAAGCCAACAATCCCTTATATCAATGGGCAAGAGACATGAATAGAACTTTCTCTAAAGACGACAGACGAATAGCTAACAAACACATGAGAAAATGTTCATCATCTCTATATATTAGAGAAATGCAAATCAAAACAACCCTGAGATATCATCTAACCCCAGTGAGAATGGCCCACATCACAAAATCTCAAAACTGCAGATGCTGGCGTGGATGTGGAGAGAAGGGAACATTTTTATACTGCTGGTGGGACTGAAACTAGTACAACCTTTCTGGAAGGAATTGTGGAGAAACCTCAAAGCACTCAAGCTAGACCTCCTATTTGATCCTGCAATCCCATTACTGGGCATCTACCCAGAAGGAAAGAATTCCTTTTATCATAAGGACACTTGTACTAGACTGTTTATTGCAGCTCAATTTACAATCGCCAAAATGTGGAAACAGCCTAAATGCACACCAACCCAGGAATGGATTAACAAGCTGTATACCATGGAATACTATTCAGCCATTAAAAAAAATGGAGACTTTACATCCTTCGTATTAACCTGGATGGACGTGGAAGACATTATTCTTAGTAAAGCATCACAAGAATGGAGAAACATGAATCCTATGTACTCAATTTTTATATGAGGACAATTAATGACAATTATGGTTATGGGGGGGAACAGAAAGAGGGAAGGAGGGAGGTGGGTGGGGCCTTGGTGTGTGTCACACTTTATGTGGGCAAGACATGATCGCAAGAGGGACTTTACCTAACAATTGCAATCAGTGTAACCTGGCTTATTGTACCCTTAATGAATCCCCAACAATAAAAAAAAAAAAAAAAGAAATGGGTAAAGTAACTTGGTCATGTCCACAAATTCAGTAAAAATGGATCAAGTTGATTTCCAAACAAACACATATGAGCGTATACAACAAATAAAATATCTATCATAAAGACTATTTAACTCATGATTTCCCTTGGGACACGAAATTTGCATATGACATCTAGGTAAATAGAATAATCCTACAAATTAATTATATGACCTGAAAGACAAAAATTTGAAGTTCAGTGAGGCTAAGTGTCTTGTCCATAATCAAATGCAATAAAATCAGAACAAAGGCGAGTATGTGGGCTCCTATATTGGCAGCAAAATCATGTCTGCCATTTTCATATATGATTGGAGCGCCCCGCAGAGCCTAAACAGAGACTTTGTGAGTGCTTGAAATCTGGTGATTTTACTTTCTTTTTGAGTTTCCTGAGTTGATGTGCATGAGAAAACAGTATATTCCTGTGAAGTGGTTTTTTCACAGAGTTTGTAGAGAAAAGGAGAAATAGAACAATATAGCACCTGAACTTGGGATGATCACTGAACAATAAAAGTGAAATAAACTAAAGAAAGAAAGGTTGAGATATTGGCTAAAAAATCTAAAAAAAAATAAAGAAACTAAAACTTTCTGGGTTTAGAAGAAAAACAGTTTCTCAGGTAAAAGCCTTCCCAGGAAAACAATCTCAAAGTAAGAATACCTTTAAGACAAATATAAAATCCAGGGTTGAGAGGTAAAAACCCTCTAGTAATCTTTATAGTAAGGGTGTGCTTCTTATACAATATCTCTTAAATAATAAGGGTTCTAAGAAATTTAGGACAATTTAATACACTGACCTCACATGGGATATGTGCATCATATGTTTGGTCTAATAGCATTACAGTTTGATACACAGAAAGCCCACAAACATTTTAAAGAAATTATATCAGCTCATGCTGAAAGTGACAAACACTACAAATGAAAAACAACCAATGCCATCTAAGTTACTACTCTAGGCAAGTGAAGTATAAAAACTACTCATCTCCAAATATAGGGCACATTTTATGGAAGAGGAGAAAGGACCCTGAAAGGAAAAACCAAGAGCTCGAAGTATGGAGTCATGAGCTGCAAAAGATCATTCCTAGGAACCACAACCGAACTCTAGGCAAGGAACTAAATTGCTGTAAATCAGTTCCTACCAAATACTTCATTTTGCTCTGTAGAAGGTGAGATAATTTCCACATTTCTCCATGGAACACATCCTGAATCCAGAGTAGTGAGAACCGTAAGTAGCACCATCTTGCTCGGTATCTCCTACGCTTTGTATAAATGAGATTCCCGGGAGATAGAATCTTGGATAAGGCAGCGTTCTCTCCAAGGACAAGAAAGAGAGGCACCAGCAGAGAAAGGCACTCTTGGTACATGTATCTGACAGATGCGGTGAAGACGCAAGATGGATGAGAAAGAGTTTAGGGGACTTGTTGGTGGACTTGTGTAAAAGATGCTCAGAGGACTCTAGAAATTCCAGAGGACAGTGACTGTATTTTGAAGGGGCTGAGGCATTATTATCAGTCATTTTGACTTGCAAACAGTAAATTTGATATTGCATGTTGAAGTTACTCTGTTCTTAGGGTCAGGCTCATGAGGCAAGAGTTAATTTAAGTTACGTGTGCTTTCAGATCTATCACATAAGCAGAATCTTGAGTTGATATTTTGTTTTCATTCTTGGGTATATGTAAGTGCAGAGTGAACTCAGAGGGTCCAGAAATGAAGAAAATCCTTACAAGTCTGACCCTGACAACCTCTTCCTACATTGTAGACTACAAAAATCCCATCATGAGGAAAGTACATTAATCTACGAATTCTACATTTTTATTATGTGTCTTCCATTTTAGTTATCTATTGGTGAGTAACAAGCAAAAAACTTGTAATAGCTTAAATAATAGGTATTTTATTTTATCTCTCAGTGGTATGGGTTTCTTGGGCAAAGCTCTGCAGTTCTTTCTTGGAGCGCCTTATATAGATATGTTAAGATGGTGGGTGGGGCCAAAGGCAGTCAGAGGCTGGATTGGGAGAGCTGGGCCTCACTCCTTCCTCATGTAATCTCAGAGCCTCCCCTCTCTATGTGGACCATGAGTTAGTTCTTCACAAGGATAGAGTATCTGGATATCTTACATGGTATCTTAGGGTTCCCAAGAAGCACAAAAGCAAAAGTCACTAGGCCACCATAAGTATTAATCACAGCACTGGCAAAATGCCACTTCTGCCACCTTCTATTGATAGAGCAAGTCATAAGGCCAGCTCAGGTTCAGTATGGGAGGCTAGTCGTGGGTGTGAATCCAGGAGACAGCGCTCTTTGGGAGTCAGCTTTGGAGATCAGCTATCTCCCTTTAGTAGTTGCTTCTTGTCAGGTGCTCTGTGAGGCACACAAGGGTAAGCAAACTGCCACGCACCTGCCACTTTCAAGCAGTCTGAGTCTGGAGGGAGAGTTAAACATTTAATCCAGAAAAATTCCACCTTAGCAATTGCTCCAAAGAAATACTATTTATATTAGTCAAGGTCAGAAAACATTTCTTAGGAAAGTAGAGTTTGAGCTGATCAAGTAGAGTCTGAGCTGATCTGAAGGATGGGTGGGAATAAGCTGATGAGACTAGGGTATGATATAAGCATTCTAGCAACAGGAAATGGCATAATACAAGCCAGAGCAAGTTCTAGACACTGAAAAAAGAGCGCAAGGCTGTAGCTGAAAGTGTGTGGGTAGCAGAGGTACATAGGAGCCTCACTTTGTCTTTAATTTAAAGCAATGGGAAGCCACTGCAAGCTTTCGAAAGGAGGAAGGGGCAGAATCAGTCTTGCATTTTGAAAAGATCTCTGTGGCTGCAAGGTGGAGAGTGGATTAGAGGGAGGGTATTGGAGAAGAGATTATTCTACCTAGGAGGATATTGCAACCCCTAGGAGAGAGGTGAGCTTCTTTCTCTATCTCTTGTATCTTAGGAGAGCTGGATTCATGATAGACTGGCCTCACAGAATTGCTTTCATTTCTTTTCCAAGCAGTTTTCTGGCTTTCATTTTCTTTTTGTTACTCAGATAAAAGGTATTCTAGACTCACAACAACTCACAGGAAAAGGTGATCGAAACCAATCAAATGATGTAAAATATATCTTAAAAGGCAGTCAAGACACAGAGCCAACTGGACTTACTTTAAACTCTCAGTTTTTTCAGGGAGTCATCACTCCCACTACAAATCCTCTTGAATTTCCATAAGGCAAATAGTGATGCTTTAGGTTTCTTAAAATTCCATCCCTAAATATTCTTACAATTTCCCTTTTCCTACAAACTTAAGTGTTTTCTTGGTGCAAAAGGTGTTAAAGACCTAGGTTCAGGCCCTCCCTTGGCTGGGTGAACTTATGTCCGTTCACAAACCTTTTCTGAACTTCAATATTTTCACTAAATAGCAAAATAAAGTGGTTAATAGCGCATGTTGAAAGTGTTGCAATAAGTCAATGAGATGATACGTGCAAAGAGCTTATCCCAGTGCAGTGCACCCTAGTGTTTAAGTGATATATTTTGGAAACAAATCAGTCTTGGCTCAATTCCCAGCTCTGCCATTTATTAGTTCTGTGGCCTTGGGAAGGTTATTTGTTTTGTTGAAGCATCAATTTTTTTTTCTTTTTTTAAGAATGCATATAAGCATATCATTTTATAGTAGTTTTATGAGGATTACTTGACAAAAGCCATACAAAAAACTTAATAGAGTAACTGGCATAAAGCCAATATTTCATAACTGGTTACTGATATTATTATTAAAATATATGACCATTCTATAAATTTAATTCACTTCTTTTGTCCTTCACTAGGATTTTCCTTTCTTATATGGTCTTCTTTTCCTAATTGCCATCAATCTCCCTTATGCATTGAATAGTCTCTTCTCTCCCTCATCATTTTCCTCCTTACCTATACCCCCACCCCCTTAGATTTAGATGATCAAAACAGGAAAATAATAGAAATAGTCCAATCAAATAAAAATCAAGAAAGTTAATCATTGGCCAAAAAAATAAAAATAAAAAACTTATTGGAACACAGAGAAAATAAAACACAATTCCAAAAATTATTAAGATTTAATTCTGCATATTGGACTAGAGTTGTATAAATCTCCTTTCCTCAATTATTCCCAGCGGACACACACAAAAACCTGATGCTAAAACATTCACAGACTCTTTCATAAGTAGCCTAATGAGTGCCTATCAACCACAAAATGAAAGCAATTTCAATTTTCCTGGAGTCAGTAACATCTCTGAAATTACTGTAAGTTTAGATATTATTATTTCATATTGAACAAGCAATGCTCTTTTCTGTTTCTATGTAACACTTTGGTTGAGAGTCTAAGTCCTTCTTTGAAAAAAGATGCCTTGTAAAATTGAAATAACACGCAAGGCTAAACCATGACTTCCTTCACCTTGTCCTCTATATTAGGAATAGAAATGTCATTTTGCAATACTAGTCATCTTGTTCCTAGTTGTGAAAGAACAGTTCTGACGTACAGCTGCCAGAAGGAATCGCTCAAAGAATTTTGGGTTACCCTTAGAATTGGTGATAACTGTGAGAAAAATGATCAAAATATTTTAAATCTATAGTGAGGAAATAATGACTTTTTGCTACGTATGAATAGTAATTACATAGTCTAAGCTTACTATGAAAACTTACTAGCTCATCTTTTGAAATGACGTAACCTTCCTCTGCTCATGTTACTTGTTCCTATACCATAGAATAACCTGATAGGGTTTGACTTCATGAAGTAGGCTTGCTCTTTCCATGTTTAAGAATAGAGTTCTAACTTTGCTCAGTTCGGTTTATACTCATATAAGATGCCAAAGCTTATTAGGCTACAACACAAAGTAATTTTCCTATGGAGTTTTTTTAGAAAAAATAACAATATTTTCAAATACAGCAGAGTTTCTAATAATTATTGTAAAAAAAAAAAAAAAGCTGTTCTTTTGTCCCTCTTAACTATTTTAGCCATGGTTAGACTGAACCAATTAGGTCTTATGAAGTGCCACAGCCAAAAAGGGGCCTTTAACATGTATGATATTTAAATGATATAATTTCATGAGTAAGTATACTGTTAACTGTATGTAGCTCTGCTCATGTCATTAAAATTCCTTTTACTTATGATAGTGCACATAAAACAAAATTTCATTAGCTTAGATTCTCTCCATTCAGAATGTGTGATAACTAAAGGGAAAAGAGATGTGAAATTATACTCACAGTTACATGTGAAGAAGCCTTTTGCCAAGCAAAAAAGGGGAAAGGAGTCTTTTCTTTTGTTTGTAAAAAATATTTAAGAAATCAAAATATTCTTAGAACTATAGTGGCATTTACTTGCATTCTGATGTTATTTAATAATATCAACTACTATCATTGTGATGGAAGTATTCCATGCGTTTTATTTATATAATCATATTTAATCTTTATAAAGAAAGAATAATTAATTTCAGTCTACAAATTAAAAAATTCTTGTAATTTCACCAAAGGATAAAAGCTTATCCAAGTTTGTTCTCCTGAGTTAAGAAAGGTGCCTCATTCTAGCTAGCTTCCAAATGCATTATTTTCTAAGTACAATACCTGGTTTTCTATTTAAGAACATAATTGTTAAACTAATTTAATGCACAATTTTAAGCAGGATGATGAATTCCTCTGCTTGGAATTTTTAGACAGTCTATACATTTGATTGGTTTATGCCCACTCTGTCTCTCTTAATAAATTTAAAGGAGATGGTAGCATAGAAAAGTTTAAAGCAAACAAGTCACAGGGCTAAGGAATATTCCCTTTTAACTTCTTTCTGCATAATTTTTCATGACATCTACAGGGCACCACGTAGGAAGTGAAACAGGCATTCAGGTTAAGGACACAAACATCTCTGAGAATCTAAACCAATTTTCTTTCTTCATAAAATTACCTCTAAAATGAAGCTAAAATTACCAATGTAAAAAAAAAAATGGTTGGAGTCAGCATAGGACCCTTTAGCCACATTTTCATTATCCCTCAGTTCTATATAAAATGAATTCACATTTCTATATGAAATGTTTCTAATTCACAGGAGGATTTGTCAAAAGGTGTCAAATAGATACTTTGTCCACTTATTAGAAATGTATACTGCACAAAATACTGCCTAGCACAGGGCTTTACTCCAGAAATATTCCAGAATGACAATCTGGTTAATTGCTGTCTATCACTGACCAGTATGGAGCATGGCTGTACAAGAGTTAGTTCCTATTCATGCTGAGTCCAGCTTGGTTTTCTGTGATAAGCAAGATTAAAGACTCAAATTTCATTAAGTAATGTATTATCTCTGGACATTCTGGAATGTCCCTCTCAGAAAAACAATCTTGAGAGTCATGGACAAACATAATTTACCAGGAGAAAATACAATATGATACTGTAATATAAAATAAAGGCATATATGAAATACAGAGGGACAGCATCCTACCACAATCTCTGTTTTACTTAGATACATGTTAATGTTAAAGAGAGTGGGACAACAAGGGAAGTCAAATAGATGACTTTTTACTGTCCCATTTGACAATATTTATTCTGCAAGGTATTAATCTGGGAAAACAGATCGTCAATTAGGAAAGGGAGATGATGTCAAATTAGTAATGTTTGAAGAAACAAAGACTAAAATAAGGGGACAATGAAAATCCAATAAGGTTAATTACACACCTGGAAAGGCAGAGTTGGGCCTCTCCAATCTTGTCTGAAACGGGAAGCTTGAGTTATTCAAAGAAAACTCTCCCTTTCTAAGAGACCCAATTAGACCACACTATCAGAGGACTATGAGAGTCTAGCCATCTTTATACATGTATTCTATGTACAAGAGAAGACAATAAAATAGAAATGACTCTGAGATCAGACTGATCTGAGATTAAATCTTGGATGAGGTTTATACTGACATATGACCTCTAGGCATGTATATTACTGAAATGTAACATTTTGTTGCAATAGTAGTTTAAGTTTCATTACACTTTACTTTTACTGAGGGTATAATCATTTCTTCTTAGAGGGGTGATTGCTAGGATGACGTATGATGTGTGCAGTGCACCTAAGACGAAGTGTTAAGAAATCGTTGGTTGTCTTCCTCATCATACTGTGTCACCATCTTCTAATTATTACTAGTAATTTTATATTTGCAGGCATACCTTAGAGATAGTGTGGCTCAGTTTTAGACCACCACAATATGGTGAATTGTGAGTCACACAATTTTTTTGGTTTCTCCATGCATATAAAAATTATATTTACATTATCTTATAGTTAATTAAGTATGCAATAGTATTATGTCTAAAATATAAATTTCTTAACTAAAAAATACTTTATCAGTAAGAAATGCTATCTGCTGGGACTTCTGTGACTCAATTTTTTTGCTGGAGGAGGGTCTTGTCTCAATGTTAATGGCCACTGATTGATCAGGGTGGTGGTTGCTAAAGATTGGAGTGTTGGAGTGGTGGAGCAATTTCTTAAATTGCCAATGAATTTTACTGTATCAGTTTACTCTTTCTTTCACAAAAGATTTCTTTGTAGCATGCAATGCTGTGTGGTAGCATTTTACCCACAGTAGAATGCCTTTTAAAATTAGAGTCCATCATCTCAAACCCTGCTGCTGCCTTCATAAACTAAGTTTATATAATATTTAAAATCCTGTGTTATTTCAACAATATTCACATCATCTTAATCAGGAATAGATTTCATCTCAAGAAACCACTTCTTTGATTCATCCATAAGAAACAACCCCACATCCATGAGGGGTTGTCATGAGGTTATAGCAATGCAGTCACGTTGGTAAGGCTCTAGTTCTAATTCTAGTTTTCTTGCTGTTTCCACTATGTCTGTTTCTTTCACCAAAGTTTTGAACCCCTCAAAGTCACCTTTGAGAGATTGGAACCAGCTTTTTCTAAACCTCTATTAATGCTGATATTTTGACCTTCTCCCATGAATGATCGTAAAGACATCTCAAATAGAGAATCCTTTCCATAAGGTTTTCGATTTACTTGTCTCAGACCCATCAAGGGAATCACTATCTATGACAGCTATATCCTTGCAAAATGTACACAATTTCTTAAAATTACTCCTTGATTCATTGGTTGCAGAATGGATGTTGTGTTAGCAAGCAGGAAAACATTACTTTATTGGACATCTCTATCCGTGCTCTTGGGTAAATGGTGCATTGTCAATGAGTAATGATATTTTGAAAGGAATCTTTTTGTTTTTTCCCTGAGCAGTAGGTCTCAACAATGGGCTTGCCATATTCAGTAAACCAGGCTGGAAATAAAAGTGTTGCCAACCAAGCTTTGTTATTCCATTTTTAGAGCATAGGCTGGGTACAGTTAGCAGAATTCTTAGGAGCTCTCAGGTTTTCAGAATGGGGAATTAGCATTGGCTTTAGCTTAAAGTCTCGAGCTACATTAGCCACTAACAAGAGACTCAGTTTGTCCTTTGATGCTTTGACATCAGGGGTTAATTTCTCTTGTCTAGCATAAGTCCTAGATGGCATCCTTTTCTGATAGATGGCTGCTTGGTGTATATGGATAATTAATTACGTAGTGTAGCCATCTGCATCTATGATTTAGCTAGATCTTCTGGATAACTTGCTGCAACTTCTCTCATAGCATTCACTGCTTCACCTTGCATGTTTATGTTATGAAAATAATTTCTTTTATTCTTTTATTTATTATTTCAGGTTCGTTGAGGGTACAAAATGCACCGTTTGCATTTATTAGGTAAAGTTCCTCTTATAATTGTGTCCCACCCCCAAGAGGTGTGCCATACCTCCCATTGCCCTCCCTCCTTCTCTGTCTCCGCTCCCTTGTTCCCCCACCACCACCTGGAATCAATTTGAGTTTTTCTCTTATGTGGGTATATATTAGATGGTCCACTAGCTTTATATTAGAATTGAGTACATTGGATTCTGGCTTCTCCATTCTTGTGATACTTCACTGGGAAGAATATGTTCCAACTCTATCCAGGTTTATACAAAAGATGTAAAGTCTCCATCTTTTTTAATGGCTGAATAGTATTCCATGGTATACATATATTGCAGCTTGTTAATCCATTCCTGGATGGGTGGTCATTTAGGTTGTTCTTCCAACCTCATGGACCAACCTCTGCTAGCTTCAAACATTTTTCTGCAGCTTTCTTACATCTTTAAGCCTTCATAGAAAAGAGTTAAGGTCTTAATTTAAGAGAATGTTTTGGCTAGTCTGATCTTCTATCTATACCACTAAAACTTTCTCAGTATCAGCAATAAGTCTGTTTGATTTTCCTATCATGTTGTGTTCACTGGAGTAGCACTTTTAATTCCCTTCAATAACTTTTCCTTTGCACTCTCAACTTAGTTCTCTGTTTGGTACAAGAAACCTAACTTTTGGCCTAACTTGGCTTTTGAAATGCCTTCCTGAGTAAGCTTGATCATCTCTAGCTCTTGACTTTAAAGTGAGATATCTGCAATTCTTTCACTTGAACACTTAGAGGCCACTGAGGGTTTATTCAGTGGACTAATTTCAGTATTATTGTGTCTCAGGGAATAGGGAGACCTGGTATGACAGAGACAGCAGAGGGAACCACTGGTCAGTGGAGTCATCAGAACACATGCAACACTTCAATTAAGTTCCCTATCTCACCTGGATACGGTTTGTGGTACTCAAAACATATTACAACATCATAGATCACTGATCAGTGATGATCATAACAGATATAATAATGAAAAGGTTAGAAATATTGTGAGAAATACCAGAATGTAACACAGACATGTAACGGCCAAATGCTGTTGAATATGGCACCAAGGTATCCATACAGGGTCAGAAGAGATCAAACTTTCACTCTTCGCAGATGATACGATTGCATATCTGGAAAACACTAGGGATTCTACTACAAAACTCTTAGAAGTGATCAAGGAATACAGCAGCGTCTCAGGTTACAAAATCAACATTCATAAATTGGTAGCTTTTATATATACCAACAATCATCAAGCTGAAAAAACAGTTAAGGACTCTATTCCATTCACAGTAGTGCCAAAGAAGATGAAATATTTGGGAGTTTATCTAACAAAAGATATGAAAGATCTCTATAAAGAGAACTATGAAACTCTAAGAAAAGAAATAGCTGAAAATGTTAACAAATGGAAAAACATACCATGGCTCATGGCTGGGAAGAATCAACATTGTTAAAATGTCCATACTACCCAAAGCAATATACAATTTTAATGTAATCCCTATTAAAGCTCCACTATCATACTTTAAAGATCTTGAAAAAATAATGCTTCATTTTATATGGAATCAGAAAAAAACTCGAATAGCCAAGACATTACTCAGAAATAAAAACAAAGCAGGAGGAATCACGCTACCAGACCTCAGACTATACTCAGTGATCAAAACAGTACGGTACTGGAACAAAAACAGAGAGGTAGATGTCTGGAACAGAATAGAGAACCAAAAGATGAATCCAGCTACTTACCAGTATCTGATTTTCGACAAGCCAATTAAAAATGTTCAGTGGGGAAAAGATTCCCTATTTAACAAATAGTGCTGGGTGAACTGGCTGGCAACCTGTAGAAGACTGAAACTGGACCCACACCTTTCACCATTAACTAAGATGGACTCTCACTGGATTAAAGATTTAAACTTAAGACATGAAACTATAAAAATACTAGAAGAGAGTGTAGGGAAAACCCTTGAAGAAATCGGTCTGGGGGAGCATTTTATGAGGAGGACCCCCCGGGCAATTGAAGCAGCTTCAAAAATACACTACTGGGACCTGATCCAACTAAAAAGCTTCTGCACAGCCAAGAACACAGTAAGTAAAGCAAGCAGACAGCCCTCAGAATGGGAGAAGATATTTGCAGATTATGTCTCTGACAAAGGTTTAATAACCAGAATCCACAGAGAACTCAAACGTATAAGCAAGAAAAGAACAAGTGATCCCATCGCAGGTTGGGCAAGGGACTTGAAGAGAAACTTCTCTGAAGAAGATAGGTGCACGGCCCACAGACATATGAAAAAATACTCATCATCTTTAATCATCAGAGAAATGCAAATCAAAACTACCTTGAGATACCATCTAACTCCAGTAAGATTAGCCCATATCACAAAATCCCAAGACCAGAGATGTTGGTGTGGATGTGGAGAAAAGGGAACACTTCTACACTGCTGGTGGGAATGCAAATTAATACATTCCTTTTGCAAAGATGTGTGGAGAACACTTAGAGATCTAAAAATAGATCTGCCATTCAATCCTATAATTCTTCTACTAAGTATATACCCAGAAGACCAAAAATCACATTATAACAAAGATATTTATACCAGAATGTTTATTGCAGCCCAATTCATAATTGCTAAGTCATGGAAAAAGCCCAAGTGCCCATCGATCCACGAATGGATTAATAAATTGTGGTATATGTACACTATGGAATATTATGCAGCCTTAAAGAAAGATGGAGACTTTACCTCTTTTATGTTTACACGGATGGAGCTGGAACATATTCTTCTTAGTAAAGTATCTCAAGAATGTAAGAAAAATTATCCAATGTACTCAGCCCTATTATGAAACTGATTTATGGCTTTCATATGAAAGCTATAACCCAGTTATAACCTAAGAATAGGGGGAGGGGGGAGGATGGGTGGAGGGAGGGTGATTAGTGGGATTACACCTGTGGTGCATCTTACAAGGATACATGTGAAACTTAGTAAATGTAGAATATAATTGTCTTAACACAATAAGAAAATGCCAGGAAGGCTTTGTCAACCAGTGTGATGAAAATGTGTCAAACTGTGTATAAAACCAGTGTATGGTGCCCCATGATCACATTAACGTACACAGCTATGATTTAGTAATAATAATAATAAAAGAAAATGGCACCAGTAGATTTGCTCAACACCGGGTTGCCAAAAACTTTCAACTTCTAAAAAATATAGTATCTGCAGAGTACAATAAAGGGGCACGCAATAAAATGAGCCATGCTTATATTTTGTAGCAGCACTAGATGATTTCTTTTATTGTTGTCCAAGTTTCCTGTACATCTAGTGTATATTGATGGTATCCACTATGCCACTGGCATATGGATTTTTAATCTTATTATAAATCCAATGGTATCAATATAACTTACTGTTTAAAAATAAGAACACCAAAGCCAAATTCACTGCTTATATGAAAGCACAAATGTGTAAGCAGGAGAGACAGGAATGAGACAAAAAAAAATTAACAAAACCTATGACAATTTGTGGAGTGTCAAAGAAATTCTCCCCCCCCCCCCACTCCCAATTTGAGGACTAATAAAACTTTGTCTCTTTGGAGCTGAGGAGAAAATCAATATCCCAAACTAATCATGGTAGCTTTGATAAAAAGCAACTCAAAAAGGAAAAATTGACATAATGCTTGCCAAGCTTACACTTTAGATAAAACTAATTTCAAAAGAAGGGTCCATGAGACATGAGGCATTGTAATGTAATAGTAAAGATGATAAGTAATTTAATAATTCCTAATGAATTGCAAGTCATAAGTGAGAGTCAGCTTGGAGCCTGGGTTTATAGAACCAGTTGTTTTAAAAATATCGTTAATGCTATAGTTAGTTGATATTTATATTTATTCATTCATTTATTCATTATATTTATTTAATTCACTTGCCCATTCACTCATCAAATACTTATTGAGTTTATACATATTATATGATGTACACTAAGCTTGAAACATAGACAATAAAAGGACATCTATGGTCATTGGCTTCATGAAATTTCTACTATAATAGAAGAAAGACAAAATAAATAAGGAAACAGACACATAAGTTAGATACTGTGTTTCAATATGGTAAACATTTGTGGGAAGTTTACACTGGAGCGGGCAAGACAAGTATCTTATAAGAAGATGTATTTGTACTGATTGCAAAGGAAGGCCAAAGAATCTGTCATGCAAAGCTATAGGCATAAAAATTACCATCAGATAGAAGATGAAGAGCCAAATTTGGCAAATTGAAAAACTATCAGAGATCAGAATAGATTTGTCAGTATGGTGGCAGAGCTGTGAGCTCAATTTGGAGAGGTGAGCAATGCCTTCACATACTTTTGCCTATGTTATAAAAATTGAAAGGGATGGGGATACAAGGAAATAAGGAGGTCAGATGAAGTTCTTAAAGTTTTACAGGTGAGAAATGGGGGTGATGTGAACTAGAGCTGAGAGTGGAAATGATTTTCAGCGCAGGACAAAATTCTGTTTGCAGAACAAAGAGGATTTAGTGATTCACAAAAAGAGAAACAGAGAGATTATGTTTTTGTTTTTAAATTCAACAATTGGAAGGATGAGATTGCATTTGTTTAAATGTTAATGACCAGAGGAGAAATAGACTGGAATAGTGGGAATGATTCAAATGGTTCTTTTGGACATTGGTTTGATGGCATGCCATATCATACCACCAAAATGGGCTTCCTTCTCCAAACAATACATTACTTATTTTAGCTGTGATGGGAGATTTTATTAGCCCTCTTATTTTACAATGGTTATTTGGACAAATCCTGCATATTTGAGACATAGTTTCCTGTATTAAAGATTTGGCCTGAAACCTTGGGCCATTGAATTTTCCAGAATGCCAGGGAAGCTCTTGATTTGGTTTATGAAGATATTAATCAATAGAGTTTTCCAGATATAGACAAATGTATTTGCCTAAAATTTATTGTAATCTTATAATAAAGCCAGAAGTTTCCATTAATACAGGACAACATTGGAAATGGCTGCAGATTGTTGATGAAAAATTATTAGACAAATGATAATACCTGGTATTGAATCCATGCTCTTTCACTCATAAGACCCCATATTCTTTGCTTACCTATAAAGCAGACATAGATTCCTCTTCCATTGGATTGCTTTAAGAATTAAATGAGATAGTAATTTGCAAATATGTAAAAATCTTCAGGACCTGTAGACATGCCTAAGATAATTTATTGTGTTGTATACAATACTTTGTGTTGTAGCAAATCCATGGCTTGTAAAGATAAAGCATATTGCTGTATTTTATCTTGTTACTTCACTTTGCCAGTGTAATCTTACTTCACTTATTTGTGGTTTCTTGTAGACCATTAGTTTTTTTCAAAAAAATTCCTCACTGACTTTATTCCGATGTTATGATAAATTGATAATTATCCCACATTATCAGATACCTTTCATTTTACCAGACCTTTCCTCTCTTTGTGATTTATTAAAATGTGTAGAATTGGGAAGAGAATTTCATTTGATATATTTCCATAGAATAATGAATTCTTAGGAACGGCTTTGGGGCCCAGAGGTGAAAATGATCGAAAGTGTTTACATACAGCAATCTCTACCAGGGATGCCTTCAGCACTTTTGTATGAACTATGATATCATCATTGTAGGGCAAGCAGATGGTAAATATTATTATCAAACACAAAATAAAACCAACAGTATCTGCTTATACTAAGAGTCTTTGGTCTACATACATGACCTATGTTATTAATGAGCCAGACACTCATCATTCGCATAGATTAGTTATTTCAATGTAGAGAATATAAATTCAGGAGTAAAAAAATGGTGTAGTGTTACCATGGTGAAGACAAAATGCCCACGGTTTTATTCAAAACTAATGATTATTTTCATTCTGAGTAAGCTAAGCCTGGAGAGATAACCAGATAGTATGCTTGAGTGAGATATTGGAACAGTGGAATACTAAGTGAGTTCTTCCAAAACTGCATATATTGTCTTAGTTTCTAGGCCCAAATTTTGAATTTCATCTAGTAATTATCTTTTCTGTTATAATCTCCTTCTCTTTTGGGGGGGCGGGGGCGAGGGTGTGAATTTTATTTTGAAACAATGAATTCCATGGCAGTATGCCTTATCCATGGCCTTCCTTTCTAGTTTGCCTACATGTGTCCTAACAGGCTGCTGTCAGAAACAGAAAACGGGTGTAAACAGGTAAGTGTGATCCACAGGGAAGGCCTATATGACGTTCTTTGACTTGGGGAGATATACAGAGAATGATGTCTGCAAAGTAAATCTTTTTTGTTGATTCTATTGAATTGGATAGAAGAGGGAGTAAGAGGGGAAGAAAGGAAGGTCTAAGAAACACTTCTTCAGAGAAATACTCCATCTCTTTGATATGCAAAGAGGTAAAGAGAACTGGGTCTCTCTCATGTGCTGTATATGCTGAGCATAGTTTAAACCATGTTGTCCACTCAAGTCTTCTCTTGACTCAAGTATTATTATCCTTGAAACCCTAAAGTGTTCATATTGCATAGGGTACAAATTTATTTAAATATTGGCATTTCTCTTAAATAGAATTATCAACAGTAATTTACAAGAGCTGGAACACAATAGTTTATATTACTAATAGAATTCTCTTTCTGATGTGATGCTTTAATAATATGTTTTGTTTTAGATAAAATAATATAAATGAATTCTATTCTTTTTTTTATTAAATCATAGCTGTGTACATTGATATAATCATGGGGCATCATTCACTAGCTTCATTCTGTATCAATATATAAAGTCCATATCAAGTGAAGGGAAAAAAAAACATTTAAATGGGACACTAATCACATGCATCATAGTTATGTGCAAATTCTTGAGAAATGGTGAAATTGAACCCCTAAAACTAAGTCTGACTCCGTGTGATCTCTCAGGTTTCTGGACTCTCCTGGTGCTCTCCATTGTCTCCATAAGCCCACTTGTCAGTTGTCATCAACTTAATGCCAACGTTGCAGGGATGCCTCCCACATTTATATCAAGTTCCGATCTCCTTCCTCCAGGTTTGAGTGTCCAAATGCCTAGTATCATCTTCATACAAATGCTTAATATTATCTTTTCACAGATGTCTCAGACTTACCAAGGTTAAATTTATCTTTTGAGTTTTCCCCAAAAACATGTTCCTGTGCCTTTCCCACTCCAATTAACCCTTTCTCAACACACTATCACTGTTTAGCCAGTTACTCAAAACAGAATCCATCTTTCTTTTGTTTTCCCTCTCACCTTTGCCTAATCCGTTAGAAAGTCCTATTAATTATATCCCCCTCAGTATCTCAAATTTTACCTCTTCTTTACATCTCCAACAATACCACTCTGGTCTGAGCTATAAAACCTCTTCCATGGAATACTGTGACTAACTTTTAACATTTTCCTCTCCCCTGGACTCTTCCATTCCTTCAGGGTATTTGCCACAGAAAGCAGCAGCAGCCCTTCTCTTAAAACATACATTGCATCTCATCATTCCCTTGCCTCAGTGGGTCTTTATTCCTCTCACAGTAACATCCGATCTTTTATAGCAGTCTGAGAGGCCTCACAGACCTGTCAATGAAACTGTTTAGTACAGTAAAAACAGGCACATGAAACTATGTAAATTCAAATGCAATTCTAATGAAATTAACTAAAATTTAAATTTCAGTTCTTCGATGCAGTACATTTCAATTGCTTAGTATTCTCATGTGGCTAGTGTTCACCATCAATGCCGAGAGCTCCTTCTCTTGGAAAATGCTGACTTTACCCGCCATTGGGTGTAATTTTCTCAAACTCATCCAATGCCATTCTCATCCTTTCTCTTTCTAGTCATGTGGCTTTTCAGATTACTGTCCAGGCCAAGCTCCTTCTCATTCAAGAGTCTTTATAGAGATTTTCTGCTATGCACGGGCAAGTTTTCCTGTGCGTTTGTTGCTTCGATTGTTCATTATTTATATTTCAGCTAAATCTCTCTCTTCCCAGAGAGGCCTTCCTTGACCACTCCATCCAAAAAAAAAATTTTTTTTTTTTTTTTTTTGTCTCTAGCTTAGCTCTGTATTTACTACCAATACTTCTCTCACTACAACTGGAAAAGTAATTCATGTACAACGGAAGGTCCCAGCAGTCAAATCTTATGCTTATCTTTTTTACTGCTGTGTATCCACAGCGTAGCACAATTCCTGACACACACGAGAAGCTCAATGAATACCTGTTGGTAGAAAGGAGAGGAGGGCTAGCCTACAGCCAATCCTAGTAGATTCACATAGTCCTTTGTTTGATAAACATTCATAAGTGTCCATGGTTTTGTTTAGTTAAATTGCATGTATTATGTTCCCATTCATGTGCCACTCACATGAATGTTCTTATATATGTTTATAAACAAATACTTTCCAATTTAATCTCTATAAATATAGCTTTACAGTAATTATTTTTCCGTATTTTTTTTTACCTTTTACTTTCTTTTTTGTCACTAATAACTGGGGGCAAGACATGATTGCAAGAGGGACTTTACCTAACAAATGCAATTAGTGTAACCTGGCTTATTGTACCTTCAATGAATCCCCAACAACAAAAAAAAACAAAAAAGGAAAAAAAGATTCCGAATATAGGCGGCACCTGTAGCTCAAGGAATAGGGCGCCGGCCTCATATACCAAAAGTGGCGGGTTCAAACCAAAGTGGCTGGCCCCAACCAAAAACTGCAAAAAAAAAAAATTCAGAATATTACCAGGGTACATACATTTTGGTTACATATTTTGTTTTTGTACATTTTAATTCAAAGTGCCCTTCACCAAGAATAAATGCATTACACCAGTTAGGTGTGAATTTACCCTGTCCCTCTGCCCCAACCTATTATTGACCTTTGAGTTTTACTTTCATGTATGAAGTTGGACAATTCTATTCACAAACTCATCCTAGAAAAAGTTCTACATATCTCATTGCTGGATATCACTACTACCATTTTCAAAGTGCTCTCTTTGGGAAGCTATGCACTGATGTGAGTGACTAGTCCACCTTTCAAAGCAAGTTTTCTACAATGAGTTAGTGAACTTAACTGTTGGACCTCATACAACAACAGTTGTTGGCCATTCCAGAAAAAAACAGTTCCAAAACTGCTTTGAAGGGTGGAATAGATGCTAGCATCAGTACATAGCTTCCCAAGAGGAGTACTTCAAAGGTGACTGTAATGGTATTTAGCAATGAGGTATGCAGCACTTTTTCTAGGATGAATTTGCAAACTTGATTGTCTGACCTCGTATGTACATAGTGTTGATCACCCAGTTCCAATTTAGTATTGAGTACATGTAGTGTTTGTTTTTCTGTTCTTACAATACTTCAGTTAGATGAATGGTCTCCAATTTCATCCAGATTGTTATAAAAATACTTGATTATTATCATTTTTATGGCTAAATAGTATTCTATGATATACATATACCACAATTTATTAATCCATTCGTGTATTGTTGGGTACTTGGGTTGTGAATTTTGAATTGTGTCTCCATAAACATTTGAGAGCAAGTGTTTTTTAAATTAAGAAGATGATGCTACAATTTCAGTATCTCCCATTGCTTTTTTATTGCAGAAAAATATACAGAACATAAAATTTGCCATTTACCCATTTACAAGTGCACACTTATTCAGCATTAATTATATTTACATTCTTGCACAACCATCACCTATCCATCTCTAGAACTTTTTCATCTTTCCTAACTTAAACTCTGTACTCATAAAACATTAACCCCTTAATCTCCATGTCCTGGAGCTCTGACAATCATTCCATTTTCTTTTTTTTTTTTTCTTTTTTTTTTTTATTAAATCATAACTGTATACAATGATATGATTATGGGGCATCATACACTCACTTCATAAACCATTTGACACATTTTTATCACAGTGGTTAACATAGCCTTTCCAGCGTTATCTCAGTTACTGTGCCAAAACATTTACATTCTACATTTACCAAGTTTCGCAAATACCCCTGTAATATGCACCACAGGTGTGATCCCACCGATTCCCCTCCCTCTACCCACCCCCCCCTTTCCCACTTCCCCCTGTTGTTAAGTTGTAGCTGGGTTATAGCTTTCATGTGAGAGTCCCAAATTAGTTTCATAGTAGGGCTGTGTACATTGGGTATTTTTTCTTCCATTCTTGGGATACTTTACTAAGAAGAATATGTTTCAGCTCCATCCATGTAAACATGAAAGAGGTAAAGTCTCCATCTTTCTTTAAGGCTGCATAGTATTCCATGGTATACATATACCACAATTTATTAATCCATTCGTGGATCGATGGGCACTTGGGCTTTTTCCATGACTTAGCTATTATGAATTGGGCTGCAATAAACATTCTGGTACAAATATCTTTGTTATGTTGTGATTTTTGGTCTTCTGGGTATATGCCCAGCAGAGGAATTACAGGATTGAATGGCAGATCTATTTTTAGATCTCTGAGTGTTCTCCATATATCTTTCCAAAAGGAATGTATTAATTTGCATTCCCACCAGCAGTGCAGAAGTGTTCCCTTTTCTCCGCATCCACGCCAACATCTCTGGTCTTGAGATTTTGTGATATAGGCTAGTCTCATTGGAGTTAGATGATATCTCAAAGTAGTTTTGATTTGCATTTCTCTGATGATTAAAGATGATGAGCATTTTTTCATATGTCTGAAGGCCGTGCGCCTGTCTTCTTCAGAGAAGTTTCTCTTCAAATCCCTTGCCCAGCCTGCGATGGGATCCCTTGTTTTTCTCTTGCTGATGCATTTGAGTTCTCTGTGGATTCTGGTTATTAAACCTTTGTCAGAGATATACCCTGCAAATATCTTCTCCCATTCTGAGGGCTGTCTGCTTGCTTTGCTTACTGTGTTCTTAGCTGTGCAGAAGCTTTTTAGTTTGATCAAGTCCCAGTAGTGTATTTTTGAAGCTGCTTCAATTGCCCGGGGGGTTCTCCTCATGAAATACTCACCCAGACCAATTTCTTCAAGGGTTTTCCCTGCATTCTCCTCTAGTATTTTTATAGTTTCATGTCTTAAGTTTAAATCTTTAATCCAATGAGAGTCTATCTTAGTTAATGGTGAAAGGTGTGGGTCCAATTTCAGTCTTCTGCAGGTTGCCAGCCAGTTCACCCAGCACCATTTGTTAAATAGGGAATCTTTTCCCCACTGAATGTTTTTAATTGGCTTGTCAAAAATCAAATAGCGGTAAGTAGTTGGATTCCTCTCTTGGTTCTCTATTCTGTTCCAGATATCTACTTCTCTGTTTTTGTGCCAATACCATGCTGTTTTGATCACTATCGATTTGTAGTAAAGTCTGAGGTCTGGTAGTGTGATTCCTCCTGTTTTGTTTTTGTTTCTGAGTAATGTCTTGGCTATTCGAGGTTTTTTCTGATTCCATATAAAACGAAATAATGTTTTTTCAAGATCTTTAAAATATGACAGTGGAGCTTTAATAGGGAGTGCGTTGAAATTATATATTGCTTTGGGTAGTATGGACATTTTGATAATGTTGATTCTTCCTAGCCATGAGCATGGTATGTTTTTCCATTTGTTAACATTTTCAGCTATTTCTTTTCTTAGAGTTTCATAGTTCTCTTTATAGAGATCTTTCACGTCTTTTGTTAGGTAAATTCCCAAATATTTCATCTTCTTTGGCACTACTGTGAATGGGATAGAGTCCTTAACTGCTTTTTCAATTTGACTGTTGTTGGTGTATATAAAGGCTACCGATTTATGAATGTTGATTTTGTAACCTGAGATGCTGCTGTATTCCTTGATCACTTCTAGGAGTTTTGTAGTAGAGTCCCTAGTGTTTTCCAGATACACAATCATATCATCTGCGAAGAGCGAGAGTTTGATCTCTTCTGACCCTATATGGATACCCTTGATCGCCTTTTCTTCCCTAATTGCGGTGGCTAAAACTTCCATTACAATGTTGAAAAGCAATGGAGACAATGGGCAGCCTTGTCTGGTTCCTGATCTGAGTGGAAATGATTCCAATTTAACTCCATTCAATATGATATTGGCTGTGGGTTTGCTGTAGATAGCCTCTATCAGTTTAAGAAAAGTCCCTTCTAGACCAATTTTCTTGAGTGTTCTGATCATGAAGGGATGCTGGATATTATCAAAAGCTTTTTCTGCATCAATTGAGAGAATCATATGGTCTTTGTTTTTTAATTTGTTTATGTGCTGAATTACATTTATAGATTTACGTATATTGAACCAGCCTTGAGACCCTGGGATAAAACCAACTTGGTCATGATGTATAATTTGTTTGATGTGTTGCTGGATTCTGTTTGTTAGGATCTTGTTGAATATTTTTGCATCTATATTCATTAGTGATATTGGTCTATAATTTTCTTTTCTTGTTGGGTCTTTTCCTGGTTTGGGGATCAGGGTGATATTTGCTTCATAGAACGTGTTGGGTAGTCTTCCTTCTTTTTCTACATTTTGGAACAGGTAGAGTAATATAGGTACTAATTCCTCTTTAAAGGTTTGGTAGAATTCTGACGTGAAACCATCTGGTCCCGGGCTTTTCTTTTTAGGGAGGTTTTGTATATTTGATGCTATTTCTGAACTTGATATGGGTCTGTTCAACATTTCCACTTGATTCTGGTTAAGTCTTGGAAGGTGGCGTGCTTCCAAGTATCGGTCTATTTCCTTCAGATTTTCATATTTCTGAGAATAAAGTTTCTTGTAATATTCCTTAAGGATTTTTTGGATTTCTGATGAGTCTGTGGTTATTTCGTCTTTGTTGTTTCTGATTGATGATATTAGAGATTTTACTCTTTTTTTCCTGATTAGGTTGGCCAGAGGTTTATCTATTTTATTGACCTTTTCAAAAAACCAGCTTTTTGATTTATTGATCTGTTGTATTATTCTTTTGTTTTCAATTTCATTTAATTCTGCTCTAATTTTGGTTATTTCTTTTCTTCTACTGGGTTTGGGGTTGGAATGTTCTTCCTTTTCCAGTTGCTTGAGATGTCCCATTAAGTTGTTAACTTCCTCTCTTTCCATTTTCTTGAGGAAGGCTTGCAGTGCTATAAATTTCCCTCTTAGAACTGCCTTTGCAGTGTCCCAGAGGTTCTGATAGTTTGTGTCTTCATTGTCGTTTTGTTCCAAAAAATTGGTGATTTCTTTCTTAATCTCATCTCTGACCCAGCTATCATTCAGCATAAGGTTATTTAACTTCCATGTTTTTGTATGGGTATGCAGATTCCTGTTGTTACTCAATTCAAGTTTTATTCCATGATGGTCCGAGAAGATGCATGGAATAATTTCTATTCCTTTAAATTTACTGAGGTTAGACTTGTGACCTAAAATGTGGTCAATTTTGGAGTAAGTTCCGTGGGCTGATGAGAAGTATGTGTATTCAGTTTTGTTGGGATGAAATGTTCTGTAGATGTCTGCTAAATCTAAATATTGGATGGTTAGGTTTAAATCTAAGATTTCTTTGCTCAGCTTCTTTCTGGAGGATCGATCCAACACTGCCAAGGGAGTGTTGAAATCTCCAACGATTATGGAGCTGGAGGAAATCAAGTTACTCATGTCTGTTAGAGTTTCTCTTATAAATTGAGGTGCATTCTGGTTGGGTGCATAGATATTAATAATTGAGATCTTGTCATATTGAGTATTACCCTTAACAAATATGAAGTGACCATTCTTGTCCTTCCTTACTTTTGATGGTTTAAAGCCTACTCTATCTGCAAATAAAATTGCAACACCTGCTTTTTTCTGATTACCATTTGCCTGAAATATGGATGACCATCCTTTCACCCTGAGTCTGTATTTGTCTTTTAAGTTGAGATGTGACTCTTGTATGCAACAAATATCTGGCTTGAGTTTTTGTATCCAGTCAGCTAACCTATGCCTCTTTAGAGGACAGTTTAAGCCATTCACATTGATGGAGAGTATTGATAAGTCTGGTGGAATTTTGGGTATCGAGTTTTTCAAAGGTCCAGTGGACATTTTTAATCCTTTCACCAGTGTGGAAGTTGGAGTGAGTTTACTTTTGTGGTATAGGATTGGGTTGGCCATTGTGGAGGATAGGTCTGAGAACATCCTGAAGAGCTGGTTTACTTATGGCAAATTTTTTCAACATATGAATGTCATTGAAGTATTTAATTTCTCCATCATAGATGAAACTCAGTTTAGCTGGATACAAGATCCTGGGTTGAAAGTTTTTTTGCTTTAGGAGATTAAAAGTTGATGACCAGCCTCTTCTTGCTTGAAAAGTTTCAGCAGAGAGATCTGCAGTTATTCTAATATTCTTACCTGTGTACGTTATAGTTTTCTTTCGCCGGGCTGCTTTGAGAATCTTCTCTTTCATGTTAACTTTAGTGAAGCTAATTATGATATGTCTGGGAGATGGCTTATTGGGGTTGAATCGTGCTGGGGTTCTGAAGCTGTCTGCTATCTGAATTTCAGATTCTCTAGGCATGTCTGGAAAATTTTCTTTCATAATTTCATGTAGAAGGGCCTCTGTGCCCTTGGCAGCCACTTCATCAGTCTCCAAAATTCCTATAACCCTTATGTTGTTTTTTTTCGAATTATCTGAGAGTTCTCTGAGTGAGTGATCCGTTTTTGCTCTCCATTTCTCTTCCTCTTTGAGAGATTGGGAGCATTCGAAGACTTTATCTTCAATGTCAGAAATCCTTTCTTCTGCTTGCTCCATTCTGTTACTGAGGGATTCTACTGTATTTTTCATATCTTTGAGGGCTGTAAGTTCTTGTTTCAGTGTGTCTAAGTCTTTGGTGGTTTTGTCTTTAAATTCGTTAAATTCTTGAGACAATTTTTGAATTTCTCCTCGAATTCCTAATTCCATTTTATTAATCTTGTCTGCAAACCAAATTCTGAATTCGACTTCTGACATCTCAGCCAGTTGTTTATGAATGGGATCTTCAATCACATCTGCCGTATCTTTTCTTGGGGGGGTTGATCTATTCTGGTTATTCATGTTACCAGAGTTTTTCCGCTGATTCCACCCCATGGTTTACTCCCTTTGGTTTTTCCCCTGGGGTTTTATCGAGGGCCCGTACAGTGTTGTGGCCTGAGATACTGGGGCCCTGTCTGGTGTGGTGGAGCAAAGTGGTTCTGTCTTGTTTTCAGCTGGTTTCTGTTTGATCCTATTGCAACTTCTACTCTGGCTTGAAGTCTCAGCTGTGTGGAAAAATCAGCAATTAAGTCACCCCGCCTGCCCACCTCTGGCCCCAGTTGGAAAAGGAGAATCAAACCTTCCTACAATCGCACACCCAGGGCACTGCCTGAAAAGTCCTCAGTCTATTAGCCCAGTTCAAAAGATCCGAATCAACTGTCTCAATCGGCACTTGTCTCGGGTGGAAGGGTTCAAGAGGTCTCTGGGAACTGGATCGCAGGGGCCTGGTGACTCCTCTGACACAGCTCACCCCAGTGCAGCGTGGAGTCAGGAGGAGCCACCCAGCAAACAGAGCAGTCTGGGAAGGTTGACGTCTCCTTCCCCACTTTGCCCCTCCGTCGGACCCGGTCACTGGTATCTCTGCAGATGGCTAACCCAGTTGCCTGCAGTGAACAGACACTCCATGGGTTTGCACCTGCCTGAATCGCAAGGAAGTCTGCCAGGCCCCCTGCAGACTGCCGCTATCTAGCAGGAGGAGATGGGGCCTGACATCTTTGAGTGTTTGATGCAGGTGATGGGAAGGAGGTGTTCACTCAGGCTTAGCCCCGTCCCTGATGGATGCTGCTAACAGAACAGAACGGAACAGACAACTTTGTGAGGTTCTGTCTCTGTTCCTGTCGTGGCCTACAGAAGACGGGCTGTTTTGAGTTCAAACGTCTTTGCTGCTGGAGAATTGCGTCTGAACACCTCTCTGGGTCGGCCCCGCCCTGGAAGCTTCCCGGGTTTGTGAGCCGTGTCGCCGGTGGCCTCCTCTGGTTGCCCAGGGAGACAGGGGGTGTGGCCGCAGAATATCCAGAAGTGAGCGTTCTGCCGTTAAAGAAAAAACGGCTGTTGATCTACCTCCAGGGAACTGCTGCTCTGGTGTGGGCACTCAGGTGACCCTTTTCTCCTCTGTCCCGCGCCCCAGAGTCAGCACTGAGCGGCCGGCCGCAGTTTGTGCTGGGTCCACACCCCTTAAGAGATCCCCCAAGAATCAGAACTCTTGGGGGATGGGCCCCCAGACCCCGATTGGGAGTGGGGGGGGGAAGCTAGAGTTTCATTCAGTTTTACGCAATACTATGGTCCGGGGAGGGCTCCTGCACTGCACCGCAGGGAAGTGCCGCCAAGGCTTGATTTCCCCTCAGCAGAGTGCCCTCTCCTCGCTCACGTGTCCCAGAGTCAGCGCTGACCTGACGCAGCTCAGGCACTGTGCACTCCCCTCGAGAAATCACCCAAGGAGCCGAACTCCTGGGGGATAGGCCCTCTGACCCCGAGTGAGAGTAGGGGCTCTCAGCTCTCAGCGGGGAAGCTAGAGTCTTATTCAGTCTTGGGCCCCGTACGCCCGGGGAGGGTTGGTGCACTGCACCGCAGGGAAGTGCCGCGAGGCGTGACTCCCCCTCAGCCCGGTGCCCTCTCCTCACTTGCGCACCTCAGAGTCAATGTTGACCAGTCGCAACTCGGGGACTGTCCACTCCCCTTGAGAAATCACCCAAGGATCCGAAGTCCTGGGGGACAGGCCTCCAGACCTCAGTGGGCGGGAGGGGAGTGCCGGGGATTCAGGGTTGCCGGCAAAGGATTCCCAAAGTTTTATTCAGCCCTATGTCCGGCAGGAGAACGCCACGGCACCCCAGTAGGGGAGGTAGGTCCAGTTTTTAGAAGGTCTCTCCCGTGGAGTGTAGTGGGAGGGCCTTTAATTTCTGCCGGCTTGTTCAATTGTGGGGCTCTTGAGCCAGTCTCATGGGGGAGGGGGACTCCCGTCCGCTTGGTGGTGGATTTTGTACCTTTTGTTTGCGTCCTTGTGATCACAACTTGCCTCAGCGGTGTTGATGTGCGTTCTTCAGCCTTCTGTCTTGGTGAGGCTCAAGTCCACCAGGGTACTTACTAAATTCCTGTCCCTTAACTCTCCTTCTGGACGGGAGCCTTTGTTGAAAGCTGGCTTCAGTCCGCCATCTTGTCTCTCCCCGAATCATTCCATTTTCTATGACTAATTTGGGACCCTCACATGCCAGGAATAAGCCAATATTCTCCTTTAATGGGAGCTATCTTATTTTACTTGACATGTCCTCAAGTTTTGTCAGGCTGTAGCATGTGTCAAAATTTCTTTTCTTTTAACAGTTAAATATTATTCTATTGTATGTATGTACCACATTTTGTTATCTAGTCATCTGTTAATGAAACATGTTGGTTCTATCCTTGACTATAGTAAATGCTATAAACATGGGTGTACAAACATGTCTTCAAAAGCCTATTTCCAATTATTTTGGATGTATATTCAAAAGTAGAACTGCTGCATTGTCTAATAAGGCTACATTTAATTTTTTGAGGAATTGTTGTACCGTTTTCCACACTGGCTAAAAAATTTTACATTCTTTCTACCAATGTAGGAGGGTTCACATTTCTCTGCATCTTCACCAACATTTGTTATTTCTTCTTCTTTTTTTGATAATCATTTTAATACACATGAATTGGCACTTCATGTGGTTTTGATTTACATTTCTCTAATAACGAGCAGTGTTGAGCAATGTTTTGCGAACGTATTTGTAATGTGTATATCCTCTTTAGAGAAATGTCCCCTCTAGCCCTTTGTCTATATTTAAATCAAGTGGTTGTGTTTTTTTCTTGTTGTTGTTATTGTTGAATTGTAGGATTTCTTATGTTCTGAATGTCAATCTCGTGTAAGATATATGATTTGTTAGTACTTTCTCTGTTCTGTGGTCTTGCTGGTTTTTATAATTCTTAATGTTTGTTAATAATTATGACATAGGTCAAAAAATACGTGGACTACTATTCACCTGTACTTGGGTTTCCATAAGGTGACATATACTTCACTCCCCAATAAAAAGAGTGTTAATATCACACCAGGGCCTCTTCTTTCTTGCCTTTTACTTTTCCCTTTGAAAAGAAAACTAATTTATGTGATTAATTAAACAGTGAGGCGCTAACATCCATTATTGTTTAGTTTTAATTCAATGATTTAAAAACCATATACACTTGTCTTCTGTTTCTACATTCAATGTCTCTCAAACAGGGGGAATCAAAGTTTCTGATAATCATGCTTTCTTTTCAAGTGGGTTTAGATTTGGAGAGAAGTAGTAATAAGCCTCATTTTTAAATTTCATTTCATACACAATAGTCTCCAATCTACTTTAATAGCAATGAAGTTGATATTTAGATCTCTGTCTGATGACTGTTTCAGTTTCTTGCTTGATTCAGAATCCAGATGGGAAAAGGATAGGATTAATTATCACTGTTGGAAGCCCTAACAAGTAACACTGATGCAAGGGTTTTTCCTATACTTGCCTCATTGTCTGTCTCACTATTGCTGCTACTATTTTCTATAAACTTTTATCAATTTAATTCAATGTCATATGCTTTGGATGGGACGAAGCAAACAATTTCTTTTCTTTTCTTTCTTTCTTTTTTTTTTTGAGACAGAGCCTCTAGCTGTGGCCCTGGGTAGAGTGCCATGGCATCACAGCTCACAGCAACCTCCAACTCCTGGGCTCAAGTGATTCTCCTGCCTCTGCCTCCCAAGTAGCTGGGACTACAGGTGCCCACCACAACGCCTGGCTATTTTTTTTCCCGCCAGCTCAGGTGTATGTGGCTGGCGCCTTAGCCGCTTGAGCCACAGGCACTGAGCCAGCAAACAATTTCTGTCATTTCAAAAATTCAAGTAAAGACCTGATAATTTTCTTTCAGGTACCCCATTGAAAAGATTCCTATAATTTATGGAAAGCAAGAAGACAGGATGACAGAGTTACTTTTTCTACATAATTGATTTAATTCTATTAAATTATAATTAAAACTATAATGATTATCCAAGAGCTAGAGATTCCCTGATTTTCTTGTCAAACACATATATTTCTCTTCATTTATTTAAAGCCTTAGTATCAAATTTCTACTATAAATAACTGTTAAAAATCATTATGCTTTAGTACATAATTTTAAAAGTTTGAGTGATTAGAGAATAAATTATAAATTCAGAGAAGAAGTTGGGTATTATTAGTATACACTGGAATATTTTATATTTTTAAAAAAGAAATGATACAAACATTTTTTGAAATAGAAAGATGATGAATATTGTATTTGTTTGACTCACTTTGATATCCTCACACAGTGCCTGAACTGAAATCGAATCTCATTCATATATTAATTCATTTATTAAATAAATCTTTATTTGGATTTACTATGAGCCAAATTTATTGCTACGCCTTTAAAATAATATAGTGAAAATAAATGTGGTCCTGTCCTTTGAGAACTTACATAGGCATAAATCAGAAAATTACAAAGACCAACATAAACGTTCACTTTGGTCAGTAATATAAGAAATAGTTAGTTATTGCTATGGTAGACCAAATCAGGGGATGGAATAGAAGACTAACCCACAGGGACTAGACTTTCAGATATCAATATTGATTTCAAAGCTATATATTGGTGATAGCACAGACCAATAGACCATTGGAACAAATAACGAATCTAAAAGAGACTCTCATATACTACAATGACTTGATTCATTAAAAAACGATATTTCAGTATGTAGGGAAAGGCATCATATTTTAATAGTAGTAGGTCAATGGAACACTCATATGTAAGAAAACATTTCTTGAATTTTAACATATGCCTTACATTAAAAAAAGGAATTCTACATACAGTTTTGACCTAATTTTAAAAGATGAAGCAATAAAGATTTTAGAAGAAAACAGATTATCTTCTTTAATTAGACAAAGATTTAGTAAATAAGACACAGAAAATATGAACCATAAGAATGCGATAAATCAAAATATTTGAAAATGTAACTTTGTTCATTAATATAAATCATTAAGAGAGAAAAGAGGAAAACCAAGGATTAGGAAAGAATATTTTCATTCTACCATTTTAAGGACCTAGCAATAAATCCAGCTCATAGTAGATTCCAAATAAAGATTGGCTTAGTGAGTATGTTCAATAGTTAATTTCAACAAAAGACTCATTGCCAGAATACATTTAAAAATGCAAACACATATATTCTCAAATCCATCTGAAATTAGCAACGATAGAAAAAATAAGCAAAATACTTGGACAGGCATTACATAAAAGAGGATATCCAAATGGCCGATAAATAAATGAAAGGCACTTAACTCCCTTAGTAATCAGGAAAATACAAATTAAAGCTCAATGTGATATGACTACATAGTCAGAAATGAAAAGAAAAGAAAATACCATGTGTTGGGTTACTGAAATTCCAAAACAATGCTGTGAGTGCATAAACTGGTATAAGCAATTTGAAAAAAATATCACAAATATCTACTAAGGTAGAAAATATGCATACAGAATAATTAGCTATAACCCCTATAGAATAGCATAGATACGGTCACCAAAAATTACATACAAACATGCTCATAGCAATGCTCATAGCACCATTATTTGCAATAGCTAAAAACAGCAAACAACCCAAATTTCCACCAAATAGTAAACAAGATTAAAAAGTGTGGTATATTAATACAGTGAATACTATACAGCAACTGAATAAGTTTTGGTTGCTATATGAGGTCTGACAATTAAGTTTGTGAGCTTGTCATTGTTCACTAATGTTGGCAGCACTGTACAAACAACTCAGTAAGGTTTCATAACCTTAGTATATCACTGTTACACAGCTGTTGGTCATTTGAGAGAAAGAGTTCAAAATTGCTTTGAAGGGTGTTCCAGGTGCTGGTATCAGTGCATATCTTCCCAAGGTAAGTACTTTGAAGGTGACCATAGTGATATTCAGCAAGGAAGTATGTAGCACCTTTTCTAGGATGAGTGTGCAATCTCAGTTGTCAGACCACATATACAATGTATATTGTTGTCACATGAATGAATAAGTAGATAAATGGAACAGAAAAGTTAATATATAAATAAGCCACACATACATAGTTACTAACGTATAGCAAAGGAATATTTCAATGAGGTGGGGCAACTTAATTTTTAGCAAAAGAAGCCTGAGGTATAAAATTATATACTATATGTTTCCACTTATGCAAAGTTGAAAGTAGGAAAAACTAGTTTGTGGTAGTGGAAATCAATATAGTAGTCACACTGCTGGAGTGGGGGTGGCAATGATCAAAAGTGAGAGACTGGAAACTTCTGGGTACAGAGAATGTTTTTCCTCTTGATTTTGGAAGCATGCAATATAGGCAATTAACTAAAAATTCATCAAGCTTTACACCTATGATTTGTGCATTTGTCTATAACATGTTATACTTTAATTAAATGCTTATTTAAAAAATTGAAGATACAGTTTAGAAATGATAAAAGGGGTAAACAAAGCACAGTCTTAAAAACTGATACTGTGACTTATTTTCATTTTAAGAAATAGAAGAAAAAGGTTGGTTTTAATCAAGAGTGTTGATATGAGTGTACAGCAGTGATGGAAAGAATTGAAAAAAATATGGACATAATAGGGATAATTGGTAAATTAAACCAGCGAGATTTGCTGATGGATCCAATATAAAAGGAGGCCAAGGGGAATAATTATTATGTGCCCCAGTCTTAGATTTGCACAAATGGATAGATGGCAGTACTATACTCTTTGAATTTAAATTCTAAGTTCCTGTAAAGAAAACTATGAGTTTGCTTTTGGAAAAACTCAATACAAAGTGCCATTGAACTATCTAAGTGGATCATGAATGGATAGTGTAATATAGAGGTATAGAAAACAAAGACATGTTAGGACTAGAAATACAAATTTAAGTTATCTATCTATGGATCTGGGTGAAATTGCACAGGAAGATTTAAATAATACAAAAAATAAAGAGGGATTATTTCCCTCTGCAGCTCCTCTGTTCACAGAGAGATCCGATATACGCTCATTCCTTTTTACTGTTTCCCAGTTGCTCTCACTGTTGGAAAGAGAGCTATGTGCAGATTAGGCACTCAATTTCTTCTAACTTCTCAGATTCCTTCCTTGGATTTTAGGGAAAGGCCATTATTGTTTAATCCCCAGTACCCCCATTTTTATTCCTATTGAGCTATTTCAGCAGGTACCACCTGAGGTGTGGGATACCAGTACCACAGGAAAAGCTTAACATGTAAACCCCATTTCTATCTTACTTAAAGACACTGCTTATCTCCATTGCAGAACTAATACTTCTTAAGCTAGATGACCTTAGAGGTTTTAAGCCTCTTATTACAAAATTTCTCTAATCTGTCCTTCTTCACTCCACTAACTCTTCCTATAGTAGCCCCATCCTCAAAGTTAGTAAGGCTGATAGCTTATAGTTCTTAGCCTAAGACTTCTATGTATTATTATTATCATCATTATTTTGAAGCTGAGTCTCAAGCTGTCACCCTAGGTAGAGTGCCATGGTATCATCATAGCTCATAGAAATTTCCAACTCTGGGGCTCAAGTGATCCCCTTGCTTCAGTTTGCCTATTTTTTTAGTAGAGATGGGGACTCGCTCTTGCCCAGGCTGGTCTCAAACTTGTGACCTCAAGCAATCCACCCACCTCAGTCTCGCAGAGTGCTAGGATTATAGGTGTGAGCCACGGCACCGGGGCAAAGTCCGATGTATTATTAAGAAGCTATTATCCCCTTACAGTTAGTGGTCCCAACACTTATACCTTGCTTGGTACCATACCACCCAATATACAAGTTTTCACTCTTCTTGACCTCAGAGAAGCCTTCTTCACCTTACCTCTCTCTCCTGATTCCCAGGATGTTTGTGTTTTCACCTGGCCTGACCCTGACACAAATCATTCACAACAGCTCACCTGGACTTCTTTGCCCTAGGAGGTCTGAAATAACTCCCGTATCTTTGGACAGGTTCTAGCCTAGGACTTATTTATACTTTCTCTACCCATAAGTTCACTTTTCCAGTATGTTTGTTATTTCCTGTTTTCAGTCCTGATCATCCTTCTTTACTCAACAACACTACCATTCTCCTCACACATTTAGCACACAGAGGATGCTGGGTTTCACTCGGAAAGGCTCAGATTAATCAACCTTAGTCACATACCTGGGATTCCTGTTATCTCTCAGAAAATGAGCTATCACTACCTAATGCAAACAAAGTTATCTATTTTATAGAACTAATGACAGCAAAAAAGGGGATCTTAGAGCCTTTCTTGTGTTAACAGACTACTTCTGTATATAAATAGCATAATATGGGATCATTGCCAAACTTCGGTATGAAAGAACTTCACACAGAACAGAACAGGAACCTCTAAATGGGAAAACCCTTCTTCAATAAACTTCAAATGACACTAATGGAATCTCTTGACTCTAACCCTTCCTAAGCTTAACAAACCTTTCTATTTGTACATTTATGAATAGCAGTCAGTTTTGGAATATTAGGACAAAGTCAGACCCACTTTTAAAGCTATCAATTAGGCTTGGTGCCCATAGCACAGTGGTTATGGCACCAGCCACATGCACTGAGGGTGGCGGGTTCAAACCCCACCCCAGCCAGCTAAACAACTATGACAACTACAACAAAAAATTGCTGGCCTACTATGAAACTAATTTATAGCTTTCGTAGGAAAGCTATAGCCCTATTACAGCACAAGATTATGGGGAAAGGGGCAAGGGAGAGGAGGGGAGGGGGAAGAATGAATGGAGGGAGGGTAATTGGTGGGACCACACCTACAGTGCATCTTAGAAGGGTACAGGTGAAACTTACTAAATGCAGAATATGAATGTCTGAACACAATAACCAAGAAAATGCCATGAAGGCTATGTTAACCAGTTCGATGAAAATATTTCAAATTGTATTTAAAACCAGCACATTGTACCCATGATTGCATTAATGTACACAGCTATGACTTAATAAAACAAAATTGCTGGGCCTTGTGGTGGGCAGCTACTTGGGAGGCTGAGGCAAGAGAATCACTTAAGTTCAATAATTGAGGTTGCTGTGAGCTGTGACACCATGGCACTCTACCAAGGGTGACATAGTGAGACTCTGTCTCAAATATATATATATATATAATTTATTTATTTATTTTTTTAATTAGATAATACCTCCAAGAGATGGCCATCCTGTTTGAGAGCCCTGGCAGCTATAGGCCTCAGTATCTTCCAGAACACATTCCAAACAGAAACAGCATCTTCCAGACCACAGTCCTAACAAAAAACAGCTTCTCTAGGAAATAACCACCTTCTGTTATAATTTTGCAACAACTACTCTGGAAAACAAACTGCCTTCCATTATTATTTGCAATTATAACTTTTCTGCTCTTTAAAATTCCAATAAAAACCCAAACTACTCATCCTTAAGGCCATTTCAGCACATGGTGGAAGCATCCCTCACAGTGATTATTTCACAGTTGGAAACCTATGTTGAAACTCATCAAGTTATATACATTAAATAAATGAAATTTATTGTATATTATAATAGTCTACCTTGATGAAGGTTTTCACTTTAAAAGACATTTAGAAGGCTTAAGATTGACCCTTGAGGAACATGAGGGTAGAGCGGGATGGGAAAATAAATTAGATAGAAAAGGAGCATTCAGACAAGTAGAAAAACAACTCAGAGACAGGTGGATCATAGAAAAGTGAGAAAAATAATTGTTTTAAGAAAAAGGAAATTCCAGCAATATTGACTGCTGCTCAGGGGTCAAGTAAGTAGGAATTAAAATCGTATATTTACTCAGAAGAATAAATATTTGTTCAATGAGCAGACAAATGAAAGTTAAATTTTTCACGAAATTAAAAATGAAAAAGCTATTAGTTTGCGAAACACTGGATTAAATTTATTGAAAGTAACATACCATTCACAGAATGGAGAATGGATTCAATCATGAATTTCTTCATATTTTGTCTTTCTTGTAATCCCATGTTGTAATCTTCCAAAACCTCACTAAAGCAAAAGTTCCTAGCTTGACATTGTAGAACCAGATCTTTTAGATGTCTGCTTATGATTCTGTTTTAGTTGGTCAAACTAAGATTCATTAATCAAAACACATTACAGCTTTTAATTTAAACCAAATATTCCTTAACTGCCTATTTTGACATCCTGAAACTATTGGATTTTAGAAGATCAATTTGAAAATGTGGAATTTGGGGGCTGGTGTGGTGGCTCATGCCTGTAATCCCAGCACTTGGGAGGCCAAGGTCGGTGGATTGCTTGAACTCACAGGTTTGAGACCAGCCTAAGCCAGAGAGAGAACTTGTCTCTAAAAATAGCTGGGTGCTATGATGGGCACCTGTAGTCCTAGCTTCCTGGGAGGCTGAAGAAAGAGAATCACTTAAGCCCAGGAATTTGAGATTGCTGTGAGCTCAGGCAATCCACCTGCCTCGGCCTCCCAAGTGCTAGGATTAGAGGCATGACCCACCACGACCACCCAACCCTAAATTCTTAACCAGTATGCTATATTTGCCATAATATGCTGAATACATTTATAAAATTTTTAACCTCTACAGGGGTCAGAGAGCTAATAAAAATAAAAGTGAAATAGATCATATGTAAAAAAGCAGAAAACAGTAAAGAATGTAGCACGCTGGCAAAATTCAGGGTGCATTCGACTTCTAAAAGCATTCAAATTATTATTGTTATTTGGAAATTCAGTTTATATATCATGTATTGCCCTTGTATCAAGGCTAGTTATATTAAAATTGATTTGGGGGGCAGTGGTCAATTATATGATAATTATAAGTGAAGAGGAAGGAGAAAATAAGATCTGTGACCACGGTGGAAACAGTGGGAAATGAAAGGAGGGATTATAATTCAGAGCCACAAGGGGACCCAGGGTTATGTAAAGGATATAAACTGAAAGTTAAGCATAGACTTTGCTGCTAAAATTTCAATTTTCTGTGACTTGTTTGAATAAGACAAATAGAACATTAAGGGAGAAGGAGGGGAGAGGGAATGAGTAAACGTGGTAAACACAGGTACAATACCACTCGGTTTGAAGGGTGTGTGATGCCACTTTGGAGCTCTTTGTCAAGTACTTGAAAATGGGAGACCAAAACAGCAGTTTTTGCTTATATATAACTTTTATTAATACAAAACTATGTGTTTGCTTTAGTATAAATAAAACATTCTCCAGATTAGGAAACCCTACCTTGGCTTCCATATTTAGCAGTAGCAAATTTTATGTCCTGAATTTATGAACTTGAGAACTTTACTCATAATCTACCAGAAACTTTGAACTAGTTCATAAGGGTCTTTTTGGCAGCAAAGCCAATGCCATACGATTGTTTTCCTCAGGGTCTCTTTTTCCCTTTGGTTATTTTCCTCTTGTGGCCTCTGAGTGCAGGAATAATTGACTCCAAAACTTTAACTCCTTATTACCCTCCCAGAGATGGCCAGACTTTCAGGTTTCCTTCTTGCCCTACTCCCTTCTCTCCTAGAGCCCCTGATTCAGGATGAAGATTTACTCAGGCTTTATAGCTGTCACTTCTCTTCACACAGGGATATAGAGCTCTCACTCTCTTTCCAGATAGACATAGTAAAAGAAGGTATCTCAGTATTACTCACAGGTGATCATTTGGGACACAAGTCAGGGTTCTCCAAATCACAATCATGGAATGTAGGTCCCTAATGGGTGGAGGAGCCAGGAGGCTTGAATGGATCCTGGCTGTCCATCTTAGTCCAAGGACACAAAGCTACATCTCTGAGACTCTGATCCCTCAACTGCAAAATGAGGATGAAAATAACTGCCTCCAAAGTTTGCTATGAGCATCACACAAAGAATACCCAGAACAATATAGCCAGTCCCTAAATGTTCTTAAGCCTCTAAAGCACATATACTAATAATTTAGGATTCTTGGTTATGACCTTGAATTTGATGAAAATAATGATTCTACCAATTATAAATCACTTAAGGATGTGACTTAGCTGAGTCTCAGTTTCCTCATTCATCAAATGGGGATTACAATGTTTACTGCTCAGAATGATTGGGACGATGAGGTAAGATGACTCTTAGCAGGCTGCCTAGGATATGTGATGTGTCCAGTGATTTTTTTTTCTTGCTAACATTTTCGTTATTATAATTACCAAAATCATTATGCCATGCTTTCCTCCAGTTTATCAATCTCCTTGCTGATAATTATAGATAGTATAGTACTTAATAACAAAATCATGTTCTTTTAAAACATTATTTACCTCATTTCTTTTTTCATTTTTTAAAATTAATTTACTTAAGTGGTAGTATAGATATTAAGAGCTTAAATTCTGGAGTTCAACTGAAGAGTCAGAATCCTTGTTCCCCTGCTTTCTAGCTGTGGGGCTTTTTCTAGACACACACTGTAATGAGGAGTTGACTCCTGAGTTATTAGGGGATAAAATGTCATAATGCACCTGTGCCCTGTGCCTGCCACAGAGCAAGCTCTCAATAAATGTTAGGGGCTATTGACATTCCCTTTGGTTCAAGGGCAAGTTGTCAGATACTATTTGAAATCCTGGAATGTGAAGAGGATGGCATTGATGAGTTATGAAGGAAGATGATGTTCAGCTATAGTTCAATATCATCATACAAGCCTCAGGAGTAGTAAAAACAAAGAGGAGACTGCACATTCTCAGAGCAAACACTGTTTTCTCTAATGTCAGAGTACACTGTGCTTTCAGTGTCTATGGATACAGTCCAAAGAAAATGTTATTTCAGAAAAAGCGTGCAATATTCTCACAAAGCAATCAAAAGGACAAATTATGCAGGAAAAAAATATATGCTGGAAAGTTTAGGAAATTAGGCGTGTGAGTGGCAGCGTATCAGAGGATTACATTTGTCAAAGTTTAGACTTCTAGTCATCTTCAAAAGAGAACTGATTTCCAAAAAATTAATTTTTAATTAAAAAAACAAGAATAGAAAAAGAAGGAAGGAACAGACTTGAAAAATAAGTTCTGCTTGGACAAGCAAGGAATTCAACGTAAAGCTTAATAAAGGTAGAATTAGATCTGCAGTTTTTACTGAGAGAAATATTAAAAGGAAAAAATAAATACAGAAAAGGAGTGAAGTGGTCAGAGAGACACACCAACTATACTGAATACTTTGATTCACCAGTTAGAATCATATTATTCATAAAGGGTAGCTTTGATTTATGCCATTGTATAAAGCCTGTCTTCAACAGGCTATATAAAATAAAGACTCCATGGAAAGGCTATGGAGCCTACCACTTCAAAATATCACCATATCATTCAAAAGAAAACTTTGATGGGACAGTATTTTCTTTTTTTTTTTTTTTTTTTGTAGAGACAGAGTCTCACTTTATGGCCCTCGGTAGAGTGCCGTGGCCTCACACAGCTCACAGCAACCTCCAACTCCTGGGCTTAAGTAATTCTCTTGCCTTAGCCTCCCAAGTAGCTGGGACTACAGGCGCCCGCCACAACACCCGGCTATTTTTTGGTTGCAGTTTGGCCGGGGCTGGGTTTGAACCCACCACCCTTGGTATATGGGGCCGGCGCCTCACCGACTGAGCCACAGGAGCCACCCTGGGACAGTATTTTCTTCCTGTTCCCAAGAAGAGCTCCACTTCTGAATGTGTGATTGTATAAAAGATAGCATGAAAATTCAACAAAGTGATGGCAATAGAGGATTCATCTGCATCTCCCAGGGACATAATTAACACCAGTGCAATGTAATACTTAAAAACTGATAACACTAATACTGCGTCCTTGTTCATAAGATGAAAAAAATATTTAAAATGTAATTTTTTAATAAATATCACCTATTGCTGAATAACTTGGTTTACATACGTACTTGGTTGATTTTGAATTTAAATCAGACTAATTTGCTCATTTTTGTTGCTGTTTTGGCATCATCATAGCTCACTGTGACCTTAAACTCCAGGCTCAAGTGATCCTCCTGCCTCAGCCTCCCAAGTAGCTAGGGCCACAGGCACATGTCACTGCACCTGGATAATTTTTTTTTTTTTTTTTTTTTGGTACAGTGTCTCACTTTTGCCCAGAGTGGTCTTGAACATCTGAGCTCAAGAGATTCTCCAGAATTATAGGCCTGAGCTACCATGTCTAGCTCTAATTTACTGTTATATTTCATGTTAATGTCAGTTAATTTCACCAGGCACGTGGAGAAGGTAAAAATGACAAGGTGAAATGTATCTTACAAAACAGGTTAGACTGCTTGAAACCTTTCCTACACATTGAAGCACACCAGGTAGATTACAAGGAAGCATGACACCTAACCTATCATACTTTTGTCAAAAGGATTATTTTGCAAAACCTGTACATTTGGTCAAGCTACTACTATGATTAAATCCTCTAGCACTTCATATTTTGCTTAATGCATAAAACCTTTAAAATGTCCCATAAGGCCCAGCATTATCTGTCTACGACTATTTCTCAGTCTAATCTAATGGTTCTTCATGTGATGAGTGCTTTCCCTTCAGCAGCTGGGAACTTGTTAGAAATGCAATTCTTGGGCTCCTCCTCAGACATTATGAATTGGAAACTAGGTAGAGTCTGAGCACTTTGTTATAACAAATACTCTGGGTGACTCTGACGTACATTCAAATCCGAGAATCCCCAGGAATCACCATTCCCTTCCCTCCTTCATTCAACTGGCCCTACTGGCTGCTGGTTTACATGATAGCTTTCTAAGGCACCTTTGCATGAGATTGTTGCTTTTCCTGGAATGCTTTGTCTTGGAATTCCCACAAGGCTTTCTTGTTCTCCTCCTTTAGGGTAACACAATGTCCTCTTCTCCACAGGGGATTCCCTAACCACCTTTTAAAATATTGCTCACTCTCTCTCTCCCTCCTCCTCCAGTACTTCTTACTTCCTTTCCCTACTTTAATTTTCTCCATGGCAATTGTTACCATCTGGCACACTACACGTCCTTTTGGTTCACTGTCAGTTACCCTTTCCAGAATGTAAGCTTCGTGGCAACAGAGATTCCAGTCTGATTTGTTCACTGCTATAACTTCAACAAATACAACCATTGCTGTCACACAGAAGGGGCTTAAGAAATATGCATTTAATGTGAATGAACCCTATATAAATACTGCAAACCTTAGCCATAAAGGGGATTGTTGGAAGTGAGGAAATCCTACGATCTTTACTAACAAAGAAGGACCACATTTATTTTGTTGTTGTTTGGGATTCATTGAGGGTACAAAGAATTAGATTACACTGATTGCATTTGTTAGATAAAGTTCCTCTCATAATTGTGTCCCGCCCCCAAGACGTGTTCCATACACCGTAACCCCCACTCCCTCTCCCCTCCTCTCTTCCATTCCCTCCTTATCCTGCCCCCCAACTTGATTTGAGTTTTTCTCTTAATTAATTCTCAACACAGCTACCTGGTTTGTGAATTGCTGGGACATTTCTTTTTAGGTTCTGTCTCTCCGACAAAAGAGTGTAATAGATTCCATCCTGGGTTAGTGACAGCCACATTCTATTCTCAGCACTGTGCAAATGCTATCTTATTCAATCCTCACAGCAACCCCATGTAATAGGTCTTATTTTTAGCCCCATTGTAAAGACACTGAGAAAGGCTGGGTATTCTTGTTCAGAACGCTGAGGAGGCAAAATATGAACTCCAGCATTCTGACTCCCAAGGCCACAATTGTTACCCCTCCACAATACTACACTGTGAAGACTGTAGAAGACAGTGACTTAGACAAAGTTCCAAAACAGAGCCAAAATATGGAGTCATATTCACAAAGATTGTGCAAGTTCAACTATTCATAGTAATTTAATCACTCCTTTCCAAATGAATAAAGTTTGGCCTCCCACTCCATCCGGTCCCCAAAGAACATTCTTCAGATTTTAATATTTTGAATAGGTCATGTTCAGACTTGCTCAAGCCCTCGTGCAGATCACAATAAACCTATGGATGTTATATAGATTAGTTCTTTGGGAAAGAAAAGGAAAAAGGAAAGCTGTTATGTGAAAGCCACATGACAGTTCTAACCACCTTACCTTCGAGAGATTTCTACTCAACAACAGCACAGTCATCACCTGAGAGCCTGTTAGAGAAACAGACTTTCCAACCTCACTCTTAGAACAACAGAATCAGAATCTACATATCAACAAGATCCCCAGGTGACTTATTACATCTTGAGCAACACTGTATTTACCTACTGGCCTTCAAACTTGGCTGCCCATTGGAATCATTGGGTGAGTGCAAAAAATCTGGGTCTAGTTCCCAGAGACTTTCATTTAATTGTCCTCCATGCAGATGAGAAATCTTTTTAAGGCTCTTCAGGTGATTCTAATATGCAACACAGTCTGAAACTGCTGCCCTCCTGCTCTGGGTGTATCTTTAGGCCGTATCTCTCATTATTTTGTTCTAATTCCCTGCTTAGTCCCTCCGCAAATACTTAGTCCCCTTCCCAAGAGAAATAAAAGCCTTTGCCAATCAAATAGTAACAGAGTTATTCTTTTACAAGGGTCATATTGATAAACAAGATGCTGTTAATATGACACAAATTAACCAAAGCTTTCAGCACTGAGTCATTTATCAGGATTCACAGAAGCTTTTGCATTTAGTGTTGACTTTCAGACCAAAGCAAATTATTCCTTCCACATGCTTCACTATCTTAATATCTAGCTTGTCTATGCTCAGTATCCTATATTGGTTTTTCCCCCATTTGCTTAAGGCATTATCTATTTCCGTCTCTTTTTACGTGGTAGAATCCTAAAAGGCATGGATTATCTCATTTTTCTGTATGCCTTCAGACTCTCCTAGTAGACTCTAATAAATGTGAAATAAATTTGAAACTCCATCTTTTTTTTTTCAGTTTATAAAAAGCCCTATCCATATTTCGGTATCATATACTACGTGCATGCTCAATTTGAATAGACCAAAAAATATACAAAGTTGAATTCATTGAATGTTTATTGAGTATGTAAGTACTTTACAGAGTGTCGTGCTGGTCTCCATAGGCAGAACATGAAGATAGATAAAGTGTCCTTCCACTTTAATATGGACACGTACTAAACAAGGAAACAAAAATCATATAATACAGGTAATAATAAAAGACTTAGGATATGCATAAGCATCTGGACCAACCACTCAGTAAATCTTATGGAAAAGTAGATTAATGCAGGTTGCTACCAATGCTTTCCAAATAGTATTCCTTTAAGATAAGAGACACAAGGATATTGAAAGATAACCTAAAAAAACACAATATTTTTTTCTCATCATGTAGGTTTAGGCCCTGCTCCGTGTGCCAATGTGTCTTCTGATTCTTGGAGTTGGGAAAAGTTTTACTTCCTGACTCTCCCTACTCATTGAGACTCATTGAGACTTTGCAGTAGATATAATGGAAAATACTTTTCAGCACCAACTCCACTATTCACGGCTTTGAACACCACAATAAATAGAAAGGACAAGAATTGAAAGTCTTTCTTTTCCCACTTAGCTTTTTCTAAGTGCTGAACTGAATAGGTGTCAACTTTCTGTTGTAGCCCTGGCAGTTCTTACTTTCAAAAGAACAATCAGAAGGAAACCCTTTCAGAAAATTGATCTGCCAAAGTTTGAAATGCTTAAAAATAAACTGTCAGGTCTGTCTGTTTCCCCCCATATAACCTGCCAACCTCACCTCTGTTTTTTTATTTTTCAAACCCTAACAGCTGGGTATTCTATTTCAAAAGGCTTCTGTGAAGCTCCTTCTTTGTCAGGAGTATTGTAGACCCTGACCAAATATTTTATAAATTGTAAGGACACTTGAATGGGGATAAAAGCCAACTACTGCTCCCTGTTGCCCTGACACCTCCACCCACAGAGTTCTGAAATTTGGGTTATGAAAGAGTATTTCTTCTAAATTCAGTTTGACAATTTTAATCCTTACTGCTTAGGGAAAAAAAAAAAGTATACATAGAGTTCTCCCTATTTCTTCTCCATCCAGCACCCTACATTTGAGGTTCTATCTTGGGGTTCTTAGCAGAAACATTCTCCAATAGGGTCAGTTTTCTTTTCCCTCCAACATGTTTTGTCCCAAAGAATCTCTCTTCTGCAATAAAGTCCACAGTCTCTTATAAATGAGTGTATGTACTCAAGTATTTTCATAAGAAACTATATGTAAGATCTGGCATGATGGCAGTGATTATTCTCAGAAGTCCATATGAATCTGCCAAGTGAGGATGATCGTGATTTTGTGACATCGTTCCTGACATTGATGTCTTCGTCAAAGCATTTGTAGGGAAGAGTTGTAAATCAACTACTTTATTACAGGTTTTAACAAAGAAACACATTTCTGAAAGGAAGACTTCAACTCTTTCACAAAAATAAGACACACAAAACTTATAAAGTGGCAGTAATTACTTGCTTTACAGAATGTCAGTAGCTGGTAATCTAAAGTTAACTTGTGGATTGATATTTTGTCTTTTTAATATGTAAGCCCATCCATAAATGGTGATAAAAGCCATCTTTTCTATAACTTTCAATTGGGAAGGGTGAGCAAGTCCAATTTAATAAACTCAAATATCACAGATCATCCTTGGCAGAACTGTGATCTTGCCTCTGGCCTTTGTTGGAACCAGCTGTGGCCATTCCAGTCTCAATGTCCTAATGACGTACAAGTCTGCTGGCTGCACCGTGGCTCGCACTGCTGTACATTCTCTGTTCTCTTGCACTAACTGGTTATTGGTACAACCATTTATCCCCCTCACAAAATTGCACATCTCTCAACTGACAGACGGTGACTCATTCAATCTTCTCTGGATCTCTGACCCTGCCTAACTTTGATGTTTTGCCTGTGATAGCTGCTTAGTAAATGCTGGTTAAATATATAAAAGCCAAGAATGCTACAGATAGGAAAACCAACCCTGCAATTTTCTCTGACATCACTTCCCTCCTTCCATAAGCAGAACGGCTGCCCAAAACTTAAATCTTTCCTACCCAGATTTTTGTGTCTTCATATTTGACTCAATTTTTTTTTTTATTTTTTGCTATACCGAAAGAATCACCAAATCACATTACTCTCCCTTTCTTTCTTCTTTTTACTTCTTTCCCACAATTTTTTAAATGTCTGCTCTGCATGATATTAAGGGTCATTCACTTCTACCTTTTTTTCCTTACATTTAAAAAACAGCATGGTTCTGAGCAAACCATTTCCTCTCCATTTCTTATTCCAATATAAAAATGAAGAGGTATGGTCATCAAAATGAGAGCTCACAGTGACTTCTCATATGATTTAATCGATGGCTTCTAGAATATGCAAATCTCTTAAACATGGTCATTTTTTCAATCTCTATTTAAAACTTCCTGCTAACTGAAGTTCTCAAAGCTCTGGCCTGTTGCCTCATGGGTCTGCAGACATTTCCTTTCACTGTGATTCATAGTTTTAGATTGTGGGAGTACCTTATATTGCTTTTTGTCTGTGGAGATCCTTTAAAAGCTCAGATTGTAGCTTCTCTGTTTCCAACAGAGGTAATAACAACTGTTTGCACTTTTTATAATTGCTAAGCGTCCCAAGCGAAGGTCTGCTATTCCTAGGGAAAATTCTCTTTTCCTCTGTCACCCTCTCTCACTTTCACTCTCTGACAAAGAAGCTTTTGGACAGTGGGTAGATTTATAATCATCCATCCCTTCAAGGATGTGGGTACCTCAGGTCCACATTCTAAATGCACAGGCCAAGATTGAGTCTCTAAACCCCACGTAACTATTCAAACTCTTTATCTTTTTCTCCAATAGTGCTGTGCAAGGAACAGTTTATGTTTTTTATTCTTATATATTTTTTGCTTCTTTATGTCTTTTGAGAATTTTTATATGTTTATGAGCTAAGATTTACATTTAAAATGACATTTTTTTTTACATTTGTAGTTTTATTTTTCTTATCATGCATATTTCTAGGTTATTGGCAAATGGAATCTTCTTCCACCTTCTTAAGTGGTATGCTAACTATAGGATATCTGACATACTATATTCCCTTATTATAGCCTATCCAGCATACTAGTGTCACCAGATTGATTTGAAAATATCATGTTCATCTTCTTTGTGACTTCCAGGACAAAATCAAAACTTGCTGGCTGGTCACGCAATACTTTTAACAAATCTTACCCTATCCTTCCTTATCGATCTTGCCTCTCAGTCCTCTGCAAAGAATTGTGCCTTCCCACTGCTGCGCCATTGTGAATGGTCCTGTGTATATCAAATTCATCTATATGTGGCCCTTGCTCAGAAGAAATCCTATCTTTTAGGAATCAATTTAATCCTCTCCTTCCTTGAGAAACTTCTTTTATTAATCAGATACCCACAGGTCTTGTTCTTGTCCCTGAACTCAGATAGCCTATGCAATCTTCAATTTCAATTGAAACACACAAGTGATATGTAAAAGTGATGTAGCCCAGAAATAATGGATGAAGTTAGAACTGTAGAGATAAATGATAATTGGCATCTGGTCACAGTGTAAGGGAGACATTGGTGGGAATGGTAAGGTGGCAGTGTGGGAGAACTGAAGAGTGCGGTTGCTACGGAGCACCACCTCATTATTCCCACTCTCACAGGCCAGTCGATAGTGTTAGAACTTCTGGCTTTTGAGAAAAAATACAAGTTTTCATTTTTAAGTAAAATCTAGTGATTCTTCATGTTGATAACTAATTTAAATGTTTACAACAAAAGTACTGTATGGGCCTGCATTGCAAAGGCCGAAGTAGATTATCAGCAGGGTCTGGCTTGTCATATCTTCTGTGTAGATGGAGCTCTTTACGCCTTTCTTCTCGCAAACTCTATTTTCTCCGAAACTGTACATTCCTTGAAAGCTACTATCTTTATCTCATAACTCTTAGGTTTGCCTCCTCACAAAAGATAGCCAAGCACACATATCATCAGAAACCATTTACTGAACTGGAACAAATCCTCACCAGTGTCCCGTACCCATAAAGCCTGGATAAGGAGGGTCGCAGAAAGTATCTATTGAAGGCAGTTTGACGGTAAAAAATTATAAACTTGATTCCTTAATTTGTTTTAAATGAAAAAAATAGTATAGAGTTTCTTATGAAGCCAAAGTGATAGCAGCTGTAGGCAAGAGGAAAAAGTAGAGGTTCTAAAATAACTTATGGCCTTAAGCCTTATGACAAAGATATGACTTTCTCTTCAGAAATTTTATTTTTATTTATTTTTATTTATTTATTTTTTTTCTGTAGAGACAGAGTCTCACTTTATGGCCCTTGGTAGAGTGCCGTGGCCTCACGCAGCTCACAGCAACCTCCAACTCCTGGGCTTAAGCGATTCTCCTGCCTCAGCCTCCCAAGTAGCTGGGACTACAGGCGCCCGCCACAACGCCCGGCTATTTTTTGGTTGCAGTTTGGCCGGGGCGGGTTTGAACCCACCACCCTCGGTATATGGGGCCAGCGCCTTACCAAGTGAGCCACAGGCGCCGCCCTCTTCAGAAATTTTAAAAGGAATTTTGTCAGCAATGATCTTCCTGAAGAGTACTCATTTTAATATTTTATATTAAAGTAGGTGGGTGTATTTGCTATGGGAAGTAAGAAGATAGGCTTCCAGAGACCATCCTCCATTTACTTACTGCTTACTGATCCATCCTTCTGCCTTCCATAATCCTCTGGCACTGACGGTCAAAGACAAGTTTTCTGAGGAAACAATCTTAGCATCTTCACACAGACAGGTGATAGAGAAAGGGAAAAACTTGTAGCCTACTACTCTCAAGCCTATGCACTTACCTTAAGCAAACTTTCTCATGTTGTCTTTCCCAGAAAAGATGGGTTTTAAAAATGTCGATAGTTCCACAATAGGCTAAATGATATGGCACAATATTTAAACACTCCTAAAATAACTACTGTTTGGTGTTCTGAAGACTGAACGACACCCACACTTGGCCAGAAGGAAAAGGAATGGGATTTGAGATCTTTGATAGCAGAGTGTGTTTGCTGCATCTGTGCGTGTGAGCGTAGATTCAGCGTACACGAGGCTGAGACGACGGAGAGCTAAGAGGAGCTGGCCAGCTCTGAGCAGGGGCATTCTGTGGCGGGCGCAATGAGGATGACTTCCTTTTCATTCTGGGCCAGTGCACTTTCTCTGCATGCTTCATGCTCGAAAATTACTGACCACACACAGTTTCTTCACAAACTTTCTGCATTGGCTTCATTGGCTACAAAACTCCACAGGTATAAAAACAGTACCCCTTAAAATATGCAAAGTCAGTGAAATAGAAATTATTACTTTTCAAACAGGCTACAATGAAAATGCTTAGCATTATATGTCATTGGGAGATCAACTTCCTTCATGGTCATGTGAGAGATGTAAATTGTCTTAGTGCCGTGGCATCACCAAATAATTACACCGCCAGAAGAGAAGTTCTCTATTAGTTACTTATGCTAGCTTGTTTCTATGTTGAAGTACAAATAAACTAGAATTTCAAAAAATGTGATTCCATGTGTGCACATATGTGTATTAAATATGTATTTTAACTTATTCAGGAGGCTTGCTTTCATTTTCTTTTTCCATTTTTTATTTCTTTCTATAAAGGGTTAGTACATGGTCAGAATCTGAAAATTATTACATTTTTCCATTCATTCTCTCTAACCTCTTCTTTTGGTCCTCCCTGCCCAACTAGCGTGCCGTCCATGGCCCATTCTGTGCCATTCCCTGGACCTCCTGTGTTCAATGATACTTTGTGCCATTGATTTCCCTTCTTTCCCTTTAATTCCATGTGGCTACTGAGACCCATCACAAATAGCACCTTGTCTATTTGTAGCCTCTCATAATTTCTCAAGTAGAGAAAGGTAATTTCCCTTCTGTATTTCCACAGTCTATAAATGTGTCTATTACCATAATGATCCTACAATATTTTAATGGCATATTTGTGTATCTGCTGTCCCTTCCCCCTTCTAGCCCATCAGTTCATTGAGCGTAGTGCTTGGCATAGTATGCACTCCATAAATGTCTGTTAAAAGATGGTAAATTAATGATGAAAAAGACAACTGATCATCCATTATTTCCAAGCATTTGTTTGTTATCTTATAAAAATTGTATTTTTACTGAATATCTACTGTACTTCAAAATATCTGGATATTTTTCACATTCAAAACCTGATAGAGGAGGAATATAGAAGCAAAACATTGATAGGCAGAAGGGAATGTATAGTTTAAATGAACACTGACTTTGCATTTTAGGCAAGACTTACATATATTTTAGCCTATTCTTTCAGAAATTCTAGCATCAGTAAGACTCCCATTGGCCTGTTAGGATAGCTGGACACAGATATAAACAAAGAATAAACAAAGATAAATAGGAAAAACCAATATTTCTCCCTTGCACATGAATCTCCAAAATCCATTTTTCATTGCCTGATAATAAAAGTAAGAGATACTTGTCTATAAATGATACTTTAGAATATCTATAATAGACAGTCTTGGTCAATATGATGATGTCAAAAATTTTCAGGGTTCATCCTGGCACTTGCCAGGTGAAGCTGTGCATTGAGAACTCTGGCAGCTGTTAAAAATAGAGCAATGGGTCTTGTTACATTCATCTGTTACAGGCACATTGGAAAATGGCACATAAGCCCAGCACGTTCCACATTTAATAGCTCTTTTGAGATTGTCAACAGGTTAGACGACTGATGGCAAATGTGTGAGGGAATAACATGCATGCATTTCATTCCAGCGTGTCTTCCTTCCTTCCTTCCTTCCTTCCTTCCTTCTCTATTCTTTCTCTCTCTCTGCACTATTGAGAAACAGTAAACAACATACTCTTGGCACTGGTAGAGGAGCTTAAGAGGGACATAAAGACAAGGGTCGTGATGTTGATGACGTTCATATTACTAACAATAACCATCTCACCGAATCCCCACCAGATATTACATCAAGCTTCTTAGTGTGGTCAAGCTATTTACCCTCTAGAAGCCAGTTTTATCATCTATAAAATAGGGTCACAGTCAGCAATTCACAAGGTTTTGATGATAGCACAGTGCCTTATAGGCAGGGGCACGTCATAGTTGTTAGATTTTATCATCATTATCACTGCCATTGATCTCCAGTTTTGCAGAAGAGAAGACAGAGTTATAGAGAACTTAAGTAATGTGTTCATAGTTGCTCAATCTACAAAAATAAATGGTTGCTATGCATACATGCTGAAACGGAGATATGAGCTACAGTAATGGGGATAAGGGATTGGTAGATTTATAACACCAATAACCAGGATAGCAAAAATGGAACCAACTTTGCATCCTCTTCAAGTAATTTAATTAAACTTTCACACATATGTCTGGAGAGGATCTTATTAGCTCCATTTTAAGGATGATTAAAAAAGAGGTTTAGAAGCTCAGAAACTTAACTTGTAACATCACACAGTTAAGTAGCTGAGCTGAAATTGTTAGACTTACAAACCCAAAATCCCAAGCTTCTTCCAGTACACATGCAGGCTGAGTCAGAAAACAGCAATAGTTTGAATTCACACCTAAGCGGAGTAGTCTCTGAGTCTGTTACAGATAGATGGTATTGAAACAATAGATGTTGCATAGTCTTTCTTGTAAATCAGCTTCCAGCCTTAACGTAGTGTTTCTAAAGTTGATTTTTGGCTAAATGTTGCTTTATTACAGTAACACTGTGTGTGGATTTAGTCCTTTTTGAAATGTCTTTTCCCCAGAGGCATATCAGCCAACAATAACAGCAGCTATATTCAGCAGAGAGCACCAGATAACTGATGTATTTTGTCACTGGCACCTTTCTGAGCTTCATTTGCTGAGGAAGAGCTGAAAAAAAAAAAATCTGCTTTTCATCTCTTTCTGAAATCATGGGACTGAAAGGCTAAGGTATTAAAAGTGATCTTGAAGCCAAATGCCGGATGGAGAAACATAATTATTTTAATGAGTTCCATTGCTAAGTGAATCTAGCAGGGTGTTCAGGGCTTACAAGCAATGAGCTGAGAGCCTCTGTGGTTCCCTGAGCGAATACCTGGGAGCTAGGAAGTGTCCTGTATCATTTCATTTTCACTACCACCTGGTGTCTGGTTTCCTAAATGTCATCCTCCTGCCTTTGATGCTACCTAAATGACTATTTCCGATATTAATAAGCCTCATGGTACTTTACAAAATGATAGAAACATATGATGGCCTAAAACCTCTGTTGCCTCTGCTTTTCTAACTTGGAATTGTACCTGAATAGTACAGTGAATTTAAATACACCAGAGGAGTGGCCATGTTTTGGCATCAGGTACCAGTTTCATGGAAGACAATTTCTCCACAGACGTGGGTGGAGTTGGGGGGTGGAGGGAGGGCCAGAAGACAGAGCTAATGTGCTGATGCCTTGTGGCCTGGTTCCTAACACTTTCAGACAGGTACCCGGCTGTGCCCTGCAGGGGGCAGGGGTGTGTGGACTGAAGCATTAGAGGGCTGAGAATGCCTTTTGGTGGTAATAGGCTGCTTAATTGAACATTTATAGTATATTGGGTGCTCTCACCTACTCAGATACAGATAGGGAAGATGATATGGATCAAATCGTGACTTCTCAGAGGGCAGGCATCACAATATCACCTTCTTTCCATTTCCCACAAAAATCCAAGGAATATATAGAAAATAAGGCCAAATTCAGCAAATATATACCCTGTTTCCCCCAAAATAAGACAGTGTCTTATTTTAAGGTGTGCTCCCAAAGATGCACTAGGTCTTATTTTCAGGGGACATCTTATCTTTCTTGTAAATAGGTCTTATTTTCAGAGGATGTCTTATTTTCGGGAAAACAGGGTATGCCAGGCCCTGTTCTAGTGACTGGAGATACAAACAAAGCAGACATTCAGTGCCCTACTTCAGTGAGGCTGTTAGTCTAGCGGAATGAGTCAGAAAACAAGCAAGGAAAATTAGTGAGATGAAAAGCACGTCAGTAGAGTAAATGCTACGGAGTCGATCAAAGCGGGAAAGAAGGAAGGGGAGGGCACGTGGGTGTGGGAATGGAGGCGCATTTAGAACTGGCATGACCAGAGAGGGATTTGCTTAATAGTGAAAACTGGGAGAAGGGAGGGTGTCACATAGCATTTTGGGGACTGTTATGGGTTGAATTGTGCCTTCCAAAGAAAGGTATATTGGTGTTCCAGTACTTCTAAATGTGACCTTATTCAGAGAAAGAGTCATTAGAGAGGCAATCAAGTTAAAATGAAGTCTTTGGAGGAGATCATAATCCAATATAACTGATGTCCTTATAGGAGGCGGAAGTTTGAACACAGACAGACACTCCTAGAGGCAAGACAATGGGATAAGACACAGGGAGAAGATGGCAATCCGTTAGCCAAGTAGCTAGGCCTGGAGTGGATTCTTCCCCCTGGGCCCCTCAGGAGGAATCAACCATGCTGATACCTTGATTATGTCAGACGTCTGGCCTCCAGAACGTGAAATTTCTATGTTCCAGCCAGCCAGTTAGTGATGCTTTGTTATGGCAGCCTTCGCAAATGGTCACAGAAGCAAAGAGAATGGTGTGAAAGCTCATGCCTGGCATAGAGAAAGAGGTCAGGAATGGCAGGGAAGAGAAGGTTAATGGTAACTTAGCTTGTTATGTTTCATGGTTAATGAATTCTTTCATGTTTGTTTTTCCTTTGCACTTACTACCTAACACCTGCTGTAGTACATAATATGAATGTGAGTAAACTGCATGTATGTGTGAGCATAAGTATTCCCTACCCCTGAAGGAGTTGGATCTAAGAGTTAAGTTCCTTTTACAAAAATCACAAAGCTGGCAATTGGCAGAAAGGATTTCTAGAACCAACAAAATCTGACTCCAAATAAATGTTCCTTTTATACCTCATGCAACTATTTATTTATTAAATCAATCACATTTGTCCTAATCAAAGCAATGCTTTCCTTCCCTCATTACCTACCATTAGACAGGATATGGTGCTTATGATACAAGTAGGCAAAAAGTTTGGGTAACACACTGGGCATGAAGCAACTCTCGAAGGATGCCCTGACTTCTAATGTTAATTGCAATGTCCTCCTGACTGGATTTGATATACCCAGGAGCACAAACAGGACCAACACTTCTGTTTCCCCTTGTCCTGCACAGGTATAAAGAATAGGTCCTTTATTTATTCATTCATTCATTTATTTTTAATTATTATTAATATATATATTTTTTTGAGACAGAGTCTCATTCTGGGTAGAGTGCCATGGCATCATGGCTCAAAACAACCTAAAATTTTAGGCTCAAGAAATCCTCTTGCCTTAGCCTCCCAAGTAGCTGGAACTATAGGCGCCGGCCACAATGCCCAGCTAGTTTTTCTATTTTTGTACAAATGGGGTCTCACTCTTGCTCAGGCTGGTCTTTTACTCCTAAGCTCAGGCAATCTCTTGTTTCAGCCTCCCAGAGTGCTAGGATTACAGGCACAAGCCACCGTGATCAGTGAGAATTGGTCCTTTCATAAAATTCTTCAGAAAGGAACAAAATTTTGTTTTATCTGGAGGCTAACTACACGGCCTGAAAAAAGAAAAAAAGACTTACGGAGTAAATTACCAGATTGATGATCACGTATATGTGCAAGAAAAAGTAACTTCACATCCTGGAAATGGAGTTAATCAATGATTAATCAACTATGCTTAGAAAATAAGCAGCCTGCCTCCTCATGTCTGGGAGAATTGGTAAATTTAACAATTTATCCATATTGTAATCTTTACTTTGTGGCCAGTAGGATTTCCTAGCCCTAGTCATTATGGACCTAACATCCATTGGTAAATGAAACATCAGGGATTAAGTGAACTAAGCAGGAAAAAGTGAAAATCTAGAGAGAGGAAAAGAATGAAAAGAATTGAAATTCTGTTGAATATACTGCATAACATAATTGTAGGTTATAATTTCATTAGGCAACACACAGATGCTAATGATATTGTAAAAAGTCATATCGAAGTATAAGCTTTCATTAATGTTGAAATATGTGTTATATGAAAATCTTAACTGACAAAATTAAATAGAGATGCTGTCTATTTGATAATAACAATGGAATGGGCATGTTTTATACCTAATTACATTTTCCCATCATGTCACCCCATGACACCTAGAACTGCAATTGAATAATAATAATGACATGCCCATTAAACTAATAGGTTACAGATATCAAAGGACTTGATGTGGAAATTATACAGCAAGAGGTCAACGTGTTTATTCACTCTAAATTAGTTAATATGCCGTATTAACTAATATTAATCAGATAATTTAATAATGATGCCAAGGCATGCTTTTAATGTGTAACCCTTTATCTCATGTCTGTCTCTCACCTAAATGCTATCCTTTTCTCTTCTTTCTTTTGAAGTTTTACCTGGAGTTCATCTCAAACATGTCTTCCCCCAGAACATTTCATATCTGCTGTGAATACTGAGACCAAGTCTAATGTGATTAAAGGTTATATTTCCATTCCTTAGAGTCAGTTTCATAAAGATCATTCTTAAGGAAAGAAAACAAAAACTATGCATTGCAAACATATTCCAACCAAGGACTCTTCAATGGCCTGCCAGCCTCCAGAGTAATTGATAGTCTCATTTGCATGAATGGAAAAGCAGGAAGTATAGAGAGACAGATGGGTGAATATTAATTGATGTTCGTAAACCTGAAAATGCCTTTTGCATTCCTCAATCCAACTTCTCAAACAGCAAGTGTTATTCCTAGAATATACACTATGACTTAGTGGTGACACACAGAACGCCATTTGGGAAGAGACTCACTAGCATTGATTTATCTGCACAGTAAGGACCATGGTTAGGGGGTTATTCTCATAACACAGGCTATAGCCGAGGGAACCTCTAAATTTTGGCTGGAAATGAAAAACTACCTAAGAGAAGAAGTCTAACATGCCATTGATTGAAGCTGGGGAAAATCTGCTCAATGAATGTTTATTTAAAGAGTTATCACTACCATGTTGTAGAGTGTTGACTGATGAATTCTGTCACTCGTGTTTTATTCAAGGAAGTGAGAAGAAATAAGCTTTCACTTCTGTCCTGACTTCCTGAATGGTCAATCAACTGCTATCTAGGGACAGATTGGAGAGATCTCTATACCCCTCTGCCTAGTCAGGCTTTCTTCCCTTCCAGTATTCTCAGCCTTTGAATTCTTAGGTTCCTGTCTCCCCATGTTAAAAAATTAAGTTTCTTAGTAATGTCCAAATGTGTTACCTTGTTCTAGAACTCGTATTACAAGATCTATTATTAAATAGCCAAAACAGGAATTCAGAAGTCAAAAGATGCACATGTAAAATAAAAGACTATTATAAATAGAATTCTAAATTTGAGTGAGACATTTTCTTTCCCTGAATTTCATTTGCTCATTTGTAAAAGGACATGGTCGAAAGAGATAATCTCAAAGGCTTTTTTCCTGTTCCAACACTGCATAATTCTAAATGCTATTATGTTCATTAGAATCTCTCTCTCTTTTTTAAGTAAATTTATTTCAGGTTAATATGAGGGTACAAATAACCAGGTCAAAATATTTGATTTAGTTAGATTGAGTCCCTCTTGTAGTTATGTCCCACATACAAAGGTGTACCAAACACCTCCACCCTGTGCCCATTCAGTGAGAGCACCCAACCCCCTGCCGCTCTCTCATTACTCTTTCCCCCAGCTTGAACTGAAATGAATTTTTCATCTATGTAGGCATGCATCATATCATCTACTGGCTTCACATTAGTATTAAGTACAGTGGATACTTGCTTTCCCATTCTTATGATACTTTACTAAGAAGAATGTGTTTCATCTCCATCCAGGATATTACAGAAGATGTAAAGTCATCATCTTTTTTATAGCTGAATAGTATTACACAGCATGCACATCCCACAATTTGTTAATTAATTCCTGAGTTGATGGGCAGTTAGGTTGTTTCCACCTCTTGGTGATTATAAATTGAGCTGCAGTAAACAATCTAGTGCAAATGTCCTTATGAGAAAAGGATTTTTTTTTTTTCCTTCTGGGTAGATGCCTAGTGGTGGGATTGTGGGGTCAAATGGGAGATCGAATCTGAAATCTTTGAGGATTCTCCACCCTTCTGCAGTACCACCAAGAGTGTTCCTCTCTCCACATCCACTCCAGCATCTGCAGCTTTGGGACTTTGTGAGGTGGGCTACCTTTACTTGGGTTGGCCGATATCTCAAGGTGGTTTTAATTTGCATCTCTCTGATGATTAGGGATAATGAGCATTTTTCCATATGTTTGTTAGCCATTCATCTGTCTTCTTCAGAGAAGTTTCTATTCATTTCTCTTGCCCAGTGATCAATGGGATTATTAGCTTTTTTTGTTATTGCTATTGTTGATTAACTTGAATTCCCTGTAGATTTTTTTTTCCTATTACAGAATCACTTAATAGAGTAGAAAAAAGATCACACTTAATAACTACCTGCTTTATGCTGGGCATCCTATTTAAGGAGTTTTACATGTGTCAACTCATTTAGGTTAGTCCTCACCTGGGACACTTTTTATCTAAATATTCACCAGGCAAATATTCTTATTTCACTTCCCTATCTTTTCTCATATGTCAGTTTTTTTCTACTACACTCAATATTCCTAATCTGCCTCAATCCTATTTATTTTTTCATAAGGTTTTCCACGTTGTAGCTTACTATTTACTTTATTATTATTATTTTTACTATTGATTATCTCTTTCTACCTGGTAGAAAATAAGCTCCACCAATTGTAGGCCTTGTTTTATTAATGAATCGAATTTTCAGTGCTTAGAAGAGTACCTAACTTAATGAAGAAGCTTGTGATGATCAACTTTATGTGTCAACTTGATCAGACCATGGCACCCTGATATTTGGTGAAACGCTGGACTGGATATTGTTGTGAAGACACTTTTAAAGATAAGATCAATGTTTAAATCAGTAGACTTTGAGTAAAGAAGATTACCCTCTATAATCTGTATGGTCCTGGTCCAATCCATGGAAGACCTTAAGAGACAAAAATGCTGACCTTTCTCGAGGCAGAGGGACTTCTAGCTTTTGAATTGAGCTGCAGCATCACCTTGCCTGAGTTTTTCAGCCTGTAAACCTACTTGGCAGATTTTGGATTTGTCAGTTTTCACAAACATCTCAGCAATGCCTTAAATCTATCTTTTTTCTTTTTTTCACACAGATGCTTTTCTCTAGATTAACAAAAATCTCAAAAAATACAGTTTAGAATGCAATCTCTTTGAAGAAGATGAAACTGAAAGGTTAAAAGACTTGTTTAAGGCCACAGAGTCAGTCAGTAGAGTTGCAGTATAAACCCAATTGTTTTTGAAGCCAAAGTCCAGGCTGTCTTCTTAACATCATGCTGATTCCAAAAGCTAATGGGAATGAAACCTGAGGTAAGTTTTTGATGGAAATTTGAGAAGTGGGATTCTCAATACCAAGGAGCCCACCCAAAGTGGTAAACTCTTTTACAGACCTACTCAATGATCAGCTCCATGGAACACTGGATGTCCAGAATAGATGTGAGGGTTTATGAGGAATCCAAACATAAGTCCAATATCACATATCTGTCCACAGCTTCTCTGATGGGAACATTATTTATCAGAGAATATCCCTCTTCATAAAATACATCTGTTTTCATGTTAAACCAATAATTTTAAATAGTTAAATAATTTTAACTAGGTTTTCTAATTATGAAGACATGTCTAAATTTATGCTGATTTTAATGTGAAAATAAAAGCTTAGATAATACTTGCCCTTTTTCATTCTAAAAAATTTTAATCTATGTGATCACACCCTATTTAAAGACTAAATGCCTCATCAGTGTTCTGATGCACTAGTCAACAAAAATTCTGAGGTTTAATAATAATTTTAGTCTTTCAAAATAAAAATAAAGATAAATAAAAATAAAAATATGATGTCAGATTTTAAGAATGAAGATTTTTATGCATATATATCCATGAAAAAAGGCTAATCAAAAGCTATCATATGACTATACTGATAATTTTTATAAGGACACACTAAAAGGTCTTTATATTTAAATGTTATCTTATATCCCCTCATATCTAGGAGAATTTAAGATATTGGTGTAAATCCTCAAGATGGCACAGTTTTCATTTTTAATTGAAACACAGACTCTTGACAGTATCTTCTTCCCTATTGTCATTCTCATAGGAACTATGTTAGTTTAAATACTGAAGTAGGTGTGATACTGTCTATTCTGTTAAATGTACTTCTGTGAAAAAACACTAGGAATGGATCCATTGATTTACAAATAACATACTTCCATCTCACATGATAAGACCTAACTATTTCAAACGCACAGGAATGAAACATTTCATTAACCACTCAATTAAACCTTAAATATTTATGTTACTTATGAAAGATAATAAAGAACCGTATGAGGAACTTTGGATTTCAACAACTTTCTTGTGCTTCTATTGTTTGGTACAACAAAATCTTCTCCAATTAACATATACAAATTTCACTTTTGTGCTTACTGTTCAGTCCACAACAAAATACAATAGTTTCCTTATGATAATATTTTTAAAAGTACAGTGAGATAGAAATCTTCTGCACTACTACAAAGATTACAAGTTGATAAACCTTTACTTGAAAATAATTTGCATTACGTGTCAAGTGAATTCTTAACTTTTGACCCCAAAAGTCAAATTCTAATGTATATACTAACATAAAGAAGGACCTGAACGAATATTGATTATGACATTATTTATAATAGTGGAAACTAGAGGAAAATATTTTAATAATAGCTAGCTTATTAAACTATGGCATAGCTACATGATACACTAATGGGCCATCATTTAAGAAGTCTGGGAATTATATTAAGCAATGAAACAAATCTGTTTTCAGTATAATTCTGTGTTGTGATATATAGGCACACACATACATACACATGTCTTTCAAACTCATAAGTCCGGGACACATTACATGCATCTGTACACATTAAAAAAAAAGCAGCCATCTGCATGTCAACATCTACATGTCAAAGAATTTGACTTTGTGGCTTTGCTCAGACTTAAAACCTACTATTTATTTTCTCTATGTCATCATTATGCCTCAATCAGCTAACAGAAACAGCCATCTTCTCCCTCAGTTTATATTTCAACAGAGCTAAAGAAAACATCTGTCTCTTTCAGTTGTCCTTGGGCATCCCTCAAATGACATTTGAATTTACCATCCAGAAGTTTGAGGGAGCTAGCTCAAACCTGCTCAGGAAAGATGATGGTCAAAACTTCAGAAATTTTGTGCACTGGTTATTTTTTAAAAAGCTTTTAATAAAGACTAAATATAAATATATAAAATTCCAATTAAAAATTTACATTAAAATATTTAAAAATCAACACTTAAAAAATGACGTTATCACATGTTACTATTCTCTATGCTCTTGAGGTTCTTCATATCTATTATGCTTATACAGTGGACATGTGTGATAATGTGATTATTGTACCTCCCTTCCTTATTCCACATCCAGTGACTTCATACTGGTATTGTAGATACTTTGTTCCTAAATATCCCCCACATGAAATATTTATTTCACAGCTATATTACGTGATTGCTTATGTACTGTCCTGTAGAGAGCTGTGAGGTGGCAGGGCCCCTGCAGCTTGGGAGAACGTCTGGGGGATGAACCCCCCTCTACCAGCCCTCCGCAACAGAAAACAACTTATTTTCTCTAAGCTTCAATATTTAACCCAGCAGAAGAAAAACATGTTTTCTTTAAAACTTTAGCTTTTAACTTCACAGCTGCATTTCAAAGCAGTCACATACATTTTCCAGCTAATTTTGTAGATATACAGTATTACCCATATTTTACAGGTCACAGAGTAATAATAGATTGTGTTTACCTGGGAATTTGTACCTGTTTTTCTTCTCCTAATTAAGTTGAAAATGTGTCTTACTTCCTTGAAAAATAACTCTGGACTGCTTACTTAAAAATAAAAGCTGTTTGGGCACTTGGGTGCTGGTGATAGAGAAAAATGTTCCTGTCATTCCAATCCTATCTTTGCCTTTCAATTCCACCTCTGTCTCTCACGTCTTTGTCTAACTTGTTTTATTTCATTTATTTTATTTCATCATTTCCCACTGATCCCACTCTGGTTCATTTACTTTTCATGCTGGTTTGTGAGACTACATTTATCTGCGCTTCATACATAAAAAAAGTAGAATTTCTTCTTTACATTAAGAATCAGTTTTTGATTTTGTGGGGCTATTTCATTCTTCTTGAGAATGCTTGGTCTAAACTTTAAAAAATGATGAAAAACGTTAATGAGACAGATTAAAATTTATATCAGATCTGCAGACATCACATTAGTCCCTCTGTATCTCATTATCCCCCAATTTTGCTTTCCATGGTTTCAGTTACCTGCAATTAAGTGTGGTTAAAAGTATTAAGATAACTTGAAAGAGAAAGAGGAGCCACATTCACATATGTTTTATTATAGTATATTGTTATAATTATTCTATCATGTTATTAGTAATTGTTAATCTCTTATGATGCCTAATTTATAAGTTAAACTTTATCCTATGTATGTATTAAAAAAACAAGTATGCATGTGGTTCAGTATTATCTATGGTTTCAGGGATCCCTTGGGGGTCTGAAAACGTATCCCCCAGAGATAAAAGAGGACTATTGTACATTGTAGATAGCACATCAAATTGAAAAAAATATCCTTTCAGTGTTTCAATTCTATTATCCGATTTAACAGAGAAGTTCCTTACTTCATTGATGAACTAGTCGAAGGTTTGACAAGCCTTTTCTGTTTCATTGTTTGTCTTACATATTAATGAAAATAAAAATAATCAGTGTTCATACTGGAAATCCTCTCATTCATCAATTGCAACCATAAGTCGGCTATAGATGCAGAACTTTGCAATATAACAAGTCTGTGAGAATCTGCTGGATGTATGAAATTTACAATAAAGAGTATTGTATATTTTATCATCATTTGTACATTGTGTGTTATACATTAGTAAAGGTTATAAAAATCTGATATTTATATATAGATTTTTTCCACTAAGAATGGGCTTTTAAACATTTAACAACATAGCATTGTATATAACTTACCCTTAAAATCAAATCAACATAATTATCTATATTGGTGAAAATTCGTCCACACATTTTCTAATACTCAGACACAAACAAATATCTACCAACATGGCCACAAAGGTAAACTATGACAGAAGAGATCAGCAGAAATTTTTAACATCAATTTTAGTGTTTTCCAAAATTTCTGTAAGAAATATATATTACATTTATTTTATATGCAAAAATCAATTTTCCATCTCACCCTCCCATCACACTTGAATTTTTATTGCATTATGTTGACACTATAAGTGTGTGACTCAGGAACCCCTATAGAGAATAGAAGACTAATCTAGGGAAAGAAAGAAAAGAAATGGAGAGGAAAGGAGAGAAAGAGGTTCTAATTAAATGTGTGTGTGTGTGTGTGTGTGTGTGTGTGTGTGTGTGTGTATTCTAAATAAAGCACAATATTTTGTGATTCTTATTCTGGACCAAAAGACCAGCAGCAGGAGGAACATCATTTCTCCAGTTTGCATGAATGACACTGTATAGACTTTTCTTATGACCAGGAAAACCTTGGGAGGAATCAAGAAACTTTTAGCAGGTTTTATGACTGACAACTTTCAAGAAAGAATTAGAGCACTGTGCTTCAACTGAAAAGTGAGGGAAGCAACAGGCATTATTTCACTGAGTTTGGGCAATTAAATGTGAATCCACATGGGAAGTAATAATCAGAAATCAGAATTTCAAAACCTAGATCTTGAAATGTATTTATTTCAAATGTCCTTTATTTTATTTTTGTATTTTTAAAAAATTGTTTAAGAGCCAAGGAGGAAGCCAGACGCAGTGGCTCAAGCCTTAATCCTAGCACTCTGGAAGGCCGAAGTGGCCAGATTGTCTGAACTCAAGCATTTGAGACCAGCCTGAACCAGAGAGAGACCTCGTCTCTAAAAATAGCCAGGCGTTGTGGTGGGCGCCTATAGTCCCAGCTACTTGGGAGGCTGAGGCAAGAGGATCACTTGAGCCCAATAGTTTGAGGTTGCTGTGACCTGTGATGCTACAGCACTCTACTGAGGGCAAAAAAGTAAGACTGTATCTCAAAAAAAAAAGCACCAAGAAGGGTAAAATTGTCACTTGAACCAATCAGAAACAAATGATATTCTGAATTCTTCTTTCATTCTTTTTATCTTTTCCCTTAATTTTTCATCCACAAATTTCATCTGACTCCCTGATTTGTCATCTACATAATAAGCAATTTTAATACTTTACAAGAAAATAAAACAGAAAACTACCAGTTAAAGACAATTTTCCAGTGTGGCATACTTAAACCATAACAGGAAATACTACCCTTCTACATGTGTCATACCTTTCTGATACGAATATCCTATAGGGGTCTTTAAATCAAAACATTTAATTTGTAGAAAACAGACGGCACTCGCTTTCCTATCCAGTTCTGTTTGTTATAATAAATCTGAACCCAGAGATATTTCCCTTAGTGAGTCTAAAAAACTAGAGAAAGAATATAGAGTTAGCTATAGGAATAAATCCTTAGATGCTATCATTCACTAAAAGGTTTGGTCCATAGCCTCAGAAAGATTACCAGTTGTTTGCCCCAAATGACATAAATCATGTGTGAAAGTAGATTTGGTGCATGTCTCAATAGGCTCTGCAGTCCAGTGACCCTGTCATTTCTCTGCTTGCTGCAGACTGTAAATCACAGCTCTCTGGGTAGCTCGGCTCTGTGGATGAACTACCTACCAGGCAGTTCCAGCTCTCTCTGGAACTGTAACACTCCACCGAAAGGAGTTGGCAGTATGTCCAGAGCAGAAAAAAATAAGGATAAAATAATTCACAAAAAGGAGGTGTGTGACATACACATTAGCAATTCAAATCAATGGCTAATTACGAAAGGCAAGAGATCAAACACCAAAAATGCTTTAATACTGCTAACACTTGCAGGGCATATTTCAGCTTAGAATACACATTTGTGTAATAAGATGATAAAAAGTAGGAGCTTCAGAGTCCCATCAGGTTCAGAAACCCATTTATGATACATCTTAACAGCTGTAAGTAGAATTTAGGACATTACACTTTCTGAAGTTCTATGACACTCAGTTTTCTCATCTATAAAAACAAAGCAAGACCAAACACAAAAAAACCAAGACCATGTGCGACTCTGAGAGTTAACTGCTATGATTTATGTACAACTCTGAGCACGTGTTAAGAATGAAATAAAAGAGAAGCTATTTTTAGTGCCAACTCATAACAAAAATAGTGCAAGATTATGTCATTTCTTTCTGTAAGAATCAATTGCCTGAATAAAATTTACATAATGTTCAACCAAAAGAATAATGCAGGAAAAAAGAGTGAAATGAACAAACACTTAGAAGCTTGGCTCTGCAACTTATTTAATTGTGAGCAGGTTACTTGGTCTTGTCTGGAAATGACAACCACCTTGATGGGTGATAGTGAACATTTTATCTATTGTGTAGATAGATAAAATGCACACGAACAAAATATCTGGTATGCCTTTAGGATTATTATATGCAAAAGTATCTTTTAACTGGAAAATGATCTTTCTGATTGGGAAACAAGGCAGTTTTTAACAATAACCATAATTACATCTGCTTACATTATTATTATACTATATCTTTCCAAGCACCATCTACCTCAAACACCTTTTAAAGCAGGCAAGGTTGGTGGTATGTTTATTCTCAAGATAAGGAAAGTGAAGTTCTCCTTGACATTTCTGTGCTGTCTCCATAGTTGTAGGTGTGTACATATGTGCATGCATTTAAATGTGTGTATGGGAAAATAAAAATTACCTTAATGGATAAATACATATTTTTTAATGAAGTGGGAAATTCCCAACAATGACTGGTGCTGTTAAAGATGAGGAATGCTGAGAAGTGAAAAATGTTTTGAATCTGATAACCCTTCAATTCTCCTGCTGGTCTGCTTCCACATATTTATGATTGAATCGCTATTGTCTGATGAGCCGTTTTATCCTAAGTGGCACTATTGAAGAGATTAATGAGCCAGGAGACCTGGTGAGTTAATGTTTTTTAAAACTTAAAATTTATCCAGATTAACAACAATTAAATCCACAGAGTATGCTCGGGCAACGCCAGGAAAATTAATCCTAGCCCATTGTAAAAATAATTCACTTTGTGTACTTGAATGGCTCGTGAAAAGATCTCTGTCTTTGAGCACCAACTAATGCAATTGTTTAGTGCTGCAATTATTGCTTTGAAGCACAAGTTCAAAGAATCAGACAGAATGGAACGATGTGTTTAAAGCATATAATTTAGGAGTCAGAATTGAAATTAATGTCCTGGATGAATACAATTCATATTTGAGATAACAACAAATTCTTAAAACATTCAAATCTTTTAATTAACTATTGTCGAGACTAGATAATTGGGAAGATCCTGTTTATCCTCTCTCTGCTCAGTGCAGGGGTAAGCATTTCAATTTACACAGAAATTCTGAAAGTGTTCTTGTTTCGTTTAGAATTCATGTTGTTTTATGGCTTTATCTACACAACCCATGCATTGCTCTTCAAATAACCAAACCCAGAACCTTTAAGTTTCCTGTTTTATCTTGTTTTAATTACAGGAGAGAGAAGAATCAGCTTATCAAGGAGAACTTCTGCTATCTACCCATGTGTCTCTCCTTGTCTTGATTCTCTCACCACCATCATGTATCACTCCTGTCCTTGTACTATCTCTCTTTGATGTTCTAGTCTTGACCAATTGAGTTGATTAACATAGACTTTACTTCCTCTTAGCTTAAACAGATCTGAATTTTAAAATGGATGGGAATACGGGAAAGGGACAGAAATAAATAAATACATAAAAATCATTAAACCATTGTGTGCTTACATCTGGGTTCTTTATTTCAGAGTTTACGGCTGCCTCAATAGAGGAATTATTTACTAGGTATCATGATATCTTCTTAGAGCAACAACAAAGACTGAGTCCTATCTCCAATTAAGAGTCTATTTTAGTGTCTTTCCTCTAAAACCAATAGCCTGTCTGAAGAGCTACATTCTAGGAATATTCTGGGGAGCTTGTTTTAGGAAAATTCCCAGGTGTCTGTCACCACTTACTTACAGTAGACAATCCTATCCTCAGAGAAAGCATATACTAAACGATACTATAAAGCAAACATATACACCTAGTAAATATCAGTTCTATAACAAAATTTATACAAGATGTATAGCAGCAGGCATAATCAAGTGAAAATTTTTGTTCTAAATTTATTAAATATTCATTGATTTCCTAGTGCAGTGCTGTACCCACAATTAATCAGGTTGATCCATTAACCTAACCAACCAAAGCACCAGCTGCCATCCCAGTTGGGGTCACTTCTCATCCCCAAAGACCCAAGAAGAGATGGCAGGTGCCATATTGTTTCTCCATGAACTATGCGTCTTTGTCCTCCCCCGAAAGCTTCAGATCTACTGGGGCATTCTGGGGAGGACAAAGGTGCATAGGTCTACTTTTGCACCTTTGCACACAAAAAGGAACACATATCTACTATTGATGGGACTGCAAATTAGCACAAACTCTATGGAAAAAAGTATGAAGATTCCACAAAGAAATAAAAGAAGACCTAAGCACCTTTGTCCTCCCTAGAAAGCCTCAGTTTTTGTCATCCCTACACAAATGCTTCCCAACTCTGGCACAGACTGTGGGAACCACAAGGGCTCGTGGGTCCCAGGGAATCTGTGTGAACTGAGAGCTTGGACCTTCTGGTAGGCTGCCTTCTGAAGAGAGGGAGAGAGACAACCAGAGTGCTAGCTTTCCTCCATCCAGACTCTTTTCCTCCTGGGAGTGACTGCTGAGAGAGGTGATTGAGTCAGGGTTCTCAAGAGTGGCTATTTCCCATTTGGTGCATCCACCACACCAAGGTTTTCATAGAGAGTGGGTCTCACAAATTTTCCTCTTAAAGACTTGTGGAGGGCTAAGGGGTGCTCAGACTGTGAGCCCTCTCTGGGCTGCTCATCAGGCTGCTTCATCACAGCAGGGTATACCCTGAACTAAGAGAAATTGCACCTGCTTGACCATTCCATGGGCAACTTGAAACAAGCACGTTTCTCCCTGGCATGGTCAGGGTTTGATCTTTGGGGATCCAGAGACAGGATCACAGCCCAGATCCTGTAGCTCCAGGGCTCAGTCAGGAATCAGGCTCCATGGAGGGTATATTTTGAACTAATCTCTAGAGATGAGGTGGTTCACATGGGTAGAACTGAACAGTGCATGAATTAATAGTTATGAGCAGTGAGAAGTACAGATCTTCTTTCAGTCTTCTACACATGGCTATCTAATTTTCACAGCACCATTTATTGAATAGGAAATTCTTATGTTGGGATTTTTTTTTGACAGAGATCAGATGGCGATATGAAGATGGTTCTATGTGCTGCTGGAAATACTGAGAGAGAGGAACACATATCCACTATTGATGGGACTTCAAATTAACACAAACTCTATGGAAAAAAGTATGGAGATTCCTCAAAGAACTAAAAGTAGACCTATCATTTGATCCAGCAATCCCACTACTGGGTGTCTACCCAAAGGAAAAGAAGTCATTTTATCAAAAAGACACCTGTACTCTAATGTTTATTGCAGTACAATTCACAATTGCAAAGATGGGGAATCAACCCAAGTGCCCTTTGATTCATGAGAGGATTAACAAAATGTGTTAAATGTGTAACATGGTATACTACTCAGACACACAAAAGATGAATTAAGGCCTTTGGAGCAATTTCGATGAGACTTCAATTATACTAAGTGGAGCATCTAAAGAATGGAAAAACAACACCCTATGTGCTCATTATTAAATTGGAATATTTGATGAACACACATATACACAGAGATAAGTAAAACTCAGCAGAAATCAAGGAGCGGGGATAAGAGATGAGGGGATGAGTGAAACTTTCCTCTTAAAGACCTGTGGAGGACTAAGGGGTGCTCAGACCATGAGCCCTCTCTAAAGTTAGGTAAAAATCTACCTAATGGTTCAATGTACACTATCTGAGTAATGGATACACTAGAGCCATGACTCAAGCATTAAAAAGTGATCCATGTAACCAAAAATATTTGTACCACATTTGTGTTTTGAAATAAAAGATTAAAATAATAATAATAATTTAAAAAGGATAAATACCAACTCCTCTCTACTGCCACCACTCCATTTACCAATGACACCAACCTGGCCCGTGAACAAAACAAGCATGTAAATAAATAATATGCCACGAAATTCAAAACAAACAAACAAACAAAAATGATCTGTTTTCACAAAAACTCATATTGGCCAAACAAGTGAAAATGAGGAGAAAGACTGTGTTTTTTCTTCATTCCCATGTTCCTTAGCATAACACTAATCACAGTGCAGATGCACAGAGACAAGTTCAGGGGCCTCAGGACCTGGAGTCAGGTCTAAGACCTATTACCACCTGCACAAGTCACCCTTGTCAAATTACTTACCCTCGCTGAGCCTGTGTGGAATGAGGGATCGGACTGCACGATTTGCAAGTATTTTCTAGTAATAACATTTCATTATCTACTTGCTTACTGAGAAATTATCTTTTTTTTGTTCTGAGGGTTAATATTTTTTTAATGTATTGACAGACTCCTGAAGAAGGAAGTTAAGTAAATATAGCATTGTGTTAACTAACAAAAGCACCCACCAAGAAATGATTTAACAGATTATTAGTCAAAACTAAATGTTAGCTGTTTAGTACCCATTAGTTGGGACTGTCTTCATATAATCTTTAATGGAGCTGAAATTAACAGATAGCTGTAATATGTTACTACGTAATAGAGTACATAAAGGAATTCATTGCAGGCCTAAGACAGAAGACATGTTTATAAAAGATATAGTTATTAGATATATTAAAATTATCCAATAATCTGAAGAAATATCACACACATAGGTACTCCAGAGAAAGCCCATGCTTGATTTGTATGTCTTTTGCCAGTGTTAGAGGGATAGTTATTTCCAAACCATAAAGATTTTAACCTAAAACCTAAGAAAATATCAAACAGACTTCAACAATTGAAATTTCAAGGGAATGTGGCATACCTTCAATAATAAATGTTAAAATTCCTAATTGGTAGATTTATATAGGTCATATTTATCCATTTGAAATAACTAGATTTCCTACATGTTAACAAAATAAAATGTATGTACAACATTTTTTTTTGAATTCATATTTTTGAAGGACATTAATATCCCTAATTTAAAATGCAAATAAATTAAAAAAAAACCCATCCTATGTAAAAAAAGGGCGGCACCTGTGGCTCAAGGAGTAGGGCGCCGGTCCCATATGCCGGAGGTGGCGGGTTCAAACCTAGCTCTGGCCAAAATCCAAAATCCAAAAAAAAAAAAAAAAAATGCAAATAAATTAAAGTAGACTACAGTTAAGAGAAATTAGATGACAGGGTGAGGAAATAAATCACATTTTTAGAAGCTGGCTATAGACTATTCATCACAGTGTTTAATTTTGCATATTTTATACTAAATCATTAAGATCTATGAAGTAGGTAATACTATCTTTTTATTACATCACATATATGAGGAAACAAATCCCATAAATACTGAGTAACTTGGGCTGGTGAAAGTGATTTGGAAAAGAAACTCACATCTATCTTACAGTAGATTAGAGCTGATGCTGATTTTTTTTTTTTTTTTCCTTTTGCATTATATAAACCACCTGGGAGTGCCCTATTCCGACCTGCCTTCAGGAGAAAACCTGCCCCCAATTACTATACCTTCAGGCCAGCTAGAGAGTTTATACTGATTATATTTTGCCAGGGATGTTCCAATCCCTTGCTGACCCAAGTGGGGTATTAGAATATAGTCACCCTGCCCAACTTGCACCACCTCAAATGAGCCATCTTTGCTCTGAGCCTCCCCATCTGTCTGACTGAGGCTTTCCCAGTGTGGTGCTCTTGTCTCAGGCTCTTTCCACTCATTCCTTCCCTTGCTTTTTCCACAGATATCAGACTCACTTAGTGACGAGAGGCTCTCTTCACCTACTCCTCCTCCCTTTCCTTATTATCATTCACAGACACTTCTTGCAGCTAATATTTTGCACATCAAATTCCATTTTTATCTTGGCTTCTTAAAGAACCCCAAATAACACTACAGATCCAAAAAGTGGTCTGAGAAAGCAAGGAGTGAGCTGAGATTTTAAGATCCTATCACTCACTACTCAGGTGGCTGGAAGGGCCACATATAGAGTGAAATGTAGAGAAAGAAAAGTCCCTGGCTCAAAGTCATGGACCCATTGCTAAAGACTGTATAGTTGATGACCTAGGAAACCACCTGTTAAAGAGAGTGCTCTTGACTGTGAGATGAAATGCAGGCTGGAGAGTAGCAGTGCCACACCAGGCAGAGAGATAATGAGAAACCGAAGTCTGTTAAGGAACAGTTACAGACTAAGTACAAAGGCCAGAGGGCCTCTCTGGGATGATGCAAAGAGGCTGTTATTTCCTCCCGTGAAAGAACAGACCCAGCAGATATAAAGTACAGAAGTACCTTTGGACCTGGGAAGCAACCACTGAATGCTTCTGTGGTCCATTTTATCATCACCTACTGAGGGACTTTGTGCTTTGAAATTTACATCTTCTCAATTTAACACTCTTCTTGATTAGAAGGTATGGTTCCTAAAGGGGAAATACTCTTTCCAAGTTCCAAAGCTCAAAGGTCTCATTGAGACACTTGGATTCCTTGTATGGGCAGGAAAACAAGTCACCATTTTGGCCAGGGTAATTGGCCATGGAGAGTAAGAGGAATTAGGACTGCTAACATGATACAGTGTTGGTGTGGAAGACCATTATGTAGCTCTCATGACCCATCAGTGGCCTCTGGTTATTTCCTACCCAATTTAACTACCATGAATAGACACACATAGTGTGAGAAAAATATAATTCTAGGAGCTTAGATAACTCAGGGATAAGAGTTTGGGTCACATCTTCAGATCAGCAGAGGGTGAGGGGCTTCAAGAGAGATGATAATACCAGTTGCTGCCTTGAGATTAAGCTGACATGATAGGAACTCTAGTTCGTTCCATTCTCTTCCATCTTCAAAGTTTCCCCTACAAAGGAAAAGCCCACAACAACCATGACAGAACTGTTGCCTTAATTTGTATGACGAAGTGGACATGTGTAGCATAAGAGGTAGAGAGGACTGCCATTGGAGTGGGACACTAAGATCTCCCTTCATGGAAAGAAACAAAAAAAAGTGCAGGAAACTAGAAGTTGGTTGACTATCTCTAGGACTGTGACTTCAGGATCTATTACAGATTTCATGTCAAGTCACACTTTCCAAAGGATTCCCCTACCCCGTGACTGAACTTGAAGAGTACAGTGAGGCGGTTCTTAAGAGGCAGCCTTTCTTCCGTGGCTACCCAAAGACCTGGCTGAGATGTTCTCACAGTGGCACTGAAGTCAAGGTTCTCCTTACCCAAACACCCTTCCTCTTTTTCCTTTGCCTGTTCCTGCTTCCTCTCCACCTAATACATTTCTTGTAAATCTTATTCTGTCTTGCCATCTATCAATACTACCTCAAAGAGCAAAAAATTTCTCAAGGACTATAAAAATCTAGTTTGTGTGACAAGCCTTTGCTTTGTAGTTAAACTTTGACTGTGGAGGATAAAGAAAAGATAAACTCTATAATTTGAGAAGCTATGAATTGTCTAGTTATTCTGCAAACACTTAATATTTTAGAGATGCCCAAGGAAACATCAAATACACTCCAATTCATATTATAGGAACATTTATAAATCTTCTTGATTTATTCTGAAATAATTCATATTTTCATTAAAATTATGTTCTGCTATATGTTCTCCCTTTCATAAATTAACTGCTTTAATTTTCCCTAAATTTTTTTTTATTTTCATTTATGTCACTTTTTTTCTATATATTTTTTGACCACTTGAGTAGGAGAACTGGGATATTAACTAGAAGAAAGCCATAGTTGAGGGCTAGGGGTTGGAATTCAACTGGGTTTGCTTATGATTTAAATAATTCTTCTGCACCTCAAGGTTATAGATTATATAATTTATATATAGGCTCTTCAGCAAAATTGCAAAGCCTTTTTAGATTTGTTCTCCCCAAAATCAAAACTTAGAATGCTCAAACGTGGAATAATACATTTCTACTATATGTATCAGATTAAGACACAAATCAAATAAAATCTATAATGGTTAGGTAGATAATGTCACATAATCTTTAATGAGGGAAGGTGATGTGATCTATGATAAATTACAGGCTCATTACCAAAAGTTGGATGGATGAAGGATTATAAAAGATTTAACTTGTCCATCAGACATATAATTCAAATGTGTTAAGAAGATATGTTTTTTAATGCAGCAATGGGACTTGCAAAGAGAGTTTGTGTCTTTTACTCTTCTTGATGTGTTTTGTTTTTTCTCTTTGATGGCTAATAAAATGCAATTTCATTCCCCCCCCTCCCCCCAGGAAGGTGCAGGTTGAAGCTAACATTATTGTTGAGAGAATTTTTAAATATTGAAATTTAGTTTGCATAACAGTCTTAGATGCATGGAATACCTCATGCAAAAGAACCTAATATCTTTAAATAAAGAAGACATCAGAATAGAAGCATAAATTACAATGTGTCAGGAAGTGTTGTATCTATAATTAGCCCAGGTATTAAACATCTTTCTTAAGATAAAAACACACAGATTCTTAGGTCATTTATACTAACCATCTGTTTGCTTAGTCCTTATTATAGTTCTCTAAATTTTGTGTCATTAGGGTACTAGTTTTACCTTTCAAGGGATTTGCATTCCTTTGAATACAGGTGAAAAAATCATTCAATTAAGTAATATCTATTGAGCACTTATTATGTGCAATATATCAACTGCATATAATAGAATTAAAATGGGTTTCTTTTTTTCTAGTTTTGTAGTTCTGTCTCTAGGATAAGCAGAGATGCCAAAGGATTGGAGTCATATAATTATGGCTAACTTTCCTTGTAGCCTTTAAAAAAATAAACTTGGTAATCTTTTTTCTTTTTTAATAATATAGGAGAATTTCTAAATGAAGACAAAAAAGAAGAGTGGCTAAGAGTACATTAAAAAGAAAAAAAGCGGCGGGGCCTGTGGCTCAGTGAGTAGGGCGCCAGCCCCATATGCCGAGAGTGGCGGGTTCAAACCCAGCCCCGGCCAAACTGCAACAAAAAAATAGCAGGGTGCTGTGGCGGGCGCCTGTAGTCCCAGCTACTCGGGAGGCTGAGGCAAGAGAATCGCTTAAGCCCAGGAGCTGGAGGTTGCTGTGAGCTGTGTGATGCCACGGCACTCTACCAAGGGCCATAAAGCGAGACTCTGTCTCTACAAAAAAAAAGAAAAAAAGCAAGACAATCCAGGCAAAGCTCATTCAATGTCTGTTATATGTCAGGCATTGAACTAGATGTTTTCACAAATGCTATCTCCTTTAATCCTTCCAACAGCAGTTTGATGTAATTATAATTGCTCTATTTTGTAGGTATGGACACTTGGATTTAGCAAGGTTAAGTGACTTAGGCAAAGGGCTGATAAGTGGCTCAAACAGGATTCAGGTGTTTCAGATAGTGAAGCCCATTCTTTTTCCATAAACTGAGATAAGATGCATGACTCAGAATGTTCTCCAGTCCTCTGATTCTACAATGAAATTTGACATACATTAACTGGTTTAGATAAATAATGTAGCATTACTTAGCAGCAATAACACTGGGTTAATTATTTTCCTACTAAGAGTCAGATAAAGCACCAGAATTTCCCTGTACTCTAGCCAGACCAGACTATTACTCTGGCACATGGCACTCTCTTTATAACGTCATTGGAATGAATGAGTCCCTGGACTTCAAGTCCCATTCATGCTGGGACCCTTTTCTCTTGTTTGGTTTCTTCTGAAATACCATTTCACCTCAAAGACATATTCTTTAAAGTCCAATTCAAATACTATCTGTTGAGGGGAGGCATTCAGAAGCATCTAGTCAGAATAATTCATTTTTTTCCTCTCTTGTCTATTTTCAGGGAAGTTAACTTTTAGGATGGCCCTCAGAGATTCCCACTACTTGATATTTTTGCTCTTGTCTAATCCCCTCCAACTATGGGCTGGACCTAGAACTTGGTTAAAATAAATATAACAAAGGTGGTAGGATGTTATTTCTCAGATTAGGTTACAAAAATATTATGCTTTCTATCTTCCAATGTCCATGCTTTCTCTTAGAGCGCTCACCCTAAGGGAAGCAAAATGCTTTGCTGTGAGTAGTCCTATAAAGAAGAGAACATGGGAAGAAACTGATATCTCCAACCACCAGTAAACAAAGATTCTTCAGCTCTGAAGGCACAAACATGAGTGAGCTGGGAAGTGGCTCCTTCCCAGTTCTGGCAAATGGCAAGCTTGATTGCAGGCTTGTGACAGCACCTCACCCAGGTGAGCCAACTTCGTCAGGCCTGAAGTCCTGATTCACAGAAACCGGCAGATAGTAAATGTTGTTTTTATAACACACTAAATTCTTACAGAGCAATAACTGACATGTGATGTTTATGTCAGTACTACCAAAAGTACTAACTTGCCTGATATGTGTGTTTGTGTATGAATGTTTGTGTGTTTAACTTTTTGATCTTAAAGTAACAATAGCCACAAAGGAAATAAAATATCTAGGAATATATTTAACCAAGAAAATGAAAGATTTCTGTAAAGAAAGTTACACAACACTGGGGAAAGAAATCCTGCATGACACAAACAAATGGAAAACATACCAGGTTTACAGATCGGTAGTATCAACATTTTTAAAATGTTCATACAAGCAAAAACGACCTACAAATTCAGTGTTATCCTCATCCAAATATCAATGTCAGATTTCAGAGATCTAGAAAAAAAAAATCTATGATTTGTTTGAAACAAGAAAAAAAGGCCATATAGCCATAGCAATGTTCAGCAAAAAGAACAAGACTTGAGGCATCACATTACCAGACTTCAAACTATCAAGGCTGTAGTAACCAAAGAGCAAGACATTGGCAGAAAAAATAGAGACACAAGCCAATGGTCACAGAACAGGTTGACCAGATACAAAACCATCCACACATTACCAACTGATCTTTAACAAAGCAGACATCAATATACAATGGGGAAAAGGAGCCCCATAAAATAAATGTGTACTGGAGAGAACTGGGTAGCCACATGCAGAAGAATGAAACAGGATTCACGTCTTTCATTACTCATAAAAACTAATTCAACGTGATTAAAAGACTTAAATATAAGGCACAAAACCACAAGAATGTTAGAAAAAACTGTTGGAAAAACTCTTCTTGATATTAGCTTAGAAAAATAATTTATGAAAAAGAGATCCCAATAGCAATCACAGCAACAAATAAAGAAATAAGCCTTGATTAAATTAAAACACTTTGCACAGTTAAATAATCAATAAACAAACAGACAACCTACAAAGGAAAGTATTTGTAAGTTATACATCTGAAAAAGGGCTAATAACCAGAATGTACAAAGAATACAAGCAAATCAGCAAGAAAAAACACAAACAACTCCATGAAAAAGTGGACAAAAGATATAAACTAAGCTTTTCCAATAAAGATAAACAAATGGTCAATAAATGTATGAAAAATGCACAACATCACTAGTCATCTGGGATATGCAAATTAATCATGATGTTACCTTACCCCTGTTAGAATGGCATGTATCAAGCAAAGCAAAACAAGTCCTACACTGCTGGTGGGACTGTAAATACAGCATAGAGATTTCTCCAGAACTAAAAGTAGGTCTACCATTTGATCCCCCTACTGAGTATCTACCCAATGGAAAAGAAGTCATTTTATCAAATGTTGATACACTTGAATGTTTATTGCAGCAAAATTCACAATCGCAAAGATGTGGAGTCAACCCAAGTGCCCATTAATTCATGAGTGAGTTAACAAAATGTGGTATATGTATACCTTGGAGGACCACTCAGTTATGGAGGATGAACTGAGGTTTTTTACAATAGTTTGAAAAGAACTGGAGACCATGCTCCTAAGTGAAGTATGTAAAGAATAGAAAATAAACACATGTATTCTCTATTAAATTGGAACTAATTAATGAGTACACATGTGTGTGGAAGGAAGTAAAACTTATAGGAAGGAGGAGGAAACAGGCAAAAACCCACCTAATGAGCACAATGAATACTATCTGGCTGATAGGCACATAACAAAAGAGATCCATGTTACCAAAATAGGTGTACCCATAATATTTTGAAACAATGAAAAATAATAAATAAAATCTAAGAAGAAAATTAAAAAGCATTAAATTTTAAATAAAAAAATAATAAATATAATCTAGGAAGAATAACAAATATTAAATTTTAAATACAAAATCATCCAATTTTCATTTTTGTTAAGAGTTAAAACTTTATTCAAATTAATATGAGGGTATAATCTTTAGGTTACATTGTTCTCACTTCTGGGATAAATCATCTGATTTTCTTCACTATAAAATCAAGATAGCACTATACATTCCACATGGATTTTAAAAGATTAAAAGATGTAATATATATAAAACTTCACAATGGCAGTAAAAGAGTGATCATTATGAACGCAATACCTCCTCTAATGGGGGTTTAAGGAAAATGAACTTCTTTTTTTTAGTCTATAAGTGCTAATGAACTCTAAAAATTAAATACTCATAGTATTTTAGGAAACAATCAAAAGTGGGCAAATAAAAGAAATTATGTATCCACATGGCAGAACAGTAAACAATTATTAAAATCATGATGCTGAGGAATATTTATAGATATAGGAAATATTTACTGAGGTAAAATAAATCAGATTATCTATAATGCTGTTGTATAATGTAATAACATCGTATAAAAGACATGCATATAAAATAGGTGTACATTTAAATATTATGCATCATATGTACATATATAATAAGCATATATTCCTATCTACATGTACATACAGACATAAATATGTACTGTATGTGTATATATACCATGAATAAACCTATTCACATACTGTATTTATATGCTTAAAACAGTACTAGGAAATCATGTACTCCAATGGCACAATGGCTTGAATGGTATAATTATACATGAATTATTTTCCCCATGTATTTTTCTTATTTCCCACATTTTTGTGTTGTATACACACTGCTTTTATACTAGAGAAACAACTCAATATTTTCAAGTCAAAATTGGATGAGAGAAATCTCCAAGTGGCAACGAGGGTTAGAGTTCTCTGGATGTGGGACCTGACCATGTATAATACAAAGCCTGTTTAGCATAGAAATTTTTCACTATTCTGGGTTGGTCAAGGACTGTTAGGCAGAATAATGTGATCTTGCCCACAGTATAGCCACTCTCTGAGGAGAGGCTTGTTGCATGTTTAGACTATGTTAAATAGCTGTACATGCCCCTTCACCTTCTCTTGTATTTTTAGAACCTGGAATGCCACTATCATTTAAAGACTGAAGAAATGCCAAGTATGTCTGTTATGGCAAAGAATTACACATTCATTCAGAATAAGAGATGCTTCTAATTCCACAGTGGTGGGCCAATATATATTATGTATGCATTTCTCCCTTTATTTTCAGAACATGCCTTTCTAAATCTGATCTTTATTCTTTACAACATTTCTTCTAAAGACATTTTCTTTTCTCTTACCTACTAAAAGCCTGGAGATTTAGATAGATTCTTCTATGTGCAATCAGCCATTGTGAATATTGAATGTAGTAAAAACAGTAGCGTGTAATCTAACCTCAGATTTACAAAGTAAAAGAAAGAAAGTAAAAAAATATAAATTAAAAAGGAAGAAATTCAAGGATTTTTATATGAGGGTGAATTCTGGATATGCTAAAATACAATTTTCCATAGACGCTTCTTTTGCTTAATGCCTGTTTCACTGATGCAAAACAACATATCTTCATTATAAAATTTACACTTAGGTAAATAGTGTCTCTAATGTTCCCTCTTTGTACCTAAAAAGCCTCATGAATATATAATCATATTAGAATAAAATTGCATTAATGATAGTAATAGAGGATATTTAATTATGTTTAATTATGGCTTCTATAAGCAGCATACACAGGATGTATTCCCAATTATTAAGGCTGACTTGCCTTTTATGGAAGTATCCATTTATGTAATGAATATTCTGGGAATGACAGCTACGTCCGGGTCCCTAGTTTAAACCCTGGGTGCACCTCAGTGAATAAGGTAAAGCCCCTCCCAACAGGGGGTCAGAATCTCCTGCGAGAACACCGACAAAAATCATGGAGACAGAAAAATCCCATGAGTTAGAAATGGATATTTTGCAGAAATAAAATAGAGAATTGGGGTAAAGAGATCTCAACAATGGACATCACATTAGCTGGGTTGGTGGAAGATGGTCTTTTTGTGAAGACATGAAATTGGGACTTGAATGATGTGGATAAACCAGTGATGCCAAGATCTTAGAGAAGGCATCCTAGGCAGGGGGGCAGAAAGAAAGCCATGTGTGAGAGTCTTCAATAGGGAAAGGATTCGGGCTATATGAAGGGTTGAAAGAAGGGTCTTGGAGTTGAACTTAGTTAAAAAGTAATAATGTGTTGCAGGGAGCAAGGTCAGAGAAGGTGGAAGGGCCCTATTTGTAAAAATACTGGCAGAGGCCACCATGAGCACTTGAATTTTATATTAATAGCAACAAGGATTCACTGGATGTTGAGGAGGGAGGAGATATTAAAAAGAAAATTATAATGGTCTTATTTAGACTTCAGGAAAATCATCTCTGCTGTTTTGCAAGAAAAAAAAAGACAAGAGGATTAGAATGGGCATACAGCATTCAGCTTGAAATCTGTGATATTTTAATGTGTTTAAATTTACAAAATAAAACATAAAACACGTATGATGTTCATTGCCTACAAATGTTAACTTTTTAAAAAAATTTTGGTCATATTTTTTAAATCTTCTTGTGACTTTCACTGTCAAATAATAGTGTTTACAGGATATATTCACTTACCATCGTTGAATAGAATTCCTGATAGAACAGAATGAATTGCACTATAAAACAAAAAAAAAATATTTAATTCCTGCATAAGCCAAGGCAAAACAACCCCAATGAGTTAGTTAAGGCAACCTTCTACACCTAGTTACATGGAGAGATGTTAGCACAGGCCTTCTTACTCTCAGCCTAATGACTGCTCTATAAAGTGAAGGGTCATTACAAAAGTTTTGAGATACACAAAAATCAAGAACCATAAAATCCACACAGCCTGGAACAAATGAAGCCCTCCCAGTAACACAGATAAGCCAAACAAGTTAAAACCTGCATGAGTGGATCAATATTTCATGGAAGTGAAATAATGGACCATAACACAGACAGTCTCAAAACATTCGTAGTGACCCATATATCTATAATATGAAATAGCTCAGAGGCTCTTCCTATATCAAACAATATCTGATCCTAACCTTTCTATTAGTGTTTCCATCTGTTCTTCCTATTATAAATCTTTAAATGTTTCCTGTGGCTTAGAACAGCTTCAAAGAAGGAAGCCTTCAGGTTTCTTTAACTTTTTCTTATGAAGAATGAGAGCTGGGCAAACTTAGAAGTTTTTAAAAAGAAGAGAGGAGTCTAGAGCAATGGCTTTAGAGCAATGGGTCCTCTGTGCTCTTTGGGTGAATGATCCCCAGAAACAACAAATTCCTTAATCTCTGCAGCCTAGGACCCTAATCCCTCCTAGAAGAATGTCACTACACAATTTCTTTCTTTGTTCTGTAGACTCTACCACCACAGTCTGCCTTCTGTAACAAAACACTATCAGTTCCATGTTATAGACAGCTTGCTGTCTGTTGCTAATTGTTCAATAAAAAGTAGGCATAAATACCAACAGTTATGTTCCTATGGGGAATGCAACTATTTTTAACACATTCTTCTTAGTGAAGTATCACAAAAATAAAAAATAAGGTATCCAATATACTAAATACTAATATGAAACCAATATATAAATAACTACAGGCCCACAGGATAGAAACAAAACAAAACAAAAAAACAAGTATAGCCTAGCAAGAGGGAAAGGAGAAGAAAGAAAGAGGAGATGAGGGCAACTGGTGGGATCTTACCTAATGTGCCCAGTGTGAGGGTGCCCAGGGTGAAGAGCTCAACTACAACTTGAACTTTACCTTAGAAATGAAAACATTGTCACCTAAACATGTGTACCCTCATATTAATTTGAAATTTAAACAAAACAAAACAAATATATTAGAAATAAAATGCACTGTTGCTAATTGAAGTTGGAAACAATAGGGCAGCCTGGGATAGATACTGAACATCCAGACCTGGGTCTCAGTGTTATCAGTTGGCCCTGCCTAGCTCAGCTGAGCACTATGTGAAAGAAAGAGAAACAGCCTCAAACTATGGCCCGTGGACCACATGAGGCGGTGTGATTGTATTTGTTCCCATTTTGTTTTTTTACTTCAAAATAAGATATGTGCAGTGTGCATAGGAATTTGTTCATAGTTTTTTTTTTTAACTATAGTCCAGCCCTCCAATGGTGTGAGGGACGGTGAACTGGCTCCATTTAAAAAGTTTGAAGACTTTTGGAGATGGAGATGTAATGGATAGTGTAGTTATGTTACAGCAGGTGGAAAGGGTTCGTCCCTGAGTACATGTGTTTAGAAATACAAGATGACTGGACCAATGATATTTATAAAAACAAAGTGGAGTTCAATGACAGACCAGGATTTAGAGCTGAAAACAACATCATCAGAGACTGAAAAGGGAAGGAGGATGGACCTATGTCACCATATCGGTACCCATTTATCAGGGGCCTAGTTTAGGGAGTAAAGACAAAGGGCTACCTATTTAAACTGGGATGTCATTGTAAAATGTTGAAACTTGGTCTTTTCCATAGAGAGTTTTGCTTGGTCCTAGAATTGGGAGAGGAGTGATGCGATGGGAGAGGAGTGATGCGATGCAGAAGAGGAAAGCAGAAAGCTTAGTAAGAGTTAGCATAAGAGTTCAATCACTTTTCCAAAAATAACATGCACTGTTATGCTCTGTATGCAAAAAATAGTATTTTATATTCAACAAGTAAGATAACAATTAAAAAATGGGGGTTTTTTGGCAAATTTAATTAACTGTTCTCTTCATAGTCTACCTTCATTAATTTGGTCTTCTACAACAATATATTCACTAAAATCCAGTCTGCATTCAAAAAATGTTCATTCATTTGAATTTAAACATAGTTGGGAGGTTAGTTAAGGTAAAATATGATGATATTTTCAAAGGTGACCATTATTGCCTCAGGATTAAGGATTTAGGAGAATAGCACTGCCATACTTTTCAGCCTTCAGATTGAGCAAGTCATTTTAATATATCCATCTTCAATTCTTCATCTTTCAGATGTTTCAATAAATGGTGAGATTTCAAATGTCCTCCTACAATAATGCTCTATATATCTATCAACTTATAAAGAAACAATCTACTGGTATTTATGGCGTTTTCTAGATTATAAAGGCATTCTTTCACAGTCTCTATCTTTGCTTAAGTGGTTTAGCTTCATCTGTTTGAACTTCATAGCCTCTCTGACTTTAGAAAAATGAATATTCTCTACACCTGCAAAAATATTCAGGCCTTCACAATTTTGCATAGGCATATGTTCTTATTTAATCAATCTTAGAAAATACTTGTTTATGTTTACAGACTCAGTTCCAGCTTTGACACTACTTGGAAAACCTTTCAGAAATTTTCTACACCGGAGAGGCGGAGCAAGATGGCAACCGAGTAACAGCTTCCTTGCATCTGGGCACCGTGAGTCTGGGGAGATAGGACTCCAGGCATCTCTGGCTGGTGGGAACTGCCTATCATCACTCCTATGAAGATACAAGGAGTCAGCGAGAGGCTTCTGAACCCCAAGAGGAGGACTAAAACAGTGGATAACCGGCAAGTGGTCGCGTGTGTTCAATCCGTCTAAACCCGCCCACAACTGTAAGTTCAATAGCAGCGAGGCTGCAAACCAGAAAGGCCTTACCTGTGAACTGTTTTGATGTCCTTGGACTTGGCACTGAGTTGAACTGCCTTGGGGAAGGCCTGAGCGGGAGTGCGGAGAACTTTGGCCGTTGTCTAGGGCCCCAGTCTGAGCCGCTGAGCCAGACGGAGCTAATAGTGTTTGGCGGTGGGACACACGGATCCATTGTCAGTGATCTGCCCCGGCCTCAGGGTCGCAGAGCTAGAAACGGGTGGGAGCTGGTAACCCAGCAACCAAGTAGCCTAAGGGTGGGGTCTGAGCCGCCTTGCAGCCCTAACCCTCAGGGGCAGAGTGAGACCGGTTTTGGCACACTGAGTAAGTGGATAGCCACTTCAGCAGCAATTCCAGCGAGAAAGCTGGGAAAGCTTCTGCTCAGCAAGTTTTCAAGTTCAAAGTGCCTTTTAAGTAGGCTGAAGAGAGATTTAGGGTGTCTACCTGCTGGGGTTTGAGAAATCAGCAGCCTCCAGTTGTATCAGAACTGTGACTAACATCTCATACCCCAGAAGACCACGTGTTGCCCAGACAATATTCAATAACATATACAAACTGCTTTGTTTTTGGTTGTGTATTTTTTTCTTTCTTTTTTTTTTTTTTGTTTTGTTTGGTTGGTTTTTTTGTTTGTTTATTTTGACGTTGCTGATGTTCTTTTGTTTTTTTAATTTCAATCTTTTCCACACAGATCCCTTTTTCTTTCTCAATTTTCCTAGTTTAATTATAATTTCCCATTGCTGCCTTTTTTAATAACTTCAACTTCATTTTTGCTAGTGTTTCTACCGATATAATTTGGTTTTTCACCCAATTTTATCCCCGTAAAGTTTTCTGTTTGCTTCTTTTGGTTTGATTTATAGCATTTTTGTCTTTCCTCTCTACTTGGTGGAGGTGGGGTACTGTGTCTGATCAGGTTAGCAAAGAGCTGCTGACCTCAAGGGAACCACGCAACTGGGCACCCCCAGAAGGTGGGGTTTTTTAAGGTTGTGTCAAAGTACCCTACTGTACACCTATATTGCCCTGTCTCCCTCTTTCTGTGACTCTCTTCTTTTTGTCAATATTCCTTATACCCACCCCCTCTCCTTTCTCTATCTTTCTTTTTTTCTTATCACTCGGTCCTCCTTTCTTTCATCCCCTTTTTTTGCTCTTCGACCTTCTCACCCTTCTGGTCCTGTAACCCTTAGTCCACAGGCACAAGAACTTAAAGAGCAAGAGGAAGTGAAAGGAAAATTAGGGCAAGGAAACAGATAAAAGAAATCACTCATGAGGAAGAATCAGCAGAAAACTCCAGGCAACATGAAGAACCAGTCTAGAACAACCCCACCAAGGGACCATGAGGTAGCTACTGCAGATGATTCCACCAGTATAGAAATGTTAGGAATGACAGAAAGGGAATTTAGAATACACATGTTGAAAACAATGAAAGAAATGATGGAAACAATGAAGGAAATTGCTAATAAAGTGGAAAATAACCAAAAGGAAATGCAAAAACAGAATCAAATAAGAGATGAACGATATGAAGAATATAAAAAGGATATAGCAGAGCTGAAGGAACTGAAACAGTCAATTAGGGAACTTAAAGATACAATGGAAAGTATCAGCAACAGGTTAGACCATGCAGAAGAAAGAATTTCAGAGGTAGAAGACAAATTTCTTGAGATAACTCAGACAGTAAAAGAGGCAGAAAAGAAGAGAGAGAAAGCAGAACATTCACTGTCAGAATTATGGGACTTTATGAAGCGTTCCAACATACGAGTTATAGGAATTCCAGAAGGGGAAGAAGAATGCCCCAGAGGAATGGAAGCCATACTAGAGAATATTATAAAAGAAAATTTCCCAAACATCACCAAAGAGTCTGAAACACTGCTTTCAGAGGGATATCGGAACCTGGGTCGCCTCAACTCTAACCGAGCTTCTCCAAGAAACATTGTGATGAACCTGTCCAAAGTCAAGACAAAAGAAAAGACTCTGCAAGCTGCCAGGAGTAAGCGCCAGTTGACCTACAGGGGCAAATCCATCAGAGTTACCGCAGACTTCTCTAATGAAACTTTCCAAGCAAGAAGACAATGGTCATCTACCTTTAATCTACTTAAACAGAACAATTTCCAGCCCAGAATTCTGTACCTGCTAAGCTAAGCTTCAAAATTGACGGAGAAATCAAATCATTTACGGATATACAAACATTGAGGAAATTTGCCACAACAAGACCAGCTCTACAGGAAATACTTCAACCTGTTCTGCACACTGACCACCACAGCAGCAAAGTAAGAACTCAGAAATCAAAGGACAGAACCTAACCTCCACACTGATGCAAAAGATAAAACTAAGCAATGCACTCTCACCAAATAAGACGAATAGAATACTACCACACTTATCAATTATCTCCATAAATGTTAATGGCTTGAATTCCCCACTGAAGAGACATAGATTGGCTGACTGGATTAAAAAACACAAGCCATCCATTTGCTGTCTGCAAGAAACACACCTGGCTTCAAAAGACAAATTAAAGCTCCGAGTCAAGGGTTGGAAGACAATTTTTCAGGCAAATGGAATTCAGAAGAAAAGAGGAGTTGCAATCTTATTTTCAGATACATGTGGATTTAAAGCAACTAAAGTCAAAAAAGACAAAGATGGTCACTTTATATTGGTCAAGGGAAAACTACAACAAGAAGACATTTCCATTCTAAATATTTATGCACCCAATTTAAATGCTCTCAGATTCTTGAAGCAGACCTTACTCAGTCTGAGCAATATGATATCTGATAATACCATCATAACAGGGGACTTTAACACACCTCTTACAGAGCTGGACAGATCCTCTAAACAGAAATTAAACAAAGATATAAGAGATTTAAATGAGACCCTAGAACAACTATGCTTGATAGACGCATATAGAACACTCCACCCCAAAGATAAAGAATATACATTCTTCTCATCACCCCATGGAACATTCTCCAAAATTGATCATATCCTGGGACACAAAACAAAGATCAACAGAATCAAAAGAATTGAAATTTTAACTTGTATCTTTTCAGACCATAAGGCACTAAAGGTGGAACTCAACGCTAACAAAAATGCTCAAGCCCACCCAAAGGCATGGAAATTAAACAATCTTCTGTTGAATAACAGATGGGTGCAGGAAGAAATAAAACAGGAAATCATTAACTTCCTTGAGCATAACAACAATGAAGACACAAGCTACCAAAACCTGTGGGATACTGCAAAAGCAGTTTTGAGAGGAAACTTCATCGCTTTAGATGCCTACATTCGAAAAACAGAAAGAGAGCACATCAACAATCTCACAAGAGATCTTATGGAATTGGAAAAAGAAGAACAATCTAAGACTAAACTCAGTAGAAAAAAAGAAATCTCCAAAATCAAATCAGAGATCAATGAAATTGAAAACAAAAGAATCATTCAGAAAATTAATGAAACAAGGAGTTGGTTTTTTGAAAAAATAAATAAAATAGATAAAGCATTTGCCAGACTAACTAGAAATAGAAAAGTAAAATCTCTAATAACCTCAATCAGAAACGATAAAGGGGAAATAACAACTGATCCCACAGAGATACAAGAGATCATCTCTGAATACTACCAGAAACTCTATGCCCAGAAATTTGACAATGTGAAGGAAATGGATCAATATTTGGAATCACACCCTCTCCCTACACTTAGCCAGGATGATATAGACCTCCTGAACAGACCAATTTCAAGCACTGAGATCAAAGAAACAATAAAAAAGTTTCCAACAAAAAAATGCCCTGGTCCAGATGGCTTCACACCAGAATTCTATCAAACCTTCAAGGAAGAGCTTATTCCTGTACTGCAGAAATTATTCCAAAAAACTGAGGAAGAAGGAATCTTCCCCAACACATTCTATGAAGCAAACATCACCCTGATACCAAAACCAGGAAAAGACCCAAACAAAAAGGAGAATTTCAGACCAATCTCACTCATGAACATAGACGCAAAAATTCTCAACAAAATCCTAGCCAATAGATTACAGCTTATCATCAAAAAAGTCATTCATCATGATCAAGTAGGCTTCATCCCAGCAATGCAAGGCTGGTTTAACATACGCAAATCCATAAACGTTATCCACCATATTAACAGAGGCAAAAATAAAGATCACATGATCCTCTCAATAGATGCAAAAAAAGCATTTGATAAAATCAAGCATCCTTTTCTAATTAGAACTCTGAAGAGTATAGGCATAGGTGGCACATTTCTAAAACTGATTGAAGCTATCTATGACAAACCCACAGCCAATATTTTACTGAATGGAGTAAAACTCAAAGCTTTTCCTCTTAGAACTGGAACCAGACAAGGTTGTCCTCTGTCACCTTTACTATTCAACATAGTGCTGGAAGTTCTAGCCAATACAATTAGGCAAGACAAGGAAATAAAGGGAATCCAAATGGGAGCAGAGGAGGTCAAACTCTCCCTCTTCGCTGACGACATGATCTTATACTTAGAGAACCCCAAAGACTCAACCACAAGACTCCTAGAAGTCATCAAAAAGTACAGTAATGTTTCAGGATATAAAATCAATGTCCACAAGTCAGTAGCCTTTGTATACACCAATAACAGTCAAGACGAGAAGCTAATTAAGGACACAACTCCCTTCACCATAGTCTCAAAGAAAATGAAATACCTAGGAATATACCTAACGAAGGAGGTGAAGGACCTCTATAAAGAAAACTATGAAATCCTCAGAAAGGAAATAGCAGAGGATATTAACAAATGGAAGAACATACCATGCTCATGGATGGGAAGAATCAACATTGTTAAAATGTCTATACTTCCCAAAGCTATCTACCTATTCAATGCCATTCCTATCAAAGTACCTACATCGTACTTTCAAGATTTGGAAAAAATGATTCTGCGTTTTGTATGGAACCGGAAAAAACCCCGTATAGCTAAGGCAGTTCTTAGTAACAAAAATAAAGCTGGGGGCATCAGCATACCAGATTTTAGTCTGTACTACAAAGCCATAGTGCTCAAGACAGCATGGTACTGGCACAAAAACAGAGACATAGACACTTGGAATCGAATTGAACACCAAGAAATGAAACTAACATCTTACAACCACCTAATCTTTGATAAACCAAACAAGAACTTACCTTGGGGGAAAGACTCCCTATTCAATAAATGGTGTTGGGAGAACTGGATGTCTACATGTAAAAGACTGAAACTGGACCCACACCTTTCCCCACTCACAAAAATTGATTCAAGATGGATAAAGGACTTAAATTTAAGGCATGAAACAATAAAAATCCACAAAGAAAACATAGGAAAAACACTGGAAGATATTGGCCTGGGGGAAGACTTCATGAAGAAGACTGCCATGGCAATTGCAACAACAACAAAAATAAACAAATGGGACTTCATTAAACTGAAAAGCTTCTGTACAGCTAAGGAGACAATAACCAAAGCAAAGAGACAACCTACACAATGGGAAAGGATATTTGCATATTTTCAATCAGACAAAAGCTTGATAACCAGGATCTATAGAGAACTCAAATTAATCCACATGAAAAAAGCCAACAATCCTTTATATCAATGGGCAAGAGACATGAATAGAACTTTCTCTAAAGACGACAGACGAATGGCTAACAAACACATGAAAAAATGTTCATCATCTCTATGTATTAGAGAAATGCAAATCAAAACAACCCTGAGATATCATCTAACCCCAGTGAGAATGGCCCACATCACAAAATCTCAAAACTGCAGATGCTGGCATGGATGTGGAGAGAAGAGAACACTTTTACACTGCTGGTGGGACTGCAAACTAGTACAACCTTTCTGGAAGGAAGTATGGAGAAACCTCAAAGCACTCAACCTAGACCTCCCATTCGATCCTGCAATCCCATTACTGGGCATCTACCCAGAAGGAAAGAAATCCTTTTATCATAAGGACACTTGTACTAGACTGTTTCTTGCAGCTCAATTTACAATCGCCAAAATGTGGAAACAGCCTAAATGCCCACCAACCCAGGAATGGATTAACAAGCTGTGGTATATGTATACCATGGAATACTATTCAGCTATTAAAAAAAATGGAGACTTTACATCCTTCGTATTAACCTGGATGGAAGTGGAAGACATTATTCTTAGTAAAGCATCACAAAAATGGAGAAGCGTGAATCCTATGTACTCAATCTTGATATGAGGACAATTAATGACAATTAAGTTTATGGGGGGGGGAGCAGAAAGAGGGAAGGAGGGAGGAGGGTGGGGCCTTGGTGTGTGTCACACTTTATGGGGGCAAGACATGATTGCAAGAGGGACTTTGCCTAACAATTGCAATCAGTGTAACTGGCTTATTGTACCCTCAATGAATCCCCAACAATAAAAAAAAAAAAAAAAAAGAAATTTTCTACACCAAAATTAAGTTCAATACTCTTCCTTTTATTTGCTAAAATATCTTAAGCCTTCTGCATTCATAACAGTACTCTCATGTATGCAGAAGGCTTAATATACATTTTGTTGGTAATTTACCTAATTTTCTATGCATGTAGCATAGAACACAATACATGAAAGGTGTGCAATAAATGGATCTTGGATGAATTAACTAAATGTTTTGACATCAGACAAATTGTTATATACTAGTTATAGGACCTGTACATAATCTAAAGCTTCAGTTTTCTCATTTGTATGGTCATCCAGTTGTTTTAAGAATAAACTATTACGATTGTAAGAGGGACTTTACCTAACAATTGCAATCAGTGTAACCTGGGTTATTGTACCCTCAATGAATCCCCAACAACAACAAAAAAAAGAATAATCTATTACAATGGATGCAAACCATTTAGTACAAAGTTGGCACATACTAAATGTTCAGTGAAGAGGGGCTGCTGTCATTTGATCGTTGTTTTTTTTTTTAATATGCCTCCACTCAATTTATGGGATTTGGTTGCTATGTCAGTAATTTCATTTCTGACACAGCAATGCATACAGTTAAAGAGCATGCATATGTGTTTCAAAAACTACATGTGTGATATAAAATATGAAATATCTTTTGTACATTTGAACTATGTTGGAAAAAATCACTGTCCCCTGAGAAATGTATTCCTGCTTTATCCGGTGCAAGAAAGTGACTCCCTCCATCTTTATCTAGCCTAGGACAACTTTTTATTTACTTTCAATAAAGGAGATAACCAGATAGCACACCAAACTCCCTCCAACTGTGATTTTTGTGAGATATCGACCAGCTAGGACAATGGAGTGGGCGAGACTCCCACAAGAGAACAGAATAGATGCATAAAAAGTTGGCTGACTAGGCGTCCACGTGTCCTAAATGCATTTGATTGTTGTCAGATAGCTAATGCATCTAGAGGTGATACCCCTAACAAATCTGGCCCGAGGAAAGGCAGCAGTCAAGCCCATCCAGGAGTGCTGCAGAGCCTGTGACAAACAGTACAAAGGCAGACCCAAACACCATGTGGATAAATATTTAAAGATTATAAATCAATCTAATCATCTGTGAAATAAAATGTGTTCAAACCTCCTGTGTTGGCAAATGTCCCTTCATGATAGTCTAGAAGGCCAGTTTAAATTTGGAATTCTCAGACACCTTAGAAGTGGGAGTGGGAACTCAAGGTCGAAAGAAGAGGGCAGGTGGCTGCAATTCCTGGCTGTGCCCTCCTCTCGCTTCCCATCCCTGGCTCTCCCCTCAACACCAAAAGATGCAGGCAGAGCTGTACAACATCCCAGCTTGCTCATTCACGTTCTGTGCTTGTTTTCTCCCAGGTTCCTGAGAACAGCTGCTCTTGCCCATTTGACTGTGGTGGTGCCCATGCAGTGATAAAGAGACCTGTGTACGCTCCAGAAGGGCCCATACCCTGCCCTAAGTCCCTGACAGCTGGAGAGTATCCAGAAAGGTGGCACGACCCCTCTGTGGCATACCCTATTGGCTGCAATTCTCCCCAATTGAGGAGACTGGGACATGGGCAGCAGAAGGCCAGAACCGAGGATCAGCCCCAAGCAGGAGCTTTTCTCTGCCATATCTCAGGAAAATATAATCAGTATTTTTCATTACTATGAAAGAAAAAAGCAAATGAATTACAGCTTAAGAAATTCTCAGGTTTCTATCCCATGGGTTGATGTTTGAGTGGGAGAGAGGGAAAAAAATAAAGAAAGAAAAATACAAGTCATAGGGTTTCCAATCATGCACAGCTTCCCTGTCTATATTTTCACTTTCTTTTATTTTTTTTCAATTTCTTTTTCTTATTCTGCTTCAGATCAGTAGAACAGATGACAATGGGAATAGGCCCCTGGAAATTTGTCTGTTGTTCCAATTTTATGGTAAAAAATTGTGGGATCGAGGGTTTTTCTGGGACCTGGAACTTTCCTTGCTAAAACCAGTAAAGTCCCAGGAAAACCAGGATCTATATCTGCTACTCCACTTTATAATTTTAGGGAGGACCCCCAAAATTATCTTACTAAAAAATTTTTGGCAATGTGAAGGGCACATAAATAGATTCAGAAATATTTGATTTATAGCCTGAAATTTACTACCAATTAGCCATGTGAATTTAAACCTGTCTTCTTGGGTTTTATTTTATAAAGTGAAGAATTTAGTTTTCTGCAAGATATTAGATTTAGCATTCCATAAAAGTATTGACAATCCTTGTTTAGAAGACAGATTATTTTTCCATCAGTGGCAAACAATAATATTTGTAAGAATGACATATTTGTCTAGGAATAAGGAATGTTTGTAAGCTGTACCACTCTCGCAAATAATAAATGGCAGAAACTTCACACAGTGCTGGTTTGTATAATATATATGGACAGATTACAAAATGTGGCTGCATTTTTCCCCCAGTCTAATTTAATGGTTATATTTTTTCTGCTTATAAAATTATATCCCCATCTAAAATAATCCAAACTAAAGACAAATCACAGCCTCCCTGTACAGATCCTCATTTTCTTTTATTTTCTTCCAATTTATCTTTATTTTCCTGCTTCAGAGTACTGAAGCAAATGACAGTGGAACAGTGACCCCGGAAATTTGTCTGTTATTTTAATTTTACGAAAAGTGAAATAAAGTATGCCGTGGGAAAGGTCTTTTGAGATTCATGTAGGAGGATAAAACACCTGAATGCATTCATAGCTGCTCACCTGGACTGGCACAGTTTAATCAATTAGCCCTGAGGACAGTAGGTTTCGACACTACACATTTTATTCCTAAAGCATGAAAGCAAACTGACGGGTGGGTCTAGTATTCATCTTTTGGAATCAGGACCTGCAGCCATTGTCTTATGCTTATGACTGAAATGCGTGCTCCCCGGCCAGTTTCTCTTTTTCTAAGTTTTGGCCTGGGCTCTTGGCCTATAGCGTTGTGATTTCTTAGGGTTTAAGACTGTATTCCTTTGTTATACCCAAATCTGGAAGAGTGCGTAGGGACACTAACTAATTGATCCCTGAAAGGAACATCATGCATCTTACGTATATCCTCTGTGGCTCCCAAAGGGCAATGTCATGCCAGCTCAACCTCCAAAAGAAGAAAATCCAAAGAGCTTTAATCACTGACTGATATGTGCCAGTAGCTCACTGACTTTACTCCAGTAGCACTTCTCTACACCTGTGACAATCAAATTTTTTTTGTCACTGCCAATTTTTCAACATTCCCCAGTATACACACCCATTCTGTAACCCACCTATTCCTGGCCTTACATTGGTAGAATTTTTCTTCCTTTCATAGTTTTCTGATTGCAGTTGGCATATACCCAATTAGGGAAATAATCATAGTGTGTTGGGATTATTTTTTCTTCTTTGAATTTCCTTCATTAGAAGAAGACTTGATCCTGTAGAGTGGAGGTCATACATTTCCATCATTGTAGGCGCAGCACCAAGTTTAATACATATTAGGTGCTCACTAAATTAATGAATGTATCAATAAATGGATTACTACCACTGAGTCTTTGAGGTTATCATTGTGATAAATTAGCTCCATTTTTACAGATTTAGTCAGTTGACAGAGAGACAAGTAGTGCTGGATTAGACTCTCTAGATTAAACTCTACAAGGCAAACCTGAGTGAATTTAGTATTTTCTTTCTTTCTCTCTCTGTCTCTCTCTCTTTCTTTTTGAGACAGAGTCTCACTATGTTGTCCTAGGTAGAGTGCCCCAGCATCACAGCTTACAGCAACCTCAAACTCTTGGGCTTAAGCTATTGTCTTGCCTCATCTTCCCAAGTAGCTGCGATGACAGGTGCCTGCTACAACGCCCAGCTGTTTTTATTGCTGCAGTTGTCATTGCTGTTTAGCTGGTCCAGGCTGGGTTTGAACCCACCAGCTTTGGTGTATGTGGCTGGCACTGTAATCACTAGGCTATAGTGCCGAGCCATGAATTTAGTCTTATATCCTTAAAATAGTAAGCTATTACAGAACATCAGAGATAGAGATACACTGAGTTGGATTTTATCACACTGTGGTCCAAAGCATGAACTTGGGACAGTAGAGAGAGGATAGTTAGACTTTTAAAATAAGGTCAATCCAAAAGTAACATGCCCAACTCAAATGTAACAAAGCCAACTCCTTCTTGACCTAATGAAAAAGCAAGCTCTGTAGTCACCCTGCTACTCTGTACTCATTCACAAAGTCACAGTGCAGATGGGAGGGAAGTGGTCTATTATTAGAAAAAGCATGTAGTTTATACTACAAACAGGAACAGTTCTACGAAGAGAAGGATTCACTAGTATTAGTATGCCAGGATAACAGGTAAAAACCAGGACTTTTCCAGGCAGACCTGGAAACATAGTTATAATCTACTGTAGCTCTTCACCCTACACCAGTAGTTATCAATTCAGGGGTTAAAGTGGGTGAGAAGGGGTGACTTTGCCTCTCAGAAGACATTTGGCTTTGGAGACATTTTTGATTGTCACAGGTGTAGAGAAGTATTACTGGCATTAAGTCAGTGAAGTCCAGGGATATTACTAAACATTCTACGCATATAGTACAGCCCCTAGGGAGTGGGAGGGGGAATTATCTGGCCCCAAATGGCAGTAGTGCTGCTGTTGAGAAACTCCCCTTTAGACTTGAAAAGATCTTAACTACCTGATCTTTTATTTTATTTCTCCTTAACTAAGGCTTTGACCTTCAAAATTTTTATCTATCAGCCCCTTTATTTCTCATGTTTGAACTCATTTCCCAATCATGGCTCCTGGAAAACAGGGGAGCCCTAAAACACAGGGAAACTTTATCCATGTTGGTAAGGTATTTTTGATCAGAAAATACCTCTAAGGAAAAGGTAGTCTCTTAAAATTAGAGTTAAGAAGTATATTTTAAAATTCGAGATTCCTTTACTTATATTAAATTCAACTGTAAGTATTTATGTCCCTCTAGTTGAAATGCTTTGTATAAGACATAATAGCATTGAGGATAATTTCCAGTCATATGATGATTTGCAAACATCCCCCCCAGACATATCTTTCTCTCCCTCTCTCTTTCTCTCTCATAGACACATGCACACATGCTGACTCCCTCTACGAACAAACAAATAGAAAATATTAGAAATAAAATCCTATTTGTGGTGTTGGAGATATTAACTAGAACAAGGATCGCTAAAAGCCTTTTTCTTTTTTTTTTTTTTTTTTTTTCATTTTTTACCATATAGTTTTTTTATTATTAAGTCATGTACACATAGATCATGAATACATTTATGCATATGTGGGGTAAAATGTGTTGTTTTTTTATACATTCTGACATGGTTACGTCAAGAGTATTTTATTTTTTTATTTTTTTTTTTTGAAAAGTGAAATTTTTATTTATTTTTTTTTTTTAATTTTTTTATTAAATCATAAGTGTATACAATGATATGATTATGGGGCATCATACACTCACTTCATAAACCATTTGACACATTTTTATCCCAGTGGTTAACATAGCCTTTCCGGCGTTATCTCAGTTACTGTGCCAAAACATTTATATTCTACATTTACCAAGTTTCGCAAATACCCCTGTAATATGCACCACAGGTGTGATCCCACCGATTCCCCTCCCTCTACCCACCCCCCCCTTTCCCACTTCCCCCTATTGTTAAGTTGTAGCTGGGTTATAGCTTTCATGTGAGAGTCCCAAATTAGTTTCATAGTAGGGCTGTGTACATTGGGTATTTTTTCTTCCATTCTTGGGATACTTTACTAAGAAGAATATGTTCCAGCTCCATCCATGTAAACATGAAAGAGGTAAAGTCTCCATCTTTCTTTAAGGCTGCATAGTATTCCATGGTATACATATACCACAATTTATTAATCCATTCGTGGATCGATGGGCACTTCGGCTTTTTCCATGACTTAGCAATTATGAATTGGGCTGCAATAAACATTCTGGTACAAATATCTTTGTTATGTTGTGATTTTTGGTCTTCTGGGTATATGCCCAGCAGAGGAATTACAGGATTGAATGGCAGATCTATTTTTAGATCTCTGAGTGTTCTCCATATATCCCTCCAAAAGGAATGTATTAATTTGCATTCCCACCAGCAGTGCAGAAGTGTTCCCTTTTCTCCACATCCACGCCAACATCTCTGGTCTTGAGATTTTGTGATATAGGCTAGTCTCATTGGAGTTAGATGATATCTCAAAGTAGTTTTGATTTGCATTTCTCTGATGATTAAAGATGATGAGCATTTTTTCATATGTCTGAAGGCCGTGCGCCTGTCTTCTTCAGAGAAGTTTCTCTTCAAATCCCTTGCCCAGCCTGCGATGGGATCCCTTGTTTTTTTCTTGCTGATGCGTTTGAGTTCTCTGTGGATTCTGGTTATTAAACCTTTGTCAGAGTTATACCCTGCGAATATCTTCTCCCATTCTGAGGGCTGTCTGCTTGCTCTGCTTACTGTGTTCTTAGCTGTGCAGAAGCTTTTTAGTTTGATCAAGTCCCAGTAGTGTATTTTTGAAGCTGCTTCAATTGCCCGGGGGGTTCTCCTCATGAAATACTCACCCAGACCAATTTCTTCAAGGGTTTTCCCTGCATTCTCCTCTAGTATTTTTATAGTTTCATGTCTTAAGTTTAAATCTTTAATCCAATGAGAGTCTATCTTAGTTAATGGTGAAAGGTGTGGGTCCAATTTCAGTCTTCTGCAGGTTGCCAGCCAGTTCACCCAGCACCATTTGTTAAATAGGGAATCTTTTCCCCACTGAATGTTTTTAATTGGCTTGTCAAAAATCAAATAGCGGTAAGTAGCTGGATTCATCTCTTGGTTCTCTATTCTATTCCAGATATCTACTTCTCTGTTTTTGTGCCAATACCATGCTGTTTTGATCACTATCGATTTGTAGTAAAGTCTGAGGTCTGGTAGTGTGATTCCTCCTGTTTTGTTTTTATTTCTGAGTAATGTCTTGGCTATTCGAGGTTTTTTCTGATTCCATATAAAACGAAGTAATGTTTTTTCAAGATCTTTAAAATATGACAGTGGAGCTTTAATAGGGAGTGCGTTGAAATTATATATTGTAAAAGCCTTTTTCAATTATTTTAAAAGGGAAGTTCAGAGATAGGGCATATTTTAATAGTCCAAGTGGCAGCACAGATCCAAAATTTCTACACTTGTTTTACAAATGTTACAGTTAATAAATAAATTCCATAAGATATAATTTCAATAAGAGCAAATATTTTATCTGTTTCGTTCAACGCTGAAAGCTTCACCCACAGTAGGAACATGACACAGGTTTGTTAGTGTTGTTCTTGTTTACCAGAAACCTATCTCTAAAGTAGATATCTCTAAAAGAAATGTGATAGTTTGGAAGTCATTGAATTAATTAAGCTAGAATGAATAAGGTAATACAAAATATGGTAAAATTATTGATGAACATTAAAGTTACGTTTATGGAAATATCTAGAGTTTAAATAACAATAGCCTCTGGTGGTCTTTCTATATTTCTTTTTTTTTTCTTCAGCAGCTTTGTTAAGGTACAATTATACATCATAAACGCCAGCCATTCAAAATGTAAAATTCCTATGATTGGCAAATTTCTAGAGTTGTTCAACCATTGCCACAATCCAGTTTTTAGAACATACTTATCATCCCAAAATGTTGGTTGTCTGTTACCAACTTCTGGCTAATCCCCACTTACCTGTTTTAGTCCTTGTCTATATTTTTTATGTATTTGGATAAGCTGACTCTACAAGCCAACAAGAAGCCACCTTTGAAAAAAGAAGGTGATTTTTATTCCTCCAAATACAAATGAAGCCGTATACAGCACTTCACTCTATTCCATTTGCCTTCTGTCTCATGCTCATGTCAGTCACAGCAACTTGCCCGAAACTGGCAGATGGAGGATTGAGGGTGAGCTATTGAGATAGCTGAAGACAACCCTGAAACTAAAGAAAAGTGTGTGATGCCTTCTTGGCTTAAAGGTGCTTTTTCTGGAGGGAGCGGGGGAGAGAGAGAGAAAGAGAGGAGAGAGGAAGAGAGAAAGAGAGGATGGAGGGAAGCAGGGAGGTAGGGAGGGAGAGAGAGACAGAGAGAGAAGGCAAAAGGAAATGGTAAAAAATGGTACTGATCTTAGGGAGAAATGGAATCCTAAAATAGAAAGTACAAGGAGAATGATTCTTAAGGAATTGAAAACAAAGCATTATCCTCTCTCTATCTAGTCAGTTTCAAATCTTTTTGCTTTACTTTCTAAATACCCTCTTAATCTATCAACAGTCCTCCATCTTGGTTCTTCTGTTTTACCCCAGTGGACCAGTAGCCCTAGTCAGGATCATTACCACAGGCTCTCAAGTCCAGTTGCTCAGCCTCCAGGATTTCCTCCGGCCAAGTAGATCTTTACCCAGAGAAAGAATGACAATGAATAATGTTTTTATAACCTATATTTGATGATATCACTCTTCTTAATCAAGCCACTCTCCCCTTTGATCACCCCACTGCCCTAAGTAGAACGATCCTATTGATGATCTCACACTCAACTCTTGCTAGCCTCCATCTTTACCTACCCACCTATGTTAAAATATTTTGTTTCCTGTTATCCTCATTGTATAATTCTTTTGTTCCACATTACATAATTTTTGAAAATCAATATGTTTATAGTTGTATAGTATTTTTACCAAAAATCTGATGTCAATGAACACTGATAGTGTTTTGAAAACAAGAAAAAACATACTTTGAATATTTGAAGTGTACCCTGACTTTTTTTTTCTTAATTACTTTCCAACTCTGCCTCATCCCGTTAAGATACTATCTATACTCCACTTTAACTTATTTTTACTGTTAACACTTTTTGATTTTCAAGATTTGGTTTAGTTGCTAATTCCTTAAAGAGGTCTTTTCTGATGTCTTCAGTACCTGGGTTAGTTAGTCTTCCCATGTTTTATTCTGTTCACTTTTATATATTCAACTTCATTCTCCCACCAGCCCAGCATCTGACTATAACCACCTGAGTGAGCACAGCTAATATGCTTCAGTTAAGCTCAAATTTACTGACTCCCAGAATGGCAAGCTAAATAAATGTTTATTATTTAACCCAGTAGGTTTGAGGTGATTCCTTAGGCATTACAAGCAATTCATACAGCTTAAAGATAAAGAGTTCGCAATTATCTGTTAGGATTCCCTGTCCTGGGTACTGGACCAGGACTCAGTGCCAATGGAAGCTTTATCTGCCCTCAAATAAAATAGACTGATGTTGCAGAAACATGCATATATATACACACCCAGAGACATATATGGTTTTAAAGGTGATATATAACAGTTATAAATGGGAAGGGTCAAATTCCATGTTTCAATCCAAGAATATTTACCACTATTAATATGTTAGTGACATATAATTAGTGTCTCAATGAAATTAAAGTTTATATTATCAAGATCACAGAATGAATAAGTGAATGCACCTAGCCTGAAATAAGAATAAGTCTGTTATCTTTGCATAGTCATGTGCCTGGTCATGTCAGTTCCTCAATTAATGGTAAGTATCTCTGGAAACCTAAGTTTCCTTGGAAGCCTATTACTACCAACCAGGGGTACCCCTTCTTACAGTGGACAGGAAAAGAAAGGTTTGTTCAAGCCCTGTTCCTCTATGTGGAAAAATAAAAAACTACTTTTCTGGGGTTAGAGTTGCTGGCGGATAAGTGAATAGAATTGATGTGTCTCATTTAATATTCTGATCCAAGATGGCCTTTATTTTCCCCCAAGAGAAAATGAAATAATAATTATCTAAATGTTTACAGTGTTTTTGGTTTATAGCCAAACCCAAGAACAGCAGATTATAAAACCAAGATAGAAATTTAGTAGTATATCTGAGCTTGGAGTAATCTTCTTTAATGCATGGATAAAATTCGTAATAAGTTCTGATTTTTTTTTTAACTGAGTAAGAAAACGGTGTGACTTAAATTTAGTACCTCCACTTTCATATTGCTATTTCTAAATTTGTTGAAGGATGGAAAGGAGTAGAGAATAAAGAAAACCTCCTAAAATCCTTGCCTCTGTATTTTACAGTTGTTCTCTGAGAATTACGTTCATTTTTCTGGAACACGTGTCTGAAGTTCCTCATTCCAAAAACAAATCAGCAATAATCTGTATCTTTTCTGTTTTGTGAGTATCTGTAACCCAAAAGAAATAAATGAATATGCCAGCCTTTTTCACAGAAAAACTCCAGGGCGTGTTTAATCTTTACAGTGAAATGCAGATGTAGATTCCCCATTAAAAGGCAAATCCTCAATTTCCAAATCTTGAATAGCTCAGTACTTTAAAAAAGAATTTCTGTTGATGAAACTTAACACCATTTGGGATAGACTAATTCAAAAAATGTTAACTTCGATAAACAGGATTTTCCCTTGATGAAGAAATGGATAAATGGGTACTCACTTTAAATCCTTGCTTCTCAATGTTTTGTTCTGAAGTACTAAAACAAGTTTTGACAGCTACCTTTGACTCCGAAATACTGTTTTTTTTTTTTTTTTTTGTTAAATGAACTATTTTAGATATATTATTGTCCCTTAACTATGACCTTGTACTCCAAGATACTGTGCAAGCAAGCAATATTGATGTGTTTCTAAACTGTTTACCTCTTGCATGAATCAACCTGGTCATTTTGTTTTCCTTCTGTTGAATCTTTTCCCCCTTCTATACCATTATCTTTGGGGTATGACAAATGTGCTTTAGTAAGTCTAAACTAGCTAATTATACTTACAGAAAATTGCCCCAGCTGACGTCAGTGTGTTCGACTACAGAAGTCCCAATGAAAAATACATTCCGAACAATTCTGCTATAATTTATTTTCTGTAAAACTGGAGTTTTATTTTGTAAAATTCATAATTAAAACACCTTCATAGCATTAGAACCTACTGTTTCGTTTGAACAATTTTTAGTAATATTGGTGATTCTCATTAACATAATTGTCTTCCGACTATTTGCTGAATTGTCTCTTCTATGTTTTAAGCCTAACTTTTGTTTTTAACAGGGTTGAAGTTCAATCTTTTTGTTTCTTTGTTTCATTTGGTTATGTTTCTACTTTGTCCACAATAATTTTTGATAGTTCTGTATTATTATCATTTTTTAATAATGGCATATCACCTGGCTACCTCCCAATGGCATAACTGGCAAAAGAGTGTTTAAATAAAAGGATAAAACCTTACGTGTGAAAAGCTGCAGTTTACATAGAGTAGGAATGCCGAGCAAACAAACAAACAAAAAGAAACAGAGTTTCCAACACTGAGAAATGCTTAAAAAAATTATAGCATATTATTCAAAAGAATATTATAGAGTCATGAAAATAGAGATTAAGACTATGCAGTCAAACAGAAAATGTCCATTTACAAGTAATATTGTTAAAAAATAGGTGTGCATACTTCTGTTTCAGCAATGTGAAGGTATTACTACTGATCCGCGGATACTGAAAAGAAATACAAAAAGTAATATTTTATATAAATCTTTCAAATCTTGTTCCACTTTCAAACTTTGATTTTTAATTTCCTTTACAATCATGAAATTACAATCTAGATGTATCAGGGAAGTAGATTGTTGTATGTGAGTTGGAAGGAAATGGTTTTACTAAACAATGATTTTCTGTATGTAAAAGTTTTAAACGTCATAAGAATAAATTAAATTAACAGACTATTTCAATCACAGACGAAACCCAATCCATGGAGTTTTTTCATTTTTCCTTTTAAATTAGTTAAACTTTCTTCTTATAGTACCTATTTTTTTCCAATGTTCAGTTTTTTATTGATATACAGGGTGGAAATAAAGTTCGTGTGCAAAATAGTAAACTAATTTGTCCCATTCTATAATAGGAAACTAAATAGTAAACGAGTTTAATTCACACAAGAACCTTCCGTCCGCCCTGGATGATAATTAGACATATTTACGCGGTACGTGGGATGTTTTGATGCATACATGGAACGTGGACATTTAGGATATCTTTCATCTCAAACATTTATCATTTGTTTGTGATGAGAACACTTCAAATCTTTTCTTCTAGGTATTTTGAATATACAATAAATTATTATTATTTTTTTTTAAATGTTTCAACTTCTTTTTATTTTAAATTAATATGAGGGTACAAATAATAGGTTACATTATTTTCAATCTCAAGTTGTAGTTGAGCCTTTCAACCAGGGATTCTGCTGAACACATTAGGTGAGATCCCACCAATTGTTCTCCCTCCTCCCACCAATCACCGTCCCTCAATTCTCCTCTCCTCTTTCACCCTCCCCTTTCTAGACTATATTTGTGTTTTTTCTTTCCTGTGAGTGTGTTTAGATATTGGTTTCATATTCGTGTTGAGCACATTGGATACACATTCTTCTTAGTAAATTATCTCAAGAAAAGGGAAAAAAAAGTACCCAATGTTAAGCATTGAGCCTCTCCCTGCCCCCCTTAACTTTTTAGGCCAATATAGAGATGGCATTTTCTGGTTCCCTATTATTCAGCTCAGCTTCTATAACAAAATACCACAGATTGGGTGGCTTAAATATTGTAAGTTTATTTCCTCATAGTACTGGAAGCTGGAGAGGGCCATCTGACTCAGGTCCCTATGAGGTATCTGGCTTCTTACAGACAAACACCTCTTCTTGTCCTCTTATGTGGTGGTGGGGGAGGAGGTCTTTGGTGTTTTTTCTTGTTGTCACCCTTCTGTGCTGTCAAACACTAGGATTTATTCCTTCTATCTGACAGTGTGCTTGTCCCCATTCTTCATTCTTCATGACCTCTTCTTCGTTTTCTCCCTTTTCGTGTCTTCTCTTTCACTCAATTTGTTCTATTCTGTAAATTCCTCATCAGATTGCCATATGGCCGACAACTTTTAACGACTACCCTCTAACCTTCTTCTGAGGTTTCTACCTGTGCGATTCCAGACTGTGGAAACCACCTCTCTCTCCTTACTGTTTAAATTCTCCCTCTTTCGTCTCACCTACCTCATAGCTGCTGTACCACTAAATAGCAAATAAAAATAGCACTGCAGGTTGAGAGGGAGACTGCAGAAGAAAAATTTAAAAAAAGAGTTGCGCATTTTAATACCTTTAGCAGCACCCTTTTTGCTGCTTTCTGAACAGGAAGCCCTGAATTTCCATTTTGCACTGAGCTCCACAACTTATAAGGCCTGCCCAGCCTCCCCCTAATCATCTTCCTCATTTCGATGTCTTACTTTTATTCCAAACTTTGCCTGTCATAGTCTATTCCTAGTTTTTCTAATCCAAAATCTCTACTTACCCTCTGTCAGCATCAACTCTCTTTTGTTTTAACACCATGGACAAATTTCTGCTGTGTCTTTGTCCCTTGCACATTCACAGAGTATTCGCTAGTCCACTCCTTCCGCTTCCTTAGCACCCTGTACTGAGCTCTCCCACCAATCTCATTGTACTCCATTCTTATAGCGTATTTATTTCCTTCTCCCTTTAACTATGAATATGTCAAAGTCAAGGTCAAACTTCAGTCCCACCTTTTCTCTAGCAAGTAAGTACTCAGTGATGTGGCAGAAATTAGTGTGCAACCAGGACACGTACAAAGAATGAAATGCATAGCTTTTGAGGCAGGAAAAATGAGGTAGCCATGTGGCCTGCAGGTTGGTTCACTAGGAGTACAGCAAAAAGCTGGGGAATGGTGTGCCAGGTTAAACTTTGTGACCAAATAAAACGTTTCAATTCTCTCCAACTAACTGAGGTTGCAAAGAGATCAGAGATAGAAGACACCAATATTTAAAGTTAATAGTCACTTATTGAACACCTGCCTTGAGCATATTCCCATAAAGCAGGTTTTCTTAACGTTGACACAAAACTACTGGAATTTTGGACCTGTAAACTTTTTGTGGAGGGGGAATTCTTGCACATCGTAGCATGCTTGGCAAGGTCTATGACCTCTATCCTCCATATCTAGTGTGTAGAATGCCCCCTCATTTGTGATAATCAAAATGTTTAAATGGCATTGCCAAATATTCTTTGTTTGTTTTTTTGGAATGCAAAATTGCCCCAAAGTGAGAATCATTATTGTGGAGGGATACTATTTTGAAGACAGGATGATTCTTCAGATAATCATCCATGAGCTATTGTCTCAAAAGGAAAATGAAGTGGAGTAAAAAATTAGAAATGCCTGTTAGTTATCCTGCCTTGGTTTCCAAAATCTTAAATCCCAGGACAGAGAAAGAAATTTTGTCCCACCTTCAAACTGAGGGATTGAACTGATCAAAAACGAGGAAAGAAAGTCCAGCAACATGGCTACAATATCAGGCAGAAATATGAAGAAAGCAAGATAATCCTGTAGAGAAAAAGAGATTTCCATGAGGGAAGAAATGTGAGAGATGGAGGGTAGGAGAGGTTGGTCTCTGGGTTCTAGAGTTCACTGGCACTGCCTGGAGAGTAGTCATGTCCCAGGAACAGAATGGGCACAGCTGGCCCATACATACAGGACCATGAAATCTTACACATTTTTAAGAAATAAGTGACTCACAGAGGCAGCAGAGGGAGCCAGCTATTCAAGGGGCAGAGTACGGGTTGAATATAGGGGCATTTTATCCACTCCTTTAATATCTTAAAATTAGAAGGCTAGATGGATCCCTAGGCCCATCCTGTATCTTTCTGGGATCTCATAAAATGCTAGAGGAGTGTCTCCCTCCAGTGTCGGAGAGGAAACACAAGAAAGATTAAGTGAAACATCCAGCAGCAAAATGGGGTTTCCTGTGATGAAAAAAGTGACATTTAAAACATATATGTGCATATGGACTTAAAGAATGACAGTGAGTTTATTGACTGAAATTGAAATTTATTATTCTTCCTTTGGTCACTTATGCTTCAACTTCCGAAGTATATTTTATCATGCCCATTGTAAAGAAAAGTAAATTGAGTCTCAGCAAATTTGAATGATGTATTCAAGGGCATTAGCTATAGTCAAACAGCAAATGATTATTGTGTTTCTGCTGACAATCTAAATTAAAGCAGAGACTGGGCTTAAAAATTCTCTGAGTAGATGAAAGCATTTAGGCCTCTTACGTGAACTTACCCTCACTTAATGTGCAAAGATATGCAAATCTGAATTTGGGCTATTTCTTATACAGGCTTATAGTAAAGCCAAACAGAAATTTACCTCAACCAAGCAGTAGCAGCCAAATAAATTGTTCAACTAGGAAATTTTCAACAGGATAGATCAAATAAGGCGACAGTTAAAACTACCCATCAAATATTTTCTTTGCTTTACTTCATCTCCCATGTGTTTCCACCTACATCTTCCAAATCATTCTTAGTTTGGAGCTTCTTGGCTAGTTAATTTCTACTTGTGCAAATAAACTGTTTACAAATTTTACCATGCCTCAGTTTACCTTTTAACAATACTAGATGGTAGATGCTTTGCTGGATGAAAGTGCAATGATGAGCCACCTGAGAAAACAGGCATGTTCTTGTGAACCAATCAAATAATCACACATTTAACTATAAACAGCAACTACAAAGAACAGAGTAGCAAAGTAGCCCATCGCAGGAAAACAGGCTCAGGTGGGAGAGGGCAGAGACGGTGATTTCTAGGAAGGGAGCAATTAGCATTACTCAGGGCAATGATTTACACATTAACTTTTAAGCTCCATCCCAGAATTTTTAATGGAGGGGTCTGGGATGGAGCTTGAGAATTTGCATCAATAACAAGTTGCCACATGATCAACGGTGCTGATGCTGCTGGTCTGGGAACCACTTTTTTTTTTGGTTTTTGGCCGGGGCTAGGTTTGAACCCACCACCTCCAGCATATGGGACTGGCGCCCTACTCCTTGAGCCACAGGTTCTGCCCATGGGAACCACTTTTTATGAACAGCGAAGCCTTCTCTGGGTGACTTTTTTTACAGATGTAGACTTTTTTCTTTTGGATAGATGACTAGCAGTGGGACTGTAGGATCAAATGGGGTGGGGGGGTCTAATTTGAGTTCTTTGAGGATTCTCCATACTTCCTTCTGCAAAGGTTGTTTTAGGTTATAGTCCTGCCAGCAGTGTAAAAGTGTTTCCTTCTCTCCACATCCATGCCAGTATTATTAGCTTTGAGACTTTCTGACATGGCTATTCTTATGAGGCTTAGGCGATAACTTAGGGTGGTTTTGATTTGCATTTCTCTGATGATCAGGGATGATGAGCATTTTTTCAAATGTTTGCTAGCCATTCATCTGTCTTTATCAGAGAAGGTTCTGTTCATATCTCTTGCCCAGTGCTAGATTTTATCATAAGGACATTTCCACTAGACTGTTTATCGCAGCTCAATTTCCAATCGCCAAAATGTGGAAACAGCCTAAATGCCACCAAACCAAAAATGGATTAACAAGCTGTGGTATATGTATACCATGGAATACTATTCAGCCATTAAAAAGATGGAGACATTACATCTTTTGTATTAACCTGGATAGAGTTGGAACACATTCTTCTCAGTGAAGTATCACAAGAATGGAGAAACCAGAATCCAATGTATTCCATTCTAACATGAAGCCAGTAGCAAATCTAATACATACTCTCATAGGAGAAAAACCCAAACCAATTTAAGGTGGGGAGGTGGGGCAATGAGGGAGCGGGGGCAGGGGGAAAGAGGGAAGGGAATGTATGGCAAACCTCTTGGGGGCAGGACACAATTATAAGGACTTTACCTAACAAACGCAAACAGTGTAACCTAATTCTTTGTACCTCAATGATCCTGAAACAATAAAAAAAATAATTAATTAAAAAAGATGTAGAACCTATAGGCAAAAGTTGAGTATCTTGCCTTAGTTACTTTCGGTAAATGGCAGTCATTTACATTCACCCAGATAATCCATTTCCTCCCAGTGCTTCAAGCCATCCGCCATCCCCACACTGGGATGTAAAGTTTACTTCTACGGCTATGCACCAGTGAAAGGTAAACAGCAGTCCTCCTACTTCAGAGAAGTGAGCCAGCTCTGCCTGGTGCATCTTGTCTCTGTGAGTGAATGCTGACTATTTCAAGCAAGGCTTCAGGATATGCTTTCTCTTCTTTGCATTGGAAGACTTAATCTTACTGAAAACATATTCCTTCTCTCAAGAGTGCTCTTGAACTAATACAGCAGAAATTCTGACTCCAGTGGGGCTTTCTGATATGCCTTGGACGAGGGTAAATTTACTAATCAATACAAATTACAATTTCTCAACTGGCAACTCGGCAAGCCAAGCACAGCTCTGTGGCTTTATTATTCATTGTCTGAACTCCCAGGACTGAGGAGCAGAGAGAATCCACAGATAGATAGAGATGCCGGGCAAACATATCAAACGAAGGAAGAGTTTCCCTTAGAGAGACCAGATGTGGGAATATTCATATGACCAGGGATAAAACGTACATTCTAAGGGCTACCTTGATTTAAACAGCTTTAGAGAAATCTAGCAAACCTTATGCTTTAGCGTATGGGCTAATAACCTCTCCTAGGAAAATAATTTTTTTCTCTCTGTCCAGTACGCTCCTCCTATACACACACACATACTAACTTGCATGTGTAGAAAGATACACAATTATTAATTCGATATACATAAATGTCAATTATATATTATATATAATTATATATAGATACATGAGGTTAGACAGTTAGGTTCATGAAAATCATCCTAGAAAAAGTGTTATATATTCATTGCTAGATGCCACTATGGTCACCTTCATAGTACCGCTTTTGGTCATCTGGTGACAATAGTAATGTCCAGCAATAAGGTAGCATTTTTTCTAGGATGAGTTCATGAACATAACTGTCAATCCTTGTTCATAGTCATGTACAGGATAGTAACAGAAAAGTGCAGACAGAGGTAGGCAGTGATGCAGTGGAAACTGTGCCATCGCATAAGTTGAGCTTTTAGTTCTTCCATTTAGTTACCATGTGACTCCAAATCATATAACTACCTGTTCTAGACCTCAGTATTCCCATCTGGAAAATGAGAGGCTTGGATGTGATATTTTAAAGACTTTTCCGGACAGATGTTTCCTGTATATAGAAGACTTAAAATCGCAAAGGATATATTTCATCTTTGAAAGTTGTTTCCCTCTGCCCAAGGAGATTGAAAACTCAACTTCACAATTTTTTAAAATCCACGCCATTTTTTAATTAAAATGAAAATCTCACAATACCCTTTAGATGTATTTAAAATTTAAAAATAATTTAAGTGTGACTGAAATAAATTAAATTGAAGATCATTTTAGAAGTAAATTCTATTTTAAAATATATAGATCATATTCTTTCGCGTTACGTAATATCGCTAACGATGTGGAGCATGCGGAGCATGCTTACTCACTGAAGCTCAAATACTATCTAGGTCACTCTCAAAGTCATAACTCTTGATCTGCTTTGTTTTCAAACAAATCCTCTCCAACTCTCAGCTCTCCCTCACATTGGTAGTCCCTTTATCTTCGTTATCTCTATAGTACACTATAAGATTTTTTATTTAAATGTTAGTGCTTTAGCAGCTGGGAAATCTAGAAGGAGCTAATATTTATCAACCCCTTGCAATGAATTTTGCTGGCTGCTTTATGCTCATCATCTTACATAATCCTTGCCACTTCCCTAGAAGGGAGGTAGAACAATTATCCTTGTTTTATAGATGAGGAAAGGAGAGCTCAGAGATACTGGAACCTTGCCCTAGGGCTTAGCTAATATTTGCCAAGCTTTAATTTGATTCCAGTTTTTCTTTAGGGGGATCCTTACTGCTCCATGATGCTCCCATGTTTAACATCAAGAGGAAGGACAGAACATAAATGTTTATTGTTGACCTAATAGGTGGTAGATTATAAGCACACCTTAGCGCCCCCCACATATACCCATACATTTGTGCGCGCGCGCACACACACACACACACACATATAATTTTATCTAATTCTCAAAACATGAAGTAAAAAGTAACATTCCTTTTTTTTCAAGATAAAGCAACTTATCTGAGATTACATACCTGGTATTTAACTTATCCAACATGTGAATACAGGTTGTCTAAATGGCGACTGACATCTCTTATACAAGATGTCTTAGGGTGTCTCCATTCATTGAAATGAGAAATAGGCAATTATCAAAATAAAATATAATATTTTTTCTCAGTTTCCATATTATTTCCTGTTTTTATAGACATATTGAAATGCATAAACAAAAAGAAGATAATGTCCTTTATAACTGTCCCCTGAATACCTAGTTTTAATAAACACAAAAATGCAAAATCACATATATAAGAAAAAAGATTACAATAAATATAAATTTGTTTTATGTAACTCTTCCTTTATGCAGTAAGTTTTAATTATGGCATAGTGTTTTTCTCCCATATGCTTATCAAAATGTATTTATTTCCATTTAATTAGCCTTATATATTTTGTCTTTGATTTCCTTTTTAGGGTAATCATGATGAATTGAATTCTAGGATACATAGAACTTTATTTACACTCAGAAAGGAGAGAGGGACTTATTCATTAAGGTAAGCCCAGGACAAATGTTACAAATTAAAAATGTTAGGTATTATGTTAGAAATTCACCAATAAATTGTGCTATTAATAAGGATGGTAGGGACTTCCCCAGATGCTAGAAAGACTGACTTGATAAACAGTTTGAAAATATTATAGAGTACTGAATGGTTCAGCAGAGATCTGTCAACACTCAGAGGACAGAGTCTGCCATAAAAACTATACCACGGCAGGGAAGGACACACCCTCCAACAAGTCCAGTATATTCCAAATCACGGCAGTGTTATGCATCTGAACCCAAATCACTGGCCATCAACATGCATTCATGTCTATTCCTTCGCCTCTTCATCCTCTTCCTTGATTTTCAATTTCTCTCCTTTAACCATAGAAATGTTCTTGGTGCTTTATCTGGTACTTTAGTAATGTAATAGGCCAATATTTCTTTGAAATACTGAGATATCCTGCTGTTTTCTGTCTCTCTTTCTTTTCCCTTTTCTTTCCTTCCATTCAAATAGCTGCCTTAGTACGCCACTGACTCCCAGGAAGTACACAACAGCAGGCAGACATAGTCCATGTGCAATTCTGATTTTTATTTTCCCCAAACCCAAGATTTTAGAAGGATGTTTAGAAGAGGTAAAAGGAGGGTAAAGGTGTTTCATAGTAGAGGAAGAGTGGCCTTAGATAAAGAAAGAAGAATAGTAATAAGGCAATGGGGTAGTTCCTGAAAAACTAAGATCCTTTGCAGCAATACAGGGAGAGAGTGGGAAGGCTGCAGAGTGCGCAAGACTCCAGACATTCGAAACCGGTCCTGATCAAAGTCCCGTGTTCCCAGTGTAGCATAGAAACTGCAGATAGCCACCAGACCGGAAAGGACCATGAATGTAGCAAGAAGGCAAGTCTCAGCATTACGGACACGTAAACAATGATAGCTGGGTGGAGGAGACAAGATTTTGGTATGGAATAAAACCCCAGTACCCATGGCACAAACCCAGGACGTGGCCCTTACAATAAGCAAGTTCATACCAGCAAGACAGGACTTCAAAATTAGCTTGTTTATTAAAAAAGCAGAGAAATCTGATAGTCCTCATTCTTAACAAATAAAAATGTGATATCCCTGAGAAATAGAAATGTGATATTGGCCAAAATTACATTTTTGTGATTTGTCTTGTGATCAGTAAGTGTTGCTTACTGAGCCTGAAGAATAATATTCACCTGCTATATGTGCATGTGTATGTGTGTGTGTGTATTCACAGGAATATATTCAGCTAAGAATCATGCTTGCCTCTATTCTACCCACTATGGGCAATTTCTGTGACTGGACACAGAATATAAAAGGATAATTAGCAGGTTATTGTTCTGTTTGGCCTTTTATGTACTTTACCTCATTGACTATCTTAAATTGTATATATCACAGTGTTCAAGAAACTAAGCTTTACATAAATGAAAAATTAATTGACTAGTCTAAGATTACACAGTTCTGTAGTAGTGTCTAAATTTCCAGCTAGATCTGACTAGACTCTAAATCCCTTTTGCGATTTTTCCATCCAACTCCAAAATGCCTAAGTTCCATATGCTAGAAGGTCTTTTTCCCCCAAGTTTTTCATCACAGTTCCGTAATCTTTATTATATTATCATCAATCTACCCAGGCTATAGTTCTCCACCCACCATTTATTTTAAACCACAGATAATACACTGCACAAAATGCAATCACATGTGCAGCAATACTGAGTTGAGGAACAACCAACAGGAAAGAGAAAAAACCATCGCTACAAGTTCAATTATTTAAACCTTGTTGGTTTAACACATACAATGGAATGAGGACAGGTATTGCAAGGAGGAAAGTAAATGACTAAGGAGGGCTTCCAGAAAGTTAGGTTGGCAAATTCAGTCACTGTGCCTTTTTCTCTGGCTGACTGCACTTGAACACGTTGACTTAGCAGTCAGCCCTGTGATAATATGATAATGAAAAGGATTCACCATCACTGAGGGCCCAGTAATCTGAGCATAATTGGCCAATGGTTTGCATAATATTCTCATCCCTGAAAGGGTTCTATTGCCATCAAGCCTATAAATAAGCCTGAAGGCCAAAGGATTGCTGTGAGATTTTATCGATTAAGGTGCGAAAGCCTTTTTTATTTGCTTGGACACATGGTTCAGAGCACACTCCATTATCACTTGTCACTCATCGGTGCTTTTGCAAAATTTCCCTGTGAAGTAGCAGAGGAACTAGTCCTTAGAGAATTCAGGCCACACAACCACATTTGAAAGTCTAGTTATTTTGTGTGATGTTGAGCGGCTATCTCTTGATGAACTAAGAAAAGTATCTCTTTTACTCTCTTCCAATGAGCCAGAAAAGAAAGAAAAATATTTCTGAAGCACCTCTGATTTTTAGCTTTATTCTTCTCCATCACATTAGGGTTTATACCAAACAAGAAAAAATTCAAAGCTACTCAGGAGGCTGAGGCAAGAGAATTGCCTAAGCCCAGGAGTTGGAGGTTGCTGTGAGCTGTGATGCTATAGCACTCTACTGAGGGTGATAAAGTGAGACTTTGTCTCTACCATAAAAAAAAAAGGAAAAAATTCAAAAATTATTCTGTTTCTGTAATAGAATATGTATTATGTATTATTATGTATTTATGTGGCCCTTTATTATACACTAAAGTCTTTAGAGAATTTTTGAGTGTTATTAAAGTGCTATTTCTTCTCAATGCATATCTTCCTTGTAACTCTATTTTGGCTTTGAATAGGGAAATTGCTAAGGTCATGGTTCTGGCATGAAGAAAAGATGGGAACAGAGGAGTGGCTGTAGGATCATTCCCTTGCAATCTACTTTGCCCAGGATTTGAGGGGGTAGGATGTGGAGTGGGGGCTGACTGGAAAAGGAAATACAGGAGGTGCTCTTCTCCCTCTAAGAACGCTAAGGAGGACCACATTGGAGAGGAAGCAGGATAAAGAACACGAAGTCTGCTTCTTGCTGTATCTACTCCAGGCTTTAGAATAAAATGCAGCCCCCTACATGGCACATCAGTTTGCTGATGCTTACATTCCTGACCTTGTCTACAATTTGCATTTACTGTTGTTTAAGTACTGACTCTTTTTTCTTTTTTGTTTTTTTATTATTATTTTTATCACCCTGTTTTTATTATTATTATTATTTTTATTACCCTCGGTAGAGTGCCATGGCGTCACACAGCTCACAGCAACCTCCAACTCCTGGGTTTAGGCAATTCTCTTGCCTCAGCCTCCCGAGTAGCTGGGACTACTGGCACCTGCTACAAGGCCCAGCTATTTTTTTTTCTTGTTGTTGCAGTTTGGCAGGGGCAGGGTTTGAAACCGTGACCTTCAGTATATGGGGCTGGTGCCCTACCCACTAAGCCACAGGCGCTGCCCTTTTTTTTTATTATTATTAATTTTTTAACTTCTGTGATTAGGACATTTGCCTGAGCCTCTTTCTTCCTGGCAGATCTTCACTTAGATTGCTCAAATATCCCTTCAAAAAGACCTTCCTAAGAACCATGTTTCCCCACACTTCTATCTTGTTATTCTCCATTCAGAATACTGTCTCATTTTTTTTTTACCATGTTTTTGCCTCTTCAGAATTATCTTATGATATTTAATGACTTGGTAGGTGGTTTGTATCTGCTTCCTCTCCTAGAAGGAGTGTTCGATGAGGGCAGACACTACGTCTGCTTCTCACAAGGCTGGATCCTTGGGGTCCAGAATGATAGCTGGCTTATAGTAAGTGACCAACATTTTTCAGGATAATAAATGAAAGAATATGGATGTAAGAAGTATTTAATGTTTCTGCTACAACAAGCCAGGTTTACCAAGGTAGAAGAACATATGGGCATTAAGGGAGAGCTTTTGCCTAGGTTAGTCTATGTCAAATATTCTTAGGATACAAAGATAACACAAGCTTAGGTGTTTAAATATAGTGCACAAAAGCAATGATGTTTGATGATTAGAGTATCAAACAGAGAAAAGAACAAGGAATTTCAACCCGTAGAAGTTCCTACAACCATTGTTTTGATGACAACTAAGAAAATGGCAAGGTTGGTGTGCTCTCATCTAGTATAGAAATGCATATTGATGATCAAAAATCAAACTATATAGCCCTATCTCTCTATGGATACTTTTCCATTAAGAATAGAATCACCCTGGAAGGAATTTGAAAGTTCAGGATTTCTAGCATATTTAGCCTCAATTTAGGGACTTTGCAGCCACTCAATGGCCAATAATACTGATAATTGTTTTAGATATTTACTATGTTCCAGGTAATAACCTAAATTATTTAGAATCATTGTCTCATTTAATCTTCACAATATCTCTTTTAGCAGGGATTATTTTTTGCTTCCTTTAACAAAAGAGTCAATGGAAGCTTACAGATACCATGTCAATTTTCCAAGGTAATAAAGGAAATTGTAGTATAACTTGAACATCTTTCCAGGTCTGTGTCTTGATGTTTGCAGAAAGCACTTAAATATTTTCTCATGAATATGTTGTGAGTTACTTGACAAGATTCTATTTAATAATTTATGTTGATAGTGTTTTCTTATGGTCAGAGAATACATATGTTAGAATATACCTTGTTTTAATAAAAATTAATAATTCTATTTTCACAGTACTGTGACCAATTACCCTGTTTCCCCGAAAATAAGACAGTGTCTTATTTTAAGGTATGCTCCCAAAGATGCGCTAGGTCTTATTTTCAGGGGACATCTTATCTTTCCTGTAAGTAAGTCTTATTTTCAGAGAATGTCTTATTTTGGGGGAAACAGGGTAGATTGGAAAATAAAATTATACAGCACATGCTTCTCTCTTACCTTAAGAAAATGTTAAGAGTAGCTACTGAGTGAACTAACTTTCAGGAACTTCAACCGAACTTTATTATTACATCCTGCTGATCTCACAAAATATATTTTTTTCTCACAAAATATTTTAACAGGTACAAATATTGTGGGTTCCTTTTTGAAAACTCATTTGAACTCCCAGTTGGAGATGTGATTCTGTATAGCTTTGATATAGGTGAAAATCCACGTGTACAAATTGTGTTCATGAGAAAAGAACCAAAGTGAAAATGAGTGCTAGTCTTGCAAAGGTTGAATATTATTAGCCAAATGATAAATACACTGATTATAATAATCATGTGAGCTGAACTGAAAAATTCCCACATTTTTATGAGACAGAAAGAGGCAAGATCAGCAAGGGGCAAGAGCTTAAAAAGAAAGAAAAAATAAGAGGAAGAAAAAATTAAAGAAGGATTACAGGCATGGTGAGTTGGAAGGAAGAAGAAAAGAAAAAGAAAGTCACTAAGGATCTTCATGGGCAGTATCCATCTACATGATGAGGACTGGATCCTACAGCAAGTACAGTTTATTCCAACCTGAGGGTCTTTAAATAAAATAACACAGAACAGAAGGTACAGTGTTGGGTTTTATACGGCACCTTGTAAGTAAGAAGCTGGAACCAACTTCATGAACTTTACCATATAGCTGCTTCTGAACATGACTTTTGATGTTATTTTGGTCCTAGACCCCAGAAATTCCTGCATCTGCCTTTGTCTAGCCTCTCCTTCACACTGTGGCTTCCTAGGAGGAGATATTCGCAGAGGTCAAAGATAAAGTGAACTCTTAGGAGGATGTCTTATTTTCAGGGAACCAGGGTAGTAACTCAAGCCACTTGCCGGGAGCCAAAACATATCACAAAAATGCCCCTTGCTATCTTGATTTTACGAGGAAACTGTTCTCAGGAATTCAACCATAAACAGCAACGGTACTTTCCCCTTGCATATCTCCTCAAAAATGCACCCCCCGCCTTAGGGTCCTTCTCCTAGTAATTTTCCAGAAACTAGCCCCCTCCCCGCCCTGTTAGGAATAGCCCTTAGTTACCTCCTCGTTTGTGTGCTTATAAGTCCAGCTGAAAAATAAACTCGACGGAGCTTGATCAGACTCTTGACTTGCTCTCATTCTTTCGTGTCTCTTGTCCCCTCATTCGACTGACCCCTTTGTTTCCCAGGTCCCCGTTGAATTCCCCGCGGGCCGGGGCAGCCACTGAGGCACAATTCTCCCTCTGAAAATCACACCAGTAGTGACTTTTGATAATTACCAAAGGATTTATCATTTAAAGAGTGAAATGTGAGTTGACATGGGTTGCTGAACCCCTGCCAAAGGAGGCACCAAAAGAACCCCTTACGGCCAGGCTCGCTTCCTGGGCTTCAGTCACATCATACGACTGCTTTGCCTCTCGTCCCAACATTCAAGTGAGTTCAATTTCCAGCAACACTACATGTAAGGTGTGCAGATACAAACTCAGAATGCTAATATGGAAAATCCAATACAGATCTTAATAGCATTTATGGAAAAAGCAAAGCTCATGTACAGAGCAGACAGTGGTTAAATGTCAACACAGGCTTGCAAGCAGATACGGATTGTGTACAGACATTCAGGGCAACTCCATTTCTCTAGAATGTGGTGAAAAACTTAGATTAAAGCAGAAAAGGTTTCTGAATGACAAAAAGGGCCTTCACTGAATTTATTCACTTTTACAACATGGAGCACACCCTTAACCCCTTGTGATGAACTAATTTATCTGTAATTGAGAAACGCGTTTCAGACAAGTGATTATCAGATTCCCGAAACAGAGCATCTGAGAGTAAATGGGAGGTGAAGTAGGGAGGGGCTGTTAAAGAAGACACAAAAACTATTGAAAATTATAAAATCACATAAATACTCCCCAAATCTGGCAGAATAATATAAAATGTAAGAAGCTTGCGTGTTTTAATGAATATCTTAAAGTTTATATATATGTATCTCTTGGCTAATAGCTGCTTCAATAATTAGTGTATTTACCTTGTATCATCTTGTAGTATAGTAAAATCTATCTATGTATATTTTACAGCTTAATCACAAACAAAAACACATGTAGATAGAAAGTGAGAGAAAGAAATATCTACCCAACCATAATGAGCTATCCTGAAATTAAAATTGCACTATTAAATAAAATTAAAAAATAACAAAAGGGATTTTTGAACACATAAGTATTATCTGCAATTTTGTTCTCTAAGGAAGTTTTCAATATGATAGCTTCCAAAGATGTAATAAATCCTTCCTGTTCTCTTCTCTGAGATAGAAATAGTTCTTTTTTTTCACTATTCTCTTCCAGTATTGCTTTAAATAATATTATCATATATTGAGCTGTTAGGATGTATTGGGTATAATGTCACCTTACATAGATTTCTTCTCTTATGCCTCAGAGAAAGCCATAAAGTAGAAATTATTAAAGCTCACAATTTATTGGCTCTAATAAGAGATAATTTCTTCATTTCTTTACTGAGAACTAATTTAACATCATAATATAATGGAATGACTATGTGATTTGTCATAAGATCTAGTTTGAATTTATTTTGAACTCATTGGCTTGGTAATCTTAACTAAATTACTTGTAAAATAAGAGTTGAAAATAATAATAATCCACAAGTAATATAAGGAAATTAAATGTATTTTATGGTAAAATAAGCAACGTAAAGTATTTATATTTTTCATTAATTTTCTGTCTGAGTTTAAACAAAGCTGAGATGAGAGCTTATGATAGCAAAAAATGAGGGGAAAAAAAGAATGGATGGAATGAAGGAAAAATATGTAAAAGCAGGAGAATGGTAGGCTGAAGAGTAAAGGAGGAAAAGCAAATAAATATGAGCACCATAGAAAGAATAGGCATCAAACAGTTGCTATGCATGGAAAGGTACAGCCTTCTTTTTTCTACATCCATCTCATACCCCACCTCCCACATTTCCTAAGCATGGAGGATGTTTGCTCATGGATCCTGATTCCTTTTTACTTTTTGCTTATAGAACTTCTGTGCAGTAATTGATGTGTAGTAAAAGTAACTCCAATAAAAAGGAAAGGGCGAGATGTGAGAAAGCCCTGACGGCTGAGTGTTGAGAACATCTTTGTGGAAACTGAGGGAGAGACATTTGGAGAGAGGGAGGTACAGGCCTCTTGGAAGAGTAGCATCAACAAAGGAGGTGGAGAGCAAAGGACTTTTTAAGAATAAATGGGCTAAAAATTAAATCCCTTTAATGTCCTTTGAGAAACAGTAAATATGAGCATTTTACTTTCCACTGCAGGACTGTGTTTTAATTTAATGTCATAGTCAATGTGAGAATGTGAATATAAGGGTAAGTATTGTCAGCAAAACAGCAGAACAGGAAGTCCCAGAAACTCCTCTTCCCCAATGGAGACACTGATTTGAAAACAATATAAGGACCAATTCTCTTTGTGAGAAATTCAGAAAATAGTTAGGAAGCTTCTCCGATACAGAAGGGCACAAAACTAGTCACATAAAAGTTGGGAGGAAAATTTAGAGCACTCATTCACCATCGCCTTCCCCCACCCTTAGAGCAATGGGACTCAGAGGAAACTCCCAGGTGCCAGCTTCTCCTTGAGAGTGAAAAGAGAAGAATAAATCATCTGCCCAATGTTTATACTTTTGGGGTTACTTCCCCAAAGACTGGTTTTCCTCTTGTCTGCATCTAAGCTCTGACAGGAAAGGGCACCTGCTTATGGATCACTGAGAACAGAAGAAACCGTTTGGACTAACATTAGTAGTTCCTACCACTAGCTTCACACGGGATGAGTGAAAAAAACCTCCCAATTCTCAGATTCCCGGAGGAAAGAAAAAGAACTGAAGTGTGAGTCTGACATTCTAACTTCTGAGGGAACAGCACTAGCAACTGGTTTCTATTTCTCCACTTGTGAGGTGCTGGCAGGACCTAGCACATTTTAGATTAGCTGATGGCTGCGAAGAACAATGGGAGCTGGGTGGCTTGCCGCTGCTCCAGAGGACACATGGGGTAGCAGATAGAGACAGAGACAAGTACAGCCCGGTGGTCGTGAGAAGGCAAAGTGTCATGTGTGTTCAGTGTTCTGGCTTTTCTGGGGCTGGGGGGTGTAAAACAACTGGTTTCATTCTCACAGGTTTTGAAGCACTGACAGGACCTAAAACATTCTAGAAGCTTGGGGCTAGTGAAAACAAATAAGAGCTGGGCAGCGTGTAGCTCCAGAGAACCTACAATACCACCAACAGATCAGAAGACCTAAGAGACTACCAGGCACCTGAAAAATAAAACCAGCAAATCTATCAGAGTGGAAATTTAAACCCAGGAGTCCAGAGCAGATACATCCACGGAAAAGGTTTGGGAGGCCCCCAGAATCTCTAGCTCCAGTGAATGGGGGAGGGCTTATCCTGTGCAAAGCTAATTGATAAAAAAACCCAAAAACACAGTGAGGGATAACTGGTCCACTCAAAACATCAAACTTTCAGAAACTGACCTTAAAGATAAAACAGAGGTATATAAATTGCATGACAAATAATTTAGAATAACCATCATAAAGATGCTTACTGAACTCAGAAATACAATACAAAAAGAAAATGAGAATAACAACAACAACAACAACAATAAAAATCCCCTAGAAAACATAAGAAAGAACAAAACATAAATTTTGGGGCCTGAGAAATACAAACACTGAAGAAAAAAAAATTCTAGGAGAGTATAACAGCAATCTTGTTAAAGAAGAAATAAAAAAAATGCTAATTTGAAGACAGGTCATTTGAAATTATCCAACCAGAAGAGTAAAAAGAAAATAAAAATAGTGAGACAATGTAAGAGGATGCTGTAGACCAACAAATGCATCATGGGAGTTAGAAACAGAAAAGCACTCGAAAGGAGCAGAAAGCTAATGTGAAGAAATAATAACCTCAAACTTCCCAAATTTGGGTTAGGATTAACTTTAAGTCAAAAATGTCATCAAAGACAAAGAAGGGCATAATTATAATGATAAAGTGTCCAATATAATAACTATTACAAATATATATGCACCCAACATCAGAACACTCGAATATATGAAAGTATCATGGACAATATTAACAGAAGAAATAGAAATAGTAGTAAACTTCAACATCCCACTTTTAATACTGTGCAGAACATTCAGAGAGAAGATCAATAAGGAAATAGGATTTTCCCAATAGTATAGCTCAGATGGACCTAATAGATGTGTGTGTGTGCGTGTGTATTCACACATATACACACACAGAACACACACACACACACATACACACAACATTCCACTCAACATCAGCAGAATGCACATTCTTCTCAAGGGCACATGGAACATTCTCCAAGATAGATCACATGTTAGAGGACACACAAAAAACATCTGTCCTAAATTTAAGAAGACTGAAATAACATCAACTATTTTTTACCACCATATTGGTATGAAATTAGAAAACAATAATAAAAAAACTGGACAATTCCATGATAGTGGAAATTAAACAATCTTACCATTAAAAAAAAAAATGTGTCACCTTTCAATATGGATGGACTTTTGTAGGAATGAAACTTCTATGTAAATTAAGGGAAGCCTGAATTCTGTTTTGTTCAGACCTTACCAAAAGTTGCTCATCATTTTAGATAACTGCATGCCAGACACAGCCACTTCACACTAGTTTTTAAAGGTTCCATTACCATGGGCTTCACTGCAAGTGTCTCACCTCAAGCAACTCCATAGTTTGGTAAAGACATTTGAGTGATCTATTATATTTCCCACGGTGGAAGAGTTTAGCCATGCATGTATCAATACATTTTTTTTTCAAATCGCTTTTCTTTTCTTTTTCCTTTTATTATAGTTAGATGGTTATACTTATTTCTAATTATCATTATATGTATGAAGTAGATAATATTATGCATTTCATTCTAAGACAGCAAAAAAAAAAAAAAGGTTTACAAAATAATTGTATAAAATGGGTAGTCTCAAGAGCCCTGTAGCCCAATAGCCCTCATCATTCCATAGCTGTGCTAACATCTGGAATTTGTTCACATGTATTCTAGTCAAAGAACCTGTCATCAGTTCAACGTTGCTCCTGGTTCTAGAGTAAGTTTTTGCCTAGGTTGAATTAAATAGGTTTGGATTATATCTCTGAGCCCAGTCCCTTATCTCAAATTCCAATTCTTATAACTACATTCTTTGTTACTATCCTAAAGCCTTTCCCAGGGGGTCATGCTTGATTTTGTCTCTCTTATAATCAGATTCCCAGTATTATGCGGAAATAATTCTTAAATTATGTAATATGTTTGCCAGAGAAATATTTGTGAATATTTCTGAGTTCTTTATTATAGGGCAGATTGAAAAAATAATGAATGTATTTGCCTAGGACAAAAACTTTTGTGGGTAAGTCAACATCTTTAATCATTTTAGCATCTCTCTTTGACAGTCATAAGTGTCCAAATTTGGTAGATAAATTTTAGCATCACCTTTCCTACTGAGAAACCTGGTTAACTAAGAGTGCAACTTACTGAGGAATCAAAGATTGTAGTGAAGAGTCTGACACTGCATTTGAAATTTGACTGTTCAAAGTTTTCAGATTCCCACCTTTCCTTCTGTCCTTCTTGCCCCACATTTGGAAAAGTCAGTAATGAGTTGCCTTGTCCGGCACCAGCAGGAAGTTCTAGTCCTATGTACTGGGTTGGACAGTGTTTTTCCAAAATTCAAGTCCATGTGGAACTTCAGAATGTGACCTTCAAATGAGGTCATAGTAGATTGGGATGGGCTATTGATCCAATGCTACTGTTGTCTTTATTAGAAGAGGAAAAGACACACAAAAGCACCCAGGAAAGAAAGCCAAAAGATGATGAAGGCAAAGATTGGACTGATGCAGGGACTAGCTGAGCAATGCCAAAGATTTATTTATTTTGTAGAAACTCAAAAACAAATGCTTTCTAATATAAACCACTTTATGACATTAAAAAATCATTTTTATTTTGTTTCCAAAACCCTCGCACTGTGTGTACATGTGTGTAGAGAATATTTTGTGGTAAAGAAGGAATTTCGTTTCTTTGCATTCAGTATGTCAAAAGCCATGCAAAGATCCAAATGCAAACTCATTCATTCACTAAAAAATAATGAGTAAAGTTGAGTACTATTCTGTTTGGTCAATGTGCCACACACCCTTGAGCAAAAGTTAGAAGCCTGTTCTATGATCAGACAGATTCCAAAATCCTATTTTGCAATCACTGTAAGATATGTTTTCTGACCTTAGGTTACTTGTGTATTGTAGAGTAAGTTATAAAACTGGTTAAGAAATTCCTTTAATGCATATGGTCAAATTAGCCTTTAGTTCATTTGGTCCTCCCTCACTAATTTCAACTGAATTGAAAATAATATGAGAGAAAAATGTGATTTTCTGTAACAATCTCTGGTCAAAGGAAAATTCCAAGATTTGGTAAAGACTAGTATTCCCAGAATCATGCCACAATAAATAACCCTGGTGAACTTCAGCGTAAGTTGCAAAGGCAGTCTTGATTATACCCCAAGTGGTCTTTTATTTTACAGTTTCTGAGCCCCCAGTGTGGGCTCTTTGAAGATATGCCAACTTGATTTACAAATGCCAACTCTGTGCCAAAAAGTAAAGCTGATTGCTTTTATCAGAGCCAAAGATTGCTGACCAGGAGAGGATAAAACTTGGCTGGTAGTGATATCATAGAATCACCTAGTTATGCAGGATTGTGACTCTTATTGGGTATAGTACAACCCATGTTGCTGTAAAATTACAGCATAAAAGAAGAAAACACAGCATTGAAGATAAAACCTGAATGACCCTTAAAATGTACAAAACCATAAGTCTTTGTGAGCTTAGTGGAGAGTTTTCTTCTACCCTTTTTAATGCATGTTTCAATTCCAAGAACTATACTTTAGAGGACTATCTGACTGCATTAACTCAACTTCATATTGTTTTGTTTATACAGGACAGTAACTCTTAATTGCGTATGGTACAACCCATGTTGCTGTACAATTATAGCAGGATAGAAGAAAACACGGCCTCGTTTTCTTCTGGATTAAGTCTGGGTGAATGACCACCACATTTGAACTTAGTTTTTAACTTCAATTCTAGTGTCTTCCTATTTTAATCTAAGCCCTTTAAGGTCATATATTCCTACCAAACCCAACAAGTTCCTGAGAATGTAGAAAGCTCAAAGGAATGAATAATAGTTATCATAGGAAGAAAGTAGTACAAATAGCTAATATATAGTAACCATTCATCAGACTCCAAACATTACAATAAGAAACTCACATTATGTAATATTCAGAATATTACTGTAATATTGATATGATTGCCTTCTTTTGCAGATAAAGTGAGGGAACATTATAAATAAGGTACTTTAAGGTCACATGGCTAATGATTTCCATGGCTGATATTTTAACCAACATATATCTATACACCCCATCCTGCTAATCAGTTATAATATATTCAACTCTATTTGCAATACCTATTGCAAAGCTTTGCTATAGTGCATGCTTTCAACATTTTCTATAACATTTTGAGCCACTGACTACCTTATAATCTACTTTTATAAAATTTCTCATTTTCTCCAAATTTCTTTTCTTATTATATTGAGAAGTTAAAGTAGCTGAGTAAAAAAAGGCTTCCTACCCTGTGATTTGAATACAGTCATCTCTAAACCTTTGAAGATCATCCAGAATATGACCACTCTCACTACTTCAACTGTAATAATGCTTTTCCAAACTCATCTTCACTGTGGAACGTGAAAAATATCTTGGAGCTACAAATAGGAAGATTCACACTCCATGAATTTGCACCTGCTATCTATTCAGTGTCCATTCAAAACCTTTCTTACCACTGCATACCCATTAGTTGAAATACTATTATGTTATGAAAATCTGTTTAAAATCTAAGGGAAAACTGTGTTCTTGTCACAACTACATCACTTTTATTAATATTCATTTCACATGGAATACAGATTATCTTTGTATAATGATGACTGTATCTATTTACATGTTATATACTAATTTATTGCTGGAAGAATGAGACTTTGTCTTATTCTTTTTTATTACACTGTTCCCAGTTGATTGCTCAGTGTCTAGCACAAAGTATGTGCTCAACTAAAATAGTTGAATAGATATAAAATAACAATCACATATATTGGGCACCTGATATCTGCCAGGCACTGTTGTCTGTTCTATGAGATCTTCATGTGTCAACTCATTTAACCTATATACATATAACCACTTATGACATAAATAATCCCTTTATTTCTATTTTGAGATGGAATTTATAATCCAGGCAGTCTCATTCAAGAACTTGATCTCTTGGAGATGACAGGAGTAAGGATATGTAAGTATTTTTATTCAAATCCATTCTAAATTTTAGTGAGAAAATAACTCAAACCAATCTCTCAAGATTCCCAGTCCAGAGATCTTTTTACTTAGCCATAATACAAGTGTTAATGTCTTCTTAATCACATGCTAAACATTTTTCTTACATTGTAAGCTTTTTTTCATCCACACAATTTGGACAACATTTTTGTATGGTTTAAATTTAAATTTATACTGTAAAATCAACTCTCCTAACTGGAAGGAGCCTTTATTTGGTTACATGTAAGCAAATGAAAAGTTAAACACATATTGACAGTGGATATAAAGGTATAATGTAGAAACAGTTTTACACAAAAGATTCTATAGGGAATCCTAAGAACAGACTAAGACCAGTTTCCCATCAATCCATGGTCTGTCTGATGCACTGCAATAGACTCTATGTCTACAATAATTTTCTATCTTCCTTACCAGTGAAAAAAAGACAGGCTGAGAAAGATGGATAGGAAAGGGAAGCCTTGTGTTTCTGGGACGTTTATAAGCTTAGAGGAGAGGTTTCTCCTTCCACCTTTTTTAATGGATATTTCAATTCCTAGAACTATACTTTATAGGACTATCTGAATGCATTAACTCAACATTACATTGTTTTTGCTTAAAGGAGGCAATGCAGAGGGGAAAAGAGCATTGGGTTTGAATCTCAGCTCCATTGCTTTCTAAATATGAGATTTTGGCAAAGTACTTAACTTTTCTTCTGTTATCTTGTTTGTGAAATGGGATAAACACATTGCTTATATCATACAGTACTCCTGATGTACTTACTATGCTATATAACTAATACAATCTCAGTAGTGACTATTTTTTGCAATTATTTCTATAATTAGTTTGTAATAATAATAGGCTCCCTTTGGAAGGATCCATCTGTTAAAATTCACATATAAAATAAAATCTATCTGCATGCCCATTGTTTATTTTCTTTATTCAATTTTTAAACATGATGGGATGATTGTAAGTTCATGCAGTAGTATTTCCTATTTAGACATTTATGTTGTGGTACCATATTCTGATTACAAGAGCTCTATGCTATGTTTCAGAATCTATTAATATCATGATCTACTAGGATTTTTTTAGTTAGGTAGTGAACAAGAGGCAAATTTCTGTTTTCTCATTTGTAGAATGAGATGGAAAAATGTCCATTAAGTTGTTCCCAGTTGAAAGAATATATTGATATTCTTATGTTCATGCTGTAATATTTATTTGACCTGAAAGAACTTTTTTATTTAAATAAATAATGTTTTAATAATTCATAAAGAAGGGGTTACAGAGGAAGAAAGTTCAGAAAATAATGTATATACTCCTTTGTTGCTATCTTAAGTCCAAATGACAATCTCAATGACATTCTAGCAATGGGGGGGGGGTCTCATTGACCTAATTTCCTAATTTTCTTTGATCAATTATCTATGAAAATAAATTTCTTGGTTTACACTCATCCTCTTTCAGTTACTTAGACTCTAACATAAGCTAGGAACAACTAAAGTTACTTATATGATCCACAATGTAATATCGGAGTTCACCAACATTGTTTGCAGTGATAATAGGAAAAAAAGATTTAATTTCTGATCAACAAAATTAATGCCTTCTGCTAACTCATGGTTACATATGAATAAAATCTACTGAGGTCTCTGACTCCAATAATTCCCTGGCTTCTGGATAACCAGCTGAGCTTAAGTAGTATACAAGTGTTATCTTTTCATAGCTTCACTTTTCCTGGAAATGCCACATAAGGAAAACATGGGAATACTTTTGTTTTCCAGCAATAGCACTGGAACCCTGTTCCTATTTCCACAGAGTTAAAAATAATCCAGCAATAGCACTGGAAAATAATTTGTTAAAAAATAATTTGTCTTTTCCATTCACCAGTTGGAAAGTCTCTTTATTTTGTTCTTGGTGACCTGTGCTAGGCACCAAGCATTATGGAAGAAAGAAACTCCAAGGTTGGTGCATCTTTCACATCTGGGACCCAAAACGTTTGCTTGGCTTTTGTTGAGTTCCACACACAGACCCAGTAACCATCATCCAGATCCAGATCCATCAGTTATTTCTATTGCTTCTTGCTGAGTTGTTACTAGAAATCATTCTGTTCAAATGACAGCAATTTGGGATCACATTCCACCTAAACCTTCTCAGATAAGTATCCCTTCTACCCTGACCCAAAACACAAACTCTCCATCTCATTGTTACATCAGCATGTTGACAAAATCTTTCACTGTGTCAGACTTTCACTGTGTTTTTCTTTTAACAAGAATTTTTCATTTAATCCTTCTAGTTTTGAAACTAAACAGAGTTCTATTTCTTCATCATTCATTCTCTATATAATTCAGAATCCCCCCGCCCACTTTGGCTATCAACTTGATTGTATTTTTTTTTTCTACTGGGATGGCACCGCAAATTGCTGAACAAATGTAGACATTTTCATCTAGGGTTATATTTTGTCTTAAGGAAAATTCTTACAATAACAGAATAACAAATCACAAATATTTCCCTTCGAAAGCAAGCTGTGTTTCACTAGAAAGGGAAAGAGAGAGGAAAGATGACAGAGAGAGAGGGACAGAAGAAGAGGACATAAATCCAGTTCTAACTTATAACTGAGGCAGAGGAGTAATGAATGCTAAAACACAGATTGTGATTTTAAAAATTGGAAATTTGGGGAGTTCACCATTGGATGTCCTTAATACACATTTATCAAACACTATAAATATGGGTGTCTGACTTTGGAATGAAGTGAACTTTAGGTATATCAGATTCTTGTAAAATATAATTTTTAAAGGACTTTGAACTTATAGGATAAAATTCTGACTAAGCTCTTCTGGGGGAAAAATACATTGTGAGCTGCATTTTCCTGGAGAACAAGCCATGCTATGATACAAAGGCTTGTATCCAGATGGCACATAATGAAAAATCTATACTTTTGGTGTATGTGATTGATAAGGGTCAGCCCATAATTGCTTCCTTGGGGATAATGCATAGTCAGGAGCAGGCGTCCTCAAACTTTTTAAACAGGAGGCCAATTCACTGTCCCGCAGACTGTTGGAGGGCCGGACTATAGTTTAAAAAAAAAACAAAAAACTATGAACAAATTCCTATGCACACTGCACGTATCTTCTTTTGAAGTAAAAAAACAAAACAGGAACAAGTACAATCACACTGCCGCATGTGGCCCGCGGGCCGTAGTTTGAGGACCTCTGATCAAGAGAATGCAATTTCTTCCCTTCCTCTTTTCTTCCATTTGAGCTGTTAGATGCTAAGAACCTCAATCTTGAGAAAATATTTCTCCAAAATCCAACTTCTTTTTAGAGTTTAACCTCTACAACCTATTATTCCTCTTTTAGAAAGGTTTCAGTTCTATTTCACGTCACATAAGCAACAAAGAGGCATGCACTCTTAGAATGATGTCCCACATTGTTATTAAGAACTGGTTGGTCCTGAGCTGAATTTTACTTTTCTTACGAGTAAAAGAGAGGTTCCAGATGTGTCCAAGTCAACTTGAGTACCAAATATATTAAGGGACACAATGTCTCTTGAAAAGTACGAAGCTTTCTAGAAAATGTAAGATTTTCTTAAACAAGAAATGGTTCTTTTCCATGAAGGACCAGTTTGATTATAACCATACAAAATGCACTATGTGGTATTAGAAAAGAGATTAGAGTCCAAAGACCAGAGAAGAAAACCTAACTCGGTACATTTTAGAGTGTGAGATGCAGGTGAAAATCACTTATACTTAATTTTCTGATAAATATTAATAAATTAAATATTGGTACTACCTACCTACAGTGGTATTGTTAGTCTAAATTAGTCTATGTTTGTGGACCTGCTCTGTAAGTTATCAAGTTTTGAAGTCACATATTTTCAGTAACACAACCACAAAAAAAAAGTAGAAAATGGAATTGACAATTTCAGAAGTCTGAAAAGTTAATATGTTTCTATTGTTAGTTTTCTTTTCTTTTCTTTTCTTTTTTTAAGACCAAGTCTCACTCTGTAACCCTGGGTAGAATGTTGCAGCATCATCTTAGCTCACAGCAACCTCAAACTCCTGGGCTCAAGCAAGCTTCTAGCCACAGCCTCTTGAGTAGCTGGGACTATAGGCATGGGCCACCATGCTCAGCCAGTTTTTTTGTTTTTTATTTCTATTTTTAGTAGGCATTGGGTCTCATTCTTGCTCAGGCTGGTTTTGAACTCCTGAGCTCAGGCAATCTACCCACCTCCGCCTCCCAGAGTGCTAGGATTACAGATGTGAGCCACTGCACCCAGCTTAGTTTTCAAATTTTTAGTAAAAGAAATTCTACTTATAAAAAGTTGGAGGATCTTAGAATGAATTTGGGATTGTCCATCTAGTCTGATGGAATCTGAATGTTAATATTTTGGTCCTTTTTTTTTTTTTTTTTTTTTTTTTGTAGAGACAGAGTTTCACTTTATGGCCCTTGGTAGAGTGCCATGGCATCATACAGCTCACAGCAACCTCCAACTCCTGGGCTTAAGCGATTCTCCTGCCTCAGCCTCCAGAGTATCTGGGACTACAGGCGCCCGCCACAACGCCCGGCTATTTTTTGGTTGCAGTTCAGCCGGGGCCGGGTTTGAACCTGCCACCTTTGGTATATGGGGCCGGCGCCTTACCGACTGAGCCACAGGCACCGCCCTTGGTCCATTTTTTTTTTTATATTACTGTGTGTATATTAAGTAGAAAATTGTGCATTTTACCTATTGTAGATATAAAATTCCATTTTTATTTTACTTGTTACCTTAATAAACCTTTGCCTATTGGGGTACAAATATAAACAACTAAACTAAGAAACAAAAACTTTGAACTCTCATCTTCAACATTTGGTCAATTCACAACATATTACTTAGCAAGTTAAAATTAAACCAACTTTATTTTTTGGTTTTAATTTTAGAAATAAAAAAATAATAAAAATTTACTTTTATAAGAACACGTAAAATTCTTACTTGAGTCTCCAGATAATAAAAATCACCATTATACTTTTTATTGATACCATCCTATAGAAAATAAACTCTTTATTAGCTATTTCCCCTTCTCACTAAGCCTTTATTTTAAAGGGCTTACTGAGTTACTGTTTAAGCATTGCAATCAAAGGCTTATAGGGACAGATTCTGCTGTCCCGTCCAGTTTACTAGAATTGCACAAACTGAACTTTTTAATATATATAATGTAGCTTTTCTTCAATGTAGTATCTCTCACCATGTCCTACCCAACTTCAAGCCTTTGTTTCCCCAACCAAAGCATGCTTTTTTCTGTTAAAGTAAGTTTCATACAGGAATAAAGAGAATGCTAGGCACCCAGGGACAGGGGATTCGAAAAATGCATTGTCTAGGGACAAGAATGGATTCACTCTTGAGTCAGGCACATTTACTTAAATCTTTCACCTGTGTCACTATTATAGCTCTGATTATGAATATCAATAGTGTGGGCACTGGACAGAACGCAGATTTCTCATACCACACAAATGGAATGGAATTGACCTCACTGATTTCCTCTTGGTCAGCTCAAATCATCCAAAGCCCACAGCAATTTAAATGATAGAGGTGAATGTTATGGTGCCATTTGCCTTTATCTTATAGAAATATCTATATCTTTATGTAGCGACAGTCTATATTAAAAATCCACATGGATATTATAAATATATGTATGTGTGTGTATATGTATACACATATGAGCCCTTATGTGCATGCAAGAGTCAGAGTGCATTTAAAATTTAGTTAATATATTTGAGGGAAATATACCAAATACCAAATTAGACATTCTGTAAAATGTTTTTTTCTATACTAAAATCACCAATATCTCTCGTGTATCATTTAAAGCAAGGTTTTATTATATTTTTTAACCTTTAGTTGTAGACCTTGTGAATTCTCTGATGCATCCTTATTATGAATAATATTCTTACACATGAACAAAGACTAAAACGTCTTTGAGAAAAATCTCAAGAACATTTTTCAAAACAGGACAAGCACAAGAATAACAGTAGGAAAAAATAAAAAATATGCTAAGATCAGATACAATGTGGACATCCAGAACTTTAATATATTCCCTTGCTGTTATTGTTTTTCATCAATTCTTTTTAAATTTTGTTCTTCTTCTTATTTTGTTGGTGGTCAGTGTACCACTACTACCCCTTGACCACTAGCTAGATGATGCTGAGTGTGAGCTTACTACAAAACAAACCTTGAGTTGTTTTATACTATCAGAACAATGTTATGTGGAGTATATTCTTGTATTACCACCCTTTGGTAATTTGTAATGCTGAGTCCCAGAAAGATTAAGTGAGTGATCTGAGTTCATACAACTCACAAGTGGTTAAGCTGGGATGCTGCCTTCAGAGCTGCCCCACGGTAACATCACAAAATGATTCAGTTGCCAGTAGATCCGTTATTACTCTCATCAAAACACAACCAGGGTCAGTACTTTGGCTACTTGCTTTTCAAAATCTAACACGAACCCTGGCTACAATGACTAAAACATCAGCAATCTTCACATTCCCAACAGCTTCCCACAATTCCAAGCCTTTTCACTTTATAACAGACCCTGGGCATTTCTATGATATGAAATGCACTTCATGCCTTCCTAGCCTTTCATGAATATGCTCATTTTCTTCAGGGGCACAGTTTCTGTGCATCTTGAAACAGAAAAATGTTAAAAGGAATTCCATTTCTGTGAGTGATTTTTCAGTGTGAAAAAATGATATAAGAAAAATTAAATATAAGTCTTTTAAAAAGAGAAAGGAACTCACTTGGTTCCTCGAGAATAATGGGAGAGTGTTTGACTTTCCTAATCCATCTCCTGAATGTCTGATGTGCACTTCCACTGTTGGTAAAAAGCAGCTTTTGACTTTCATTCTCTGACATGAGCTGGAATATCTCCCACCTATCTGATGTTTGTTCTGAACTCTTATCACAGTTAAACATGGGGATGAAGCTGGTTGGATTCTTTATGTGTGCCGAATGCTGGATGATACCCATAACAGTTAAATCACAGTGGAAACGTATCTGGTATGGAGAGCACAGATACTCTTAAGTTGCCATTGAGATGAAGGGCAGGGCAAGGGTGGTGCCCCAGCAATTGCTAGATCTGTTTTGGGCCAGAGTCAGTTTGAAGCTGATGAAGATGTCACACTGGTGATCTCAACAGGGTACAACTCAATGCGAAGATACAGACATATGGCCACAAAATGGAAAAGGCAATGGCCACGACTCTGTTGTTCTTTCCCCCAATACTACATGGAGTTATTTGGATGGAGGAGTTTTTCAGAAAGTTTGTGGACCCTCTTTCTTCATTTATCTTCACCCTATTTTAACATACAATGGATTATTTGAGTATTAAGTAAAGATTGTAACAAAACAGCTTTGGTAAAGTAAAATTAGAAAAATGTCACTTGGAATAGCACTATGGAAATATTTATCTGGAATCCAAAGTAATTTAATAAGTACAGAATCATTAGACCATATCTGTCTTCTACTGTTTGCTAATTGTGTCATACATATAAAGCGTACTTGTCCCAAAATGCAATTTTTTGAGCTTTCAAAGCCCTATATAAATGATCATTTTGGCAAATAGAGCATGAGATGTTGTTACACGCCACAACCAGTACTTACCACAAAACTGTCAATGAAGTGTCTTATCAAATATTGTTTTATTTAATGTTGATGACATCTACTTGACACCATTATAACTGGCACCATTTAATCAAAGAGAAAAATAGAGGCTCAGACAGCCTGAGTACCTTAGCCAAGATTATGTGTTTTGTAGGTGGCATGCTTGCTCTGTACCTCAGAACTATTGATTTCAAAAACTTCCCTATCCTTATTGCCTTATGCAGCTCAAAAAATATTTGTTAAATGGATTTGTATTAAAACGTATAGGTGTGTATTGAGGAATAAATTTAAAATTAGGTATGTGCTTTGAAAAGGTTGAACCAGACTCAAAAAATAAAATTATTTTGTGTGATCATCAGGACTGGAGACATCATCATGAATTGACACAAAGAACATCTCAACGAGGTCACAGGCACAATGATTCCAAGTCATGGTGATTTGAGAAACTCAACCAAAGCTTCTGAAAAGTTGGTGGATTCGACAAGGAAATGGATTGATGAGGTTCTTCTTGACACTTCCCATTGCAGATACGCTTGTTTTTCTATTGGCTTTTGTATATTTGTATTTTGAAGACACCAGAATTAGCGTAAACTATGAAGAATGAGGAAGAAAGGGACGCAGAACTGGAACAAGGAAGTAGAGAGAAGACACTGCATTTAAAGGTAGCTTTAAGTATTATAGAGAATAACTATAACTTTTGTGTAATCTTAGGAAGCTGTTACAAAACCTCACAGACAAGTGGCATGGAGGACTTACAATTATTGGATCTGGACCTTAAAAATTCAGGGGTTTCATCTTATTTATCTTTGAACTAAGTGCCCAGGTAATATGTGGCACTTAGGAATTTCTGGTTTCTACCTATAGTGGATGATGACTCTGGAGGGTCTGAGTGATGAAGACACATTAGCAATGAAAAGTTTCAAGGAAGCACCACAAAAGCAAGTTCATCAACGGTAACAAGAGTTGTGCAGCACATAAAAACCCCAAGTTAAGAATAAGAATTTTTTTGAATCCACACTGAGCTCCTTCTCTAATTCAAATGTAATTCCTTTATTTTTTTTAAAGTATTCTTTTCTATTAACCATTGTATATATATTTTCCTCTTCCTAAGTCCTTTATTTTTCTCTTTTTTTATAAACATTTATTGTTTAATAAGTGGTAGTATGACTATATGGATAAAGATATAAATGAATGGTCATGGGGGATCAATAGAACACTGTCAAGTGCAGAGAATATGAAGGAATGGAAATACACACACACACAAACAGAGACACACACCCCTCCACCATGGGCTTTGCAAGAGGCCTTAATTTCAATCACAGCTTAGCCCACTGACATTTCTGAGTTTCAGTTACCTCTTCTACAAAATAGGAATAAGAATACCTAACAGAAACAACAGTGCCTGTGGCTCAAAGGAGTAGAGTGCCAGCTCCATATGCCAGAGGTGGTGGGTTCAAACCCAGCCCCGGCCAAAAACTGCAAAAAAAAAAAAAAAAAAAATACATAATTGGGCGATATGAAGTCATGGAAAAATTTTACTTTTTATGTTTATATTCTTACAATGTTTGACTTTGACTTTTATGTGAATATTTTATAGGTATAAAATAATTGAAATAATACAAAAAAATAAACTAAGAGAAAAGGGAATTCCTAAATTGAAAGCCCATTTGTAGATATAAAGAACTAGGTGAAAAATTTGATAAATAATGGCAGTTGTGACTTTATTTGTTTGGTCTCACTTTCCATTCCATATATAACAGTGGGTGTGGCATTGTGCCAGGTCATCGTCACACGTGGAAGAGCTATTTCTTACAATTAGCTGCCAGAGCTTGTCTGTTAGTGGGTTCTTTTTTGTTGGTGATAGGGGAGATGGGTTGTTTGTTTGTTTTATTTTGTTTTTTTGCATTTCAGGGCCAATAGAAGGATTAGTATGCAAGGTTTCAGAATGAAGGAAACCTATTACAAGATGGAGAACTGCAGGGAAAAAAAGTATAAACTAAGTAGCTGTTTCTATAATGATTCCTAACTCTTGGATTCCAACCAAAAGGCCACAAAATTTATGTTTATGTTGGTATGCTTAAAGAAGCTTGACTTTACATAGTTGAAGATATGGTAATTTCATATGTATGTATAATTTTATATTAATATTATAGATGAAAGGAAGTTTTTTCAAGGTTATAGATTTTATTACATAAGTATGCTATTTTATAAAATGATCTATGAAAGACCACCTGAATCAAATATTTAAATACTTAATACTTCACATGTTCAGTAAAATGCTACTTTCTGATACATCTGACAATTAAAATATTTGTTCTAAAATTTTGACATTGTTCATTGTAGAAATAAGTGCTTTAATTTTTTTGTATATGGCTAACAAAAAACCTGGATTCTATTTTTTAGATTTATATGATCTTACTCTAAGCCAATTAAACAACAAGGTCTATGGCTAATTAAGCTAATTATAAAACATGTTCTCAAATTGATACAAATTGGAAGGCTGTACTCTTTGGCTTGAGACTTTCCCTCATGGCCTAAGGCAGTCTTGCAAAGAGATTCCCACCATCCCTACCCTTCCAAAGAAAATAATAACAGAGTAAATCAAGCTGCACGAGCTTGAACAGTGGGTAATATTTATCAGCCCTTTCTTCTCTTGCCTATTTCATCCTGGCCACCCATGATAGAATTCATAGCCCTGAGCCCTAGTACCCTGAGTGGATGTGTTACTGAAAATAATTTAAATCTTAATTATAACTTAAAAGTTAATTGTCTATAGGATGGTTTTTCTTAAATGCTTCCTAATATATCCTAGGCTCTTGGTCCCTGGGCATCATTAAATTCCTCAGCTGTCCTAGAGATTTTAGGCTTTGGGGACCTAAACGATCTTACTGTTCAAAACTTCTCTGAGGAAGCTCACCCTTAAGAGAGCTACAGATAATATATTTATATATATACATACATACATACATACACACACACACATACAGATCCCTACACAGTGGTGTTTGAGATGCTACAGGACTTGTCCACTAAGATGCGATGACAACCCAAGGAGCTCATGATCAGGAGGGGAAAATCCAGAGAAGTTACATGAAGATTCTACTCATTCTGGGAATTGAGCAAGAGGCTGAATTTTGTACAAAAGTAGGGAAAAGACAATTCATGAAGAAGGAACTACATAAATAAAAAGTGGATGTGAATACATAATCTCACGTTTTTGTGTGCCTAGGCAAGATAGACAAGAAAACACCAACTTCTCAGATTTGGGGGCAACAAGTAGATGGCCCTGCCCCCCAAATAAAATACCTGAACAACTTCTGATACTCACTATTCATCTAGGTTTTGTGAGTGAAGCCAAAGAGGTGCTCTCCCATCAGATATTTTTTTCAGTAGTCAGCTACCAAGATATCTTTACTCACATTGTAGGAAAAAGGGATATGAAACAGCTGAAGTACACTGTAGCACAACAGTCCAAGCCACTCAGCCCAAAAAGTATGGCTTAGGGGTAAGGGAATGCTGGGTGACAGCACTCAATCTCCCTTACAGGAAGAACAAGTAAAATTAGAGCTAGGAAATCCATACCACCTTGGGTCAATCATGAATGCAAACACATTGATAGTGGCATCTCAAAAAGTAAAGGAAAACCAACGAAAGCCTTAAAACATGAGAAAGGCTTAAAATGCTACACAAGGTGCAGGTTCAGACTAGAAAAATGGCCCTAGGATTGAGCTTGCAACACACCCATGAATATCCTGAATGCCTCCAGATACAGGGCAGGTCACCATCTGGCCCACTATGGCTGCTCAAAAAGGTAGTCATAGTATATAACCCTTGGCATCTCCACCCAGACAATGGAAAAGAGGCTTCATCAATGGCCAGATTACACACTTCTGAACTCATTCAGAGCTTAAGACTCTTTTGCTTCATAAAAATGTCCACAATTATTTCTGGGAATCTCACACATGCCTCATATCGCTTACAAAACATCGACTCGCGGTCTTCTTTGTCAAGTGTTATGCCAATCTTCACTGTCAGGGAGCATCCCGAGAATGCTGGTCTGAGACACAGACATTTCTAATTGCTCTTTAAAAATATGCAGTTGAAAACATCCCACTGACATCTGTGGTGGAAGGATCCATTCTTTCCTTAACTTTCCATTTGATTTTAACAGCTGGACTCCCAAAGAAGCATGACTCATATCCAGAGTTAATTATTCCTACACTCATTCAGATTCTTCAATTTTTGTTCTTTCCAATTGTATAGATATTTAAAAGTGACTTTTGGCAAAATCAACTTTGTACCATCTTCTTCATCTCTCTAGATTCCTCCTTCTCTTCTGAGAAATTGTGTCTATGAATACACATCTGTCTCTTCTAATTTTTTAATCCATGTTAAGGAAAACATACTACCCATCTTCAGTATGAAACAAGTTGCCTACAGGCATCAACACCTACCAGTTCTATGACATCCAGTCTCTAAATTTCAGTCTACTCATCATTAGAGCACCTACTGAGAATAGAATGAAGAGAACTAACCAACATTCAGAGTGCTTTCCTATAGATTACATTGTTCAAGTTTATAATTATACTTTGAAGTAGATAATATTTCTTTTTCCAACTCCGTCATAAACTCACTGTATTTAAAAAGAGTCTTTATGGGGGCAAGACATGATTGCAAGAGGGACTTTACCTAACAATTGCGATCAGTGTAACCTGGCTTATTGTACCCTCAATGAATCCCCAACAATAAAAAAATAAAATAAAATAAAAAGAGTCTCCTTATCATCCCCTTTAAAGCTCTTCTTCCATAGTGCTATTTCAGTAAATGGGATTTCAAAGCTTGCATTCATTCTGACTAAAAACCTCAGAATTCTTAATCTCTCTCTCACATTGTACTTTTGATCATCCCATAAATTATGTCTACTCAAAATATATTCAGAATCGAACCAATTCTTATAACTTGCACATCTACCACCATGGCCCAAGAAATTATTACCATCCCCAGGGACTATTGTAATAGGCTGTCACTGGTTTTCTCGTCTACCCTCACCTCCCTTTAGTCTGTACTCACCACAAAAGCTAGAGAGACCTAACACCCCTTCCCCTTTCTGCCTCTAGGACCTCACTGCATAACTGTAGGACCTGCTAATCCATAGCTCTAAGTGTTCCTCAAGTGCACACATCATGCCCCCACCTTTGGGCCTCTCCACTTCTTTCCTTTACCTGAAAAGCTATTCCCACATGCTCACATGCCTCCATGTCTCACCTCTTAGGCTTTCTCACGTGTCCCCACTGAGCAATGCCTTCCTGGACCATCAGTTTAAATTGCAACACACTCCCATCCCAGCACTATCTGTTCCTTCCCTACTTTATATTTTTTTCTGCTGATCTTACCACCATTTAACATATTTATTTAATATTATTTTATTTTACTTATTTTTTAATTGACTATGTCCACTAAAATGTGGATCTGTCTATGAGAGCTAAAATTTGTATTTGTGTTGTTCTCTGCTAAATCTCCAAAGTAGAGAATAGTTCCTGACTCATATTGGGGTACTAAATAAACATTTGCTGAATGACTGAATTAATCAACATCTGGTAAGCAATGAATTTGAAGAATAACAGATTTTTAATTCATTTCCTCCTCTATAATTTATATAATTAGATAATATTATTTATGAGTGTTGGCCTTGTACATAACACTCTCAGTCTAGGTGATAAATGTGAAATGCCTAGGACATAGCAGACGTGAAGCAGCTGGTGACTGCTATTATTAAAATATTTTAATAACACATGGGATGCCATTTTTAATCTTCATTTAATGGAAGAATTTCTTCTTTTATAACAAATAATAAAGGCACATAAATTACATAAAACAATATATGTAAAAAGGTTCAGTTGAGTCTGATTTTAATGAATGTTTCAATTGTAGTTAACTATCCTTAAGAGTTTTTTTTTATTTTTCTTCTTCTTCTTTAATGAATTAATTTCTTGACTTCAAAAATAGTTCAGCATCATAGGGGATAGAAAGGATTTTATACATTCTAAGACTACACATATCATATTGCTAAAAGAGCGCTTTTGCCTGAGGCTTCTCTATTCAGTTTTGAGCATGTAGCCTAAGAATAAGGATTTTTCAAGTCACGCTTAATAGCTCCCATGCCCTGAAGTAGGTGGCCCTTGTTAAAGAGATTTCTTTTTCAACTTCAGGAAAATCCACAAGGCCTTCCTTGGTTCTTGCTTCCTATCAAAAGCCTAGAAATTCCTTGGGAGGAATTCTTACAACTTTCCACCCTGCAGATAGGCTACCTGAGAAAAACAACACTTTCATTTTGGGGAGGAAGCGGGACCTCTAGTTTCCATCAAAATCATTTCAGCTAGTTAGCCAACAGGAAATGATGCAGCCTGACTTTCTTTGGCCAAATCAAACAAAGCCAAATCCCAGAGTTTTACCAGTAAGGTGCTGGAGCTGCCTTGTACCCGTGTGTGCCAGCCTGCAAGAGTCTTCCGCACATCTCTCCCTAGCACTGTGTTTAGTACCATCATGTCACATTGATGGTTGAAATGGCCATAGTGGGAGTGTTCACACCACAAAAACAGGTGAATCCTACCAATTAAGAATTATATTTTTTCTCAGATAGATGAATTTTCAGTGTACCATTGATTCTACCTTGTTATTTTCAAGTGTAAGAAATAAATATCCATTCCTTCAACAATGTGTTATTGCTGTGCCTTTTCTGTGCAAGGCACTCACTTTAGGACTTGCTCTGTGTAATAGATGCATACCATTCAGTTGAATAGAATGCTTGTTTCAAATTGTTTTACTGCCTTAAAATTTCTGCTTTATGGTTTGGTTTCTGGAACAGTAAATGTGTGCTGTGAAACATTTTGCTTTACTGCAGAGATATTTCATTGTGTTTGCACCATGAATATGGAGCTTAAGATGTAAAATGTGAGAAATCAAGCATAATGAATGCCCATGATTTTCAGCCCATTTGTTACTGGAAAAGAAAAAGTTGCAGGAAAATTGATGCACTGCCAATATTATGATCATTTCACCTAGTGGCTCAGACAGAATAGGAGCCTTCACATGGACTTACTTTTCCAGCAAAAGATGCTTCAGATCCACCAGGAAACTTCAGAAATCATGTTTGATAAGCTGGAATACGGCAAGGAGAATCAATTGCTCTGATTACGTTCTCTGAGTTGCTTACCTATTATCTCTCAGACCTAAAGTAGGTCATGTGAAGGTGGCTTAGAAAAACTGGCTGAATCTTTTATTGTAGTGTCAAAAAAAAACCCTGCAAAATCACACTCAGGATGATAGTAATCTGCCACTCTTTTTCATAATTTATTTCATTATTTATCAAGCTTTTGTATTTTGAGTTTAGCTTTGTAAATAAAATGAATATTTCATTATGAAATTCCTTATTGACATCCAACTTTCTAATCAATTTATACAAGTCCTTTTATTACTGTCTTATTTTGTTCTACTTTAATACAGGAAGACATATTCTAAAATATTAATTTTTAGACTTGTCTTTTTTTTTTTTTTTTTTGAGACAAAATATCACTATGTTGCCCTGGGTAGAGTGCCGTGGTATTACAGCTCACATCAATCTCCAACTCTTGGGCTTAAACTATTCTCTTGCCTCAGCCTCCCAAGTAGCTGGGACTACAGGCACTCACCACAATGCCCAGCTATTTTTTGGTTGCAGTTGTCATTGTTGTTTAGCTGGATCCGGGCTGGGTTCGAACCTGCCAGCCTTGGTGTATGTGGCTGGCGCTATAAACACTGTGCTACGGGCACCGCTTAGATTTGTCTTTTCTTATAAGCCATTGCCACTAACTGGAAATATGATCTTATATTTAGAAAACCCCAAAGAATCCACCAAGAGACTCCTGGAATTGAGAAGTAAATTCAGCTAACTCTTAGGTTACGAAATCAAAGTACATAAATCTGAAGTATTTCTATACACCAATAATAGTCAAGTTGAGAGCAAAATCAAAGACTCGGTACCATTCACAATATCTACAAAGAAAATAAAATGTCTACAGATATGCTTAACTGAAGAGATGAAAGATCTCTACCAGGAGAACTACAAACACTGAGGAAAGAAATTACCGATGACATGCATGAATGGAAAAGCATTATCATGTTTATGGATTAGTAGAATCAACATTGTTAAAATGCCCATACTTTCCAAAATAGTTTACAGATTCAATGCAATCACCATCAAAATATTAATGTTGTATTTCACAGACCTAGAAAAAAAATAATTCTGCACATTGTTTGGAACTAAAGAATACCCTGAGTGGCTAAAGCAATCTTAAGCAAAAAGAACAAATCCAAAGGCAGACTTCAAACTATACTACAAGGCCATACTAAGCAAAACAGCATAGTATTGGCACGAAAATAGAAACACAGACCAATAGAACAGAACAGAGAACCCAGACATAAGCCATCCACATACAGCCATTTGATCTCTGACAAAGCAGAGAAGATTATAAACTGGGGTAAAAGAGCCGTATTTCATAAATGGTGTTGGGAAAATAACAGCCACATGTGGATGAATGAAACAGGAACCATATCTCTTACCACTCACAAAAACAAACTCAAACTGGGTAAAAGATTTAAATATAAGGCATGATAACATAAAAATTCTAGAAGAACATGTAGAAAAAAATGTTCTAAAAATAGGCTTACAGCCTAGGGAAAGAATTTATAACTATGATTCCAATGGCAATTACAGCAACAACAAAACTAAATAAATGAGACGATTGATTAAACAGCTTCTGCACAGCTAAGGAAACAAATGACAGGGTGAATAGACAACCTACAGAATTTGTAAGCTATACACCCAGTAAAGAGCTAATAACCAGAATCTACAAAGAACTCAAGCAAATCAAGAAAAAACAAACGAACAACAATAAAAAAACCTAATGGGTACAATTAACACTATCTGGGTAATGGGCACACTTAAAACCTTGAGTCAAGCATTACAAAAGGAATCCATATAACCAAAAACATTTGCACACTTATGTTTTTATATAAGAATAATAATAAAAATGTGCTTCTATTATGTTATGTCCTTTTAGAAAAGATGCAATCTTTTATTTAAGGCTTGAAGTTTCTCAAGTACCTAAAGAAATAGAAATATGCTATATCACTTTATATCTGTTTTCTAAACACACATACAGACACACTCACACATGAAAAACTATAATATGCAAACAGGTTATAACCTATAAGAAAAGAACCTTTTTTCCTTACAAAATGATTGTTATCCTTGTTATTACTTCTACATTTCTATAAATAAAATTTATGTTGTTTCATGATAATACCAAGATGTATTTTAATAGATATTTTAATGCTGAATGTAATAAAATCATATTCAAAAATACATCATAATAATACATGCCAATTTAAAACCTAACTTATGTAAACCTTAATGTTAATACAATATGGAAGTTTCCTGCTCATATAAATCATTGTTTATAGTGAATACTATATGGTACCCTGACCATTTTAATTTGTAACAACTATGAAGTTTAAATGATAGATAAAATACTGCCATCAAGTTTCAAATTGTTGGACATTTTAAGGTTGGAGTTCTCAGCCTAATTTTTTATATAGAGAATGTGTAAAAGTGAATTTCAATGAAATAAAGTATAGTAAGCATAAATATAGTCTGCCTATTTCAATATTCTTTCCTTATTCTGCCTCCTCACTGAAAATTACTTGCAAATATAAATTGGTTGTAAATATAAAGTAGAATTCATACTACTGCAAGCTCTACTCTTTGTATTTATTTTGTAGCACTAGGCACTCATAAGATGCTTTACACACACAGTGCAAACTTTTTATGATAAAGTCAACCAAGGAAAACTCAGAAATCTTTTATTATTATTATAAAAACCTGTGAGTGTCCATTATTTAGGAAGCCCCCTATCTCTGCCTTATCAAATACAATAAGGCCAAGGTGATAACCTCTGAGAATTTTCTGCCTTCTGCTTTTGATGAGCAGACAACTCCTCCCCCTGCCTTGTATTAAGCCTGGTTTATTTTTGCTCCATCAGGGTCTTGGAATCAGGGTTCTTATTCTCTGTCAGGATTCTTGCTGAGTAGCCTCTGGCATCTCATGATCCAAGAGTGAAGTGCTGGAGAGTGTGTTAGTTATGACTCTACCTTTCTATCAAGGGATTTTTATATTTCTGACCAAAGTTCCTCCTTAGGTAAATGAAAAGACAATGTATATGTGATCTGTCAGTCTGGTGAACTTCATAATACATTGATGAAACTTAGAGCCCTTCCATGGATTATGTTTAAGGATAGAATTAATACTGTCTTAAATGATAACCATATTAAATCATCTTGTCAATAACATGCTGCTATGTTTTTATTTGGTGTAATTATTTTATTTTTACTTGTGTGTGATGGCGTAGGTAGGATTGAAATTTGACCCAAAGAGCACCAGAGTCTATATTATAGGGTATGACACGAGACTATCACAGGTGACGTTTGGGGCAAGAGAGTGTATGATGAGAGGGAACCTTTAACACAGAGGAGTCAAGTTGCTAAATGAATTTATTTAGTAACTTTATCTTCTTTCGATAATTATTGGTAAACTCCTACTATGTAATCGTCTTTAAGATGATTTTGTATATATTCTTACCCAAGTGTCAAGGGATGTACTTAGTAGAATTTTTTTTTTTCATTTTATTGGTTTATGACTTTACCTTACTATTTTTAAAATTTAGAAATAAATATAAAGCCATCAAAATGTCTTCAAAAATGCTTTTATGGGACTCCTAGATCCAGGAGGATAGCTTAGAACTCCCACCCGCTTTGCAACCAGCAATGCACTAAATGCAACCAGCAATTCTGGACATTATATTAAGACAACTTTGAAAGGTGGAGAGAAGAAGACAGATGATCTAGGAAATTCTAGACCCAGGTGTCTAGACATAGTGATGAGTTACTGGATTTTCTTTTTGGCTCCATATATTCTAAACTTGGAGTTAAAGAGGCCAGAAACCTAGAAATGCCAGTAGGTACACATGTACATGCACACATGTTAGCCACATGACAAGGTCAGAACAGCAAAGCCCTGTTGAGGAATCTAGATTTCTACCTTTACCAGACAATATATATTAAGATCTTCTATACTCCCCACCAGGATGGTATCAGAGAAGACCACAGGGGCCAGGATGTCCAGTTCATCCCTACAGGCAAGAAGGCCACCCTTGTTTTCATCAGTGCAGATAACAAGGGGATCCAGAGCTTCTACCCCCACTTTTGTCTACATACCTGCTGGTGCGGTGTCAGTGTAAGCTTAGAGGATAAATAGGATTTTTACCACCACTCAACAGCAATGAGGCCACTAACACCCCCAACCTGGCATCAGTGGCGGCCGAGTGGGCAGTGGCTACGAGGCATTCTCTCTCCTCCCAGCCAGGAAGAATCAATAGGAGATGAGTGGGAGCTGGAGCTCTTGCCCATGCCAACAGTAACCAGTGGCCCTTAATCCCCATACATCAACAGAAGACAAGTAAAGGAATGCGGACTTCTAGCTCCACCCCATCTACTTTCAGTTCTGCTGAGGCAGTGTCAGAGGAAGCCAACTGAAATGGAAGGTGTAAAGGAGATTCAGAACCTCATCACATAACACCCCAAACACTTAGACTTCAGGTACAAATTACTTATAATGTCAACAATCTGTGAGATTTCTTTTTTTTTTTTGGTAGAGACAGAGTTTCACTTTATGGCCCTAGGTGGAGTGCCATGGCATCACACAGCTCACAGCAACCTCCAACTCCTGGGCTTAAGCGATTGTCTTGCCTCAGCCTCCCAAGTAGCTGGGACTACAGGCGCCCGCCACAACACCCAGCTATTTTTTTTGTTGTTGCAGTTTCGCGGGGGCTGGGTTTGAACCCGCCACCCTCGGTATATGCGGCCGGCACCTTATCGACTGGGCCACAGGTGTCGCCCAATCTGTGAGATTTCTAAAGAAATGAATAAAAGACAACTAGTAGATGGTACCACCAAGAAGAACAAAAAAAATCCAGTAAATGCCATAGTCAATAAAATAAACTTTGATCCAAGTTTTATACCTTGTTTAAAAATTAACTGAAAATGGATTATGCACAATTAGAAAAATTTTGAGAAAAACGTAGCCGATAATCTTTGTGGTCTTGGTCTAGGCAGAGTCCTTAAGCTGGAAACTAGAAACTAACAACATCACACCCACACCTACATACACACATGCACACACTTATAGCACGACACACATGCACACACCATACATGCACACAAACACACACACGCATACCTGATAAAGTGGACGTCATCACAACTAAGATCTTTTGCTCTGCAAAATTCTTAAGAGGTGGAGAAGACAAGATACAGACTGGGAGAAAATATTTGGAAATTACCCATCTAATAACGGTTAGTATCCAGAATAAATACAAAGTTCTCAAAATGCAACTGTAAAAAATCAAGCAATCTAATTAGAAAATAGGCAAAATTTACAAATTCATATTGCACTGAAAAGGATATATAGATGGCAAATAAGCACATGAAAAGCTGTTAAACATCACTAGTTATTAGTGAAATAAAAAATAAAACTACTGTGAGTTATCACTATGTGCCTATAAAAATAACTAAAATAAAACATAGTAACACTACCAAAGGTTTGTAAGAATGTTGAAAAATTAAATCACTTGTTCAGTGCTCAACAGACTATAAAAGCTTACAGTTACTCTGGTATACTCTCTGGCAGTTTATTTTATTTTATTATCTCTTATTATACTATATTAAATATATTTTTAAGGCTGGCCATTGAGGCAGTGGGAGTGCAGAGGAATAAAAATATCTGTAACCATTTGTTATCAATTAGCTGTAAACAACACTGCACTTGGACCAGCCAACAGTTTATATTAAAAACTAAGCATTCAACTGAAATATGACCCCCAAATTGCATGCCTAGCAATTTTTCTCCCAAAATAAAAACTTACATTCACAACAAATCTGTACATCAATGCTTACAGCAACTTCATTTGTAATAGTTCAAATCTGGAAACAACCAAGCCATTCTTCAACAGGTGAATAATTAAATAAACTGTGGTATATCCTTATCAAGTAATGCTGTATTACTCAGTAGAAGAAAATGCATGAACTCCTGATGCACGCAATGACCTGGAAGAATTGCTGAAGAATTATGCTGGGTGAAAAAAGTCAATCCCCGTAAGTTATAGACTGTGTGATTCCACTTATATAACATTCTTACAATGAGAAAATGATAGAAACGAAAAGCACATAAGGATTAATAGTTGTCAGTGCTTAAGGAGGAAGTCGGAGATGAGAATGAGGTGGGTGTGGCTATGAAATAGGTAACAGGAGTGACTTTGTGGTGATAGAAATACCATCTGGACAATATTAAATATTGGTTACAGTTTTGCAAGATATTGTCCTTAGATATAAAGAGGATACCAGGGATCTTTCTGTGTTGTTCTTTATAACATGCTAATATACCTTTATTTAAAAGTAAAAATAGTAACTTTTTTTATTTATTCTGGATACTAACCATTATTATATGGGTAGTTTGCAATTAAAAATTCAATCCCCAACACTATCACATCTAAATATTTTACAACTGTACTATTATTACATGGCAATCATATCCATGTCCTCAGCTGATTTTGAAGAAAATCATTCAGGTTGAAGACATGCTACCTAAGTGGCCATGTATTCAACCACATGCTCTTGTCACCCATCAGCTGATGCCACTTGACTAAGACAAGAACAGGACTGACCCAAAAGTCAGACAACTCTTGGTTAAATCAGAATCTAGGGTGTCAGTGATCAGATTGAGACAATTGGATTCTCTCTTTTGAAAATGTAAACACACACACCTTAAAACATAAACATACACACAGGAGTAGTCTGTGTGCTCATTATAAAGTTCTGTCTCGTAGTTCATATCCACCTGCTCTATTTTGCTTTGAGATGCTGGGTCCCAGCCTCCACTAAGCACAGTTCTTCTTTGCCACCCGGCTCCCTCTTTCTACCTATAGAGGGGGCTAGAGGGAGACTTCAAGGTTGAGGGAGAAGAAGAAACCTATTTCTAGCTCCTGACAGTGTCACCCTACACAGCTGTTGGTCCCATAACCAACAGCCTGTAACATTGTCTGAGCAGCATCCTTCACAAAAATTGTCAGTCCCAGCTTCGCGGGATCTCCTGTCTGAGCTCCTAAGGGACTGGTACCAGCAGGCTGGCAGTGTCTCCTTAAGACATGATTCCCAGCTGAGAGATAGTGGGGAGGCGGGGGGGGCGGGCCTTGATAAATTTCTAATATTCTATCTATTACCTTTACCCAAGACTCCTGAGTTCCGGTTCTGCAAATTCCCTCTTCTAATATTCTAAATTTCAATAATCTCTAATTTTTAACTTTGTCCCTGAAGCCAAGATAGCCATTTCCTGCCCAATAAACTTTCCAAGTGCTTTTTATCTCTGATCCTCAGTGTCTGTTTACTCTTTCTCATTCTCTAATAACTGGTTAATAATTCTTCAATAATCCTATTAAAATAACTGGTGTCTGTTTGTTGAGTGTAACCCAACTGACACTGGTAGTTCATAGTAAGAGTTGAAGCTGATTAAATGGAAAAAGGATAGAGAGGTCATGAAAGACTATATGCAAGGCAAAATTACAAGAGGAACAGATATTAGAAGGCTAACAAAACAATTAGAAGCAAAAAAAAGAAAAGAAAAAAGTTCAGGGAGCAGTAGAGTTACAAAGAGAATAAAGTCATTGTTGTTCATAGAGAGTGATATAAACATGTAAGAAACTTGTAGAACTGTCTTTTTTCCTTCTTGTTCCAATTCTGTTTCATTTTCAGCCCCCGTGTGTGTGTCGCCAAAACAATTCCCTTTGTACAAAGGTCACTCAAATGAGTCCTTTTTTTTCTATAAACAAAACAATTTCTAACTGAAACAACATCCTCCCTTGGGTATAGACAGAAAGACTAGGCTTCAGGAAAAGGAAATGAGACAATCACTTATAATTTTAAGGAAAAGAAAAAGTCTTTTTTTTTTTTCTTTTTGGTTCATGTCCTGTCGAGTGACTGGTAGCTTTTTTCTGTCTTTCGAGCACTCCCTCATCTTTAGAGAAAACTTCACTCTGAAAACACCTTCCTGTCCAGGTTCTTCTGTGATACTCAAAACAAAGTGGTCTCCCTGAAGATAGATTAACCTATCTTCTATTTAGCTTAATCTGCATAATGTGATAGAGTTAATGACAGAAAGAATAGCCGTCTTCTGGGAGGATCTTGAGTTAATGAATGCAGGACAAATAGCTATTATATATACAGCCCAGAGAGATCTAAACATTAGCAGGAAAACGCATAAGCAATGCCCTTTACCTTGGTTTCAGATTTGCTTATAACATTTCTATGTACCCCTTAAAACAGCATGAATGATTCAAGTATTTGCCATTTAAAATGGCAAGTACAAACTTCTCTCTTCCCACAAAAGGTGCTGGATGTCACTGTGACTTGATCTCTTTTTTCTCTTTAACACAGTGCAACCCCACAGATGAATGAAGAGATTGTTTCCATTTTGCTGAGCTGTATGGCTCCTTTTTCTAGGTGTGAGTTGCCTTGACTCTTCATGGTTATAACATTTCATTCTTCTCCACCAGTTCATTCAGACAGTACAACTTTCCCAATAGCTCAACAGAAAATATTTTTATGCTGTCCACGCATCAAGCTTTCCAATCTTGCCAGGTTTTCAAAGAGAGATAAAAAGCCAACTACCTTTCCCAAACACTTTGTTCCATATTAATGACCAAACTGCTGTTCCAGTTTCAAAACAGGAGGGGAACATCAACATTAGTCTGCTTGTTTCATCCTGAATCCTGGGCAGGCCAATCTGCCACTCTTTCAACTCCCGGGGCAGTGCACAGAGACATCTGTTTGAGGAACAGTTTGACTCCCACCCTTCTGCATAAATCACTACTACTAAAAGTTTTATGAGGTGGGTACATTTTCTTCCTGCTTTCCCCTTTTGGAATGGACTGAAGCTCAAATGAACAAGATGCAATGGCCAGACATTTAGCCATATGCCACTATCCACATCTGTACTTAAGGGAGGGAAGAGAAGCTGACAGCTGTACTGAAGACACATCATAGTTATCTAAAATGTAATTAACAACTTTGTAGTCGATGACCCTGAAGGATTCTAGGGCTGTAAATTATATCTCTCACTTACCTGTAGCGAATTGTCCATAGAAGGGTTTGCAAAACTTGAATCCAGTTAATTTATCGAGATTCCCATGTAGTTTTCAGGATGTTTCCATATTCTTGATCTACAGAAGTTATCCCTGCCCTTCCAGGAACTCCTATATAAAATAGAAGAAAAAGATATAATCAGGATTATGTAAGGCTCACTAAATGCTGGTAGATTTTAACATCCATAATTCACCCTAAAAATATCTAACCATTCTTATTATTTGCATAACAAGAAATGATGACCAAAACAGATTTTCCCTTTTAAAAACTATATTGCATGTGATGCTGGTTTCGTCTCTATAATCGCACCTAGAAGTCCAGGTAAATGGTAAAGGCATAAACATGTTTACTGATTAGAGTGCATGTCCTGAGAAGGTGGGAAGGAATTTAACATCTGAGAAGTTACCATGGGCCTAGGGCTGTGCTAGTTGCTTTTACATATATTGTTTTATTCAATCAGCACACACACAAAAATATCTTCCGAAGCACTTACTATCTACAATCTGCCTGGCAGATGTTTTTATGAACCTCTTTTTTCAAATCATACGAGGGTGGGTCATAAGTAGGGGAGGTCAGATGTTAAGACCAGTTAAAGTGAGTTCACTCCTCTGACTCCTTTCTTACTCAGATAGAGGGGAGGACTGTGATGATAGCTTTATTTCGTTTAAATAATCAATATTAAAATATATTGCCCAACAAATCTAGCCTGAGGCAAAACAAAACAAAATAAAATGGTTGCCTGGGTATTGAGCTAGGGTGAATTCCAAGGGAAAAAAATCATAGTAAATTTCATGTTACAATATATCACAATTATGGCCAAATTCCCTAACCACTGTTAATTAAAATTTATGGAAGTCCATTATTTTGGACTGAACTCCTGCACTAGACTTCATCAGACCAAACCCAAATGGAGTCACTCATGTTAAGTGCTATGTAATCAAATCAATGCTTAACAAAAATCAGAAAATCTTCAAATTGGACAATTTTTCCCCAAAAAAACAAGAGATTCACAGCAACCATTTGATAAAGGCCCAGTCACCCTGTGCCAACATGATAAGGAAGTCTCCTTTGCTTCAATATTTAGAAGGAAAGTAACCACTGATAACCAATCTGCTTTTTTGTAACACTATTCCTTTCATTATGCTCAAGCTATATTACAAAAACTAAGTGCTCTGCCATGTCTGATGGTGACTTTTCCTATTTTCATAGATGGGATGCTGTCCAGTTCATGAGTCACTAATAAAAGCCAAATAGATCTTCAAACTCAATTTTTTGAAACATAGTTTTTTAACAGCACTACCACATAATTTTTCTTTCCTCCATTACATTTGTTTTGACCTAAAGTTTTATTTTGAATTCAGAGGGCTCTTTCAGCTAAATTCTATGTAAACGACTGTATGTGCATGTAAACTACATTACTAATTTACTGCTCTCTTATATTATCTAGTTTTTATTAAGAAACTATTGGCATGGCAATTATGTCTAGCCAGCTCATAGAGATCATTATGACATGACAAAGCACTACAGTTCGAAGAAATAGCCAGCCACAGAAAACCCTCACATGGAACGCTATTTAAAATATCCCCCAACTTCTTACTTGCCTTCTTGCATTCAACCAATACTTACAAAATGTACCAATTAGAAAGTCTTCCTAGCTTTCGACAAATCCCACCCCCCCTTTTTTTTTTTTTTTTTTTTGCAGTTTTTGGCCAGGGCTGGGTTTGAACCCTCCACCTCCGGGATATGGGGCCAGCACCCTACTCCTTTGAGCCACAGGCACCGCCCTAAAACCCCCATCTTAATAGAACACTTTCCAATTATATAATAGTCTTAGCATTTCCCATTTTACATCATAAAATTTACTCCTCATCTTAACATCTTTGAAGCTTTACTTAAATGAAAGTAACGGCAGAGGTAGAGCCTAGGCAAAGTTTACGAAGAAACAACTTTTGTTAGTTTTATCTTGGACTCAGCTTTGCTCATTGTCATTGGGTGTTATTGCAGGAATTCTTCTTAGACTTATATAAAACCCTACAGGAAATGTCTAAACATACTTAGCAGTTTGTAGAACTTTCCTAGTATACCATAAGGAAAAATGCTACATTTTGCTATGTATAATGCACACTTTTTGCACAAATTTTGGAAAGAAAAATAAGAATGCTTGTTATATTTGAGTAGTACAACTCAGGAGTGGGGGAGCCCAGTGGATCTTCCAGGGGCCTCCACACCCTCACACCTTGGTTCCAGTCCACGAAGATCTGGGATCCAGTGAGAGCAGGCTGGAGTCACCTCTGCCATGTATCGTGATCAGGGAAGGAGCAGTGGCAGGGCTAGCAAAGCAGGCCACAGCCATGGGGGGCAAGGGCTGAGGCCCAGAGCCTGGCCACATGGAAGGGACTGGGAGCCCCGTGAAGGCCCCAGAAATCTACTGGCTGTCCGCAGGCCAAATGACCTTAGAAGCTCCACCCAACTCGCCACATGCATGGCCATCTTGGCTGTAGCCCCCAACATGGTGGGGAGGGAAGGGCTCCCAGGAGAGAGGGAAAGGAGGGAAGTAAGATGTGCACTTCTACCACGAATATGTTAGTCCTTCGCACATGTGTCTCTCCTGGTCAAGAGCTGGCCACTTTCTCTGAGGGTGTTCGCCTGAAAGCTTGGGCCAAAAACGTTGGTGGACATTGTACACAGGAGTGCATAATACACAGCAAAATATGATAGTATAGTAGGGCTGTTTGTGGAAAAAAAAAAAAAAAGAAGGAAGGAAACAGAGAAAGGAAAAGAAAAAGAAGAAAGAGGTAAAAACTGCCATTATATCATGGTAATAATTTAATAAAACAATCCTTACTTGCAGGTTTACTATATACTACACAGAAGCTAAGTGATTTCCATACATTATCTAATGTATTTATGTAGGAAAAGAATGGGGTTTCAATGGAAAAGTATATATTGTATTTAACACATCCTTCTGCTTATATGATTCTGATTATATGGAAGAATGGTACAGAATTTACAACTCTATAAATAAATAAATAAATAAACTCTGTAAATAACTAACAGCAATGAATAATAATTTTCTCTGTAGAAAAATACATTCTGTTTCTTGTCCAGCAGTGGTTCAGTTGACTTCCTTCCCTATTGGGAAGTAATTCAGTGTTGCCTCCATTCACACATCCATTTCTGTATTCCTCATCTGTAAAAGTGTTTTTATTTTGTATTTTCCTTTGATTATAACTCTTCATGTTCTTTTATTGATCAATGAGTTATAAAAAAATCTTTAACACCTGCTCATTTTATATCTGTATGCAAGATGTGATTTTACCTTTTTTGAAAATGGTCTTTGACCACTCTTTACAACTCTATGGGGAATAGATATTATTGGATAAATTTTAAAGAAAAATCTTAGAAGGGACTCAAGACTTGCCCTAAGACCAAACCATCCACTTTACACCTCCTGTCTAATAGGATAAAACACAAGGGAGTCACAGAAACCATTTGAAAATTGTTGGGTATTAGGTTAGATTCTCGGGCTGCAAAGCTAAATAAGGTTGTCTCTGGCCTCAAGAAGACAAGAGACAACTCTCTAGTGAGTGCTGAGTATATGTAAGGTGCATCCATAGATATTCAGGAACTAAAAACATTTGATAAATCTTTACTGTCCAAACTTCATTTGCTATATGAAATACTGAATTCAAATAGGCTGTATTCAAATAGGAGTATACTCCTTATTATCTGAAGTCACTCTATAAACTCTTGCTACCTAAATTTAGGTACCAAATAGATTTGTACAGATTTGAAGATTTCTGTCTGAATTTCTTTCATCTTCTACCTTAATATTATAATAATTTTATTAATCTCATAGTTAAGTAGTACCATGTATTTATTTCAATACTTCAAAAAGGGAGTGACTCATCCTACATAAGATAAAGGCTATGTAAATGTCAAGTGCCTTTGTGGCTGGTTTTAAATCAACTCATGGAGGGAAACATGCTTTCTAATATAAATCTAGAAGAAAAATAGGATATGTGTGGCTAATTAATAAGAATATGGAAAGCACAATAAAAATTATTCAATCTATGGACTGTGCTTTGTAGGAAAAAACAATGTTGGGTTCATGTGACAGAGCGAAATCACTAGAGGAATTCTTGGTGGTGAAACTTTTTAAGCTCTGTTGTTGCCCATGGTGTTTGAAGACCTTTGCAGAAAGCCACTATCCTGGGCTGCTCTGCACTTTGCTTACAATGTAATATATCCCACTGTTGCAGTTATAGCAGGACAGTAGTCATTTCCTATTATGCCCATGTGCAGAATGTGTCTGAAAATTTGGGAAAATCTTAGAATCTCTAGCAGAATAAACTCTCTTTTACCAGTTGATAGTCCCACAGTCTAGAACATTAAAAATCAAGCAGATTCCATATCTTTCTTTTTGTGCCCACCCCTCTCCAATCTTTCTTATCTTCCTTCCCTTTCTCTGTTCTCCCTTCCCTTTTCTTCCATTTAGGTTTTCTCTCTTTTTTTTTTTTCTTGATTTTTCTCCTTAATCTTCATCTTCACATAACTTTCAGTATTTCTGGGAGGAATTTTTGACCATAGGTATTTAATGAATAAATAGCCTTATTCTTTTTTTTTTTTGTATTAAGTCATATACACATAGATCATGAATACATTTATGCATATGTGGGGTATGATATATTGATTTTTTTTATACAATCTGACATGGTTACATCAAACCAATTAACGTAGCTTTAATAGCTTTTGCCTCATTTACTTGATTATTGTGTTAAGACATTTATGTTTTTTTTTGTTTGTTTTTTTTTGTAGAGACAGAGTTTCACTTTATCGCCCTCAGTAGAGTGCCATGGCGTCACACAGCTCACAGTAACCTCCAACTCCTGGGCGTAGGCGATTCTCCTGCCTGAGCCTCCCAAGTAGCTGGGACTACAGGCGCCTGCCACAACATCCGGCTATTTTTTTGTTGCAGTTTGGCCGGGGCCGGGTTTGAACCCGCCACCCTTGGTATATGGGGCCGGTGTCCTGCTCACTGAGCCACAGGCGCCGCCCAACACTTATGTTCTTTACTTGATTATTGTGTTAGGACATTTATGTTGTACCCTTGCAATATGCTCCATAGGTGTGGTCCTGCCTTTTACCTTCCCTCCATCCCCCCAGCTCCCGCTCCATTTCTCCCCTTCATTCTGGGCTATAGTTGTTTTCTAACTTTCATAAGAAAGTGTGAGTAAATATAAGTTGGTTTCATAGAAGTACTGAGACCATAAATAGCTTTATTCTACATCATCACTTAACAAGCAGAACAGAGTGGTCCCATTATTAGTGTCCCCAATAGGGTGTGTCACTTTTTTCTTGTGGGGGAAGCAAAAAGGAAACACATTTGTTAATCCATTAATCAATGAACTCTGATTTTATGTCCTTTCAGCCATTCACAACATTGGGCTGATTTTGTTTCAGGTCTTCAAGCTCCCCAGAGACCTTTCCCTTAGGTAATTTCCAGCCTTCTGTTCCTTTCTAAGGCTTCAAAATTCTAATGAAATTGTGTGCTATGTAAATCTTTGCTAACTTCAGTCATGAAGCAGATGTCCAAGCACAGTGCTGATTTACACCTCAAAGGGTTATTTTCCTCCAGAGTCAAAGGTAGTGGGATGAGCTACCGATTTCTTTGCCAGAACATAATCTGGAGTATCATGAGACCACCAAAACTGTCAAACTTGTACCAGGAAAATGGGATGCCTAGAGAAACTGGTGAATTGAACAATGCTGAATTGCAGTTTACAATTAAAATCAAATGATGGGGGAAATAATCTAAAGAAACAACAATTTAATCATAATTTTCTACCTTTGTGCATTTTAAATGCCTTTGTTTTTGATTTTATTTAACAGGCTCCATTTGGTAACCTCTGAACTGCCAAAAAAAAAGAAAAGTGTGTAAAAAACTATGTTGTATGTTTTCCCATGTAATCCTAAGGACAATTTAAAAGGATCTACCTGAGATTCACCATTTTCAAAAAGTAACCGATGTTTAGTGAGGTTACATGTGAAGGCTACCCAGCACAAGCTACTTATTTGTTTCACAAGTGTTAAAACCCAGACCTCAAACAAGTCTTCATGTCTTTTTCTAAATATACTGTGTGTCTTTTTTCTTTAAAAAATGTTGAGTGTTGAGTCTAATGATCATATCTCTAAACAATTAAATGTGAATATATGCTACACAGAATGAGATGCTTCAGACAGAACGATGTTCCCTGTAGGGAAAATAAGGAGGCTCCCATGTAGCCCTATACCAATATCTATGATATCAATAAACTTGGATTAAGGGCTAACAGCAAGGGCAAGATGCATTCGGTGATAAAGCCAGATTTTTCAGATGGAAGTACAGGCAAGCTGAGATGTGTCTGTGGTCTTTCTATGGGCCTGAGTCAAAGAGCTAATATCTCCTAAAGAAAACTAAACAGTTCATTAAAATTAATAAAGTTAAAGTTATCTTATAGTAGATACTAAGACAGGGCAAATATTAACTCTTCCTTACATGTGTTCTGCATATAATAGAAAAGGCAAGGGTTTGTTCTGTGTGTCCATAGTGGGCAAATGTGGCTTTGAACCTTTACGTAACATTTGCAACACCTACCTCTCATTTGTCCATAATCTAGGATGGACATAGAAGTAAAAAGAGCCATATTTAGGGGTATAATGCGAAATTTAAGTACTATGACTATTAGAACCCTCTCGTCTTCCTTTTTGCTAAGAGGTCTATGAAAAGGGCTGAATTCTGTCTCCTGCTGTCCATTTCTCTCCATGTTGCTGTTGATTCTCCTGACTATACCACAGAAGGAAGGGAAGTAAGCATACAGGAATTTCTTCCTGATTCCTGGGGTCCAGAAGGCACCATGGCAGGATCCAACCCTTAGTATCAATAAATGCTATCACCACCTGCACACTACTTCAGCCCCTTTCCAATCTCAGAATTACTTGCTTTGTGTGCATTTACCATGATTATTTCCACAAAAATGTATTTTCACCAAGTGAGTGTGAACATATCGTTTATAATGAGAGCTGAAGCAGAGATACCAGCATTAAAGGCAGAATCTTTGAAAATTATATACCGACAAATAATAAATCTGATAGAGAATCATGAGACCCCAATTGCAACCGTAAGGGAGAGGGAATGTATCACTCTAATATTGTTTTACCAAACATAAATGAATAAAAGGGTTTTTATTGTATTTGTGTCATCTGCATTCCACAACTCAATGGGACTTTTGACATAAATATACAATCAAGTGCTGAATGATTACATTTATAATGACGGTTTCTTATCTGGGATCTTCATTCAAAAGCATGATAAAGAATCATAACTCGCATAACTCAATAAAAAAGGTGCTAATACATTGATTTGAAAATAGGAAATGATGCCAGAGTATATCTTGTGTTTGTTTTATTCCTACCATCTATTTCCTAATGTTTTGAAACAAAATCTAAGTTTAAACATGTAATCATATTTAGACTTTCATGTCCCACCTGGCTAAAAATACATCAAATTAGATGTACAGAGGGGGAGGAGACAAGATGGCTGACTGAAGCCAGCTTTCCACAGAGGCTGCCATCCAGAAGGAGAGTTAAAGGACAGAAATTTAGCAAGTAATCTGGCAGATTAGAGCTGCACCAAGAGAGAAAGTTGAAGAACGCACATCAACCCTGCTGAGGTGAGCTGCGACCCCAAAAATACAAACAAAAGTTAAAAAATCTATCACCAAGCAGACGGGAGTCCCCTCCCCCATGAGAATGGCTTGGAGTGCACCACAAACAAATGAGCAGAGTTCAAAAGTCCTCCCATTATACTCCATGGGAGAGACCCTCTAAAAACTGGACCTACTTCCCCTACTTCCTCCTGCCAGGCATAAACCTGTATGAAACTCTATATATTCTCTGCCTGCAATTCTGATCTCCTAGTGCTTCCCTCCACTCTCACTCTGAGGTCTGGAGGCCTATCCCCCAGGAGTCCGAATTCTGGGGTGATTTCTCAAGGGGCATAGACAGGGCCTGGACTGCAGCTGGTCAGTGCTGATTCTGTGGCACGGAAGTGAGGAGAGGACGATCGGCTGAGAGGGAACCATGCCAGAGCAGCAGTGCCCCGAGGCACAAAGCAGCAGCCATTTTTTGGCAATAATAGGACTTACCCCTGGATATTCTGGAGTCACACCCCCCGTCTCTCTGGGCAACCAGAGGAGGCCAGGCATCTTTTCAGGTGGCAAACACTGGAAAATCTGGGATAGAAATGCAAGCCCCATGAGTAAAGGTTTGCCTGAGGCAGTACTGGCCTAGGTGGAGCTCGGGGACTAGTAAACATACCCGCAGTGCCAGCTGACTCCCAGGGCCGGGCTGACCCAGAGGACTGCTTTACTGAGCCTAAGATGCAGCTGGCCCTCAGGGGATTGTCAGCCTAGACAAAAGAGGGCAGGAGGGTAGAACTGACAGCTAACTGAGCTGTGAATACAAACCTTTGCAGCAACAAAGACAAGGTCTGAGACATAGGTTCTATGAACTCAAACAGCTTCTCTTCTGCAGGGGAATTTAGCTGGGACAGAAAAAAATTCCACAAAGTTGTTCTATTCAGTCAGTAACATCAATCAGGGGCAGGGCTAGAACTGAGTGAACACCCCTCAGTCTCTATCAAGCCTCTGAGGTTGTCAGGCCTCACCTCCCCCTGCCGGATAGGGGCAGAGAGCAGTGGCCTGGCTGAGGAGACATAGATTTTCTTGTGATTCAGGCAGGTGCAAACCCCTGGAGTATCTGCTCATTAAAGGCAACTGGGTCACAGCCATGTGGGGTTGTCAGTGACTGGGTCTGACAGAGGTGCAAGGTGGGGTGTGACAGAGGTGTATCAACCTTCCCAGACTAATCTATTTTCTGGGTGGGTCCTCCTAACCTCACAGAGAACGAGAGAAAGTCATATTTGAGTTGACAGCAGACCCCTGCAATCTAGTTGCCAGAGACCTTTTAAACTCTTCCACCTGAGACAGGTGCTGACTGAGACAATTGATTTGGACCTTTTTAACTGAGCCAATTGCCCGAGGACTATCCAAGTGGTGCCTCGGGTGTGTGGTTAGAGGAAGGTTTGATTTTCCTTTTCCAATTGTTGCCTTGGGGGACAGGGTGACTTAACTTCTGATATTTCTCCACAGCTGAGACTTTAACTCAGAGGAAGTGTTTGACTAGGATTGGATAGAGACCAGCTGAAAATAAGACAGAGCCACTTAGCCCAACCACACCAAACAGATCCCCCATTTCTCAGGCCATAGCATGGTACGGGTCTTTGGCAAAGCTCCAGAGAAAAAGTCAAACAGTGTAAAATAATCACAGGGAGAAATCAGCGGAAAAACTCTGGTAACATAAATAACCAGAGTAGATCAACCCCACCAAGGAAAGATATGGCAGATGTAACTGAAGATCCCATTCATAAACAGATAGCCGAGATGTCAGAAATACAATTCAGAATTTGGATCGCAAACAAGATTAATAGAATGGAGGAAAATTCGCAATTAGAAATTCAAAGAGCAATTCAAAAGTTGGAATTAGAAATTCGAGGAGAAATTCAAAAGTTGTCTCAAGAATTCAATGAATATAAAGACAAAACCACCAAAGATTTTGACACATTGAAGCAAGAATTTGCAGCACTCAAAGATCTGAAAAATACAGTAGAATCCCTCAGTAACAGAGTGGAGAAAGAAGAAGAAAGGATTTCTGACACGGAAGACAAAGCTCCCAAACTTTCAAAGAGGAAGAGAAATGGAGAGCAAAAACAGATCATTCTCTCAGAGAGCTCTGGGATAATTCGAAGAAGGTTAATATCTGCCTCATTGGAATCTCTGAAAGCGATGAAGTAGCTTTGCAGGGCACAGAGGCCTTTCTCCATAAAATTATGAAAGAGAATTTTCCAGACATGCCAAGAGATTCTGAAATTCAGATAGCAGACAGTTTCAGAACACCAGCTCAACTCAACCAGAATAAGACATCCCCCAAGCAAATCATATTAACTTCACTAAGGTTAATACGAAGGAGAAAAATTCTGAAAGTAGCCAGATGTAAGAAAACTATGACCTACAAAGGGAAGAATATTAGAATAACTGCAGATTTCTCTGCTGAAACTTTTCAAGCCAGAAGAGGGTGGTCATCGACTTTTAATCTCCTAAAACAAAATAATTTTCAACCCCAGATCCTGTATCCAGATAAACTGAGTTTCATTTATGATGGAGAAATTAATACTTTAATGACATTCACATGTTGAAGAAATTTGCCATAAACAAACTGGCTCTTCGGGATATTCTCAGACCTATCCTCCATAATGACCAGCCCAATCTTCTACCACAAAAGTAAACTCACTTGGAAACTTTCGATCAAACTCCAACTTCCATAGTTGGCAATAGGATTAAAAATGTCCATTGGACTTTCAAAAAACTTGATACCCAAAATTTTACCAAACTTATGTATAATCTCCATTAATGTGAATAGCTTAAACTATCCTCTAAAGAGGCACGGATTGGCTGACTGAATATAAAAACTCAGGCCAGATTTGCTGCATACAAGAATCACATCTTACCTTAAAAGATAAATACAGACTCAGGGTGAAAGGATGGTTGTCCATATTTCAGGCAAATGGTAATCAGAAAAAAGCAGGTGTTGCAATTCTATTTGTAGATACAATAGGCTTAAAACCAACAAAAGTAAGAAAGGATAAGAATGGTCACTTCATATCTGTTAAGGGTAATACTCAATCTAATGAGATTTCAATTATGAATATTTATGCACCCAACCAGAAAGCACCTCAATTTAGAAGAGAAACTCTAACAGACATGAGCAATTTGATTACCTCCAGCTTCATAATAGTCAGAGATTTTAACACTCCTTTGGCAGTGCTGGATAGATCCTTCAAGAAGAAGCTGAGCAAAGAAATTTTAGATTTAAACCTAACCATCCAACATTTGGATTTAGCAGACATCTACAGAACATTTCGTCCCAACATAACTGAATACACATACTTCTCATGAGCCCACAGAACACACTCCAAAATCAATCAATCTTAGGTCACAAGTCTAACCCCAGTAAATTTAAAGAAATAGAAATTATTCCTTGCATCTTCTCGGACCACCATGGAATAAAAGTTGAACTCAGTAACAACAGGAGTCTGCACACTCATACAAAAACATAGAAGTTAAATAACTTTATGCTGCATGATAGCTGGGTCAGAGATGAGATTAAGAAGGAAATTGCCAAAATTATGGAACAAAATGAAAGTGAAGACACAAATTATCAGAACCTCTGGGATACCACAAAGGCAGTCCTAAGAGGGAAATTTATAGCACTACAAGCCTTCCTCAAGAGAACGGAAAGAGAGTAAGTTAACAACTTAATGGGACATCTCAAGCAACTGGAAAAGGAAGAACATTTCAACCCCAAACCCAGTAAAAGAAAAGAAATAACCAAAATTAGAGCAGAATTAAATGAAATTGAAAACAAAAGGATTATACAACAGATCAATAAATCAAATGTTGGTTTTTTTGAAAAGGTCAATAAAATAGATAAACCCTTGGCTAACCTAACCAGGAAAAAAAGAGTAAAATCTCTCATTTCATCAATCAGAAATGACAAAGATGAAATAACATCAGAGTCCTCAGAAATTCAAAAAATCCTTAATGAATATTACAAGAAACTTTATTCTCAGAAATATGAAAATCTGAAGGAAATTGACCAATACTTGGAAGCATGTCACCTTCCAAGACTTAGCCAGAATCAAGTGGAAATGTTGAATAGGCCTATATCAAGTTCTGAAACAGCCTCAACCATACAAAATATCCCTGAAAAGAAAAGTCCAGGACCAGATGGCTTCACGTCAGAATTCTATCAAACCTTTAAAGAACAACTGGTACCTATATTACTCAACCTATTCCAAAATATAGAAAAAGAAGGAAGACTACCCAACACGTTCTATGAAGCAAACATCACCCTGATCCCCAAACCAGGAAAAGACCCAACAAGAAAAGAAAATCATAGATCAATATCACTAATGAATATAGATGCAAAAATATTCAACAAGATCCTAACAAACAGAACCAAGCAACACATCAAACAAATTACACATCATGACCAAGTTGGTTTTAAACCAGGATCTCAAGGCTGGTTCAATATACATAAATCTATAAGTATAATTCAGCACATACACAAATTAAAAAACAAAGACCATATGATTTTCTCAATTGATGCAGACAAAGCTTTTGATAATACCCAGCATCCCTTCATGATCAGAACACTTAGGAAAATTGGTATAGAGGGACATTTCTTAAACTGATAGAGGCCATCTACAGCAAACCCACAGCCAATATTGTATTGAATGGAGTTAAACTGAAATAATTTCCATTCAGATCAGAAACCAGACAAAGCAGTCCATTGTCTATACTGCTCTTTAACATTGTAATGAAAGTTTTAGCCATCGCAATTAGGGAAGAAAAGGCAATCAAGGGTATCTATATAGGGTCAGAAGAGATCAAACTTTGGTCTTCACAGATGATATGATGTATATCTGGAAAACACCACGGATTCTACTACAAAACTCTTAGAAGTGATCATGGAATACAGCAACGTCTCAGGTTACAAAATCAACATTCATAAATCAGTAGCCTTTATATATAAAAACAATATCAATCTGAAAAAACAGTTAAGGACCCTATTCCATTCACAGTAGTGTCAAAGAAGATGTAATATTTGGGAGTTTATCTAAAAAAGGACATGAAAGATCTTTATAAAGAGAACTATGAAACTCTAAGAAAAGAAATAGCTGAAAATGTTAACAAATGGGAAAACATACCATGTTCATGGTGGGAAAAATCAACATTGTTAAAATGTCCATACTACCCAAAGCAATACACAATTTTAATGCAATCCCTATTAAAGCTCCACTGTGATACTTTAAAGAGCTTGAAAAAAATAATACTTCGTTTTATATGTAATCAGAAAAAAACTCAAATAGCCAAGACATTACTCAGAAATAAAAACAAAGCAAGAGGAATCACACTACCAGACCTCAGACTATACTATAAATTGATAGTGATCAAAACAGTACTGGCACAAAAACAGAGAGATAGATTTATGGAATAGAATAGAGAACCAAGATATGAACCCAGCTACTTATTGTTATTTGATCTTTGACAAGCCAATTAAAAATGTTCAGTGGGGACAAGATTCCCTATTTAACAAATGGTGCTGGGTGAACTGGCTGGCAACCTGTAGAAGACTGAAACTCAATCCACACCTTTCACTATTAACGAAGATAGACTCTCACTGGATTAAAGATTTAAACTTAAGACATGAAACTATAAAAATACTGGAAGAGAGTACAGGGAAAACTCTTGAAAAAATCGGTCTGGGCGAGTATTTTATGAGGAGGACCCCCGGAATATTGAAGCAGCTTCAAAAATACACTACTGAGACCTGATCCAACTAAAAAGCTTCTGCACAGCCAAGAACACAGTAAGGAAAGCAAGCAGACAGCCCTCAGAATGAGAGAAGATATTTGCAGGTTATGTCTCCGACAAAGGTTTAATAACCAGAATCCACAGAGAACTCAAATGTATAAGCAAGAAAAGAACAAGTGATCCCATTGCAGGCTGGGCAAGGGACTTGAAGAGAAACTTCTCTGAAGAAGACAGGCTCACGGCCTTCAGACATATGAAAAAATGCTCATCATCTTTAATCATCAGAGAAATGCAAATCAAAACTACTTTGAGATACCATCTAACTCCAGTGAGACTAGTCTCATCACAAAATCCCAAGACCAGAGATGTTGGCGTGGATGTGGAGAAAAGGGAACACTTTTGCACTGCTGGTGGGAATGCAAACTAATACATTCCTTTTGGAAAGATATATGGAAAACACTTAGAGATCTAAAAATAGATCTGCCATTGAATCCTATAATTCCTCTACTAGGTATTACCCAGAAGACCAAAAATCACATTATAACAAAGATATTTGTACCAGAATGTTTATTGCAGCCCAGTTCATAATTGCTAAGTCATGGAAAAAGCCCAAGTGCCCATTGATCCACGAATGGATTAATAAATTGTGGTATATGTACACCATGGAATATTATGCAGCCTTAAAGAAAGATGGAGACTTAACATCTTTCATGTTTACATGGATGGAGCTGGAACATATTCTTCGTAGTAAAGTATCTCAAGAATGGAAGAAAAGATATCCAATATGCTCAGCCCTACTATGAAACTAATGTATGGCTTTCATATGAAAGCTATAACCTAAGTTATAACCTAAACAAATGGGGACAAGGGAGGGAAGGGAGAGGGGAGGATGAGCGGAGTGAGGGTGATTGGTTGGATTACACCTGCAGTGCATCTTACAAGGGTACATGTGAAACTTAGTAAATGTAGAATATAAATGTCTTAGCACAATAACTAAGAAAATGCCAGGAAGGCTATGTTAACCAGTGTGATGAAAATATGTCAAATGGTCTATAAAACCAATGTGTGGTGCCCCATGATTGCATTAATGTACACAGCTATGATTTAATAATAAAGAATAAAAAATTAAAAGCAAATTAGTTGTGCAGAGCATATGATTATATGTCACACCCAACAACAGTCTCAGCCAGGTTTATAGTGCAAGGTTGACTTTAAGGAAGATCTTAGCTTTTTTGTTTTCATGCATTAGTTCCTTGGGAGGAAAAATAACATCATAATCATTTGCATGCATCATAAAACCATATTTAGTACAAGTTCAGTCAGTTGCTGACTTTCTCACTTTGAGCGAGGTGCTCTCTGAGTTCGTTTCCTCCTCTTTAAAAGGAGATAATGTTGGGTGGCGCCTGTGGCTAAAAGCAGTAGGGTGCCGGCCCCATATGGTGGAGGTGGTGGTTTCAAACCCAGCCCTGGCCAAAAACTGAAAAGAGAAAAATAAAAATAACAATAAATAAATAAATAATGGTATATAACTGAAAGTGGTGCTGTCAGTATTAAATGAGACAACCTATAGTAAGCAAAAAGTACTCTTCTGATAAATGATAAATGCTCCATGAATGGTAGCTATTATTTTTCACTTAACCGATCAGAATTTCTTGAATGCCTATTAAGTGTTGCATACTCTCTTGGGACGCATGCAGATGAAATAATAATCCTTGAGTTTGATTCTTAACAGTTGGTGTCAATTCCGCTACCTCCTGTTACACAAAACTCGAAACCCCCAAAGATAAGTTAACCAGAGCATTCTCAGAAACTATCAAAGAATCTGTATTCCATGGACATTTATTTAAAGCTGATTGATGAAGGGAATGATGAAGCATTCACATCGGAGGCAAGCCCACAGATGGACAGCATGTGTTGCATACAACCTCATCTTAGCATTTGAAGTCACCCAAGAAATGGAGGCTCACGTGCAAATGTATGGATATTTTGAAGTTACAGATAAAGGTGACAATTTATTAATAAAACTATTCTATCATCTTTATAATGGCCTGCAAGTTTAGGTTCAAAATCTCAGATTGAATGAGAATTGAAATTAATGGACAAAAAGAGTGGCAGCCTTGGGTGACCAGATGGCTCCCTGAAACCCATCTCCCACTTCTTCTTACCCCTCCACTTTGTAGAAGGGACCCCCAAGTGAATGCATCTATGTCCAACCTTAAAACACAGACCTTATAGAATAGTAGTAGTGGTAATAGTATAAGGAAGTATAGTTTTGAAATAATTTAATAAATTCTATCTCCTAGAAATAGGAAAATGACTGGGCTTCTGTTTTGCCTTATTTTGTTTCAAGTAAGAGTTACTTAGATAAGATTTGTTTAGTTAGAATGTAATCCCTTGATTTAGGTAAATAATTATGCTTTGCATAGCTGATACTGGACATATGACAGTTTGAACTAACATAGAAACACTTGCCATTAAAAAAAGATAGAGAGCAGAAATGTATGTGAATCTGAGACAGACAATAGCAACAGGACTTCAAAAGGTGAGAAATGAAGGAGAAACTATAGTAATTGGGGTGAATGAAACAAAATGATGTATATTTTAATAGAGGCCAGCAAACTGCTCTAATAGCATAGGGAACCTCTACACCAGGGATTTTCAACTGTTGTGCTGTGACACAGCCCTGGGGTACCATGAGAGCATCTTAGATATGCCACAAAAATTTGTAAAGATCATTAATTAAATTCTTTTTGAAAGAAGTTCAAAGCACAGTAAGTATATATTTTTTTTACTCTTATTTTATTCAACATAATTTAAGTGTGTCATGGAGGCTTAACTATAGGTTCAAGTGAAATAAAAACACACGTTTGAAAAACACTGCTCTCTACACTACTCTCTAACTTCAGTTATACAAATGGAAGGGAGAGTATTTCCATATCTGCATGCACCTAATAGCAGTTACATGGTCTCAAAATATATAAAGCTAGAATGAGAGAAATAACAGAAAACAAAGAAAATCCTGTAATCTCAGTGGAACATCTTAACACATCTCAGTGTGTAACTTAAGTTAAAACATCAAGATGATTGCAAAAATTAAAAATAGTTTGAACTGTGACTGTAAGGAGATCATAGGGCCTTTTTTTTTTTTTTTCTTTGCAGTTTTTGTCCAGGGTCAGGCTTGAACCTGCCACACCCTGGTATACGGGGCCGGTGCTCTACTCCTTGAGCTACAGGCGCTCCCCAATCATAGAGATTTTTAACAAAACTAAAGTAGTTCCAGTCCTTTTGATAGTTTTGTCTGATCAAAGGTCATACAAAGGTCCCTGATACAAAATCTTTTTAGAGCATTTGAAGTCAATGAATAGACTTGACTTGCTGGATATATATAGAACACTTTACTAAACTAAATCATCCATGCATACATAGGAGAAATTATAATTATACTTGATATTATTAATACTTAGAACTGAATGTCAGTAAATATAGTAAACTTCAAAAGTGAAAAAATGCTAGGACAGGCCTACGTTCCAATGACAATTTAAACCTGAAATACATATTTTATATAGCATTTAACTAAAAAATGTTAGAGTAAAAAAAAAGAATGTGAAAACAAATCAGAAAGAAAAATTTGTGGTGGATGTAAAAATTAAAGAAAATAGCAGCTATGAGAAAGGGACCACAGATGTTTTTCTTTTTTTTTTTTTTTTTGTAGAGACAGAGTCTCATTTTATCACCCTCAGTAGAGTGCCTTGGCATCACACAGCTCACAGCAACCTCCAACTCCTGGGCTGAAGCGATTCTCTTGCCTCAGCCTCCTGAGTAGCTGGGACTACAGGCGCCCACCACAACGCCCAGCTATTTTTTGGTTTGCAGTTCAGCCAGGGCCGGGTTTGAACCCGCCACCCTCGGTATACGGGGCCGGCGCCTTACCGACTGAGCCACAGGCGCCACCCTGCAGATCTTATCAAGTAAAGTAACAAACTCAGAAAAACTTCAGGCCCAATGATTTTTATAGACAAGTTGATCTAAACTCTCAAGAAGCAAAGAACAAAGAATCCCAAAGAACTTAGTGATACTACAAAAAGTGGTTTTGTTTTTCAAATTTGGCAAGAATGATAACTTGCCCTCTGGTGGAATGCCTTCAATTCATGTTATTGCACATGTAATAACAGATCTGCAAATAAGCCATGTAAAATATATTCTTTGTCAAAAGAGCTGTCGACAGGCATTTCAGGCATGCCTCATGCACTTAGAAGAACTGAATCGTGTGTAGACAATCACACTCAGAACACACTCTCCAAGAGGAAATACAGGAATTAAATAGAAATGCGAAAGGAAACACTAGAGTATGGGAAGGACAAGAGAAACAGGCAGCCTGCATGGCTGAGACTGGCTTGGAACTGGAAGGGAATCCCCAGTATAATACAGGGGGAATGAGTGATTACACGCAGTCTACTTTCCACTGTGAACTCTTATAATCCAGGTCACAGAAGAGAACTCTGACTCAGCCAAACTCTAATTTTGACTGGGAGAGAGGCTGGGGGACTGTGGGAAGGAACTTCTCTAGGGAGGAAAAATGCCATGGGTCTCATGGCTACAGTAGGACTCCATTTTTGATTCTGGGTTTTAACAGACTATGTGTGGTCCTGGTGACCAGTGTGGTGCCTGTCCTGGGCACTAGGGAAACTGTGTCCGCTGCATATGGAGTCAGGGCATAAGTCGAAGGTGGGCTTCTGTAACTAGAACTGGAAGCAACTACAGCACAGGCTGCAGGTGCCAGTGCTGGGAGTGGTCAATACCCCTGAAACCTGAGCAGGACAAGCCTTGCCTCAGAGGCTTAGTCTTGGGTGCTGTGGCCTGCAGCTGAGTAGCAGATTGGGTAGGAATTTCAGGATCTGAGTGAACAGCTGGGTCAGCTTCCATAGCTTGGAGGGGGAGGAAGCCTCCTTAGGACTAGGATACAAGAGGGATGCAAATACACCACACACTGCCCAAGGCTGTTGGGACTGGCCCAGGGTCCCCACAGCAAGAGCTCAGGGTGGCCACAGTCACCCAAACATTATGAAAGGTGTTTAGAATCACCTTGCCTCCATCACAGTGGGCACATGTGCTCACCATTAGCAGGCATGAGTGCCAGCTTGCCCAGTCCACCCCCAACTGGCTTTGCCCCACACTCCAGGACACATTGTGGCATTCAGGGCTCAAGGCTTGTACAACTCAGTCCACCAACTAAGATTACTTCTCCAGGAGACCAAAGCCAGGAACAGCTACCACTATCACAGCTGGCTTCTACCTAAAAGTTCTAGCACTGGCCTGGAGGCAGGCCCACAGCCCATTGCAATGACTCCCAACATAAGCACACAGCACTTGGGAATCACAAAAGCACCACACCCCTACTGCTGCTACCGTCCTCCATAACACAACGGCTGCCCAGAAGCTCAAGAGCCCATTCCCTTTCCTGGCATACCTCTGCTACAACTGATAGTGGAGAAAACCACCCAGAAGCATCACAATTGGATTGCCTATGATTGCCAACACAGTGCCACCACACACTGGCCCAAAGCAGAGGGTAGACACAGTTAGCCTGTGACAGGTACCATTTAAACCTAGCAACAATGTCGCCTAGGATTCCAGTCCCCAGCACAACTTCAACATAGCCTCCACTAATAACTGCACTCTAACACATTGGGGAAACCACAGATATCACTAATGCTATATAGAGCCAATGAAATCACACAAAATCCTCACTATTGCATATGCTCGGAAGCAAAGTCACAGGGCTCCATGAATCCTACATCACAGTTACATCTTCAGGAAAATCCCCACCCAACCAAAGTAATTCAAAAATAAGAAGTACCTATTACTCCAGATGCACAGTAATCAATATATGACAAAGGAAACATGAAAAAGCAGTGACATAACTCCCTCAAGGAGCACAGTGCAGAAATGACTTGGCCAGGGCGTCTTATAATCAGATCACCTAGAGTTACAAGGAAGGAACAATTTCTAACATTAGCCCATCAGTCTAACAATAGATTCTTCAGTAGAAACCTCATAGATAAGAATAGAACAGGGATGACATAATTGAAGCGTAGAAAGAAAGGATTAAAAACTGCCAGTCAAGAATTCTACATCTGACAATATTAACCTTCATAAATGAAGAAGAAATAAAGTCTTCAAGAGCTGAAGATATTCATCACCACTAGACCAGCTCTACACAAGGGTTTCCTAACTGTGGGACAGAAAGCATGTTATTCACCATCAAGAAAATATACAAAAGTATAAAAACCCTGGTAAGGCAACCACACAAAAGAGAAAGAAAAATGGATCAAATGATATAAGGAAAGAATTCCACCAAACCTTAAAGACAAATAGAGGAAAAGAAAGAAAGAATTTACAAGACAGCTAGAAAACAATTAATAGGATCAGAACAAAATTTCACATATCAATATTAAGCTTGAATTTAAATGTATTACACACTCCACTTAAAATATACAGATTGACTGACTATATTTTAAAAGTATGATTCAACTATACACTTTTTAAAAGAAATTCACCTTACCTATAAATATGGACTGAAATAAAAATAATGGGAAAAGATATTCTATGCAAACAAAACCAAAAGTGATCAAGAATAGCTACACTTATATCAGAGAAAACAGTAAAAAAAAAAAAAAAAAAAAAAAAACACAAGAAAGAAAGAAGCCATTATATAGTAATAAAAAGATCAATCAGAAGATATAGTAATTCTAAATATATGCACTCAACACTGGAGCGTTCATAAAACAAATATCACTAGACCTAAAGAGAGAGAGAGAAAATGATGTGATAATAGTGGGGTTTTCAACAGCCCACTCAAAGGACTAGATATATAATTTACATGGAAAATCACCAAAAAAGAAAAAAAAATGGACTTAAATTGAACTTTAGATTAAATGGACCTAATGTATAGTTACAGAACATTTTACCTCACAACTGTGGAATGCACATTTTTTTCCCATTAGCACATAATATATTCTTCAAGATAGATTATGTGTTAGGCCACAAAACAAGTCCTAACAAATTTAAAAATATCAAAATCATATCAAGTAACTTCTCAGACCAGAGTGGAATAAACTTAGAAATCCATACCAAGAGGAACTTCAGAAACTATGTAAATGCATGTAAATGAAACCGCATGCTCCTGAATGCCCACTGGATTAAAGAAGAAGCTAAGATAACAACAACAACAACAACAACAAAAATCTGAAAGAAATGAAAATAGAAACAAAACTTGTGGAATATAGAATAAGCACTGAAGTTTATAGCATTAAGTCTCTACATCCAAAAAAAAGGTGGGGGGGATTACAAATTAGTATTCTAATGATATACTTTGAAATTGTAAAAGGTAGAAGCAGTCAAGATGGCCAAATGGAAACTTTCAACAAAGGCCCCTTCACAGGCACACCTAATTCAATAACTATCCACTTAAGGTATCATCTTAAGAAGAACCAACACTCCAGTGCATTATCATACTACCTGCTTATGATGTTATGTCAAGGAAAGGGGCACTGAAAAGGCAAACAAGACAATCTTTCTTCACCTCCAACACCCCTCCTCTCTCACCTGGCAGTGCCTTGCCAGCACAGCGACTGGAGAGAAAACCTGTGTAGCTGAGAAAGGGGAACTGAAGCAATTATAAGGCTTTTGCATTGAAACTCAGGGTCTTCCTGACACAGGGAGGGCAGAATTCTACTGGTACCCACAAAGAGAGCATTTTGGCCAGCCTGGCCAGAGGGAAATCTTCCCCCAAACGTAAGTTCTGGCTAGCTCTAACATAGGCTGACAAAAATCAGCATAGGACCTGAAATTTATAAATTTATAAGTCAGTTGGACCACAAAGGCTGTAATTCTTGGATATACAGCTGTGCTGGTTTGGAGCAGGTGACCTTAGGAGGGATGGACATGGACCAGTGAGGTACAAACAGCTGCTGACAAGTCAGTGCCTGAATCACCCTTCCTTGAATAACAGGCAGCTTAGCTCAGAAGAGTGTTCTTTCACTTGGGGAAAGGAAAGCATAGAGCCAGAGAAATTTGCTTGCAACTTGGGTACAGGTTCAGCCATGAAAAAAGAAAGTATTATCCAGAGTCCTGAAGTCCCTGAGTCTAGGCCTTATTCCTTCATAGTATTTTGGGATCTATCCTCAGCCTGAAGAAAACATGCTAAAGGACCAGTCCTGGCAGAATTCACCATCTGCTGACTATAGGAACCCCAGGCTTTGAATAAACATCAGTGGGAGACAGGCAACAGTTCCTACTGGCTCTGAATGAACCTGGCTTCAAGTGTAACCTAACACTGGAGGCCACAAGAAAGCTCTCACATAATTCCTCACCCAACTCCAGCAGCCCAGCACACAGAAGGAGGGAACAGATTTACAGACCTTGCCTGGTAATCCAGGGAAAGAATCACCCTCCGGTTAACATGACTTTTATCAAAAAGACATGAAGGCTGGCAAGGATATGGAGAAAGAGGAACGCTCAGATACTGTCAGTGGAGTGGAAATTTGTGCAACCACTATGGAAAACAGCACAGTGGTTCCTCAAAATACTATTGTTGGATAAAACTACCCAGTAATCTTACGAGGAATTGAGAATGTCCAAAAGATGTCTGTATCCCCACATTTAATAGCCAAGTTTCAGAATTAACCTAAGCATCCATCAGTGGATGACTGGATAAGAAAATTGAGGTACATGTATCTCAACAAAACAATGTCATATAGCCACAAAAAAGAATGAACTGCCATTTGCAACAACACGGATGGAACTAGAGATCATTGTTAAGTGAAATAAACTAAGCACAGAGTTACCAATCTCACATCTTTTCACTCATACTTGGGAGATAAATATTAAAAACACTTGATCACATGAAATCAGATGGCAGAATGATGGCCATCAAAGGCTGGGAAAAGTAGTAGGGAGAGAGAATAAAGTGGGGGTGGTTAATGGGTGCAAAAATATAGTTAGACAATTAGATGGAATGAACAATATTTGATAATACAACAAAGTGACTATAATCAACAAAAAAGTTAGGCTACATTTAAAATAACTAAAAGAGTGGAATTGCAATGTTCCTAACACAAAAAAATGTTAAATGCCTGAAGTAGTAGATACCCCCAATTACCCTGATTCAATTAGCTCACCTTGTATGCCTATATTAAAACATCAACTATACCCTATGCATATATTTGACTATTATGTGACCTTAATACTTAAATATATATATGTAAAAGAAATTAGAAAAGCAAGAACATATGAAATGCAAAATTAGCATAAGAAAATAATAAAGATCAGATCAGAAAAAAATAGATAAGTAAAAAAGATAAATGAAACAAAACACTGCTTCTCAGAAAAGACAAACAAAATTGATAAATGCCTAGGTAGACTCACAAAGAAAAAGATGGAAGACCCAAATAAATAAAATCAAAAATGGAAAAGGAGACATTGCAAGTGATATCATAGAATTAAAAAAGATCAGCAGAGGTTATGATGAACAAGATATACACTCACAAACTACAAAATCTAAAGGAAATAGATAAATTCCTGGAAACATAACCTCCCAAGATTCAACCAGGAAGAAATAGAAAACCTGAACAGACCAATAACGACTATCAATATTGAATCAATAATACAAAAAAATTCCCAACCAAGAGACTCCCAGAACCAGATGGTATTCACAGCCAAATTGTACAAAGAAGAAAATACGTGTTCCTCCAACTGAAACTGTTCCCAAAAAATTGAGGAGTAGGAAATTCTCCTTAACTCTTTCTATGAGATCTGTATTACTCTGATACCAAAACCATACAAGCACACAAGAACAGCAAAGAGGAAAATAAAACCCAACATTCCTGAAGAACATATATATAAACATCCTCAACAAAATACCAGAACATCAAAAAAAGATACTAAGCTATGAACAAGTACGTTTTAAAACCAGGATGCAAGGATGGTTTAACATACACAACTGAATAAATATGATTAGTTACATAAACAGAATTAAGGACAAACTCCATATAATTATCCTAACAGATGCATCAAAAACATTAAACATTTGGTAAAATTCATTGTCCTTCTATGATAAAAACCAAAAGCTAGCTAGGCATAGAAGGAACATAACATACAATATGAAAAGTTATATATGAGGTCGGAAATAGAGTTCTTGAACTTATCCTAGAAAAAGTGCTACATATCTCATTGCTGAATGTCACTACAATCGCTTTTGTAGCACTCCCCTCGGCTATCTGGTGACCATAGTGATATTCAGAAATGAGGTATATAGCACTTTTTCTAGAACGAGTTTGTGAACTTAGTTGTCAGGTCTCTTAGGATAGCAGCTCTGACAGCCATTCCAGGAAAAGAGTTCCAAAATTGCTTTGAACGGTGGACTAGGTATTAGCATAAGTACATAGCTTACCAAGGTAAGTACCTCTATAAGACAACCCCATAACCAATATTATACTGAACAGACCCTATTCAGTGGCTCTCAACTTTCCTAATGCTGGGACCCTTTAATATAGTTCCTGTGGGTTGCAAACCACAGGTTGAGAACTGCTGGAATAGGGGAAAGTTTAAAGTATTTCCTCTGCCTATGCCCACTGGGCCTCTCTGCCCACCCCAGCCAGGAATTCCAGGAGCTGAGCAACCCATGTCTTCCATCCTGTACCCTCACTGCCTCCGCATTGGCCCACCTGTCTGGCCAGGAAGTCTGGTAGCCATGTGACCCGCACCCTCCCTCTGGAGCCCTCCCTGCCTCTGTGTGGAGCCCTCTTCCTGGCCAGAGATGGCTGGAGCCTTGGGGTCTCTGTGCCAAAGTCACTGGCGCCAGGGACTCCCACAGCCATGTACACAACCCGCATCGCTGTTGCTGGATCCGGGTGTGCCACATATCCAGAGGTGCTCCCACATCCAGAACTCCCTGGCTGGGGCTCCCAGAGGAGCTACACAGGGTCACTCCCTACAAAGATCCAGCAACAATAGAGTGATCCCGCTGGGGACTAATCTTGGAGAGACACCTTCCCAATTCTGAAGATGGTCAGAGGCAATGGTGAAAAACAATAATGGGGTGGAATCAACAGAAAAACTTTGGCAATATGAATAATCAGAGTAGATCAACTCCCCCCAAGGATCAATGGGGCAGACACAGCATAAGATCCCATGTTTAAACAAATGGCTGAGATGTCAGAAATCGAATTCAGAATCTGGATAGCAAATAAGATCAAATTAAAATTCCAAGCAGTAATCCAAAAGGTATCTCAAGAATTCAACGAATTCAAAGACCAAATAACCAAAGATTTTGACACATTGAGACAATAAGTTGCAGCCCTCAAAGATCTGGGAAATGCAATAGAATCCTTCAGTAACAGAATGGAACAAGCAGAAGAAAGGATTTCTGACATTGAAGACAAAGCTTTTGAACACTCCCAAACTTTCACAGAGGAAGTGAAATGGAGGGCAAAAACAGATCACTCTCTCAGAGAGCTCTGGGATAATTCCAGGAAACCAATATTCGACTTATAGGGATCCCTGAAAGTGACAAAATGGTTTCACAAGGCAGAGTCTCTTCTTCATGAGGTTATGAAAGAGAACTTTCCAGACATGCCAAGAGATTCTGAAATTCAGATAGCAGTTTCAGAACTCCAGCACAACTCAACCCAAATAAGACATCCCCCAGACACATCATAATGAATTCACTAAAGTAAATATGAAAGAGAAAATTCTGAAAGCAGCCAGACGAAAGAAAACCATAACGTACAAGGGGAAGAATTTAGAATAACTGCAGATCTCTCTGCTGAAACCTTTCAAGCTAGAATAAGATGGTCATCGACTTTTAATCTCCTAAAACAAAATAGCTTTCAGCCCAGGATACTTTATCCAGCTAAACTGAGTTTCATTTATGATGGAGAAATTAAACACTTTAATGACATTCACGTGTTGAAGAAATTTGCCATAACCAAACAAGCTCTTCAGGGTATTCTCAGATCTATCCTCCATAATGACCAGCGTAATCCTACACCATGAAAGTAAACTCATCCAGAAACTTTTGATCAAATTCCAACTTCCACAGTTGCAAAAGGATTAAAAATGTCTACCAGACTTTCAAAAGGCTTATCAATATTCTCAACTAATGTTAATGGTTTAAATTGTCCTCTAGATATTGAGTTGCTGAGTTGGTCCCACCTTGTCGATTATGACCACTCTATGGCCCTGGGTTCACCAAGTTCTCCTCTGAGGATGTGGCATTTTGAGTGGATATCAGGGGATGAATATGAGTTTCTTGGACAAACGTGACTTTGCAGTCTTCAAGGCTGATTAATAATTGTAGGCCCTTTGGCCAGGCGCCGTGGCTCACACCTATAATCCTAGTGATGCCGGAATTTCACTCTTCAGTAGGTTCTTGGTCTCCATGATTGTAAGAAGGAATCCGTGGACCATCCATGGAGTCTCGCTATGTTGCCCAGGCTGCAGTGCAGTGGCTGTTCACAGATCAGATAGGATGAAAGAGTTTTTAAAAAAATAAGCTGAACGATTGGCACCCGCATGGACCTATGTAAGATCTGCACCGCCTGGACCTCCGTAAGAGCTCCACTGAGACCACGGCTCCCACCCGGACCTCCATAAGAGCTGTGCCGCAACCATGAAGGACTCCCACCCGGACCTCTGAAAGAGCTGCATGCCGCAACCCCAAACCAGTGAACCGCACCCACCAGGCCTCTGCACGCCCTGACCAGGAACTGCGGGAGATCCGCAACCCCACATGTTCTCTCCTGCCTCCACACCAGCCTGCTTATCTGGCCAGGAACTCTGGTAGCCGTGTGTCCTCCAGAGCCCTCCCTGCCTCTGCACAGAGCCCTTTTCCTGGCCAGAGACTACTGGAGCCTTGGGCTCTCTGTGCCAAAGTCACTGGGTGCCAGGCACTTCCAGAACCGTGTGCACCACCCCCCGCCCTGTTGCTGGATCTGAGCTGCTTCCACAACCAAAACTCCCTGGCTGGTTGCAGCTCCAGAGGAACTACACAGGGTCACTCCCTACAAAGATCCAGCAACAATAGAGTGATCCCACTGGAGACTAATCATAGAGAGATACCTCCCCAACTGTGAGGACAGCCAGAGGCAATGGGGGGAAAAACAATCATGAGGTGAAATCAACAGAAAAACTCTGGCAATACGAATAATCAGAGTAGATCAACTCCCCTAAGGAACAACAAAGCAGACACAGCACAAGATCCCATGCACAAACAAATAGCTGAGATGTCAGAAATCGAATTCAGAATCTGGGTAGCAAATAAGATCAAATTAGAATTCCAAGCAGTAATCCAAAAGATGTCTCAAGAAATCAAAGAATTCAAAGACCAAATGACCAAAGATTTTGACACAGTGAGATAAGAAGTTGTAGCCCTCAAAGATCTGAGAAACACAGTAGAATACCTCAGTAACAGAATGGAGCAAGCAGAAGAAAGGATTTCCTACATTGAAGACAAAGCTTTTGAATGCTCCCAAACTCTCAAAGAGGAAGAGAAATGGAGGGCAAAAACCGATCACTCTCTTAGAGAACTCTGGGATAATTCGAAGAAAACTAATATTCATCTTATAGGGATCCCTGAAAGTGACGAAGTGGCTTCACAAGGCACAGAGCCTCTTCTCCATGAGATTATGAAGGAGAACTTTCCAGACATGCCAAGAGATTCTGAAATTCAGAAAGCAGACAGTTTCAGAACACCAGCACGACTCAACCCAAATGAGACATCCTCCGGACACATCATAATTAATTTCACTAATGTTAATATGAAGGAGAAAATTCTGAAAGCAGCCAGATGAAAGAAAACCAACATTTACAAGGGGAAGAATATTAGAATAACTGAAGATCTCTCTGCTGAACCTTTCAAGCTAGAAGAGGATGGTCATTGACTTTTAATTTCCTAAAACAAAATAACTTTCAACCCAGGATCCTGTACCCAGCTAAACGGAGTTTCATTTATGATGGAGAAATTAAATACTTCAATGACATTAACATGTTGAAGAAATTTGCAATAACTAAACCAGCTCTCCAGGATATTCTCAGACCAATCCCTCATAAAGACCAGCGTAACCCTCCACCACAAAAGTAAACCCACCCAGTAAATTTTGATCAAATTCCAACTTCCCCAGTTGCAAAATGATTAAAAATGTCCACCAGACTCTCAAAAGGCTTATCAATATTTTCAATTAATGTGAATGGTTTAAATTATCCTCTAAAGAGGCACTGGTAGGCTGACTGGATACAAAAACTCAAGCCAGATATCTGCTGCATACAGGAATCTCATCTTACATTGAAAGACAAATATAGACTCAAGGTGAAGGGATGGTCATCTATACTCAAGGCAAATGGAAAGCAGAAAAAAGCAGGCATTGCACTCCTATTTGCAGACATAATAGGCTTTAAAACAACCAAAATAAAGAAGGATAAGGATCAACACTTCATATTTGTTAAAGGTAATACTCAATATGATGAGATTTCAATTATTAATATTTATGCACTCAACCAGAATGCACCTCAATTTATAAGAGACACTCTAACAGACATGAGCAACTTGATTGCCTCCAGTTCCATAGTAGTTGGAGATTTGAACACTCCTCTAGCAGTGCTAGATAGATCCTCCAAAAAGAAGCTAAGCAAAAAAATTTTAGATTTAAACTTAACCATTCAACATCTGGATCTAATAGACATGTACAGAACATTTCACCCCAACAAAACTGAATACACATTCTTCTCATCAGCCCACAGATCATACTCCAAAATCGACCACATCCTAGGCCATAAATCTAACCTCAGCAAATTTAAAAAAATAGAAATTATTCCTTGCATCTTCTCAGACCATCATGAAATAAAAGTTGAACTCAATAACAATAGGAAGCTGCATACTCGTACAAAAACATGGAAGTTAAACAACCTTATAGTGAAGGACAGATGGGTTATAGACGAGAGTAAGAAGGAAATCACCAAATCATTGGAAACAAACAAAAATGAAGATGTGAATTATCAGAACCTCTGGGATACTACAAAAGCAGTCCTAAGAGGGAAATTTATAGCACTGCAAGCCTTCCTCAAGAAAACAGAAAAAGAGGAAGTTAATAACTTAATGGGACATCTCAAGCAACTGGAGAAGGAAGAACATTCCAACCCCAAACCCAACAGAAGAAAAGAAATAACAAAAATCAGAGCAGAATTCAATGAAATTGAAAACAAAAGAATTATACAACAGATCAATAAATCCAAAAGTTCGTTGTTTGAAAAGATGAATAAAATAGATAAACCTTTGGCCAACCTAACAAGGAAGAAAAGTAAAATCCCTAATTTCTTCAATCAGAAATGGTAATGTTGAAATAACAACAGACCCCTCACAAATTCAAAAAATCCTTAACGAATACTACAAGAAACTCTACTCTCAGAAAAATGAAAATCTGAAAGAAATTGACAAATATCTGGAAGTACACCACCTACCAAGACTTAGCCAGAATGAAGTGGAAATGTTGAACAGGCCTATATCAAGTTCTGAAATAGCATCAACTATACAAAATCTCCCTAAAATGAAAAGCCCGGGACCAGATGGCTTCACGTCAGAATTCTACCAAACCTTTAAAGAAGAACTAGTGCTTATATTACTAAACCTCTTCCAAAATATCAAAAAAGAAGGAATATACCCAACATATTCTATGAAGCAAACATCACCTTGATCCCTAAACCAGGGAAAGACCCAAGAAGAAAAGAAAATTATAGACAAATATCACTAATAAATATTGACGTAAAAATATTCAATAAAATCCTAACAAACAGAATCCAACAACACAGCAAAAAAATTATACACCATGACCGAGTGGGATTTATCCCAGGCTCTCAAGTGTGGTTCAATATACATAAATCTATAAATGTAATTCAGCACATAAACAAACTAAAAAATAAAGACCATATGATTCTCTCAATTGATACAGAAAAAGCTTTTGATAATATTCAGCATCCCTTCATGATCAGAAAACTTAGGAAAATTGGTATAGAAGGGACATTTCTTAAACCGACAGAGGCTATCTATAGCAAATCCACAGCCAATATTGTACTGAATGGAGTTAAATTGAAATCATTTCCACTTAGATCAGGTACTAGGCAAGGTTGCCCATTGTCTCCATTGCTCTTCAACATTGTCATGGAAGTTTTAGCCATTGCAATTAGGGAAGAAAAGGCGATGAAGGGTATCCACATAGGGTCAAAAGAGATCAAACTTTTGCTCTTTGCAGATGATATGGTCGTATATCTGGAAAACACCAGGGATTCTACTACACAACTACCAGAAGTGATCAAGGAAAATAGCAATGTCTCAGGCTACAAAATCAACACCCATAATTCTGTAGTCTTTATATATACCAACAATAACCAAGCCGAAAAAACAGTCAAGGACTCTATTCCTTTCACAGTAGTGCCAAAGAAGATGAAATATTTGGGAGTTTACCTAACAAAGGACGTGAAAGATCTCTATAAAGAGAACTATGAACCTTTAATGAAAGAAATAGCTGAAGATGTTAACAAATGGAAAAACATACCATGCTCACGGCTGGGAAGAATCAACATTGTTAAAATGTCTGTACTACCCAAAGCAATATATAATTTTAATGCAATTCCTACTAAAGCTCCATTGTCATATTTTAAAGATCTTGAAAAAATAATACTTCATTTTATATGGAATCAGAAAAAAACTCAAATAGCCAAGATATTACTCAGAAATAAAAACAAAGCAGGAGAAATCACATTACCAGACCTGAGACTACTATAAATTGAGAGTGATCAAAACAGCATGGTACTGGCACAAAAACAGAGAGGCAGATGTCTGGAACATAATAGAGAACCAAGAGATGAATCCAGCTACTTACTGTTATTTGATCTTTGAAAAGCCAATTAAAAACATTCAGTGGGGAAAAGATTCCCTATTTAACAAATGGTGCTGGGTGAACTGGCTGGCGACCTGTAGAAGATTGAAACTGGACCTACACTTTTCACCATTAACTAAGACAGACTCTCACTGGATTAAAGATTTAAACTTAAGACATGAAACTATAAAAATACTTGAAGAAAGTGCAGGGAAAACCCTTGAAGGAATTGGCCTGGGTGAATATTTTATGAGGAGGACTCCCAGGCAATTGAAGCAGTATCAAAAATACACTACTCGGACCTAATCAAACTAAAAAGCTTCTGCACAGCCAAGAACATAGTAAGTAAAGCAAGCAGACAGCCCTCAGAATGGGAGAAAATATTTGCAGGTTATACCTCTGATACATGTTTAATAACCAGTATCCACAGAGAATTCAAATGTATTAGCAAGAAAAGAACAAGGGATCCCATCGCAGGCTGGGCAAGGGATTTGAAGAGAAACTTCTCCAAAGAAGACAGGTGCACAGCCTACAGACACATAAAAAAATGCTCATCATCCTTAATCATCAGAGAAATGCAAATCCAAACTACTTTGAGATATCACCTAACTCCAGTAAGATTAGCCCATATCACAAAAATCCCAAAACCAGAGATGTTGGCATGGATGTGGAGAAAAGGGCACACTTCTACACTGCTGGTGAGAATGCACACTAATACGTTCCTTCTGGAAGGATGTTTGGAGAATACTTAGAGATCTAAAAATAGACATGCCATTCGATCCTATAATTCCTTTACTAGGTTTGTACCCAGAAGACCAAAAATCACAATATAACAAAGACATCTATACCAAAATGTTTATTGCAGCCCAGTTCACAATTGCTAAGTCATGGAAGAAGCCCAAGTGCCCATCGACCCACAAATGGACTAGCAAATTGTGGTACATGTATACCATGGCATATTATGCAGCCTTAAAGAAAGATGGAGACTTTACCTCTTTCATGTTTACATGGATGGAGCTGGAACATATTCTTCTTAGCAAAGTATCTCAGGAATGGAAGAAGAAGTATCCAATGTACTCAGCCCTACTATGAAGCTAATTTATAGCTTTCACATGAAGGCTATAACCCAACAATAGCACAAGAATATGGGGAAAGGGCCAAGGGAGTGGAGGGAAGGGAGAAGTGGGGTAGAGGGAGGGCAATTGCTGGGATCATACCTATGGTGCATCTTAGAATGGGTATAGGTGAAACTTACTAAATGCAAAATACAAATGTCTACATACAATAAGTAAGAAAATGCCATGAAGGTTTTATTAAACAGTTTGATGAAAATATTTCAGATTGTATATCAAACCAGCACATTGTACCCCTTGATTGCACTAATGTACACAACTATGATTTAATAAAATAAATAAATAAAAATATTTCCTCTAAGAACTGGAACCAGGCAAGATCTCCCACTTTTACCACTCTATTCAACACAGTATTGGAAGTTCTAGCCAGAGCAAACAGGCAGCAAAAAGAAAACAAAGGCATGCAAATCAGAAAAGATGTTTCCTGACGACACGATCTTATATCTGTAAAAATTTAAATTCTTTGTCAAAATGTCTTTAATTTAATAAATTTCCTAAAGTTGTAGGAAACAAAATCAATGTATAATAATTAGCATTTCTATATACCACTATCTGAAAACAAAATCAAGATGACAATCTTTTTAGAAAGAAAACAAAAATTCAATTCTAATATGAAGCCAGTAGATGATCTAATACGTGCCCACATAAGAGAAAATCTCAAATTGATTCAAGGTGGGGAGTGGGGGAATGATGGAGTGGGGAGAGGGTGGGATGGAGGAAGAGAGGGGTACTCCCACTTAATGGGCACAATGTTAGGGTGTATGGCATACCTCTTGGAGGTGAGATGCAAATACAAGAGGGACTTTACCTAAAAAATGTAAAACATTGTAACCTAATTCTCTGTACCTTCAGTTAACCTGAATCAATAATAAAAAATATTATAAGAAATAAATAAAATATCTTGGAATAATTTTAACCAGGGTTAACTGTACAGAGAAACCAGGTAAGCCATGGCCAGATTCCCAAGACTATGAGATAATAAATGTAGGTTATGTTAGGCACCTAAGTTTGGGTAATTTGTTTGCAGAGTTAACTGAAGCACTCATCCATACATGAAATTTTGTGTAATCAATGATTCTCAATTCTGAGTGGGCATCACAATAACCCAGGTCCTTTTTTTTTTTTGGCAGTTTTTGGCCGGGGCTGGGTTTGAACCTGCCACCTCCATCATATGGGGCTGGCGCCCCACTCCTTTGAGCCACAGGTGCCACCCATAACCCAGGTACTTTTTTCAAATACACGGGTTTGACCACAAACTTGAGTGAATGGGTAAATCAGAATTTTGAGAGATGAAGTTGAGATATATTATTTTTTTGAGATATATTAATTTTTAAAAGATTCCCCAATGCTTCTCATGACACTGATCTGAAACCTAAGGTGCTTTCTACTTAGAAATGTGATTTATAGACAACATTTGGCATCCAAAGTTTGCTGCATTAACTTCCCATGTTCTTATAAAGTAAAGCATGCATGATATTTGCTGTGGCTTCAGACACAAATTTTTAAAACACATAAACAGTTGTCTTCAATACCTTCACCCCCTCTTTCACCATACACACAGGTACCTGGATCTATTTTTGGCAATTTACCAATTCAATGTGACCAATGCGTCCTTGATCAATATGAGGTGACTTTTTTTTTTTTTTTTTTGTCTTTTGTGGATGGGGAGAAAGAATGAAAGAAAGAGACATGAAGAGAAACAGATACAGAAACTTTTTAAATTATCTGCATAAAAATAGTGGCTACAAACGAAGTTTGTGGCAGGAAAAGCAAATCTTAATATTCTCTTTCTTCATCTCTAAAGGTGGAACTTTCTCACCTATTCCAACTTCTGCTGGACAAAACCCTCACGTTTTCTACTATTTCCTATCCTGATACCTGAGAAAAACTCCATTGCTCACCACTATCATTAATCTATAATGAGGGAGGAAAATGTGGGTAAGGAGAGGAGAAAAGAAGCCTTGCAGAACTCTCAGCTATAAATCACAGTTGGATCTTACATATCTTTAAAAAATAATGACCCAATGGAATAGAAACTAGAGAAATTTTCCTCCCTCTATTCACTTCTAATTTATATTTGTCCCAAAGCCAAGATACTATACAGAAAGGTGGTAGAAACCGTGGGACTGGAAGAATCAATATTTGGTGTTTCTCTTTAAGAAAGACAGGATCAGACAGAGCATCAATGGTAACTTACAAGGGCACACCCCCCACTTTTGATCCCCTGTTTGTTGTGCTAACCTCTGTACTTCTGGTTTAAGGCCCTACAGTTGTTGGGTTTTTGAAGGCACATATAAATCCTGAATAGGTTTCCCTTCTGGGTGGCCCTCTTTTCAAATGGGTCAAACCACTTTCTTCCAGATTTTCTTAAAGCCAATTTATTATATTGTTGAAAAAAATGAATGAATGAGTGAATGAATGGCCCCTTCTCCTTTTCTCCTTATCATTACCCATACAGAATTCCTAAAATCCATGCAGCATCTACTGGGCTTGAATGAGTTTTTCGGAATTAACAAAGCAGCCTGTGAAACTTGGGTAAAGTGTTTTTCTTTTATTAAATCAACAATAAATCAAAACAAGGAGGGAGCAAATATATTGCAGTCTTATTTTTTTTTTTTTAGAACTCTTCTCTCTAATTTAATTTCTCAACTCCCCCCCAAAATAGTGGTTATCATAAAAGCTGAAGAATTATGGAGATCATTTTTCCCTTCTTTTAAATTTCAGGACCATAGAGCTGGGTTTGGGAACCCTTACATAACTGGTGTTTCAAAGGAAAAGCTTGGTGTCACTGATTTTCTTTCTCTTCCCCTGGATTGCCTCTCTCTCCCTAAATCAAGCCCAGGTCCCTATTCCAAGTCCTGTCCTTAGCGTGTTCTGTTGTAGCTGCTTTGAGAAAAAAGATTGAGCTTCAATCAGTGCTCTTGTGCTTTTCTATAAACAAGACCCTTTGTGATGTTTCAATCAGTTTTCCTCCAATTCCCAATACCTTTTCTAATGACTTCAGATTGGGACCTCACATTTCATGTTCTGCCTGGGCTGTGCAACTTGGCAATTTGAGGAGGAGATGTCATCTGTCACTTTTTTTTTTTTTGCTTTATAAATATTGATGTTCAATCTAAACCTCTGCTGGCTAAACTCACCTTTCCATTTGACTATGATACAGAATTTAACATCTCTTTTTATGACACACTCACTTAATATTGAATTAATTATAGAAACAGTGGATCTGAAATCTCTTTCTCTTACATTAATAGTATACCTCTGACCTTTACCAACCAACTGCATCATATTCTTATTAACACTAGGAGATTTAATTCCTTTGAGGATAGTTTTAACTTTTGTTAATTACAATATTTTCCTGGAGCTCTTTATTTTCATTACCAATGAGCCCCCAAGCCACCCATCGCCCGGGGCACCTTTTTTCCAAGAAGGAAAAAAAATGATAGCTACTTAAAAACCACAGAGGGCATATTGTGCATCTAAGGAGTAGAGGGAGTAGAGATTATGCTAAATTTAGAAGTGAAATCTGGAGTTCATTGTCATCTCCACTAGACAAGTGGTTTCTTCTTAAGCTGCAGCGTCCGCTTACCCACCAAGAAAATTTGTAACTTGATAGAAAAGGCAAAATTACCCTCCCTTGTCGGGGAAGGTGTGTGAGTGACCTAATACTGCAAATCCCTGAGGCTACATGTAGGCCTCCTTCTCTTACCATGTCCTCCTACAAATGCAGAACACCTAAGGGATATGTTTCTGAAATCTGCTTTGGACCAAAGTGAATACCATCTTTTTATGTGGTTACGTTTATGGTAACTTTACCTAAAAAAGTGGACTTCCCAGAATCTTTGATCATTTTTTTTCCCACTTCTTGAAGCATAATAACAATGTTCCTTTTCAAAAGCAAAGTAATATTATAAAGATGTGTATGCTATAAAACCATCAGCAGAAAAATTGCAGCTGGGAAGCAAAATACATACGAACATCACAGTTACCTTGATCACTTACCTCCTTGGACTTCAAGTCTGAATTCAGAATTTGAATTTAACCAGTAAGGAAGAGCCAGTTATATATGCACAAAATTCATGTCAGAAATGCATTCGAAAAAAATTGTGTACATATATATCTACAAATACATCTGCATTTATATCTACATCTAAATTGATAGCTGTAGGAAATATAACATCTGCAATTGCAATTATTTTATTTTTAAATTATTTAAAATTATTTTTAGTCAGTATGTCAGAAAATGTATTACTGATCTTTGAAATAGTATCTCATATGAATCTGGAAATATTGCAAATTTTAGAAAATATCTCCTAGTATAAAGGATTTAAGAGAGAGGGGACATAAATTAATGTTGCAGGTTAGACACACAGATAGGAAATTAAAAAACCCAGTTAAGGGATTGGAAAGTGGGTGGAGGAAAGTTGCATCTGCTATTTCATCTCCTGCTATTCTTGATCTTGCGTTCTGTTGCAGCAACACTGATCATCTTTAACTTTCTGTAACACAGGTGAATTTCTACCTTAGGATCTGATATCTTTATATGCTTGATATCTCTGATATCCTTATATGCTTGTCTCCCATTCAGCCTTCTTTATAACTATTCCATTTTTTTTTTCATAATTTTAAGCACATTCATTGTCTGATTCTATTCCAGCAAATACATTTCTCTGGAGATTTTTGTCTTATTCATGTTCTTAGCATATAGCAGGTATTCAAAAAATAATTTGTTAAATGAAGGAGTATGTTTCTTTTTTTGTTTCTGAGATTTTATCTTAGGATACCTTGTAAGACCAGGCAAGTTGCTGGGCTGCTATAACAATAGATCATAGATTGGGTCATTTATAAACAAGAGAAATTTATTTCTTATATTTCTAGAGGGTGGGAAGTCCAAGATCAAGGTGATGGCAGATTAAGTGTCTGGCAAAGATGAGCTTTAGAGATGTGTTTCATAGATGGTGGCCTCTGTGTTTTCACATTGTGGAAAGGGTGAGGGGTCTTTCTTAGACCTCTTTTACAAGGGCACTAATCCCATTTACAGGGGCTTCACCTTCATGACCTAATCACCTCTGAAAGGCCCTACCTCCTAATACTATCATCTTGGGAGTAAGGATTTCAAGATAGAAATATTGGGGAACACAACATTCAAACCATAGCAGTGGTTCTAAAAAGATAAATGAGAATGTTAGTTACAACTGGCATTATACTTTCCATATTTATTTTTTTAGTGATTTACCTTTTGGAAGTAATATTATAACCATCTATATTTTGAGAACAAGTCTTGCTATGTCATTATGATTCTAGATCAGCTGTAGGATCTTGACAGGATTACTATTTTTAACACCATAAATTAGAAATGTCCCAATTGGAAAGCTTTTCCAGATACACAGGGCTACCTCAACATGCCTTAGCAATGAATCTCTAACCTCATTCTTAGAGTCTTTACAGTTAGGGAAACAAACTAATACCAGGCACTGCAAGAGCATATTAATCTTACTTTTTGTCAGAGGAATAAAATCTCGAACAAATCACATTTTCACTAACAAATTAGCCAATTTGTATGTAGTGGCTGGGATTAGTAACACTGCAAGAAATGAAGATTCTGATTATACATATTATTTAATGAAGTTGTGCATAATTTGTCTGAGCTGCTGAACACACAGTTTGGAGTCAAATCATCCAGACAATTTATTGTTGTGGAAACTACATCCTCTATAATATAGTCCTTCCTTAGTCAATTGAAATTTAGGTAACATTTGACTAAAAAATAAAAAATATTAAGGTGTGAGAAATTTTCATGAGCAATCACCTCATGCTTTTTTACCTTCTTTTACCAAGCATGTTTATACCCTGATTTAGGTTAGGTATAATGGCTGGCTACCAGAGATAGCACTGATAAGATTATAACACCTCACATTGGTGACTTATTCTACCAGTTAAAAGGCAACAGCAACACATCATTTCACCAGCTTATCAACGCCAGGGAAAGCTATTTATTTTTCTCAGAAAGTATCATATTTTACTGAATTTCAGAGAAGTGGCCTAACTTATCTAAAATCAGAGTTAGAAAGTGGCATAAGGATTCATCTTTCAGCTAGATGCTGTGTGCTTTACATAGCAGTTTACAAACTTACTTCAAGACAAACATCCTCATTTTAATGGAAAGTATCAGCAATATATAAAGGAGATAGATAGATACTTGTTATGATTAGTTATGCAGGTGTCAGGCACTCTACCAGTTCCTTCAATCCTTCCCTCCACTGAGATTGCTGCAGGGGTGCCAGAGGAGACCTTTTAGCTCCTTGCTGCATGGTTTGAGATCCACTGATGCAAATGTATATGGAGGATGAAGTGTTACAAAGAAAACACTTAATGATGGTGACTAAGATACCAGTGTTGGTTATGAGGTCACTGCTCCAATGGTATGTTCAGGAACCATAGCTTTCTTGAGTGTAAGCTGATGGGTTCCTCATATTTTTATCCACCACTTATCATCAATTCTCAGTCATTAGGTAGGCTGCCTTAAGGCATTGTTCTAGGTATTGTCCCCACTCCTGCAAAAAAATAGGATTCTATTTTAAACAATTCTGATCCTGATGGTGATCCTATCACCAGAAGGAAAAGAAACATAATTTTTGCTTTTGGGGATATTTAGGAAATTAGCCCTCCCTAACTGATTTGACTTTCATTATTAATTACAAGAGGATCTGAGGTTAGACTAAATATCAGAAGAACTATCAAGTTTTAATCTTATGAAAGGAGCACTGGGGTTAGAGTGGGAAGCACATTTTAATCAATTTGACCCACCTCCCTTTATGAACTCCGGTCAAGTCATTCATCTCCTTTTCACTCTTCTCTCCATTATCTTTTTTAAAGTAGAAGATTAAAAAAATATATGTATCATATGGTCTTGAAGGATGATACTGAAAATAATCAACAGCTAGGACATTGACATTGCCCAAAAAGAATGGATTTTCAACAGCAAATAGCCAGGGGTTCTCAGAGAGATATCAGCTCCAAAGATGAGAATCAGGCAAGGTCAAATGAGATTGTAGACATGGAGACAACTGGCCTATTTATGTTTTAGGTATGACTACAAATCTAATTTATAAATACATTGCTTCCTCATTTATTTAATATTTGAAAATACTGATGTTCTCCATGTTCATTGCCGACCTACTTCTAATGATAATGACATTGATGACTGTAGGCAAGAGAATAATAATGCTGAACATGTATCAAACTTATTTTCTGTAGGTTCTCTGCTAAAAGCTTTGCATAATCACTTCTTTAATGTTTATCAGAATTCTAAATGATTGCTATCATTACTAGCTCCATTTCTTATATGAATATACTGAGTCTCAAAATGTTTGAGTTTTATGACCAAGTTAGTACAGCTAACAAGGGCATGATCAGAATTAAAATGCCAAGTGGGTCGATACCAGAGCTTTTGTTATAACCTCAGTCATTGAAGAGTGATTTATTCTCCAACTTTATATAGTAAATTTCCAAGCAGGACTTTTACTATGTGTTACTTTTAGACTGGGTTCACTGACTATGTGAGTTTACTGTACATTTAATTAAACTTAAGCGTTAAGACCCCTTGCATAGGGCCCTGCCAGAGTTGGGAAATTACCACAAGTTATACAGTGTTCTAGGTGGGGCTGGAAAGTTAGATTGCAATCAGAAAGCATAGCTACATAAGCATTTCTAGAAAAATGGCCTAAAATTAATTTAGGGGAAAAGAATTTGAATCCCTAAAATTCCAGAATTTTCTTGTAATTGGTTATTTTACACATTTGAAATACATACTTCATTTTATATCCAATTTTGTATGTATAATTTTTTTTTTTAGGCGATTCTCTTGCCTCAGCCTCCTGAGTAGCTGGGACTATAGGTGCCCACCATAATACCCAGCTACTTTTGTTGCAGTTTGGACAGGGGCAGGTTGGAACCCGCCACCCTCAGTATATGGGGCCCGCGCCCTACTGACTGAGCCATAGTCACTGCCCTATGTATAATTTTCTATTTAATTCCTCCTCAGAGAAGCCTTTAAAAACATGTACATCATTTAACTCTTAGGAAAATTAGCTCTGTCCTTGTTATATATGCTATGAAGGATCAAGATAGCTGGGAAGCCGGGAGAATCACAGTTTGCTCACTCTTTACTCACACTTAGGCCTCAAACAGCATACCTTTCTGACTTAATAAATGTAGCTTAGCTTTCCTTTCTGTGATCTCCCTAGCATGACCATCTCACAGAATTTTCACGGTTATAGTAATCCTCAGATTCTGGACTTTACGCACCCCAGAATGGATTGTTTGATGTGTTCACCACTTTATCTTTAATGCTTCATTCAACATCCAACACAGGGTACTCAATAGGTATTTACATAATGATGGAACGTTCTACTCTCTCCCTGAATGCATTCAAACAATTTTTTTTTTTTTTTTTGTGGTTTTTGGCCGGGGCTGGGTTTGAACCCGCCACCTCCGGCATATGGGACTGGAGCCCTACTCCTTGAGCCACAGGCGCCGCCCCATTCAAACAATTTTGAATGCCTGTACACCATGCTGAAAAATCAGAATTATTTTAACCTACAATTTGTTGTGACAGAATAGCTTTATAAAAGAACTCAGTCCAAATCCCTGAATTTGGAGAAAAGTCAAATACGAAACTCAACATAGTTCATGTGAATAATTTAAAACAGTAGGAAAATAAAGCTTTCAACTATAGTAATATGGACTTAGATGTTGCAAAAATACAATTTGCTCACCATAAAACTCACCCCGACAAATCCCAAGAGTTACTCACCACTTATTTACAAAAAATAAACACATTTTTTTTAGAGAGCAAAATATGATTTCTAAAGAACAAAATTTAACTTATGAAGACCTTTTGTTTCAAGACAACTCTCAAAACCTTATGTCAGTAATTCAAGTAGATCAAACAGGCAAATAGAAGATGAAGATCGAACAATCTTAACTTTTGGCTGGTCTTAAGGGAATGGCATAAATCTTTTATGGCAGCTTGCAAGACAGTTTGATGTGTTTCTGTAGTTTCTTCATGCCTTTCTGGGTATTTCAGAATCAATACTTGTCCAATCCTAGTTTCTGGTTTCAAATAATCATAGAAACAGAGAAGGCAGGGTGAGATGAAACCCTGGCGATGGTCTAATTTAACCCCAGCAATGTAGGAATTCCCTCCACAGCGGTCTGTGAACTAGTGAGGAAACCTGATCCAACTAATTTACAGATGCGGGATAACTTCAATTATTGGAAAGGATATTTGTTTTGTTCTTTTTAATTTCTTACACATTTCATCAATATCTTCTTCTTTTTAATCACATAGGGTTTCTCCTTCCAAAACAATGCAACATAAATTTTCTTTTTGGCTATGCGACAATTTGTCAGCATTATGAGATAGTTACTGTGCCTCTTTTCAGTCAGTGTATATGTTTTCTATCTTATTTCATTTTAAGAAGCATGGTTGTACTCATTCTATTACTGCCATATAATGTTTAACTTTTTTCATAAACTATAGATGAGCGCTGAACATGCTTATAGCCCACATACTTAATGATAAAACTTACGGCCTCTAGGTAATATATGGCCCTCCAGGTCCCCAAGTGCAGCCCCCAGACTGAATTCAAAATTCACAGAACAAATCCCTTTTTGAAAGGGTTTGTTCTGTGAAATTTGGGTTCAGTCAAAAGTCTGCCCTCAAGGATTCATAAGACCACATGTGTTCCCAAATCCACAGGTTCCCCATCTCTGGTAGAAGATACAACTTTAACATATACACATGCAAGAAAAAATAATGAAAGAAAACTCTCTTATCTTACATTTATAACGGAATTTGAGATTCTCTAAAATTTTAAATTAGTTGACTATATGTTATTTAATTTACATAACAAAATAATTATACAATTGTTGAATAGCTAAAGTTTGTTTCTCCGTAGGAATCAAGAGGTTTTTTTACATTGCATAGTTTTATTTCTTGAAACCTGTAGTAATCAATAAACATTTATGATTTTCTTTTTCTTTTTTTCTTATAAAATATTTTATGATCAATATTCAAGGGATATGGTTTCATACTTCCAGGTTTTTATATTATTTTGCTTTCCTCCCTTTTGAAGACCATAAATGTTAACCTTAAATGTGATGTTGACTATGCAGAAAAGGAATAAGTGACAGAGTTCTGATCACAAGCTTATTTCTAATATTCTCCCATTCTACATTCTTGGGTAGCTTATTTCCCTTTATTTGACTTTAATTTGAAAAATTACAAAATAGAAAATTTAAATATAGTTGTTTTAAAATTAAAACTAAGGTCATAGTATAGAAATATAATGTGAACTACATGGATAATTTTAAATTTTCTTGTAACTACTTTAAAGAATGGTGGGGGAAACAGGTATAATCAACTTTATTTAAACTACTATGTCGAGAGTAGTATCAATTCAGCATGTAATCATTTCAAAAACAGTGAGATATTTTGAATCATAATTCAACAAAATCAAATATATATTTTATAATTACAGTACATCTCAATATGAGCAAGCCACAGGTTAAGTATGGCTAGTGGCTATAGTATTGAACAGCACAGGTCTAAGGCAGTCAGGCATTGACCTACGCTTTTGTGAACATTCACTCACATTTTACATTGGGTTGGCAGAGGTAGAAGAAGGCATGGTGGCTGGAAATCTCAAGTGATACTTCCCTAGGCTCTAAGAGCAGCCTAACAGAGGAGATAATGAAAAGATTTAATACCGACATGTATGTGGGCTCAGCCAAATCACAAGAGACACTGATTTCATCAGTACAGACATAATTCAAAACAACCAGTATAAGAAAACATGAATAAAGGCTGAATATAATCCATCTCTGTGTATGCTTTTAAAAAATGCAGTCACAAGAGTTATTCATTAATTCTTTGATAAAGAGTCTGCCCAGTATATAATACTCTTCTTTGCTTTTGTTTCTTGAAATCCAACAACAGAGAGGGGTGTATGCAATGATTATACTAGCATTTCTACACGAGAGAATCTTTGGGTGGACATCTGGTAGAAAAAAATAAAGATTTAAAGCATTATTTGTCTGAACTGTTCGGTTCAAAGAATGAGGTGTGGTTAAGTGACTATGGAGATTAGGCGTAAAAAACACCCTACTCTTGTGGACAAAGGGTAAAGTGTTCAATAAATAATTACAAAAGGGAAGAATGAATAAATATCTGCCATAGAAAAAGTGTGTCATAAAAATCTCTCAAGTATTTCCTACTAGGTGCTTTATACCAAAAGTGTGGGCATTAAAAACTGCTTTCCAATCATGAAAGAGAGGGATATTCATAGGATTGTGAGAAGATCTTGGAAGACAGAGATGACTGAATCCAAGACAGACAAACAGTGACAAAGGATAAAATAATACTGGGTGATACATGTGAGTGTGATACAAAGAACTTTTTAACCATGGTTTTACTCTTTTCCACAGTTTGCCTCCTGCTGGTGTAATGCAGGAAAGAAGCAAAAGCTTGATGCAGTGAGTAAAATTAGGGAAATGCTGCCCTCTTGCTGGGGACCTCTGGACTACAATAACTAGGCTAGGCAGCCCTTCCACATTCTGCACTACCACAGCAACCTCCCCACCCACAACATTGCCATCAACATATCTAAGGAACTGAACATTCCTGTCATATAAACTGCTTTTTTTTTTTTCTTTAATACAGAAGACAAGGACTGTTTCCTAAGATACTATTCAATATTATGGTAACCTCAATACCATTTGTAGAAATGGTTCTATATTGGACAAAATGGATGATAAAGAAACGTGGACTTAGCAAAGTATCTCAGGAATGGAAGAAAAAGTATCCAATGTACTCTGCCCTACTATGAAGCTAAATTATAGCTTTCACATGAAGGCCATAACCCACCTATAGCACAAGATTATGAGGAAAGGGCCAAGGAAGGGGAAGGGAGCAGGGAGATTAGGGCAGAGGGAGGGTAATGGGTGGGGCCACAACTATGGTGCATCTTAGAATGGGTACAGGTGAAACTTACTAAAGGCAGAATATAAATGTCTACATACAATAACTAAGAAAATGCCATGAAGGCTACGTTGAACAGTTTGATGAGAATATTTCAGATTGTATATGAAACCAGCACATTGTACCCCTTGATTGCACTAATGTACACAGCTACAATTTAACAATAAATAAATAAATAAATAAAAAAGAAACTTGGAAATCCTGCCACAAATATGTAGAAATGCTGAGTAAAGTATAACCATTTAAAATGAATAATTGATATCATAAAGGAGAGCGATTCCTAGGTGTCAGGGGTAAGAGAGAAATAAACAGAGCATATTAATTATAAGTATTGCAGTTCTGTTCAGAAGTGTATAGTTTTGAAAAGGAGGGGGGAGTAGGTATTATATAAAACCTACTCAGAAGGGTATAAAAGGCTTGGTTTTGAGGGGGCAGTGTTAGGCCTGTGCATAAAATTGTAACCCTATGACAGCTTGAACCCCTGCCCCAATAAAAAGAAATAATAGAAACATCACCCACCAGTATAGAGGGCCAGTGAGGAAATACATCATAATCAGAGATTTAGGGAGGTAAAATAGACTCTCATCAAATACCAGACTTGCTGCCTGTACACACAGAGTTTAAATGCATCATATCTATGTAGCCTTAGAACCACAAATTAGCATGACTCTATTCCCATTCTATTGATGTTATTGGTATACCTCCTTATAAACTTTGAAAAAATTATATTAGGGTGATACCTACAAATAAAATCTCAGTAAGAATAAGCTCACTTTGCAATATTACAAATGTACCAAACTAAAGACTTTACAAAATGCGTGTTTACCAATATCACAGACAAAGTAATTTAATAAAAAAGTCCAAAAAATTAATCTAACTCTTATATAAAGATCATGAAAAGCTGAAAAATAACCAAATAAAACTACTAGAATTTTAAAAAGTATAATCACAAAGACAAATAAAAATTTTAATATGAGTATTAAATACTGAGTTAGACACTACTGAAAATAATGTTTATGAATTAGAAAATAGAGCTGAGGAAGTTACTCATAATTTAGTGCCAAGAAGTAAATGCTTGAAAAAATATAGAAAGGAAAAGTTAAAAATATTACAATTTGAATGAGATGACCCAATAAATTTTTAAAAGGTGGTGTGGAGAAATTTTGATTGAGTGATACGTAAAGAGTTGATGGATACATTTTTCTAGAATTCATAGGGTCATAAATTTTCACAGTAAGGGACACAAAATACCTTGAAACTGTTAAAATGAAAATAACAAATATCTGAAAGTAAATATGGTAAATTAATTAGAATTTGCCAAATACATGCCAGAAGATATTTAAAAAGTAACTAAAGAGGAAAAAAATAGGTTCACGCAAACGAGGATTAGTTTGTAAACAAACTTAACAGTGACAATAGAGATGAGAAAATCATGCAAGTATGGAGATAAATGCAACATAGAATTCTTTATCTAATACTTCTCATCAGAGAAGAACACTTTGTTAGACAAATTTAGCTGATCGGTAACATAATGGAAGAAGACATTTTCAAAGTCTTTAAATGATTACTATAAAGAACTCATGTACTCACAAGACTATGGGGAAAGGACTAAGGAAGGGGGTGGGAGAGGGGAGGTTTTGGTGGAGGAAGCGTAATGGGTGGGGCCATACCTATGGTGCATCTTAGAATGCGTACAGGCAAAACTTACTAAATGCAGAATACAAATGCCTACATACAGTAACTAAGAAAATGCCATGCAGGCTACGTTGAACAGTTTGATGAGAATATTTCAGATTGCATATGAAACCCGCACATTGTACCCCTTGATTGCACTAATGTACACAGCTATGACTTAACAATAAAAATAAATAAATTTAATAAAAAAAATCATAAAGGGATGGACTGAGGGGCTGATGGTGAGATAATAATAAAGTCACAACTATACTAAAAGAAAAAAGAAAACTATAATAAAACTATGAGAAAAGAAATGAACAATGAGTATAACAGGCTTTTTACCAAAGAGGAAATAAGAATGGCTAATAAATTTACTGATATGTTCACATTCTAATAATAAGAATGACAGTAATTAAAACAGTGATACAGCATTTGATACAAATCAGACTGGCAAATTAAAAAAATTAAAATAACATATAAGATAGGATGTGAATAACCGACTTGTTAGTGAGAGAGGAAAATGTTATCTCCCTTTTGGAGAGCAAACTGTTTAAGAGATATTAAGTATTTGGCCCAGAAATCCCCATGTTACATATCTCAGTAAAACTTAAACTTTTGCATTAAACTTTTGCATTAAAAGCAGACTTTTATGTTTGAGTGAAATAATAAATAAAAGCAACTTTTTTATATATATAAGAAAGGGAAATAGACAAGTAAAATGTCTGAATGCGTGTCATGAAATAAAATGTAATGAGCAGAAACAAAAAACTAGATCTAAATTTGGCAACCTTAATAGACTAAAGAGCATTTAAAGAAAATTTAAGCAAAGAAGGAAAAGAAAATTTTGGGTGGAATATGATTTATGTGACACTATAGTTCATGTAGCTATAACCACATAACTATATAACTAAGACAAATAGCATATTTACATGTCCCTATACTCCAACACACAGCTAAGTAAATTTTGTTGCTTAATAGTGCTTGATGAAATACACATCACTAAACAATGAGAGATGTTATATTTAAGTGTATCAGTACCCAGAAAACATGTGGAAAGTAGACTAAAAATATCAATATTAAAAGAAAAGAGAGAGAGAAAGAATAAGAAGGCTCAGGGATGTTCAGTCTCATCCTGTGCTAGGGTGAAAGATTTAATCATATAATTATAAAAAAGGTTCTTGACCTTAAGGATGTTATACTGTACTTGAGCAGATAAATGTAATAGTCATAAAAGAAGAAAAAGAAATCCGTGATGGGAAATTGCAAAGATGTATTTCTAAACCTTTATGGTTTCGCAGGACATTTTTCAGCCTTACCACACACTGTATGATAAACTTCTGGAAAGCAGGATTGTTGTGTGACTAAGAGTTTAGGATTTAAACTTCCACTCACTAGTTTAGGGTCATTGACAGATTTAATGACCTGAATCTCAGTTTCCTCAATCGGAAGATAACAATAATAACGTTATCTACCTCACTGATTTGTTGTAAAAAAAAAGAGGAAAGTGAATAGTCTCAAAAACTCAATATATGTTTTCTATTTGTCTATAACATATTTTTTATCAGTCTACAGCCCAGCATAACACTGTCACATAGCAGCAGCTCAATGTGTAGTAACTAAACAAAAGTTCAAGTTAATGGAATGCAGAGACAGGTGGAACAGAGGTACACAATCATGGCCGCATGCTGGAATCACCAGGACAGCTTTTAAAATGTACTGATGCCTAGCCCCACCCCAGAGATGCTGACTAACCCTTATGGGGTGTGCTGTGAAATCTTCCCAGGTGAGTCTAACATGTAGGCAGAGTCCAGGTGATGGGGCTAAGGGGAGATAACTGCAAATCAGAGTGGTTATACAAGTTTCAGGGGCTGAAATGATAAGAAGCCTTTTCCTAATTAAGAGATAAATTGAAGGAATTTAAAATAATTTATTTTTAAATAATCAGCTATAAACTATTCTAGAAGAGGTAAGTCTCCCTAATTATGTGAATAGTTTGAAGGAAGTTTGAGTTTACCCCTTTTATATTTACATGGATGGAGCTGGAACACATTCTTCTTAGTAAAGCATCTCAAGAATGGAAGTAAAGTATGGAATGGAAGTATCCAATGTACTCAGTACTATTATGAAACCAATTTATAATCATTCACACTTTCATATGAAAGATAAATCACAACTATAGCCCAGGATGGAGGAGGGAAAAAGAGGGGGGTGGGGGGGGAAGGGGGAGATTTGATAGAGGGAGGGAAAATGGGGGCCTATGGTGCAGATTGCTAGGGTACATGTCAAAGCTATTAAGTATAGAGTATTAATATGTATAAATTAACTAACACAATAATTAAGTAAATGAGGTAAAAGCTATATTAACTAGTTTGATGTAAGCATTCCAAATTGTATATAAAATCAGCACATTGTACCCCATAAAAGCATTATTATATTCATGATTTATGTGTATATGACTTATAAAAAAAAAAAAACAGGAAAAAAAAAAGAAATCCCCATCATAACCATAGCTCTTACAGGGCACATCTGCTACATGATTGACACAGTACTTGAAGAGTAGTGTTGCATCTCCAGTTTAAAGAAGACAAAATCATAGGTCTAAACCTTGCCTCTTAAAGTGTAGGCTGCAGACCAGCAGCTTGAACTGACCTGCTAGAAATGCAGAATCTTAGGCCTCGTGCAGGACTTCCTGGGTGAGAACCTGAACTTTCCCCATATAATAAGGCAATTGGTATCCAAATGAGAGTTTGAGACATAGTGAGCTGGACCACTCATTCTCGAGCTTGAATGTTCATTGAAATAAGTTTGAAATCTAAACTTTAAAAAGCCTGATGCCTAGGTATTAGGGCTGTTGAAGGTTCCCTTCAGGGTAGCAGTTCGGGAACCACTGGACTAGAAAATTTGTATAATATATATGCCTTAAGTCACACAGCTAGGAAATGATGCAGCTGGGATTCAGTCTAGGACTCCAGTCCCATTGTGCCATGTTACCTTCCCAAATAGACCTTTTAGAGTCCAGAAACCTTCAAGTTCAAATAAGAACATCAATGAATAACTTTCTGTATTTATTCAGTGTGTGTAAGTATATATGTGTGAATATGTATATATGTCATCTTCTCAATGGTAATGCTTCTGATGATCATGTTCATATTTTAATATTTATATGTTCCTACATGCCAACATTCAGCACATTGCTAAGTAAATATTGTTGCTTAATAAATAGCATTTGATTAAATACATATTGATATTTAAGCAGTGAGGTATACACTAAATGTATCAAAGATAGACATCTTTGCCCTTGCAAACTAAAATTCAAATCAAACATCACTATTAATATTTGAGAAATGTTAAAATTTGTCTTTCTTGCTGGGATTGATGCATGAAAATTATCTCACTTACCAAGACCAAGCCTATGCATAATTTGATAGAGACTGTGATAAAATAATGAGGGCTAAAACCTAAATTTTCTAATGTGTAAATGGCTTGAAAATAAGCTTCATATTTATTCATTAGCTGTTACAGTGACTATATCCCAAGATTATTTTCTGGCATAGAATTAAACTTTACTAAAAAACAGAATATCTTACTCAATAGCTAATTCACAGTAAGATTATTATCTTATTATAATAAATACCTGGATAAACACTGTTTAAATAAAACAGTCCTCCTTTATAGATTTTTTTTCCTGAGGATATTGTAATCGCTATTGTTCCATAATAATGCCTGCCAATGAATAGAATGAGAGTTTATGAAAATTGTTTGAATTATTTCTGTCAGTCACTCTACACCAGATTATCCCATGCAGCTTTACAAATTTATTATCCCATAATTAGGTCTTTCTAAATCTCAAAGCAGAAGGTAAAAATGAGCTACTGCTAAGGTTGGATGTTATCACACAGAGCTGCCCACACAGCATTTAGAGGAGGGTAGAACTGAATGCCTGACCTCATTTACAAATGTAGCAGACTTCTAGCTTAGCCTGTAAATGTACTCAAGAGTGTGAAAAAGAACTCAGCAAACTCCTAAGGAACAAGGAAAAAAGACTTGATTTTCCTCTTATAATTCTTTACCTGATAAAGTGATCCGGTATCTTTTATTTGTTCAGCCTTGCATTTGTTCATTCCAAAAATAGTTACTGAGTTAAAAATTCAGGAATTAGGGTAGTGCCTGTGGCTCAGGGAGTGGGGCACCAGCCCCATATACCGAGGGTGGTGGGTTCAAACCCAGCCTTGGCCAAACTACAATAACAACAACAACAACAAAAATTCAGGAATTAGGCATCAAACGTTAATAGACTCGGGCTTTTGTGCACAAGGTGTCCACAGAGTAGAGGAGGGAATCAGATGAAATGACAGGAAGTGATGGCTGAGAGCCTTTATGCTGTATAGGCTCCTGTGCTGGAGGCAGCATGACCACAGAATGCCCCCCATTTCACTGGGGAGATCAGGGAACTGAAAAGCTGTGGAAAACTGTGCCACATGGAAAGTGATATAGAAGGTCAATCTGCACAGGATGGAAACTTAGGGAAAGTGTTTGATGGGCAGGAGACCAATTTAAAGTTTCACACTAATGAACCACAATGATTTTCAAGTGTTTCCATAAGGAACCAAGTAAGCAGAAGCAATTTAAACTTGCAACCCAGGTGTGGAAGAATGTCACGGTTTTCAGGGCTGGGATGAGGTAGAGGTTATAGCACCTCCTTCACAGAGGTTAAACAAGAAAATTAACAGAGAATAATATTTTTGCTATGAAATTTTTCAACAAAGCCTAGTCTAGTCTGAAAATAGAGGATGTTGATATTTATCTTGTAAATTGTTTTATTATTTTCTTCAAAATGCAAAAAAAGCCCTGGATAAGATACAGCAGTGTTATGGACCGCATGTTTGGGCCCCACCCCCTGTTCATGTGGTGAGATCTAATTCCTTGGAGGTAGGACCTTTGAGAGGTACTCAGGTGATGAGAGTAGAGTCCTCCTTGATGAGACTGACGCCCCTATTAAGAGATAACAGAGAGCAGCCTCCTTTTCTTTCCACCATGTGAAACTAACTACAAGGGCACATCAGTGGTCTGGAATCTAGGGGGCCCTCACCAGAACCTGACTACTCAGGCACCCTTGTTTCAAACTTCCAGCCTTCAGAGTTCAAAGAAATAACTTTATGTTATTTATTAGCTACCCTATGTATGGTGCTTCTTATAGCTACCTGAACAGATTAGGATAAGAAGAAATTTGTGTTCTAGATACAATTCTATCTTTAGTTTGGCAATCAATGAGCAGGACAACTAAATTTAACTTCACATATTTGGGGTCTAGTTTTTTCACTAGTAAAATGAAAAGATTTGCCTAAACAAGTGGTCCTCTACTGGAAGGCATGTGGTACTATCTAGAGACAATATTGGTTCTAAGACCTGCAGTGCATCTTACAAGGGTACATGTGAAACTTACTAAATGTAGAATATAAATGTCTTAACACAATAACTAAGAAAATGCCAGGAAGGCTATGTTAACCAGTGTGATGAAAATGTGTCAAATGGTCTATAAAACCAGTGTACGGTGCCCCATGATCACATTAATGTACACAGCTATGATTTAATTAAAAAAATTGGTTCTAAGAACTAGCTGGGAGGGTTGCTACTGGTGTCTAGTGGGTTGACACCCAGGATATTGCTAAATGTTCTTGAGGCACAGAATAGATTTTCCAGCAAAAAGTTACCTGGGTCAAAATGTCAACAGTACAGAAGTCAAGGAACTTTGACCTGAATCCATCCTTCACTAGCTGCATTAAGCTGTGAGCCACTTGTGTTCAATAGGAAGTACGTGCTGAGATGTGGTTAGGAGTGACATCTATTAAAGAACAAAGGTCAAAGCAGTGTTAGACAATTGAGGCCATCAGATAGGGAGGTAGACTTCCAGTCTAGTGAGATATCTGGAAAAAAGGCTACCCCTTAGAGGAGTCCTACCTTGGATGGAAACAACTAAGTCATGGCCATTGTACCATCACTGTGCTGAGTTATTGGCTGATGATAAGGAAACAAGTTGTTGTTATCTATGTTTAAAAGTAGTAACAATAGCTCAGGATCATAGAGAACAAACTATCTACCCGCACTGTAATCGGGATTACAATACCTTCTCAGATGTATAAACAAACAAACAAAAAAAGACAATAGCTTTGCTACTGAAATTTCGCTATTATCTTTTTTAAATCTCATAATAGCCATTGGGGTCTTTGCTATGAATGTCCACATTTATGAAAGGGGATTTAGAGAGGACAGGTAGAGTGCCCAAAGTCAGCCATTAGGTAAAAATGTGGAATGTTATCTCATATCTGTGATCAATCTCATTAGAATTATGTTACCATGCGCCTTTCTTATTCTCATCTTCAGGTAAAAGATGATAATTTAATGTCTACACTGTATGCTTTGTAAGTTTATTCCAATGTTCATGTGAGGGAGTTTGTGTGTAAAATCACTGCGATCATAAAGCTTTAAGCTTGTTATAATTAATGGCATCAATATCATTAATAAGTATGAGCAGCTAATAATAACAACCATGACTTCTCTGGTTTGAAGTTCTTAGGTCAGAGAACTCTAAAGTGGGTTTATGTGGAACTGGTCATGAATTAAACCTTAAGTAGACATTCAAAAAGTGTCTTGTCCATCAAATGTCTGGTACCCTACAGTACCTTCTGCTGAAAAGGTCCCTGCACAAAAGGACAGTGAAAAGAGAAAAAGCAGGAAAGGAAGGGAAAAGATGGGGCACATGAGTGAGGAAAAGAGCAAGCAGTAAAAGAGTTACAGGTGCTCCTTGACTTATAATGAGGTTATATCCTAATAAGTCCATTGTAAATTAAAAATATTGTAAGTCAAAAATGTAATGTTTGCATTTAACACATCTATTAAATATATTAATATATTTAATATAAATTAAATATATTTTAAATATATTTAAATATATTTTTAATTTAGCATTTTATACCTTTAACCTACCAAACACCATAGCTTAGCCTACCTCAGACATGCTTGGAACACTTGAGTGAAGTCATCTAACACAGAACCCATGTAAATTATTGAATATGGTACTAAAAGTGAAGAACAGAAAGTTTTCATGGGTGCTGGCAGTATGATTTGTACTGAATGGTTATCACTTTCACACCATGGAAAAACTTGAAAAGATAATAAGTCAGACCATCATAAATGGGGAACCATCTGTACAAGTTCCTTCAGCTGCTTAGGGCTTGGAACCATCCCAAGTTCAATTAATTTTTTCAAGATCCGCCTGTGAAATGTAGTAGCAGAGTGGTTTAGAGTCTTTCAGGCTTTGAACCTAGTTTGCCTGAGTCTGAATCCTAATTTCACCACTTACTAGTTATGAAACCTTGGAAACATACTTAGCCGATGTCTCAGTAGCCCAGCTGATTCATCTTTAAATAGGGATGATCAGAATAACACACTCTAGGGCACTTGAGAGGACTGAATAAGTTTGTATGCATAAAAGTACTTAGGACATAGCAAGCCCTCACTCATAATTACAGGTTTTGCGTGTTCTGAATAAAACTTTTTTCTTTCAAACAAATGTAATTAACACATCATGCTAGTGAAAATTCCTTACAAAATATTTGCTTTATGTACTTCATACAGATAGATGGTTTATTTAATCATTAACATGATATTGTTCATGTAGACATTTATTATTTTAAACCCTTTCAAATGCTTTGAAGAGAAATATGTACTTCCTCCTAGGATGTATTTTCATAAGTAAAATAATGACTCAAATGGAATAAATAATTTAAAGCCCATGATTTAGACAGGCAAATTGCTTTTCAGAAAGGATTTATACCCATCAGCAGTGTATAAGAGTTTCCTTTCTTTACCCTTGGAAACATATATGAAAAAGCTATATCTCAGCTTTAATAAACTTTCTTATATCAATAGAATAAATTCCCCCTCTCAAGTGGTTTTGCCATATCTATTCTTTATTAATTAGTTATTATGACTCCTACTTCACTCTGAGGATCTTTTATTCTTCTGAGCTCTTTCCTTCTACAAAATTTATATGAATGACAAAATTTATAACAATAAATATGTCATATTTAAATTTTTCCAGTTTATCATTTGTATTTTAGAATATTACTAATTTCGATAAAGATCCAAAGCTAAAACAAATATCTTAATGAATTTTTTTTAATTTCAAATTAATATTAGGGAACAAATTTTTAGGTTACATTGTTCTCACTTCCAAGGTGAAATTCAAGTTGTAGGAGAGCCCCTCACACAAGGGGGCATGCTGAACACCCTTGCATGGTGCACATTGGGTGAGATCCCACCAAATGTTCTCCCTCCTTCCACTAATTGCCCTGCTCCTTGTCCTCTTCTCTCCCTCCTCGCCCCTTTCCCTTGCTAGACTATATTTGTGTTTTATCATTTGTATGAGTGTGCAAGGGTTTATATATTGGTTTCATATTAGGAGCAACCCAAATATCCATCAAACCATGAATGGATTAACAAATTGTGGTACATATATACCATGGCATACTATTCAGCCATAAAAAAAAAACAAACAAACAGATACTCTACATCTTTTCTGTTATCTGGATGGAGTTGAAACACATTCTTCTTAGTAAAGTATCTCGAGAATGGAAAAATAAAAAAAGTATCCAATGTACTCTACATTAATGAATTATTTTTTTCCCAAGTTAAGCCTTGGAAAAAAAGGCTTTGCTGCTTTCTGGTCATGGCCTCTTGGTTCACCTTGGAGGTCACCTGTGGATAATTGCCAAGAACCCCTAACACTTCCTGTCTCTCTCTGATTAGAAATATTCTCTTGCCACCAGTCTCTGGTATATAAGAGGTAGTAGCAGGAAATGTGTGGGAGTTGTCAACTCTCAGCCCACACCTCCGAGGAGCACACCTACACAATGGTCCACATCTTTTCTCAGTGCACCCCACTTTATTGAGCCCCCATAGCCCAGGGTGATGATCTGCTTATCAATACACCTTTTATTGACTCTCCTCTCTTCCCTATTTCACTTCCCACTAGTTAATTTATTTCCTAGTTTTGTCTCTCTGATAAACTACTTGTATACAAATTCTTGTTTCAAGGTCTATTTTTGAGGAAATCCAAACTAAAACAAGAGTCTTATTAAAGTGTTTCAATTATGTCTCATTTTTGATCTTGATTTATCCATTTCCAGAAAATTGCAGTTGATGTACAGTTTCTTACCAAACATTGTTTATAGAAGGAATCAAGATTGACTAAGAATTGAAAATTTCTTTGTCTTTTTTTTTTTTATTATTGTTGGGGATTCATTGAGGGTGCAATAAGTCATGTTACACTGATTGTATTTGTCAGGTAAAGTCCCTCTTGCAATCATGTCTTGCCCTCAGAAGGTGTGGCACACACCAAGGCCCCACCTCTCTCTCTCCTTCCCTCTCTCTGCTTTAACTTCCCCCCCACCATGACCTTACTTGTCATTAATTGTCCTCATATCAAAATTGAGTACATAGGATTCATGCTTCTCCATTCTTGTGATGCTTTAGTAAGAATAATGTCTTCCACTTTCATCCAGGTTAATACGAAGGATGTAAAGTCTCCATTTTTTTTAATAGCTGAATAGTTGGTATACATATACCACAGCTCGTTAATCCATTCCTGGGTTGGTGGGCTTTTAGGCTGTTTCCACATTTTGGCGATTGTAAATTGAGCTGCAATAAACAGTCTAGTACAAGTGTCCTTATGGTAAAAGGATTTTTTTCCTTCTGGGTAGATGCCCAGTAATGGGATTGCAGGATCAAATGGGAGGTCTAGCTTGAGTGCTTTGAGGTTTCTCCATACTTCCTTCCAGAAAGGTTGTACTAGTTTGCAGTCCCACCAGCAGTGTAAAAGTGTTCCCTTCTCTCCACATCCATGCCAGCATCTGCAGTTTTGAGATTTTGTGATGTGGGCCATTCTCACTGGGGTTAGACGGTATCTCAGGATTGTTTTGATTTGCATTTCTCTAATATATAGAGATGATGAACATTTTTTCATATGTTTGTTAGCCATTCGTCTGTCATCTTTAGAGAAAGTTCTATTCATGTCTCTTGCCCATTGATATGTGGGATTGTTGGCTTTTTTCATGTGGATTAATTTGAGTTCTATATAGATCCTAGTTATCAAGCTTTTGTCTGATTCAAAATATGCAAATATCCTTTCCCATTGTGTAGGTTGTCTCTTTGCTTTGGTTGTTGTCTCCTTGGCTGTACAGAAGCTTTTCAGTTTAATGAAGTCCCATTTGTTTATTTTTGTTGTTGTTGCAATTGCCATGGCAGTCTTCTTCATGAAGTCTTTCCCTAGGCCAATATCTTCCAGTGTTTTTCCTATGTTTTCTTTGAGGATTTTTATTGTTTCATGCCTTAAATTTAAGTCCTTTATCCATCTTGAAACAATTTTTGTGAGTGGAGAAAGGTGTGGGTCTAGTAAACATAGGATTCAAATTTAGTTTAACTTTGCTCCTATGAAGATGTTATTTTGGAAACTTTTCCATTTTAAATTTCTGTTATTGTAAAGTTTATAAAAGTTTGAAAACCATTGGGCTAAATGATTGCTAGTATACTTTCTGACCCAGAAATAGTTTTATCTCCTCACAAGCTTCAATGGTTATGGACACATACTTTGTTTGTTTAATTGAATATTTCCTCCTTTTCCCCATAGTTGTGTTCGTAACTGATATACTAATTTAGTATACTCACTTATTTACTTATTCTGTCATGGATTCATTTAGAAAACATTTGTTGATTATGTTACACATTCAAAATAGAGGGTATTTGAAGTAGGAAAGAGACCAGTGGACTTCAACCCACAAGAGAGTTTGCACCCAATTCAGTTATTTTCTGTAAACTTCAAGCAAGTACTTTAACTTCAACTTCTTTAGACTTTTTCCACATAACTAAAAATACTTATAATAAATAAAAATACTGAGAAATTTGGGCTTGTAGCATACTAGACATTTTTAAAGAGTTTTTCATGGACGTTATTAACTGATTTAATTCTGTGTGGTAGGTACCACCAGAATCTCCACTTACAACGAGCAAAGACTCAATCAGGTTAAAGAACATGCCCAAAGTTATATAATTAATTAGTGGAAGTAATAGGATTTGAACTATGAAGATAAATGAAGACCATCAAAATGAGAATGAGCAAAAACTATTTATTCAGAGCTTCTTTTAGTAGTCATTATCACTTGTAATTGGCAGAGCCCCAAAGACAGACAGGAGGGTTGGAAAGCTTTGTAGAGGAAAACAAGTATCGATGGCTTTCCTTAGATATACTCTGGCTGAAGGATGTTGTCATGGGGCAGCTGGAGGCTGGCTAACCAGGAGAGGGATAATTATTATTTTTTTTTCTTTTTGAGACAGAGTCTCACTTTGTTGCCCTCGGTAAAGGGCCATCGCATCATAGCTTACTTCAGCCTTAAACTCTCAAACTCTTGGGCTCAAGAGATCCTCTTATCTCAGCCTCCCAAGTAGCTGGGACTACAGGTGTCTTCCTTAGTGCCTGGCTATTTTTTTTTTTTTTTTTTAAGAGACAGGATCTCACTCTTGCCGAGGCTGGTTTCAAACTCCTGAGCTCAAGTGATCCACCTGCCTAGGCCTCCCATAGTGCTAGGATTACAGGCATGAGCCACCATACCGAGTCCAGGAGAGGGATAGCTCATGTGATTAGCTAGGAGTGCATATCTGCTTTCTTTGGTGGGTAGGGAAGTTGACAGTTACTAATCAAGTTCTGACTATTTGGGGGGTGATTGTTCTGTTTTGGCTTCCCAGGCCTGTGGCTTCAGGTTTTGGGTCAATGTTTTACCTTCATATATTGTCTGGCCAAGTTACATGGGTATTACTGAGTCTCACAGAACCAAGAGATTTTTATTTGAATGTTCACTCTCCAAGCAGTAGTCTACTTTCCCTTAAAGAATACATGTTCAAAATAAAAATTAAAATTAAAACAAAAAAATAAAAAGACAACAGAAAAGTAAAAAATGAATACATGTTCATGTGATGTATAAATCCCCAAATGAGACAAAATGAAATCAGTATAATCACAATATCTATAATGTTGTGCATACAAGTATTAGCTTAGGAGAACAAACATACAGGGGTGTAAGGTGGGGTTTGAAGAAAATTAAGAACAATCGTTGACTTTGATTGTATTCTGTTCACAGTATTCTGTTGACTGTTGACTGTTCACAGTACTCTGCCAACTCAAACTAAATATCTTTAAAGAAGCCAGGACTCTCCAAGGGAAGTTTCAACTGAGATGGCTCCAGGTGAGAAGCAAGCAGCCCTGGTTAATGGAACACGCAGGGGCGCAGTAACACAATAGTGAGTAGTGAACTTCACTGCCTGCATTTAAACTTGTATCCTTACCTGTATCCTGAACTTCAGCTTGCTGGACCTCAGCCAAGTGTGGCAGAAGATTTATGTTTTTACATGAACATCCTTGATTTTGAAAGGCTGACAGCTAGTTTACCTCATTCACAAAATAAAGCACCTCAAAATCAAATGAGCAGAGAAACTTGATAGTAACCAGAGAAACCATGTCTGTGGGTCTTGTGCGGCCCACCAGCTACCTTTATGAACCAGCACCTAGAGAAATTCTCCCAAATACCGGGAGCTCCCCCTGTTTGGTTGCTAGGCTCAGTAGGGTACCCAAACTTTTATTCCTTCCAAGTATCCAATTTCCATTGCTTCCAAAGAACTGTAACAGGACCAGGAGGTGGGAAACAACATATGTTCTTTCACATAAACCTCATGGCAACCTGGTGAGTGAGGTATTATTATGCCTTTATGCATTCATGAAACCAGAGATGGAATGCAAAACAACTGCGCAAGAGAATACAAAAGTAACTACATACCAGTGGGCAAGGGCACTATGCGGGAAGAAACTGTGTTTAATGAGGTTAATCACTTCTCCAAGGTGGTGAGTTTAGAGCAAAGCCATCAAAGAAAGTGACTGGAATTAGCAAAATTAGAGCTTGCCTTGGGTTACAAGTCTGAAGAAGAATTAAACATTTTAAGAACTAGAATTAATTTAAATATATGTTAATATTAAGCATTTTCATCCTTAGTGAAGTTCTTTAATAAAAGTTATACAGACTCTTCTCAAAATATTTATGTATTTTGAATACATTTGTCCTTTCCTCCAGGGGCTGATACTTACATATTTTAGAAAACTGTGTATTTTGAATGGGTAACTCTCTGATTTGGAGGTGTGGTACACCTTTGTTTGTTTCACTATTGGTCTCCATGGGCAGGCAGAGGTTTTTAATGAAGATAAGCCAGTGAACCACCTCTTCTTAGCAGATTGAAGTGGTCAGCCCTCTTTTTCTTTCAATCATTTTTATTTGCTCCTTTGGATCTGAGTCGTCACACAGGTAGTTCTGATTTAATTTTCTGCTGTTTCATAAGCAGGGATGTGCATAATACATATTAAGCATTCTTGTCCTTCAGAATATGAATCCAAGAAAGAGATCAGCAATACAATGCATCAGTTCCCCAGGCATTCAGCAGGAAATGAACATGCGTTGACCGATGAGTGGAATAATAGCTTTGTTGACAATGTCAGAGGAGGTGTTCAGTCTCCGCGCAGAGGAAGCGCAGACACGGAAGCAGGCAAAGGCAGCAAAGCGCAGCGCCCCTCTGCGTTCTTCCCTTCTCTCCCAGTTCTTTCAGCATATGGTTGGGAGACTTCTAGCAGACTCACATATTATTTTGAAAGGTTCGATTTTGTAGTTCTCTTTCTCTGAAAAGTTCAGGGCACCCTTCAAAGAACTTGAAACATGAACATTTTAGCAATGCAGAAGTGGAACCAAGGCAAAGAAACTTAGAAAGAAACTGCAGATCACTGGAGGATCAGGGGATGGGGTGGGGAGCCCTTTATTGCAAAAACCAATTCTAAACAGGAAGGCTTGAAAAATTCTCTTTGTTCATGGTTTCATGCTGATAATGTCTTAGGAAGTTAAGGGAATTCTCTGCAGATAATCTTCCCATGCAATACTCTGCTATCCTAAGTTATCTTTTTCTTTCCATGCTAGTTGGTATTTAGAAGTATTAATGAGATAAAATGGTCTTATATTTAGGCTGAATATATAGAGTGAGGCTTATCCCATGGTATTATATATTTCCGTTTTATCAAAAATGCATTCATGGTATGCAAAAAACCTTATCTAGGAACCTTAATCATAAATAGGCAGCATAATAACACATGTATGTGTAAACTTTTTGTGAATAATTAAGAGATAAATGCCCTATACAGAAAACAACTGTGAATTTAGTGCAGAAAGTGAAATTGGATGTCATTCGTATTATCACAGCCAATTAACCAGATTAATATCAGCTCTGGGATATTTTGAAGCAGAATTTTTATGCAACGTGTCATGACTATTGATGTTTTTTACTTTTTACAACACACACGAGTACATTTATACACATAAGACCTCAGTAAAAGGTTGGATACGTTGAAACTGCTTCTATTATACTTATGTAGGGCATAAGCTAAGAAGGGTAATAGAAGTCCAATTCTTGCAGAAGTGTATCATAGCTGAAGGTCAGCTAGCCACTGTCTCAAGCTTTGCCTTCCTACTGTTTAGAGTCACACATCCCTGGTTGTTATAGGATTTATAATTTTCCTAATCGCTTCTACAGATAACATCAATATTGTAAAAACCTAAGACTTGTCATTGATATATTTTCCAGACTCTGCTCTGATAACAATCACATCAGTGGCCGTAGTTAGAGTGAGAAGAAAATTGCTGGCCCTCTATGAACTGACTCAGAGTAAGAAAAAAATTTCTCCTTCCCAACCCTACGACTTTATCCCCAGCTAACCAGCAGACACAATTCCCTAGCACTCTGTCCTCAAACTATCTTTAAAACTTACACCCCAAAATTCTCAAGGAGGAAGACTTGAGAAATTTCTCTCCTCTCCACACTTGGCAGCCTGGCAATATAAAATACTTTTTCCACCACAGTACTTGCTGTCTCAGAGTACTGGTTTCCTTCTGTGAGGTAGGAGCTAGAACCTAGTTGGCTGCTAACAAAAGTTGCTTCCATGCTGTTGGAAAGCTGGTCAGCCATTTCACATAGGTTTTATAAAGAAGTGGGATATAAACACATGAAATCTAGATGGCTGACTACACTCATCATGTTGCAAACAATGAGCTTTGGAAGAAGAGAATGCTAAAAAAAAAAGTGTATAGACTTATAGAATAATTAGAATCCTATTTGTATAATTTTGGCAATAACAGACATTGAGTTTTCAAAGGCAGTAATCCTTCTAGCTAGAGATGAATGAATGAAATGAAAATCTTAGATAGCTCTAAATGAAACAGGGTGCGTGTGTGTGTGTTTGTAAGAGTGTTTTCTGGGGGCTCACTGGGGTAAATAATCTACAGACTTTCTCTACATTTCTCCTCTTTTTCACCCTTAAAGATACACAGCTTATGAGTGTGTTAGCTGTTAAATACATTTAGGAAGTTATCACCCTGACTTAGAAGAGAGGTGAGCCAGATAAACAAGAAAACCCTTCAGGAAGAGAGATTGTTGGGAAAAGTTATCTTTGAGCTATATAGCAAGAGATACAGGAGTCAGCTATTGAATCCCAATGTGTCCCTGGCAAGGAAGGAGGAGTTATTTCATCCATTAAAAATTCTCTAGGTCAAGGGAAAGGAAGGGAAATAAATAAAAGGTGAGTTGGAATGACACAATGACACACTCTATTCTCCACCAGGGAGTTAGCAGTTGACACTGCCAAAAGCCCTTCTGTGTCCAGACACACTCTGTTATTACTGTTCTGCTATCAATGCCAACATAGCAATTCCAAACACTTTATGCTGCATCCTGATTTGCCCTGCAGGGTATAAGCTGCTGATATCTAGTCATTTTGAGACCGTGAAAAACAAAACAATTGCATTTGCTACCTGGGAGATGGAAGGCGATGCATTCCAGCTCTGTTAGCTTCTGAAACACTCTTCTGCAGTGTAGCAATGTAGCTGGAAGTAATTGAACCAGAATTGCAATCTAAAATAAACCCCCTGTAATCTTTAAAACCGATAGGTCTTTATCAAAGGAAATAAAAGCAAGAATGAGAGAAACAAAACATCAGAGAAATTTGCTTCACCCATTAGGTCTGGATGTGCTGAGGAGAAATGAGCAGACTTCCACCCCAAGACTGGGGCAGCATCAGAGGATGTAGCAGAGAAGATAAATTGAGCTTGCTTCCTCTGCTTGCTGTTTCTTTCTTACCCTCTGTGGAAATCATCTGGCACATTTCATCACGTTCTTATTGAGTTTTACAAAATAAATGATTTGAGAGTAGCAATCAATTACAGCCCACCGGTTGAGTATAATTCAGAGAAACAGAGTTCCTGTTTGCTAAAGGTAATAATAGCTAAATGCTGCTTTTGTATTTATATCCTCATAATGCATTACCCTGGAAGTGGCAGAGAATGGCGTTGTTGTTTTTCTTTTATTGACTCCCATGGCTATACAGAAACATCACAGAAGTTCCAAGAGCCACGAGGCAACAAGGTATCTTAGGGTAACAGGGAAAGTCTGTTTTGAGAAGACAGCAGAGTCCCAGCGACCAATAAAACATAGGTAATGTTGCACCTTCGCATTGCAGCACAGAATAATTATCTCATAAGCATCACTTTGGACAAACTGATGTAGGCTGGCTTGTTTATGGGAACAAGATGCATCAAGTTCACCCCCATAACTCTGCTCATGTATCGGTATTCCTTCTGTTCTTCAAACATCATCTTATCCCATTTCTCTTCCTTCTTATTTTCTTCCATTTATTCAAGCATTCCTGAGTCTTTTGTCTGTGTAATTTCCTGACTTTATTCCCGTCATTCCTCTTCCTTAAGTGATCATTTGTAGACATTACAGGGTAACTATAAATTGTACAACAAAACATTACAAAACATTGTACACGTTTTCCCCATCTGAATAACTCCTGGACTAATTCTAACGCAATACAATAAAGAGGCAAATCTAAACTGCTAAAGGTTCTCTGTGAAGCAGGAAGTTCATTCTGCTGGTGAGCAAGGAAATCTGGGAAAGGTACCACATAAGGTATGGAATTTTTTTTTTTTTATTTATTTGAGATAAACTCTTACTTTGTCACTCTTGGTAGAGTGCCTTGGCCTCATAGCTCACAGCAACCTCAGACTCTTAGACTCAAGCAAATCTCTTGCCTCAGTCTCCTGAGTTCCTGAAACTACAGGTGTCCACCACAACACCTGGCTATTTTTAGAAACAGGGTCTCACTCTTGCTTAGGCTGGTTTCAAACTCATGAGCTCAATCCACCGTCCTTGGCCTCCCAGAGAGCTAGGATCACAGGGGTGAGCCACCACGCCCAGCAAGTGTGAAATTTTATTTATGCTGGATCTCTGTCATTAATAATCTGACATATTTATGTATTTTATGTGCATATTGTCTTCCTATTCCAGGGCGTAAGGTACAAAAAGGCAGAGACTTCATTTGTTTTGACTGCTGATATGTCACCAGCACTGGTTTGTGAAGTCTGGCTTAGGAGAAAGAGAGAAAATAGTCCGTGTAAAGAAGGAACATCCTTATTTTAGTTTTCTATTGCTAATCTAATTAATTACCAAAAACTTAGTGAGTTAATGCAAATTTATTATCTTACAATTCTGGAGGTCAAAGGTGGAAGCTGGGGCTAAGCAATGATGTCAGCAGAAGCTGTGTTCCTTGTTTGGAGTCTCGGAGGGAGAATCCATTTCTTACCTTTTTTAGCTTCAGAAGGCTTCCCAGATTCCTTGCCTATCATTCCCTTTATCTTCAAAACCAGCATTGCCTCCCTGACTGTGTCATCTTATTTCTTCTTTGACCCTTCTGACTTACCCTTTAACATATGTCAAAGGACTCTGTGATTTCAGAGTAGCAAAGGTACTCTGAAATCATTGGGATTATCTGGGTAATAATAATCTCGCATCTCAAAATCATTCATTCAATTGTGCCTCCAGTCCCTTTTTATTTATTTTTTTATTTTTAATTTATGATTATTATTATTAAATCACAGCTGTGTACATTAATGCGATCATGGGGCACAAACACTGGTTTTATAGACCGTTTGACACATTTTCATCATACTGGTTAACATAGCCTTCCTGGCATTTTCTTAGTTATTATGTTAAGACATTTATATTCTACATTTACTAAGAAGTTTCACATGTACCCTTGTAAGATGCACCTCAGGTGTAATCCCACCAATCACCCTCCCTCTGCCCATCTTCCCTCTCCCCCTTCCCCATATTCTTAGGTTATAACTGGGTTATAGCTTTCATGTGAAAGCCATAAATTAGTTGCATAGTAGGGCTGAGTACATTGGATACTTTTTCTTCCATTTTTGAGATACTTTATTAAGAAGAGTATGTTCCAGCTCCATCCATGTAAACATGAAAGAGGTAAAGTCTCCATCTTTCTTTAAGGCTGCATAATATTCCATGGAAATGTAAGATAATATATTCACAGGCTTTAGGGATTAGGAAGTAGACATCTCTGCGGGAGGGGGGTTGGGGCACTTTTCGGCTTACCCCAATCTCTGCCTCATTTCTCTGTGTTTTGTTACTCATTCATTTCTTTGAATTATTTCCTTCTCCACAAGCATTCTAAAGAACAGAGCAAATTATTACCCTTTACTCAAGGCACCCAGAGAATAGATTCCAAATATCTGTACGGATTAATTAACAACTCCAAAAACCAATATAGATAAATCTGAAAAGAGATTTCGATGTTTTTTTTTTTAAAGTCTTACAGACTTTTATGGCCCCAGAGTCACAAATATTAAGAATAGTAAAAACAATGGTAAGTTTGGAGTCAAGAAGTTTCTGTTTTATGTCATTTTCATTAATGTGACATTTGGGAAATTTGCAGAAACTCTCTGAGTCTCAAGTTCTCATCTACAAAATGAAGAGAATATGCATTTTTGTTCATCGAGCTCTTATTCAATGGATCTGTGTGTGTCAGATGCTTTGGTAAGAGTAAAACATCTAAAAAGGAGTAACTGTCAGGTTCAGCAAAGGCCTCATGAAAGAGTCATGTTGAATCGAATCTTAGGGAGTATCCTGAGAATCAAAGGGCAAAGGCAGCTGGGAGGAGAGTTGTTATTCTGAGGATCAAGAGATAATCATAGATGGTGATGCTTTTCACACTCAAAGTATTATTTCGATGTAAATGATTTACTCTTTGTGAAAGAAATGCATTTTCTATAGAAATTTTTGAGAATATTAAACAAAGGAAAGGAGGAAAAAATTCTAAACACTGGAGATGATTGTTAATGATGCTACATGTTTCATTAGTCTCTCATTTCTGAATATATTTTTCAACGCATGGATCAAACTTGAATAACATTTTTTCTTTCTATGGAGTTAATCATAGTCCCTTTAAGTATCGCTTAATAATAATTTTAATAATGGTATAGTTAATCTATCATATGGATATGCAACTACCTTCAGTCCCTCTGTTATTTTTGATCTCAGCCATTTCCACTTTTCTTACTATTGTTTAAAAAATTGCAATAAATACTCTTGGACACAGAGCTATGTCAACATCTGTGATTATAATCATAATGAAGTAACTAAGAATACCAAAAAAAATGAACATTTAACAAACTGTTTTCCATATGGCTTTGTGGTATAATACACGGAAATATCTCTTTGCCTTACTTTTCCCAATGCTTATTGTTTTAAACACTTGTATCTTTTGACAGTTAAGAAATGTTCTTAATTTAATTTGCATTCCTCATATTAACACCAAGATTGAACATTCTTCACATGCTTATTACTTATTTCTATTCCTTCTCTCTCCTCTCTTGGCTTTTGGAGAAGAGTCTATTCTGGTGGAGGCAGAGAATCAAGGAGAACATTTCTTCCTTTTACTCTTCACCTTGTTCAAATCCTTACCAGTTTTACTTTAAATATTGTCTCCCTGTCTACCTATATTTTATGTTCAAGAGGTAAATAGGAAAGGAAAGGAAGGGAAGAAAAAGAGAAAAAGGTAAAGTTCCTAAAAAGAAGGAAGGGAGAAAAAATAAAAAAGGTTAAAAGATAATGAGATAAAAGAAAACCAAAACAGTTTTCATCAGTGAATCACCCCCTCCCCCCACACACACACATTCAGCAGACAGAATGGAACTAAAGCCTTGGTTTTCCTAACTTTATTCATTGCAAACACCTGAATTTTGAAGATTTTTTAAGTGTTTGCAAGGGGATCTTACATGAAAGAATTATAGGAAATATGTAGCAAATTGTCATGGTAACTGTGGATGTAGTATAAAATTACTTAGAATTGAATTGGTAATTAAAGATGTCATATCATCTCTGGCAAAACACACCAAATGGGTAAACAAAGATTGACTTTGCCCAGCAGAGAAAGTGTCCTCATTAGTAGGTACAGAAAATCTATTTTTTTAAGATCTTTTGGACTGAAAAATAACTCAAAATTTATCATCACTAATGTGTTCAATATAATGATGAGAGATGTGCTAAGATATGTTCAAAGTCACGTAGCATCCTACCCACTCTGGTGCATTTTCCCCAATGTCACGCTGCATCTGACTTTAGATAAATAGAAATATGATAAAATCTCTACAAGTATATCCATTTAATGCCTTAACAGTGATATAGTTAATTCATATGTTTACTTAAAAGATAAAAATAATTATGTGATAGGTTCTAGTGATGCAACAAAGAAACAAACACAGGCAACTGCTATTTACATAAAGGTTTCCATCAGGAATGCTGATGTAGTTAACATCTACTTGCTAACTGGACAGTCTGATAAGGAATTCGAATGTTTAAGTCTACAGGACATTGGCAATAAACCACACCACCTTTACAAAGATATCTTACTGAGGTGCCTAATAATGAAAACAGACAGTATTAAATACACAGAACTCCTAATAATTCAGTTTGAAAGCCTTCTTATTTTTTTAAGTGACACAGTGAAGAAGAAAATTTGTGATAATGGTTTTAAAATTTAGAACATTATCCCATCTTTTCTATTGGATGGCCCGCAGATCATTCCTTGAGCAGGCATTCCCACATGAAGTTAAGGGGAGGAACATTGGGAATGTTTCAATTTCTAGGAAATGATTGAACGTCTTACATGATTGAAGATAACTTAGCTAAAACTTACAGCTTGTGTCTAACACCAACCAGATTAATTCTCCAGAAATCCCTCGAGCCATCCACTTTCCTGAGACAGTCTGGATATTACATGGCTGAGAAAACATCAATTACAGACACAGACATTGATCTTTATTGTTCTTTCTCTTTTATTGTAAAATTCACTTACTTCTACACAAATTGTGTGTAAAATAAAAATATTTGAAAAGGTAAAATCTTAGAACCCTTTAGAATAAATTACAGAAATGTCCTAATCACAATATTATATTTTCATTAATTTTAATTGGCTAAATTGATATATAATCGAAAGGTTATGATGTAACTTCACATTCTTATTTTACATAATGATCACATTAATCTAAGGGTGAGATGTTACTTCTTCTCTAGGGGGAATGAAATGTGGTCCACAGAAATTAAGATCCTTGATACAGATTAAAAAATAAAACCTGACAAATAATGGAATGATTGCTTGAATTGTCTTGAGACTCCAATTCAAGTGCACTTTCTACTAAAAGAAGCATCTACCTATTGGATCCATTTTAACAAATGGTTTTGCTACTGAATTGGATAATTCCTTACACAAAAATGATTTCAGTGTTTTAGAAAAGGCCACATCATAGAAAGTAAAATAAATGCTACTTTCATTTTTCTTTCCATTTATGTATATGCGCGTAGCCACACCAAACTCGTTAGTGATTTTTATCCAACTCTTCCCTCTCAAAGAACCTTAAGACTTATTTTCATTTGCCACTGAAAGGGCTACCATTTTGTTTTTTATTCTTTACATGATAAATCTTTCACTATGTGATCAGAAAATATAAATCGTGTGGCTTCACCTCCTCATGAAAGTGTCTAATTAAGATTAAACTTGTCCCTTTGGTATATGTAAAAGATTTAATTATAATCAAAATGATCTCAATTGAATAGCTTCTGTTTCAAAGAGTCACTCTCCCAGTGCTAAGAAGCTCATTAAATTCAATTTGCAGAAATACACTGCTGTCATGTTCCCTTTCTGAACCACAGTATTACATTAAAGTTCTTTGATTATTTCCCTGTAGGGCAGATTAATGTGACATATCATGTAAAAGAAAGGCTCAAAAGAGACTCAAAGATGCTTTAAATTTTTTTTTTTTAATTTTCTCAATAGATGTTAATGTTTAGTAGCATGAAAAATATGCAATAAAGAGATTCCACAGGCCATCCACTCAAGGTGAGGAAAATAGTGAGAATAATTTATATTTCTCATCCTGGACATCTCAACAATCTGTACTAAATGGGTAATTATAGGCATGTGGACTTGTTTACATGATGTAGATGATATATTTTGGAATGCACTTTTCTAATTATCATAGGAATATGTTTTTCATGATTATATGAGCATGGAGATTTAGCTATTTTTTTTGTTCTTTTAAAGAAAGTTGGTTCTCCTGAAAATGTAGAATTAGTGTATTCAAGGTGAAAAATCCTTCAATCTGAAAATGTCTAGTATTACAAAGTCTGTATAAGAGTAACTCCATTTAACTATTTGTTATTTAAATGAATCAAATAGAAATTTTAAAAATCCTTTCCTTTTAAATATGAGAATTTTTTCTTGTATACGTAGTATTAACTTCTCCAAAACACATACTAAATGATTTGAGTTTCTGAGGTAACAATTCAATAATTAGAAGTAGGAAATTTTGGCTTGGCACTTATTGCTCAGTGGCTAGGGTGCTGGCCACATATACTGTGCCCGGTGGGTTCGAACCCGGCCCAGGGCCTGCTAATCAACAATGACAACTACAAAAAAAAAAAAAATAGCCACGCATTGTGGCAAGCACCTGTAGTCCTGGCTGCTTGAGGCTGAGGCAAGAGAATCGCATAAGTCTAAGAGTTTGAGGTTGCTATGAACAGTGACACTACAGCACTCTACTGAGGGTTACATACTGAGACTCTGTCTGAAAAAAAAAAAAAGGAAATTTCCTAAAGGATGCTAGATAACTACACAATAGGCAAAGTTGAAGTCAGTGGTAAAAAACAATACACCAAATCTTTAAAAAAATGTATTCTCTATTTCAAAAGTCATGCCTTAAAATATAAAGTAATGCCACATCTGCTATTCAGTACATGTTATTGTTATTAAAGAGGTCTTACAGAAAGAGAGGATATTAGGCAGGTGGAAATTTTGAAAGGTGTTGAGAGTTACAGAAATATAAAATCATGTGTCTTTTCACTGTTTTTTTTAGTTCACCAAGCAAGGATATCAGGACTAAAATAAAATGAAAAAAAAATATATAATATATGGATGCTTCTATCCAATACCAGACAAGGGTACTTTGGTTAATATCCAAAAAATCAATTAAATAACCAGTCTGGAGATTTCAGTCTTGTAGTAAGCATTAAAAACTTCACTAACTTTTGAATTTAGTTTGCCTCCCTCTCTCCTTGACTTCTTTCTTTCTCTCCATCTTTCCCTTTCCCTTGCCTTTTTTCTTTCTTTTTTAATTGTAAATATTTGTTTTTATTTATACAAATTAAGTAAACACATATTTTGCATAAAAATTAGAACAATTAATCTTCTCACTAACAGCAAGATGATGCCCATTTTTCCATAGCTTCATCAATAACAGTGGTTCTCAGTCTTCCTAATGCCATGACCCTTTAATATAGTTCCTCATGTTGTGCTGACTCCCAACCATAAAATTATTTTTGTTGCTACTTCATAACTGTAATTTTGATACTGTTATAAATCATAATATATTTGATATGCAGGATTTGCTACTTTTATGAATCATAAAATCATAATCATATCTGATATGCAGGATGTATTTAGACGATCCCTGTGAAAGGGGCGTTCGAATTTGTTTATCCTCAAAATATCTTAAACTCCTTGAGGGAAAAAAACCATCTCATTCAGTCTTATAACACCATGGACAGTCTAGTATAATGTCTAATAGGCAACTGAAGTATGTTGGAATGAATTATTATATTTAAAGAATATCATTCTCTTTCCTTGTATTCTACTTTTTATAGACATAGTTTTTACTGGCCACCTCTATTCCTCAGGACTTAGCAATCAGTATTGTAGCCAAAACATTAAGGACACTTAAACAGTGGCTGAACTGTATTTTTTTAAACTTAATTCTACATAATACAGACTTTATTTGCAAAACTTGCATATTTAACATTCATCAAAGGTCATGTAATCAATGCACATTTACGATGATTTTTTTTTTTTCAATTATTTACACATTCTCACATTGTCAACTGGCATCATCACCAGTACTATCAACCTGCATCTCTATCATTGATCTGTTTCCTGCATTTACATCCATACCTCTGGCTGCCTTTGGCATTTTTCACTATAATATCTTTCATATACAAGTTACTTAATATTGTGCTCATGATCTTTGGGCCCCATCCCTGCATCTTCTGTGTGGAAAGAATATTACAAATCTATATTGTAAATGTTCCACCATCAAGCGATCTGTACATTAGTAAATTTGGAGTCAACTATTTGGTATCAAAAGTCAGGATTCTGTAGTTTCAGAGAACTTATTAGGTTTAAAATCTGAATCAATTTAAGAAATATAGGAATAAGAAATGACAGAGTCTAGCCTGTTAGTTTTCAACAGGGGACAATGTGATACCCCAGGGGACATTTGACAATTGTCACAAATCCGGATACATTTTTGGTTGTCACCATGTGGGGAAGAAGATGTTATTGTCCTCTAGTAGGTTAAGGCCAGGGATATTGGTAAATATCCTCTAATACAAAAGTCAGGCCCTCATAGCAAATTATTATCTGGCCCAGAATGTAATAACACCACAATTGCAAAACACTAGTCTAACATTTATGGCAAAGTACTGATTCAAAGAAGTTATCAAATAGCTGTGTAGTTTCCTTTTACACACACACACACACACACACACACACACAGAATCTAACTTGTGTTCAGTTTTGCTTTTTCTCATACAGAAATAAATGGTCAAAAAATGTAGCATGGAGCTAAATGATTAGTGAAATTACACTTATGGTGCTATTTCCTTAACCTGTTCATTATTACTCAAATGCTATATGTTAGTAAAAGGTGAGAGAGCCCAGAGAAGGTGTAAGAGAGAGAGTAGCAAAGAAAAAGTAAGAGAAGAAAGGAAATAAGAAAGAAAGACTTCTTTTGCTTTTACACTTGATCTTAGCCAAAAGGCCGAGAAGCAATAGTTCTTTTGCTTTTAGTAAAGTGATGGCGTGTTTTGCAGCCTTACTGTGATTGAGATAACAATAGCATTTAACTAATTAAGAAAAAAAAAACACTTACTTTAAAGCAAACTATAATTTAATTTTCAATTAAGGCAAAACAAGCCCCACCTTGTTTTGATGACCTAGAATATGCGTTTCATTCAAGGCTGGAGATGAGCTAAGTCCAAATGAATCAGTAGTTCACAACAATTAATTATCAGCATGCAAGATCGCTAACCATCCTCTAATATTGATATTTTCTTTTTTTCTAAGTTTTCTATTTTTGTTCAGATTGTGTGTTTTAGTAATTAACCTTACCAGTTTAATGAGATTAAAGCATTAAAAGAATAATTGCATGGAAAACATCTGATATTTAAATTCTCATTTACACTTGGTCCAATGTATCCAATTGATCTGCCTCCTCAGATTCAACTAATTGCAGATTGAAAATATTGGGAAGGCTGACAATAAAAATAAGAATACATGGATAAAAACTGATACAAACAAAAATACAGTATAACAATTACATATCACCTGCCTTGTATTAGTTATTGTGAGAACTCTAGAGATGATTTAAAGTATATGGGAAGATGTGTCTACGAAATATGCAGATACTACCCTGATTTACATGAGAGACTGGAGCATCTATAGATTTAGGAATGCAGTCGTTGGTGTCCTGCAAACAATCCCCTGCAGCTACTGAGAGATGTATGTATTTATGTTTTTATGTTTAAGAATTTCAGTGGGAGATTTTCAAAAACCAAAGTCTGCAAAGGAATAGAGAGCAGACCGTCTTACGCCAGCACACAACCTCTGACTTAGACTCTTTAATGTAGTCATTTACACAATCACATCATAAAAATCTGCTTGAAATCTTGTCTTTAACCAGGTTGAGTATTGGTCTCATACAGACAATAGTGATTACAATGTATAGAGATGAAGAGCAAGAATTCGGGAAAACCAACACCCCTTGGTTTTTGACTGCATCATCTCAGGCAGTAATCTCTCTGGGCCCAAGTTTCTTCAACTGAAAATTAAAGATAGTAATTTCTATATCATGAATTTATTATGAGGATTAAATAAGTAATTATAAATGTATCTATATATATATTACACATATATAAAATACTTAGACTACTACCTAGTATGTTGCAAATACTCAATAAATATTAGCTATTTCAACATTACCACTTATCATAATATTATTATGTATGCATTCCCTCAAGAAAATGTACATTTTAGGGCCTGAAATGTACTTAATTATTTTTATAGATATTTATTTGTATATGTACATAAAATATGTGTTATAAATAAGCATTATTCCAGCATTATAGTTTAAAGACTATTAACTCTTAAAGTACACCTTAAGCTATGCATACATTTTATCATGATAGATTTTTGAATGATATTTATGATCAGAAAATGCTAAAACATAAAATCCATTAAATTATATGATTTAATCCCCCTTACAATTGAATGTAATAGGTTATTCCCATAATTATTCAGTTGATCTCATGTTTAAACCTCAGACTTGTTCACACCTAAGTCCATGATCTCAATGTTGGTTGACTCCCACACTAAACAGAGGTTACCTTCTCTTTCAATCCTCTTCCCTTACTAATCAAATTTAAGTACTAGAAAGTATCTTGAAAAGCATGCATTACTTCTTAGAAATAATAATACAGGTTCTGTAGTGAGACTGTTTCAAAGAGGCAGCAATCTTTTATTTATTTATTTATTTTATTAAATCATAGCTGTGTACATTGACATGATCATGGGGCATCTTTTGATGATAAAATATACAGAAACACAAAGATAACTATAAAGATTATAAAGATAGATACAAAATTATATTTATGGGTTATTGTATGGACATTACAGTCTATATTTTGATAGACGTTTTACTGCTGGACTATTTTAGTTGATAATATATCAACAGGACATGAATAAATAAATAGGGAAATCCACGAATGGGAACAAAAAATAATTTGTGGACACAAGGTTAGAAAACATATTTTCTACCATGCATACAATGGCAGAACTGAGAATGTTCTCCTTTCTGAGTAAAATTATAAAAGAAATAACTGGGCTTAATTTTATTTTTTAATTTGTAAGTCAGAAACATAAATGCATGGCCTAATGAGAAGCCTAAGATAGAATGAAAATTAATCCCATTAGGAGGACCCTGCCCTTTGCATTTCCTAGCTCTTGGGACTGTGAATGCTGAATTTTAATGTTGCATTAATATTTGCAACAAAAATTAAAACCCTACAACTAAAATGCAAACCGCTTTGCAGATTAATGTGGTAATTGTACAAAGTAACCTCATCTAATAAGTCAGGAAGAGATGAAGAGGAGGTTAAATGTTGTCACTTGAAATTATGAAGGCATTTTTACGGAGGCTTGATGAAACTACTGCCTTAATTACCGTCTGCCCACAATATTATTTTCTTGCCTTCTGAAAAGGCATGCATCTCAAGCCATTGTAAATATTTCCTTAGTTGTTAACATTATTTTTTTGGGATACCCTGTATTTTCATTTTGGTTCAAGCGACACTTTGGGTTTTTTTGGTTTTTGACTTAAAACATTTTGATGTTCACTTACTGATTTCCTTGGGGCCCCATAGCTAACAGATTTGTGCTTTCTAAATGTAGGAGTTTTTTAAAAGCCCAAAGTTAAACTGAGATGCTAACAAATATGGTGTTTTTGAAAAAGTAAGTTTTGAACTCCAGTTTCCATAGCCAATTTACTTTTGTGGACAAAATAAGAAATAATTGTAAAAGAAATAATGTTTTAAATAGCTGGCATGGCTCTTTTAGGCACCATTTGGACCAAAATATGTTATTTTTTGGTAAACCCAGGAATAACTTTAAATATCTTCTCTGGTAGCAGAATATTCAAGAAAAGCGAATTTTATAAAAAATGCCACAAATAGACAATAACAAGAAAATTTTACTTTATCAGTATCACCCACCCATTTAATTTACATTTTGACATGAATATAAAAATGTACGAAGCCAGTGGGAAAAATATAAACACAATTATAAAGAAGGAAAAATGAGCACAGAAAGCCCAAGACACCTGAAAACACCTGAACAGAGAGATTCCATCTTGTGTCATAAACCCACACGACTAAAATCATTTATATTAGATCTGTTATATTTGAAAATGTGAGGAAACAAATCAAAACAAATCAAGTAACTTCTACCCTGAAGTTACGCTATTTCATCGGATATTTTGTTATTTTTTCTGTCAATATTTTATTTCAAAATTATAAGGGGTTGTAGTGTTTTTGTGACATGGATGAATTTTACAATGATGCTGAAGTTAGGGGTCTAGTGTCTCCATCACCACAATGTTATTTCTTATAAATATTTGAGCTGATCTAATACCTACTGCTATTGTTGAGGGAAGAATGAGTTATTAACCAGATGACTCCTTAAGCTATATTTGGAGCTTTCCTATTTTTTTGAAATTTGGACGGAACAAGTAAGGACAGCCTTTAGAAAAATTGTAACTAGGGATGTATCTCCCAATATTTCTATCTGGGGCCACCAATAAACTGTTCTGACATATTCACTGGGCAATTTCTTACCTGGGAAGTGTGGGATATCTGAAGAAATAATATGCCAGGGTTGGAAGCCTATCCCTGTGACTTGGTAGCTATTTAAATTTGCACAATATTCATGAGCACTCTGAATTTGTTCCTTCAACTTTAAAATGAGACTATTAATACTTACCTAACAGTAGCTATGTGGATTGAACTACTCAGCATGTCAAGAATTCTTTATAGAGACATCATTCCATAATAGAGTCTATTTTGAAATGAGAATGTGAGTATGGCATTTAAAAACATAAACTAGTTTTCTGGTTTCTCTGCCTCCCTGATACAAATCTGTCTTTAAGTAAACCTGTATCCTCAAATCCAAAAGCTTTTTGTTTGCAATAAGATGGAGAATTACTGTAATTTATGTTTCAACTAAAAAAACAGGAAAGAAAAAAAAAAGACTGTGGAAGAGAGCTTTCAAAGCTGTTTCTTTCTTTTTTTTCTTTCTTTTTTTTTTTTTTTTTTTGAGACAGTTTCACTTTGTCACCCTCGGTAGAGTGCTGTCGCATCACAGCTCACAGCAACCTTCAGCTTTTGGGCTTAGCCGATTCTCTTGCCTCAGCACAATGCTTGGCTATTTTTTTGTTGCAGTTTGGCCGGTTCTGAGTTCGAACCCATCACCCTCAGTATATGGGGCGGGTGCCCTACTCACTAAGCCACAGGCACCGCCCTTCAGAGTTATTTCTAATGATTCTCATCTCTTAGTATTTGTGCCCGCCGTCAATCCAAGCTTCAAAAGAATACCAACCAACAGGGAATTGTAGAAGTGACCGAGTATGACTCCATGGCTTATAAAATACATTGAAGCTTCCACCTTGTTCTTTCTTGGATGAATTGCTTTGGGGGAAGCCAGATGTCCTATTGTGAAGAAACTCATGTAGCTCCATAGCAATATCCATGTAATGAAGAACTCTGGCAGCCAGAAGCCAGCACCAGCTTGCCAGCCACAAAAGTGAGCTGCCGCGGGAGCAGATCTCTCGGTTTGGGTCAAGTATTCAGGTGACCGCACCCTAGCAATGCCTTAACTGCCACCTCATGACAGTCCTGAGGCAGAACCACATACGCCATTCACAAGTTTCTGACCATAATATTGTGTAATAAAGTAAATGTTTATTATTATTTAAAGCCTCTAAGTTTAAGTTTTTTTATGTAGTACTAAATGTGTAACAGATTTTACCCTGCTTCTGAGATATGTACTGTGTACATAGTAATATCTGTACTATGACCTAATTATCTCATAGTAGCCAATCTTTGCCCAGACCAGTAAGACCATTCAAATAACTCCACTCCAATTTATCAAGCCACAGGATTGTGAGCTAAACATATGGTTGTTGTGAATCAGTTGTTTGAAGTTATTAGTTATGCAGAAAATAAGCTGATTTATATATATATTTATTATCTCTATTATTTCATCTTATGGGACTTGCCAAGCTGATCCTGAAGTATTTATAGAAGATCAAATAAGCAAGTATGACCTACACTCCCCAAAAAGAACAAATTTGAGGTGCTGAGGGTCTGACATCAATAATTGTTATAAAACAATAGTGGAGAAGAGGGTGTGGTATCAATAGGGAAATATAAAAATTGACAGAGACATATAAGAAAAATTGGGCGGCGCCTGTGGCTCAGTGAGCAGGGCGCCGGCCCCATATGCTGAGGGTGGCGGGTTCAAGCCCAGCCCGGCCAAACTGCAACAAAAAAATAGCCGGGCGTTGTGGCGGGCGCCTGTAGTTCTAGCTGCTAGGGAGGCTGAGGCAAGAGAATGATGTAAGCCCAAGAGCTGGAGGTTGCTGTGAGCCGTGTGACGCCACGGCACTCTACCAAGGGCAGTAAAGTGAGACTCTGTCTCTAAAAAAAAAAGAACCCTTGTGTTTATGGGCGGTGCCTGTGGCTTAAGGAGTAGGGCGCCGGTCCCATATGCCCGGAGGTGGAGGGTTCAAACCCAGCCCCGGCCAAAAAAAAAAAAAAAGAAAGAAAAATTGATTTATTTAGAGTGACTTGGTAAGTTTTAGTGGGTAATGTTAGAGTTATCAATAGAAGTTACTGGAAAAATTAGTTATTCATAGGGAAGTAATGACACTCTGCCACCACCTTGACCTTTGCACTAAATCAGTTCCAAGTGGATTAAGGACTGACCTTGACAAGCAATGCTTCAAAATGTCTAGAGGATACTATCAGAGAATACCTTGATGATCCTGGACAGGCAAGTGTTTCTTAACAACACACACAGAGTGCAGACCATAAGGAGAAAGTGAATAAATTCAACCATACCAAAATCCAGATAATCTATTTGTCAAAAATATCAAAACAAAGTGAAAAGAATGAGTCGTAAAGTGGGATAAAGAACATATCCAAAAGATTAATCTAAAAATAATCTCAAAAGATTATTTTCTAAAATAAATAAAGAGCTATGCAATTGAATATGAAAGAAACTCCCAAGTGCAAAAATGAGCAAAGATATTAAATTTCCTTTAGAAATAAGGAAAATCAAATTGTAACCTTAAAAACTTAGTGTTCATTCGTTGGTAATCTGGGAATTCTAATTCATAACCACAATGAGATGTCATTTCAATTCAGCAGATGGTCAATTTATATAAAAAGCTAGATAAAATAAAATGGCAACAAATATACAGAACAGCAACAATTGTCCCAGTTGTTGGGGTGAAAAAAAGAGTACCACTAGTGTGCAGAGGCCTTTGGTATTACCTAGAAATATTGAATGTGCACCCACTTGCCATATGATCCAACATTTGCAATCCCAAGTCCATACTCCAGAAAACCCTTGTGTATGCCCACAGGATATCATTGACAAAAATTTTTATAAGTGCTATTTGTAGCAATAAGAACTATAAATGCCACATATCTATATCCTTTGGGAAAAAAGTAAAATATTATGCAGCAGAGAAAATCAGTGAATTATAGCACTATACATGTGTTTAGTAACATTATATTGAATAAAAAGAATAAGTGCTAAAGAAAACAATGAAATGTGAGTCTATTTATATACATTGAAAAAACATGCAAAGTATTCAAATGTCATCAAAGCATGTGTCATCAAAGCATATCTCAAAAAGAAAAGGCAGGATAAAAAGAAAAAAGAAAATTTAGAATAACAGTTTTCTACCTTGAGAAAAGATTGGAATGGACCCATGGACAAGGCCATTAGGGGACTGGGTGGTAGATAAATGCATTTTTGTAGTGGCATTATTTTTTATATCTTATAATGTTAGAAATACTCTTTTATATCTACATGGTGTTAAAAAATAATTATAAAAAGACAAATCTTATGTCATCAGTTTCATATGTGAATTGATCGTTAACAAAGCAATTTTCCATGCTAGTAATTCTTATTGCAGTTATATTAAAAACAACAACAGCAACAGCAACAGTAACAAATCACTCTGCTTAACATTTGGGCCTCTGGGCTGGAGGTCAGAGCAAATGTTTGCTAGGAGCTGAAAGGAATTTGGATGAGTGTCAAGAACAGTGCTTATGACATTGCTCCCGCCCGAGCAGAGTTATTAAAGTCAGCGTATAAAGAAAAGCAGTAATGTGCTATATCGGAGAGGTCATGGATTCCTGAAAGTCTCAACACATCATTTTACAATAGCCTTAAAACCACAATGAAAAAGCATCTCTCCTCTGCCCACTTCTTCCTGAGAAGTTGCCAAACCCATTAGCCTTTTTTATTCTAAAGGGGATGGTTCCTCTATAGGTCCAGAAAGCCAGAAAGGACAGAGTGGCAGGTGCTGGTAGGAAAGTACATTTTACAGAGTTGTAGAGAGATAACAGAATAAAAAATGAGGATTCAGATCCTTGGCTGTGTCTGCAGACTGAAAAGCAGGGACCAGATTGAGCTGCTCACACTTGATGGCTACTGCCAATCACAGTGAGAAAGGAACCATTATCATGCTCTTTTTTTCTGCACGTCTGACCCTTTTAGCTGCTTGATTCTGACCCTGGAAGATTCCAACTCATTCACAGATTCTGTATTTTGATTACAGGCATCACCAGGTGATGTGTTGTCCTCCATGGGCTTACCAATTACAAGCTTTATAAATTGCTTGGCATTCTTGGGCACAAAACATCAGATATAGGCAAATTCTTCAGTGTGTTTGTCTTTCTGGATAATTTACTAATCTGGAAATGAATAGGACAATGCATTTCAAATTCATGATTTAGAATTTAAAAGTATTTTCAGATTTATGTGTCTTTTTGTTTTTTTTCTTTTTCGCGAAAACTGAGGCTTTAACGTGTTAACAATTTTTAGGATTTTTATACCAAGTAAGACTCAGAACTGGAAATCAGTCTTAATTAGTCTTTTGGACTCCCAGGGCTTCAAGTCTTCCTTCTATCATCTCCTAAAGTCTCTTCAAAACACAAGCTTGATGAAGAGGTTTGAGGAGTGTGGAAATTATATCTTCATTTTTCATACTATCATTCCCAGTTATATGTAAACTATTCTTCCTGTTTCAGAGAGTTGGAAGCAGTATTTTGTGAGCAGAGATTGAACACTAGTAACTATGCTGTGTACTTTCACCCAGGTTCACCCATTTAGTTTTCTCAACCTCTTGCTCTTATTACTTTTAGTAGTATCCTATTATTAACTCAGTTTTATAGATGAGGCTATGAACAAAAACCAGCTAAATAGTAAAAAGAATCTTAAGCCAATTCTGTCCAAATTCAGCACTCAATTGCTATAAAAACACCTGGCTCCCAAGTTATTTAAGATATGGGTGTATGTCCTACATTTCTGAAAATACAAAGGAGGCTTACATATTTGGTAGTATATACCAAAATCACTCTTTTACCATAGCTAATGTGAAATAGATATTAAGATTTAAAAATCTAAAGGCATGTGTGAGAGTGTGTATGTGTTAAAAGAACAGCTCAGCACCTGCTGAGATTAGACAAAAGAGGACCTGTATGTAAATCTGCACCTCCATAATTTCCTTGTCTTCAGATACCATGGAAGACCTGGTGGATCCCTATGTAATGATTTCTGAAGAATTTGAAATAAATTGGTATGTATGCATGAGATAGGGCAGAGGTTCTTAGGGGTGATTTTGTTCCCCAGGGAGGTAAATTTGGCAATGGATAGAAACATTTGTTACAAATAAAAGGGGAAGGCACTTCTTCCTTGTATGTAGAAGTCAGGGATTCTGCTAAACATCTGACAATGCATAGGACAGCCTTTCACAATAAAAACTATCTATCCCCAAACGTGGTAGTGCTGAGATGGAGAAACCCTGGGGCTCTGGGCAAATAAGACATAGAAGCCATGTGCCAGGATTTGATTTTAATAAAAGAATTGCAAACTTTTAAGCACCACTAATGCACAGATCAGCAGAGGCTCTAAAGGAATTGATTCTATGCAAGGCTATGACCGTTATTGAGAATAGTGGATTTTTATGTCACCTGCTCACTGTGTATTTCTAAGAAATGAAAGAGTTTAAGCAAACTACAAGTTAAAATAGCACCAAAATTAATATGGTGCTACATATATTTATCAGTAGATTACTTTTTTTTGTAGAGACAGAGTCTCACTTATTGCTCTCGGTAGAGTGCCATGGCGTCACAGCTCACAGCAACCTTCAACTCCTGGGCTTAGGCAATTCTCTTGCCTCAGCCTCCCGAGTAGCTGGGACTACAGGCGCCCGCCACAACGCCTGGTTATTTTTTTGTTTGTTTGCAGTTTGGCCAGGGCTGGGTTTGAACCCGCCACCCTCCATATATGGGGCTGGTGCCCTACCCACTGTGCCACATGTGCCACCATCAGTAGATTACTTTTATCATTTAACTTAAAAATGTTAAGGAACTTCTGGAATTAGGAAGCGTTAGGAAAGCACACTGTTATTTTTAAATAAGGAAGAGCTTTCTGAGATGGATAGTGGGTGTTGGACAACATGGTTGCAAATATCTCTTTGCCTTGTTCCTGTGAGGATAAAGAAACTGGGCACTGAGCAGACACTGTAGAGAGAAAGAAAAGACTCACCTCCTACCCTTTCATTCATTTCCCTTCACTTGCTCTAAGCTTCACACTGATAAAGCATAGAAGAAAGAAGAAACCAGGGCTAAAGATATTTGAATGCATCCTCCTTCTCACATACAACCTATAATTTTCTGAAATTTTCAGAAATGTGTTAGTCCTCTTCTCTTTTTGACTGCTCGTGTTGAAATTCACAGAAACCAACAAAAGACATCATGAAGTCTCCAGCATGAATCATTTATTTGGACAAAATAGGGAGGCCATTTTAAAAAGGGCAATAATTCCTTTTTGCTGTCAAAAGATGAAGGCTTACAATTTCCTGCTGAAATATGTACAAAACCTTGTAAATTGTGAACATGTAATCATCTTTTTAAAAAGAAGAGAAAAACACCAATTGGCAACATTTTGCCATAGAAATGAATGCATTACTGCAAACCGTAAATGTTTTTAATTCTAGCTTTCTAAGGGAAGAAGATAAAGGTCAATTGTTTACTATCAGACAACAGTGAAAGTTACATAAAAAAGGTGGTTAAAGTTAGAAAAGTGACCATAATAAAACTAGTATGTTCTCAAGTAAACTTTCGCTACTGCTGGATCTTGGAATCATAGCTAGCTGTTTTAATGTGAGGTCTGCAATATCCCAAGGAGACAGAGAATAAGCAATATGATTCCATCTGTCTTGAATATGACTGAGGAAAGCACAACTTTTTTCTTTTTTTGATGATGAAAATTCTACTACTGAGGATAGACTGAGACTGGCTACAGTAATTACAATGAACAAAATTATGTTTGTCTATGCAAACTGCCATGTTTTTTTTTTTTTTTTTTTCGGCCGGGGCTAGGTTTGAACCTGCCACCTCCGTCATATGGGACCGGCGCCCTACTCCTTCAGCCACAGGCGCCGCCCAAACTGCCATGTTTTTATATCGCTCCCTATCCTCTAAGAGAGAATTATAAAGAAACATTGGAGTAAGAAATTATATTTGTACATCGTCATTTGGGAATCATTACCATTCTTTAAACCACAATTATTGGTATCGGTGGTAGAGCTTTCTGGGTATGCTGTGGCCTTTAAAATTGTTCCCTGAAACATTGAAGACAATACTATTCAAATGGGCTAGTGAGATAATATTTAGATTGAGGCAGGAATAAAATTTCCTTTTGAAAAATATCTCCCTTTCTTCAATGAAAAAAAAAAAAGTTATAATTTGCTGCAATTTTGAGGGTTCAGAGACAAATTTGGAAGTGGATCTTTTCCCCCTGTTGAACCCCCACGTCTATTTCAGCCCTGCCTGCCCACTCTCTGCCTACTTATCTCTTATCTTGGATGCTTAGGGTAAGACCCATTTTCACAGTCCTCACATTTGTCTTGCCCCGCTCCCCTACCCTGTCCTCACTTTCATCTCCTCCTCTCATTAGTTGTAGAGCTATTTCACCTCTAATCTCGTGAAAGATCACACAGCTGAACTATCAAACTCAGGCTCGCTTCATTCTGTCGTATTTTTAAAAGCTACCTCCATTTGGTCCTTTCAAAGACTGACATCTTTCCTTTATTTCATTTTTAGGAAGCCTAGTTCAAACTATCAGAAAGTACCATGGGTTTCTATAGCTTGCCAAAGCTATGGAGGAAATCAAAGAATGACAAAACGAAAACAGTCCTGGTCTGATTCCTATTATATAGTCATCAATTATTTGAAAAATTGATAGACTTAACTTTACCTTCAAGTTCCTTAAGAGATATAGGTTCATAAAAAGATAGTTAGCATGACAAGAGAATGCTTATGGGGCCGATTGAATCAAAGACATGATATAAACCAGAGAGTTCAGACAAGGGATAGAGGACATAGCACTGGGAGGTGAAGGACCACTTTATCTTTATCTTCCAGGTAGCTGAAATTTGCTGATGACCTTTGGTTGAGGTGAAAGAAGTGATAATTTTGTGTCAATTTATAGAGATCTCAGAGCAATGTAGAATTAGAATATTCCAATTCTTCCCCCCACCAAAAAATCTCTCAATCATGAAAGATGAGTCTCATGTTTAATTCATAAAACAAAATCCCTGTGATTTATAGCATGATATGTACGTGTTATTCATGAGCAAAGAACATAATCACATTTTCATAGGTAAGATCTCAAACAATACTAGGGGGATTCATTTCAGTTTAAATTAAGCAATTTTTACCTGCAGCTCCTGCTGCTTGAAAGGGATGGTTGGCCACAGGAGATGAGACTATTATTAATTATAGGACAGAGGGATTTGGCCCTTCCGAAAGGTAATGTGTTTCTTGCTATAGTTTCTGTCAGTGAAGAAGCCACAGGCTGCTGTCTTCTGTAGAGAACTTTAGGATGTTATTCAGAAATATATAAGAGCATCATTCCCTGGGGCAGTACTAAGGACTGAATGTTTGTGTTCCCTCAAAATTTACATGTTAAAATCCTAATTCTCTGTGAGATGTTATTTAAAGACTGATCTTTGGATAGGTAATCAGATCACAAGAGTGGAGGGCCCATGATGGAATTATTGCCTTTATCAGAAGGAACTTGAGAGAACTTCCTTCTTTTCCCTGCTCTCTGCCATGTAAGAGTACAAGGGAAACACCCCTACTGGCAAACTAGGAAGTGGGTCCTCACTAGACACCAGATCTGCCATCACCTTTGATCTTGGACTTTCCAATCTCTAGAACTATGGGAAATCAATTTGTTATTAAAGCCACCAAGTCCAAAGTAATTTATTTCTAGCAGCTAGAACTAACTAAGATAGTCAGGATTGGCAACCTTCATTTCTTCCCTTTTCCTTATTGTGACCACATAGGGAGCCAAGTAATGTTAGAGAGGATAACTGTACTCTTCAGCAATTTGGGACAAGATAGGATATAAGAAATTTGGAAACAATGGTAACATCATTGTTCAAATGGTACTCTCAGAAGAGCATGATTAAAGAAATGAGGTATATAGCATGTATTTTTATTTATACTTTTGAATCCACAAAAAAATTCTTCAAACATATTTAAACATTTCTAGCAGCAGCTATGTCTATGGAGTGTACATATGTATACGTATGTGTGGAAAGGGGATATTTTTTGGGGTTTTTTTTTGAGACAGAATCTCATTATGTCACCATCAGTAGTGTGCCCTGGTATCACAGCTCACAGCAACCTCAAACTCTTGGGCTTAAGAGGTTCTCTTGCCTCAGCCTCCCAAGTAGTTGGGATTACAGGCTTCCGCCACAATGTCCGACTATGTTTTGTTGTAGGTGTCATTTTTGTTTAGCTGGCCTGGGGCTGGGTTCGAACCTGCCAGACTCAGTGAATGTGGCTGCCACCGTAACTTTTGTGCTACGGGTGTCGAGCCAGAGAGGGGGTTTATTTATTTATTTATTTATTTATTTTATTATTTAAAAAAATCATGTAAATATATTATTTTCAAATAAAAAATGGTTTTAAACTGTGTCAAATTGATTATAAAATAATTATTACTTGCATAATTTAGAGGTCTTTTTGTTTTTTTAAGAGGGTATCACTCTGGTGTCCAGGTTTCAGTATAGTTGAATGATCACAGCTCACTTCAATATTGAACTCCTGAACTCAAGCCATACTCCCATCTCTATCTCCCTAGTAGCTAGAACTACAGTAAAGCACCCCACATACTGCTAATTATTTTAACTTTTTTTTGGTAGAAGAGCTGGCTCTGTTACTCAGGTTGGTCTTGAACTCTTGACCTCAAGCAATCCTCTCACCTTGGCTTCCCAAAATACTGGATTGAAGGTGTGAGACACTGTGCCCAGCCAAAATTAGTGTATTTCAATGAAATCTCGTACATTTTCCATTATCTAATGCCATTAGGGATGTTTTATAGATGCAATAGGTCAGAATGAAAATACCAGAAGTCCCAGAAAGACCCAGGAAAAGCAGAATCGCTGGTGTCTGGCAGCGAGACAGTACTCACTCACTTGTGATGCATTTTTATTTCTTCTTATTGTTCTACAAAAAAATTCTCATTCCAAATTCTTTTTGACCCTTTTTCTGGTCTAGTAACCACCACCTCCGTTTCAGGTTCCTGACACTGTTCGTGCTATTTCTGATCCTGCCTCACACAGGGTGATGTGGCAGAATGATCATTCCCCAGGGCCTGGACTTAAATCCCTGGGTTCCGTCCCTCACCTCCTGCTCTCCTGGACTCTGATGAATACTTCAGGACAGGTGATGTTCTCTCTAACATACCATAGCCGCCCCGCACTGAGCGTCCAGTGATAGCTCCTCATGGACTCTTCAAAACTCACTTGCTCTGAGGGTTCCTCCCGACCACCTCATCCTTCTGTTTACAGCTTCATTCAGAACCCCTTGTTATTAGATGAATCTGTATTCTCCATCACCCTCCAGTGGCATGGGTGCATTGCAGAGAGGCGGGGAGGCACATAGAAAGGGCGCTGGCTGAGTCAAACCATACCCATTAACTTCTTGCTCCCTCACATTCAGACTAGATATTTTAGACTAACTCCCTTGAACCCTGCTTTCCTTATCTAGAACATGGGGGGGAAACTAATATGATAAAATGAAAGTTTCATCCAGGCACCAGAGTACATATCTGTCTTTGCCATCTTCCAAAATGGTAAAATCATATCATTTCTTTACTTAATATCCTTCAACATGTTCCCATTATGCTGTGAAAAAAAAATGGCAAGTGTAGAGAGATGCTGAAAATGACTTCATATCTTCAGGAATTCTTCCAACTGTAGATCCTATAAATTCCTCAAAATAAGGAGTGTCTCATCCATTCCTTTTTTTCCCCTGTCATTTATCCATTGTAGAACCTCAAATAATATGCATAAAAATGGTATCTCAGCATATTCATGAATAAAAGAAATGAAGAATGTATCTCCATACAGATACAGGTTTAGGATTAGTTGAATTTTTAAGGTAGAAGAGACCGTGGAAGGTATATAAAACAGCTTTCATCATTTAATGAATAAACTGAAACTTAGAGATAATATATGACTTGCATAAATTCACCCACAAAATTAATATGAAATCCTACCACAAGAACCAGATATTCTAACATCCAGGGGTCCTCAAACTGCGGCCCGTGGGCCACATGAGGCGGTGTGATTGTTCCCGTTTTGTTTTTTTACTTCAAAATAATATGTGCAGTGTGCATAGGAATTTGTTCATAGTTTTTTTTTGTTTGTTTTTTTTTAACTATAGTCTGGCCCTCCAAAGGTCTGAGGGACAGGGAACTGGCCCCCTGTTTGAAAAGTTTGAGGACCCCTGATTCTAGTCCCATGCTCCTTTTGTATATCACAAAGGACCAGATTTCGTTATTTGATTTGTTATTGTAACATCTGGAAGATAAAATTAATCCGACTTAGGCTACAAATTATCATAAACATTCATAATGCCTATGAACAACTGAGAGTTGGCTTCACTCTAAGTACCCTCATTAGATTTATCACAGCCTCTACCTAAAATGAACCCCAAATTTTCTGCTTAATATCATGCTTATTTTTTGACTCCCAATATCACAGTATCCTTTCTTACCTCTTTGCTTTTTATGCATTTATCTTTCTTTTACTTTACATGTGAAAAATATGTCCGTTCAAATTTAAAACAATAAAATATTTCCCACTGAAATGTACTATAACACAGAACAGCCTTGCAAACTAAAATCTTAGTATGTTATAATAAACAGCAATGCTGGTGGGGGGAAGATATCTCATAAGGGGCCACAGTTAACCAAAGTAAACAGCTTTTTTCTTTCTTTAAGAAAATATTAAATGAAGGGTTTCATTATTCAATCTTCTATTCTGGAAACACCTTTCTGTGGGAAGCAAAAAAAATATATATATACAATAAAAAACTTTAAATGCTTACTTTCAATAGAAGTTCCTGTAATTGGGTTTCTTCTGTTTAATTTAAAAAAATATTCTTACAGTTAAAGTCTGAGTGAAGGTCAGTCAGCTAGGGTCAAGGATACAGAATACTTTTATGCAACTATTATCGGAATAAGAGTAAGGCCCTCACACTGCTGGCAGAAAAGAAATGATCTTCCAGCTAACTCAAATTGTAGCTTACTCGAGGAGGTAAAATAATTGCATGAAAATTCTCCCCAAAAGTAAATATTGGCCTCTGAAATGCAAACCTCTGCCAAAAATCTCAATGGTTTAAGCCCTGACTGTCTTTCTAAATGATGGTCTCACTAGCTAATTTTCTAGTATTTGCTTTCCTGATTCACTTTCTGCCTCCCACAAGTTAAAGTGACACTAAGTACAAATTCCAACAGCCACTGTTGGGTTTCCTCTTTCTGCCTGCTGAGGCTAGACCCTGTGGGAGAGTGTGTATCCACAGAAGGTACGCCAGAAGAAAGAGATCGTGCATAATGAAGGAATGGGTCTGATTTCTATCCTATTCAGTCTCATTATATGTGATACCATCAACTCCTTCATTCCGTGGGATACCATCAGCATCGCCACCACGACAGCCACTGTCATCTTGACCAGCACCATCACTTTCACCATCACGACTTTTGAGTTTCACACATTAGCCATTTACCTAATCTCTTGAAAGTTAACAACATAAAAATGTAAAGTGAACATTAAAAAGTGAAATGTAAAGTGAACATTAAAAGTCCTGTTCACAATATTAAATGAGGTTATGCAAAGTACCTTGTACCTCTGTCCACCTCTGCTATCTTTGTTTATGGAAAACTTTAACTATTTGATGAACATTTATTAGGTTAAGGCAGTCTTATCCCATTTAATCTTCTTCGTTATGGGGTAAATGCTTTGGTTCCTATTTTAAAGGTGAGGACTCTGAGAACAACCGCCTTGCTTAAGGCTGTACAGCTAGTACCCGTTGTCACAAAGATTTGAACATACATGTGCCTGGCTCCAAAACCAGGTATGGGAACAGATTATGTTATTGCGGAGGGTCTGCCATATAGTTTTACATCATCTACACAACTATAATAAGCATTGTTAAATCTGTCCATTTTGCTAGGTTAGAAAATTGATTTTAGAGCCAGATTGGATGCACATAGCCTGCACTTCTACCCAAAAAGATATTTGGGCTTAGTTGGTTCATTATGAATTTTCTGATTAATGTATACTCTCTTCTCATTCATGAGGCAAATAGTTAAAAATAAGACTCCTAAATCTTAGGCACAGAGTAAATGCTAGTCTTTATGCTAGTCTTAATGCCAGTCTTCATACATCTAAGTTCTAACCCTGGGCATTGGCTTTGTTAACAAAGTAGTAAAATTATTACAAATAGATCTGACCCTGTAGGTACTTAGTTATAGAGAAGTTAAGACCTGACTGTTCAAATGTCCATTGTCCATTCATATTGTTACCCCAAATCCCCGAAATATATACAAATTCATTCAACAACATGCAAAATCCAGTGTTTTGGGCTTTTACTGGGAAAGCCAGGAATTATATTGTGTCTAGAATCCTTAACAAATTTAAAAAAAAGTCAGAATAGGTAGTTTTGGAGAAATATTGTTATCTGGGAAATAGGAACTATTAGGTATTAAGCAGGGGTTGGGGCATTTTCATGACACGGTATTCCTAAAAATATTATTAAAAATGCAAATTCTGACTTTCACCTTGCAACTGACTTGTAAAAACAACCAAACACCACTACCAAAAAATCAGATTCTTTGAAAGAATAATCTATCAATGAAAAGGGAATCAGAAAAAAAAAAAAAAGAAGAAAAGGGAATCAGAGAATTAGTTAAAATATCCTAAAATTGATGCTTTTAGAAACAGAAGATGAGTAAAATAAGTAATATATCAGAATCCACCTTAGAATCTGAAGAATGGGGGATCCTACCATTATTAAACCCCTGTAAACCAAAAATTACGGAATTTGACAGTGACACTATAGTATAGAATGCTTAAAGACGTTGAAATTAATTTATTCTGGAATAAATAATCCCAATACTCTCAAGTTATTTGTAGCAATTAAGAAGTCAAAATTGTCTTCTTTTTCCTTCCTTCCCACCATTACCCTATCTTCATCCAAAGAAAATAAGTGACAGTATCCATTCACCTACAAAGGAAAGAAATATCCTTTACCATCAGCTACAGGGATTGGTAAATTCATTTGCAGAATAGATTTAACAGAAACTAGAGGATTAAAACTGACCCCTCCACTAGTACCAATTTTGATTAGAGAGACATGTTTCTACCTAATGTTATTGCATAAGAGAAGCACACCATATAACTAATTATTACTTACAGAAAGACAAAATGTTCTTGGAATTTAAAATTTAAGAAATGCTTTTTTTCTATAATCTACAAAACGTATCAAAGCCAATTCAATAATCTCTATGGGCACTCCTGAACAGAGAGTGTGATGGTAAATTTTAGGGGTCAGTTTGACCAGATTAAGGAATACGTGAAGAATTAGCAAAGCATTACTTTCAAGTGTGTCTGTGAGGGTCTTTCTAAAGGAGATTGGTATGTGAGTCAGTGGACCAAGTAGGGAAGATCTGGTCCTCAGTGTGAGCAAGCATCACACAATTGATTAGGGGTCAGGATAGAACAAAAAGGAAAGAAAAAGATTCTTTCTTTCTCCTGGAATGGGGACTCCAGCCCTATAATATCAGAACTCCAAGAATTCTGGCCTTGGGGCTCCAGGATTTAACACTGCTGGCCCACATTCTCAGACCTTTGGTATCATACCTAGAGTCACACAACACTGCTGGCCCACATTCTCAGACCTTTGGTATCATACCTAGAGTCACACCATTGCTTCCCTGGTCTTGAGTCTTTCAGACTTGGACAGAGACACACTACCAACATCCCAGGGTTTCCAGCTTGCAGATGGACTTGATAGGACATCTCAGCCTCAATAAATACATGAACCAATTCCCCTTGTAAGTCCCCTCTGATATATCTATATCTACATCTATCTAATCTCTATGTATACCCTATTGGTTCTATTTCTCTGGACAACCCTAACTAGTCCAGAGTATAGATCAGTAACCTAGTAGCTGAAGCTTAGGTTTGAAGATTAGGAGACAAGGTTCAGGAAACATTGATAGTCTATAATAGAGCCAAGAGACATATAATTCAAAAACATGGAACCATAAACAATTAATAGACAATTCCTAAGTGTTTTCTCCTAAAAGTCTTCCAAAATGAAGACAAATTTATCTTCACAGGTAAATAAGGGATACTTTCTTGGACGCTGAATTGTTACTAGGTGACTTTTTAAGGACATTGTTATCAGCAACTTCTATCACTAATCTTTTGACCTTTTTTAAAATTTCATCTTCTACTTTTTTATTGGCTGAATAAAATTGTGTCCCCTTTCCTCTAGTACAGGGCAATTTTTTTCTTCTCAGCTTTATTAAAGTAGAATTGACAAAAATTTAATCTATTTGCATTTGTGATGTTATATTTTGAAATACATTGTGGAATGATTACTACAATCAAACTAACATATCTAATTAATGTACAGTTACCACTGTATGTGTGTGCTGAGAACACTTAAGATTTATATTCTTAGCAAATTTCAAGTAGACAATACAGCATTATTAACAATAGTCAGCATGCTATACCTTAGATCTCCAGAACTTACTTGTCTTACTTAACTCAAATTTTGTACCATTTCAGCACAATCTCCCCATTTCCTCCAAACTCCATGCCCTTGCAACCACCATCCTTATCTCTGCCTCTCTGAGTTTGACTTTTTTAGATTACACTTGTAAGTAAGATCACCTGGTCTTTGTCTTAGGCTGTCTAGCTTATTTCACTTAGCATAATGACCTCTAGATTCCTCCAGATTGTCAGAAATGACAGGATTCCCTTCTTTTTTTCTTTTTAAGGCTCAAAACTATTCCACTGTGTGCATTTGTATATGTGTATAGATGTAATATACATATATGTGTGTATATAGCATATATACATTATATGATCACATTTCTTTATTCATTCAACTGTTGATGGACAAGCAGGTTCATTCAATATGTTGGCTATTGTGAAATGCTGCAATGAACATAGTACAGATATTTTTTCAATATAATTATATTATTTCACTAAGATATATATCCAGAAGTCAGATTCTAGGATCATATAGTAATTCTTTAATTTTTTTTGATGAATCTCCCTATTGTATTATTTTACAATGGCCATATTAATTTATATTACTACTAACAGTCCACAAAGTTTCCCTTTTTTACACATCCTTACCAGTTTATCTTTTTTTTTTTTTTTTCAAAAATAACCATTGTGATTTTTAATTGCATTTTTTTAATGATTAGTGTTGTGGAGGTTTTTAAGATATATTTGCTGGCTATTTGTATGCTTTTTTTTTTCTTTTTGAGATGTCTGTTGCTCATTTGAGATGTGCTTTGCTCATTCTTTTTTAATTAGGTTATTAGTTTTCTTGCTGTTGAGTTTTTGAGTTCCTTATGTGTTTTGAATATTAACCTCTTACCAGTTGTACAGTTAGCAAACATTTTCTCCCATTCCACGGGCTGTTTCCTCATTGTGTTGGTTGTTTCCTTTTGTTATACAGTAGCTTTTTAGTTAATTTATATTTGCTTTTGTTTTCCATGTTTTGGGGTCATCTCCAAAATATCACTGCCTAGACTAATATCATAAATAGGCTTTTATCTATGCTACCTTTTAGTAGTTGTAAGATTTTAAGCAATACGCTTTAAATCTTCAATCCATTTGGAGCCAATTTTTTGTGTACAGTATCAGATGAGGTCCAATTTAATTCTTCTTTAGGTGGATATCCAGTTTTCCTGGTACCATTTATTGAAGGAACCATCTTTTCCCCCTTGTGTGTCCATTTCACCATTGTAAAATTGACGTGAATGTGTATACTTATTTTGGGGTTCTCTATTGTGTCTTACTGACATTTATACATATTTTTATGCCAGCATCATATTGCTTTGATTACATTACTTTTGTAGTATAGTCTGAGATTGGGTAAGATCTACTGATTCTGTTCAACAGCAATTTAAAATTTTTATTGCTTTAATCTTTTTGGCTGATAAAATAAAAGCTAAGATTTCTGATAGGTTGTCCATACATTCATAAGAGTAATAAAATAAGCATGTTGAACCCAAATAATGAGCAGGAGCAAGAGGAACCAAGATTGTGCATTAACACATTTAGGAATCAATTGCTAAGTTGTGGAAGAAGCCCAAGTGCCCATCCATCCACAAATGGATTAATAAATTGTGGTATATGTACACCATGGAATATTATGCAGCTTTAAAAAAAGATGGAGACTTTACCTCTTTCATGTTTACATGGATGGAGCTGGAACATATTCTTCTTAGTAAAGTATCTCAAGAATGGAAGAAAAAGTATCCAGTGTACTCAGCCCTACTATGAAACTAATTTATAGCTTTCATGTGAAAGGTATAACCCAGTTATAACCTAAGAATATGGGGAAGAGGGAAAGGGAGAGGAGGGAAGTGGGGGAGAAGTGCAGAGGGAGGGTAATTGGTGGGATTACACCCACGGTGCATCTTACAAGGGTACATGTGAAACTTACTAAATGTAGAATATAAATGTCTTAACACAATAACTAATAAAATGCCAGGAAGGCTATGTTAACCAGTGTGATGCAAATATGTCAAATGGTCTATAAAACCAGCGTATGGTGCCCCATGATTGCATTAATGTACACAGCTATGATTTAATAATAATAAAAAAAATAACACACATTTAGGAAACTAAACAGTGGTGTGTCAAAATAAAATAATTAATCTATTGACATTTAAATTAAGTGAAAAGACAGGGAAATTATGCCCCCTCTGCCATACATACACATGTCATTACTACCGTCTTCCACATAGCAATACTTGAGGCCTTCAATATTCCATAGTATGACCCTAAAAATCCACTGGACGCCTGAATAGCAGCATTTTACTGGGGCCAAATTCACCTTGGCATAAATCCAAACTGGGTCCAAGCTCGGATTTTCAGTGTTCTTTGTGCAAAGTCCATTTAGGATGGTACAGTAGACACATGCCTCCCTTTCTGTTTATTCAAAATCAGAAATTACCCTCTTGCATTACTACTCATTAATCCATGATTTTATATTTGACACATAGCAAATATTGCTTTGTAAATTTACTAATTTGTTATGCTGTGTACAACATTTAAGATTTTAGGTTTGTCCCATAACCATATTTTTTCAAGGGACTCTGATAATCAAATAATATGGTTCTGTTATCTAATAACTGTTTGGAGTGATCTGATGATCACTCTCTTAGAAACTCCATTGATTACCACATCAAGCATCTATAAAAAGAATTTCTGCTCTTCTTTATAAACTGTGGCTTTAATAGCTTTCATGATAGCTAAAGAAAGAATTTCAATGGAGTAAGAAAGTTCTTCTCATCTAGGAACATGGAATCTTTGTAGTTTAGGATTTCATGTGCCTTTGCTACTCCTAGTTAGAATCATCATATTTTATTTCTAACAATACATTTTTGTAAGGCAAAAAAAGGCTAACATCATCATAAAGGGGCATTATCATTTCACAGGGATGGGATAAGCAGCAGAAGCAGATGAAATTCAAATCAACCATGATCCCGTTTCCATGATAATGTATCTCTCTAGCTTTGAAATCACATCAGAATTGCTTCTATACTGAGTGGTTTTCAAAGATGTCTTTGAGGCATCACTGAGATTTTTTTTTAAATGGATAGGACCTAGTAGAGTTAGACTTCCATGAAAGGATACTTTTGCATCTTGAGAATAAGATTATTTCTTTCTATTTCTGGAAGGATACAAAAGATGACAGGTGAGATGTTTTATGTTATTATTTTTCTTCTTTTTATTCATTTCAATTTCTTAATTAAGGCTTGGTTTCTTAAGTAATTAAGGCAGTTTCCTTTATCAAAAGCTACTAATGGCTCTCATTTACTAATATTTTGCACCTGGATCTGTTAAATAATGATTACAGATGTCATGGATATCATCAAAAAGAGAAAATTAATAGCAAGTAGATGGCATATCCTAACAGATTGGGCAGTTCATTGGCTCCAGAGAAACTAAGAAAGCACTCATTTGTCATTACATATGCCTAATTATTCTAACAGCTGATCAGTATAATCCTTGGAGTATAAAGGGAATTGTTTATTGATTCATTTGGTATTTTAATGATCTAATACTTGGGATCTATGATATTTTTGTTCTGCTCTACGATGTCTGTCAATTCACTGACCTGTGCTACATTGGTATACATTTGAGTAAACAATATTTGTTTTTAATTTGAGTCTCTTTTTAACTAAGTCATATACAAGTCACCATAATTATGGATTTATGTAATGTATGAAACAGAGTAGTCTGCAAACTACATGCCTGTCAGGAGCAGGGCTTGGTGGTGCAAATATCATTAGCCACAGGAAAGGGGGGGATGCAGAATGGCTCTGAACATATGAGATGACTGCCCATCTGAACCTACAACTTGTGAAAGGTCGAAAGGGTCAAGATCCCTAAGGTCGATTACGTCCATTTGGTCCTCTGGAGAGAACTCATAAAGAACAAACTATTGTTTGAATATTTCTTTCAAAATAGGGAAGAGCCTATTAGAAACATTCTTTGATATTCCAGTAATAAGTATTCCTTAGTGATATCAACAACCTTACAAAATGATATCAACAATGAAAGTTTGCACATTAATGAATGTTTACTAAGACCACACACTTTGCTAAGTGGTATATGAATGTAATCTCATAATTCTTAAAATTATTACTCGTGTTCCCACTTGTATTAGTTTCCTATTGCTGTTATAACCCATTATTACAAGTTGTTGGCTTAAAATGACATGAATTTATTGTTGTACAGTTCTCAAAGTCAAAGGTTCAAAATAGATCTCAGTGAGATAAAATGAAGATGTGGGCAGAGTCGCATTCCTTTCTGAAGATTCTCAGTGACAGGTTCCTTGCCTATTCCACCTTCCAGAGGCCACCTATATTCCTTGGCTCATGGCTCCTTCCATGAGGCTTAACATAATCATGGTTTCTGGGAATTATTAAGTAGATGTCTTTGAAGGGTTATTATCCTGCTGACCATGCTGTCTCATCTAGTGAAAGTGAGATTTTTTAAATAAAATATCTGATCATATATATTGCCTTTCACCATTCTTTCCTTCTTTCGCACCTTTTAAGGCTCCTTGTTTTGGAATGAGAACATGACCTTCAAGGTCCAGCCTGGTCTGTCTCCCCCCTCTCTCATTTTTCCCTATCGACCCTTTCACTCCCTTTCTTTCAGCTACTCTAGTCTTGCTGTGGACCATCTGTTACCTGATATACATGCTCTTTTGTTTTCCAATACTTGGTACATTCTGTCTTCTATTTGGAATGCTCACCCAATACAACATAACTTACATAATTAACCTCTACTTATGCTTCTGCTTCTGCCAAGCACCACTTTCTTAGGGAAGCCCACACTAACCCCAGATCTCCCTGCTGCTAATTAATTCACTCACTTGTTTATTTATTTATTGCCTTATTATATACATGTGTTTCCCTTGTTCCAGGCACTTCTCTCACACTACTAGGGATGCAGAAGGAAACAAAATAGATTACGCCCTGGCTTTCATGAAGCTTATTTTCTGATGGAGCAAGACAGATGATCTATAATAAATATTCAATATGTCAAGTAAACACTATGGCAAATATAAACCTGAGTAAGAGATAAGAGGAACAAGTTTCGGGCCCTTTTAGACAAAGAAGTCAGAAAAGGCTTCTGTAATGAGGTGACATTTTAATAGAGGAGGGGACAAGGAGGAGGTGATTCTCATGGATATTTGAGGCAAGCGCGTTCAAGACAGAAGCAACAGTAAGGATGAAGACCTGGAGATGAGATAGAGCATGTTTGAAGCTCTGGCATCAGAACTTCCCTACTTCACTGTAATTGTAGTGGGTTCATTTGTACATACATACAAATGCTATTACTCTAATAATCCCTTCCTCTTAAACTAGACAGTAAACTCTATGAGAGGAGAAGAGATGATCTCTCTGCATTTACTTAATACAGCATCCCATACTGCTTGTTATGATATTAGTTCTCAAAAATTTATTCTGATCCCTATCCTATTATGAGGAAAGTGAGGATTAAATGTTTTAATAACTTTTCAAAGTCATAAACTAATTAATGGCAAAGGCTTGTCCTAAATTCAAGACTGTGGAATAGCAACATCTTTGTTCTTAACCGCTCTAGTTGCCTAGTAATTTTCTTGGAGATTAACTTGCTGTCCTACAAGGAGAATGGCTAAGAATAGGTGGATATTGACTACCAACAACAGAAACATATAAATGGAGATGCAGCTGCTCAAAGGCTTTGATTTCTCATAAGGTGAAAATAACCACCTCAACATTTGCATAAAATAATAAAAAGGAAAGCATTAAGCAAATAATAAAATATTACTGTAGCTACCACCATATTGCACACAAAATTAATAAGGAGTAACATTCCTAAGATGTTTATGAATCTGCTAAAAGTTTAATGGTGTTACAGAGAAAGCATTATGGTGCTAACATTTATACATAACAAATTATTCTTTTTTACCTCACACCTATATCAGGAAAATACTTTTTCCTCTGAAAGGAGATAAAGTGTCTCAGATTCTCACAGATTAGGGGAACACACAGAAACAGCAGATAATCTCCCCCCAAATGGAGTTTTGATAATCTCTCTCAAAATACAGTGAATGAAAAATAGTGAAAGAAGAATTCAAATAATATTTTAGTGGTTTTTTGGCCGGGGCTGGGTTTGAACCCACCACCTCTGGCATATGGGACCGGCGCCCTACTCCCTGAGCCACAGACGCTGCCCCAAATAATATTTTAGAAGGCATATCTCCAAAGTATATTGTTATGAGTATGCTCTGAATAAATTTGATAGCTGTTTTAATGTAAACTTTAAAAGAAATTGATAATTGTTTATAATACAGTAAGAAGGTCTGATTTAAATCAGGACTGAATGAGTGAGATGCATCTTCTAGATGGAACACTTGCAAATAATGTGAACAACAGGAAAGAGAAGAATTCAGCCTACAAAAAGACTGTGAATAGATTTTTGCTAAACGTTTTCCACAATCCTTTACTAGGAAAAAAAATATGTTTATGAGAAATACAATGGATATTATTTATTGTTTATTGTATATAATTTTGCATAAGTTAACACCATTTAAATTATATGTGGTTCTCCTTCAATTGTGTGGGTTGAATCATTCTCAGTAAAATCTACTGTTACTATGAAAGAATAGTTTAATTCAGCACGTTATGACTGCTGGCATTATTACTCAAAAGATGTGATTATTTTAAAATATATTTTATTAACATTTATGCAGTTCGAAAAGGCAATATATACACATGGCATGCAAAATTGAAAATGGCGCAGTGGAATAAAATGGAAAGGCCCCTTCTGAATTCCTGAGCTATTCAGTTCATATTTTCAGAGGTATTTTTTTGTGATTTGTGTGTGTATGTATATGAATACATCCTGCATACATTTTAAATAAAATTACTGAATTATCGTTTGCAAGGTTTTCAGTTGATTTTCTTGGGGTTTCCACATAAATAATCTTTTTACTTATAAAAAGTGATGGGTCGGGCACAGTGGCTCACACCTAATGCTCTGGGAGGCTGAAGTGGGTCGATTGCCTGAGCTCATGGGTTTGAGACCAGCCTGAGCAAGAGAATAGAGGAAAAAGTATCCAATGTACTCAGTACTTCTATGAAACCAACTTATATTTACTCACCCTTTCTTATGAAACATAGACTACAACTATAGCCCAGAATGAAGGGGAGAAATGGAGTGGGGGTGGGGGGAGGCTTGATAGAGGGAGGATAAAAGGCGGGACCACACCTATGGAGCATATTGCAAGGGTACAAGTCAAATCTGTCAAGTGTAGAACTTAAAGGTCTTAACACAATAATCAAGTAAATGAGGTGAAAGCTATGTTGATTAGTTTGATGTAACCACGTCAGATTGTATAAAAAAATCAACACATTGTACCCCATATGTGCATAAATGTATTTATGATCTATGTGTATATGACTTAATAAAAAAAAAGAGTGAGACCCCATCTCTAAAAACAGGGGGAGGTGCCTATCGTCCCAGCTACTTGGAAGGCTGAGGTAAGAGGATCACTTAAGCCCAAGAGTTTGAGGTTGCTTTGAGATGTGATGTCATGGTACTCTACCAAGGGAGACAAAGTGAGATTCTGTCTTAAAAATAAGTAAATAAAAAAAAAATAAGTAAATAAACAAAATATAAAAAGTGACCATTTACATATTTATTTCCAATTTCCATAATTCATATATCTGTCTCTAATATAGGCTAATATTCCAACACTATGTTAAAAACCATTGGTTAAAAAAGGCAAACTGGCTTGATCCTGCTGTACTAATACTTTAAGAAGGATGTATCTGCTAAGTTCCACTACAGATGATGCCATTTTAATTGACACACAGACATGTTTATATTTTAAAAGAAACAAGCAAATTTCCTTCTTTAAGAATATAGAAACTTTAAATATAGATAGATGGATAGATAGACAGACATATAGATAAACATAAACAGCTAAGAATCCATGGTCCAGACTAGTGCTCCCCAAGAATGACCCTTCGAGTGCTATTTTGGTCCTCGACCTGGGGTTCAGAGTCCTCCAAGGTGTAGACAGGGAGGGCTCTGGCCAGCGACCCTGTTGAGGAGGTTCAGGCTTCAGCCCCGTGGTAGTTGGCCATCTAGTTGTCTGAAAGACCACACACTGCCAGATGAGTTGGATAAGGAGAACCAGGGCCCAGCAGTTATGCACCACACTCTGTAATCACCATGAATAATAACATTAATATACATGATGATTATTTATTGGTTAGCATAGATGTTCAGAAAGCAGTCTCTTTGGAGTTATATTTGTAATTTCCCCCAATTTTATAATAATTTATCTATTTTAAATTTTTATTATATGTATTTTTATTTTACTTATTTTTTATGACTAAGTTAACAAATGATTTGCCATGTTCATCTATTTCCCCCCTAAAAGACCAGTTTATATTTTTAGGCATCCTTATTTATTAATATTTGTGAAGTGACACTTTTAAAATATTTTTATGGTGTATGGATCCCTTGATGAATGTAATTAAAAACTTTGGTACTTTCTTGAAAAAAAAAATGTACATGCTCACACACTTTTTAAAATATTGTACATAGTTTTTTCAGGGAGTTTATTTGTTATACTATATTCATTCACGGATCTTCCATTAAGAGCCCTATTCTCAAGTATTGGTAAAAAGTTTATCTGTTTAGTTGCAATGCAAAGTTTAGCTCAGGCCTTGTTAACCGCACATTTTAGAATTGCTAACATTAACAGTTTCAGAATTTTACTACTCCTTCAAGGACTACTACAAGGAAGACTTCCATTGTGGTTATTATAAAACTAAGACACAGAAAAGTGGAGAAATGTGCTTAAAATCACAAAGGCAGCAGTCACTAAAGCCAGGATGCAAAGCATGGGCTGTCTAGTGGTAAAGGTGATAGGTATGTAGCAGAAGGAGGGTCACAGTGAGCTCCATTCTCAAAACTCTCCTTACCGTTGCCCATTATTTCATTTACTTCAGGGCAGTGGTTCTAAACTTGTACCTCATGGCACATTTGACAAAGTATGAAAATGTTTTACCTTGTCATAGATGCACAGGTGGTGCTCCTGGAGTCTAGTGGGTAGAGGCTGGGAACAATGCTAAGTATCTCCTAATGCAGAGAAGAGCTCCTGACAGCAAGAAACTATTCAGGCCAAACGTCCAAAGGGCCTTGGGATAGCAGTGGAGAAACTGCACGGCCGGTTTCAGGATTCTCTATTTGGCAGTAATCAAGCAAAATAAAAACAAGGTCAGAGGAAGTATCTTTCAATTATTTGTTATGTGCTAAATTATGCTGCCTCCTCGAATTCTTATGTTTTAGTCTAAACACCCATTGTCTAAGAATGTAACTATATTTGGAGATAGAAACTTTAAAGAGGTAATTAAGTTAAAATGAGGCCATTAGAGTGGGCCCTAATACAAACTGACTGGTTTCCTGATAAGAAGAGAAAATGTGGACACACAGAGAGACGGTCACTCTGAAGAAGCAGCAAGGGAGCAGCCACCTGAAAACCAAGGACTGAGTCCTGGTAAGATACTTCCCTTATGACACTCAGTGAAATCCACCCTGCCAATGCCCTGATCTTGGACTTCCAGCCTCCAGAACTGTGAGAAAATAAATTTTCAGTTATTTATACCACCTAGTCTATGGTATTTTGTCATGGCAGCTCTAGTACACTAATACATTACTTAAGACTACAAATTATTTTCAAGAATGTTTAACACTCGTAAAGTATTGTTTTAAAAGTCTACTGCTTTTCTAATTAAAAATGATTCAGTTCTGCATTATACCTGGTGTTCAGATGCATTTATAATACTATGGAGCATGCTGTGAGCTTAATTTCCATTTTGTAGCAAAATCCACCTGAACTTCCCATTTCAGAGAGCTAAGGATTTCAAAAGTCTTTAAAACCTATATCCATCTACTCTATCCCAATGAAAGCAGGGAGCTGGAGCTGGACATTTTCTCCATATGCAAAAGAAGATTCATTGATATTTAGATAATTTTATTACGCTGTTATCTTTCAAAGTTTGACAAATCAGTTTTCACAAAAGTTAAATGGGTCAAATGAAACCTCTTCAAAATGCAAACTGTTGACTTTGCTAATATGAAATGTAATGAAGCATCAGAAGCAATGCGTTTTGTTTCTACGTTTTCACCAACCTCATTTAGAAACTGATTAAAAAATCAGCATTTCTCATTCTAACTATTTGAAAACCAATGGATAAATGAATATACAATTCAAGCTAGAGGACATCATTTTCTTCTGTCAGGCTCTTTTTCATCTTTTCCTAGAAACTTTGTCATGGTTGGGTAGCAAAAACAGACATCCTACAAGACATCCTTCTTTAATAAATGTGGTAGCATCTTTTGTTAAGATGTAACAAGCAAATTTCACATGTGTACACACACACAAACACATACACACACATACTTCCAAGCATTGTTCTTGGAACCCTTCCACCTCCTTCTTGCTCATCTGACAATATCAGGTCTGTTATCTACCACTGTTCATCCTCTCTCCTCCCTATCGGGACTCACCTTTTAGATATTTTATAATGAATATAATGCTTTTATCGCAGTCATAAGACTAAACACAGTCGAAATAACAGCCTTTGTATCAGTTCATCTAAAATTTCCCTTCTGGCTAACAAAAGTTGAAGAATTTGGGTAGGCGTTCTGGGAGTATTGGCTCATGCCTGTAATCCTAGCACTCTGGGAGGCTGAGACAGGTGGATTGCCTGAGCTCAGGAGTTCAATACCAGCCTGAGCAAGAGCGAGACCCTGTCTCTACCAAAAATACAAAATCTAGTTGGGCATTTTGGGGGATACCTATAGTCCCAGCTCCTCGTAAGGCTGAGGCAAAAGGATTGCTCAAGCCCAACAGTTTGAGGTTGCTGTGAGCTAAGATGCCATGGCACTCTACCCAGGGCCCAGAGTAGACTCTGTCTCAAAAAAAAAGAAAAAGAAAAAAAGAACTTGGGCAGGCAGCTGTGGATTGCCTTTCTGTATTATCTTACACTTACTACATTTTGATTTGTACACCTGTCTCTGTGGCTTTCCCTTAGTATCCACTGTTGAAACTTCATGTTACTAGAAAAATAGATGGCTTGCACAGAGGATCCATTGCCATTGTTAATATAACTGCTACAGTTTCTGTGCTCTTATTTTTTTTTAGGAAAGGAATTGTACCTTGTTTATTGTCTTTGTTTTTTTCCCCTCCTGGTCATCTCCTTTATCTTATATCTGCTCCCCACATTATGTAGCTGCCTCAAAGCAGATTCTATAACTTTTGCTACTTCTTTCTTAGCACATTTTCTACTGCCAAAATTTTCTCTGTTTCCAGAAACATACCTTCCCCCCACCCAATGACTAGTATAGAAGGCCTTAGAAACCAGGGTCAAGAGATGTTAAACATCTTGCAATCTGGATAGCAATGCTAAACAAAACGGAATTGTTTTGTCCCAAATGGTAATAGCACACCTGTTAAAAACCACTGACAGAGAGTAATACTTCAAGTATTATAACATATTCTAGGTCAAGAAGCTAGAGACAGAAATATCAGCTGCCTGAAAGATAAAATATTCTTTGACAAGATACTTCTGTTATTTTGTACCTCCAAAACCTTTAATGTTTTACATCTGAGGCCTCTGAGAGGAGGATGCCTTATGTGCTATGATGACATCTAGAGAATGACGTTGGCAATTGCTTCAGTGTGGTGATGCTGACTGAGGTTTATATGAGGGAATATATCTCCTACAAAGTGCAAGTTCGTCCTGAGAGAACAAACATAAGTCACCATTTCTTCAGCAAACATTTTCTGGGCCTCTTTCTTTTCTATACCATGCTAAGGTGCTCTGGAGCTAGAGATAAATTATATGGGCTCTTTCCCTCAAAGGAGCTATGTTCTATTGAGTGCTGGCTATAAAAAATTATGCCTGCTACTAGTGGTCAACCTAATCAATGACTCTGAGTCTTTAGGTGTCTTTAGATTTACACATTAACTGCTCAGAGGATGACTTGAGGCCCGGTCCTCCTGTTATTTGGATGGTGATCAGGGATGAAAGAAATAAGGGTCCTGGTTTAATAGTTCAAAAATCTAAGTGTACCCACTGACTGAAGAAATAGAGTATGTGATTTAAGATATATTAACATGGAAACCAAAGGAGCTCAGAGAACGTTCTCTGTGTGTGTATTTATTTTGAGTCTTTTTTGTTTGTTTTGCTGCTTAGACTAATATATTAGCTACCAATGTTTTGAAAGTAGTTCATTTAACAGGATAGATTTCTGGGAGACATTGGAGAAAAGAATTTTATGCATCTCTAAAGCTCTAAAAAAAAAGTGGGGCACAGATGGAAAGGTTTGGATTCAGGGAGTGTTCAGTACACTAGAAGCTAGAACCTACTTCATCCATAAAGTATTTGTGATCCTGTTTATTTTAATTTTTTTTTTTTTGCAGTTTTTGGCTGGGGCTGGGTTTGAACCCGTCACCACCTGGTATATGGGACCAGCGCCCTACTCCTTTGAGCCACAGGCACCGCCCTGTGATCCTGTTTATTTTTGTCCTCCAAGTTTGAGTACTGAAATATGGAATCCAAAAGCATTTATCCAGTACCCTTTGTCTTCTTCTGACACCTACGCTCATCCCTACAATCACTTACCCTTCAAACCATGTTGCAAAACTCAGGATTACAGAAAGAAAGCGTGGCCTCCATAACCACTGATAATCAATACCTGCTTTTACCTATTCAGTCTCTCCTTTTTAATTGGGTCTTATGCTTTGATATTTAAATATGCCCAAGAGGCATCATTTATAATTCATCAGCAACCCCCTCTCTTGACTCTATGTCCTTTCTCTACTGTCTTCTCTCTGACTTCCTCTCAAAGGCCAAACTTCTCAAGAGGTGTGTGTATATCATTTTATTCCTTTATACTCATTGCCCACCTTCCTGTACGTGGGCCCTTTGTGCAGCCAGAACATTTTTTCCCTGGAGCTACCTCAAAGCAAACCCTTTAACTGTTTCTACTTCTTTCTTTTACTACTTTCTTTCAATGCATTCATGTTCAATAGCAATTCAATGTTCAATATCAATTCAATGTATTCAATGTTTTAATATCCATAGAATGTGGATATTATTATAATATTATCCACATAGTATAATATTATATCCACATATTATAATAATGTATATATCACAGTCTTCTTCTTACTTCACTTCCCAGCAGCACCACAATGCTTCTGAGTACTCCCCCTTCTTGAAATATTTGCTTTATTAAGCTGCTGATTTGCTGTGGCTACAATTTCTTTATCTCTTTTTCCAGGCACCTAATCTTCTTGCAGATATTAAATATCAGAGTTCTTTGAAGTTCAGCCTGATATCATTTTATTAATTGGTGTTCTCTCTGTAGGCAATGTCATTATGGCGTATAAATTAACTACCTTTTGCCAATTATTCTTAGATACATATCTCTATACTCTGATCTTAATTATCAAGTTCAAACCCATATGTGTGCAACTACCTACCTAGGTGATATTTGGAAACCTTTGAATAGTCATTTTTATATTTCAAAGATACTCCATTCAATCCCATCCAGAATGACTGCACAGTCCACGTATATTTTCTGTCCAACAGAAAACTCAGCCCACACCTGTCTATATTCACCATCTTGGTCAGTATAATATCATCTATCCTTTCTGGTAAATCGTAAAGCTGGAAATGATTCTTAATGCCAGGCTCTTCTTTACCCCACTACCTATCCATCCAATTCATCATGTATTTATGTTCAAATTTTAGTTTCTGTATAGTGACGTTTCCCATTATCTTCCTTATCAGCTGATAAAGCCTAAGTCCAAGCAACCATCTTTTGTTATCTGAAATTCTATAACGAACTGCTAATTAGATTCCCCATATTCACTCCTTCTTTTGCTCAATAAAGAATTGGCTCACACTGATAAGGAGGCTGAGAAGTCCCCATCTTTTGTGGGCAAGCTGGAGACCCAGTTATCTAGTGATATAGTTCCAATCTGAGTCTGAAGGCCTGTGAATCAGGAGAAATAGTGATGTAAGTTCCAGTTCAAAGGTAGAAAGAAAGGACTGGTGTTCCAGCCGATATAGTCAAGCTGGAGAGGTTTATTCTTAGCTAGATCTTTTGTTCTACTATGGTCTTCAGTTGATTGGGTAAGGGTCACCAACACTAGAAGGGGCTATCTGTTTTACTCAGTCTTCCAATTCTAATGTTAATCTCATCCAGAAACACTCTCAGTGATAAACCCAGAATAACGTGTAATCAAAGGTCTGGGCACCTGATGGCCCAACTGGCTTTACATATAATATTAATCATTACGCTCTCATACAGCTCACCTGCTACCATAGATACCAGTGACCAGAGCTGGATTTCCCACTATATGCATAAGTACCGATAGAACCTAAAAGCCTGCATGGCTCAGTCTCTATGCAGCTCTTTAAACCTACCCCGCGGTGCTCGCCCTTTAGTGTCCACACTTAATCTCTTCTGGTTGCTTTCACTTCCTCAAACCTGACTTCATACGCTCCTTGTCTTGTTGACATAATTTCCTGCCTTCTCCTTTGCCGGTCCCATCCCCAGGCATTCCTGCAGATCTCAGATCCAACACTACTTCCACAGGGAAGACTGCCATGGGCACTCAGATTATATTGTAGGATATTAGTATTCTGTTACATAGTCTTACAATACTATTTATCTTAATACATTTTACCTTAGTCATAATTTAAGTGGTTATTTGATCAAATGTTTCCAGTCCAAGTTATCTTTAAGCCATGTGAGATCAAATGCCATTTTGAGTTTTCTTGATACAGTATTTTCAATTCCTGGCCTAGTTGGTGGTAGATGGGAGGTATTATCTTGGTGGTATATCTGAGTGAATAACCCATGCCCACATTATACCTATAGACTCTATTTTATCAATAAGGAAGTTACAGTCAGATGATCTGGAGTCTTGCCTCTTGTCCAGTTTATCACATAATCACATATTCTGTTTATCAATTCTTTACCGAAGATACCAAATGCTATCATCTTCATTACTTTTGCTTTTCCTGATCCCCAAAGCAACTACACTAAAGGACCATAACTAATAGAGTTATCTTTGTTGAAAGTTGGGAACCAGAAACATGAATGCCCTGAGAGCAAAATAAGGAGGAAAAGGCAGTTAAGTGAAGCAGAGAACAACAACAACAACAACAATACCACAATTAGGGGAAAAGAGTAATTTAGCTTTGACTAATCCTGGGCATTAATCTGACAAATGATCCTGCCCTTCTTTTTCTAGATTAAAGCCAGTAGAAGATAATTTGTGATAAAGAAGTATGGAGAATCCTCAAACTAGACCTCCCATCGGATTCTGCAATCCTATTACTAGGCATCAACCCAGAACAAAAAAATCCTTTTATCAAAAGGACATTTACACTACACTGTTTATCGCAGTTCAATTTCTAATCACCAAAATGTAGAAACAGTCTAATGCCCACCAACACAGGAATGGATTAACAAGCTGTGGTATGTGTATACCATGGAATACTATTCAGCCATTAAAAAAGATGGAGACCTTACATCTTTTATATTAATCTGAATACAGTTGGAATACATTCTTCTTAGTAAAGTATCACAAGAATAGAGAAGCAAGACTCCAATGTACTCAATTCTAATATGAAGTCACTAGATGATCTAATACATACCCATATGAGAGGAAAAACTCAATTCCATTCAAGGTGGGGGGCAGGGAAATGAAGGCGAGAGGAGGGAAGAGAAGAGGAAGGAAGAGAATGGGGGATTATGGTGTACGGCAAACCTACCTCAGGGGGTGGGACACAATTATAATGGACTTTATCTAACAAATGCAATCAGTGTAACCTAATTCTTTGTGCCCTCAATGAACCTGAAAAATTAATAAATTTTCAAAAGCTCAACCAAAATCTAAATTATTTAAAACATTTAATAACTTATTAGCCTCTCCCTCTTCTACGCTGTGTTTTTAGGAGAAACATGAAAATAAAAATAAGAAAATGTTAAGATTTATTTTTTTAAAAAGAATATCACAGTCACATAGAGGCACTATTAATACAGTCAAGTTCAGCTAATGACCAATGACAAGTGACATTCATAAGCATCATGCTCTATAAGATTCATAACTGCCCAGAAAACATTTACTGTGTTGAGCTAACTCTAAAGTATAATTAACCAGAACAGCCCATTACCTTGATATTTCAAAAGAATATTATAAAAAAATAAAATAAATAAAGAACAAAGTACAAATCCAAAGAAGAATCTTATTTAGTGATATTGAAAAATTTTATGAAACTCAAGTCTTGGTGTCTACAAATATTTTTGGCTCATAGACACACTCATTCCTTTTAGTAACTGTTATCACTGGTGATATCTATGTTGGCCCACACCTACAAAGGGAGAATCGAGTAGTTGCAACAGAGACCACATGGCTCACAAGGTTTAAAATATTTACTACTTGATCCTTTAACAAAAAAGTGTTTGCTGACCACTGCAAAAACCTCAAATACTCATTTCTTTAGGAATAAATTCTCTTTGAAATAATTCGTTGGGATATAACATGCACTAATGCTCAATGTCATATATGAAGTACATTTCAAGGCTATTTTTAGATGATTCATCATTTGGGATTAACCATCGCCAGCACTTCTCTATGAGACAGCACAAAAAAAATCAAGACATGATGGAATATTTCATGACATGAAATGCATCCAAATCCACAGGACATTGGGTAAAATGTTTAAGATGACATTTAGTTCTGGTTTGGACTCTGCCATTAACAAGAGCTATATTAAGGACATGCTTACTGTAACTGGCCTGGATTCAGATAAGCCTTGCTTTGAGATTCGGTCCCCGTCATTTATAAACTGAGTGTTTGTGGAAAGTTTATGCCATATTTTGAAGTTTGTATCATCTTTAAAATTGGAATGTTAATAGTAACAACATTATACTTTTGGAGGATGAAATGAGGAAATGCATGGAAGTCATTTAGCACACTGCCTGCAACATGGGAAAAGCTTGTTATTAGCTGATTCTCCTTGAGCAGGTCACTAAATCTGTTAGTTCATCTGATACATGAAGCGGTTGAGCTGAACAGAGCCTCACCTGTGACATGAGTTTTCTCATTGTCAAAGCTGGGCATGGAAATTCATGTTGAAATTGGTTACACACTGCTTGCTAACAAGGGAATAGGGTCCTAGGTCTCTTTATCAAAATAGCAAACTGAACTGCTTAAGGTATGCAACATTGTATAGAGCATGCGGCAAAACACTTATCCTTTTCATATGAAAAAACAATTTACATTTTCATACAGCATCAGACTAGTGAGCACCTTCACGTATTCCATTTTAATGCACAAGAAAGGGCCAGTCTTTGGTCAGCTGTCACATGAAGCACCAGAAAAGAGTGGAATGGTTATGTTTGTTTCTGGATGCGCCCGATTTTTCTGCTGTTTGGGGGTAAGGAGCTGCAGAGCCCCATGGGAGGCTACTTCCCTTAGGAATTCCTGCTGACAATGGCTTATCATGTAGCCTTTGGAGAAACATAGCAATTATGTTGTGTGGCTTGGTTTGTCATGCCTTGCAGCACCGACTGATCTAAGGTAGGTAATAACCTTTCATGAGAATCTAACTGCTGCTTAATTATTTGCCAAGTGTGAGTCATTTATTTCTTTTCATTAAAATTTCGGAGTGAATGAATCCCTTAAACATGTTTAATATGGCAACCAGAGAGATCTGACTCAAACACTGTTGATGTACTGCCCATAATCAATTAAGCTACATTAATTTAGGGCACCTTGTGTGACTGCTATGATTTTTAAAGATGTCAAAGACCCTAGCAGTGTAGACTAGGGGCTCATAGAGTACAACAGAATCATCACTGGTTCACTTTTCCTCTTTGTGTCTGCTTTTCCATTGGAGTATATACCAACATGGATAAAAGCCAAGTTTTAATGTTGCATTTGACAGAAAAGAGAGATATTTGTTTGCATAAGATGAATAATTCAATCTTTGCCAAAGAGGAGGATACAAGACATAGACTTTCTTGAGTACCTGGCTTCCCGTTATCTATCTGTATCCTTAAGTTAGAGTTTGTTTTGATCTAGTCAGTGTCTGTCTTATTTTGTTGGGTTTATTTTCCCCCTTGTCTCTCCTCATCTGTTGGAACTTCTCCTTATAACACTTTCTGAGGTTTACCTTGGCTACCCTAATAAACCTTGTTTTTTGTCTGTTTGTTTTTGAGATAGGGTATTGCTCTGTCACCCAGGCTCTGGAATGCAGTGGCGCAATCATAGCTCACTGCAACCTCCAACTCCTGGGCTCAAGCAAACCTTCTACCTCACTCTCTCAAGTAGCTATGACTACAGGTGTGCATCATCACTCCTAGATTTTTTTCTTTCTTTTTTTTTATAGAGGTTTCACTTGCCCAGGTGGGATTGCAACTCCTGGCCTCAAACAATCCTCCCACTGTGGCCTCCTAAAGTGCTAAAATTACAGATGTGAGCCACTGTGCCTGCCCCAAACCTTGCATATTTCATATGATGTGTTGAGTTTGTCTCCATGGAGATTTAAATTTTTGGTAAGCATTATTTAATTTCATGATTGTTTACATTATTAATAGGGCACAAAAGCTTGGCTCAAAAACAAGGGAAGATAAAATTATGGTCATCTGAAAATTCTCTCTCTCTGCAAATATGTGTATGTATTGTATGTACATATCACATGTGCTTAAGTGTTGATTTGTATTGGGCTCCTTCCAAGAGCCTCTACAATGGGGTGAGATCCTGCTAGTGCTACTTATATTTAAAGCCAAACCATCTGTTCTGTGGCTCTGAGAATGTGTCATGCAAAGCATGGTACATATAGCACTAATCTAACAAGATGGAAGTGAACTGTACAAGAATAATCATTAATAAGTAGAAATTCAATATCAAAACAGTACCCAGTAAGACATATATAAATCAATATGCAAAATCTATCTGAAGATATTAAAAAAAAAACTATGAAGAAACAGAGACTATGTCAATAAAAACAATATTGTAGGAAAATTATTGTTACCACATTATTTAGGAATTTAGTAAAAATAGAATCATTTTTTAATTTGTCAAAATAATTTCTTTGTAAATATGAACAATGAAGCGATGGCCCAACTGTATATGGAGGGAATGTATGTTTGTGAATATCCTGATAGTGATTTATTTTTAATGAAAGTGAAAGTCATATATCATAAAACTACTGAATTTAAGTATATAAAACAGTGATATATAGTACGTTAACAATGTTGTGAAACCACAACTTTTATCTAGTGACAAAATACTTTCTTTTTACCTGAATATAAAATCCATATCTTTCAGACATACTTAAATAGCCCTAGAAACCACTGATCTGTTTTTCTGTCTCAACAGACTACTGACTTTTGTACATTTTATATAAATGAAATCATAGAATATGTAACCTTTTGTGTCTAACTTTTTCCACTCAGCATAATGTCTTCAAGTTTCCTTCATTTATCCTTCTTCATTCCTTTGTAATGGGTGAATAATATTCCTTGTATGAATATACCACACTTAAATTATTTAAACATAACTTAAATCTATTTATCTGTTGATGGACATTTGGGTTGCTTCTGCTACTAGTAAAAACAGGTGTTACAGAATTCAAAGAAAGTTCTAAGAATATACATTATATCTACAAATAGTATTGAATTAATATTGAGAAAATAAAGGTTTAGTAATTTAAATAGTTAACATTAAAATAGTCTGCTAACCATTTGGAAAAAAATAATTTGGAGCCATTTTGCATTATATGTGTGTATTTATATATATTCATATTTATATAATTTTGAACTGAGAAAATCTTTTCTAATCATGACCTTTAGATAGGCATATGTATTAGAATATGTATTATCTATTTTAGATATGTACTGCTATTATGTATTTTCTAATCATGACCTTTAGATAGTCTAATACATATGACTATCTACTAGAATACATATGACTATCTAAAGATTAAATAAAATGGGGCTGAGGGGAGAAAGTTAAATTATCCTGTGATTTTTTAGCCTATAAAAATTATCTAAACCAAAGAAGGACCAAGACTGCAGACTAGAAGCAGTCTGCAAATTCCCTACATGTGGAGATCAAAAGTGGTTGGTGGATATTCACCTCAGGTTTGTTTGTCTAGGAGTGAACATAGGGAATTAACAGACAGACAATAGGAGGCATCAAAGGTGAAGGACAGAGAAGTACATCAATCCATTTAGGAGGTTCAGAAGTACCTGGGGAAGGTGCCTGCAAATGAGGAAGGGACATATGCAGGAGAAAACCCCGGATTCCATGTTTTTCCTGCAAACATTGAAATTGCAGCTGAGGGTGAGCCCCTTCCATTTCTCCTAGAAAAGGTGCAGCTGGCTTCTGAATCTTGGGCATAGTGGCTGGTGCCATTTTGAGGTCCCAGTCCCCGAGCACTGAGTCTACTTGGGTATCACCGATAAGTTCTGCCTCCTCCTCATCCCACTAGACTAGGAGGAAGTGGACAGGATAGTCACTCCCATATGCCCCTTGGGAAGGAGCTACATGCCCTTACATTACCTGAGGATCTGGGTAGATTAAGCTCCCATGAACCCAGCCCTTACTGCCATAGACTGGGTAGCCTCACCCAGAAAAATTCCCACAGGACCCACAGGCAGGAATATGCAACCATAGGTCTCAGTGCCTCCTGTCTCCTGTTTGGGCAGGGTAGCTGTCACTGCCAACTTCTAGGAAGTTTAGACACTGATGAAATTGGTGAGGTGAACACGAATGTAGCCACTGCTGCCAGATCTGGGTGGACTGCCCTGCTGCAGACCCTGTCACTGCAGGCCAGTCCTGCCGTCATGGCTAGCTGACTACCACAGGAAAATTATGAGACACAGAACAGCAGTGTTAAGGCTAAGTCTTATCTTGTCCCTCTCCTGCTGGGTCAATCTTTTGGAGTAGAACACAAGCATATCATTCAGAGACCTCATCCACAGGAGTCATGGAAAAGTAAATTATGTATACATAAAGGTTAGTCTTTTGAGCTGAGAGAAGCTCCAGATGAGAAGGGCCTGTACAAAAATTTTGTCAACATGAACAAACAGGCTGTCTCGACTCACCAAAATATCACAATAGCTTTCTAGCAACGTATTTTTAACCAAAAGTGAACTGTTGAAATGTAAGAGATGAAATTCAGAATATAGATGGCAAATAACATCAATGCAATAGATGAGAAAGTTGAAAACCACACAAACAAAAAATAATCAGAATATGAATTAAAAATTCACTTAATAGATAGGTGATGTGTAATTGAACTTCTGGAAATGAAAGAGTCATTTAAGGAACTTCAAAATACAGCAAGAAGTTTTAGCAACTGACTACACCAAGCAGAAAAATGAATTTGAGAGATTGAAGACAAACCTTTTGAATTAATCTAATCAGTCAAAAAATGTAGAAAAGATAATCAAAAAGAATGAACGATCTTTGTAAGACATAAGAAGTTATGTAAAGTGAAAGAATATAAGAGTAATAGCTATCCCAAAGGGAAATGTAGAAAAACTAAAAAAACAAACAAACAAAAAAAACTTCTATTTGAGGGTATAACAGAAGAAAACTTCTCTGACATCACTGAAGACTTAGGAATCCAGATATAAGAAGGGCATCAGACACTTGGAAGATTCATGGCAAATATGACACCACCAAGGCATAAGTCATTGTTCTGGCCAAAGTTAAAATGAAGGATAAAATCCTACAACCTGCATTATGAAAGCATCAAGTAACTATGAAAATCCATCAGATTAATGGCCGACTTCTGTATAGAAGACTCATGAGCCAGCAGGGATTTGGGCCCCATTTTTTAGTCTTCTTAAAAAAATATCTGCCAGTCAAGAACTCTCTGTATCCTGCAAAGCTAAGTTTCCTAAATGAAGAAGAAATCAAGTCTTTAACAGACAAGGAGATACTAAGGGAATTTGTCACCAGTGGATTTTCCCTGTGAGATAGGTTTAAATGTGCTCTATAAATGGAACAGAACCATTAAGACTCACCAGATTACAAATACCAAAAGTTAAAACACACAACTCTCATAAAACAGTGAAGAGTAAAAGCAAAGGAACTAGGTAATAATCAACAAGAACAGAAAAGTATGTCACACATTAATATCAATACTAATATTGACTGTTAACAGACTTAAGGTCCCACATAAAAGATACAGATTGGATGAATGGAAAAACAAAAGCACAAACAAATACATACTACCTCCAAGACAGTCATTTAAATCATAAAGATTTTCATGAACTCAAAGCAAATGGTTGGGAAAAAAAAATTCCAGGCCAATGGAAACTCAGAGCAAGCAGGAGTAGCTATTCTCATATCAGATAAAATTAATGTTAAATCAACAATTATTTTTAAAAAAAGGACAAAAAAAATCATTATATACAGATAAAAGGAGCAATTCAATGAGAAGCTATAATTATCCTTAATATATAATACACCTATCACAAGAGCACCCAGATTCATAAAACAAATTCTACTGGATCTAAGCAAGGAAATAAACAGCAACATCATAACAGGGGAAGATCTCAACACTCTGCTGACAGAACTACACACATCACTGAGGCTGAAAATCAGCAACGAAATATTAAACTTAAATGGGACTCTAGAATCAATTTACCTAAGATATATTTACAAAACATTCTACCCCCAAACTTCAGAACATACATTCTTCTCATCAGCACATGGGATACTTTCCAAGATAGGTCATGTGTCATGTGTTATATCACAAAACAAATATCAGCACATTCAGAAAAATAAAAATCATATTATTAATCTCCTCAGACCACAGTGGAATAAAACAATGTCAAGAGGAGCTCTTAAAGCCATAGAAATAGATGAAGGTTAAACAAGCTGCTCTTGAATGGTCCCTGCGTCAATAACGAAATCAAGAAGAAAATTAAGATTTTTCTAACTTAATGCAAAAAGATGCAATAAGCTTACAAGTATCTCTGGGATACAAGGAGAGTTGTATTAAGAAGGAAATTTATAGCCCAAAGGCTTACATCAAAAAGACAGAAAGGTAAGAAACTAGCAACCTAATTTCACACTTCGAGGAAACAGAAAAACAAACCAAATACAAAGCCAGAAAATAAGAAATAATAAAGAACCTACCAGAACTAAATAAAGTGGAAACCAAGAAACAGAATAAAGGATCCACAAAACAAAAAGCTGTTTCTTTGAAAATATCAAGAAAATCCATTGAATAGTAAGATTAGCCAGACATAGACGAGAAAGGATTCAAATAAGCTCAATCAGAAATGAAAAATGAGATCTTACAGCTGATGAAACAGTAAGACAAAGTATCATCCATGACTACCATGAAAACCTCTATACACACAAACTAGAAAGTCTAGACAAAATGGATAAGTTTGTGGAAACACACAAGCTACCAAGCTTGAATCAGGAAGAAACAGAAGTATTGATCAGACTGATAATGTGTAGCAAGATAGAAACAGTAATAAAAAATATCTCCTAAGAGATAAAAGCCCTGGGCCAGATGGATTTGATACCAAATTCTGTCAGACTTTAAAAGAAGAACTGGCACCTATCACAGTGAAAATGTTCCATAACATTGAGAAGAAGGAAATCCTCCCTGTCACCCTTATACAGATCCAGGAAAGGGCACACACACAAAAAAAGGATACCTACAGGCCAATATCCTTTATGAGGATGAATACAAATCAGGAAACCAGATCCAACAGCACCTCAAAAAGATAAACCACTATAATTGCTTGGGTTTCATCCCACGGATGCAAGGATGGTTCAACATATGCAAATCATTAAATGTGAGTCAGCGTATAAATGGAATTAAAATTAAAAAAAAGGATTTGATAAAATATAACTCCTCTTCATGATAAAAACCCTTAATAAACCAAGCAAAAAAGGAGTATACTCCTTTCAAAAGAATGAAAGCAACAAAGACAAACCCATAGCCAACATCATAGTGAATGGAGAAAAGTTGAAAGCTTCCCCCCTAAGATTAGAATGAGATAATGATGTCCACTGTTATTGCTCGTATATAACACAACACTGGAAGTCCTAGCCAGATAAACCAAGCAAAGAAAAGAAATAAAGGGCATCCAAACCAGGAAAGAGGAGGCCAAGCTAGTTCTGTTTGCCAAGAGTATTATTCTATATCCAGAGAACCCTAAAGACTCCACCAAAACACACTCAGAACTGAGAAATAAATTTAGTAAAGTCTCAGTACACAAAATTAATGCATACAAATCAGCAACATTTCTTTATTAATAAGAGTCAGGCTGAGAGTCAAATCAAGAACTCAATACCATTTATAATAGCTGCAAAGAAAATGAAATATCTGGGAGTTTACTTAACCAAGGAAGTGGAAGATCCCTACAAGGAGAACCGCAAAACATTCATGAAAGAAACAATATATGACACTAACAGAAAAACATTCTATGCTCACATATTAGAAGAATCAAAGTTGACAAAATGTACATAATGCCAAAAATGATCTACAGATTCAAAATATTGATGTTATTCCCATGAAAATACCAACATCACTTTTTATAGATCTAGAAAAGAGTAATCTTAAATTACACATGGAACCTAAATAGCCAAAGCAATCCTAAGCAAAAAGAACAAATCTGGAAGCATCACAGTATCTGATTTCAAATTACACTATAAGGTTATAGGAACAAAAACAGCATGGTACTGTTTATTATATTTATATATATATAAATAATATATATTAATATATAAATATAATCACTTAGACTAATGGAGCATTATATAAAACCAATAAAGTCGTAGCTACAACCAACTGATTTTCTCAAAGTAGACACAAATAAATGTTGGGAAAAGGATGACTTATTCAATAAATAGTGCTGGAAAACTGGATAGCCAAATGCAGAAGGATGAAACAGGATCCCTATCACAACAGACACAAAACTTAATTCAAGAAAAATTAAAGACGTAAAAGTGAAACCAGAAACCATAAAAGTTCTATAAAAAAAACTAGAGTAAACTCATTTGGACATTGGCTTAGGTAAATAATTTATGCCTAATGTCTCAAAAGCATATACAGCAACAATGAAAGTAAACAAATGGGACTTAATTAAACTAAAATATTTTTGCACAGAAAAAGAAATGATCAACAGAGTAAATAGATAATCTACAGAATGAGAGAAAATATTTGTAAACTATACACCTGTCAAAGGGCTAATATCCAGAATCTACAAAGAACTCAAACAAATCAGCCCCCAAAATAAATAAATCAAAAAGTAGGAGAAAGACAGGACCACAATTGTTAAAAAGGAGGTATGCAAATAGCCAATAAACAAATGAAAAAATGCTTAACAGCACTAATGATCAAAGAAATGCAAATTAAAACCACAGTGAAATATCACCTTATCCCAGAATGGCCATTATTACAAAGTCAAAGAACAGTAGATGTTGGCTTGGATGTGGTAAAAAGAAATTGTTATACACTGTTGGTGGGAATGTAAATTAATACAACTTCCATGAAAAACGGCATGGAGATTCTCCAAAGAACTAGAAGTAGACCTATGATTCAATTTAGCAATGCTACTGCTGGGTATCTACCCAAATGAAAATAAATTACTTTATTAAAAAGGACAACTGCACACTAATGTTTATAACAGCACAATTTATAATTGCAAAGATATGGACTCAACCTATATCCTCAACAAGTGATAAGTGGATATAAAGAATATATATACCTGTGTGTATACATACATATATATATATACGCACACGCCGTGGAGTGCTACTCAGTCATAAAAAGGAATGAAATAATGTTTTTTGCAGGACGTGGATGGAATTGGAGAATATTATTCTAAATGAAGGATCCCGAGAATGGAATAAAAAACCAAAACACATGTTCTTACTTAACATGGGACTTAAAAGAAGGATATAAATAGTAACAAAACACTACGATGTACATTGGAAATTAAGAAACTGAGAGAGTGGAGAGAGATGAGGGATAAAAATCTACTTATTGAATACACTGTGCACTATTCTGAAGGTGGAAACACTTAAGCCCTGACTTCAGTATTATACAATTCAATCTATATAACAAAAGCACTTGTACCCCCCAAATGTACTGAAATTTCAAAAGGAAATGAATCATCAAAACCCAAACAGGCAATTTCTTGATACAACCTCATAGGTCATAGGCAGAATATAATAAAACATAAAATATTTTCATTGTGATACTGAAATATATTTAAAAGACCATGATATGCATTCTTGGTGTGGAGAACGAGGCACACAAAAAGGGACAATGAAAATGGAAAAGGAAGGGTGGTGCCTGTGGCTCAAGAAGTAGGGGACCAGCCCCATATACTAGAGGTGGTGAGTTCAAATCCAACCCCGCCAAAAAACTGCCAAAAAAAAAAAAAGAAAAAAAAGAAAAAGAAAAAGAAATGGAAGCTTGCTGTGTTACATAAAAATTATTTTCCACCTCTTGGTAACTTCTAATATAGAATGCCTTTTTTTTATGTCATTTAGAAATATCCATGTTTGAATGCATCTGTGGTGCTACAGACTTCTTTGTGAACCCACATACATAAGAACAAAAAGAAAATTCAGAAATGTATAATGGTAAATAAATGCCCTCACTTTGTACACAATATTCCATTTTTCTTATCTAATTTTTAAGATGACAAAGCAGGAATAGAAAAGATCTTGAGAAGGGTAAGATATGTGATTACAGTAAAGCAATTTCCTAACAGTAGTTTCCGAGGACAAGGGCTATTTAATATGAAAAGGAGAAGATACAGAGGAAGATAATAGAGCTTCATTAATGATGAATGACATATAGGCGGCTAAACGGTTGACCTATTTTAAGTATGTAAAATAGATACAAAGGGTCATCACAAAGTTCTGTTCCTAAACACCATTATAACAAACGGCATTTAGAAATATTCTTTGAAATTGAACCTCATATAGAATTCTTGTAATGTATAATAGAGCAGAAGAACACTCAATGAAATCAGAGAGCAGCAAATTGAAAACTGATTAGAGGCTTCTTTTTTTTAATGAGGAAGATTAATGAACATGCGGATTGCCAAGAAAATTTCATGGAGGCGAAGAGGTCTAGAGAGCGGATAAAGAGAGAGGACAGAGAAAAAGGGAGCGTTGAAAGACTGGGAGGGAGAATGTAAAATGAAAATATATAAATACACACATATGTAAGCACCGGCGTTTGCACTCTTGGGTCAGGCAACGACAGAGATGTGCTCTGAGAAACACGTCACAGATGATTTGATTGTTGCGTGAACATGACAGAGCGTACTTACACAACCCTAGATGGTACAGCCTACTACCTACCAGGACTCCAGCATACACTCTATTGCTCCCAGGCTACCAACCTGCAGAGCATGTTCATGCGCTGGATACTGTGGCAACAGGAACACAATACTAAGAATTGTGTATCAAAACACATTTAAATGTAGAAAAATAACATAAAAATAAATAGCATAATAATATGGAACCACTATCATATATGTTGTCTGACAAATTTGATTATGTAATATATGACTATAAACACACACACACATATATACACAATACAAAAAAAGTACAAAATTATATCAATGAATTGACCATCAACTTATGATGGGTTCACAAAAAATCCCGGGGTTTCACTTTAAGCATATCATTCTCTTCCCTAATTTGGTTTTGGGACAGCTTTATAGTCTTTATGAGAAGTTTTAGGAAACTTTCCAAATGCTAGGCCCTCCCCATTATTAACTTAAAGATGGATTCTCAGAGTTGGCATGATGTTTCCTACACTTACAAATACAAAGGATAACACTAAAGGCTCTGACTTTTTAGCATACAAAAACATCTTCATTTATTTTGTTCTTTTATTTCTTCTTGCCAGTATTCTCATTTATTACTTTTATTTTTTAGTCCTTTCCCCATTATTCAACTGGCCCCTAAACACCCTAAATCTTGTCTTTAGAAGCTGGTTTTCCTGGTGCCAGACTAGCTACAGCTTTTAGGTCATACCTAAAGGCACCTAAATGCAGAGTAAATAAAGTCAAGGCTTAATGGCAGGCTTTTTGCTCTGTGACTAACAAAGCCATCACTTAAGGTTTACAGTGGAATACAAAAATGCCATTTACAATTTGAAACAAAAGAACCATTAGCTTTCCACCCCCTGTATTACATTATTGATTTGCAATCTTTTACTTTTATTTTATTTCCAGCCCAAAGCTTGACTGCCTAACCATTTTTTCTCCCTTCATAAAATGGGCATTACTGATTTTGCTTCTAAACAGCAGCCTCCCATCCCTCTTTTTTCTTGCTGTCAGCTTATAAACTTGTTTCACTAATAATGACTTTCATTTACCTTAATTATGTTTTTGGCATATATACTTTCAGACATCTTTACCACACTACAATAACATTTTGGGGAGCCTCCTGTTTTAAGAAAGAATCACTGCGAACAATAATGGCTGCTCTTGAGGTAGATTTTTAATACCTGTCACTGCATTTACTTGGACTTCTGCTTCAAGTTCTGGCATGACTGCTTTCCCTTTTCAAAAGATGAGAATTAATATGACATTACTTACCACTGTTCTCTGGCCCACAACCCACCCCACCTAACCACACACATATATATATATTTTAACGGTAGCATCTTTATTAGCCTCTGAAAAAGAACTGGAATACGACTGCAATGCCCAGTTGAATCTCGATTTATCAGCTTCATTCCTGTACATTCCACCTTGCAGTAAGGCGTTCCCCTGAGTTTGAGCAAATAAATTATAATGCTAGTTTATACAAAGCTTTTGTCACTTGAGGTCCCCGTGACAAAGATTATTAATAAAATTTGTGTACCTTTTGTAAACCTATGGGATATTATTTCTATTCACTAGATATAATTGAAAGTAAGAAATAAGATTTCAATGTTGTCAATGATGGTAAAGATTACATACATATGTATGTATATATTTGTGTGTATGTGTATATATATACATTTATTTATATTTATATATATATATAAATGGCTGATTTTGATCATGATTTGCTTTTAGCAGGAATTATTTATAAACACTAACATAGCAATTTTATCCTTAAACAGCACATTTTAGGTTCCAAGTCATAAAGAAAGTTGTTGGTTAATCACTACCCCTTAAATGTGCTTCTATTATTAATAATCTTTTCTTAAGTGGCAGCAAAGTTTGAAAAGATGAACGTATTAGTCTCTGTCACAAGAACAGAGGCATCAAGCATATATATACACAGATGTGAATTTCCAAGGTGTTCAGTAATCTTACAAGAGATTGCCCAAGTGAGCACTGCTTTATTTTATTTTCTAAATATCATAATTTTAGAAATTATACTTTCCTCTAGAAATTCTACTCTTGATTACAACATTTATGGAATCTTGTATGTAAAAGACATTATAGCATTTGATGTGATTATTGGTAATATCATATCAGGGGTAGAAATTCAGTTTGGAAAAACATAGCAACTTTAGACCAATGAATAAAAAATGTAAGTATTCAAGTTAGGATAATTTATCTGCATTCAGAAAATCTTCCATTTTTTAGGTAATACTTTATGTTTTAATGTGTCTTCTAAAGCAGCTCTAAAGCTAATTCTGAAAGATGAGCCCCAAATCATTGTGTAAGATGATAAAACTGCAACCTTAAAATAATGTCTTACAAGCAAACTATCCTTATAGCACAACATTCTTTGGACAAATATTGCTATTAAAAACAAAACAAACAAACTTATATACTTTGTCAAGGATTTCATTTTGAGTTATAATTTTGTCCAAATAAGAAATGTTTATCAAGTTTCTAATCAAAGATAAACTTAAACATATCTCTATGTCCATCAAAGCATAATTCTATGTATTATATCCATTTAGTGCTTCGTTTTGTTGGATTTCTATATCACTCTTTCTCAACGATTATCTTCATGTCCCACTGAGAACTTAGGAATGAAGCATCCCTTTCAAATCTCAGCTGAAACTTCTGAGCAGCTGACAAGATTTACCTAAGAGAGGGCTGGAGAGCTGAACCCTGCTATGAAATGGGTCAAGGGGCCACAGAGGCACTTGCCTTCTGTCATAAAGATCTGTCTCACCTCTCTCATCAAATTGCTTGGTGCTTGACTGTGACAAGGAATTGGGAAAGCACTTGGAAAGGTAAAAAAAAAATAGTCAACATGAAGTTGTAATAAAATGACTTAGATCTCATGCTTCTGCTATAGAAGCAATAGCAATAATAGTAATCATTTCGAATACCATTTTAAATGTTTTCCAGATCACAACTCATTGATATTTTACAACCGACCCCATTTTATGTTGTTCTTACTTTTGTATTGATTGTTTGCAGCTTATTTTTGGTATAGAAATATATGTGTCAGTTTTTATATAAATTGAATTAATTTGAAACATTCAATCTATAAATAGTGCATCATGTGGTCTATTACATATGACCGTGATAGCAAACATTTCTTAAGGAAAGGCCCTTGAACATTGTTCACAATAGCACTTATCTTTAGGTTAAAAAGGGAATGAAACAGTGTAGGATTTGTAAGGTGTTAACTGTTTTCAGGATTCAGTAAATTTAAAAGAGAAAAGGAAAGAAATCAGGGACAGAAAAAGCAAGGAAAGAAAGAAGAAAGAAAGGAAGTAGAAAGAAGAGAGAAAGGGAGGAAGGAAAGTTGCTTGAGATTTTTTTTTTTAAGGAAGGGTTACCCTCACCTTGCAGGAAAAGAACATTTTAAAAATACCCGAGAGGTTTCAAAATGATAAGGGTCTGCCCATTAATTGCAATCATAATGTTTGTGAAGATTTAGAATTTCGTGAAATCAGCTACAATTTTATAACTATCACACAGCTGTGTAATCTGTGTTGTTATGCTAATTAATACATTTCTGTCTGCATAAGATAAGCGGTGATGCTTAGAAATGAACACAAGTCTATAATTCACGGGTTGAATTCTGCTAACGTTAGACAAGCTTTAAGAGTAATAACAAAAATGGGTGTGAATTTCAGCCTCATCATCTCCCTATGGTTGCAACATGTCCTTCAACTTTTAAACTTCCAATCTCTTTGTTAGTAAGAGATTTTTTTTTTTTCTTTTTTTGGCGACTCTGCCAGGACGAAGAGATTTTAATTAGATTTCAACGACCACAAATTGTTTAATGGTTATTTTGACTTTTACTTTACGTGCAATGCTATCACTAAAGGGTATTACTAGACACGTTTTATTGATTATCTCTGCAGTGACATCTCTTGTTCATAGTTTGGTAGGGAAATAATCCATCAAACCATTTCTTCTTTTTATAATGTGCAATTTAAATGTTTACTTGCCAGTGTAAAACGTTTAAAGAATGGATTTGTACACAGGACACAGATACCGTAAAACAATCTTGACTGGAGATAGAAAGGAAAGGCTTTGCTGGAAGCTCCCACCTTTTGGTGGAAATGGAGAAGCTTCAGTCATCACAAAAGACACAAGAGCAATACAATTTTAACCATTTCTGGGAAAACAGGCTCAGATTCTATTCAGAAATTTGTCATTTAATCCCAAATGATTGTCCAAAATTGACTGTTAACTCCAGGACATTGCAAATTTTACCTCAATCTTTATAAAATTCCTCTGTTATATATTACTATCCCACCACACACTGACTTATACAGAACAGTAGATATTGGTTGAAAAAACATGCGTTAAAAAGACAGAAAATCTCTCTGTCTTTTAGCTACGATGGGAAATCGTAGCTAAATATACCTTTGTTTACAAGATATTCATTACAAACTTTAACAAAATATTTACAAAATATTCTAAGTGTTGGCCACCTCTTTTACACCAATGGGTCAGTCCTTCTTTGAAACTCTGAGAAAGTATAGTGTAAGTTTCTTACTTGGCATCATCTGTATGGATAACAAGGAGAAAGTTGGGATTATTTTACTTCCTCTACCCCATAACCTTCATTAGTCTCATCTTACCCATCCCCAAACAAACACACCATCCAAAGAACGAGCATGCTTGCTATGGAGATACAACCACAGGACCAAGTTCCTTAACCGCCATTAACATCCCCCCAAAACCATCCGTAGTAATCAAACAATCTAAGTCAAAACTGATGCTGTCATCTCATGTGTCATTTGTGGCAGGAGAGCATACCGACAACCTGAGGGCCTCACCTCCCTGCCAAAATAAGGAGGTTTTCGCCAGGTGTTGGAGAGCCTATAATATTTCCCTCCAGGTCAAACAATGTAAGTCAAAATTTGTCTACCTTTTATGCAAACATAGCTTAGTCAAGAAGTTTGGTTTCTCCCTTGAGAAACTCCCTGAGGTTCACAATAATAGAGTTTCTGATCAGTTCCTCTTTGAAGAAGAATGCTATTGGGGTAAAAGAGGTGGCCAACACTTAGAATATTTTGTAAATATCTTGTAAAACTTTGAAATGAATATTTCATAAAGAATGTCCTCTGTGTTTCTCTTATGCAGACATTTTGATGTTATTCGTGGCCGGGGAGCAGACAGACAACCTGGGGCTCTCCCGTCCATGCCAAGATACTCTTTTACTAGCAGTTGAAGAGTCCGTAACATTTCTCTCCATGTCTCGGTCTCTGCACTACTTGTCTCCCAGGTGCCAACATGAATACAAGGAAACAGACCACTACTTCTCCAGATTTCTGAATGTCTTTAGAGTCATGAAAATACTTACCTAGGTGAGAAGATCCTTCACCACACACTTCTCTATCAGTTGCTGATTCCAGGTAAGGGGATGGTTAGAGGGGAAAAAAGGAGAGAGGAAGGGATGGGACTAATATTACTGTTGGGTAACAGTCCTTTCCTAAATTACCCCAGTTACCCCTGTTGCCTCGTCCTGTCCTTTGTACCTGCTGACACCAGCTGGGACACCTCTGGCAACTGTGCAAGAAGCTCTTGCCCTGCCTCCACTGTCACACTCTCCATGGCATGTCCACAGCAGCAGTTTTTTATTCTGGTTTAGTTGCCAATACAATCGCACCTATTTTCTTCTTTACGGGATTCTGCAAAATCTCTCTGATGCTAATCACTGCTGTAGATGTCTTTCTCCTCTTATTTTCATACTGTCATTTTGGTATAAATGTAAAGAAGGCAGAAGCATATACTCCATCTGCCATCTTGATCTGGAAGTCAGTTTGTCAATTACAAAGATTGGGTTAGAGGCCTATGATTTAAATGCATGCACAACCACCACCACCAACACCAAAATAAAACTGGCAACAAGGATTGGGGCCAGTTGAGCAGAAAGTCAAATAGTTTTGGTTTGTTGTTGTATTTTTACCTAGATGATCACAGTGAGACTTTTCTTTCCACAGAGGGAAAGGAACTGGCATTGTTATTATTTTTTGTTGATGGTGCAGGACAGCTGCTAACATAAAAAGCCCTACAATGTGCTGTTATACGTGTTTTCTCATCTATTCAAAGTATAGGTAATCCTACGTTTATTTTACAAATGAGTAAATTAATTAAAGATGTTGTACAACTTGCAGAAGTTCTCAGAGCCACCCAAAGGGGTATTATTTTCCACCTCAGTCCTGGGTTCTCCACCAAGGAATTTCCTTCTAGGGTTCTCAAGTCATTCCCATGAACATTCCTCAGAGGTGAGATGATCTACCTTTCCTCAAATACATTCAAAGCAGTTAGAAAAGCATTCAACCTTAATCAAGCAACAGAGAATTATTTTTTCTTTATTTCCCCATTATAAATTTTTGTCATTTCTCCCTTGGTAGGTCATCTGGATACACTCTGATGACCTACGCTTTTCGATCTTGTGTACTATTGTGGACAAACAAAACTTCAGTACTTACTGTAAATGTTTAAATTCTCAACATTTCATTGAATATGTCAAAACAATGCTATCAAAAACAATGCTGTCAAAAACAATGCTATCCTGGGTAGCATACTTATTATCAGTTAGATTGTTAATGGGAATTGATTAATGAGCAAAGATATAATTTCGCCCTCTTTATTTTTCCCCCTCATTTTTGTTCCACGAACTATAAGGCTCATTGTATTTACCTTTGGAGAGAGCTACTCTAAAATTTTTGAGAAAATAACTTATGAACTTATAATGATTCCCTCTTCAATGCTTTCCTAGAATAGTATGAACCTCTTTAGGTATCAAAAGATAAAGTGACAGGAATTAAAATTATTTGAAAAATGCAAACTATAAGCTTAGGGATTATAAGATCCATAGGTAAGAAATAAAAGGAATCAGGTTTGAAATTTTATAGCATTTTCTTTCAGTATTTAATATGTACAGCTGTAAATTTTGGGCTTGAAAGTGGAAAAATTCAAATTCTGTTGTTACAAAATATAGTGCTTATTTCAGGTATAGTTCAGGGATATTTCAGGTATAGACCCAGCCATCGGTTGAGTCTCTCTTCATTTACAACAGCATGTACATTTGCCATCCAAGATACGCAATGCCCATCACACACCAATATGCAAAGGGCTTCGGGCTCTTATTCTCTCCCTATTTATGTGCTTTCCAGTTTCGGTACAATAAACATACAAAGTCATGATTTAACCTTCATAACTTCATAAACATATCTTTTATCTCCCTCTTTTTTTTTTTTTTTTGTAGAGACAGAGTCTCACTGTACCGCCCTCGGGTAGAGTGCCGTGGCGTCACACGGCTCACAGCAACCTCCAGCTCTTGGGCTTACGTGATTCTCTTGCCTCAGCCTCCTGAGCACCTGGGACTACAGGCGCCCGCCACAACGCCCGGCTATTTTTTGGTTGCAGTTTGGCCGGGGCTGGGTTTGAACCCACCACCCTCGGTATATGGGGCCGGTGCCCTACTCACTGAGCCACAGGCGCCGCCCTCTCTCTTTTTTTTTTTTAATGACATCCCCACTAAGTCAGTAAGATTTATAAAGGTTGCTTTACTCCTCTATACTTCAGATATATATATATATTTTTTTAAAATGGAGGTAACACTGTAGCTGGCATTTGTCAGTTCATGTTTCAACTCAAACTCATCCTTATTGTGTCAGTGAAAAATGTAGGCAGAGATGTTTTTAGTAAGGTGAAATAAACTAAGTATAAAACTAAAGTAACGTCTGTAGAACTGTACAGGCTAAATTGTTAGTTGTAGGAAGGGTAAAACCTCAGAGTCTTTACATTTCTTGAAAACCAGATGTTCAATAATAAAGATAAATATTCTTTGTACATTTCTATAAAGTATTGCTAAAAAACAAACAAACAAAAAAAAAAACTGCAGTAAGTTGTCCACCCAAGAGACTGTAACAAACTCGTCAACATACAGAAGTGGCCAACATAAGGAACTTCTGTTTGCACATGGCAAGAATGGGCTAAAAAATGTTCAAATAAAAGTCATGCATGTGCCTGAAATTTTAAATGCTTAAGGTTGGGCAGGAGTTTTTAAGATTGTGAAGGGCAAGGACAGGAAGATCAATTTTAAATAATTAAATTTAAATAATTTGTAAGATTGCAACAACATTAGAAAATATAAGAGATTAAAACCATATATGTAAAGAATTGGTAGATTACGATGGCTCTTACACCACGATAAAGAAACAGGTATTTATAATTCACAATTTCAGTGCAACAATAGGGTTTGGATCATAAATAATATTCTAGAAGTAGATGAGAGAAGAGGTGAGGAGATTAGAGGCACGGGTGAATTTATCACAGTTTTTGCCCAATGATCTCTCCTTTGAAGTTACTATTTGCAAATTGGAATTGTTACAAAATATGATTTTATTTTCTTTTTTTTGTAGAGACAGAGTCTCACTTTATGGCCCTTGGTAGAGTGCCATGGCCTCACACAGCTCACAGCAACCTCCAGCTCCTGGGCTTAAGCGATTCTCTTGCCTCAGCCTCCCGAGTAGCTGGGACTACAGGTGCCCACCACAGCACCCGGCTATTTTTTTGTTGCAGTTTGGCCGGGGCTGGGTTTGAACCCGCCACCCTCGGCATATGGGGCCGGCACCCTACTCACTGAGCCACAGGCGCTGCCCATGATTTTATTTTCTTATAGTTCTAGATAGATATTAGCCAACACATTACCTGTGTCTGCTCAAATACATTGATGATTTACATGATAATTAATTCATTCCATTTATACAAATGAGTTCATCCATTTTTATTGGCTGAGGTGATCACAAAATTATAAATATAAACACCTTGCAAACAGTATCCTAGCTCTAATAATTAAAGAGCTCATTCTGTTCTGCTGCGTCTTCACTGGTTTGAAGGCACATCCCAAGCCCTCACCTTGCACCTGTTGCCATAGCCATGGGAAGCCAAAGAAGAGTCTTTTTAAGAATGAAGGCCAAAATGTGGAGGGCTGCTTACAAATGGCGGAAGGAAGGCTGAGTGACAGTGCAGCAACAGAGCGCTAACCTGAGTCTGTGTTTATTACCCAGCTACTGATGACGCGGTGGTAGGCTGAGAGTCGAGGAGCAACCTGTGGGGAACTACTTCCCTAGCAACTGCTGAGCTTTTAGCCCCCAAGACACCCATAGGTGGAAGGCCTGGAAAGTCCCTGAGTGTAAACACCGGATGCATGGGGGAGGGTGTGGATAGGATATATAATCAGAGAGCTTGCTGTGCAGGGGGGCCAGCTGTGCCGGGAAGAAGAGGGACCTCGAACAAATCGGGCGCAATATACTGCACCTCTTCGCTACAACCGTTGGTGTCTTCATTCCCTGCTGGTCAGGGGTGCGACACCGACAAGTGGTGCCGAAACCGGGAACTTCGGAAGTCTCTCACAATACAGCTCTTCAAACCGGCACAGCGGCTCAGACCAGAGCTCCCCGGTGTGGGTCCCGGAGAGACGCACCCATCCAGTGAACCCCTCGCGCAATGACGCCGCGCCCACAGAGCCACGTGAGCCCCCTTCCCCTCGCCCTTTATCTCCTTCTTCCCCTACCGCTGATGTGTGACACCCCCCCACCACCACCCCCCCACCGCCCCCCACCCCCCGATTTTGGGGGATCGCTTACGCCTGGCCCAAACCCATGCCTCTCAGCAACACGTCTACTCTATTACCTGTGTTCCTCTCTACTAATGCCATCCTGGGTTTTCCCACTGTCCACATGGATGACCAATCCGCCCCTGTCACTAATCTCACCTTGTCCCTCCCTGGTATATCCCCCCTAACCTGGGCCAACGGAGGAATTCTTTCCTACTCCAATACCACCGGCCCTGTCAACCATATCATCCCCCCTACTCCGGTCTGCGTTACTCCCCCATTTCTTCTCCTATTGGTTTCCCACTCCTCTTTCCCAAACCAGCCATCCATAAACTGTAGTGTGGACAACTGTACCTTACAACTTTGTACACCCCAATCAGGACTCAATGAGAATATAACGTTGGTAGTTCTTCGCCTTCCTATTTATATGCCCATACCAGTGACCATTGACATAAACAGCTTGCCACTCCTAAGGTCGAAACGTGATTTCAGAGTCACTGCCACCATTGTCGCTGCTGTTGCCACAGCCCTCACTGCCGCTGCTGCCCTTACCACCGCAGTCCCTACTGCCACCGCCATCAACTGACTGACTGCCTCTGTTGCAGAAGCCCTACGCACTCAGACCACCGTGGAAGGACACCTTCGTGCTGGACTGTTGCTAGTTAACCAAAGAGTAGACATTTTACAGCAGCAAAATAGATGATATGGAGAGATACCTCTCCTTTGGTTGTTTAGTTCTCCTGCCCTCTGTGTGCGTTACACCCACTGTCTTTGAGTCTAATGGTACCCTTTGTAATATTTCTATCCAATTATCCCAATACCTTCTAGGGAGCTGGGATGCAGAGTTTGAAAACGGTACCCGCCTTGTGTTAAGTCACGTAGTTAGCGTAAGTAGTACCTGGGTGCAAATAGCTACCGCTCGAGACATTCTGAGTATGGTAACAACCTTTATCTCTCATGCCTGCAATTGGGCAGGCACCGCGGCTCTGGGAATTATATTTCTAGCTGCCGCTGCCATGGGTATCAGGTTTATCCAGGCCCTTGGCCAAAGACAACAGCGAGACCGAGTTATCGTCCAACAGGCCCTCCTCGCCCTCCAAGCGGGAGGCTCCCCCCAGATCTGGGTAAACATGCTGGACCAGTAGCCAATGATGGGTAAGATCCCCCCGACATAGATCAACCTAAGACAGAGAACAGGCCACCGTTGCCTGTACCCTCCATGATGGGTAAGACTATGCTCGAGCAGGGGGACAACCTAAGACAGGCATGGCCCCGATAAATTATAAACAAAAAGGGGGAGATGTGGAGGGGCCTGAAAGATGACGATGGCCCTACATGGCGGAGGAATGTAGAAACCTAACCTGTTGAGAGCTATGCTTCCCAGAGACAGGTGATGCGGTAGCTACTATGTGCCTTGTAGAGTAACCTGATCTTAAGTTCTTTCCCTAGCAACTGCTGAGCTTTTGGCCCCTAAAACGCCCATAAGTGGAATGCCTGTAAAGTCCCGGGGTGTATACACCAGATGCGTGGGTGGAGGATGTGGGAAGGATATATAATCAGAGAGCTTGCTGTGCAAAAACGGTTGCTGTGCCAGAAAAGAAAGAGAGCTGTAACACCCCAACAATAAAGCAGCTGCAACTTCTCCGTTGGTGTCCTCGTCTCTGCTGGTCAGCGGCCCTGCGACACCGACACCAAAAAAAAAAAAAAGTGTTTGTGCAAAAAGTGAGGACCAAGAGAGGGCTAGGCTATGGTTAAAGGTTTATTAGTAAGTGAATAGTTGAGCAATTTGCCTTTCGTATATGAAACATGACTGGCTCTCATGATGACCAGAGGGGACATAGAGCCTGATAGAGATGATGTCCTCCTGACAGACGCCCTTTCCTTTGTCCTCAGACAGTGGATTCAGTAAGTTCTCTGGGATATTAAAACAGCCAGTTCCTTATTTGTTAAAATATGCAAAAGGAACACAGGCAAACAGTTCATGGTGATAAGACTATGCAAACCTGTGAGTTTTGTTTTATCTGGTAAAAAGGCTCTGCCTTCTTTCCCTTTGGTATCTAAATAGCCTCTTACCAAATCTGCCACTGAAGTAAAAAAAAAAAGTACACTTTTTTATTCCAGTAAGCAACATTAAGCCCCTTAACATTTTTTAGGGTTTGCACTTAGGTTACTTTCAGAATCAAGAATTAGGCAATAAGTAACAATTTTTTACTTTTCCTCTAACATGGCCAAAGACATTTTAGAAGTTAGTCCTGGGCAAGCATTTGTTAATTTAATTATTGGGGAAAAAAGACAATGTGGCAGGTTGCATTGTTTTCATTCGTTTGAATAGTGATAAAACCAGTAATGAGGCTTCTAAGAAGAAGCAAAAGAGATTAACAAAATAAGATTTTTCTTTATTACTAAAGTTTATTTTTCAACAGTTAGGTTGGGTTTGTAAGGTAAACAGACGTGGAGGCTGATAGGGAAAGAAATGCTGAGCAGTCCAAAGAAACAAATGACCATTAGCTTAAAAAAGGAGACACTTAAGAATATTTGAAACATATTCTTCTTAGGAAAGTATCTCAAGAATGGAAGAAAAAGTATACAATGTATTCAGTCTTAGTATAAAACCAATTTATAGCTTTCATATAAAAGCTATAACCCAATTATGGCACACGAAGGGGAAAGGGAAAAGGGAGGGGAGGGGAGGGAGGAGGATGAGTGGAGGGAGGGTGATTGGTGGGACCACACGTATGGTGCATCGTACAAGGGTACATGTGAAATTTACTAAGTGTAGTATACAAATGTCTCAACACAATAAGAAAATTTTAAAATAGGTCATGTCTTTCTTTTTTGGGTTATGAAGGATCAATTTTGACAAATAGTATATAAATTACAGAAGAATATTCAAAGAGCTTCTGAGTAGACCTATAGCACTTTAAAAAATAACAGTACTGCCTGAGGAGGGCAGAAAAGAATGATAGTTATAAATCACCAAAAAGAACTGGCAATTGAGAGGATAATGTATTATAGTCCTTTTGTTCATAAAGTAATAGCATGTCAATATATTATCTTTAAATTTTAATGTAGTCATAGAATTTGAATTCTCAGGTACCTAGAAGGACGCTTTTTTCAAATATTTATGGAACTGGGGAATAAGAGTGCTTTGATATTGCAGCCATGATCTGGGAATCTATTTATTTAAAAAAAAAAAAAGTTCATCCTTCAGAGTAAATTTCTAGATAGGGTATTGGATGGGGTGGGGCAAAGCTACTACAATAGATGATAGTAAAGAGACAGAATAAATGTCTCCTCACCAAAAGAGTTCGAAGTTGAGCAGATGTTCAAAATAGTAGGACCATATTGGTTTACATGTCTAAGTATGCAGTACATACTAAATTCCTAAGTTTATATAAGTTCACCTAAGGACATGTGGGTCATTGAAATAATAAATGGACATAGGATAAAAAAGCAAACATAATCCAGGAGAGTAAAAGAGGCCACTTCCGCAAGCTTCTGAAACAGGTCAAGTGTGTGATTGACGGAGTTACGAAGCTGAGTTAGCTAAACTGGTGCACAGGCCCAGAGCCTCACAATTTATAGAAGTTAGTGTAGAAAGAAACAAGGAGAATTGAACCTGATAGCTTGTGTGGGGGAAGCAAAGACTAATAAAGAACACTTTGATGGACCACTATGGAGATCACACTGTACAGGACCTGAGTGATACCTCGGGAAAAGACAGATCAATGCAGCAGATAGCAGAAAATTATCTAGATCGCGATTCTAGCATACTTTCACGAAAACAAAAATTCAAACAATGGTAAGAAACCGGAAAGAAACAAACTTAAGGAAGGGAGATGATTAATAGCTGTGGGAGAAAGTCTGGTTAAAAAAACAAATCTAAAGCTTTAAGCAAGGCAAATAGAAGTTTCTTTGATCAGGATCTGAAAATAGAAATGGGGAGTGAGCAGTGCCTTGGGGTAGGCAATGAGCAGAAATGAGTTTGGTTTTGAAAACTTACAATTCAGATTACTGGGAGATGTTTGAGAAAATACGTATTTATGGCAAAATAAGGTGAAGGTCCTGGGCTGATGGTGAGAAATACAGGTAGAGGTGTAGAATTTAAAAACAGGGATTTGGGCCACATACAGGAAAACATCAAAGCGAAGCTCATATGACAGTCTTCAAGATCACCCACAGTTAGTAAGTAGGACGAGAAGAACAGAAGGAGACTATCTTATTTAGTCTATACAGACTAAAGTGAAAACTTTGATACAGAATCAAAGTGTTTTCAGTTTCTCAGGACTCAAAAGCATATAAATTAAAAAAAAAAAAGAAAACCTGTGGCTCAGTCGGTAGGGCGCCGGCCCCATATACCGAGGGTGGCGGGTTCAAACTCAGCCCCAGCTGAACTGCAACCAAAAAATGGCCAGGTGTTGTGGCGGGCGCCTGTAGTCCCAGCTACTCGGGAGGCTGAGGCAAGAGAATCGCGTAAGCCCAGGAGTTGGAGGTTGCTGTGAGCTGTATGATGCCACGGCACTCTACTGAGGGTGATAAGGTGAGACTCTGTCTCTACAAAAAAAAAAAAAAAAAAAAAAAAATTACTTTACACTATTCTATTTTCTAGGGGGGAATATTGAGAATTTATTTTGATCCTTTAGCTAATATTAACCTCACTTTTAAATAAAATGTTGTAGCTGGATTGTCATTTAAGTTGACCAAAAAAGTATAATGACAAGCTTCTTGGATGCAAAAATTCAGTGTCTGGTGGTTATCGACAAAATTTTATACAACACTACACTCTATCTACACGACCAATAACAAATCAGAACAATAACATTGTTATTTAGCGCAATTCCCTGAAGTATGTAGGAGTAAACTCAAACTTAGAAATACTATTATTAACGACAACATCTTTTCCAAAAATTGCAACTTGAGGCTGAACAATCAGATTCCTGTTGGGTCTACAATCTGTACTTGCAGCTCTGTGCTCCTACTTCTGCAGTTTTCAGGTTCCTTACTTGAAAGAATCTTTGTCCTTTAAACAAAGGGATGGAGCATTGGTCTGCTTGTACAAGATGCTGACTTTCAGTATATATCTAGTGCGTATCAACCACAAAAGTTTAATGAGTCACTTTCATGCCTGCCCTTGACCTTGCCAAGAAAGCTATGCATGCACAAATCAAGAAACCTGTGAAGCCATATGTTGTGGGTCAGCCTTTGACCAGTTTTCTCCATCCAGCTGTCACCCTGGAAGCAACATTGCACACATACACATTTTTTTATTTACATGCAATTGTCCGGAATTTTGGCCACAGGGGAACTTTGCTGAAAAACTGTGTATTGAAGTGGTTCAAGATTTCCTTATTTCAAATATGGGATTTGGAAGTTGTCAGTAATCTTAAATACTGTCTCTCCACAATTTTTATCTAATTTTAATATTTAAAAATTTAAGTAACATGCATGTAATAGAATCAATAGAACCATGATGATAAATATGTGAACAGTAACAGCAAAAGTCTCTGTTTCTCCAACTCTAGAGGTTATCAGTATTACATAAGTTTCTTTTACATCCTTTGAGAAATTTTAGATGCTTATAAGTAAATGTGGTAATGATAATTTTCATAAGTCACATTGTTTACACCATTCTTCTTTGGTTGTATTTAGCAAAGAATCCTATGATCTTTGCATATCAACACACATGTGGGCTTACCTCACTGTCTGCAAGGACTACATAATATTTAGAATAATACAGTCACTAGAATGACTGTATTTTATTTTAGTCTCCTACTAATGGACATTTTTATGATTGTGTTTCTCATTACAAATAATTTCTAATGTTTATTTTGGTGTATCTGCACTGTTTGTGATTATATTTTTGGGTATACATCCACCAAAGCATCACATTGTACCTTGTAAATATATATAACTGTTAGTCAATTAAAAGTAAAATAAAACTTCAAAACAAAAAAAAGCCTGGACAGGGAAGTTGTCCACTATGTTTGAAATTGGAGTCAACATGATAGAGGTAAAAGATCATTGACTTTGCAGTTGGACTATTCTAGACATCTATCCTAGTACAGTCACTTACTTCTCCGTATGTCTTTACGCAAAATATACTGAGTCCCCGATTTCCTCTTTGTGAAGAAAAGATTAGAATTGCTACACAATTAAGATTTTGAGGTAACCATGAGTAAAAGATATTGATGTAGATATTCATATTCTACAAATCAAAGCTAAGAAAAGAAGTCAGAAGAGAAGAAAAGAAAAAAAAGAACATATTAAGTGCAGAACTTGGAAGTCAGAAATGGACTAATTACTAATTCCTTTAAACTCCCGAGTAAGCGTTTTTTCAATTGCTTTCATTGAAGTTTTTTAGACCTCTTTTCTCATTTCTCCTTGCCTTTGATGATGAGGGTGTCTTCACCCTATGTCATTACACACAGTGCAATGACTGAAAAACTATTCTCAAAGTTTTCATATACAACTAAAAGAATTCCTGGCAAAATATGACTGTTTCATCACCTTGTCAGTGGGCCCTTCCAACTGGGGGAATTTTGAAAACACTGAGCCACGATAGCATTTGTGACCACAGTGTAATGAGGGAGAAGTTCACTCATGGCCACAGATAAAACAACCTTCTCTGTACTTCACTTGGTGAACAGAGACATTCACGCAGATGACGGTCTTCTCCGCCCATAGCTACTTTTTAAAAATGTGACGTTTTTCTGAGAGAAGTTATCATAATTATCATGCCTATATTCTTAACAGTGACTTTACAAATGAGAGAAGGTCAGTAATCGTTAGCTCCTTTGTGGGGGGTTGAGGAAATTAAGCTTCAGAAGGAATCCTCTAAATATACTTTTCTTCCACTATATTGTACTGAATGCCACTGTATTTTAATATAAGATAATTTTGCCAGTATGTTTAATATAAGATAATATAAAATAATTTTGCCACCATGTTTAATATAAGATAATATAAAATAATTTTGCCAGTATGTTTTCCTCCTTGGTAACTCAACTCTTTCAGGAAAAATAAAAATTTTGTTCCAAATATTTTTATTGATTTCCTGTTGAATATAATACAAACTTTTCTGCACAAAATATCAAACTTCTTTATTTATTCAGACTTTTGTGAATAGTCTTACCTTTGTTACCAATGGGGTCTGAGACCATCTGTAACATGATCTAATTTTTTTTTTTTTTTTTGTAGAGACAGAGTCTCACTTTACCGCCTTCGGTAGAGTGCCATGATGTCACAGGACTCACAGCAACCTCTAGCTCTTGGGCTTCCGTGATTCTCCTGCCTCAGCCTCCCAAGCAGCTGGGATTACAGGCGCCCGCCACAACGCCCAGCTATTTTTTGGTTGCAGTTCAGCCGGGGCTGGGTTTGAACCCACCACCCTCAGTATACGGGGCCAGCGCCCTACTCACTGAGCCACAGGCGCTACCCACATAATCTAATTTTTTAAAATGTGATGTGTACTTCTTGTTACCACAGTTTCCCACTTACTTTTCCTCAAGTCAGAGGTCTTGTCTTATATCTACCTATATAAATTGTGTGCTATGCTCTAAGTAAATAAGAAGGGGTCTTGTCTCAGAAGTCCTTCCTGGTTTCTTCAGCCACAATGAATTACTCCTCTTCCATAAAGAAAAATAAATATGTGTATATACATATAACAACTCCAGTATTCCTCCTGACTAACTATAAAAGATTCATGTGATAAACTTTTAACTGGATCAAACATCCACGCAGGCCTAATTAGTGTCCCTCTCTAACTTACGTGTCATTCCTCACTAAATACTGGCCAATATTCTAAGTGGAGCTGGGTACTACCTTCTCTATAAAACCTCTTCTGCATCCTTTATGAAGACATATATCACTTACTTTTGAACACTAATATCATTTTACAGTAATTACTTTTTTCCTATCTTAAAGTGGGTTTAAGTATATTTTGACTCCTCCAAAAGATATGAACCTCCCTGTAGGCAGGGACTCCATCTGTTTTTTTAACCAAACAGATGTATCCTTCGATATCAATGCATAAAAATTGCCCTCCAAATACCTGTTGTATATGTGGAGAATCATCTAATCTTCTGGTTAATACCATCTATGTTTGTATCTAATACATTATTAATCCGTCACAGTTACTTTTAGGAAGCATTCAGTAACTATTATTTTGAATCATATAAAATTGCTGTTCTGCAAGTCCTGAACACTTGAGTATCAGGAGTTTCATTTGGTTCAACCTAAAAGTTATGGAGTACATGGAATGAGGATAGCTACATCAAAGAGTGAAAACTGCCCAAAGTTACAAATCGTGGCATACCTGCATTATTCACATACATAAATATTATTTCATTTGATGGAAAATCATTGGGAAATCAAGAAGAAACTACATTAAAATATGTCACTCCCCCATGTGGAGGAAAATGAACTTTGGACACATCATTTGCTGCAGGGGGACTAATACAGACTACACTTCCAACAGGCTTTTTAACCACAGCATTCGTTTTCTTCTGAGCTCACAGAATGAAAAATCCCTGTACCTGAGTGAAACAGCAAGCTTGCATCTCCCTCTGCCCTTCCCTGGTGAGAATTCCAGCTACAATCCCATTGTTGGAGCTGTGCTGGAGAAATCAGGCTAATCACAACCGCTTGGGAGTTAGGCCAACTGTGCACATCAGATGTCCTTATTATAAAATCATATAAGACTAAAATTATCTTAAACGGTTCTCTTAATTATGTTTTTAATGCTTTAGAGGAGGCCAATTGAACAATTTCCTGTCACATAGTGGGTATTTAATAACTGGTAGCTTAAAAAAAAAACCTGTCTGGGGTGGCACCTGTGGCTCAAAGGAGTAGGGCGCCAGCCCCATATACGGGAGGTGGGGGGGTTCAAACCTGGCCCCAGCCAAAAAAACTTCAAACAAACAAACCTGTCTGATTTACTTATCGATTATTTAATATTTTCCTAGACTGATAACAGAGGTCCACATATATTGGATGAAGAAAAAAACTACTGAAACCAGAGGATTAATCAAAAATTCCAGTTATACATATTACTTGAGAAGGAATAACGATAAAAAAGACAAAGAAGAAGCAGTAATGGGAGGAAGAGGAGACCAAGGAAGAAATGGAAACAGAGGAGATAAAGCTATTATGTCTTTATCACTCCATTAAATAGTATCAGAAACCATTTAATTCTCTTGAATGTTATGAGCATAGTATAATAAAGTTGAATAGACATTTCAGCATAGAAAGTAAATAGAAAAGACACAGAAAGTGGGGAAAAAAATAGAACTGTAAGAATCAGTCCTGGAAGATAAATATCCAAATAATAGGAGTTTCAGAAAGTGTAAAGAAAAAAAAGTGGAGGAAAGAAAACGATCAGGTGATAACTTAATAAAAATGCTGAGAAATTAAGTACATTAGTTTCCAAATTTGGACACTCACATTGCCTGTCACAATAATTGAAGGAGGGCTCACCCCAAGGAGAATCTTTGTGAATTTCAAATACTGTAGGAAAAGAGTGAAAATCTTAAATACTTTGAAAGAGAATAGAATATAAAAAGTAATTCAGAAATATAATTTAAGAGGAATTCAATAAAATACTAGAATCCCGGGTAAAAATAGAACGCTATCTTCAAAACTCTAAAGGAAGAGAAAGATTATTTTTAACCTGAGATTCTACAACTAGAACTATTTAAGTACCTAACATTTCCATGGTATTTACTATTTCAAAGACACTGTTAGAAACATACTACAGGTATTACCACATGTAATTTTTCAATGATTTTAAATGAGGATTACTATCATGATTCTCATGTTACATATGAGCAAAGGAGGCACAATTAGGATAAGCAATGTGTCCCCAAATGATGCCACTACTATCCGGGAGGATTGGGGTTTACAAACCCATCCGCTAGGTCCACACATGACAGCCTGCTCCCTAACCAAAAGTAAACAGCGAGCCAAAGACATACTGCCTCTATCAGGTAGAGGTTTTATCAACTTAACAACTAAATGCAAGAGAGTGTCTCTGCTGTTTCTAAATCCTTTCTTTGAAATAATTATAGATTATTTTTATAGTCATTAATTTTTTTATGCTACTTACACACTGATAATCAAAATTTTAAAAATGATTATATGGATGGCTGTCTATTTCCCCTTCCCTATGATCCTTTTCCTAATTTTATTAAAATACCAACCTCCTCATAGAACTCCTTTTGCTTACAAATTGGATGATGGTATCCATACACTGAGCTCATCCTTACCCTGAATTAAAATGCAAACATATTCAGTAGAACAAAAGAGATTACAGTAAGGACATTTCTAGAGCTTTGATTTTAAAATATGCTTCCAAGAAATTTGTGCTTCCAGTGACCCAAATATTCTTTAAGCTTCTCACTTCCCTGGGATGCGCAATGCCTAATTGAAGTAGTTTCATAACCACCCTTGTTCTTCACATGTTTAATGACACAACTCAAAGTAGCACATCAGTCACTTGGCTAATAAGCATTCTCTGAATCCCATGGAAACAGAGAGAAATGCTCCCTTTATTCTTCCACTGTGTATTACGTTCCCCAAGCATGTATTATTATTATTCTTATTACCCAGTTGAACTAGTCTAATTTGCAATTGGATAAATCATAAGCCAGTTGATTCTCAAGCCTCCCCAAGTCATTACTTTACTTCAACCAACGATTTTATAGCAGAGAACACTGGGGGATATTCCATATGACTCAAAATTATTTTTTTCATCTCTCTAAAGACTATAAAAGTGCAAAATCTCTCATGCAGTGAAACACTTCCATAAATAATTAGTACCGCATTGCACTGGTTGAAAGAAATACTTAAAGCCATGCATTAAATAGAATAATTAACCCACTAGGTAATTCTGGGTTTTCTAGACATTGGAATACACTGGTTCCTAAATGAACTTTTACAGTAGACATTTCTAGGTGGACACCCAAGATCCAACTCACCTTCTTACAGTAACATTATCCTACTCCAGTTGGGAGTACAGAACCTCCCCCCAAAGCTCCAGGAAACACTTTCTTCACTTGACATCCATGAATGGGGCCGAAGCCTAAGCTAATTCTCACTCCCATTCCTATGTCCTAGAAATTTGACTTTATGAAATTTTCAATTATGACAGCCATTTATCGTTTAACCCACACTGATCTGCATTTTCTTTTGGGGGGGGAAATAAAAGTATCTTTAAAATACTCTATTCGGATACTATTCTGAGATTATGTAAATATTCTAGTGTGGACACAGCTATATGAAAAACTAGAAATCCTGGGTACACCAAACACCAGTTTCAGGAGCGTAAAGATAAGCAAGACTTTATCTCCACCTTCAACCTATGGTAACGTTGTCTTCCTGGGCTCCATGCTAACACTCGGGAATCTTGTTCTTTGTTTTCTTATATTAACTGCAAACATATGATCAAGATATCTGTCATGATTCTGATTCTCAGGCATTTAATTTCAGTTTGAACGTCACTACCCATAAACTGCTTTGGAGATGTGATGAGTATGCGTTCCATAAGATTTTCAGATTCATTCTGTTTATTTGGAGAAAGCTCTTTCAATAAAGAAATGGAGTTTCATGATGTTCATCAGGAAAAAGTGCAGTCCTAAGAATCAGCAGATTTCCTTTGTTCTGTCCTTGCTATGTGTCTGATAAAGGAATTGCTGAGAAATCAGTCCCCTACAAAGTAAGTTAATTACTCCATATGGCTGCTAATGTCCACCCAGCTTCAGTATTCTACAGCTATATAGAGGGTAACTTTGAAATGCATACATTGAAATTCGTTTCATTTATTTTCATAAAAATGTTTATTACTTTTTTTGTTGTCTGGTGCTATTTAACAAATAACCCCCAAATTTAGTGGCCTGAAAAAAATCCTTTTGCACATGAAGCTGTATTTTAAGAAGGATTTATTTGCAGTTTGAAGATTGAGGTTGGAATCAACCTAATCATAAGTCTGGAGCCGGGAATGGGAAGATTTACGCAGCAGAGAGGTAGAACAGATAGGGATACTTGGACATATTTCTACCTATTTCTCTCTCTCTCTCTCCTCCCCCACCACACCCCCAATACTCTCTTTCCTTCTCTCTCTCCACCTGCATTTGTCTGCCCGTGTCCACGTATGTCCTCTTATATATCCAGCTCTGTCCCCAACTCTAGCTCTACCATCTCTACCACTGGTCTCTCCGCTGTGCAGCTCTGGTGTCCCAGGGCACATGTGGCAACCAGTGGGCAAGCAGAAGCCGTGTCGCTTTCATGACTTAGCTTCAGAAGTCACATGGCACCACCTCCACTGCAGTCTACATGTGTCAAGGCAGTCACAAGGACCCGTTTCTTTCCTAAGAGAGGGGTACTACAGTCTGCCCCTTGACAGAACAAAGTTCTGAAAAGCAGATGAAACCACAAATACTGTTTCAGCCAATTTGATAAATCTGCCCAAATCAGAAATATCCATAGATAAGCAAATCACATACCTGTGCATATTTTGACTCAGGAAATTTTACTTCATCTTAGTTCAGAAATGTGTGCAGCTGCTTACAATATATACTATTAGAATCAATCATCATTTCTGAAAAACAGACTACAATGTAGGTAAAGACAAAGGCATATTCCAGATGTGTTCTGGGAGACAGAGGAAAGCCAGCATTAAATAGAAAATTTTCCTGAATACTCTGTGTGCTAGAAAATTAAGAGCAGAGAGTTTAAACTTTTTGTTTGAGTTGAGTAGGATTAAAAATACTGCTCGTTTTTCCCCCTTGAATTCATCAAACAAAACTACACTTATATTAAATTTTTAATGACCAAGTGGACACTTTCTTTTGATTTTCTCCCCTATCTCTTTAAGGAAACTGGGGTGGTTCTTTTCAAAATGTACAGCTAACTTTCTGGACACCCTAACCCCAACTATGTTCAACTCCTATCCCTCACGCCCACACCATTTTCTCCAATAGAATGACAAGTTGTCAGTAAGTGTATGTGTCAGTTTTACAGTTGGTTACACTTGCACTTCAACCAGGTCCAGAAGGCAGAGATGTTGCATCTTTACACTGTACCCTGCTGGTGCTACTTGTGCTGACAGGATTCAAGGCAAAGCTCTCGTCTTTCAGTTTTTATCATCACCCCAAACCCTGTGATCATAAGTTTATCTCTTAAGACAGAGGGATACAAACAGCCTGTGAGAACACCAGTAATTCCTCTATTCCATCTTTACTGATTTCTCTCTCTCAGTATTGATGGAATACACTCGGCGAGATAACTCTAACATTGACCTTGTTGTGTAAGGAGCCAAGTTGTATATTCCCAAGAGCTCTCTGACAGGACAGAAGCCTTGATGACTGTGCCATCCCTTTCTAGGACACAATAAAAATCTCCTGTTCAAAGAGCAAAGTTGTCTTCTGAAGTAGTAAATATTGTGAAACAAGCACTGCGGGTTTCTGCCCTGGGTTTTATTGTTCCTTTTGAATCTCTGGTTTCCAGATACAGCATCACATGTCCACAGTCAATGCAGCATTCAGATCTCAAGTTCAGATAACCAGCACATGGCAAGACACACAAAATGTTATTCTAATTATTTAGGACCTGAGGAGAAAGCTTTAATTTCAATATTATCACATTGCTGGACACGGCATTAAAAAGTACTGATAAAAATCCTTGTACTGACTCTGCCGGAAAACAAGTCGCTTCCATGACCGGAATTAATGGACTTGATTATCTGGAAGAAGATGGGCATCACACACATCTGGATCTAAATCTTTTCCTGCTAATTACTAGTTCTGCAAAAGTGGGTAAATGACTTAATAACTGGTGTCTTGGTTTTCTTCTTTGTAAAATGGAGAGACTAATAATAGTTACTTTGCAAATTTGCTTGTGAGAATGAGAGGTGATAATGAAAACCTATTACCATTCTTACAAAATAATAATACAGAATACCGGAGTAATAACAATTATAAATTACATCGTGTACCATATTTTTATCATATACATTAATTTTATATTGTAATATTAAAATTATTATAACTATTTAAGTTATTATTACTATTTCCAGACTCCTAAAACATCTACTTTCTATCTTGATTTTGATAAAACTGATACGAGTAAAAATTATGAGATAATGAGAAATCTGTTACCACTTTCAGAAATATGTTCTCCACCCCTGCTTACTTGTGAATGTTTTAAACATTTCTTGCTCTGTGTTACTTTCCCATACCCATCATTCCAGTCAGCCAGAGCTCTTGCTCTCAAACTGGCAACTCTGAACTCTCACTGTATTTGAATTTGATTGTAACTCTCTCTCTCTAACTGCTATGAAAGAAAGGATACTCTCTGCCTCCCCTGCCTGTCCTCACCACTGCACAACTGAGCCCAGCTGGAAAAACGAATGGAACTTCCCTGACTTGCCCTGTTTAAAACGCATGACCACCAACTTCAAGGGAGACCCAGTGCTACCTGACAATCCTATATTTCTAATCCTTTCACGTTTTAAATTCCGATTTCATACCTTCTCTTTCTTTCCATCAAATTTCCAAAATCTCCTTCTTTAGCCTTTCAGGTGATAATTGGCTTCTTCTCTTACTAAACAAAGAGGATTAGGGTGAAATAATGTTTCCAAGTTCCCACCACATAGCCACCTGCATCTGAACCCAAACTGCCTTTCTTCCCGTGGTTGTGGTTGTGGTTGATCTGTCTGCGCATCTAAACAGCAAATCTTTTATTTTTTTATTTTATTTTTTTTTTTAATCTAGCCCCTATCACATCTTCAGGGACATTGCTGCAGCAATTCTTTCTCACGCTCCTGCTTATCAGTCCTTCTCTCTCTGCTAGATAATTCCCATCAGTGTACAAACATTCAGGCATAGTTCTGGCTTTAAAAAAATCCCTCTCCTGACTCCACAACCCTGTAGGAACCATCCCATTTCTCTGATTGTTTTTATAACCAAACTCCTCAGAAGCATTTACTGTATTTACTACTGCTACTTACTTCTCTCCCTTTTTTTATTGTTTCCCTTCCAAACAAACTTCCTCCTCTACCATTACACTGAACTGCTTTTGTCAAATCAACCATGAACTCCACAGAGAAAGCCTACCAGAAGCCTCTGACACAGTCTCTCTCCCTCTCTTTCTTCTCCTTGAGATACTTTTTTCTTAGACTGGAAAGATTCCACTTCAGGGCCTTTGGGCTTCCAGTTTCCTTTGCCTGAATCTATTTTTTTTCCTCACACAGATATCTGTATTTCTCAGTATTGCTTGCCCTTTATATTTTTGTTCAGATGTTATTTTCTTACTGTGTTTTTCTCAGTTATACATTTTAAAATTTCTACCTTTCCCCACCTCCATGTCTACATCTACCCCTCCTGTGCTGTGTTTTCCCAGGTGACATTTCTTGCTGTTACTATACATTCTACTCAGCTATTTATTTCCTATCTGTCTCTTCTCCTTACCACCACCACAAGGCAAGGGACATTTTCTGTTTGTTTGTTTCACTATGGAAATAGCAGCACCTTAGATAATATTGACATGTTTTAAGTGAAAACCAAACATTAGAATCTTAGTAAATGAGTGGATGTCCATATTGCCAGATCTTAACAAGAAATAGAAATAAAATCTTAGGTCCTGCAACTGGCTGAATGGACCCTTCTTGGCCAAAGGGACACGAGACAAACCTTACAACTGAGTTGGGGCCAAGGAAGGAAGATCAGACAGGCTTCCCTCCCTAACTGCCCTTGGCCTTTCGTTTCTAAGGCTAGACAGAAACCAGCCCTTTGGAAAGGCTTGCTCCACAGCAGATTTCAGCTGACCCATGAGTATCCTTCTGGTCTGCAATGTCTATGCAACTGACTGGCATTCCTTTCTGATAAGAAACCTCCAACACGGTCCATGGAATGGCTCTGCCACTCTGTGGAGACTGTACACAGAGGACCACTGTGGCCTTTAGTTCACCTTTTGAAATGGGAGGGCTGAAAACTTCACCTTCAGATTATGTTAGTGCTGCCACATTTGAACATGTGACCCTGTGAGGCAGGAAACTGAAGTGTGTGTTTGTGTTTCTCCCTTCATACATATTCATAACTCCCCTCCCCCCCAGCTTATTAAATACGCATATTTGGCCACCACACTCAGCAAGATTGGTATCCTGCGGGCTGCAACCCTGAATGAGAAATAAAGTTCTCCTTTCCAAATTTATAAACTGTGTAATTCTGTTGATAATAGCATCCTGCCTTGGGAAGTGTAGACTCTGTACATGCTGGCTGTTACTCAATTTGCTCAAATTTGCTCATATTCTTCTCCCTGAAATAAATGACCCCATTTTTATTTCCATTTCCCCCAAACTTATGTAGTAGTTTAAGAGATTAAAGTGTACAAAAGTCCAGGTTTGAAGTCATATGCTGCCCAAAAAAGAGACTTAAATTACTCCTTCTATGCTCATTTATGAATTTTCCATCAGAGGAAAATCTTTGAAAACTTTGCCTCTGTCCATTACATACATGTCGTCACTTTCTCTTGGTTCTGTACCAAATTCTATATTGGTTTCCATTTCAACTAGTCCATGAAAACCGCTGTTGTCCAGGTGACCAGTGACCTTTATGTGGAGAAATTCAGGTTCACTTATCTTAATCGACTTTCCCACAGGCACAGAGAATGCTCCTTTCTTGTGGGATTGTTTTCTTCTCTTGGTGACTGCTTCACTGTGGATCTCCCACCTCTTTTGGCAGCAATATCTCAATTATTTCTCTTTTGTTATCCCCTTTCCCATTTGGACAAGGGAGGTAGGAACACTCCAACATTGGCCTGGGTCCTTATCAGATCTTTATCTGTACTTTCTCTCAAGATGATCTCATTTTGTCCCATGGTTTCAAATAATATCTATATGGTGATTGACTCCATTGCAATCTCTAGCTCTGATATTTGTCTTAAGACTACACTCATGTATGAAGCACATTGTCTTACACAATGTGTAAGTAAGCATTTCAATGCTTACTGATGCCTAGTAAGCATTTCAAAATGAGTACATGTTAAATGGAACTCTTGGTATCTTACCTCCTGTTTCTGAAATCTGCTATTTTTCATTCCTCCCTTGTCTCAGAAAAGAGCAGCAACATCTATCTGGGGGCTTACACCAAATATTTACAAGGAATTTTACATTCTTCTATTTCCCTCACCATTAAGCTTCATCAGCCAGCATGTCCTTTAGTTCACAAAATATACTCACTAACTTCCTTTAATTTCATTGTAACCAGCCTAGTCTGAGTCACCCTCATAGTTTGCTGAATCGTGGGCTGCTAAATGATCTACCTGTATCATGCATACCCCCTTATAATCCAGAGGAATTTTTCTTAAAAAAATATATATGTTATTTATTATTTATTATTTATATAAACATTATATATATAATGTTTTCTTCCTTTGAATCCCTCAATGTCTCCCAATCACATTTAGGATAAAATCTGAGCTCTTCTTATGTTCTGTGAAGCCCTGCATAATTGGATCTTTGCTTTCCCCTCCAACCTTGTGCTCTGTGTTCTAGAAATCTTACATCACTTCTAGCTCCAGGAGCAGGGTAATTTGACTCCTCCTTATGGGAATTTGATCTGATTTTTCTTTCACTGGGAAGGTGTTTCTTAAGCTTTTAATTTTTTTATGTCCAACTCCTTTTTTTCACTGATCTCAGTGCAGATGCCTTCTGCAACTCCACCATTAAAGCAGCCAACCGTCTTCTCCCATCAGGTCCCCCTAGCTCTAGTCACTTTTACAATTCCTCAGTTCACTTCCTCCGTAGCAGCTAAGATTATCTGAAATAGTTACACCGATTACATCTTAACCTTATTATATTTAATAATTGCTAAACTGACCGTCCTGACATAAAAGTAAGTTCCTAGAGGACAGGAGCCTCAAGTATTCTGGTCACTGAACTTTCCTCAAAGACTCGTACATTGCATGCCATACAGAAGCTATCAAAAAAATAATATATGATGGCATCTACTTCGGCAGGCTGTTCATTTCCCTTGGGTTTCAATGCTCTTATGTGTAAGATGAGGAAGATGATAAGCACTTTGCCAGGATGCCAAGAAGATTAGACATATGGTAGTGAATGTAAACACCATGGCCTTTTCAGACTATAACAATCACTATGAATGAGACTTAGTTAATTCCAAACTTCATGTACCTTTTCTCTATTATTTTACCTACTAGCCTTCTCTCTAATTACTATGGCATTGCAAATATTGCCTAGTTTCACACACAATTGTCTGTAATTTTTGTTAATTTATGTTACAACCTTCCAAAGATCATTAAATTCAATCAATGTCCAATGTAGCGGAAAAGGGGATGCTTACTTTTATTATTAATCCTAATTTGTAGCAATAAACTATAGTGAGAAGTACATACATTTTAAAATCCATGTAACGGCGTGGTGCCTGTAGCTCAAGTGGCTAAGGTGCCAGCCATATACACCAGAGCTGGCTGGTCAGAATCTAGCCTGGGCCTGCCAAACAACAATGACAACTACAACCAAAAAATAGCCGGGCATTGTGGTGGGCGTCTATAGTCCCAGCTACTTGGAAGGCTGAGACAAGAGAATTGCTTAAGCCCAAGAGTTGGAGGTTGCTGTGAACTGTGACACCATGGCACTCTACCCAGGGCAACAGCTTAAGTCTCTGTCTCAAAAATAAATAAATAAAATAAAATCCATGTAACTAGGTTTCTACCCTGGGTTAGCAACTGTTACTACTTATGTGTTAGGGCTCCCATTTGGACTCTCTGACTCAGCCTTCTCATTTATAGAATGGAAAGAGTTACATATATTTTGTGAATATATCAGTAGATTATATAAATAGATATTAATAATAATGACAAGAACAATGACATTAATAATAATTATGCAAATAATAATGAAATAATGATAGTAATATTTGATAAGCTGGGATTCAGAAAAAAAAAAAAACTTAGCTTTCAATATATTCACTGCTTTTTTTTCTCTCTGTCAGTGGTTCTCAACCTGAAGGTCGCGACCTACAGGAACTGTATTAAAGGGCCGCAGCATTAGGAAGGTTGAGAACCACTGCTCTATTTTAAAGATTTCAAAAATCTTTCAAAAATCTCATCCCAGAGCAATCAAGAGATAGTGTGTAATGCTTTTCTCAAACATAAAAATAGAGAAAGAAAATACCTTTGTTGTATGATCTAACCTCCCCCCAAATATGTAGGTGCTAAGATATTACATAAAAAGAGTAAGTCCTGGCTCAGGTGGCTCACGCCTGTAATCCCAGCACTCTAGAAGGCCGAGGAGGGTGGATTGCCTGAGCTCACAGTTTTGTGACCAGCGTGAGCAAGAGCAAGACCGCAGCTCTAAAAATAAGCAGGTGTTGTGGTGGGCACCTGTAGTCCCAGCTACTGAGGCAAGAGAATCACTTAAGCCCAAGAGTTTGAGGTTGCTGTGAGCTGTGTTGCCACAGTACTCAACCAAGGCTGAACAAGCGAGACTTTGTTTAAAAAAAGAAGAGAGAGAAAGAAAGAAAAAGAAAAAGAAAGAAAAAAATAAGATCCAATACCATACATCCCAGTACACAATTTGATTTTCGCTCATCCTAAAAGGAGCTTCTGGGGCTAATTGGAAACTATAATTGCCAATATCACAAGAATCAAAGATTAAGTCACCAAAGGGCAATAGAAACTTTAAATTACCCTTTTGCTTGTAGCATCTCTGTGGAGCTTGTTCTTTGCAAAATGTTTGAGTTTAAAAAAAGAAGCAAGTGAGCACATGAAGCTGGAAAGGAAATTCAAAGTGTAGAAGTCCCCGGATTGTGGGGGTGGGGGGAAAGAGAGCCAGAGAAAGAGGAAAAATAACAGTCTACAGTGTGTTTCTTCTCTTTATAAAAACATTTTAAGATACATCATGTGAATTTAAAAATTCCATAAGATTTGCACATTAGCTTAAGATCTCAAAGTCCATCATTTCATACAGGGTTGAGGTGGTCAATGTTGACGGCTGGAAAACTATGCTAGGATAAGATCTGACTCAATCACCCCCGGGGATTTTAGAGCCCATTGCACAACTTCTTCCTTCTTACATTACACTACCTAGCCTTCTTTCAGACATTGCTTCCAAAATTCTATTTAATAGTTCCGATTCTCGTCTTGAGTCTAATTCTCCTCATTGCAATTCTTGGATTCTTTTCTGGAAGAGCTCTGATTGCTCTCCAGGAGAAGCCACCTTGTTCTGTCACCCATATCAGCTTTCCTATGTGGCTTCCATTTTACCTTCTCTTTTCAGAGCTGGTAATTTATAGTCTTTTCTAGGAAGCACCAGTCTCATTAAAACTGAGTCCTATTGCTATGCCTCTGTCAGTTTCAGTGGGAAAGCCAGCAGCTCCATGCCCTGGTTGACCTGCACCTTCCTCTTCGACTCCAGGCCAACCAGTTGTCAGATAAACATCAAGAAAAAGATGCTTGCTAAAGAAGTGATGCTTTCATCAGAACTATCTGATTATGTGTGTTCTAATAGAGAAATGACCTATGAGTTTTCTTCCCCGCATTAAACCTAACAATTAAATATCTTTCTTAATGTAACGTAAGCTGTTTTCTACACATGTAGTCAAAACGATCTAATGCAATTGCACAAAATGAGTAACAGTGAAAGTAAAAATCAAAAAGATCCTCCTCCCCCACCTTGACCTCTCATTGTAAAGAGAACAGGAGTCACCTGCTTGAATCAGATGAGAGACTCGAGTCCATCTGCCAAAGTAGTAAGTGACACTCAAAGAGATCAAAGTTGAGGCTTGCTGCCACTTTATAAGTTTTAAACATATTGAATACCATCTGCCTCTTTGGGGGATGCAAATGGCACGTTCTGATCTCTAGGCCACTAGTGGCTATCAGGACAAACTGGAATGTAAAAGCAAGAGCATGATAATCAATCCACATCTGTGTGCCAACAGATTGCAGGATTTCACTCTCCACTCTCCATTGAGATCAGAGAGCAGAAAACATGCTACAAGCTCCCCATGAGCAAATGTGAAAACTAAAACCAGCTGTGCTACCCTATCCCATAGTCACAATGGATACCAGGAGGCTCCTTATAAACTATTCTGCCTGAAGATTTTTTGCCCTTTTTTTTTTTTTTGGTTTGTTTTAGTTGGAAAGGAAAGAAAGTGTTATGTCGCATGCAAAGCAAGCTGTTGGCTTCACATCCTGATTCAGGTATAGTGCATGTGATAATGAAATAGTTGCTTTGTTTTACAGGCACATTATTATAGAGATAATAGAGTCACCATTGTTCACATCTTGTTTATGGACAGGACAACAGAGATAGTGGTATTTGTGGAAAATTTCTACTGTTAGGTAAGTTTCTAGCAGACCATTTAAATGCAAATACCTGGGTGATTTCTAGTCTTGGAAAACAACTTTGAAATTACCTTAAAGAAGAGAAGTATGTTAAAACTAGTTTTCATTTTTTTCAGCCTTGAACTTCTTGTAAAACATGTTATATCCAGGGTCGATTCTGAAGTCTTTAAATGATTCTCCACATGTACCCTGTTTCCCTGAAAATAAGACAGTGTCTTATTTTAAGGTTTGCTCCCAAAGATGCACTAGGTCTTATTTTCAGGGAACATCTTATCTTTCCTGTAAGTAGGTCTTATTTTCGGAGGACGTCTTATTTTCGGGGAAATAGGGTAGGTGGGATACTTGTGGTCCCATAATGTTAGACATTTATATACCAAAGGCGGGTTATCCTGGACAGAACGTGATGCAGAAGCTAATATACTAGAATCTTTTTTCCCTTCTGAACCTTCTCTGCAACAGTTAGCTTAATCCGCTGCTAGAATGACGATAGCTGTCTCTGTTCTAACATAAATTGTAGTGGTGTAATAAATGAGGCAGGAGAGCTGGATTAGCCAAACTGGTCATGTCTTGGCCACACTCAGAAAAGTTTTCTGTCATAGTTTCTGTAGTAGGAAGGGAAACTGACACAAAATTCATCTAACTGAAGGGAAATCCAGGTGGCAGCTACCTGAAATATCTCTCTTCTCAATTCTTCTTTTTCACAGTACAGAGAGAGCAAGAAAGAGAGTGGGGGAAAGAGGGGCTAACTTTCTGAGAACATGATTCTCTAATCATTTATACTTTCTACAAAGTAAGCTTAAAGTAATTAGTGATTTTTCAGATCCTTTCAACTCATGATGATACCAGGTTCTCGATGACTCCGGTGAAGATGATGCCTTGCGTCATAGGGTTATTCTGGCAAGACCCAGTATATCTGTCTTAGCAGAACTCAACAGGTGATCCAAGGGTTGCAGGATTTTGTGAGATCTTTAGCATCTTCTTGGGGAGATCTAGTTTCTCACTCCTGATGGCTCCTTCTTCCACCCAATTTTTCTTACTCTGTACTCTTTCACTTAGTGAATAACAAATATCATCCATTAATTTGCCTGTGTCAGAAATCTGGGAATTCTTTTAGAATCTTATTTCTCCTTTACATAGCAAATTAGGTTTAACTCATCCTAGCAAATGAGGTTTAACTTTAACCCATGCTAACTCCTAAAATGCTTAGAATCATATCTTTTACTGCATTGCTACTGCTAGTATCTTAGGTCAAGTCTTTAACTTTCCTATGATAATTATGATATCCTCATTTTTTACTTGTTGTCTTTCTGATACCATATCTCATATTGTTGTCTGTAAGTCTTTGCACATATATGGATTATGTCAGAAACTTACTCACTTAATTATGCCAAATGGGCCTCAGGATTCAGTTTGTTTGCTTATTTGTTTAATCCTTAAGATTATGAAAATATCAACTTCATTGATTTCCCAAATAAAACACCCTGACAAATGTCTATCTTATAAGAACTACAAAGTAGAATTACTTCCCTAATTCTCTCATCTTTCCTACTCATCTTTACCTCTATGGCTTATATTCTAGCACTATCTTACTTAAGAAGGTGAGATTAAAATGTTCTTCCTCTCCTATATTCATAACATTTGTGACAATCATTCTTATAACACTTATCCACTGAGTTACAAGTGTCTCCTTAGTATTCTACTGAGGACTGAAAGTTACTGGATGCTAAAGGCTCTCCATGCCACACGTATATGCCCAATTCTTGTGTCAATGTATCAAAAAATATGCAATAAATCATGTATGATATATCTTACAAAACTGAATTGCTGAATTTATCCAATGGGCTCAGGTATATAGCTTTTTTTTTAATATAAGGTAATGTTACTATGATTATTGCAAATAATAAGAAAAATTTGGTTAACTCCTTTCTCCTATTCTCATGGAAGCTTAATGACAAGTAAAATAAAAGAAGATAATTCCATCCTGGAGTGTTGGCTCACCACTGTAATCCAAGTACTTTGGGAGGCTGAAGCAGCTAGATTGCTTGTGTTCAGGAGTTTAAGACCAGCCTGAACAAGAGCGAGACCCTATCTTGTCTTAAACTACCCAGGCATCATAGCTAGCATCTGTAGTCCTAGTTACTTGGGAGGCTGAGGCAAGATGATTGCCCAAGCCAAAGGGTTTGAGGTTGCTGTGAGCTATGATGCCATGGTACTCTACACAGGACAGCAGAGTGGGATAAAAAAATGAGAAAGAAAGAAGGAAGGAAGGGAGGGAGGGAGGGAGAGAGAGAGTGAGGGAGGCAGAGAGTGAGGGAGGGAGGGAGGAAGAGAGTGAGGGAGGGAGGAAGGGAGAAGATTCCTTAAAACAAATGGAAAATCATTTTTTGAAATAGGGTTCTTAAGATCAGTATTCCATACTTTCTCCTTTTTTGTTCTATGAGTTTATATTGTGATCTCATGTTAAAAAATTGACTCAAAAACCCTGGCAATCATCAGTTACCAAAGGTATATCTAAATCAATGAAGTTTTCAGTTTTAGGAAAGATTGAGGACTATTTTCCATGAAGCTTTCAGAGGAGGTCTGACTGAGGAAGACAGCCAATGATCCATGATCCCACTTTTTTTCTTATTGTGTTTTCAATGTTGTCAGCTAACCTTTTCTCAATAAAATGATTGCAAATATGTGTACAATGATTGGCAGGATTTCCAGGTATAAGCAAGTGAGGAGAAAGGCAAATATCCTATAAAAAGCAACTAGAAAACTGTAAAAAATTAACAGAAAAACTACGTTCACACACTGGAAATACACCAAAGGCATGAAATATCCTCAGAGGTATTTATAGTTGAAAAACTGCTAAAGAACAGGAAAGAACAATCGGAGTTTACAGTGTTTTTCCTTTGCAATCCTCCTACTCTCCAGCCTCAAATATTGCATTCAGATTTAGCAAGAGCAGAGGAAAGCCTGGAGAATTTACACCTTCCTTGTTGGGGTTGAGGGAGGCAGCGAAGCTCATCAACCCTACTGGTATTGTCAGTAGAAACGACAAAGTATTCTCAAAACTTGACATTGCATGGTTGAGGAAAGTATATTCATAGTTGAGATTGTACATATATATCCAGCTAAAAATTAGGAGATTCTAAGACAGTCACATATTCTTGGCCAATCCTGAGGCTGAATGCATAAATGTAGGAGATGCAAAAAAGGGCTAAGGAGGAAATTCTAAAGAAAACTTGACAATGGCTTGATAAACACATTTCATACATATGCCTTTAAATGCATAAATATGTATTCACACACACACACACGAACAAAAGCCTGAGCAAGATTAGAACTATACTGGATTAAAATTTACGTATTTTACTGGAAATAAGTTAGACTTAATATTAAGTAGACTGTGATAAGTTAAGAGATCTATCATCATCACCAGAGCAACCCTTAAAAATATTTGAAAAAGATATAGTTAAAAATCAACAGAAACTAAAATGCTACACTAAAAATATAAGCCTAACATGCAAGAAAGAGGAAAAGAAAAATACAAACAAGAGACACATAGAAAATAAGGAGGAAAAATACAGTGTGAATCCACATATCTATAAATCATATGAAATGTGAATGGTGAACAGGCCCCGTACATTGTCTGACTAGATAAACAAAGCAATATTTAGCTATATGCAGCCTCCAAGAGATATTCCTTTTTTACAAAGAGAAAAATTGGTTGAAAGAAAAATGTTGGGAAAAGATATACCATGCAAATATTAACCACAAGTGAGATGAAGTAGATATATGAGTATCACACAAAATAAAGATGAAGACAAGAAAAATTGCTAAAGATGAGAGTTATTTCATAACCACACAAAGTTAATACATCAGGAAGATAAACAAACGTAAGTGTACATGCATCTAAAAACAGAGCCTAAATATACATGGATCAAATACTCACAGTACTCAAAATCTAAACAACTTAAACACAATAGTTGGACATGGCCGCATTCCACTTACAGTAACAGATAGAAACAATAGAAAGCAATGATAGGAAGACTTAAACAGCACAAATAAGAACAAACAAACATATAGACCCCCCACCCCTGCAGTTTGCTGATTCTGTATGAATGTGCACAAGAATGCCCTTGGAGTGTATCATCTTCAAGGCCATAAAGTAAGTCTCCATAAAACTGAAAAAGATTTAATTCATGCAAAGTATTTTCTGAACACAATAGAATTAAAACAGAAATGAACAAGAAAAAAAATCTGGGTAAACCCACACAATGTTTGGAAATCAACAAAGGTTTAAAAAATGCATAGGTCAAAGAAAAATTCAATTAGAAAGTATTTTAATTTGAAAATAAAAATGTGATATAAAAAAGTGTATGAGATACTGTTAAAGGATGTTTACAGTAAAATGTGTACCATTTAATACCTATACAAGAAAAAAGAAAGTTTCAAGTCAGCAATCCCAGCTTCCACTGTAAGGGAATAAAAAGTGAAAGCAAACCAGTTCCGAAATACAAGAGATAATAAGGATAAGGACAGAAATAATTATAATAAAATAATTAAAATAATAAAGAAAAAATCAGCGCAACTAAAAAGATATTTCCTAAAAAAAGTTCAAAATAATTGCCAGACTTTAAATAAAGAATAAAAAGGAAGGGGGGAGGTTAAAAAAAAAAAAAGAATAAAAAAGGAAGACAGAAACTACAAAAAGCGGAAATTAAAATGGAAACATCATTAGTGACTAGCTGAATTAAAAAAAAAATCACAGCAGCCTACAATAAACAAATTTATGCCAACAAATTAGTCATCTTAGATGAAACAGATAAATTTCTAAAAGATACAAATTACCAAAACTTACTAAGGAAAGAGAAGGTCAGAATTGGCCTACAAACAGTAAAGTGATTTAATTAGCAATTAAATATTTTCTCACCAAGAAAAGCTTAGTGCCAGGAGGCTGTAGTAGTGAATTCCAGCAAACATCTAAAGAATAAGTAAAAATAAGCCTACACAAATTCTTTGAGAAGGTATAGAAGGGAATATGTTCCTATTCATTCTATAAGGCTAGTATTGTCCAGAAACCAAAGCCAGAAAATAAAAAAAGGCTCACACACACCTCACAGATCAATATCCTTCATGAATAATGATGCAAAATCCTTAACAAATATTAACAAATTGAATCCATATATATATGGCATTATACCCAAGATCAAATGACATTTATCTTAGGAATGCAAGGTTATTTGAACAAATGAAAACAGATTAATTATATACACAACATTAATAGATGGTAAAACAAAATAAAAATGATCTTGATCATGGTATTTAACAACATGCAATAGTCATTCAGGACAGAAACTTTCAACAAATAAGAAACAGGTGGAATCTCACTTATCTTGAAAGTAAGCATTAATAACAAACCTACATTTAATATTATATCTGATGGTGAATAACTGAATACCTTCATCCTAACATCAGGAACGGGACAAAGATGTTTGCTTCTGCACCTAGTAGTCAACACAATACTGAAATTTCTTTTAAGTGCAGGTAAAACATATGAGTAAAAGATATGTAGATCAAAGAGGAATAAATAAAATTGTGGACAAAATTATTCTGCACTTAGAGAATCCCAAGGAATTCACACACACAGAAAATCTATCAGAACCAACCAACAAATAAATAACATTGCAAAACGTAAATAATACAAAAAGCAATTGTATTTCTAAATGCTAACAATGAAAAATTATATATAGACATTAAGAAATCAGTATCATAATTAAAAAGAATAGAAAACATGTAAATGAATCTGACAAAAGAAGATCAAGACTTATATACTGAAACTACAAAAGATTGCTGAAGGAAATTAGAGAAGATTTGTAAAAGTGGAGAAATATTCAGTGTTCATTAATTATAATATTTGATAATTAAAAAGTGGCAATTATCCTCAAATTAATAGATCCAATACAATCTTACCAAAATCCTAATAAACTATTTTTGAAGAAGTTGACAAACTGCTCTTAAAACTTATATGGAATTGAAAAGGAATTGAACTAGCTAAGCAAGTTTGAAAAAAAAAATTAGGTGGATATAAACTATCAGATTTCAAAATTTACTATCAAGTCACAATAATCATAGCAGGGTGTAACTGGCTCCAGGATCGACATAAAAATAAGTTATTACAGATTTAAGATTTCAGAATTAAATATTTATATTTATGGCCAATTATGTTTTCTTTTATAAAATGTTTAATTTAGAATAACTTTAAATTAATAAATAATTTGCAAACATAATACAGAGAGTTCCTATGCGTCCTTCCTGCAATTTCCCCTAATAGTACATTTGTCAAAACTAAAAAGTAGCATTGGTAAAAGGACGTGCAAAATAAGGACAGACTGAAAAACTGTCAAAAAGTAGAAGTAGAAGGAGACACAGTGAGTAAATATAATGTGACAGTTTTTGACCAGGAAAAGTACATTAGTGTAAAAATTAGAGAATTCTCAAGAAGACGGGAGTTTAGTTAATTATATGATCAATCGATTGTTTTATTGCATAATAATTGTATACATGTATGTACATGTGATATTTTGGTACATGCATACAATGTGTGCACGCATCAAATCAGGGTAATTCGGGTACCCAGCCCCTTAAACAAGTATCATTTCTTTGTGTTGAGGACATTCCAAATCTTCTCTCCTTACTGTTTAACGTAAATTATTCTTGACGATAGTCACTGTACTCTGCTATTGAACAGTAGAACTTATTTCTTCTATCTAACGATTCTTTTTACCCATTAACCAACTTCCCATCCTCATCTCTTTACTACCCTTTCCAGGCTCTAATAACCCTCATTTTGTTATCTGATTCCACAAGATCAATGTTTTTAGCTTCTAGATGAGTGAGAACATACAGTATCTGTCTTTCTGTGCTGTATTTATTTTGTTTAACATAATGATCTCCAATGCCATCCATATTGCTGCAAATGACAAAATATTATTCCTTTTGATGGGGTGAATAGCGTATATAAGCCACATTTTCTTTATCCATTTATCCACCGATGGACACTTAATTGATTCTGCATCTTGGCTATTGTGAATAGTACTGTAATAAACATGAGCTTTTGTAGGAGACCAAGCACCAGGCTGATAGAAGCAACCACCGATTCTTAAAGAAAGTCAAAGGAATAAGGGAATCTCCTAGCTGGCATGGAGATGTTTTGCAGCCCGGAGACCAGCCCTCAAGCAGCTGTTGATCTTAATGAGATCAGATCAACAGCTGGTTAGCAAACGAGTGTTATACTTTATAACATTTGTAGGGCAACAGGATGGGAGTTGAGCCCTGGCAGAAACAGCACTTAGCAACCATTAAACATTTGATCCTAGCACGTGGGCCCCCACTCCTGTTGTATCAGGCTTCAATAAAAGGCCAAGAGAGGGTGGTGCCTGTGGCTCAAAGGAGTAGGGCACTGGCACCATATGCTGGAGAAGGTGGGTTCAAACTCAGCCCCGGCCAAAAACTGCAAAAAAAAAAAAAAAGCCAAGAGAGAGGGTTCTTATGGCTCTTGGAGAACAGATGGGAAGCCCACCTCTTGCAGGCTTGTACCTTCAATCCGTGTCCCGGATGTTTTTATTTGAGCAGTGAACAGGTACCCACAGCAGGTATGGACATAATGGTGACAAGAATGGGATAATGAACCAACCGATAAGCTTTCATATATCTTTTAAACATAATGATTTTCTTTCTATTGGATATATACCCAGCAGTGGGATTGTTGGATCATATGGTAAATTTATTTTTCTTGTATTCAGGAACTTCCATACAGTTTTCCAGTAACTATACTTATCACTTATTTAGTGTTGCCCTTTCTCTTCATCCTACACAGCATCTGTTATTTTTTGTCTTTTTGATAGTAGCCATTTTAAATAGGGTGAGATTATATCTCACTGTTACTTTGATATGCATTTCCCTGATGTTTACTGATGTGAAGCATTTTTTAATATGCCTGTTGGCCATTTGTATGTCTTTTATTGATAAATGTCTATTCAAATAATTCCCTCATTTTCAAATTGGATTTTCTTTTTTGCTATCAAGTTCCTTATATATTCAGGTTATTAATCCCATGTCAGTTGGATAGTTTGCAAATAACTTTCTCCCATTCTTAGGTTGTCTCTTTACTCTAGTTTTCATTGTTTTGCAGAAACTTTTTACCTTGATGTAATCTCATTTGTTTATTTTTGTTTTTCTTATAATATGCTTCAGATGTCTTAGACATAAAAATTTTTGCCAAAACCAATGTCCTGAAGCATTTTATCTTTTCTTTTCTTTTTTTTTAAATCATAAACACATATATCATGTATACATTAATGCATTTATGGGGTATAATTGCTGATTTCATATAGAATTAGGAACACTTACATCACACTGGTTAATATATACCTCATCACGTTTACTTAATTATTGTGTTAAGACATTTATACTCTATACTTAATAGATCCGACATGTGCCCTTGCATTATGGTGTGATCCCACCATTCACCCTCTCTTGATCTAACCCTCCCCCTCCCATCCCCCCTTCTCCCTCTTTAATCCTGGGACATAGTTGTGATCTATTCTTCATAAGAAAGTGTGAGTGATTGTAAATTGGTTTCATAATAGTACTGAGTACATTGGATATTTTTTCTTCCATTCTTGAGACACTTTACTAAGTAGGATATGTTTCATCTCCATCCATGTAAAAGTAAAAGAGGTAAAGTCTCCATATTTTTTAAGGCTGCATAATATTCCATGGTATACATATACCATAATTTATTAGTCCATTCATGGGTCGATGTGCACTTGGGCTTCTTCCATGACTTAGCTGTTATGAATTGAACTGCAATGAACAATCTGGTGCAAATATCTTTGTTATAATTTGATTTTTGGTCTTTTGGATATACACCTAGTAGAAGAATTGCAGGATCAAACAGCAGGTCTGCTTTTAGATCCCAGAGTATTCTCCATACTTCTTTCCAAAAGGGATGTATTAGCTTGTACTCCCACCAGCAGTGTGGAAGTGTTCACTTTTCTCCACATCCATGCCAACATCTGTAGTTTTGAGATTTTGTTATGTGAGCCACTCTTACTGGAATTAAATGATATCTGAAAGTGGTTTTGATTTGCATATTTGTGATGATTAAAGATGATGAGCATTTTTTTTTTCATGTGCCTGTAGGCCACATGCCTTATCTTCTTCAGAGAAGCTTCTGTTGAAGTCCCTTGCCCACAATGAAATGGGGTTATTTGTTCTTTTCTTATTAATAAGTTTGAGTTCTCTGTGGATTCTGGTTATCAAACCTTTGTCAGAAGCATAACCTGCAAATATCCTCTCCCATTCTGAAGGCTGTCTGCTTGGTTTACTTACTGTGTTCTTGGCTGTGCAGAAGCTTTTTAGTTTGCTCAGGTCCCAATTATGTATTTTTGGTTTTGCTTCAATTGCCTGGGGGTCCTCCTCATAAAGTATTCTCCAAGGCCAATTTCTTCAAGTGTTTCTCTTGCACTCTTTCCAAGAATCTTTGTAGTTTCATGTCTTAAGTTTAAATCTTTTATCCAGTGAGAGTCAATTTTTGTTAATGGTGAAAGGTGTGGGTCCAATTTCACTCTTCTACAAGTCACCAGCCAATTCTCCCAGCACCATTGTTAAATAGGGAATCTTTTCCCCAATTTATATTTTTGATAGATTATCAAAGATCAAATGATGTTAAGTGTCTGGGTTCATCTCTTGGTTCTCAATTCTGTTCCATACATCTACCTCTCTATTTTTATGCCAATACCATGCGGTTTTGATCACTATAGATTTATAGTATAGTTTGAATTCTGGTAGCGTGATTCTTCCTGATTTGTTTTAATTTCTGAATAATGTCTTGGCTATTTGAGGTTTTTCTGATTCCATATAAAACGAAGTACTATTTTTTCCAGATCTTTAAAGTATGATGGTGTTGCTCTAATAGGGATTGCATTAAATTTGTAAATTGCTTTGGGTAATATGGACATTTTAACAATATTGATTCTTCCTAGCCATGAGCATGGTATGTTTTTTCATTTGTTAACATCTTTAGCTATTACTTTTCTCAGAGTTTCATAATTTTCTTTATAGAGATCTTTCACATCCTTTGTTAGGTAAATTCCCAAATATTTAAACTTCTTTGGTACAACTGTAAAGGAAATAGAGTTCTTAACTGTTTTTTTGGCTTGACTATCATTGGTACATATAAAAGCTACTGATTTGTGAATATTGATTTTATATCCTGAGGCCCTACTGTATTCCTTGATCACTTCTAAGAGTTTTGCAGTTAAGTCCCTGGGGTTTTCCAGGTATATAATCATATCATCTGTGAAGAGTGTAAGTTTTATCTCCTCTGACCCTATTTGTATATCCTTCGTCACCTTCTCTTGCCTGATTGCAATGGCTAAGACTTCCATTGCAATGTTAAAAAGTAGTGGACACAATGGGCAATCTTGCCTGGTTCCTGATCTGAGTGGAAATGTTTTCAATTTTACTCCATTCAATATGATATTGGCTATGGGTTTGCTGTAGATGGCCTCTATAAGTTTAAAAAAAGTCCCTTCTATACCTATTTTGTAAAGCATTCTGATCATGAAAGGATGCTGGATATTGTCAAAAGCCTTTTCTGCATCAATTGAGAGAATCATATAGTCTTTGTTTTTTAGTTTGTTTATGTGATGTATTATAATTTGGATTTACATATATTGAATCAACCTTGAGACCCTGGGATAAAATCCACATGGTGTATAATTCATTTGATATGTTGCTGGATTCTGTTTGCTAGGATCTTATTGAATATTTTTGCATCTATGTTCATTAAAATTTTGGTCCATAATTTTCTTTTCTTGTTGGGTCTTTTCCTGGTTTGGGGATCAGGGTGATATTTTAGACTTTAACTTAACCATTCAATAATTGGATTTAACAGACATCTACAGAACATTTCATTCTAAGAAAACAGAATACACATTCTCCTCATGAGCCCATGGAACATCCTCCAAAATTGATTACATCTTAGGTCACAAGTCTAACCTCAGCAAATTGAAAAGTATAGAAATTATTCCATGTATTTTCTCAGATCATCACGCAATAAAAGTCGAACACAGCAATAACAGGTATCTGCATATTCGTACAAAGAAATGGAAACTAACCTTATGCTGAAAGATAGCTGGGTCATAGATGAGATGAAGAAGGAAATTGCCAATTTTTTGGAACAAAACAATAATGAAGACATGAATTATCAGAACCTGTGGGATATTGCAAAGGCAGTCCTTAGAGGGAAATTTATAGCATTGCAACCCTTCCACAAGAGAATGGAAAGAGAGGAAGTCAATAACTTAATCGGATATCTTAAGTAATTGGAAAAGGAAGAACATTCCAACCCCAAACCCAGCAGAAGAACAGAAATAATTAAAATTAGAGCAGAATTAAATGAAATTGAAAACAAAAGAATTATTCAAAAGATCAATGAATCAAAAAGTTGTTTTTTTGAAAAATTCAACAAAATTGATAAATCTTTGGCCAACCTAACCAAAAATAGAAAATTAAAGTCCCTAATTTAGAGACAAAGGCAAAATAACAACAGACACCTCAGAAATTCAAAGAATCCTTAATGAATACTACAATAAACTTTATTCTCAGAAATATGAAAATCTGAAAGAAATCGATCAATACTTGGAAGCACACCAACTTTGTAGACTTTATCAGAAAGAATTGGAAATACTGAACAGACCTATAACAAGTATTGAAATAGAATCAACTATATGAAATCTCCCAAAATAGAAGAGTCCAGGACCAGATGGCATCACATCAAAATTCTACCAAACCTTTAAAGAGGAACTAATATGTATATTACTTAACCTTTTCCAAAACATTGAAAAAGAAGGAATACTTCCCAACATATTCTATGAAGCAAATATCATTCATTTTTTCTTTTAGTAGTTCCATAGTTTCAGGTCTTACATTTAAGTCCTATATCCATTTTGGTTTGATTTTTGCATTATATATGGTGAGTTTCATTTTTCTGGGTATGGATATCCAGTTTTCCCAGCACCATTTACTGAATACATGTCCTTTCTACATTTAATGTTGTTCATTCTTTTGTCGAAAATAAGTTGACTATAAGCATGTGAATTTATCTCTGGGTTTTCTATTCTGTTTCATGTGTCTATGGGTCTGTATAGTCAGTTTATTTTTGACATAGATGCCAAAGCATTCAGTGTGAAAATGTTATTCGTTATAACAGATAGTGCTTGGAAAGTTGTATATGCATATGACAAACAACTTAGAACTTTACCTTGATATATATAAAAATTAATGTGAAATCAATCATACCACCCAAATATAAGCACTAAAACTATTAAAAATTCTAGATGAAAATTTAGAAGAATATCTTCAGTATTTTGAGTTGAGTGAATGTTCTGAGATACACCACCAAAAGCTCCACCAATAAAAGAATAAAAAATAATAAATTGGATTTCATCAAAATTTAAAACTATGATTCAAAAGACACAAATAAGAAAATATAAAAGTAATTAATATAGTAGAAGAATATATTTTTAAAATCATGTATCAGATAAAAATGTAAATAAAGAAGACGAACAATTTTAAAATTACCACAGGTTTTGAATAGACATTTGACTAAAGAAGACAGGTGAATAGCAAATAGACAAATAAAATTGTGAAGCATCTTTAATCCTTAGGGAAAGGTAAGTTAAAGCTCCAGTGAGAGGATATCACAATACCCTTTCTATCAAAAAAAGACAGGTAACACAGTTGGGAAGGATGCAGAGAAACTGGGATGCTCAGATAATGCTAATGGAAATGTAAAATTCTAAAGGTAACTTTAGAAAGTATTCTGACATGTATAGTATTAAACATAAACTTACCAAATGACTTACCAACTCTACCCTTTTTTTTGTTGTTGTTGTTGCAGTTTGGCCGGGCCAGATTTGAACCCGCCACCCTCAGTATATGGGGCCGGCACCCTACTCCCTGAGCCACAGGCGCCACTATCCAACTCTACTTTTAAGAATCTATCCAGGAGAAATTAAAATGTATTTATACAAGGACATTATCTACACAATGTTTATAGTCATCGTTCATATTAGCCTAAACTAGAAACGCTCTGCAGCCTGTCACCTGAAGAACTGATAAACAAGATGTGTTATGACCATACCACCCAGCAATGAAATGAATGGACTACATGCTATCACATGGATGGTCTGAAAAGTATTATACTAAGTGAAATAAACTAGATACAAAAGATTAGCTATTATCTGATTTCAATTATATGAAATATTTAGGAAAGGAAAATTTATAGACCCAAAACAGATTGATGGTTTTCTGGGACTAGGAATAGCAATAGAAAATGTCTGTAGAAGGCATGGGGGAACTTTTGGAATTGATTGAAATATTTTTCACCTGGACTGTGGTACCTATTGTACCTCTCCACAGATTTATTAAAAATCATAGAATTGTACATTCTCAATTTGTGAATTGTATTGTACTACATAGAAGTTATAGAGTACTTGTATAAAATTTAAAGTTAAAAATAAAGTAGTTTAAAATTAAAAATAGTTATCATAAATTAAAATGAAAAATTAAATATACAGTAGAAAAGCTTCTTCATTCCTTTCTAAATGGAGTTAAATTCACGTGTAACAAAGGGAACAGATAAGGCAGCTTACAAAAAGCCCATCATCCCAAATCTCTGGATTCATCCTTCCACCACTGAAAATCTATTCCAAATTTAAATATTCACCCCAAACACCTCTGATTTTTAGCCATTCTATCATGACTCATCTAAATTCATGACAGAAGTATCCAATACATATTTCTAAGCAGACTATATCATTAGAAATATCAACAAGTCTCCAAGGGTGAGACCCAGAGGAAGATTGCCACCAATCAGAACTCAAATTTGGTATTTCCTATTTCTTGTTAATGCTATCTACTCAGTTGACCACAGTACCCTTCTCTTGGACACAATGAGAACTTAGAAAGATGATTTGCCCCTCTGCAATATATGTACTAATATAAAATGCTGCCGTAATTTCTTTCACACTCCTCTGGCCAATGACTATTACTTTTATTTATTTATTATTATTTTTTTTTGCAGTTTCTGGCCAGGGCTAGGTTTGAACCGTCCAACTCCGGCATATGGGGCTGGCATCCTACTCCTTTGAGCCACAGGTGCCGCCACCAGTGACTATTCTTTTATGGTGAGTTGGTCCTTACTTTTATTAAGAGGCCATTACAGAGATGATATTGGCATTTCAAGCTGGAAGAGAAAAGAACTGATTTTTATTAAGTACTCACCAAGCACCTTATATAGGGAGCTTCCACATACATTAGCTCACTTAATAACAACCCTGAGCTAGATGTAAAAACTCCCTTTTATTTGTAGAGGAAATGAGACTCAGAGAAGTTAACTTATTTATTCAACTTCTCCCAGTAGTTTGTTAGAGTAATCATGTAAAATTCTCAGTCTTTTGAGTATAAATTCTACCTGAAGTTAATTTTTTAAACATATCTCATTATATAAGGTTGCCAAGATATAAACAATGAATATATGATTGATGAGGGTCAAAAATATTATCACTTCCTCTCTTAAAAGATACTGCCAATACTCAGGTTCTTTAGAATTATCTATGGAGTCTGAGGTTGGCCTCACTGGAGTACTGCTCAGTTATCATGTCCCTGTCAAATTGCAATCTGTCATCTCAAGTTGACATCCATCTAAACTCAGGTCTTTCTCTTAGAAACAGAAAAGTTGGCATTCACAGGAAGGACTCAGTTATATACATTTGCTATAATAAGGTAGAAGTCACTTTAAATAATTAAGTGCTTTCCAGTGTAATGTGTAGTCATCCTAAAGTGCACAAAAGCTGCAGCTTATGTCACAATACACAGACGAATTTGACGTGGCCTTCATTTCTCCCACCTGCATTTCCTTCAGAGAATAGTGGAGTAATACAGGGGAGTGTTTTCTTTCCTCTCCTTACAAAAGACACGTCATATCCACATTAAAGCGTCTGCCAGAGTCTACTTAGTGTTGACACATGTTGAACGGATGCCACAAAGCTGGCAAAGGTTAAAGGATTCCTGGAATGAAAGAAAGCAATTCTATACTCTTTTTGTTTAAAAAAAAAAAAAAAGGAAGAAGAAGAAGGAAAAAAAATGAAAACCACAGCGTTTTTTCTTTCACTTTACGTGTTCTGCATTTTATATTATATTCTTTGGGTCTCACCTATATTCAATGGGTAAAGGAGGACCAAAGGAGAAAACTGCTGGATTTGTACACATTCTTTTCTTATGGTTCACCTTTACATTAGTCCACAGAGCACAAGACAAGGAGCAGATTTGCAAAGGGGAGAGAGACAGTTATGCTCCCTCCCAGGTAGAACTAACTGCTTGTTAAAGAGCAAATCATGGTCAATGTATGTTAATACAGTCAAGCTATTCCTTCCTTCTCCCTCTCTAACCATAGCCCCATTAATAATGGCAATAGCAGCAACATTTGACATTTATACAGCCTGAAGGATTCCAGAAAGATTTCACCAATTACTGTGAATAGGGTTCTGATGAGTTGCAGCTACTTTTGAGTCAGGGAGAGAATAAGCAGGAGCACAGAGTCACAGTGCAGAGATGCTGCCCAAGGGAATGTGACCGACACCACTTCTTTAAAAGATTTCAAACTAGGCGGTGCCTGTGGCTCAAGGAGTAGGGCACCGGTCCCATATGCTGGAGGTGGCGGGTTCAAACCCAGCCCTGGCCAAAACCACAAAAAAAAAAAAAGATTCCAAACTATTACTTAATACAGAGATAAATCAGGTCGTTTGCTTTTAAAATATTAACAATATATTATTAAAACTCAAATGATACTGAGATGGTCAGCTGAAATGAAACATTGGTAAGGCTAGAATCCACAGGAAGCTTATTTCCAGGTTGGTTTCATTTTTGAGATGATTATTTGCAATTTGTCTGATTTTTACACAAAGGGGAAGAATGGAGACAGGGAATTCCCATTGTCCTGATATTTTGAATGTTAGCATTTTTTTTTCTCCACACTAGAAGTGGCTGTCTAGGATTCAGTAATGTATTGGAGCTGGTAGAATTTCAATGGAATAACTAAAATATTGTCCTATGTGTGGAGAGCAATAGTTTCAAAAAGATTTAAAGACTTACATTTAACTTTTCTTTATTTAAAAACAACAATATTAACAGCATAAAGAAAAACTGAGATATTACTCTCTTTACAAAATACTAACAACTCTATTTTACTAGAATTTATGGAGCATTTTTGGATAAGTTGATAATGCTAAAATTATCCCATCATCACACAATATGCGATGAAATACATGATAAGGTTAATAGTTTTGGATTCTTCGTACCTTAAAAACATGAACTTACCCAAGAACTACAACTAAGTTCTAATATATACAAGTATTTAATGGTTGTTAAAATTTGAAGATTCAGTTGAATATATCTAGAAGCCTCGTTTCTGAATCCATTTGCTTAAATCCATTTTGGGCTAATAAATGCTCTTTATTTTTCATCTTGGATTTCAAAGCAGGGGGATATACTGATTTATAAGCCAAAGACCTTAGTGGTCATGTGCCGGGAGCCAAAACATATCACAAGAATGCCCCTTGCTATCTTGATTTTACGAGCAAACTATTCTCAGGAATTCAACCATAAACAGCAACGGTACTTTCCCCTTGCATATCTCCTCAAAAATGCACCCCCCGCCTTAGGGTCCTTCTCCTAGTAATTTTCCAGAAACTAGCCCCCTCCCCGCCCTGTTAGGAATAGCCCTTAGTTACTTCCTCGTTTGTGTGCTTATAAGCCCAGCTGAAAAATAAACTCTTCGGAGCTTGATCAGACTCTTGACTTGCTCTCATTCTTTCGTGTCTCTTGTCCCCTCATTCGACTGACCCCTTTGTTTCCCAGGTCCCCGTTGAATTCCCCGCGGGCCGGGGCAATTGGCGCCCGACGTGGGGCAAGGGTACGGGGGTGTCATCAAACGTTGCTGCCAGTAAGGGTACCCTTATCATTGGATTGCCGCAACACCAAGGTTGTGAGTGAAAATCCGCACTGTGATCGCCGCGCCACAAGAAGGACGTGAGTGAAGATCCGCACTGAGATCGCCGCAGAACTGCCCACCTGCGAGTCTGATCCGTCAAGGTAAGAAAAAGCAACGAGTTTATGGGACAAACATTAAGTAAACATAACTTGTTTATTCAGGGACTCAAGGAGTCCCTCAAGACACGAGGAATTCGGGTAAAGAAAAAAGGATCTCTATAAATTTTTTGTTTTTATTGGTGATATCTGTCCTTGGTTCCCCCAAGAAGGCACTATTGATGTTCTGAGATGGACTAGAGTCGGTGATTGTCTAAAAGATTATTATAGAACATTTGGCCCCGAAAAAATCCCCGTTCAGGCATTTTCCTACTGGAACTTGATCTATGATATTTTAAAAACTTACAACCAATGGCCTGATATCCAAGAAGTTGTTAAAGAAGGAGAAAAGGTGCTTAAAGAACACTCCAGACCACCCTCAGTCTGCCCTTCTGTTTCTGTTCCTATGCCTGAGTCTGACACTCCCCCCAATCCTGAACCTCTCAAACCTCCTATTAATTCCCTATACCCCTCCCTTGAGGAGCCCCCTCCCAACTCCCTCTCCCCCAAAGAAACGACCACCCGGGAAGAGGAGGCCGCTAATTCTAACTGGCCTCCCTTCCCTTCCATCCTAAATCATCCCCCTTCCTATGCTTCTGCCCCTCCATTTTGTGCTCCAATTCTAGGTGTAGATACGCCAATTGAAAATGTCAAACGCAAACTATGTCAAGAGGTTTTCTCCCTTAAGGACTTACTCCAAACAAGGAAGGAACATTTAAAACTCATTCAAGAGTTACGTGCTTTAGAATTGGAGCTAAAAATCCCCCCCCCACCCCAACGTTCCATAAACATAGCTCAAAAGAAAAACCTTTAAAGGCGCTGCACGCCTTTCCTGTAACTAAGATAAAAGGGAATCCCCCTTCCGAATCAGAACCAAAACCCCCCTCTGATGGGGATGAACACCCCTCCGCAGATGAAGCCTCAGATAATGACCACGAGGCCTCTGACTCAGATGCTGAAAAAGCTGAAACTGCCGATCAGCAGTATCGTCGCTTGAATTTCAAGCATGTTAAAGAATTAAAAACTGCTGTGTCCCTCTATGGCCCCACAGCACCTTTCACTATATCTATAGTTGAATCTCTGAGCGAGCGGTGGCTCACCCCAAATGACTGGTTCTTTATAACCCGTGCCACCCTACCTGGAGATGATTATGTCCTCTGGAGAACCGAATATGCTGATAACTGCAAAGAAACAGCAGCCCGTAATCTCGAAAATAAGACCTCCAAGAAATGGACTAGGGATAAACTCATGGGACATAGTCCCTATGATAGTAACATCATACAAGCTAAATTTTCCCCCGGCCTCCTGGCCCAAATACAGAATTTTGCCCTTAAAGCATGGAGAAAGCTCCCTCCCAAGGGATCGGCAACTACCTCCTTGGCCAACATTCGACAGGGCCCTGACGAGCCTTATAGTAATTTCATCAGCCGCCTTACCGATGCGGCTGAGAGGCTCGTCGGCCAACAAGAAAATGAAAGCGAGTTCATTAAACATCTCGCATTTGAAAATGCAAACCCTGCATGTCAAGCCGCCATACGGCCTCACCGCAGCGGCAAGACCATTTCTGATTATGTTAAACTTTGTGCAGGTATCGGCACCGCTCACTCCATGGGACTCGCTATTGGAGCCACCCTTAAAGAATTCGCTCAGGGAAACAACCCAAAAACTTGTTTTAGTTGTAAACAACCAGGACACTTTTCTAGAGACTGCACGGCCCCTAAGGCCGAACGACCCATACCGCCCACTCTTTGTCCACGATGCAAGCGAGGCAAACACTGGGCGTCCGAATGCCATTCAAAAACAGACGCCCAAGGCAATCCCTTACCTCAGAAGCAGGGAAACTTCCTACGGGGCCAGCCCCTGGCCCCCAAATGGGCACAAACCCCTGGGGCTATCAGGTTTGTCCCCCAAAACCCGCCCCCTCAAGTCCAAGCCTCCTCTCCCTCTCCCGAGCAACTGCCGGCAGTGCAGGACTGGACCTCTGTTCCTCCGCCGGCACAATACTAACACCTGAAATGGGCATCCAAATCCTCCCTACTGGGGTTTATGGCCCCTTGCCCCCCAACACTTTAGGACTTCTTCTTGGCCATGACAGTACCACCCTGCAAGGCCTCACTATTCCCCCCGCATCATTGATAATGATTACGCCGGAGAAATTAAAATACTTGCTTCCGCCTCCCTCGGCCCTATAACCATTCACCCAGGCCAAAGAATAGCTCAGCTAATATTACTTCCCCTCTTACCCTCCAACCATCCTTATTCTCTAAAAACCCGGGGTACTCATAACCTCGGTTCCTCTGACCCTTATTGGGTCAGACAAATCACACAAGAAAAACCCCTCCTTAAGCTACAATTAAACAGCAAAACTTTTGAAGGATTACTTGACACTGGGGCAGACGCCACAGTAATCGCCAGTAAATACTGGCCCCCTTCCTGGCCCCTCACTACTTCCCTAACCCATCTCTGGGGTATTGGCCAAACCTCCAACCCCCAACAGAGTGCTGAAATCCTCAAATGGACAGACGAGGAAGGCAACACTGGTACTGTCCAACCTTATGTTGTGCCTGGCCTCCCAGTCAATCTCTGGGGCAGAGACATCCTTGCCCAACTAAGACTAATTATGTGCAGTCCAAATATGAAAGAACATGCAGCCAGATGGCTGCCTGAAAGATTAGTAAAACAAATTGATAACAATTCTAAAATCCAGGGAGAAAAACCTCCCTGAGATTATCTTTCTCCTTTCCCTTCCAGAACCACGGACTTCCATCCATGATGCTGCCTTATCTCCTGATCTTCTGCCTTCCGGCACTGGGCCAACCTGTTCCAGCAGTTACCAAGCCCTTCGCTTGGCGTTTTTATTTAACTGAAAACTCGACTGATGAAAACACAGATTGACAAACTTCATAAGCTTAGCTTAGATTTACAAAAACAAAAATTTTCTTCTGAGGCAAGCGAGTGGTGGAAATCCTCCATGTACTCCTTACTCATGCCCCTTGCAGGTCCCCTTATTCTTGCTATTAATAATCACCCTTGGACCCATTATTCTTAACAAAATCATGAATTTTATCAAATCACAATTGGCTCCCTGGCATCAAAACCCATTCAAGTCCATTATCATAGACTCGACCTTGCAGACCGGGGCCTTGCCAACGAAGATATTCCTCCAGGAACCGCGTAAGCACTCAGAGCTACACACGTTGACTCACCATCATATGTGAGTACAACCTGGATACCTTTTTACGGGGTGCAATAAAGACACTGCAGAGGGAAGGCATAAACAGCCTCTCTGAGTCCCTTGGAAGCAAACCTGATATGCATAGAGGTTAGCGTCGTAAAAATTTCTCCTCTCCTCCCCAAAAGACGCTCAAACTTATCATGCGGTCATTATGCCCGCGGGAGGAATCAGGTCAATGCTTCCCCCCAAAAGGTTAATGCCCTCTCTTCTACGCCGACAACTGACAGACCCCAACAATTTAAAAAACTAAAAGGGAGGAGATGCTGGGAGCCAAAACATATCACAAGAATGCCCCTTGCTATCTTGATTTTACGAGCAAACTATTCTCAGGAATTCAACCATAAACAGCAACGGTACTTTCCCCTTGCATATCTCCTCAAAAATGCACCCCCCGCCTTAGGGTCCTTCTCCTAGTAATTTTCCAGAAACTAGCCCCCTCCCCGCCCTGTTAGGAATAGCCCTTAGTTACTTCCTCATTTGTGTGCTTATAAGCCCAGCTGAAAAATAAACTCTTCAGAGCTTGATCAGACTCTTGACTTGCTCTCATTCTTTCGTGTCTCTTGTCCCCTCATTCGACTGACCCCTTTGTTTCCCAGGTGCCCGTTGAATTCCCCGCGGGCCGGGGCAGTCATGGGAGTTATTATGTGTTATTTCTGAGACAGTACTATCTTCCATTATTACACACATCTGTGAAAGTCAATCATAGTGTATCTGTTAAATAGGGAGAAGATTAAAAGGGAAAAATGAAAAAAAAAAAAATAGTTTGTCTTGAGCCTGAAGCCAAAAACTAAGACAAGAATCATTGCAGTCTTTTTTCTAGATAGGCTTACACTGACTTTTTGAGATTTACTATACCCTAATAATACTAAGACCTGGATAATATAGTTATAAATACAAATCTACAAATGTAAATTCTAGTTTATTGTTCTCCAGGGAGAAGTAACAGACTGCTCAATCTGAGGAGCTTTTAATCTAGAAAAATAAACTACCTAATTTTTTATTTTTTGGATGGGGAGGTATAGGTGTCCATATAGCTAAATATATCAAATGATTAATTGTTCCAAGTCCACGTGGTATATTGTATACGTTTTTCCACATTTTATCTTTCAGGTAAGTAAAGGAAGTACCATACACAATGGATGAAGTGAGGTAAAATCCATCATCTCATTGAGGCATGATCTTTTCCAAAGAAGATGAATTGGTGCTCATCAAAGATAAAAAAGCAATATGTTCTCTTTCTTCCCTTTGAAGAATCTCTTTTAGACTCTTTTAAGAGTCTCTTCTAGAAATGTGGACATCTATCAATATATCAGATTCATATAATCTTATTACTTGATAAGTGTTTCTGAAACAATACCTAAGCTAAAATTCATGTAGAGCAAAAATTATGTTTAAATAAGGTAATCTGTATATTTTGTGATAATACACATATAAACATGCACATTCACAGAAAATAAGTAAAATATATATAGCATATAAATATATATATAATAGAGACCCAAATGTATATGTGTATTGATATGATTATTTGACTTATACTTTTTAAATTCTTTTTTTTTACAGCATGGTGAAAACAAGTGTATTTACATTAGGATTATGTAACTAGAATATAAAATATTTTTCTGATTTCCATAAAGAATATTTTCTAGTGTGCCAATGTACAAATATTTCAAAGTCTTTAGAGTAATTGGAAACATGTGTTGACATGTTGTAAGGACAAATTATTTATTTATATAGTTAAACAATGCAGAGCACTGAGCGGTGCTTTAATCTTTAATTTACATTTTTTACCATTATACTAAAATAGAAACTTTCAGATTTCTGGCATTAAATGGATGGTTTGGATATGGAAAATTTTAAATGCTATATTTTAAATTCAGAAAACTGACAAAAAAAAAAAAAGAAAGAAAGAAAGAAAGAAAAAGAAAAAGGGAAAGAAAAGATAAGCCCTAACTAACCGGGACTGGAGGCTCAGTCCTTGTTCTATCTCTGCCACCACCTCCTTGTTCAGTCGCTGGATTGAGCTGTCTATATTCACCAGGGTTTCATTTCTTCATGTAGAAAATGAATGGTTAGGCCTCCACAATTAGTTTTCAAACTGTGCTCCTAAATATTACTGAAAAGTCTTAGGACAAAAAAATAACCCTCATCTTTTTTCTATTTTCTGATCCTGCCTACCATCAAAACTACCTAAACCATAAAACTAAATATTTGAAAAATTACATACTGGAATAATTATTAGAAATGTTCCTTTCCTAGCATGTAAGTCATTTTGATACAACACAGGCTGAATTTTTCTAGTCTTATCCTGGTTTCTAAATATAATAATGAACAAACAAAATCTTGGTCAGAATTCAAGACTTCCTGCTGTTCGTTCTGCTACCTGAAGTCACAGTACTGTTTACATCATAATTGCTTTCTATGGAAATGATTATATCATCATAAACAAGATATCTGGATTCTGTTTTTGATGCAAATATCTTTGCAATGGAAAATAAAATGAAAATAAGCATAATAAAGAAAACCTATTGAGGTACCACTGCCAGTGATACTGTGAATGGGGAAAAAATGAACAGGTACAGGGTGGGCCTTACATGCACGTGCAATTTTAAATTGTACACTATTCTAAATTGCACACAAACTTTATGGCCACCCTTATACTTTTAGAACTTCTTTCTGATTATCAAGTTCTACAAACATTTAAGCAGCATGGATTGGACATCTAAGCATAAAGCAAGCTGAGACTTTGGGTGATTTCTTATTCTTGACTCCTAGATGGAAAGGTTTTTGCAGCCTCTGGAAATATACCGCAGACACATTCTGGAATTCTCTTGCAGAACAGCATATGGTTATAAAGTTACTTAAGAATATTAGTAGTTTCTTTGGCAATGCAGTAACTGGAAGACTTTTGCTACATATTTGTTCTTGAATATAGATAAAAGCTGTTCAGATTATTTTACTGGATGATATTTAACTTCCAGCATGTTAGAATATTTGAAAATTATGTAACAAATTCAGAGACTATTCATTTCACTTAATGTACTAAAACTAAGGCAATGTGAGCAATGTCGTCAAAATTAAGGTCTGTTCTATAGAAAGAAAAGTTTAAAAACCTCTATTCTGGCCACTGCCGTTATTCATTTTTCAAATCATTACTCATTCTCCATGAACCAAAAACACATATATTAACGCTGAACCCAACATCTATCAACTACTGTGCCAGGTGCTGAAGGTGTAAAAATAAAAACAGTGTAATCTCTGTGGTCAGGATATTATTCTCTATTGGAAGATGACACCCAGATAATCTAATAATACAGACATAGTGAAGTGCTCTTAAAGTCACCTACAAATTGCTATGAAAACTGTTAAAATGAAATATTATTGCTTCTGGAAATGTAGAGGGTCAAGCCTAATTTGAAGCTTTGCTAGAAGAGCTAACAGTTGAGCAGGGTCTTGAGGGATAAATAGGTATTTGACAGAAAGACAGTCAGCTGGAGAAATTATATGTTTAAAGCCCTTGAAGAATAAAAGCAAGCATGGGTTCTTCAGAACTGTGATGTGACTGCACACTCAGAAGGGAAATGGTAGAAATCCTTTTGCTAACACTGAAAGTGGTTTTGTATGGAAAGTTAAATATGTATAGATATTTATTCAATAACTGCAGTGAATGTGGATGAAAATTCCATAATAACACATGGGACAGATGTCAAAAAGGCTATTCATAGTTTTGTCATACTTTCCATTGTTTCAGTGATGTATGTAATACCGACTGGTATTTCATATGCTCCATACTTGCTTTAGATGTCAAATAAAAGAGCAGTTGTAACAATTTCTCACTCTTCCTGACACCCAATGCTCAACCAATGGCACACATCCCTAGTCCTATCACTCTTTTACATTTTCCAAGAAGAACAATTGCTTTCACACTGAACCAGTTAGTGACCGTGGTTCATTCTGAATATTATTTCTCCAGTTCTGTGTAAGTTTTATTCTAAGTTCAGCAATTAGTAAGCATTTCACTGAAAAGAAAACTCCAAACAAATTGGTGTAAAATGAAAGGGAGATCACATAGGTAGGAGACTTGGGCAGGATGCAGAATTGATTGATGCAGGAATTTCTCTCCATCCTTTACGAGCGGTTCTCAACCTGTGGGTCGCGACCCACAGGAACTGTATTAAAGAGTTGTGGCATTAGGAAGGTTGAGAACCACTGCTTTATACTGACATCCACCATAAGAGGCTGAATGTATCTTGGTTTAGAGGCCACCAATAACAATTTGATCCGTATGTTTTTCTTATTTACATGACCGACTTCCCACAGATCCCAAGAATAACACATTTTCTTTCCTTAACACCCCAGCCCCCCTGAACTAATCTATGGCAAAACGGGTAGGCAAAATTTTTATGGCAGTTGTTAGTTATCGGATGCAATAAAACAGCTGGTGAGAAATTAATTACAACATCCAGCCTCAATTACCCAAAGGCACTTGCTGGAATCACAGATTCCACAGACAGAATCTTCCTGTCCCTGTATTAGCAGAGCTTCAAACACAGATCTCTTTCCTGGCTGGTTTCTGGAGGTCAAATATCTAATGCTTAGACAATGGGTAATGGGGATAGAGAAGAGAGAGGCATGAGTCAACGAGCTCGCAGCTGGGAAATGATATCTCAAGACACTCTTCAATGGGTTCTCAATGAATCATTTCTAAGCATCAAATACAGTTTTGAAATAGCTACTTTCATTTTCTGATAAATGCATAAATTTTTAAAAAGGTAAAATTGAACTTGCCTTCTGGTAGGAGAAAAGATTCCTATATGTGTATTATAATACAGTCCCTTAGTAGCTGAGTAGGACTTACATGAGGTTTTGAAAGAGCCCCAGACATGCCTGGTGAAGCTGTCTTCCTTCTCCTTCATCTACATGTCACAAGGTTTAAGACGTTCTTGGTCTTTAAAGTAAATAATTAGGTTTACAATTTTAAATGTATATTTCAAATCGAATTTGACATTAAAATCATGAGTGTGCATCATTGAAGTAAATAGTTATAAAACATAAATATATATGTTTTAATTGTTAAATAACAAATTTAAAATGCACTCATGTGTTGCTTAACACTAGGGATACTCTCTGAGCAGTGCCTCCTTGGACAGCTTCGCTTATCTGACCATCACAGAGTGAACTTACACAAACATAGAAGGTACAGCTTGTTACCCTCCTGATCTATGGCATAGACTTTTGTTCGTAGGCTACAAAACAGTACAGCATGTTACTGCACTAAATGCTGTAGGCGATTGTAACACAATGGTAAGTATCTGTGTATCAAAACATAGAAAAGACCAAGTAAAAATGCAATATTATAATCTTATGGGACTACCATTGCATAAATGGCCAAAACACCTTTATGTAACACATTACTGTAAGGGAAAAAAATACCAGGTTAATCATCTATAATTGATTTAGAAAATCTGCTTTGGCATTATAATTAAACAAATTTAAAAATAGTTTTTAATATGTTGTACTCTATTCTGGGAATTGGAAATATAGCACTGTGACATAAAAAAACAGAGAAACGTTATACTTTATTACTGAATCTCACAGAGGGGATTTCAAAATACTAGATGGAACTGGAAGAGCCTTGAGAGCTCAGCTGATGATGAAAGCCATTGCCTCAAAAGGCAAGGTAGTTATTCTCCATTTCTGGAACAGCACATTTAAATTTTTTTTTTATTGGATATGTTTTTTTTTAAGTATCCATAAAACTTTATTGAAAATATTGAAAGTAAACTTAAATTTGATATAATACAACTATCAAAACAACTACAATGAGGTAGTACATTGGGAAGTAAAACAATGTGGCACATTGAGAAAAAGTAATAAAATTACCAAGTTCATTTATTGTAACCATTTATCAAGGCAGTGTGTTTTGATCACAGATAGGAAAACAAACAACTAAACATAAGTATATGAAGGTTGCATAAGAGCATGGCATAGATATTTTTGTATCTTTGTGAACATACAGCATTCTCTTGAAAATTCTGTTGGCCTTTTTATTTCAATTAGAGTTTTTTAAAATTAAATTCATGGGATGCAGTTATCATGTCAGATGATCACTACGAAGGCATTTTGAATCTTGACTTAATATTAATCTAAAAATTCCCCATGAAGGAAGCTTCCCAATCCTGGACACATTTTTCTCTGACTTAGCTTGCCTTTTCAGAGAAAGTCTCTGCTGGGAATTATTAGCAGAATTAGAATTATTTATAAACACAGGAAAGAAAGATACATTCTAAATTAGTGCTATCCAGTGAAAATATTAGGTGAGACATGTGTGTCACTTAAAATGCTCTAGTTTTCACATTTAGTAAAATAACAAATAAAGAGGTAAAATTAATTCCAATAATACATTTTATTTCGGTAAATATATCCAAAGTGTAAGGGCTGTCCAGAAAGTATCCATCCAGGTATGTCTCTCTTTTTCATATTACATGACTGTATACTTTCTAGACTGTCCTCATATTACCATTTCAACATGAGAAATAATATAAAATGTACCAACAGAAATAATATAAAATGTACCATATGATTTTTTTCATATCAAAATATTGATCTCTGGAGTTAATTTCATCCTTACGATAATCTCAAATTAGACAGCCTCATTTTAAGAACTCAGTATTACCTTTGACTACTCCATCTCAATCAGCAATATAAACTGTGTATATCACCCATAGCTCCTGAAAAAATGTTACAGTTTCCAACTGATTATTTTTTGCTTTAAAAGAATATAAAGTGTTTCAACTTTTTTTTTTTTTTTTGAACCACAAGATATTTGATACTGGCTTACAAATTTTGACTTAAAAAGTAGATGTGTACATATTAAATTTCTAGTGAGAATGCTCGAAATGTGAATTAATAATAGTTTTGGATGCCTATTAATCATAGTCTAAGTAGTTAGACTAATTTCTGACAAATAGTCATCAGAAAACCAGAACCCACATGGTTGTTCCACTGATACTCAGAACGAATGACTTTATGCAAATCATTTAATTTCTATCAGTAAATCCTTGATTTCTTCAGCTTTCACATAAAAGAGTTGGTCTATGTGAACTCTAACATCATTCCCTATTTTGTAGTCATTTATTAAAAATTTGTTCATGGTACACACACATGCTAAACCTATGGGTCTATGTGTTTGAGTGAGTGCTCTGCATTTAATGACCAGAAGGCATCTGCGGTGCTGTGGCACACTGCTCCATCACAGTCATTTTTGAGATTAAAAAAAAATCATCTATGGCAAAATTATAAATATCTGGAGCTAAGAAATGATTTATTTAAAACTAATCTCAAAATTAGTACATTTGATATTCTCTTGAAATCCAGTAGACTTTGTGGAGTAGAAAAGAAGAAAGGGGATTTACAAGTGGCACACAAGACATCAGGAACAGTGTAGGGTCTGCTCGTGGGCATTCGTCGGCATTCGTGGGCAAATGTCTTGTGTGAACAATGTGCATCTCATGTCTTCTGCATTCAAAGGACAGGAGTTAATGATTACATGAATGCTTTTTTGTTACTGAGATGGCTGATAATGGATACAGGCTGAATGCTACATGAAACGATTGCTCCTGTTCAGCCCTTCACATTCTCTGAGGATCACATAATGAACCACGCCCCTGGTAAAAGAATCAAGAGGAGGGGCAGCACCTGTGGCTCAGTGGGTAGTGCTAGCCCCATATACCAAGGGTGGTGAGTTCAAACCTGGCCCCAGCCAAACTACAACAACAGCAACAACAACAAATAGCCGGTGGTTGTGGAGGGCGCCTATAGTCCCAGCTACTCGGGAGGCTGAGGCAAGGGAATCCCCTAAGTCTAGGAGTTGGAGGTTGCTGTGAGCTGGTGATGCCAAGGCACTCTACCGAAGGGGATAAAGTGAGACTCTTGTCTCCACAAAAAAAAAAAAAAAAATCAAGTGGAGTTTGGCATTTGGGAAAACAGATGACCATACATTTTGGACCTCTATATCAAAGCCTTACCTTGGGCGTTGTGGATTTGGGGTTAGACTGAGAAAAGGGGTCAGTAACATACATGCAAATAAGACACAAAACAAAACAAAATAAAACAAAAAAACAATACATAGCCGGAGATTCTGGATTTTGTACGTATCCTTTTTAACTTTGTTCTCACACCCTGATTGTTTGATTGGAATGTAGCACAAGGTGTCTCCAAACAGTAGAACTATAATTTCCAGTAGGAACATTTATGTATAGCTTAAAGAAAATACAAACATAGAATTCATCTAGCTCAACCACTTTCCCAATATACCTTTTCCTTACATAACAATGCTTCTTAAATCATCAAGGCCAATTTCCCCCATTTTCACAGACTGACGCTTTTGTAAAATATTATAAAAATGAGTTACTAAAAGACACAAAAATAGACATATAAAATGGGAGACCATATGTTTATTAAATTCAAAAGATATAAAATTACTCTGTCAAATTGCTGTAAGATTTGTAAATATCGACACTCATTTCTGTACTTAGGTTTTTAGGGATTGATGCCAAGTTCCCCGAATAGTCCCATTTTGTGGTACCTAGTCCTGTGATCAGAACATTTCTAAAATCTCTCTCTCTCCCTCTCCTCCTCCCTGCCCTATCTCTGAATATGGTCTTTTTTATTTTGTTTTGTTTATTAATGTCATACACGCCTCATACAGAGAAAGGGAATTTCTGAAGAACAACAAAAACTTGATTTTAAAAATGTACTTGTTAGTAAATAAGCTAAACTCTCTTTACCTTGTCACTCTCTGTTCCCATTGACCAGGAAGTCCCAGACAATGCAAAATAAAACGTGGGACATACGAAACCTACAGACTTACAAAGGAAGGCCAAAACATATTGATCCTCGAATATTTATGGTCGCGTTTTTAAAAACCTACTAATATTTATCTTAACCAGAGTAAATTATAAAAATATAAGTAGCTTTCCTTTATATCAGCAAGACACAGTAAAAAAAATCCTACGCCAATTACATTTGCAAGTGTATATTCTTATTACATTTCATCTTGTTCAAGCCGGTCTGTTGCTCCCTTTGGTTAAGATATTTTTGAGTCTTGAATTTGTTATCCAACATACTTCATATCCATAGCACTTCATTTGCAACACTGGTAAGCATGTCATTACATGCCGTTGTATGTTCAAAAAAAAAATCCCGGCCGTTGTGATTTCAAAAAAAAAAAAAAAAAAGTGGAATAATCTAAAAAGGAAACATTAGTTATCACCAAAATAGCAGACTCTGAAATCCAGAATCACATAACTCGTTTTTTTAACACCTGTAAAAAATGTACAGAGTTCTGACTCCAGGAGCACACGTTTGGCACTCCCATCCTGAATAACCCCTCTCAAATGCAGATACACTGTTATATATGAAGGCTTAAGACTTTATACCATCATGGCTTCACTAGCTAGAAAAAGGCTCCACGCTTGTCCCTCATGGAGGGCAAAGCTTTATATGTGAGAGCTGGTCAACATTTGTATAACATGGATGATATTTGCCCTCCAGCCTCACTCACTCTGTGGGAGCAGGTTGGGTGCTCATAAGGAGATGTTAAGGACCTCACATGCTCTGAAATTATTTTATGTGCCAGTAATAACAAACATACAGAAGAAAATTGTAGACAATTTCTGCACATTCTTGGAGGAGGCAGCCAGCAGAGACTTTTAGAGAAATGTTTCCTGTTCTTTTCCAGAGGCCCCAGTCTCCTAGTAAGATATTAATCCACTCAGAAGAACTGACTTTGGATTCAGACCAAACTTTTACCCTCAGCTTTCATGTTTACTAAAGACAAATCCTAGGACAAGTTATCTATTCTCTCTGAGCTTTATTTCCCTGTGTTCTAAACAAGTATGTACCTATCTCATGGGTGGCTACGAGGATTAACTGAGATAAAGTACAGAAAATGCTCAGAACTTCACAGAAGATCCATAAATGGCCACTGTTGTTATTATCACCTCATCTACCAATGACTTCTCCATCACCATCCCTATTCCCTGTCTATAGCTCCATGGGGCTCCTCATTATCACAGAATACCCATGACTTCATATTCTGATATCCCACTAGCTGTGAGGCTTTAAATACATTCCTTGTTTTTGCTAGCTTCCATTTTCTAAAATGTTAAAGGAAAGAGTTATGCATTTTAGTATAAAACAAATTCCTCCATTTAATAGTCATTGTGCATTTAGTGGTACTTGACTGACACAATTTACCTGTGTAATTACAAATGCTTGCTCACCTGCCCAGGCAGATGGGACCTGAAGTTTGAAAACTTCTGCATTAGTTAATTTCTAAGACTTTGTATCAGGTACACAATTTTGATCCCACAATTAAAATCAGTCTTTACTATATTAAATACAAAAACTTTCTTTATGACGTCTGGGCAGTTGCGTAATGCTTATTCAGAGTTACTACTGATGGTATTTAATATTTAGTATACATCATTCAGGATTCTCTTTTTTATGGTACAGTAATAATTTCATGTATCATTATGGAAGGAATAAGAATAATAGAGTAAGCGAAAAACACAGTTTGAGCTATTTGGTAGCCACATAAGCTGGCAAATCATGAAGAGGATCAGAATTGCTGAAATCCCTAATATTCAACAGGGAAAAACGGCCAGTGATTGTGAAATAGCTATACACACATTCACATGCACACAGCCATTCATTTGCTGTTTTGGAAAGAATGTATTTTAGACATATAAACAAAAAAATACTACTGAAATAACACATTTAATGAAATATATCTACCAGTGCCAAACTAACCCCAAACATTGGCTGCTTTTAATGTGAAAAGATACTACTGTAGTAGATAATTATTGCTGATATTTTCTATGTGATTTTTCTGAGGGGTCCAGGTGAACTGCAAACTCAGCCTTCTTTGGACATTTGAATCTTTCTCACTAAGTAGTAGTTCTAGAATTCAAAAATGCAGTTGAGAGAGAGAAACAAATCCATGTGTTTTTATTTTCTTGTTTTCAAAGAGGTTTCAGATGGCTTTGACTAATTGAAACAACGGTTTGAAATGTACTTGGCATTTTTAATTATTTCTCAATATTTTTAACCCTGATGAAAATGTTTTGTCTCTCAGAATATCTTCTTCTGGGATCTGGGCACTAAGCTCATGAAAAATGTACATTTGAGATTTCATCAGATCTACCTATCCAAGTAGTTATCACCTGGAATCTGCTAATGGAAACACTCCTGGTGTTCCTGTGTTTCCCTTATGCACACTAGCTTGGCAATGAACATGAACTGCTCTCTGTAGACTTATTATGTACATAAAGTCTGCTCTATTAGTACCAGAAGTTGTTTATATATGATGGTAACACACTTATACATATAAATATTTTATAATATATAGAGAGGGTGTCAAAATGTATACATATTTCAAGAAAAATCCGTATTAAAATTATAATAATATACTTCAATAACAAACGTTTGTTACCTTGTATTTTGTATCTATGATTTCTTGTACTTATATAAGTCAACATGACTTTAGTATTAACAAATTTAATATCATTTTGTTTTTCCTTTCTTAAAATGTGCATCCATTTTTTGACACCCTCTGGATGAAGAAGTATTTGAAATATATGAGCAGCAGTAACTGACCCCTTCCCATACGCACTCTACATATGTATAATATTATATATATATATAACATACACACGTTTCTAATATAAATAAATATATTTCTCATTTAAAATTTCTCACTTTGGAAAGATAGTAAGAATATAAAGTCAGCGAAAGCTTCTGAAAGTTATTCATAGCCATAAACCACTTATTGTAACTAATACAGAGGAATAAATGTCTTTTCCTTAATCCAGTCAATAATTCTTTCCTATTCAACGATTAGAAAAAATTCTATTTTTATTCAATACTCTAAGGGGGGAATGAGGAATTGTATTAGGTAAATTGACTTGACTATTCCCCAAAAAACATTTTGTGAAAATGGAAAATGGGCAGTAGAGACCATCAACTTGGTTATATTTGCTATATTTGCATGTAATAGATTTTTTTAGAATTTTTTTTCCATTTTTCCTATTGTACATTCAAGTGCACTACTGCCTCTAAACTTTGTCATGTTTTTCACATATTTTCTACCGAAGTTTCTCTATTGTGTGCTCAACTTCCAAATAGAGGAATATTATTTGCTATAACCATTTATCACCTATTTCAAACCTCCTGCAATCTAGAGTTAAGACATGGCATCATTTAAAATGAAGTGAACTGGCCAAGAGGCAGAAAGCAATTGGATTTTCCAAGAAGGAGATTCATTATTCTTGACTCTCTTGTGGCTCTTAGTTGTCTGGAGGTAGGAAGGGTCCTGGTTGCTAACTGGTCTCCAAAACTGTGAAAGGCTAAAGCAGTGACTTAGAAGGTCACTGCCTTCTCAAGTAATAAAAAGAAAGGATGGCCATATACTCGCTTTTGAAATCTGTTAATGGTATCTATTTGCAAATCCTGTAAAAACTAATTTCAACCTCGAATCACAAAGTTTGAAACATCTAAATAAAAAATTCATGACTGTTTAAGATACAGTTGACGGACTAGGTAGAGAAATATCTTATGATATTTTAAAGTAAATATAACATAACTTAATTTTCTGTCCCAAACTGACGTTTCCTTTTTCAGAAATGAAAGTTTCATTCTTTCAAAGAGCTTAGGCAAAACAAACAACCAAGGCATAAATGTTTCCTTTCTTTATTTTTCATTTTGTGTCAAATCTGTCAGAAAATCTTGTCATCACTATATTCAAAGTATATTGACAGACATATTGATCAACATACTTTATATAGCTGGTGGGGATGATACCAGCACATGTATTTTAAGTTTTGAGCACTCTTTGAAATTCAATTTGGTTTCCCTATACATTGTTTCCATAGTTTTTTTGTTGTTGTTGTTTTATTTTGTTTCGTTTTTTCTTTATACTCTATTCCTTTTTATTTTCAGTTCATGCCAATTAAAAAAAAAATGCCAAAATAGTTTTTGTGACTACCAGCCCACTAATTAAGTATACTTAGTAAATATATAATAAGTTCAATGTTGATTTTGAAATAGTCAAAAGGAATTAATATTTAAACTTTAGAATGTTAAAATATGATATTAAATTGTTGAAACTTATATATTTACTAAGTATACTTAATTAGCACACTAATATCTATAAAAACTATTTTGGCATCTTTTTTCATTGGCATGAACGAAGAATAAAAAGTAATGGAGTATAAAGGAAAAACAAAATCAAACAAACTATGGAAACGACTTACAAGGAAGCTAAATTGAATTCCAAAGAGTGCCCCAAACATAAAATACACATACTGGTACCATCTCCATCAACTATTTAAAGTAAAGATGGCATCCAAAAACCATTTGATAAAACTATAGGGGTAATGCTACAGTGGCAATGATCAACAAAATAGTATCATGACAGCAGACCTTCTTGTAAAAGCAGAAGGAATTTAACCATATGTCACAAGATAGATGCACACTATTTTTATGCTCTTATTTATTATTAAGCAAAAGCAAATCTCCCAAACCACCAGACTTCATCCTACTAACATTATGTCTATTTCTTTATTTTGCTACCAAGAATTTGATTGTGTAATCTATCCTAAATACTCTCCTTTAACTACAAAACTGATGTTGTGGTGCCCTTATATATCTGCACAGAAACATAAAATGCAGATTTTAGAGTTGTGCCTAATGTATTTTTTCAATAAATGAAATAGTTGGAAATCCAAAGAACATAAAAATTGCAAATAACATTGAGTTGAAAATAGTAAACGTCATTAGAGATAACGTTAATCCATTTACCGTCTGGTGATATATCACTGTTCTGGTTTCCTTGAACTGGTAAAACAAATTCTGATCGGTTGCTATTTCTCTTTCTAGTCAAATCAAATTTCTATTCTCTTGAGCTATCTAAGTTTAACATTAAGAAAAAAAGATTTAGAGGCTTTTAGAAAACAATTCACTTTCAGGTTCCAAGGGCATATAAATAAAGAGAGTGAAGGAAAACAAATTCAGAAATTATTTCTAGCTGAGGTTTCTTAATATTGATGTGTTTCACATTACATGGAAACTCAATGGACTTTTTCATTTCATCTCTTCATTTATCATTTGTCCATCAAATTATCTTTTTAATTATTAGAATCAATGGATAGTAAAAGTTCTCCAAGTAACCTTTTCATCTTTGTCAGGAGCAAACACATTGTGCACTTACAATGATTACCTATGGAATTCGTTTGAAATTAGAAAATATAACAAGAAATATTAATGATCAACATGACTTTCAATAAACATTCATTGCATGTTATGCCACCCTATGTATTTAAAGCATTATTACTAAATTCTGAGAAGTTCTTCAGTTGAATTGTGAACTAAGTTTGGCTAGTTTAAGATAAGGAAACAGAGTAATCTTAATTATTGCAAAGTCTAGCCCCAATACTAGCCCTACTGTGATAAGATTTTACTTATATCTTCCCATCAGTGTTATGGCCTGGGTTTATGTCCCCCAAAATGTGCATATTGAAGCCTTAACCACAGGAATGTGTCTATGTTTGGAGATGAGGCCTCTCTAAAAAGGAAATTCAGTTCATAAAATGGGGGCTTCTGATCCAAAAGGATTAGTGTGTTTATAAGAAAAGACACGAGAGAGCTTACTTTTTCTCTCTCTCACCTCATATAAATGGGAAAAGGCCAAGAGAGCCCTCAGCAAAAAACAAATCTGCTGGTGCCATGATTATAGCACCTGCAGCCTCCAAACCTTTGAAAAATGATGTTCATGCCCTCCAGTCTGAAATATTCTCTTATGGCCACCGAAGCATAATAATACAGTGTAGGAAGAAATAAAAACTCTACAGATACTAGGCTTGAGAAAACCTGCATTTCTCTTTGAGGGTAAGCCAGCCAAGGGTGTAAATAGAAGGCACATGCGTAGGAAACAGAAATGTGGCCGTATCAGAGACTTCTGCTGACAATCAACCCAGGCTTCTAGCAGCTGGGCTCCAGCCTCTCCTTGCCCCTGCAGTATATGATGCCACCGCACCTCCTTCTCCCACAGGCACAAGTCTGTTCCTGCTCTGTTCCCTTTGCTAGCACAGCATGTATGCTGCTGTCAAGTCACAGCCATTTTCTTGTGCTTTTTTGTACTTGCTTTGGAAATCACTATCTCTTAGTACACATCACAGAAAAAAAGTGATTATACAGTTGGACTACAGTCTTTCATGTCATTATTCCTGTTCGCTTTTGGGAACACTGATGATCTAATGCAGAAACTCTGGCGCCAGATTTCAGTGCTGAATTTTGCCCACTCCAACTCTGACCTAATTAGTTCTGGTGCTCATACCTCCTGTGTGCTGTATCCTAATGGGGTTGTCCTTATGACCCAGTAACAGGTCTTACTAGTCTGCAAAATATCCTTACAGATAACAGTAAAGTCCCAATGATCTTCAGTTCTGGCCCCACTGATTTATTGGGATCAAATTTGTTTGGTGTCCTGACTTTTGTTTGTGTCTTTTTTAATTGAGGAATAAAATTTATATATTTATTGTGTACAATATGTTTTGAAATAGGTACACACTGTGGGAAGTTTACATCGAGCTAATTAATTTAGAATTACCCAGCATATTTGCTGTTTTTATGGTGAGAATATTTAAAATCTACTCATCAATTTTCAAAAATGCCACATTGTCATTAACCACAGTCACTATGTTGTACAATAGCTTTCTTGAACTTATTCCTCCTAACAACCTGAAATTTTGTATCCTCTGACCAATATCTCCCTAATACCAGTATGGGTCAAAAATTTATTATAGTCCCTAACTTACAGCCTAAGGTGAGTGGGAAAACAACGATTCTCAAGTGGGTCCTAAATCATAAACATTACGATCACCTAGGGAAGAGTGGGAAATTCATCAACCTAGCGCCTCACCTAGAATTACTGATTCGGCAACTCTGCAGTGGAGCCCAGTGATTCATTTTTAACTAGAAGTGATTCTAATCCATATTGAAGTTTAAGAGCCACTTGTTGACAAACCAACATTTAGTGCAACAGCCACACTAAATGATCACTCAGGGGCCAGGTGGCCTTTCTATGCCTGGAGTTACTCTCAATCCTTTAATTCCTGCAACTAGGAACAGACCAACTCTGTTGAGTCTCCATAGTTAACTGGGAAATTCTTTCATCTCCTATTGTATTTGCCTTTCAACTTGCTGACATTCCCTACAAGCATCCCACTGTCATCTCACCTCATTGTCAACAGTTATCAAAACACTCAGGTTCAGGCCTGACAAGGTGGCTCACACGTGTAATCCTAGCACTTGAGGAGGCTGAGGTGGGAGGACTGATTGAGTTCAGGAGTTCAAGGCCAGCCTGAGCAAGCACAAGACCCTGTTTCTATTAAAAACAGAAAACTTAGCTGGACATTATGGTGAGCACCTGTAGTCCCAGCTACTCAGGAGACTGAGGCAAGAGTGTCTCCTGAACTCCAGAGTTTGAAGGTGCTGTGAGCTAGGCTGATGCCACTGCACTCCAGCCTGGGGCAACAGAGTGAGACTCTGTCTCAAAAAAGGAAAAATATAGATAGATAGATAGATATCTAGAGTTTAGATCCTCTCTCTCCCTGCACGGAAACAATATTTTTAAAAGGGCAGAGAGTTTTTCTATTCTCTATTTTCCTTTACCTAAAGTAGTAAATCTAAAGAATATTCTCCTACCATTGGTAAGGATATAAGCAACTCTGTTTGAAGCAAGTTTATGCAGATACTGAACCATTCATTCTATAAGAGCTATTTGTTGAACACCATGCTTAGCATTTTAGTATCATCCAATTATGCTTCTCAGCCTCCTGGCTGAGACCAAGTATAGTATCTCACTTAAACATTGACATTCATACAGTCACCGTTTAAAATTGTGACATTTGCAATTGCAAATATTGCTAACGTACTGGCAATGTCATATGGCTCAATTAAGATACCTTTTTATCTCACATGGATAGCCCAGGTAACTGAGTGTTTAAAGACTAAGAGAACCTTTACCTAAGGAGCTTCTCATGAGCAGTGGAAGTAAACAAACAGAGCAAAGTGTAATAATTTTTTTTTTTTTTTTGTAGAGACAGAGTCTCACTGTACGGCCCGCGGTAGAGTGCTGTGGAGTTACACGGCTCACAGCAACCTCTAACTCTTGGGCTTACGCCATTCTCTTGCCTCAGCCTCCCGAGTAGCTGGGACTACAGGCGCCCGCCACAACGCCCGGCTATTTTTTTGTTGCAATTTGGCCGGGGCTGGGTTTGAACCCGCCACCCTCGGCGTATGGGGCCGGTACCATACTCACTGAGCCACAGGCGCCGCCCAAAGTGTAATAATTTTTAAAACTATAACTTGTAAGATACAGATAAACACAGATGTAATGTTGTTTTTCAGCACTTATTTATTTATTCAATCCTATGAGCCGAAATCCTCGGACTTTCCAGACAGATTATAATGTCTCTTGAAAGATCTATACAGGACATATAGGAGGTTGTGCTTTTTCAAACTTAGTGGTTCTGGGTGGCGCCTGTGGCTCAAGGAGTAGGGCACCAGTCCCATATGCTGGAGGTGGCGGGTTCAAACCCAGCCCCGGCCAAAAAAAAAAAAAAAAAGAGAGAGTCAAATTTAGTGGTTCAATCTGTAACACTTATTTATTTGAATCTCTATTATTTGCTGTAAACAAAATATAGTATTCTCATTTCCATTGCCAATGATTGCTGGACTAGGATAAAGGCCAATTTGGCTAATGAGGAAAGGTGGAGTTATCTGCTTGGCATTTGACCACATTCTTAAGAAAGAGCTCCAGAATGAAAGGGCCTCTTTTTTTTTTTTTTTCTTTTTCCATTTGACAATGCTGATTTCATAGCCATCTTGCTTATTTGAGTATAAAAGATATACAAAAGGGAAACAGGCCAGATGGAAAGAATCCTGGACCTTGATAGGACTGAACCTATTAGTTGATTGGCTCAACTAATCCTGAGGCCAGACCTATAGCTACATTTCCATTTTCAATTAGACCCTAACTAATGCAAAGGAGACAGATGGTTTCATTCATCAGGATTTCTTAGGAATTATCACTTTTATAAATGGTACTTAAATATCAAGACTGAGTATTAAATATCACATAACCTCAGAACCCTGATGAGTTGAAACTATGTATGTCAAGATTTGTTCTTATTGCTTGATTTTGTGAGGAAACCAGATCTTATATCCAAATCTATATTTTCACGTACTAGCTTCATGACCTTAGATGCATCATTGAAAACTTCTCTGAGACATCCATCATTTACCTGAAAACTGGGATAACGTGACTCCACAATTTTGAAAAATAAAGGCATAGATTATGAAAAGTTTAATGAGATAACATATGAAACAATATTAATATGTTTATCACTGTGGCTCTCATAAAAGATAAAGATAGCAGATGTATTTTTTCCTCAGGTTCCTGTTATTTTGGTTTCTTTTCATTATGTATTTAGCATTTTAAGATATAGATATGATATACTTGGGTAGAAGACATCTAAGGACAGGGAAATCATTTGACTTAAAAATAATAAAAGCAATTCATCTTAAAAATCAAAGGCTAGAAATTCCCACAAGCAGTCCACCACCAAGAACATGAATATGATGATATAACTTACTGGAGTAAAACTCCTATGTATTCGCAAATATCACCTTTTCCCTGGCAGCTTCAGGCAAAAATAATTAAGCCAGAAGGGAAATTTTCTGGTACCAACTAAGGACTATCGGGTTATGATACATCAGTAATATTTAAGAAAAGTATGTTTAATAGTATTTTAATAATATTTTCTATTTTTCTTTTTTTTAATTTTTATTTTTACATATACATGTGTTAGTTAGGTTTCCATTTTCTTTTGCCTTCCAAAATTAAAAAGACTTAAAATTTAATAATGATAACAATGTTTAAGATAAGGATTAGAAACAAAAGTCTTGTAAAGAACAAACGAACATAAATACATCAGAAAAGGAATCAGACAATTGCTACATTGAAATATTAAGCAATAATAATAATGAAAGTAACATTCACATTGTCAAACAAGAGTATGTCTATTATAGAATGCTTTGACTCTGAGATTCAGTATGGAGTCATCAGTTAACTTATTATTTTTTTTAAGTATCAAAAAATAGACAACTAATATATATATATAAATAAAAGTAAAAGATAATTTCAAAAAACAGATCATGCCAAATCTTAAAGACAATAGAAAAAGAAGAAAAGAAGAAATATTTCAAAATCATTCTACTTCATCTGGCTATACCTGATATTAAAGTTGGAGAAAATATATTATTATAAAGGAGAAATTACAAACATATGTCACTTATAAATGAGGATACATTATCCTAAACAACATATTAACATGTTGAGTTAAAAATTAATGTTTAAGTAATATACTTTGGTCAAAATTAAAACCAATTTATGTGAAAATTAGTCACTATTTTCTTTTCTTTTCTTGTTCTTTTGTTTTTCTTCTTTTCCTCTCCCTCAGCCCTTCCCTCCTTCTCTGTCTGCTCTCCCCTTCCCCCACGCCCCACCATGTCATTAATTGTCTTCAAATCAAAATTGAGTACATAAGATTCATACTTCTCCACTCCTGTGATGCTTCACTAAGAATAATGTGTTCCACCTCCATCCAGGTTAGTACAAATGCTGAAAAATCTCCATTCTTTTTTATGGCTGAACAATACTCCGTCATATACATATACCACAGCTTGCCAATCCATTGCTGGGTTGAAGGACATTTAGGTTGTTTCCACATTTTGGCAATTGTAAATAAACAATAAACAGCCTAGTATAGGTGACTTTGTAATAAAAGTTTTTTGGGGTTTTTTGTTTTTATTTTTTTCCTTCTGAATAGATACCCAGTAATGGGATTGCAGGATCAAATGAGAGATCTTGGTTGAGTTCTTTGAGGTTTCTCCATACTTCCTTCCAAAAAGGTTGCATTAGTTTGCAGGCCCACCAGCAGTGTAAAAGTGTTCCTTTCTCTCCACAATCGCGCCAACATCTGCAGTTTTGAGATTTTGGGGGTTAGGTGATATCTCAGGGTGGTTTTAATCTGCATTTCTCTAATAATTAGGGATGATGAGCATTTTTTCATATGATTGCTGGCCATTCATCTGTCATCTTTGGAGATTTTCTATTAATCTCTCTTCCCCATTGATGTATGGGATTGTTGGTTTTTTCTTGTGAATTAATTGAAGTTCTGCATAGATTCTAGTTATTAAGTGTTTGATTCAAAATATGCAAATATCCTTTCCCATTGAGTAGGTTGTCTATTTGCTTTGGTTGTTGTCTCCTGGGCTGTACAGAAGCTTTTCAGTTTAATTAAATTCCTTTTGTCTTGAAAATAGGATGTTGGTATTTTAATAGGGATGGTATTGAATCGGTAAATTGCTCTGGGTAGTACAGACATTTTAACAATGTTGATTCTTCCCAGCCATGAGCATGGTATGTTCTTCCATTTGTTAAGGTCCTCTGCTATTTCCTTTTTTAAGGTTACATAATTTTCTTTATAGATGTCCCTCACCTCTTTTGTTAGGTATATTCCTAAGTATTTTATTTTATTTGGGGCTATGATGAAAGGAGTTGTGTCTTTAATTAACATCTCATCTTGGCTGTTGTTGGCATATACAAAAGCAACTGACTTGTGGACCTTGATTTTATATCCTAAAACATTACTGTATTTTTTAATGACTTCCAAGAGTCTTGTAGTTGAGTCTTTAGGGTTCTCTAAGTATAAGATCACATCATCAGCAAAGAGGGAGAGTTTTACCTCCTCTGCTCTGATTTGGATGCCCTTTATTTTCTTGTCTTATCTAACTGTATTGGCTAGAACTTCCAACACTATGTTGAATAGCAATGGTGACAGAGGACAACCTTGTCTGGTTCCAGTTCTAAGAGGAAAATCTTTCAGTTTGACTCCATTCAGTAAAATATTAGCTGTTCATAAATAGATTTGATCAGTTTCAGAAATGTGACACCTATGCCTATACTCCTCAGTCTTCTAATTAGAAAAGGATGCTGTATTTTGTCAAATGCTTTTTTTGCATCTATTGAGAGGACCATATAGTTTTTAGTTTTACTTCTGTTGATATGGTGAATAACATTTATAGACTTGTATATATTAAATCAGCCTTGCATCCCTGGGATGAAACCTACTTGATCATGATGTATAACTTTTTTGATGGCACCAGTTGCTTGCAAGGCTTCAAGGAGAGTTGAAGAGAAGGTTGCAAGAGACTGTCAACTTCTATCCTTCTATCCTTTCATCAGATTCAGTTAATGAACAACCAATTGGTTACACCTCTTTTTTTTTTTTTTTCTCCTAGGTCCAAGAAGCACTAGAATTTTGTAGTCACTCCACCAATGCTTATGCTCAGTTGCCTGAAAAGGAAGGGCTGTGAAATTACTCCAGATTCTTATAACACTTTGCCAAATATAGCCACCCCCTGGGTGACAAAACTGCAGTCCTGATTTAAAAGAAAAGGGCCAAAGGTATAGATCATAGCTCCACCTTTTTGATCTCCTAAGTGGAGAGTCCCTGTTGATCTGCCCAATAACTAACGATGTCTGGATAAGTAAGTTTGGCTCAGATCTTCCATAAGTCTTAACTTGTGTTCTTCGTGATAATAGAGAATTGTGTATTTTGTCTCCTATCAGCTATGTGCTTTATGTAGAATTAGTTATAATACTCTTTTTACATAAATGCCTTGTTTTCTCAGTGTAGCTTTGCTGCCACCCTGGGCAATCATGCACAATTTTACACATTTTAAATATACTTATATAATCAAATGTAGATATCATTAATGAAAAGTAATTAAGTAAAGATTCAGTGTATATATTTTCTGTTTTTTAACTGAGTGGACATAATTTGTGTGACTTTATTACCCCTGATAATGACAATTACCAATCACTTTCATGTTTGAAGGCATGAGCTGAATTGGCTGAATATAAAAGAGACATATCCTAAGACAAATATTTAGAAAAAGATTTTTCCCTGTTAATACACTAACTACAGTTAATACTGTAATTACAATTTGAAAGTTAATTTCTTTTTAATAGCTGATACCTCCATTTCTCTATTCAAAATAATTATCAGAATGAATCTCATAATCCAAAATGTTTGGAAATTAAAAAAAAAACTATTTTTGGTGTCTTCCAACTGTATTATAAAAGGAAAAATTTCTTTTATTCCTTGTACTCAGATTTCAAAAAAGTGATTAGTGCAAAGTGAATTATAAAGTACCTAAAGTGTTCCAACAAGCTCATTTCCATTCTAATGAATTTAGTAAATGCATTTTCTCTCTCCACTGAGATGTTTTCACTATAATGAAAAACCCAATGAAATGTTTCCTTATTAGTTCTATTATTCATCCCTTCTGCCCTTCCTACTTTTAAAATACTAACTAAAAGGGCACAGTGAAGATTTAATTTTTGTTTTGCATTATAACGTCATGTTAATCAATTCATCACCCATATTCAGTAGGCTGCAAAGCTTGGGACACTTATTATGTACATATAGTCTTACTTGGAGCCTTTCTGGGATGTGTGTTTTAAGATTCCTACACAGCATTAAACTGAGCAATGAAAAGGAAGTAAAGTTTTAAAATCTCCACAATACATTAATTAACTCCGGCCTAACCTTTTTTTTTTTAATGTCTTTTACCTTGGAGTGTCCTGATAGAAAATAGTGTCAGCCTATATGTTTTTCAAAAGGCAATTAACAATCAGCTGCCTATTTATGAGATTGAAGCCATGAGTTGGTACTGGCTACTTACTATTCATATACCTTCCTACTTTGGCTAGAAAGCTTCTTGGAATGGATCTGTTCTTAAAACACTTAATTTATAAGTACGGAATTTAAGTTGGTGACTGAAACTCTAGCTCTGCCTCCCACTTCACAAATGCAAATATTCAGAGTCAAGATAGTCTTATTTATTATTTTTCTCCTATGACACTGTTTTTATAGTGTATGTGATAACGTTATTTTATATTATTATTTATTATCAATTTATATTTTTTCCATGGTGGATAAAGATGTAAGAACAAAGACAGTCACACATAGTTTTATCTTTATTATTTTACTTTTTCTTTCTCTGATACTCTAGTTACATAAATATGGTTTTCATATCTACATTTTAAACTAAAACCTCTATTCTAAAATATCTGGGAGCCATCCATTGCTGTAGGATAAAACTTTAGTTTAAAAGGAACTTCATAATGTCTGCAGGGTGTGAATTCTTAAAATTCTGTGAAAATGCAAACAGTCTAGAAATCAATCTGTTTATGAAGCAGTTTGGATACATAGCTATATAAAAGAAAGTTCTTTTGTAGAAATTAATATGTTAACTAGATACAGATTTTCAGTTCATCTTCAGGCGTATGTGCGGTGTCATGATGAAAATATAACATGTTGTGCCAGCATATGGGTGGGTTGCAATAGGTATTCTTGGACAAGAGAGGTTGCTTACATTTCCTTTGTCTCTAAGAAACGAGATTTTAAAATGTATTTCATCTTGTGTTTCTGGGGTTGGCATAGATTCCTTGATGCATTCATATATTTTAATATTTAATTCTCTTTATGGAGGAACTTCCACTTTCTGTCTCGGCTAAACATGTGTCTCCTAACAGAATTAAAATGCATAAGATGGAGTAATCTTGGCATTGACATTTCAGAAGCAGCATGTTTTTTGCTTTTGCTTGTGGGAGTAAACAAAATAAAACACAAACAATCTTTCCTAATTGATTCAGATGTTTCAAATGCAATCATTTCATCCTGCAACATTCAGGATGGTTTGTGATCAAGACAAACTTGTCTTCTTTTACTCCGCACAGAAACTGAGAGTGGAGAACAGCTGTCCCATTAACTAAAACTGAGAATCGTGTTCTAGGGTTTTTTATTTTATTTTTTTTTTTCCTACAGAGACCAAGGATTTAGGGAATAGGACTAGAATAAAGAATGAAGGTCTTAATCATATGATGATTGAGTCAAAGACAAAGGGAAAAAAGATGCTCAAATTGGACACATATAAATAAACATTCAAACCAAAAGGTTCATTTTACTGCTGAAACCTGTTGGTTGGAAAAGTGATTTCAAAAAAAGTAAGGTGGTTTTTGGTCTTCTGGGTATATAACTAGTAGAGGAATTATAGGATTGAATGGCAGATCTATTTTTAGATCTCTAAGTGCTCTCTAAACATCTTTCCAAAAGGAATGTATTAATTTGCATTCCCACAAACAGTGTAGAATTGTTCCCTAAATCACATCATAACAAAGATATTTGTACCAGAATGTTTATTGCAGCCCAATTCATAATTGCTAAGTCATGGAAAAAGCTCAAGTGCCCATCCATCCACAAATTTAATAAATTGTGGTATATGTACACCATGGAATATTATGCAGCCTTAAAGAAAGATGGAGACTTTACCTCTTTCATGTTTACATGGATGGAGCTGGAACATATTCTTCTTAGCAAAGTATCTGAAGAATGGAAGAAAAAGTATCCAATGTACTCAGCCCTACTATGAAACTAATTTATGGCTTTCACATGAAAGCTATAACCCAGTTACAACCTAAGAATAGGGGGAAGGGGGTGAGGCAGGGGAGGGAGGGTGATTGGTGGGAATATACCTGCGGTGCATCTTACAAGGGTACATGTGAAACTTAGTAAATGTAGAATATAAATGTCTTAACACAATAACTAAGAAAATGTCAGGAAGGCTATGTTAATCAGTGTGATGAAAATGTGTCAAACGGTCTATAAAACCAATGTATGGTGCCCTATGATTGCATTAATGTACACGGCTATGATTTAATGATAAAAAAATAAAAATAAACTAAGGTGGGTGGTGCCTGTGGCTCAAGGAGTAGGGTGCCGACCCCATATACTTGGGGTGACAGGTTCAAAGCCGGCCCCGGCCAAAACCACAAAAAAAAAAAAAAAACTAAGGAAAAACTCCAGTTTCTTCAGTCTTCCATTACCCATGTTATCCACCATTAGTATTAATAATATTTTTTAGAACAACACTTCGACCTGAATGCAAGGTATAGTCCCACACTGAAGGAAAGTTGACATGAGACGTAACTACTCATAACTACTCATAAATTCAAAATATAGAATTTAAGGATATATATAGCCAACTTTCCTGGGTCCAGCCGATGAGGATAAATAACTCAGAAAAGTATTAAGCTGCCTGGTCCATGACTATGTGAGCTACTAGTCACAAGTGACTATTTTAATTTTAAAAATTAAAGTTAAAATTAATAAACAAATAAAAGTTAAGTTTCATAGTTATACTACTTACATGTTCAACTGCTGGATAGTTACATGTGGCTTGTAGATATTATATTGGACAGCACAAAATTATACAACTTTTCCATCATTGCAGAAAGTTCTATTGGACATAACTGGGTAAAGCATGTGGTGGGAGAGATGGGGTTGTACATTCATACACTGGGAGTAGTCTTGAAAATAGGAGAAATGAAAAGCTCAGTTGTTATTTACAAATGGTATGACTTTCTCTTGACCCATTTATATAAGTCTGTTCTATTTTTTTTTTTTTTTTTTTTTTTTTTTTTAGGATCAATAATATCCCAAAAGGTTTGGACTGAATACCAGCAAACATGCAAAATAGAATGAACCAATTCCCATTGAAATGATCCTTTCCACATGAATAAAAACTGTTAGATCTTATAAACTCTTTAAGAGCCACAGGACAAGATGTCTCAGATCCAATAAGGTCCCAGGTCCAATTCATTGTTCACAATTTAACCAAAGGGTCCAAATGATCAAGAACATCACAACACATTCCAAAAGAGTCTATGTCCTGCAAATATATAATGTAACAAGCCTCTGAACACAGTGTTCGCAGGGAATCATTTATTAACCAGTGGTGTGTTGAAAGGTGGATCTTTAGGGAGCAGGATGCCATAAGCAAGAGTCAGGATCTAGAGCCCACGCTAACAGGTTTGGTTTTGTTTTGGGCACATTATTTTATTTTATTCTAAATAATCACAGCAAGTTTCAGACAGGATGAACATGGCTCCCACACCTTCAGTTCAAGGTGATGCTTTTTCAGCTTGACCCGCAGCCCAAAGTTTGTATTTCACTTTTCTGAGATAGTTTGGGTGATGACTCTGTGTTATGCCATTTGTCCCTCTGCTATTCTATATGTGAATGTCCTTAGCATGTCCTCTGTCATCCACCCAGTGAGGACATTGAGAGCAGTTCAGATCCCCTGAAGGCCCTGCCCTTCTCACAGATTAATCTCCATTTTCAGTATAATGGAAAGGCAGAAAGAAACTAAGAGTGAGAAAACCCACTTTACATCTTCAGCTAGAATGACGGTCAAGAGCAGTTCAGAAGGGAAAGTGGCTGCTCAGAGCCCACATACCTAGAGCAGCATTTTTAAACCATTTTGAGCACCGGACACCTTTCTAAGCCAATAGCTTTGAATCATAGCTCTGCCACTGAGTAGCTCAGAAACCAAAGCCTGTTAATATATACTTTCTAAGCCTCAGTTCCCTTATCTGCAAAGTGAAAGTAAGAGTAGTGACAGACTCACAGAGGTTCAGCAGTGACAAAATGAGACTGATGTCAGGCAAGTTCCTACCTTTGTGCATTCTATATCTAGCATGGAGTGGAACCTGTGCGAATTTGGTTACTTTATTATTTTATGAGTATTTGGTAAAACTATACTCGTGAAAACAATCAAGGAAATGTGAAACCGTTTATAAAATAAAGCTAAACAAAAAGTTACAAACAAAATGCTATGCATTCTCAAAATGTTAGGTAAAGAATTACCATGTGACGCAGTAGTCATTCTTAGACACATAGCCAAAAGAGCTGAAAACTCAAAAAACAAAAATACTTGTACAATTGTTTTAGCAAAATTATTCACAAGAGCCAAAAGAGAAAAACAAACCAAATGTCAAATACAAATTGTGATTTATATGGACAATGGAATATTTTTCATCCATAAAAAGGGATGAACTAGTGATACATGTTAAACAAAATAACTCTCAAAAACATTTTGCTAAGTGAAAGGAGTTGAGCAAAAAGCATTGCACATCGTATGCTTCTATTTATATGAAATATCCAGAACAGGTATATCCAGAAAGACAGAAAGCAGACTGGTCACATCCCATCCTGGGGCAGGAGGGAATACAAGGATATTTGTTTCCTAGGGCTCCCATAATATAGTACCCACAAACTGAGTGAGTGAAAACATCAAAAATTCATTATTTCACATTGAAGTTGAGAAATCTGAAATCAAGGTGTCGGTGGAGCCTTGTTCCATCTGAACCCGGTGGCAGAATCCTTCCGTGCCTTGCCCTAGATTCCATTGATTTGCCAGCAATCAGTGGAGTCCATTGGCTTGTCACTCCATCCCTCCAATCACTGCCTTTGTGATCGCACAAGGCATAAAAATGTATCTCTCTAGTGTATCTGTCTTCCCGTGGATGTGTTCTTACAGAACAGCAGTCATGAATTAGCAGCCCATCTACTCCAGGATGACCTCATCTCAATTGGTCACATTTTTAACAACTCTATTTCCAAATAAGCCCATATTCTGAACTACTAGACGTTAGCATCTATATATATATATATATATATAGAGAGAGAGAGAGAGAGAGACAATTCAGACACAATTAATATATTAATTTATATATATATATATATATATATATATATATAGAGAGAGAGAGAGAGAGAGAGAGAGAGAGAAAGAGAGAGACACAATTCAACCCATAACAGGCAGTGACTCCTTATTGGATAGAAGGCTTTATTTTGGGAAGATGAAAATGTTTTGGAACTAGAAAGTGATAGTGGCTGGACAACATCACAAAGCTAGTACTTGACCATGAATTGTTCAGTTTAAAATAGTTATTTCATGTTGTGTGAATTTCACTGCAATTCAAAAATGCAGTGTATCTTATAATTGCACCTATATATAAACATTTCTATTGGAGGAGAACAAAGGTGTTTCTTTGAAGGAGTAGAATAATTCTTAGGGGAAAGTAAGTTCTTTACATACTATAACATTTTCTTGGTAATTTTTTTTTTTTTTTGGTTTTTGGCCGGGGCTAGGTTTGAACCTCTGGCATATGGGACAGGAGCCCTACTCCTTGAGCCACAGGCACCGCCCTTTCTTGGTAATTTTAATTATACTATAAGTAACCTCAAAGTATAGCTGAGATGGGTAAAGATAAAAAGGGAAATATTATCTCATCTTAAAATAGAATGGATTTTGAGATCCTTGGATATGCAGAAGGTACAGGTGTGTGGGAAATCCTGAACAGAGAGGTGTCAACTCCAAGATGAGAGATCTGGGGCCCGAAAGAGAAATAGGATTCTGGAAGGAAATCCCTTGACAAGAAACGTTTAGTCCTCCCACGAATGGGGATGTGTAAAATTTATTTTTTATTTTTTTTATTATATTAAACTCCCAAGTTCAGTTAAATTCCACTAGAAAAAGCTTCATTATGAATGAGGTTTTGGAAAAATCTGGGACTAGGTCCAGAAACAAGGCAGAAGTAAGATGAGGAGTATGGTCAAAGGCGCATCGTGTGTATGGAAAGCAAGAAGGGAAGCTGGGTAAGGACATGTCCCCAAGAAGGCACAGTGGCCTTGGAAAGGGCTGTACCTCCCACAGGACCAGGGATGGTAGAGAAAAGAAGGTGCTATTCATTCATACAAGCACATGGCTTCAGGTCACATCCAAGATACGTAGGAATGCTACCAAACAGAAATAAAAAATGGTTTTAAAATTATTTGCTCACACTATTCTGTATTACATTATTAAAGTAGCCTTACTATGAGAAAAATAAAAGACAGATGTTACTGTTTGGTTTTGCTTTTCAGTAAGGACAACAAAGTGATTGAGAAAAGTTTAGGATCTTATTTAAATTAAAAAAAAAAAAGTGGACTTTAAGAAGCTATGAAATCAGAATTGCATTTCACCCTGCTATCGGTAGGAGGAAAAAAAATAATTTATTCAAGATATTTTCAGGAAAATAAGAATTTCTTATTAAATTAACAAAGTTTACAACACATCCAAGTGTCTTTTTGTTTTTTTTAAATAATTTCTTATCATACCAAATATTAATATTTTATGATAGTATCAAAATCCAAACAACTATTAAAGTACTTGGTGATAGGATCATGAGGCATGCCAACTTCCATCCTCCTCAAGCCATGTAACTCTGAAAGCAATTTCAACTCTATATTTCCTTCTGAGATAGAGCTCCCTGGACTAACAATTGGTTGGGGATACAAGGGTGTCATAGAAGATGTATAAAGCACTTGAATGTTGATGTCCTGATTCTGTCACCTACACCCACAGTTTCACGGCTCCTTTGTGTCAAGTACCGCTTCAGAAACAGCCCAGGGAGAAAAGCCACACAAAGCTATCCAGCACTTCCCCTTTGAGCCAATGTTCTCACCCAGAATAGCTGAGGGGCATTTATTAAGTTACAGTTCAGCTTCACACACACAGGAAGATTTTAATGCGTCTGTGGAAGAAGTCATTTCTTCTGAGATAGGGATATTCGTGCTTTGGGGGATCCTTCAACAGGGAACACATTATTTTGGATCATTGTTTGCTATTTTCAATAGATTCTGAGAAGTGGGCACTGAAAGTTACCAACACAGTGCAGGGAAGAAGATGGAATTATCATGTAGCTTAAACAGAGCACGAAAAAGGCAAGCAGAGCTAATCAGCTCCTTCAAGTTCAATTATTGTCCTCACTCCAGTCACCATTTAGCCTGAGGCTCATTGGCCCACCCAATAGCAAAGCAGGAACCAATTCGCTTCCACCCAGGGTCTCCTTACCAAGAATGTCATGTGATGTTTACACGCACTCAGAACTGGAGGCCTTAGAAACGTTCAACTGTCATGAAATTTCCCAAGTAAATGGAGAGACTAATTCCCTATGCCAAACAGGAATATAATGACAGGACGTTCTCTGGTAAATCAGACAAGATTTCTTATTCAAACGCATCCCCTTTTCTTTCCTGGGACCCTATGGCATAGCCTCATGGGCCATCTCTAAACTCTGTCGTTATAGCCCTTTCCTCAGACCTAACTCTCTCAGTTGCACAATCCAGGGATACATATTTGACCCAAGAGTCCTTTCCCAGTTGTTAAGTTAGTACCCTCCAGGAAAAAAATTGATCTTTTTCTGGGGTTGCAACTATAAATTCAGAAAATGTTGTGAGCATATTCATCTTCAAATGGATTAGAAACACAGAAGAAATTGGAAGACAAATATGAGACGGGAATAAAAGCAAATGTACAGATGCAAGACAGATGGAGATTACTCCTATTCATTTAAGTTACAGTGAACGTTGGTCATACAAGCCAGATGTGTTTTAATTTTTTTAAAAAGACACTTGGTATCATTACGATATTTTCTCCTTACTTGACTTAAGTTGTGTTCATTTCCCCTTTTAACTATCCTGTTTCCCTGAAAATAAGACAGTGTCTCATTTTAAGGTGTGCTCCCAAAGATGCGCTAGGTCTTATTTTCAGGGGACGTCTTATCTTTCCTGTAAGGAGGTCTTATTTTCGGAGGATGTTTTATTTTCGGGGAAACAGGGTAATACACCCTCATGTTCTAACAACTATTATGTGTCCTTTTAGAATCTACACCAGCCTTAGATTATAAGAAGGCACAGTTTTTTAATGTAAGGAAAAAATAATTATAATAGTAGGCAGATGATGAACACGATGCATGTGACAGCTTCTATTAACAGTGCATATCATACTATGGAAGAGCGAATGCTGCCTCAGCTTACCTATCTGAAGATGCACAGGTGGGAAAAGTGGAACTCCCCTCCTTCTAGGTAATGCACAAGCATACAAGACAGTAACAATTGTCTAAGAGGATAGTCTCATGTTCATAGAAATAATGATACGTTTTTCATTCCAGTGAGACCATGTGATAAATGATTTAAAGTAGAAGTCAGCAAACTATTGCCCATGGGCCAAATCTGGCATTCCACTTGTTTGTGTAAGCAATGTTTCCTTGGAATGCAAAATGCTTGATTCCCTATGTATTACATTTGGCTGCTTTTTGGCATTACAATGGCAGAGCTGCGTAGCTGTAGCAGAGATTGTACAGCTTATGACATCTAAAATATTTATTACAGAAATATTGCCAAATGCTGATTCAGACCAACATTATGCAGCTCAGGCAAGATTAAAAATGACGTGGCTAACCTGCCCTCATTCTGTGCCCATGGCAGACATGCCTACTGGGTTATGGTATTCTTTCAAATGAGGCACAGACATAGCTGTACAGCTTTTTACTCTTCTGGGAAGATGCTGATAATCAGAACTAAGAAATGAGAAATTAAATCTATGTTCTCCCTAGACTAAGAAATTTTGTAGGTTCATATTTCCAAGTTTGAGATTTTCAAAAAAATTTTGATACTCTCTACCCTTAGTATGTAGCCCCTTTCATGTAGAAAAGACACATTACACAGTGATATACAAGAGGACAGGTGATATGTAAGTGTTTAAACCAGCATCTGGTTCAATTAACAATTTAAACTAAAAAATAATCAGACAAAAATGAAAACACACATTTTCCTTATCCATTCATCTATTGAGTTGACTTCTTCTTTTGACATTGTGAATAGCAATGCAATAAATCTGGGAGTGCATACTGATATCATGACAAAGAAGAGAATCCTGTAATTTGTAAGTACATGGAAGAACCTGGAAGATGTTATGGTAAGTGAAATAAGTCCAAAAGACAAAGGCCACAGAATCTCACGCATATGTGTAACCTAAAAAAAATGACATCGTAGAGAGTAGAATGCCCAGAGGTTGGTTCTGCTGGCTGGATAAGTATACGAGGCAATGCATATGTTAACTAGCTAGATTTAATAATTCCACCATGTATACATACTTAAAAATGACATGTAGTATATGACAAATGCACACGATTTTATTTCTCAGTCTACAAACATGAAATAAAAAGAAAAAAATAATAAAAAGTGATTCCTAAATGCTTAACTGGTGAATTAACTGAGGAAAGCACATCCCTAGGCTCTAAACCAAAGACATAAAACTTGAAGGGTATCAGAAAAAACAAAGTAAAAAATGTCAGAGTTTGGTGAAGGTACATATTTTTCCTGTGTACAATATAATGTGTAAATAAAAGATTAAATTGCAACCTAGCAGAAAGGGAAATAAGAGAATCCTTCATAGGGTTAATTTAAAATATGTGGTTAGGAACATAACTCCTTTTTCAGAAAAGTGAATGCTATCTAGAGTGATCATAAAGTAATTACATTATGTTAAATACCAATCTGAAAAGTAATTGTAGTTTCTTTTATATATGGCATGAAATATGGAGACTTTATTCTATTAAATTATCTGTGTGAAGCTGCAGCAGCAAGGAACAAACAAAACTATGAATGGCAAAGACTACAAATGAATTCTTGCCAATTTGGACAGATGCTTATGGTTTGATCTTTATATAGAACAGACAGATCAATAACAGAGCAGCCCAAAGTCTCTGGTTGAAAGCCCAGGATAATTTTACTTTAAAAAAAAAAAGTAATAAGAAATGTGATCTTTATATTTTTTAATCTTTTCTTCCTGTATTTTTCCTATAAACACGAATACAGTTGACTTTCTTTTCCTCTAAGGAAAAAGAATACAGTAAAGATATTTCCTTTTAATAGCACAAAAGGTCAGCAAAGTATAAAATGTCAAATCTACAAAGTGGGATAAACGTGGGCAGTGCATTAAATGTTAATGATGTATCTTTGGTTGCAAAGTTTCACAAAAATCACATACATTTTCAATTATTCTGTAATTAAGACCATATGATCTCACTTCATCACAAAATGAATGGATAACACATATAGTCAGGGTCGTTATTAACATTTCCATTAAAGACCACATAGGAAGATAACTTGCCTCGCTGTCTCTGTCAACTGGGATAGCTAAAAAAAAAAGGAAAAGCCATGTGGGGCACTGTTATGATGAAGAGCTCTGAAGTCAAGACAACTGGGTTTTGACTGCTTGAGCTCTGTCAGCCTCAGCCTCTCTACTGGCAGAGTGGTGTGATGATGTTTGACTAGTAGGGTCATGTTCAGGGTCTGAATAATAAAGAACTATTATATTCTGTACAGTATTTAGCACACTGACAATCTCATAAGGAGCTCTACAGTATGACCCCTGCTTCTCTCTCAAGCTTTATATCCCATGAAAAACTTTCTCATTCTCCATCCTGTAGCCTCACAAACCATCTTTCATTCTCTTTAATAATTTGCATTTTTCTAGCACAGTTTTTTTTTTTTTATTCCTTCTCCCTTTTTCTTCCTTCTTCCCTTCCTTTACTCTCACTTAGACAAATCCTACTACTAGACTTTTAGTCTTCACTACACATGTTCTTTTGCGGTCTAAATAAAGATTGTTCTGCTGGGTGATGCCAGAGCACCCTATCCTTTCTCTTTCAACACTTAAGCCCACTTGAATCATTTGTTTAGCTCCTTTTCAGTTTGACTGTATAAAAGCCAAGGGCAGGCCTACATTTGCTGTGTTTGCCAACATGACCTGGCTTTTTACATGCCACTAATATTAAATGAATGAGAATCGTACTCTATGTGTCTGCAATGTAGGAAATACATAGATATGTGTTTTGGTGTTAAAGATAGAGATTTGATTTTTTGGCCTCCCTAGCTCAGTAACTCTGAAACATTAGCTAAGATATGGAGCCCTGCCAGATATAATCTCCTCAACCATAAACTTGCTTCTGGGTGCCATGACTATGAAACCTGAAAGAGAAATACATGAGTATTAATATCACTATTATCATCCGGTAAGTTCACGTTTGATTTTCTGATTAGTAGCTGAGACTGCTCAAGTTAGAAATAAATGAATCAGTTTGGGGGGAAGGGGGAAGAATTGTGTTCTACTGCTACAGCAATGCATTTTTGTATAGTTCACAACCTCCCCAAAGTTGCTTCCTATCCTTATGTTAATGGAGAGGAACTTCTGGGACTGAGGTTTTATTCAGAGTCTTCAGTCAGTATGTATATAATGCTAAGATGGAAAGGACAACAGCTGAAATCAAATTGGAGGCTAATCTAAAGTGAAGGCCATATCCCATTTGCAGGTCAGACTTAAAAGCCAGCCTCTCAGAGCCTGCGTCTGTGAGAGTGCACCTGACGCACACCTCTACTTGCCTGGCCCCATCCCGCAGCTCATGAGGTGATGTCTAAGGAGCAGCACATGGTCTCTGGAAATGCATCAGGATAATACCCGGGGGAAACCCATATGTCTTTGGCATTTTGCATGATCCAGTAAAAGAAACTCAAGCTAGCTCATGAAATGGCTGTTTTTCAACCTCTAGAAAGAGAGAGCTAGGGAGGGCTCTGAACTTTGGGGATAGTTATCCAGTTTCAAGAAAGGCTCTGAGGCTTTTCTTAGAGCATATGCATTACAAGCAGATTGTTTTTCCTTAAAGGTCTTATGCTCAGAGAGGGAGAAACTGGGTCAGGGACTTTGTTTTCACAAATTCCTGACCATCGCCACCCCCATACACACACTGGTTTGGGACTTAAACTGTGTGCACCCTTGGATGGTTGGGGAGTGCTTTTAAAGATCTAAGGGTGGAGGGGAGAGGAGCAATAAAGCCACTCTGAGGACTGAACTCTGGAAAAGGAACAGGCAAGGTAGTTCTTAACTGCTAGGGTCACTGGGGCTTCACTGGGGAAGAAAGCACCTTTAAAATTTCACTGGGACCAAGTTAGTGGGATAGACAAATCAGAATATCAGATTTCTCCCTCTCTCTCTTCCTCCCTTTCTCCCTCCTTCCTTCCCTTCCTTATTTATTTCTGTCTTTGTTTCTCGACAGAGTCTCACTCTGTTGCCTGAGTTAGAGAGCTGTGGTATCAGCCTAGCTCAAAGCAACCTCAAACTCCTGGCTTCAAATGATCCTCCTACCTCAGCCTCCCAAGTACCTGGGAGTACAGGTGCCCACCACAAAGCATGGCTAATTTTTCTGGGTTTATTTTGGTTCATTTGTATGTTTTTTTTTTCTATTATCACTTTTAATAAAAAGATTTATGCATTATTTATTCCATATATTTCCATGTATTAATCAGTGTCTACTATGTCCCTTATCTTTCTGGACTATTTTTTTTCTTTTAATTTTTCTATTTTTAGTAGAAATGGGCTTTTGCTCTTGCTCAGGCTGATCTCAAACTTCTGAGCTCAAGTGATCCTCCCACCCTGGCCTCCGGGGTGCTAAGCTTCCAAAGGTGAGTCACTGCACCAGGCCTTTATTTTTTCTTCTACACTTACCTACTAATTCTTCACTATATAGCTGGAGAGAGAATTCCTTTAAACTTCCTTTTCACTTTTTGAAATCTCATTTAGAATTATAGACTTCTCATAAACATATTTTGTGGTTTATGTTTCTGTAGAAAGAATTCAAGACGATACATTTCACATCACTGAAAATGATATTTAAGGAAACCACACTTTAATATCTAGTCTTAGTAGTACTGCTGTGACAGAGTAGAATGTCATGTATATAAGAGTACTATTTTGTGTCCCATTGAAGTTCTCTCCAGAAGGGCCAATACCAGTTAATGTACAGCCCAAGAGGCTCTTATTTCTTTAAAGAGCAGGAAGAAAAGCATAAAGAAAATTCATGATATGAGAACATGGCTTTTCCCGGGGAGATTTCAACTGCCTCCTATCAGATACGTGTAAGTTGATAAAGATTTATTTATTACCCTGGGATTTCTCTCTTCATACACTCACCCTTAAAAAACAAATCTCATTGCTCAAAACCATACTATACAGGGTTTCTTCTTTGCATGGTATGGACACGGCTTTATTCAAACACATTGTAAAGGTTGATTTTGATGCATGTTTGTAATAATGCTCTCCACCCTGCCATCATGAGCTCAGGAAAATAAATATGATTGTCTAACCGTCCTGCAATCAGCTCCCATGAGCTTCTTGTCCAAACAGACTGTGAAAACTGACAGTATACATTTCCTACTTTGGAAGAGATTATTTCCTTGGCTTTGATATCACATTGTATCTCCCGCAGTTTGGAAAATGATATCCTTCAGGTCATTTTTGTTTTGTTTGTTTCCTCATCAAAAGAGCACCAACCTGCCCCAAATGATGCAGTTGTGGAGAAAGTACCTAAATTCAGAAATAAGAGGCCTGTGTGTGTTTTCCACAGTGTCCTGTGCTGGCTGTACATTAGACTCACTTGGGAAGCTTTGGAAAATATAAATGAAGAGATCTAATCTCTAAAGCTTCAGGTTCACTGAGTTTTCAATGGGGCCAGGATGTCTGGTAAGCTTCAGCAACATGGTACCACCAAGATATGAACTGCTAGCAGAGTTTGGGGAACAACACTGCTGTTTTTCTCTAAGAGGATACTGAGTGAGTAAAGATGTGGTTTGTAAAGTGATGGTTCAGTTTACTCTTAGAAATAATTAATGCATTGAATAAATAACAATAAGAAGTCATTGGAATCACATTTCTATAAGAGGTATTCAGTTTAGAAGTCCTTTTCCAGTCAGCATCGTAACTAATACTTGTTAATATAAAGAAATAAAATGTATGCAAAACTGATTTTTTGAGTTTACAAGGGTACACTTAAATGATAAAGAAATTTGCTCCAAAATTTACTTACACAAAATGAATATATCCAAGATTATAGCTTTTATGTAAAAAAAAAAAAAAGTTTTTACCCCTACCAGTCTAATTCCAAAGAGGATAAAGGAAGCACTTTATTTTTTACTAAGATGTAGAATGAAGCCAATTTGGTATCAAAGTTCATACTTCTGATGTGTTGGGAACATTGAGTCAAGATTCAAAAAGTCTCACATTAAAGAAGAAAATGTTTGCTGTGATGACCTTTTCTGCAAAAATGAACCCTGCTTTTACGATCCCTCTTCTGATGAATTGCATAAGGGACGTTGCACGCACTAACATTTGCTGTCGATGCTAGTTCAGCACATCTTGGTCTCAGGAACATTCTGTTGTTGTTCATTGGTAGAACCTGTACAATGGCTTATCCCTACCTAAATGTCCTCATAACAGATGTCTTTTTTGTTTATTATTACTAAGTAAAACAAATGCTATAAATGCTCTGGATTTTATAATCTTATTGAGCCACATTTTTGTCTTGTATTTAAAAACAAAAACAAAACACATTAACACCTTGCATAATGGACAGTGTTTCATGTCTTATGCAAGTCTCAAGCATTATTTTTTCTCCTTTAACTTAATATAAACAGTCTTGATTCTCTCTAAAGTTAATTCTTTCTGCTTAACCAGGATTTTTTTTTTGAGACCGAGTCTCAGTCTGTTGCCCTGGGTAAAATGCTGTGGCTTCATAACTCCCAGCAACCTCAAACTCTAGAGCAGTGTGAGTGATCTTCTTGCCACAGATTCTGAGTACCTAGGATTACAGACACTCACAACAACACCTGGCTGATTTTTTCTGTTTTTAAAAGAGACAGGTTGTCACTCTTGCTCAGGCTGGTCTCAAACTCCTGACTTTAAGCAATTCACCCGCCTTGGTCTCCCACACTGCTAGGATTACAGGTGTGAACCACCATGCCTGGCCATTACCAGGATTTGAAATGAATCTCTCATAAAACTTTTGCTCCCTTCTAATGTGTCACTGGACATTATATCAGTATACCATACCACTGGGGTAAGGTTGAGTACACCTAATACAAAAATCAGAAATTCAAATGCTCCAAAATCAAAAACTTGTTGTATACTGACATGATGCTTCAAATGGATACCCAATATCATGGGATGGATTGTAATCAAAACATAGTCAAAACTTTGTTTTATGTGAAAAATATATAAAATTACCTTTAGGCTATATGAAACATAAATAAATTTTGAATTTAGATTTGGGTCTCATCCCCAAGGTATTTCATTATATACATGGAAATACCCCAAAATATGAAAAAATCTGAAATCCTAAACATTTTTGGTCTCAAGAATTTCAGAGAAGGAATACTCAACTCATGTTTATATTTAAAAATAATCTGACATACTTAATACCTTAGCTCATGGCTTAAGATTTTGGTCTGCTTTATCTAAGTACCTTGATCAGTTTTGGAGAAACCGCATCCTCAGATTTTCACCAATGCTGTGCGGTGCCTCTGCTTTGGTCTTGAGGCAGGGATGGTATTATTGACTTAAAGTCCTATAAGAATCTGAGACACCATTTGCTTATGTTGAGCTAAGTCGATCTCCTTGAACTCATGTTTCAACTGGAAGGAAAGAACAGTAAATGGAGCCGCTGTGCCTTATGTCTTTTCAATACAGTGAACAGTGACTTTTCTGAAGGTTTTTGAGTGTCACGACCATAAATAACAGCACATCAGAGACAAACAAAACATCAATAATAATCCTGATTGCAATATGATCCTGAATGAACATGATAATAATACTACTTGTGCTTGGTACTATTTTTATACATTGACTTGAGCAATCATATTCTCCACTCTGTGCTCTGTGGATTTCCCTGTCATCATTGCTGGAAAATTCAGCCTCCAACTGAAAATACATTTTGACAAACACAGAAAAGTCAAGTTTTTAAATGTTAGAAATGTGTAATCTTATGGGGGAAAAAGAATCTCATAATTACCTATAAAACCCTTTCGCCTATTAGAACCTCAAACTGCTAGTCCAATTATTTAGGCAATAGGTTATTGAGCTTAGAACTTTTAAAAAGATGTGTCTGAGCACTTATCTCTAATATACAACCAACAAACTCATAGTAAGATGGTGGCTGACTTGTTCTAAATGGAAGTAGAAAAACAAATTTGAAAGAGCAATTGTTCTTTCAAACTGCTCTTAATTAGCTGAGCATTAACGTGTAACTGATAGAATAATAAAGTGTAACTCGTCTTTGGGGAAACAGAGGAGAAATCTCTAAGTGTCCTCAAAGAGCTCACACTCAAGTAAGAGGGAGATCTATAAACAAATAAGTAACAGTATTTCTTAAATAAACTCATGGATAAGGTTTGACTTAAGGTAAAATAGCTCTCTCTCTTTCACACACACACATACAACGGAAATGATTATTTCACTTAGACATGAATGCAAATACAGTATATATATATTTTTTCTGTCTCAAGATCAAAACCCCCTGATTCCTACCATATGTTTCAAGGGAAAGAGTAAGAAGTAATATTCATAGATCCTTGCACAGAGTCAGAGAATAAGAAACATTCTTGCATTATGAAAACCTGAGTTGATAAAACTGCTTCAATTACATGGACTTTAAAAAAATCATACCATCCTTCTGAGACTCAGTATTCCTATTTGAAAGTAATATCATATCTATATATATATTATATATGTGGGTATATATATTTTTATGTATATAAAATATATATAGACATATATATATTTTAGAGTATATATATGTGTATATCATATAGAGTATAGATGTATATATATGTTATACACACACACATATATACAGTGTATGCATGTATGTGTGTGTATATATATATATATATCTGTATTCCTCAATATATTCACATACACACACAAAAAAATATTTCCCAGAAAATAGTATATCTCATAGTTTGGTGGAACTAAAAATAAAGTGCCATAATAGTGCTTTATAATCTTTATAGGGTTCTTATAAATGTCAGGAGAAACTGGTCTCTCTCTGATTTTATAATCTTACTAAATTCAGTCCAACAGAATACAGTTATTGTTGATTATTGTACATTCTACATAAATAAAATCTGGGACACACGTCTCACTCATTTCTTAGGCCATTAGCAACTCATACACAAACACTTTTTTCTCTTTGCAAGTTATTTAAGGGCAAGATAAATTGGGTTTTTGCGTTTTGGGTCAGAGCCATAAAATCAAATTAGATTGTCACATGCTTTTCCTTCTCAAGAATGAAAGTAGGGGGTGGCGTTATTTAACATTCCCAGGATTTATGTTATTGAGGCCATTTTCAGCCTTAACTGTTTATAGACATTTCATGTGACCTTATGTGCAATTACTTTCACATTTCAGGTTTATTTATTTTGAATTTTTAATAGCAGTTATAGTAATTTGACAGGGTAAGAATCTTTGGAACAAAATGTTCTCAAAATAAATTTCTTTTGTAGTCTAGACATAAAATTTTAAGAACCGTTGTGGGGTTTTTCCAAAGTTCTTAGTAAAACACCTTTGTCTATATGATGAAGAACATCTCAAAACAAAATATCACTATTCAAATGTCTATATTTTAATAAACCTGCTATATGGCATCAAAACTCAAATATTATTGAACATACACAAAGTCATGTACTGTCCCATTCAACAAAGACAGGATGATTTAATTCATATACATGTTCCTAGTATATACGTCTTCCATCTTTGCTTCAGTAAAAGTTTTTTCTGTAACAAGCCAGAAAGTAAATATTTTCAATTTTGTAGACCTCATTATTTCTATCCCAACCAGTCAACTGTGCTTCTGAGGCATGAAAGCAGCCATTGACAGTGAGTATTGGGAATGACTGCTTTCCAATAAAACTTTATTTACAAAAACAAACCATAAACTGGATTTGACTGGTGGGCATAGGTTAATGCTTTACACAATTCTGCAAATGATCATTTTTAAATAAGATTCTACCCATATTATTTTCCAGCCAAATCTTTTAATAGCTCCCTTTGGATATAGTGAACAAATACTGTGTTGCCTTAAGTTCAACATTCTGAGAATGAAAAAGGGTGTGCTATTAATCATTATGCCAAGTTGGCAAGTGTAAATTGGGGCAGTTCCTGGCAAACTGAGACATATGGTCACACTACCTACTGCCTGTGGGATAAAATCCAAATACATTAGGCTGGAATTCAAAGATTTTACATTCTGGCATTGCTCTATCTTTCCAGCCTTATGTCCCAGTAAATATTCCACCTTCCTGCTCATTTCTGTATCTTTCTACATGTGATTCCTTCCCTTCTTGAAACTTCCTTTTTTTTTCTTTTTCTGCCTGTTGATGTCCTACTTATTTAACACTCCAGATGCTGTCTTTCCAATGAAGTACATCCCTACACCCCAACTCTGTCCTCCTATGAAATGTATCATTTACTGCTACTCCATGATGTACACAACATAATGCAATTATTTACTACGCTTTCTGATCTTCAATTTATTTCCCTTCTCCTCTTCTTCCTTTTTCTCTAAATAAGATGGAGGTAGGTAAGAGTCTGAACTACTCTGATATTTTTCTCCACATTCTTGGCCTAGAATCTAGTCAGCATGCAATATTTAATGAATATAAATTTCTGAGAACACTCTTTTCATTGTATATTAGAATTCCACCCAAACTTGCATCTACAAAATGGAATTTATTATATTAGAGGTATTTTCTTCCTGTGAACCATGAATGTTCTGAGGTACGAAAACTGAGTTGGAAAGCCTTTAGAACCAAGAGGCTACTTTTTCGACCACAATATCAGTGTGCATGTCATGGTATCTTTAGGGGTCACGTCCATTCCCAATGTCTTCTCATTACCCTTCTCTCATTTGCCTTGCATACTGATGATAATTCATCTTATTGATTTTTATTTTTTCATCTTCTAATTTATCTATCTTGAAGAGGTTAATGAAAGTCTCTGAGATGGAACTCTAAATTTTTAAAAGAGAAATGCAACTTCCAAGTCTTAAGCCAACATCTGTCCTCTTCTAAAGCACTGTGACTAGGGAGGAGCATTATTTTCTAAGATGAACATGACTTTGGTGGCTCACTCCTGGAGGTGACTGATCAGGGTCATAATTGAGAAAAATGGGGATACAAAGTGAACTGACATCCTAAAACATTTCCATCATCATATATCTATAAATGTTTTAAAAATCAGAAGCAAAATTAATATAAATACTTTAATATAGAAGAATTCTAAATTCATGGGTGCAATTGCCATTCCGATCCAAAACCAGCTGATCAACTCAAATAACCTCTCATCATCCAATTAAAAAGACCTATACTCTAAGTTACAAGTATACAAATGTATATCAACGTAATTATACACACACACACAGAGAGAGAGAGAGAGAGAGAGAGTCATCAGAGCTGTCATCAATTGAGGTCTGACAATTAAGTTTGCAAACTTGCCCCCTGTGCTTACATGGGCAGCACTGTGCAAACAACTCAGCAAGGTTTTATAACCTTCATATATCAGTGTCTCACAGATGTGTTCATATTGGCATGCAGTGGTTTCTTTCTTAGTGGTGTTCATTTTTGTTGTTATGTTTTTATGTACTGTACAACAGTTCTAAAGGTCATTCCAGAAAAAAAGTTCCAAAATAGTTTTGAAGGTAGAGTAGGTGCTGGCACTGGTGCAGAGCTTTCCAAGGGGAATACTTTGACCATAATGATATCCAACATGAGGTATATAGAACTTTTTCTAAGATGTTTGTGAACTTAATTGTCTATGATTAGATATATACACTAGATATGTAAGTTTTAGAGCTTTGATATCATACTGATTTATTTTTTTCTTTCTTCCTTTTTAAAAATGTTACCTTAAAAGTGTACTTTTACTGGTAAAAAATTATACAAAATCATGTTCTAAACATAAAATCATCAACTCATGGTACTTCTAGAGGGTCTTTACAAAAAAATCATTCTTCGTTATACTATTTAAGTTATTAGACTTAAAAATATTATAAATTTCTTCCCAAATAATGACACTGATATTTATATGTGGATCATTAATTAGCTTTATGGAAATAATCTTCTAAAAATGAAGCAGTGGAGAATGTATTAAAATTGTGTATTACCACCACACAAATACATTTATACCATTGGATATGTTGAGTTCTAAAAGGCTTTCTTATTTGATTATTAGGTATGTAATGTTTAATTTTCTTAAGTACTAACTGACATTTGCTATCTCCAACAGTTCACTTTGATACTTTTTCTTTTAATTTATTGTACTGGTATACCTTCATTCTTTCAAACACATGCTTTGGGTGGTGATTCTTTCTTTCTTTTTCTTCTTTTTTTTTTTTTTTTGTATGTGTGTGTGAAACCATGGATAAGTCAGAAATTTGTGTTATTTTCAAATATGAGTTCCATTGTGGTACCAATGCAGCACCCACAGCTCAAGATATCAACAAAGAATTTTGTAAGGATGTGGTTAATGAATTAACATTCTGAGAAGTTCCATTCTGATGATTTTTATCTTGAAAATGAGCCACATAGGAGACCTGACACCAAGGTGTATAAGGATGAGCTGAAAGTGAACTGAATCTGTCTCAACTTATGCATGAATCAGAGCAAGATTTGACATGACTATTCCAATGATATTGAACCATTGGAAACAAATTGGCAAGGTGAATAAACTGGATAGGTGAATGTCACATGAATTAAATGAGAATCAGAAGAGATTGTTTTCTTTGCAGTCATGACATAAAGGTAAACCATTTCTATACTGTATTGTTATGTGTCATGAAACCCAGATTCTTTTTGATAATCACAAGCATTTGGCATAATTGTAGGATAAAGATGAAATGTTGAAACACAGCCTCAAACCAAATATTCACCAGAAAAGGAAAAAAAACACACAGAAAAGCCAAAACTAATGGTGTTTGTTTGGTGGTCCAGCTCTGGTATTATTAACTATAGCTTCATAAAAACTGGTCAATCTATTACAGCAGATGTCTACTGAAACCAGCTGAAGGAAATGAAGAGGAGGTGTGTGATTAAGCAGGCTGGCTGCTCAATAGAGGCAAGCCAATTGTCTCTTGCAGGACAATTCTCCACCACATGTCACACAAACAATGCTGCTCCAAATACAAAAGCTGGACGTGGAAACTCTCTGTCATCCACTGTGTTCACCAGAATGTGTACCAACTGGCTACGAATTCTTCTTTTATAAATCTAGTCTTTGGTATATATCAGTTATATATCTGATAGCTTTGGACCACTTCTTGTAAGCAAAAATATTCAATTCTCAATAAGCCTTTCATAATTTTGTCACGACTCACTCTCCAGGCTTCTTCACTGCTGGCATATACAAACTATCATCAAGACAGCAAAACTGTGTCCGTAGTTTAAGCACATACTTTGATTAATTGTACTACTGTTTTTTCTGGATATAATGAACTGAACTTTTGATTTGAATTCAGACATTTCATATTTAATGGCCTAATAATTCTGTGTCTAAGTAAAATTTGATATTTATACTACACACTGTGTGTGGAAAATGTACATAATATTAAAGAATTACTAGTTTCTTTAAAAAGTTAAGATATTGATGAATTTTCTATAAATGTTTTATTTTTAAAAATATTTAAAATGTATCTCAAAGTGTATTTTTCTTAATTTCATATACAAATGAATTTATTGCTATTAATAGTAATTCTACCCCCAATACACACACAAATGAAACATCAAGTAGTGATAATGTAATTACTAAATTTAAAGTTATTGGCCAGCATATATTTAGATGAACTATGGACACTACCTGTTTTTTTTTTTTTTTTTTTTTGTATTTCTAAAGCCTTGTTTTCAGAGAAAGAAAATCTGGAGTTGACAGAAAGTAAGAAAGATGTAAATTGCATGGTGTGGATGGCTGATAGAGGGATTGTTACTCAGCAGGGCACATCCAGTGCATTAGGCAGCATCCTAATTCTATGATGCATAGTGATGCTTAGCAATCAAAGGCCAAGGTCCCCAAAGCTTATGTTGAGACATGAATATAAGAGAGACTTTATCTAACACATGCAATCAGTGTAACTTAATTCATTGTACCATCAATGAATCTCAAACAAAAAAAAAAAAAAAAGAAAGAAAAAAAAATCCAAGGCTTTAAAATGTTACAAATACATGTATTTGTGTTCTCAGAAAATAAATATGATTATGAATTTTAAGGTTCGGTTTTCTTGTATGAGTACACACATATGAAATTTATCAATACCGAACTACTACAAAATGTATATATAATGTTAGATTGTACATACACTATGTAGTATCAGAAAAGTTTTTTTTCTTTTCTTTTTTTTTTTTTATTGTTGGGGATTCATTGAGGGTACAATAAGCCAGGTTACACTGATTGCAATTGTTAGGTAAAGTCCCTCTTGCAATCGTGTCTTGCCCCCATAAAGTGTGACACACATCAAGGCCCCACCCCCCTCCCTCCTTCCCTCTTTCTGTTCCCCCCCCATAACCATAATTGTCATTAATTGTCCTCATATCAAAATTGAGTACATAGGATTCATGCTTCTCCATTCTTGTCATGATTTACTAAGAATAATGTCTTCCACATCCATCCAGGTTAATACGAAGGATGTAAAGTCTCCATTTTTTTTAATGGCTGAATAGTATTCCATGGTATACATATACCACAGCTTGTTAATCCATTCCTGGGTTGGTGGGCATTTAGGCTGTTTCCACATTTTGGCGATTGTAAATTGACCTGCAATAAACAGTCTAGTACAAGTGTCCTTATCATAAAAGGATTTCTTTCCTTCTGGGTAGATGCCCAGTAATGGGATTGCAGGATCGAATGGGAGGTCTAGGTTGAGTGCTTTGAGGTTTCTCCATACTTCCTTCCAGAAAGGTTGTACTAGTTTGCAGTCCCACCAGCAGTGTAAAAGTGTTCCCTTCTCTCCACATCCACGCCAGCATCTGCAGTTTTGACATTTTGTGATGTGGGCCATTCTCACTGGGGTTAGATGATATCTCAGGGTTGTTTTGATTTGCATTTCTCTAATATATAGAGATGATGAACATTTTTTCATGTGTTTGTTAGCCATTCGTCTATCGTCTTTAGAGAAAGTTCTATTCATGTCTCTTGCCCATCGAAATATGGGATTGTTGGCTTTTTTCATGTGGATTAATTTGAGTTCTCTATAGATCCTAGTTATCAAGCTTTTGTCTGATTGAAAATATGCAAATATCCTTTCCCATTGTGTAGGTTGTCTCTTTGCTTTGGTTATTGTCTCCTTAGCTGTACAGAAGCTTTTCAGTTTCATGAAGTCCCATTTGTTTATTTTTGTTGTTGTTGCGATTGCCATGGCAGTCTCCTTCATGAAGTCTTTCCCCAGGCCAATATCTTCCAGTGTTTTTCCTATGCTTTCTTGGAGGATTTTTATTGTTTCATGCCTTAAGTTTAAGTCCTTTATCCATCTTGAATCAATTTTTGTGAGTGGGGAAAGGTGTGGGTCCAGTTTCAGTCTTTTACATGTAGACATCCAGTTCTCCCAACACCATTTATTGAATAGGGAGTTTTTCCCCCAAGGTATGTTCTTGTTTGGTTTATCAAAGATTAGGTGGTTGTAAAATGTTAGTTTCATTTCTTGGTTTTCAATTCGATTCCAAGTGTCTATGTCTCTGTTTTTGTGCCAGTACCATGCAGTCTTGACCACTATGGCTTTGTAGTACAGACTAAAATCTGGTATGCTGATGCCCCCAGCTTTATTTTTGTTACAGAGAACTGCCTTAGCTATACGGGGTTTTTTCCAGTTCCATACAAAACGCAGAATCATTTTTTCCAAATCTTGACAGTACGATGTTGGTATTTTGATAGGAATGGCATTGAATAGGTAGATTGCTTTGGGAAGTATAGACATTTTAACAATGTTAATTCTTCCCATCCATGAGCATGGTATGTTCTTCCATTTGTTAATATCCTCTGCTATTTCCTTTCTGAGGATTTCATAGTTTTCTTTATAGAGGTCCTTCACCTCCTTCGTTAGGTATATTCCTAGGTACTTCATTTTCTTTGAAACTATGGTGAAGGGAGTCGTGTCCTTAATTAGCTTCTCATCTTGACTGTTATTGGTGTACACAAAGGCTACTGACTTGTGGACATTGATTTTATATCCTGAAACATTACTGTACTTTTCGATGACTTCTAGGAGTCTTGTGGTTGAGTCTTTGGGGTTCTCTAAGTATAAGATCATGTCGTCAGCAAAGAGGGAGAGTTTGACCTCCTCTGCTCCCATTTGGATTCCCTTTATTTCCTTGTCTTGCCTAATTGTATTGGCTAGAACTTCCAGCACTACGTTGAATAGTAAAGGTGACAGAGGAGAACCTTGTCTGGTTCCAGTTCTAAGAGGAAAAGCTTTCAGTTTTACTCCATTCAGTAAAATATTGGCTGTGGGTTTGTCATAGATAGCTTCAATCAGTTTAAGAAATATGCCACCTATGCTTATACTCTTCAGTGTTCTAATTAGAAAAGGATGCTGGATTTTATCAAATGCTTTTTCTGCATCTATTGAGAGGATCATGTGATCTTTATTTTTGCCTCTGTTAATATGATGGAGTATCAGAAAAGTTTTTGTCCCCTCACAAATTGCTTACGTGCATGATGTGGGAAGTATATATTTATAAGTGTCTCAATTTTATATCTGAATGGTAATATTCAATCTCTTTTGTGTACATATTCAGAAAGATTATCCATAGGGACTTTTTTTTCCATACTTATATTTAATACAGGATTAAAACAAAATTTTGAATCAGTTTTTCACTAACTTGGAAGCAGTTCTTTTCTGAAAAAGGATTCCCACTTATTTGGAAATATTGTTCCCTCAAAGAAATTAAATAGCATATCCAAGACATTGACTTTCCCATGAAAAGAACTGGAAAGACTCTCTTATGTCATGATGATAGAAACTATATAATTTCTTTACTGAAATATGAAAATTTCTCTTGAGTCTCCAAATCTCAATTTTTAGAGCATAATATGGTAAATGTTCATTATAAATGAAGTATCACCACTTCAAATATCTGAGATAGCTGAAGGCCCTCCTGTTTACATTTATGACTTTAAAGGTAAATGTTTGCAAAGTAGCAATGGGCCTGTAATATCAGTGAAATAGTCACATCAAAATGTGAATCGAATATATTCCTTTTTATTTTTCTCCTTAAGGAATTTTGGACTAAATAAAATATTAAACATCTTTATTTAAGACAATGAGCCATTAAATATTAATAAAACTACCAAATATTCTCTTATATAAAGAGTACCGTATTCCTGGGGGCAACTGGGCAATATCTATGAAAAGCTATAAAATTTAGTACACTTCATAACCGAGCTATTCCACTTATAGGAACTCACACTAATAAAATAATTTAATTATGCACAAATATTTTTATTAAAAGCATAGTCATTACAGCATTACATTTAAATGATCGTGAAAAGGGTAGGATATGTTCTGGAACATCCATATACATACTTCACAGTTTGTAAAATATAGCTTGGTTTTGTGAATGTAAATTTTCTGTCAAGGAAAGATGCTATGATACATTTGTTTAATGTGAATGAAAGGTTGCAAAACAATATAATGATATGCGTCTCATTTTATGAATAACAATTCTATAGGTGCGTGTCTGTATGCAAATACATATCTCCAAAATATTAACAATTACTTACACTGTGGGGTAAGTGTATGTGACCATTTTGTTTCTGTTGTTGTATTTTTAATACCATTAATAGGAATTCCTTATGAAAAGAAAGTTAGAATCAAGAAAAAAATCCAGAGCACTTTATGATTTAAGAGAAACGAATGCCAAATATATATTCTGAATTGTATTTTTTTGAGAAAGAAAAATGTATGATGTATGTGGACTATTTGTAGTTCTAGGTAGTTCTAGGTAACATGAATGAAAAATCTACCCATTGTCTCTTCTAGGGCGCTGTGCATTCTGGTATTGCCAGCTATCCTCCAGTAGCAACACTCGACTATGTTTCTGTTTCAGTTTTTCACTTGGTACCACCACATTCTTTTAAAACTCAGACAAGTTACTCACACTTTCTGAACACCCGCAAACTTGTTTGACTGCAAAATAGGCGCAACAATAATGATGATATGCATAATATCTACATCATAGAGTTATGTAGCTAGAACGAGAAAACGAATGTAGTGTTTACACATATGCGAGCTGATAATTAATGTAAACTAAAAGCTCGCATAAAGCACAGTGCATGCTGTTGTATCTCAGACTTTTCCAATTTATGGCCAAAAGTAAGTTTAAATACTGAAATTCTTTATTCTCTAAAGACCAGACCCCAAACCATCCTCGAAACGCCAAATGGACTCAGTTTCTCTAAGTATTCAGAATTCAGGAAAGCCTGAGTCAAATGATTAATATGGAGAATTTTGATTTGTGTGATAATGAGTTAAGAAAAGGAATACACATTGCATGCTGATCTTCATGTGTTTTGTGTTGCTATCACAGAATGTCACAACTAGGTACTTTACAAAAATGAAAAAATATGTATATTCCTCTAATTCTGGAGGCTAGGAAGTCCACTCTGAAGGTGCTGGCATCTTGTCAGGGCCTTTGTGTTTGTGAAATAGAGGGAGACAGAGCACACACGAGAGAGCAGAAGGCCAAATCAAATTGATAACAAACCCACTCTTGGGATAACAGACTCACTTCCACAATGATGACATCACTCTGTTCACTGGGCAGAGGGATCATGACTAATTACTCTGCTGAGGATCACTTCCAATACATGAGATTTGGGGGACACATTCAATCCATAGGACTGCTGCCTACACTCTTTAAGCCTCTAATTTGTATTAGTAACTTGGATCAAAATTGTAGAATCACGTTCCCATGAGTCAAGAGATCATTTGATCTCCTGGAGTGGAATAGGTCGGCATGAGGTAGCAATACAGAATGGGACTCCCAATATTTAACCAGCTCTTAAGTATCAAGGATTGTGTGTTAGACATTTTCCACATTATGACTTAATCTTCAAAATTATTCTACACGTTAAATACATCAGTCTCAATTTTTAAACTAAGGGCAACAAGGGGGCCGTGGCTATAGCTCAGTGAGTAGGGCGCCAGCCCCATATACTGAGGGTGGTGGGTTCAAACCTGGCCCCTGCCAAACTGAAAAATTAAGGGCAACAAGACTCAAAATACTTCACACAATGTCAAAAACGTAATGTATGGGATACAATGTATAGTACCCAGGTGTAGGTACATTGAAACTCCACCCTTCACCCTGTACTCCTTAAATCTATTATTTTTTTTTTGAAAAAGAATTAATATTTTAAAAAATCTAAGGGAAAGGAAAGAATCAAGATTTGAACATTAGTCATTTCAAATTTATATCTAGCTTTCTTTTAACTCTCTCACAGAGCACTGCATAGTGGTAGAATCTGGAAGACTGCTTTTAGTATTTAAAGACATTTCTCAGAACTTAACTAGATTAGTTAGTTTTACACTTATTAAGGGTATATAATTGGTTTTACACAATCATTTAGGAGGGGTTGTAAAACATTTACCAAATTATGTCTAAGGAAGACTATTAGATGTTCAAATATTACAATGTGGATAACTTCAAATTTGAAGGTTTGGGCTCTGATTCAGAGAAGATGAAAAAAAAATACGCTTCAAAATCCTATACTGTAACACACATATAGACCTATATGTCTCTGACTACTTGCCTGTATATCTAAGCTTTGAAATCTGAGCTACTCTGCATTTTGACAATAAATTCAAGACACGTAAAGTGAATTTTAATGAAATGTATGTGTGCTTTTCAGTTAACCCCAGGATCATAAATCTGGACATTTTACTAACCAGTTAATATCCATTAAATCATCTGCCAATTATAGTTGGTTAAATTTATTAATTAAATTCATGGATACTTGCCAAGTTAATCTTTCTTTAGCTAATTTCATCCAATTCTAAAATTCTTAGGCACTTTCTAGTAAATATTCAGTAATTTTACCTCAAATTCAGTTAATTTTACCTAAATTCATTTAAAATCCAAAGATTCAAAACATATAGGTAAATATTTCTAAAACTCTTTGGTAACTTATGGATTAATTAAAAAATGTAAACATGCCCTCAAATCAGCATCTAATTATTACATATTCAGCAATTAAAAAAAATGTCCAATGTGGTGGCTTATGCCTGTAATCTTAGCACTCTGGGAGGCAGAGGTTGGAGGATCCCTTGAGCTCAAAAGTTTGAAACCAGCTTTAGCAATAACAAGACCCCTGTCTCTATTAAAATGAGAAAAATCAGCCAGTCTTTGTGTTAGGGACCTGTACTCTCAGCTACTTGGGAGGCTGAAGAAGGAGAGACCAGAATTACTTGAGACCAGAATTTTGCGGTTGCTGTGAGCTAGGTTGAAGCCATGGCATTCAGGGGACTGGGGCAAGAGTGAGATTCTGGGGAAAACAAACAAAGAGAAAACAGAAACAAGAAAACCTAAATAAATAAAGATTTCCATTCACTGGTTTCTGAGAGATGCTCTGATACAGGTTCTCTTAAGAGACTAGGCGTGGTCTGCAGTCTGAATTAAATGCAGCATGGTAATTTTACAGAAGGATTGATTACTGAGCACTATTTATTTTTAAATAAAGAAGTATGTTTACAAAATATTAAGAGGCCAGTTGATCATGGGATTTTGTTGGAACTTTTTAACTCCTGGCTTTGATTGAGTCACTTCCTGCATTTCAGTATTTCCCAACAAAGGAATTAGGTAGAGATCCTTACACTCCTGGAATTAGATAGAGATCCTTACACTCTTGGAATTAGGTAGAGATCCTTACACTCCTGGAATTGGATAGAGATCCTTACACTCCTGGAATTAGATAGAGACTCCTTACATTCCTGGAATTAGATAGAGACTCCTTACACTACTGGAATTAGGCAGAGACTCCTTACACTCCTGGGATTAGGCAGAATTATGGATTAATTTAATCAAAATGTAAATATGCCCTCAAATCAGCATCTAATTATTACATGTTCATCAATTACACTCCTTACCTTGCTGACATTGGAGCTTTCCACTCAGTGCAAAATATACATATGTTAATTTCCTTTATGGTTTCTGCTAATGCCCATTTTTGAAACTCTATCCCTACCTTTCCACAGATCAGTAATAATTCAAGGCCCCAGCAGTCTTTTAAATTTTTCCATGTATTTCTATCAAGATAAGATCTGATCCTCAGGTATGTATATTATACTCTGTCTGTATATAGTTATTTATGTTTTGTCTGAGCCATCTGTTAGAAAGTAAGCTTCATAAGACTAGCTCTCTTCTCATCTTGTGCCCCAATGCTTCTCAAACTCACGTCAGTCCCTCTTGTAAAGCATAATATTAATAAATACAGTAATTGGCTTAGGAACTGGCTTTTAATAGTCTTGGCACATGCCTTGTGTCTTGCTCACCCTTGAATCCTGTGAAGTGTTTAGCAATTTGGGGCAGAAATAATTATTCAAGGAAAAAGTTTTGTATTGAAAACATGATAGAATTTCTAAAACCATTTTAAACTTTAAACACTAAAATTTAACCTTAAGAATAATTAAGCCTTAGAATTAGATGTGTAGAGATCCTATCTTACCAAATTTGATCAATAAAGCATTCCATCATTTTTAAGGTCCTATATTAAAAAGTTACTTTCCCTAAATTTTATGTAAACTCTTTAAAATATACACAGAAAATCGCGCCAAGATTGCACTAAGCTGATAATCAGAGACAATATGACAACAGTGAATATTAAACACCCTGTATCTTTTGTACATACAGGAATTCACTCCCATATGTACCTAGAAAAATGCCTGTAGCAGCCCCAGGGCTTCTGAATTGAATTTCAGAGACATTATCTTCTGTACCTGTGTCAAAGTGGACACTCTTATTTTGAAAGATATTTAGTAACATAAATACACAAAGCACAGAGCTTTGCATTATTCTTTTTCTTATCCCAGCTCACTAAAAACTATGCTTTTCATCCCTTTTATTCACAGACTCTATTCTGTGAAAGTGAAATTCATCTGGCCGCTGGCTACTTTGTATAGGCTTCTCTGTTATAATTACATATAACTGACTTTATAGCTTACAGAATGATTTTTATGTATTGTTATTTGATAATAATTATATCCAAACAGTCCCAGTGTCTTTGAAGTGATCCTGGCGTCTGAGACCTGCTCTGCAATCCCAGGGGCTGTGACAGCAATTTCAGTAATATTTCTGTTGGTGCTTTTGAACCAGCAAACTGTGCTCTTGGCTAATCTGACCTGACTAAAATGAGAAAAGGCACAAAATCTTCCAAGAAGGTGTGTCTTAACAAGATTTCAGACCCAATTCCAGCCCCCAAGGGCGTTGAGATAAGGCTTAGATACACAGTTCATCCTTTGGATTCTTTTATCCAACTTTAACCTTGGAACCTTTTGTGATTCCTTCACCTCTATTCACTTCACAGGATTGGGTCCATCACTAATCATAATATAGGATTTTGCTTAGAAGTTTGATCAGCTTTAAAGTTTGCTCCAGCTCAGCATAGACCATACCCCTAGCTCTATAGGATGACAGGATAAAGGGATTCTTAGCCCTGCACACTCTAGGAATTAATTGAAACAACTATAAATAGCCATTCTAAGCGGAAAGAAAATACGTGTGGTACTACCTTGAAATATATCACTTCAACATTGCCTTGAACTCGTTATATGGGGAAAAAAAATCACATCTTCTCACAGACAAATCTTAGCTATAATTACTATAAGGAAGTGGATTGTAAATTAACATAAAGTTTTATTTTTTACAAATTTTAAGGAACTTGAGAATGCAACAAATGATAGAAATTTGATTTTGCACAAACAATTAGAAAATACCTATATTTTTAAAGTTTTTAATTTAAAACGCAAATTTAGAAAAAGCTACTGTCTGGAGACTCTAAATGATTAAATTTTATTCTTTTGCATATGTCCATGGGGTGAAATTTAAGGAGAAGGTGTGTATGTTATACTACGTGTTCACTGAGATTGGAACTCAAGCCGGGGGCAGGGAGGAGGAGGGGATGGGTAAATTCTCATCTGTTGGATACAGTACGCACTATCTGGGTGAAGGGCACACTTATGGGTGTAACTTTGATTCAATCTGTACAAAAACAAAGTATGCAAGCAAAATGTGTATTCCAAAATATGCTGAAATTAAAAAATAAAATCTGTTTAACAGTCGAAGAAAACCTCTCATATTCAGAGTTTACATAATAAAGCTTATCTTATAGAGGAAACTCTTCTAAAGAAAGGAAGAGCAATATGCATCTATGACTACCGGCAAATAGCAAAGGACATGAATTATAACCTGAGCTCTCTTCAATGACCTGTGTTTAACTGACTGGCCCGACAGCTCCTTGATCTCTCTGTAAAACATACTGATTGATGTCCACTGCCTGTTGGTCAGTCATGGCTAATAGGCTACTCCACGGCATACTTTGCCTTACTCCTACGTTTGAGTTGTGTGGTCAGCAAGAATATGTTTTGCTTGTTCCCAAAACTTTTTAATGTAGTTTTTTCTTTATCATTATCACATAAACTTAATTAAATATTTTATGAGCTCATGAAATATCTTCATAAAGAAAAGTTGCTGTTTCTATGAAAAATAAGTTAACTGTTTCGGAAACATGTAATAAAAGAGTGTTAGTAAAAAAATAATTGTGGAGTATTAGTTGTATGTAAAGTGGTAAAAATAAAAATAATCATATGAATATAAAAGGAATCTGGTCTTATATTGCATGATGACAAATAACGCTGAGTTCATGTTTCACAAAAACAAAAAGAAACGAAAAAAAAAGGAAAGACAAAACCAATGTAGAAACTGTAGATATTTTCTGAGGTCTGGTGTATAAATAATAGAAAATTCAGGATTCTGTTAGGTAGACCTTGGCTTCACATTAAAAAAATAGTGGGTCCACAGTTAACATAAAATGTTTAGGGTATAAATTTTATACATTTTTATAATTGCCTGCTTTACTTGATTAAAAACGATTGCCCAGTAACTAGTCACAATTGCACTTTTTCCCCCCAGTAATAACATCCTCAAGCATGTGATAGGCATCATAAGCATAGGCCTGTCCTGTCTACAGAGTCATGTGATACCTACAGAAGATTCCAGAAAGAACTAGTTCATCTTGTTCCCTTGAGTACATATATTAAGAATGAGACTCAAACTTTCTGTAAGAAGTTCCTTAACTTAGACAACACAACACACTGCTTTCTTTGTGCTGTATTGTGTTTAATCGCATGCAAACAGGAATATAGAATTCTTGTTATAAAATATAGAATATGGATGTGGCCATTTTTAGAAACTAAAACTTTTTCTTTCATTTTGCAGAAGATCAATTCTAAGCACTGTTGTCTATAAATGCATAGATTGGAATGAGGGGGCAGATTTCTGAGACTGCAAAATTTGCTCCCTGAACATTTTTCCCTTTCTTTAGCTGCACATTTCCACATTATTTTTCATCCTTCTTCATACTGGTAGTGGCCAGTGACTAAGTTTTCCCCAACAGGTTAATAGTTGGAGGGGTGCCTGGCCCATGAAAACCTTCATGCCACCACCATCCAGGCTCCTTTGAATGACAGTAGACAAAAGCAAATGAAACCATGCCCTAGGAGTGTGCAGCATGGACACCTATGCCCTACGATTTCTCGAGGAAGAAATAAACTTCTGTCTTGTCGAATCATGAAATTTTGAATCTATTTTTTAAAACAGCTCAAATGAGTCTAATTCAAGCCCTTTCTGATTATCTCGACAAAATTGGGCTCTTCCCAACATAGATTGGTGTTCTTTATAAAACTGTGTCTTAATGAAGAGTATTTCTGAGTAGGAGAGCTGTGTGTTACTGAGCCGCAAGAAGACTGCATGATGATTGCACACATAGCAGTTTTCTAGAGAGGCTCAAATGATTAATTAGTGAAGTCCTATTCTTAGGCACACACACACTACTATGAGAAAAAGATGGAAACAAAATTTAGGTTCAGGGGAAATTAGTAGATCAACGAACATAATATCTACTCATCACATTCCTGGTGATGTTCGATGATTCGGTTGAAGTATTGATCCCAGATTTTTCCATTTTAAAGATATGTTCTTCCTTTTTAGATTAAAGATTAAAATGTATACTAATGTGTGGAGGGTTACATTAATACTGTGTGAATATCCGATACCCTAACAGTGCTTTGTTTCATGGTTTTAGTGATCATTAATGATTCTTTCCTTAATTAAATATTACTATTGTGGAGGTGAAATAGAACATTCATTTTCTTTCATTTTATCTATAAAGTATCAGTTGGCATTCGTCTGTTAATAACAGTCTTTCTTTCTCCAATCTCAATTAAAAAAAAAAATTAGAATCCATATTGACCTGGGGATTCTTTACAAAGTCATAATATATTTTTCATTATTAATTTTGATGCACATAAATTTTTCTAATTTGACCAACTGGATAACTTTCAGGTCAATTTCTGTGTTGTATTAAAATTATCCCATCAATTGTGAACATTTCCTTACTATATGGGGCTAAACGATGGTCCAGGTTCAACTTGCATGTTACAACCCGGCCAAAGAATTAGACATTTTCCTGAATGGCAATGATTTCTTTTAGTGGGAAGTGGCATTTAGAAACCACTTGGCATCACTGTGCTAGTTGCTACTGAGTATAATTGATTTTAAGGTCTACCTTAGGCAAAACTAAGGGGAAAAATGATAACTATGTGAAATCATCATGAGTTGATACTAATTCTAAGTTTATTTTCCACTCTTTTTCTCATTTCATATATCCATCATTCTCACCCCATGCACCAATATGTATAATTTATGTAATTTTTTGGAATAACTATACAAATACCAACATTCAATTTACTAAACAAGTACATTTTTGATCCTTAGATAATAATGCAATTGAAAGTGTACAACAAAACACTGTGCTCAAAATTTACTTGATTAAGTCTGCTGCTATATACGGTATTTGACCAAAAAGTCACTACCATTTCATTTAGAATTTTGACATAAATATTTGGGAGGTTAATTTATAGAGTATTTTTACCCCATTCTACCTTGATTAGGCTTTAGTATCAAAGTTATAGTTTCATCATAAAAAGAGAATTAGAAAGCATTTTCTGTGTCCTGTAAAGATTTTGGAAAGTTTGGTATGGTATAGCATGGTTTTATGGCATTCCATTGTGAAATCATCTGGACCTTGTCTAGGGTAGTTTTCTGATAATCTTTTCTATTTCTTGTATGGAAATTGGTCTCTTTAGGCTAAATATTTTCTCAAAGACGTTGAAATGTAGTATAAATTTTATGAACTGTCGCATCTTTACTTACATAGAATGTCTCAAGACACATGCAGAAGCCACAAATAGTGCAAATTCCCTCGAGACAAGGACACATGCATGGTGTGCTACTCGTGAATCTGTTTAACTGTGAATCTGAACCATATGATCGAGTAGACTTAAAATTGTAATGGAATTCACAGAAAGAAATTTAACTTCAAGGTCTAACAGTAAAATACCAGGGCCATGCAGGGTGCATGATGGTAAAAACAAACTGTCACTCCAGCTTCTCATTCTGCTTTCAAAAGGGTGAACATTCAAATGTGATATTTCTAAACATCTTGAAAGCCACACAAGAATGTTCCGATACACTGAGAGCAAAATTGCACAATTATTTGATGCGGCGTTTTTTTAAAGGTTTTGTGAGGGTTGTGGTTCATCTCTATCAGTTTTTTCCAACCTGAAAATAACTGCCTAATGGTTACTCTAAGTAAATTCTCCATGTGAATCCTGAATATGCAAGGGAGAAGGGAAAGAGATCCTTAACTATTGTCAGAATACAGGGATGGGGTGTGCAGACAAGAGGAAGAAAAAGAAAGCCGACTTCCTAAAGTTATCTGGAGAGTGAGCCCTACGCAATACTAAACAATACTAAAATATCCCATCAACGGGATTGCTTCAAATAATTGAGGAGTTTTGTTTGTTTGTTTGTTTGTTTTTGCTTTTTATTTGCTTTTCTGAAGTGAATTAGGTGGGATTAAACAGCTGCATGTATAATGGTCTTAATATATATGTAATCTATAATATATGTATATATACATATATTTGCAAAATAATATGATATAATACTCTTAATGAAATTAGGGGCAATTTCCAGGAGGAGAATGATATTTTTTCATAGGCTGATAGAATATAAAAGCAAATTCTCTCTGGAATACATTTATATATGTTACCTAAATATGTTTTTATACATGCATAAATAGGTATACACATACACACAGAGCATACCTTAATTTTACTGAGATTTGCTTTATGGTTCTTTGCAGATGTTTTGATTTTTACAAATTGAAGATTTGTGTCAACCCTGAATTGAACAAGTCAGTTGGTGCCATTTTTCCAATAGTATGTGCTCACTTCATGCCTCTGGGTTACATCTGGATCATTCTCATAATAGTTTAAACTTTTTAATTACTGTTATATCTGTTATGGTGATCTGTGATCAGTGTTTTTGATACTAGTATTTTAAATATTTGATGGCATCAAAACTTGTACCAGCATAAGACGACAAACTTCACAAATGTTGTGTGGTTCTAACTGCTCCACCGACAGACTGTTGCCCATCTCCCTCCACTTCTCTCCATCTCACTTTCCTCCTTCCCAGGCTTCCCTGAGACACAACAGTACTGAAATTAGGCCAATTAACAACCCTACATGTTTCTCATTGCAGATCAAAAGCTAGAAGTGATTCAGCTTAGTGAGAAGACATGTCAAAAGCTCAGGGAGGCTGAAAGCTTGCACCAAGTAGTCAAGTTTTGAATGCAAGGAAAAAGTTCTTAAACTACAAATGTTGGTGTGGATGTCGAGAGAAGGGAACACTTCTGCACTGTTGGTGGGAATGCAAACTAATACGTTCCTTTTGGAAAGAAGTTTGGAGAACACTTAGGGAACTAAAAGTAGACCTGCTGTTCCATCCTGCAATTCCTCGACTAGGTATTTATCCAGATGACCAAAAGTCATTTTACAACAAAGATATTTACACCAGAATGCAGCTCAATTCACAATTGCCAAGTCACAGAAGAAGCCCAAGTGTCCATTAAATCGTGAATGAATTAACAAATTCTGGTGTATGTACAACATGGGATATTATGCAGCCATAAAAAAGACGGAGACTTTACCTCTTTCATCTTTACAAGAATGGAGCTGGAATGTATTATTCTTAGTAAAGTATCTTAAGATTGGAAGAAAAAGTATCCAATGGATTCAGTACTATTATGAAACCAATATATAATCTTATGAATGATAAAAACACAACTATAGCCCAGAATGAAGGAGGGGAGAGGAGAGTGAGGGGAGGGGTGGGAGGAGACTGGGTAGAGGGAGGGTGATCAGTGGGACCTCACCTATTATGCATAATGCAAGGGTACATGTCAAATCCATGAAATGTCTGAACGCAACAATTAAGTAAGAGAGGTGAAGGCTATGTTAACGAGTTTGATGTAAGCGTTCCAAATTGTATATAAAACAACCACATTGTACCCCATAAATGCAGTAATGTACACAGTTATGATTTAATTAAAAAAAAGAAATTAAAATTGCTACTCACTGTGCATGCAACAGCAAAGAAAGCGAAATGGGCTTATTGCTGATATGAAGAAAGCAATGGTGGTCTGGACAGTAGATCACACCAGTCTCAGTATTCCCTTAAACCAAAGCTTAATTCAAAGCAAGGCCCTAATTATCTCCTAGTCTGTGGAGTCTTAGAGAGGTAAAGAAACTGTCAAAGAAAAATCTGAAACAAACAGGGGTTGGTTCATCAGGTTGAAGGAAAGAAGCCACGTCCACTAACTGAAAAGTGCAAGATGAAGTAACAAGTGCCAATGAAGAAACTGTAGGAACTTACTCAGAAAATCCAGGTAAGATCACTGAGGCTACACTAATCAGCCAATTTTAAATGTAGATGAACAGCCTTATGCCAGAAGAAGATGCCATCTAGGACTTTCACAGCTAAAAAAGAAGTCAAAGTCTGGCTTCAAAGTTTAGAAGAGGTTTACTCTCTTCTTAGGTGCTAAGGCAAGTGGTCACTTTAAATTGATGCCAACACTCATTTACTATTCTGAAAATCCTAGGGCCCTTAAGAATTATACTACATAATGAAATTACAGCAATTCCATCACATATTCAGGTTCCACTTTTATTTCTAGTTTTCTTGGTTCCAGCTTGTGCTCTATAAATGGAACAAAACATGGCTGACCGAACTTCTGTTTACAGCATGGTTTACTAAATATGTAAGTTCTCTGTTGAGACCTACCGATGAGAAAAATGATTCCTTTTAAGATATTACTGCTCAGAGAAGGGGGGAGGGGTGGAGAAAGGAAGAGCAGAGAGAGGGAAGGAGGGAGGGGATGGGGCCTTGGTGTGTGCCACACATTTTGGGGGCAAGACACGATTGCAAGAGGGACTTTGCCTACCAAATGCAATCAGTGTAACCTGGTTTATTGTACCCTCAATGAATCCCCAACAATAAAAAAAAAAAAAAATTACTGCTCAGTAACAATGCCCCTAGTCACCCAGAGCTCTGATGGAGATATGCAAGGAGATTCATGTTGTGTTCATGCCTTCTAACCCAACATCCATTCTGCACAACACAGATCAAGGAATAAATTTAACTTTCCAGTCTTCTTATTATAATCACATGTTGTGAGGTGGTAACTGTCATAGATAGCTATGATGTATCTGTGAAAAATAAGTGCAAAACTTTATAGAAAAGTATTCGTTCTTCTAGATGTCATTAAGAACATTTGTTATTTCAGGGAAGAGGTCAAAATACAAACATTAATGGAAGTTTGGAAGAAGTTGATTCCAAAACCTATGGATGACTTTGAAGGGCTTAAGACTTCAGTGGAGGAAGCAAATGCAGATGTGAAGGAAACACCAAGAAAACTAGAAATAAAAGTGGAACCTGAAAATATGATGGAATTGCTGTAATTTCATGATAACACTTGAATAGATGAAGAACTGCTTCTTAGGAATGAGCAAAGACAGTGGTTCCTTGAGGTTGAATCTACTTCTGGAAAAGATACTATAAACACTGTTAAAATGACAACAGAGAATTTAGAATATTAAATAAACTTTGTTGATAAATCTTCACAATGAGATGTATTGAGAGGGTTTAACTTCTTTAAAAGAAGTTCTACTGTGGCAAAAATATTATCAAAAAAGCATTTCATGCTATAGACAAATATTTTAATAGAAGGAAAACCTAATCAATGTAGAAAATGTCATTGTTATCTTATTTTAAGAAATTGCCAGAGCTACCCCAACCACCACTGTCATCAGTCAGCAGCCTTTGACAGAGAGGCAAGACCTTCCATAGCCAAAGATTTAAGACTTTCTGAACACTTAATCATTAGCATTTTTTGCTCTGAAGTATTTTTAAATTAAGACATGTACTTTTTTTTGAGATTATGTTATTGCACACTTAACAGACTGTGTATTGTAAGCATAAACTTTTATATAAATTGGAAAAAAACAAACAGGATTTGCTTTATTGTGATATTTGCTTTATTGTGGTGATCTGGGACTGAAACTCCAGTACCTCTGAGGCATGCTTGTATTTATGTAGCTATGCAGACATATGTATACATATACATATGTATTTTAAACTTCACATGTATACAATGTCATGAATGTATATGTTACATTTATGTTCTATATATGTGTGCTACATATATTATTACATAGGTTTGCGTGTGTTCTGTATGTACAGACAGTGCCAAAAAATGTATATGTATTTTTTAAGAAAGGAAGAAAGAAAACTATTAAATTTGTAATACTCAACTCAGGTTTGACTTCCACAATTACAAGTGGTGTTCAAAATGGTATTCATCTTTTGTTATTGGTACCTATTGAATATTCCAATTTTAAAACAGTTTTTTCTTAAAATGTGTATACACTTTTGGGCACCCTCTGTATATATAAATCACAACAGAGAAAGGAAGGATAAAGAATAAACAATATTCAAACTTGATCTCAAAGAGCTTCCAATCTCTCAAACATTTTAAGTTTCTAAGTATATGAGGCAGAAGTATAATATAGGCTAAAGGAACTACAAGTGTTATAGCAACACTAAAGAGTGATTAATTTTAATATGTGGAATTATATGTGGGATGTGTGCACGCACACACACTGTCAGGAGGAAAAGTGTCTGTCCAACAGATACAGAGGTAGGCAAATAAATCAGTTACTCCTACCCTACTAACTTAGTTACTCTTTCAGATTTAAGTGAACAGTGAACACTTCTATCAGAGAGTTGAATGTCTTTGGCTAAACATCTAATCATTGATAGCAATTGAGATGTAGAACTTCTTTTTCTTTCAGTTAAAATAACTAGCCCTCCTGGTGCCTGGTTACTTTGCTCTCTGGCTGGACATACAGAAGTAGATCTTGTTCCGATGGATTCTCTACTAACCCTGTTGCAATGGAGAAATTTCCTGAGAGGATGTTGTTAGCATTTTATCTTTTAAAAAGACACCGAATGCAAGGAATCAAATGAGGCAAACACTATTCAATAAAGTGTCAAAATCATTCAGAAATCAAAACAGGCTATTGGAGTTCACAGATTCTTTAATATTCACAGCTACTATCTTCCTTTTAACTTAATAAGGAGCTGTGTACCCTTACAATTAAAGATAATTGCAGAGTGTAAAAACTGCATGGTGATTATAGAAACACCAAATGAAGCTTGGTGACAAGATAAAAACTTCATCAACTGAACACCTTACAATTTCATAGCCTTTAAACTGTAATTCCTCATTTCTACAGGTTTTTGCTTTTTATGTTGAGTTCCTTTCTTTATGCATTTCCTTTAAAAACGCATTATTGAATGCCTTGAGTGAATAGCAACAGATTCCTGATTTTTGCCTTAAAAATTTGAAAATTCTTTAGCATCAGTGTTGCTTCTCTAAGTGACTTAAAAGTAAAACTTATCTTCAAATTAGAATTCAACACCTTATCTTTCTGATTTTCTTTGGACATGATGTCAAAAATATCATCTTGTTTAATAATTCCAGTATCTTTCACTTGAAGTTACTTGAGTAGAGAGAAGAAGCTGGGATTAGATGCTATGAATTATGAAATACAGGCATCATTGTTAGCTGATCAGGCACAGCTAAGGATGCTGCATCAGAAAAAAAGTGAGGCATTTTTTTTCTTTGCATACTGAATAATTGTTACAGTCAAATAAATACAGTTTTGGATATTTTTTCTTGGGATTTTAATTTTTGTAAAGGTTTGTTAAATCTACATACCTAAGTAAAACAATGGGGGAAAATGTGGAAGAAATTCTGAGGAAGCCAATTTCATTTCCATTTAAATAGAAAAATAAAACAGACAACTTTCAGCAACAATAAGCTCTTCCAAAGAAAAGGTACATGTAGGTAGGGTGACAAAAGCCAAAAAGAGCAAGTTCTCTTTCATGGCATCTACCCAGAAGGAAAAAAATCCTTTTATCATAAGGACACTTGTACTAGACTGTTTATTGCAGCTCAATTTACAATCCCCAAAATGTGGAAACAGCCTAAATGCCCACCAACCCAGGAATGGATTAACAAGCTGTGGTATATGTATACCACGGAATACTATTCAGCCATTAAAAAAAATGGAGACTTTACATCCTTCGTATTAACCTGGATGGAAGTGGAAGACATTATTCTTAGTAAAGCATCACAAGAATGGAGAAGCATGAATCCTATGTACTCAATTTTGATATGAGGACAATTAATGACAATTAAGGTTATGGGGGGGAAGCAGAAAGAGGGACAGAGGGAGGGGGGTGGGGCCTTGGTGTGTGTCACACTTTATGGGGGCAAGACATGATTGCAAGAGGGACTTTACCTAACAATTGCAATCAGTGTAACCTGGCTTATTGTACCCTCAATGAATCCCCAACAATAAAAAAAAATAAATAAATAAAAAATAAACTTTATTTAATGTGAAAAAAAAAGAAAAATGATTAGTCAAGAAAGTAATGTTTGGCAAAAAAGTGAATCTTAAAACTGCGTAAGTCACTTTCATCCTTTACTTACAAGCCATGATCAGCTTTCCTCGCATAAGAAGGCTCTAAGACACATCTGTCAAAGAAAGAAGCCTCCCTCAAAAGTACCCCCAACATACACGCACACAGACAAAACAGATTTCAAACAGTGGGGAGCGAGTAATCATCAGTAGAAGTCACCAAAGAAAGTTCACCTGGAAAAAAATATTAATTGGTAAATAAACTTCTGAACAATCTTCTAAAAATTGTCACCTTCTAAATAAAGGTTTCTTGAAGTTCTGGTCAGTGACAATATTTCAAACTATTGAAATGAGGTTGTGGGAATGCATATAAATTAGACACAGATTTGAGCTTAATTTATTCATTTTCTAAATAATATGCAAATTTGTGTAAACCTAGATTTTAAAATAAGATTTAAACTCTCCAAGATTTAAACTCTCCAAACAGACAATTTACATGTTAATGTGGTAATTCAATTCAACAAACATTTATGGAACTCCCAGCAAAGCGCCATGCTGGGTATTACGGGCATTTTATCCATGCCATTTATGAAGGTACAACTAGGAGGTGAGATAGGCAGAAAATAGTGCAATTTTGTTCCTGACATTTATTACCTAATGATTAATGCAAAATAAAATAACATATGGAAAAACTAAGACTTTGTAGGTATGTTTTTCTTTATATAAGAAACCTTTAACAAGGATGTTCTTGGAACATTCTCATTGAAGCTTTGAGGATCGGATTGGAAACAGTCATCTTACCTGCTTAACTGAGTAAATGTTATATACTTTGGGTCAGCTATTTATTAAATACTTTTAAATCAATTCTTTATGTACAATTTTATTGTTTTTTTTTTTAATTTTAGGTTGTGGCTTTAGCCAAGTTCATAAATAATACCTTGCTTCCACTGAGTTTACCCAAGTATAGGGTGTTGCCAGAAATTATTTGAAGTCAACGTTCAAAACTTTCACATAATAATCATTCACAAGAAAGAAAAAAAAAATGAAAAGAAGAACCTCTGCTCCCAAAAAATCCCCCCCAAACAATAACACAAAGACCAAGCAGTTAACATGATGAAAATCTTCTTATGAGTTAATCCACATGTCTAAAGTGGTCTGTCAGTAGAAATTTCAAACACAGCACAGTAATTTTCTTCTAATAATAGAGTTTATAGACCAGCCCTACATACTTTTAGTGCGTTAGTGTCTTTTCCTGGTCAGTTATCTAAAGCAGTGACCACAGATGGGGAGGAAGTTGGAGACCTACATTTTGACGTGCCTTTCCTCGGCATTATTTTCATTCGTTTGACATAATGGCATAGATGCAGAAGGCCTAGTTCTATTCTTTAAGAAATTATAATCTGGTTATGGAAATACAACTAACACACATGAAGCAAATCAAAAAATAATGTAGCCTTAATAGCATCTGATGGTGTGGTCTAAAAACAGTCAGTCCTATGAGGAAGGGATGAGTCTGTGCTTTAGTAAACCATGATAATGAAATCCACTTCATTCTCAGAACTATACTGCATAATAAATAAAATTATTATTCTATTTTTTAAAGAAGACAGCTGAAACTCAGAAAGTTAATGATTACCCAAATTCACAATCGAAAGGCAATGCTAGAATGACAAGCCACCTTTTTAGAATCTGAGAAAATGACCTCTTTCCACTCTACTTGTCTGCCTTGATTGAGATCAGAAAATATAACAGACAACTGAGAATCTCTTATTTCAGGTAAACATAGGAAATTTTTTTTCTATGTCTTATTCCTTCCTATGTCTTAATCCTTTCCCTTTATAATGCCACTGTAACATTCAGGAATCTGATTATCTTTGAGTCATACAATATTAAGGTTCAAAACAAAATATAACTTCTCTACTAATTTTTGGTGTATATCATCTGTTAGCAATAACACTACTATTCCACTGAGGAAAAGATTCTCAGGCATAGGTTTAGAATACATCGATCACACACCAAGGATTCATGCTTCTCCATTCTTGTGATGCTTTAATAAGAATAATGTCTTTGGGGGCAAGACATGATTGCAAGAGGGACTTTACCGAACAATTGCAATCAGTGTAACCTGGCTTATTGTACCCTCAATGAATCCCCAACAATAAAAAAAAAAAAAGAAAAATGAAACACAACTATAGCCTAGAATGAAGGAGAGAAGGGGAGGGAGAGGGGAAGGGATGGGGGATGGGTCGATAGAGGGAGGGTTAGTAGGGGGACCACACCTATGGAGCATATTGCAAGTACAAGTTGGATCTATCAGGTGTAGAACACAAATGTCTTAATGATGTAATTGGTTAAATGAGGTGAAAGCTATGTTGATTAGTAGGATGTAAGCACTCCAATTTGTACAAATAATCAACACATTGAATCCCATAATGGCATAAATGCATTTATGATCTATGTACAAATGACTTAATAAAAAAAAAAAAGCCAGGAAGGCTATGTTAACCAGTATGATGAAAATATGTCAAATGGTCTATAAAACCAGTGTATGGTGCCCCATGATTGCATTAATGTACACAGCTATGATTTAGTAATAAATAAATTAATTTAAAAAAAAAGAAAAAAAAAGAATACATCGATCATTGATAAATACAAATTGACTGGGTTTCTGTAAAATCCAAACTACCTTGGGTGTTATAAGAGATAGAAAACTAACATGATTCAATTCAGCATTATAAACTGAGCATCTACTTTATCTAACCTATTACCCATGAAAAAAGGAAGAAGTTAGAAAGCAGAGAGAATTCAAACAGAAAAACACATAGACATAAAATTATAATCTGGTTATGGAAATACAACTAACACACAAGAAGCAACTCAAAGAATAATGTAGTCTTAATAGCATCTGATGGTGTGGTCTAAAAAGCAGTCAGTCCCATGAGGGAGGGATGGGTCTGTGCTTTAGTAAACATGAGGGAGGGATGAGTCTGTGCTTTAGTAAACCATGTTAATTAAAAAGCTCAGACATACCTCATAAACAGGTAAAATGTCACACATCAATTTAAAAAACTCAGAAACCTTGAAAGTCTTTGTAACTGCAATGACTGTTTTAGGCATTGAATTGGTCTTAACAGTGGATAGAAAAGTTATGTGAGGCTTATTCAGAGACATGAATGTTGTTTTTAATAGGGGTCTGAAATATGAACATCAAGTCAATGTTAGATTAATTAACAACTGACAAATTACAATTAAGCCATTTCTTAGAAAAGTCAGTATGATATAATATTTTCCAATATTTTCTTTAACCATAATCTTACAGTTCAAGGTTTATTTCATAGACTTAAGATAGTAAAAATTTGCATAAATACACAAATAACAAATCTGCTGACACTTTGATTTCCAGGATGGTTAATGAGTTTATACCAATGACATTTGTCCAATTTATTCACACAAACTAGAGTATTTATAAACAACTTAGTTGGGGTAGAAAGGTAGGGAAAAGAACAATAGGAAGATGAAACTATATTTATGAAATAGAGTAATGCAATTAGGTAAAAAAAAACAAACAAAAAAAACAGGTCTATGACCTCATTAAACCCGTGTTCCTTTTCTCTCTGCCCAATAACTACAATGACATCATGGTAGCACATAGTCTTTTTTTTACTTTGTATTTAAATGTAAGTGACTTTTTTTTCTTGCAGAACCATCATCAGAGCAAAATTCCTATTTTTCAAGATATCACAAGCTTTTCTCCATTAAAATAATTTATTAAAGAAGAAAGAACTAAGGAATAATTTTGGGTATTTTCAAAGGTGTCAATTATGTGGGTGGACGTATCAGAGAATGTTAGTATTGCACAACTTGTACTGTGTACTCTCTCATTCTAGAACATACAAAAAATAATGAGTTATGATATCAAAAAATAACGAGTTATGATTCCTTTACATTTTTCATGTGTCTTAGCTTCTATTAACCTCTACCCTTCCACTCTGCTGATGTTTGTTATCATTGTACATATATTTGCATAAATCTTTACACATTCAAAATGTACTTTTTGTGTGTGTTAACGAAAACATAAGTAAACAATAAAAAATGACGAGGATAATGGTTCATACGAAAAGTCAATCTTCATATATTTACAAAGGTCTGACAATTAAGTTCGTGAGCCAATCCTGGAAAAAGTGCTATATATCTCCTTGCTGACTATCACTATAGTCACCATTGAAATACTTTCCACAGGAAGCTACATGACGACACCAGGGCCTAGTCTGTCCTTCGAAGCAATTTTGGAACTCTTTTTCTGGAATGGGCATCAGAGCTATCATCATATTACCCTTAATGTTATGAATATCATCAAAATGTCTTCCTTTCAATATTTTCTTTATCCTCAGGTAAAGAAAAAAGTCATCAGAGGCCACATCAATCATGTATGGAGGGTGATCTAATGTAGTTGTTTACGTCTATAAACTCCCTCCCTCCCACACAGATAGTTCTGTGTGAGCTGGAACACTTTTGTGGTACAATAGCCTATTTTTGTACACACCGTTTTTATGCTAATATTTTCAGTTAAAATTTTCCTATTTCTCTGTTGACGTTTACTTAGTCTGCTATCATTCTCACAATCAGCCAATGATTTTGGTACACAATTTGACAAATTTTTGCAAAGTTTTTGTCAGTTCTGTGCACAGTGGCAAGTTTGTGAACTTAATTATCAGACCTCGTATATCTTAAATACAGTAAGAGGTTAAATTTTTTATTTGTAAGTTCCAAAATTTGGAGGTACCACTTTACTAAAGTCATTAGGTTTTGTTTTGTTTTGTTTTTAATCTTCTTGATGTGGCTAGAAATAGGTACTTGTTTCTGAGGTAAAATATTCCTGAGATAGCTCCTGAGAGGGTCTCTCAAAGGAGATTAATAACAAAATCCCTCAGAGCCCCTTAATAAAATGGCTGGACTTCCAGCTTATGCTTATACCTACATCTGATACTATTTTTCTCTAAAGATAAATGATATAAATGACTTCTAATCTATGATTTCCACTTACAAAAGAACCTAGAGGCACTTAAATCATAAATTCTGTACAATTTTGTGACACCTACAGTGCATTTTATAAGGGTACAGGTGAAGCTTACTAAATGCAGAATATAAATGTCTGAACACAACAACTAAGAAAATGCCAGGAAGACTATGTTAACCAGTTCGATGAAAATATTTCAAATTGTATATAAAACCAGCTTATTGTACCCCAGGATGGCGTTAATGTACACAGCTATGATTTAAGGGGAAAAAAAGAAAAAGAAACAATAGACTTAATGGACTAATGAAATGACTGAGGCTTTAGCATCTTCAGATCCAAGTCACAACTCATTTCTCCCAGTTCTGTCTTCTAGTGGGTATGTGATTGTAAAGTTAAGACTTATTTTTCTCTTCTAAGAAAAAAGGATAATAATAAACCCTACCTTATAGGATTTTTGAGATAATTAACAAATGAGAACCACAACATTCCACAATTCAAGAGGCCACCAGCCACATAACATATGTAAGATAAATTTGCCCCTTGACATTGAGAAATGGAACAGGCTTGAATAACAGGAGCAAAGTCCTTACCTCACAGTTATCTACAGAAGAGATGCTTACTCTTTGTGTTATTCAGTAGCAATGCAATAACAGAACCAATGTGGGCTTGACATCTAAATTGTGTTTACTGAGCACAGAAACAAGGTTTATGCCTATTTTGAACTCCACATGACAAGGACAGTGTGTTTAATACATAAAGATCACATTAAACTGCATGAGTGGGACATCAGGAATCCTTTGCAAACCTCTGTCTTTCATTAAGAATTCCCAGTGAGCCTATCTGTGAGGAGAAGGAGGTTCTAGGACACAGTGCTTTCATTAACTAAAGTAAAATAAACTTTTGTGATTTTTTATCATGAGGACTATGTGATAATAGCATTCAAAAACAAAAGGCTAATATGTGAAAGAGGAAGAGAAAAAGAGAGAGAGAACATGCTTGTGTTCTGCATTTAAAGAGAAAATGGGATGCCCACAAAAAACAAAATAAACAAATATATATACATAAATCTATTAAGTCTAAAGAGTTAATAAATCATTCATAATGTTATATATGAGATAAATCTATATATATATTTTAATAAATCTATGAGCATATACATGCTGATATTAGGGAATAGATATTAATAGGTTTAACAGCTGTCTGAGAAGATCAGAAGAAATTAAATCAAATTTATGAAATTAGTGAAAGTGAATAATTTGGCCAATTTTCTATTTTGGGGGAGGAGAGTTTTCAGGGATGTCTGTATCAGCCTTGCTGATTCCCTTATTTGCTGGGCATCTATCTACTAGATGTGTCATGCCATTTGATCAGCTCTCTTTGAGGATGGCATCCATTTCTGCATGAATTTGGACTTCAGACCTTCTGTTCGCTTTTTTAATATGCAGAGGAGATTGGCCTTAACAGATTGCCCACGTTATCAGAAAACTTTTGAGCGTGATGTGAAAACTGAGCTTCAGAGAGAAGTGGCTCCCCCAACTGTTACTCAGTGGCAGAGGGAGCTGGGGCTGTTGCACTGGTCTCCAGATTGATTCTCTTACACCACCCCACTTCAGATGACTACAACCCAAGAGAAGTGGCTGCTTGTCTTTGTAAGTTATACTGTTTCTGGGGACCTAAATCACTTTCACTAAACCAATGAACGTGCTTCCTGTTTCTCCAACAGGAGAAAACTGGGAAATTTACTGTCTTTTACTATGTTTGTGTGTCTACTGTAAAACAAGTCCAAAATTAAAAAAATATATATTAGACCCATGTGTTTGGGATATATTACTGAATCACGGTATTCTAACACCTTCATTAAAGTCTTATAATCTTAACATCAGCAGTAAATTCTCTAAGCCACAGAGAGGGAAAAGCCTGCTCTATTTGTCTACTCTATGTTACACTAGGCACTTTCACTCACAGAAGCACAGGATTGGGAGAAAGCTAAAATCTAAGGGTCATGGATTCTAACTCTATCAGGTCTGGGGTCTTACAGATCTAGATTTCCATCCAAGTTTTACCACTCTCTACCCCTTAACCTTGTGCATGTATATACTTTTAAGCTTTCCTTCTGCCTTTATGAAATTGGGATAACATCATTCATAATGTTATCTACGAGAGCTGGATCTTTCTTACATTCTAGGTTCAGTTTAAATGTCAACCCCTCAGGCGGTGCCTGTGGCTCAAGGAGTAGGGCGCTGGTCCCATATGCCGGAGGTGGTGGGTTCAAACCCAGCCCTGGCCAAAAACCAATAAATAAATAAATAAATAAATGAAAAAAAAAATAAAATAAATGTCAACCCCTCTAAAAATTCTCCTCTGCTTTCCTTACTTAAATTGGTCTCCCTGACATTCTTTCTAACCCATCATTCTGCTTACTTTCTTTTAACCTATCCATGAGTATTAATTTTGTTCACATGCCTATTAGCCTACTGTCTGTCTGCCTCCACAAATTCATGAAGTGTGTAAAGTCTAAAGTGAGGTCTGTGTATATCCCTAAAACCAAACACAATGCTGGAAAAATTTCTCACATAAAACAAATATTAACAATCTCATAGTGTGCAGTAATCAATCAATAATGGTACATAATAATTATCACTAGTACATAGTGATCTAAATGTTTACTATAAATGTATCTTCTTCAATTACAAAAATTATTTCATTTTGAAAAATTCTGAATTTAATTTTTGCATCTTTGTAAGACACAAGAAGTTAAAAAAATATTGTCAGACCAATAAGTTTTGGAAATTTTGCTTAATAAAACAGGGCTGCACTACATAAATGTGTACACTCTGTACAGCCCATTTCTTCACTGTTCAAAACCAATCCATACTATGCCTACTGAGGGCTCATCTGCCACTGCTCGATGACCTTTCATGATAGGATGGTTGTGATCTGGAGGTGCAGTGCCATCCATTTCTAGACTTCTCAGGTTATTTGAAAATGTTTCCATATGTTGAACAAACATCAGTATCTTGGAAGCAAGCATTTATTGTGAACAATTCAACTCCCAAGAATACACACAGAACTTTCTAATTATCATTCCTTTATTAGCCTCTTATCAAAATAAAGACACCTTTCATATACTCCATGATTTTTCTATTCTCTAGGTTAATTAACTCTACTTCAGTCAAGTTTAATCATGCATCTAAATTTCTATTCATTTTTGTAGGACACATTCAGCAGATATGGCAATGCATTCAGAATCATAATACAGAAAAAATATTCAATAAAATTCATTTTCTTTGTCTAGAGCGATTTATAAATCACAAAGCACTTTAACATTTCTAACCCTCTTGGATAGCATCTTGGCTGCATGCTTCCTTAATAATTGGTTCATGGGGGTGCTTCTGGGAATAGTTCTAAGATACCTGTAACAAATTTATCTGTATATTTGTAGCTAGGAGAGCATGTAATTATTCTTCCCAAGCTGATGAGGTAAATCATATTTAGGTTTCCTAAAATGTATTAGTGGCTAATTTCATGTTTGCTTCTGAAAGGAAACTCTAATGATTCCATTTATTCATTTATCTCACAGTAGCCCAAACATGAATATCATACCTAGATCTCTGTGATAGGTAGAATAATGTGACCCCCATCATAAGATGTCCATGTTGTAATTTCCAGAACTGTGAATATATTACCTTTAGTGATTACTTAATAGAACATACCTTGCAGATATGTTTAAAGTTAAGAATGTTGAGATGGGAAGATTGTCCTACGTAATATAAGTAGGCCCAATCTAATCAAATTAGTTTTAAAAAGTGTAAGAGAAAGACAGAAAAATGAGTCATAAATATGAGATAGAAGTAGGCACAGAAATTTGAACCGGCAGAGGGACTTGACCTGTCATTATTGATTTCAAATGTGGAGGAGACAAGGGGTCAATGAATGTGAATGGCTGTTAGAGGCTGGGAATGTGTCTCGGCTGACAGCCAGCAAGGGAGACAGGGATGCTAAAACTGGGAGGAGATGTTATTGGCATATACTAAGGCTACTGATTTTTGAATATTTATTTTATATCTCGAGACCTTACTGTATTTTTTTATTAATTCCAGGAGTCTCATGATTGAGTCTTTGGGGTTCTCTAAGTATAAGATTATATTCATTGGCAACCTCTCCTGCCCCCAAACTTCTCTTGCCTGATTGTATTATGTTGGACTTCTAGCACTATGTTTAACAGTAGTGGTGATAGAGGACAACCTTGTCTGGTTACAGTTCTAAATGGAAAAGCTTTCAGTTTTACTCTGTGAGTATAATATTAGCTGTGGGTTTGTTGTAGATGGCTTCAATCATTTAGAAAAGGGTTATGAATGTTATTGAATGCCTTTTCTGGATCTATTGAGAGGATCTTATGGTGTTTGTTTTTACTTCTGTTGATATGGTGAATTATATTTATGGATTTACATATGTTAAATCAGCCTTGCATCTCTGGGATGAAACTAATCAAGGACACAATTCTCTTCACAGTAGCTTCAAAGAAAATGAAATACCTAGGAATATACATAACCAAAGAGGTGAAGGACCACTATAAATAAAATTATAAAGCACTCATGCTAGACCTCCCATTTGATCCTGCAATCCCATTGCTGGGCATCTACCCAGAAGGAAAAAAATCCTTTTATCATAAGGACACTTGTACTAGACTGTTTATTGCAGCTCAATTTACAATCCCCAAAATGTGGAAACAGCCTAAATGCCCACCAACCCAGGAATGGATTAACAAGCTGTGGTATATGTATACCATGGAATACTATTCAGCCATTAAAAAAAATGGAGACTTTACATCCTTCGTATTAACCTGGATGGAAGTGGAAGACATTATTCTTAGTAAAGCATCACAAGAATGGAGAAGCATGAATCCTATGTACTCAATTTTGATACGAAGACAATTAATGACAATTAAGGTTATTGGGGGGAAGCAGAAAGAGGGACGGAGGGATGGGGGTGGGGCTTTGGTGTGTATCACACTTTATGGGGGCAAGACATGATTGCAGGAGGGACTTTGCCTAACAATTGCAATCAGTGTAACTGGCTTATTGTACTCTCAATGAATCCCCAACAATAAAAAAAAAAAAAATTATAAAACCCTACTTTACCTCTTTCATGTTTACATGGATGGAGCTGGAACATACTCTTCTTAGTAAAGTATCTCAAGAATGGAAGAAAAAATATATAATGTACTCAGCCGTACTATGAAACTAATTTATGGCTTTCACATGAAAACTATAACCCAGTTATAACCCAAGAATATGGGGAAGGGAGAAAGGGAGGGGAGGGAGGGGGGAGGTGGGCAGAGAGAGGGTGATTGGTGGGATTACACCTGGGGTGCATCTTACAAGGGTATATGTGAAACTTAGTAAATGTAGAATGTAAATGTCTTAACACAATAACAAAGAAAATGCCAGGAAAGCTATATTAACCAGTGTGATGAAAATGTGTCAAATGGTCTATAAAACCAGTATATGGTGCCCCATGATCGCATTAATGTACACAGCTATGATTTAATAAAAAAAAAAAGAAAAGAAAAGAAATAGCCAAAGACATTAACAAATGGAAGAACATACCATGCCCATGGTTAGGAAGCATCAACATTGTCAATATTCGGTACTTTACAAAGCAATTTACAGATTCAATGCAATCTCCATTTAAATATCAATATCATACTTTCATGACTTAGAAAAAATAATTCTGTGTTTTTTAGAACCAGAAAAATACCCATATAGCTAAGGCAGTTCTTAGTAATAAAAACATAGCTGGGGGCATCAGCCTACCAGACTTTAGGCTACAAGACCACAGTGATCAAAACAGCATGGTATTGGCACCAAAATAGAGACATAGATACCTGGAAGCAAATAGAAAAACATGAGTTGAAGCTAACATGTTATAGCCACCTAATCTTTCACAAACCAGACAAGAACATGCACTGGGGGAAAGAATTGTTATTCAGTATATGGTGCTGGGAGAACTGGATAACTGCATTAAAAAACTGAAACTGGACTAGTATCTTTCTCCAATAAACTAATATCAATTAAAGATGGATAAAAGATCTAAATCTAAGACATGAAACAATAAAAATCCTTGAAGAAAGTGTAGGGAAAACAATTGAAGGTATCTGGGGAAAGACTTTATGAAGAAGACTTCCATGGCATTTGCAACAGCAGCAAAAATTAACAAATGGGACTTAATTAAACTGAATAGCTTTTGTTAGACAACAACTAAAGCAAACAGACAGTCACCAGAATGGGAAAAATTTATTTGCATATTATGAATTGGACAAAAGATTGATAACTAGGATCTACAGAGAACTCAAATTAAGCAAAAAAAAAAAAAAAAAAAAAAAAAAGAAGCCAACAATCCCTTATATCAATGGGCAAGAGAGATGAATAGAACTTTCTCTAAAAAAGACAGACGAATGGCTAACAAACATATGAAAAAATGCTCATCATCCCCAATTATCAGAGAAATGCAAATCAAAACCACCCTGAGATATCACCTAACCCCCGTGAGAATGGCCCAAATCACAAAGTCTCAAAACTACAGATGCTGGCGTGGATGTGGAGAGAAGGGAACACTTTTACACTGCTGATGGGGCTGCATACTAATACAACCTTTTTGGAAGGAAGTATGGAGAAACCTCAAAGAACTAAAACTAGATTTCCCATTTGATCTTGCAATCCCATTACTGCGCATCTACCCAGAAGAAAAAAAAAATCCTTTTATCATAAAGACATTTGAACTAGACTATTTATTACAGCTCAATTTACAATTGCCAAAATGTGGAAACAATCTAAATACCCACCAATCCAGGAATGGATTAACAAACTGTGGTATATGTATACTGTGGAATATTATTTAGCCACTAACAAAGAAGGAGAATATACATCTTTTGTACTAACTTGGATGGATGTGGAACACATTCTTCTTAGTAAAGCATCACAAGAATGGATAAGCAAGAATCCAATGTACTCAATTTTGATATGAGGACAATAGATGGCCTACCACATGGAGGGGTAGAGGAATGGGGGAGTGGAGAGAGGGAGGGAGGGAGTGGGGGGTCATGGTGTTTGGCACACCTCTTAGGGGAAAAACACATAAGAGGGACTTTACCTGACCAATGCATTTAGTGTAACCTGGATCTATCTTTGTACCCTCAATGAATCCCCAACAATAAAAAAAAAAAAAAAAAAAAAAACCGGGAGGAGCTGAATTTTGCTAGCAATCAAAATTACCAAGGAAACACTTCTACTCTTCAAGCCTCTAGAAAGGAATGCATCCCTCCTGACATCTCGATTTTAGCTCAGTGAGACTTGGGTCAAATTTCTGTCAGAGAGAATTATAAGATGATCAACTTCTTTGTTTTTGTTTTTGTTTTTCCAACTATATTTTAGTAACATAAAATACTTGTACATATTTTGGGGATACATGTGGTATTTTGATACCTGTATAAAATGTGTTATGACCGAATCAGTGTAGTTGGAATATCTATAACCTCAAGCATTTACTAATATCTTTTCTTTGTTTTAAAAACATTAAGAACTTGGTTGTTTTAAGCCACACAGTTTGTGATGATTTGTTATAGCAGCAATGGAAAACAAATACAATCTGGGTCCCTAAAATTTGCACCAATGCTCTGAGGGGAAGCATGATTCAATAGGTCATAGGTTTTTTTTTGTTTGTTTGTTTTGCAGTTTTTGGCTGGGGCTGGGTTTAACCTGCCACCTCCGGTATATGGGGCTGATGCCTCACTCCTTTGAGCCACAGGCGCCACCCTAGGTTGTAGGTTTTTAAATAAGCCAGAATTGTATTTGTGGAATCCTCTCCTCCGTGCTACTCCATGCAAACACACGCAAACTCATACTTCATTTTTCCTAAAGACAAATGGCATGGCTTCTCATTGAGTACAAGTTCAAAGTTTGCCCATACTCTTAATTATCTGTTACTTTACAAATGAGTTTTGTATCTTCTAAAGGAATTTTACTCTTAGTTTAGTGGGAAAATGCAACATATATGTGATTCAAGACACAAAACAATAACTTCTTATATTTTTTCTCCCTTCTCTTTTATTTTATCTGTCTTTCTCTTCCCTCCTTCTCCATACCCCATTGTAATCCATAGAAATTTTAAGAGTTTTTGAGCAGAGATTCAGTGCCATTTTACTGAAAATACATTGCACTACCTAATAAGAAACTTTCTTTCCCAGAAAATGTTTGATGTTTTTTTCTGTGTAGTCATCATTTTTTTTTAGCTTTTTTTATTATTAAATCACAATTGTGTACATTAATGCATTTATGGGGTACAATGTTCTGATTTAATATACAAGATGGGAGGGTTCCTGGTGGGACCTCACCTAATGTGCACAGTGCAATAGTACATTGCAAAGCTATTAAGAGTAGAGTATAAATGTCTTACCACAACACATAAGTTAGTGTGGTGATGGCTATGTTAATCAGTTAGATGTAAGCATTCCACCTTGTATAAAATGTTTGACTTTTATTCCCCCATTCTACTACTAAACAAGTTATTTCTTTAATAATACCTGTTACCTCCATAGACTTGTACAGTCACTATTTAAAGTATTTAAATAGAAGTTAAAAATGTATTTAAAAGCATTTGCAATAGAGGAAGAATAAAGTTGCTATTGGTTAATAAAAATCCTGAACTCCATGATTCTTTCCTGTTAATGCATTAAGATGGTTCTTGGAAGCTCATTAATTCTCTTGTCAAGATCATTTTGATTATACATCTAATGAAGATGTTACTCATCACCAAAAGTATACCCTGGCACCATAAACTCCCTACCAACTTGTTTTCTGCGCTTCTTTGAAACATCTCTCATTTGTCAATAACTTTATACTCTTTTTTGGAAAGTTGGTCATCACTCATAACTTGAAAGACACACAGAGGCAAAATACCCAAGAGAAAAAGCAATATAAATTTTGCAAGCCAATGCAAGGGCAGTGACATAGCAGAGATTGTGTTGGGTGGTATGGGTGAAGTGAACTGTATAACATTAAAACATCATGCATCTCTCTGATCTTCATTATTTAGAAAATACTGTTATCGTCCATTTAATTAAACAAATATTTATGGAGGATCTACTTATTCCTATACAATGGATAAAGGTACAACAATCAATAAGGGAAAAATAATGCTGCCCTCTTTTCTAAGAGTCATTCTTCTGAACAATAAAGTATTGGGGGTTGGCAATGTGCCTTGTTGGTTGTTAGCACTGTTGACCTCGTATCCCAAGTTCCTCTTCTAGAAAAGTGTTAGAATTGCACTTTCCAATTCCTTTGAAGTTAAATATGGTAATGCATATTGCTTCGTCCAATGATGTGTGAGCAGAAGTCACACTTGTCACTTCTGGGTGGAGGATTTAGCAATCAGTGTGCAATTTCTCATGCTCCTGTTTATCTCTCTCGGCAACCATTTAAGCAGAAGGATGAAATCTCCCTCAGCCTGGGGAACTGAGCAAAATGACAGAACAGAGGTATCCACTGTGGACACATAATGTAAGTAAAAAATATTTATTTGACATGTTTGAGTCTTGGATTTATTTTTTTCCTAAACTAGTCTATTTGGATTCATAAAAAATGGTTATCTAAAAGACAAATGCTGTAATAGTAAAACTTAAAATGAATGGCTTCAGTTAAATAGATACCAATACTAGAAAATTTTTATAGGAGACCACATGATAATGTATCTTATGTCATGGTAATGCATTTGGTGAAGGTGTCACATATCTAACACATTGTCAATAATTCCATAGAACTAAACAACTTGCATCTTATGGGGAAGATATTATCATATGGAATGTTAATTCTCTATGTTGCCTGTATTTATCAACACAATGGAAAGGAAGAAAGATGAACTTAGAAAATAATTAGAAGTCTTCTATTTAGTAATTAAAGAGAATAAAGAAAGAGAAGTAATTCCATGAATTCAGGGACTTCTGGGTAAAATATAAAACAGGAAAATATTCAGGGACAAAGCCCCTTAAAACTCAAACTTATAGTAAGGATCCAATCAAATATATGCCATCACCCATTGTTAAAAATATGTAAAGGATTAAGGTGATTCAGAACACTCTGCCTGCCTAGTGATTCATTTCCACTGAACACTCTGACCACAAAGGATGACTTCTCCCACTCAATCCTGATAGCCCTGGGTAGTCCTGGATACCCCAAATTCAGCTGGAATAGAGAAAGGAATGATTGAAATAGGAGACTAATAAAGTACAGCAAAAGTGAATAAAAATACTCTGTGTCTTAAATAGTGTAGTAGTGTAATTAACAACATACACTGTCTACTGGAACCAACTAGATAAGGAGTCAACCGAGCTTTCCGGATAAAGATTCTTAGTGCTAAAAAGGTAAAGTGACTCTTAAGCAGAAAGTGACTTGAAAAAGCTGCTTATCCCTCCTGGAAAAGTATATTTTTTAAGTCATATTTCTGATGTGGCCAAGGAAAATTATGAAAAAAGAAATGAGAATCTCCCAGAAGGAATGCAAATTAGTACAGCCATTATGTAAAACAGTATAGAGATTTCTCAGAAAACTAAAAATAGAACTACCAAATGATTCAAAAATCCCCCTGCTGGGTGTCTATCCAAAGGAAAGGAAAACAATATCCGCGCACCCCATGTTTAATTGTTCACAATAGCTAAGATGTGGCTTCAATCCAGGTGTCCATTAATGAATAAATGGATAAAGAAACTGTGGTATGTAGGCACAATGGAATACTATTTGGCCATAACAAGAAGTAAGATCATGTCATTTGCAGCAACATGGAAGTAAGTGGAGGTCATTATGTTAAGTGAAATAAGCTAGGCACAGAAAGACAAGTTTTGCATTTTCTCACTCATATGTAAGAGCTACAAAAGTTGACCTCATAGAAGTGAGAGTAGGACAGTAGAATGATCCCACAGGCTGTGAAAAGAGGAGGGAGATAAAGACAGGTTGGGTAATGGGTGCAGCACACAGTCAGATAGTAGGGACAAGTTCTGGTGTTCACTAGCACAGTAGGATGACTAGAGTTAACAATCTATTGTATATCTCGAAAATCTCAAAGAAAAGATTTAAAATGTTTCTAATTTAAGGGAATGATAAATATTTGAGATGATGGATATACAAACTACACTGATTGGATCAATGCACTTTATAGCCACCTGTGAAAACATCACAGGTACCCCATAAATATGTAACAGCAGTGTTTTTTAATAAAAGAATTTCTCAAAGACGAAAACAAGATTATGTGGATTAGGAATTCATGGATAGAGGGACATCTCTGCCCAAGAGAGAAGAATTAGAAAACGTGATCAAAGACTATGTCTAATGCAAAAGGCATTGATTTCTGTCAGTGTTTCATCACTGTGTCTCACCTGGGAGAAGGGCAACGATATGTCCTTTGATTCATAGGTCTCTAGGCCAAAAGAAGTCATGGCCAAAGCAGAGGAAGAGACTTGAAGACCTGAGACTTCAGGACCTCCGACTGAGCTGGAGTCAGAAATTGGATACCTCTCTGGGTTGTCTCTTCTCGGGAGGGAATAAATCTGTTATGCATGGAAATTTGTCCTTTGAGTATTTCATGAACAGAGGAAGGACCCATCTACCAAAATTTCCTTTTTTCTCCTGTGTGCCATCTGTTCATCCTCTTTGCTTCTATTTCCAACCTTCTTCACTGAAAAGAACCCTTAGGATCATGTTGGCTCACCAAATTTCACTTTCCCACCCTCAAAACCACATGAAGCTTTATTTGATAAGCGAAATGTGAGCAGATGTGCCATGTGGCATTTCCGTCAGGAGCATTATCAAGCCAGAACAGGATTATTCAGCACTTTCTTTCTCTATCTCATTGCCTTCTCAATCTGGATCAAGGGTCCAGAGAATATCTACTACCTCAACCTGGATCACTGGGGATCACAGAGCAATTGGGGAAGAGAGTCAATCTACTACTTATACCAAAGCATAATATAGCTTTTCCTGTCAGGTAGAGTGTGTAACAAGAGGAAGGTTGTCATAGAAAGAGATTGTACACAAGATATTGATAGCATAGAGTTGGGACAAACATGATGTCTACAGCTTTCTAGCTGGGTACTCATAGCAGAAGTCATTCTCTCTCTCTTACATTGATCTTATCATCCGTAAACTGGAGGCAATTTTGCATTTACTAGAGTTCTAGTCTGTGCTATATATTATTCTAGGCACTGGGACTTTAAGAATGACTAAAATGAATTCTAAACCAAAAACTAAAGTCTATAGACAAAAAGTATTAGCAAATTCCTAGTCCCTTCCTAAGGTATTGTAGGTAGTCAATGATATTATTTCTGTTTTCCATAGTGTGCTTATATAAATGTAGAAAAATCCTAACCTTTACTATTAACGGCACTGATAACACTGCTCACAGGTAATTAAGAATGAAAGTCAAAGTCTAAGTTGCTTTTCCTTTAATCAACAGAAATGCCAAGAACCAGTCAGACTTGAGTTTCACTAAATTGCATGTTTGCTTTGGCATTCAATACAAATGCTAAATCCATCACAAGGCTCTAGGAGAAGAGATTGCTTTCCAGTAGGCAGGACACTTCCTAGGGAGAATGCCTTCTCTCCTTCCCTGTGACCTCACATTCTACATTAATTAGGCCCACCCCTCTAATTTGTGCTCAATGATACAGGCAATAACAAAAATGGAAAATTAAGAAGTGCAAAACATAATTGGAGGATAAATACATGAAAAATATTAGTGCCTATTGATGATAAAGAAAGACAAACCAAAATAATAAGAGAAGAATACTGTCACCTATCATAGCAGCCCCCAATCTTTTAGGGACCCACTGCTGGTTTCATGGAAGACAATTTTTCCATGGATGGGGGTGAGGGATGGCTTTGTAATGATACTAGCACATTATGTTTCCTCCTTCAAGAAAGCATTAGGTATTAGATTTTCCTAAGAAGCATACAATCTAGATCCCACAAATGAGCAGTTTACCGTACAGTTCATGCTCCTATGAGAACCTAATGCTTCTGCTGATCTAACAGGGAGTGGTGTTCAGGCAATGACACAAGTGATGCAGAGAAGCTGTAAAGACAGATGAAGCCTCCCCGGCTTGCCCACCCCTCACCTCCTGTTTGCAGCCTGGTTCCTAACAGGTCACTGACTACTGATATGATCAGGTCCAGATCTGTAAATAGTTTTCAACAAAAGTGTTCTAGATTTGCCAAAGATTTAAAACACTGAAATTATGCATACCTGTTATTCCAGTAGTGTAATTTGGGAAATTCATTCTACTAAAATAAAAAAAAAAAAAAGGATATTCCCAAAGACTGATAAGCATATTCATCCAGCACTATTTGTAGGAATACAAAGTCAAATGCAGTGTACTTCAACACTAGAGTTATCAGTTAAATAAGTAAAGAGAGAAGTCTTGAAACCTTTAAAAATGTTACACAGACCTATTAAAAAAGAAAAACGTAATAAACTGTTGAATGAAAATTGAGATATATGCATAGAGAAAATACCTTAATGGATGCATCATTGTTAAGGATAGTTTGGCAGGGCTGTTAAAGGATTTATGTGCATTTTCTGATATTTCTAAATATGTATGCTATTGTATAAAAGAAAATGAATCAATAAAATAAGCAAATTCAGGTAAAATTACAATCTGGTTTAGGTCTATAATGTAGCATTTATTGACCATTAAAAAAATATCATCAAACATCTAGCCCTTACTAATGATAAGAAAATGTGTTATTATTGATTTTTTTATCAAGCTTGTGTTACCAATAAAAACTACAAATATTTTGTTTGTTTGTTTCCTTTTTAAGTTGCCAAGAAACTTGGCATCAGAACCCAACATTTCTTTATGTAGTATAGACACCGTTAATACATAAAGAAATGTTAGTTTCTTCTAAGAGAAACAATGTCCAAGACATACGTCAATTTTGTACATGATGAATTGGAAATGGAAAGATTCCAGCCCTTTTGTTTTCAGAATTACTCTTTAGATGAATGATTTTCCTAACATGTTATTAAAGCCTCTGCAGGCAGTCCAAATGGATTACTAGAAAGGGCATATTGATTAAAATGTAATTTCTGTTATTATAACTAAATGATGTTTTGCCTGCAAAAGGAAGTACTTAGAAGCATCTGACATATTATAGTTCCCTTTGTTGTTCTACACAAAACTTGATTTCTGCTACATTATTGGGAGGAGTATGTCTATCAAACTATCATATATTCATTTTTAAAAAGAAGATGTTTTCTCAGAGCAGGAAAACACAGTTTTTACTTATTTGTATACTTTTCCTAAGAAACGAATGTGGAAGTTTTTTCTTTGTAAGTAGACTCAGAACATATACAACTTACCACACTATTTAGAAGCTTAAAAAGGAAGTATAGTGAAATTATTTAACTCTATAACTCAAATAGCAAAATGAATTGCTTTCTTTTGGTTTCAGTATCTAATTTTTACAGTGTTTCGTAGCGAGTTTTATGGTGAAAGACAGAACTTACAGATGATATGTAAGTGTTCACTGCCATACTAGTAACTATGCATATGCATTCGGACAGTGGACACACATGCGCGCACACACACAATCTCCAGCATCTACATATCACGGACTTCTTGCTTTTTAATTGACACACAAAAGAGAAACATGCTGAACATTGAACTGTTTCGCATATCATAAGATATGCCTCAATTTTTGAGTTGGAAACTTTTGGTAGGAATGTGAGTATCAGAATTGATGGAAGTTGATAACTCACAATATGAAAATAGGAGGATATTAAAGAATGTTAAAAATGGAAACAGTTACATTTTAAAAATTGCATCAAGTATCTATTTCACTGAACAATAACAGCTAACATTTACTGAATGTTTACCCTGTGGCAAGCAGTTTTCTTAAAGATATCCTAGAATGTCAAGGATAAGTTAGACTTAAGTTTCACTAAATGGCATATTTAGTACAAAAGTTAAATAAGCTATTATTTATTTATTAAAATTATGTAATAATTTTTATTATGATAAACGTATGCAAGAATTGGGGAAAATATCCTTGATCTGTTGATTCAAATATTGTATATGCATCTAGACTAAAACTATTTAAGAAAACTGAAGCAAAATACTGAAATTATAGTTTTTCTGTTAGAGTTATAATACTTTTTCAATCTCCTAAACATTCCATAATAGATCTGTAATTTCTTTTTTAATTTCAAAGTAACAACTAATTTTAAAACATTAAATTGCTGCGGAAACATGTTGTTGGATAATTGCATACCATTCCACAGTGTTCAATGTAACATCAAGGGCTGCCTCTTTCTTCTAACACAAATTTTGAAAAGTGTTGCCAGACTAATTTGTATAATTAAGTAAAAAAACATGTTTCTTATTGGAGTTCTTCACAGATGAAAGAGATGGAATTCTACTGGTTTAGGTACCTGTTCTTTAAAAATAAAAAAAAAAAAAAATCAGCAAATCATTAAAGTAATTTTCTGACTTGTTTGAATGCCAACACTACTAAGGCAAGTGCCCTTCCTTTTTGGTAAATACGACTACCCATGCCAAACTGACCTCTTCCCTTCTCTAAAGTTTTACAGTGGTCTTGAAGAACTCCACTGCCATTCTTATCAGTGAACTTGAGTGTTGTCCATCCACAGAGAAAAGAAAAGTTTACCAGAAATGGTACTGCCTTCTAATAATTTATTTATTGAATGTACTTTACTTGGCCAATTTAAATATATAGGAGAAAAAGCACCAAACATGGCTACTGCAGTATTATTTTTTCTTATTTTCTCAAGACTTCTTTTATTCTGTATTGACAGGTAGTTCATGTTTATTACCATAAATACTTACATTTGATTTGATACTCACTGCTACTAGTCATAATTTTGCAAAATTATAATCAATAGGAAGGTAATTGAGGAATCTCAAAGGCAGACTTACACCAGATTTCTGATAGGAAACAGTTGTCACACTCAAGAAACTTCAAGAAATGTTTCTTTTCAAAGGGCTATTCACATAATCAGGGTCTCTAGGGAACCTCAGGATGAATGTAGGACCCTGGGCTAGTAAGAATAAAATACATATTACCACTTCTGGGCAAGAAGGAAGCGGGGGAGGAAGTTGTTTCAGATAGACAGTTTCTACATGTTTCATACACAAAAAGGTAGCTGTGAAAGAAACACAACTTTTCCTAAGGAATAGCGCTGAGATGAACTCACAGAGAGGAAACCAGGGGAATAAATGCTATGATCTCACTTTTACTTTCTTAGTATCTCCTACTGGGGCTTCCCATTAGCTGAAGAGATCACTGGAGGCCATTGTTCTAGTCTTTATAGGTCAGCCCTCAGGGAAGGTGGCAGCATATGTGGCAAATAAATACATACATGCATACATGAAATAAAAAATAAACCAATATCTAGCTGAACAACTAAATAGAGCCTAGAGAATTTAAAGAATTAATATATAACTTGGAGTCTTTTGAATTTGTTTCTCTGTAACACCACCTACAAACAGGGTACCAAGGGTTGCTCCAATGTGTCTGTCAAATGCTTACAAAGGAACCAAAGACCACAGAGTCATTCATTTACCAAATTAGGAACTGAGAGGCCTCCCAAATTAAAGTGATTTTGCATAAGCCTTTACAGTTTTTTTTTCTGAATTGTTACTGACTCTAGACTTTAAAAATGTTATTACTTTGAAAAGTAGTTACATTTTGCAAATGCACCCAGCCAAAACAGGGATCCATTAGAGTGAGCGTCATACAAGGAATAGAACTTAAATTTTCAGTCTAAACATGGGTTACATTCAAGGCCTTTTATTGGGGTAACAAAACAAATTAAATCCACCAAACTTTTATAAGTACCTTATTTGTGTTTACATAAAGTCACAACTACTGGGAAAATAGCAAAGTTAATTAAACAAGAAACTGTTTGGCCCCCAAGCCACCAAACAATCAGTTTGGATTTGCCTGATTCCCTTTCCCACGGCATGTAAGATCTCCCGAAGGCCTGAGCAAGGTGTGTGGTAAGTAAGCTTTAATATGTGGGGTTTAGTGGATTTAGCTGTAGGTAATTACTAGACACAGTGTCTCAAAGAAATTTTAGGGGATCAGACATGGGGCAAATAATATGCTCTCAACTCAGGCTGCTAATCTATATGAGGTAGTGGGAGAAGAGAATCAAACAGAGCAAAAAACAAAACTTCTTTAAAAAATGGCAAATAATAATAATAATAATAATAATAATACTAAAATAAAAACAGAGGGAAGGAGAATGTGGAGTAACTCTTAAGTCTCTGTTTAAACTCCTGAAACAGTTTCTTAAGGGTTTTTATACCTTTCTATCGCGTGTGTTTATTGAGGATTTAAAGGATACAGAAGAAGATTTCATTGCTTTGGAGATAATTAAATAATAGATATTCTTTCAACAAATGCTTACTACTAATTTTTTAGACATGTGTATGTATACATTTATTGCTCAGGCATATATAATAAGAAGTCTTTAGATTTGACTCAAATTTAATGCTTTCTCAGAATGTTATCTTCTCAGTGATTGTATTCTACTTGGTTTATTTATATGACATTTGTCTAAGTTTACATGCATCCATACATTTATCACAGAGTCTTAATTGATATATACTGTGTATGTGTAATGCATTAAAATTTTATCACAAAAGGCTAAAAGGCAAGTGTGTGTGTGTGTGTGTTTGTGTATGTGACATACATATGCATAAATATTTCTAATTATTTAAAAAACTGGATCATAAGTAATTATAAGGCACACACATTTATGCCATGACTCTTTCAATGTAGGATTTTAAAAATTCTTCCTTTCATGATTCTGAAATCATTTATAGCAGGACATTCGATTAATTTCCACATTTTTATTTTGGGTACAAAGTATTTCATCAAACAAACGCTAATGTGATCAGGGCAATATTAGAGGTTCCATCAGTACTTAAACATATTAATTAAACTCAGTAGTACATACTGAATAATATATTCTTAGCTATGAGTTAGGGAAGCTAAAGATATAACCAACTTAATTGTTCTGACCTCAAGGGACTGAGAGCCTGACAATCGGATGAGGTATAAACACAGAGTAATTAGGATAGATTATGATATTGGACAGGAGAGACAATTTGAAACATTGACATTGAACAAGAGAGAGAATTTGAAACATTGGATTGAGTAAAAGAGGAGGGAGCTTTTGCAGTTGGTTACCTTGGTGGGAATAATTTAAGAGGTGCTGGAAGCAAAATTTTACTACTTAGAGAGGAGCTAAAATGAATTTATTTAATTATTGAGCCCTTATCATTTTAGATACTGTATTAGATACTGAAAATTCACTGCATAAAAAAATAAAAGGAGTATATAAAAAGGAATAGACAAAAAAAGAAAAGAAAATAGTGACTAATTCTCACATAGGTTGTATTTAATTTTGACCAAAGTACATTATGTGAACAATAATTTTTAATTCAACTTTTAATATGTTGTGTAGGATATTGCATCCTCATTTATAAGTGAACTATGTTTGTAATTTCACTTTATAATAATATAAAAAATAAAATAAAAATAGCTCCTTTTCTTATGTAATTCGCCATGTATTGGCAAAGAATATTGACAGCTCTTTGGAGAAGTTTGAGTAAAAGGAAGCTAATTTAAGGAAAACTCAAGAGAATAGTGAGATGAAAGAGGATCATTTTATCTTAACTGTTTGAATGTTTCCAGGATGATGGAAACAAAATATGTTTGTTTGTTTGTTTGTGTTTGGGTGGAGGGGAAAGGAAGCAGGAAAATGTTGAAATGCGAATTTTGAAAGGACTAGCTGATTTAATAATATTGATAAAGACGTGCAAAATGTTAGAATTAAAATGTAATATAAGAAATTATTTTGGGAAACAAGAAGCAGAGTATAGGTAAAGATACGGAGATATTTCAAGGTCTAACAAAAAGAGTTCCGTTACATGCACATCCGATAGCCTCAGCTTTTTTCTAAACCAGGATTTTGGTCCATTTGAAACTAAAGAAGTTGGGGCAAGGTTTGAGGCCAAGAAGAACAGAGATTTTGAACAACAATGAAGGAACCGTGCTGTTCTATGTGGCAGATTCCAGTCGGGGCCGGGGAGGCTCTGGCAGCAGAGTTATGTTGAATGTCTAGGATATTTCAGCAAACAGACGTGATCCTTACTTGCATGAAATATTTGATCTAGTGGAAAGTTCATCATATAATCAAACAATTACACAAATAAATATTAACTTGAAACTGAAAGGGAAATGGAAATCCCACAGACCTTTTCTTGTCATATATTATGAGACTCACATGTATAATCAAGTTGCTACTTCTATCCCCTTGCCTTTGATGTTTGAAAACATGGGAAATATTTTAGCTATGTGCATATTTGTTTAGTTTTATTAATCATCTTCCCTGTGTATGTAATAGACATTCAACTATTAACTTTCAATTAAAGAAAAAAAAAAAAAACTAGAAAGTTAGAGAGAACCCAGTGGCTGACTTTGGCTTCAGGGAGTCACATACACTGTCACGTGTGAGGGGCCAGTATGAGAGAGAAAGAGAAATGAAGGGCAAATAAAGGGTTCGGCCGGCATCACGGGGTACAACGCAGGTCAATGGGAATACACGTAGCTGAAGTCAGAAATCAGCTTCAAACTTTACTAGAAGAGCAGTTACAAGGACAGAGTGACTCCAGGAAAAACTGCTATGTGTACCTTAGAAAAGAAATGGCGCCCTTTCACGAGTATATATGCCAACACCCACTCTCAAGTAAGAGATTGGCCCTTGCCAAGTGTTTTAACAATTAACCGTATTAATTCACAACCATGGACTGTTCCAAGGCACTTTACGTCACACAGGGGCAACTTTTCTTTCATTTTCTTAAAAGTCATTACTTTGCACTTACGTATAGTCAGTGTATCAGGCGATGTCCCAGCTTACGTGGCCCCACGCTCACTGGGTGATGTTGCAGCTTTGCATGGAAGAGAACCATTTCTAGGAAAGAGACAAAATGAAAATGTGGCATTACATCTGAGGAAGTCTGAAAACAGTCCAAGCAAAGGTATTTGAAATTTAAACCTGCCTAATGGAGTAACCTATAGGAAAAAATTTATATTTCTATACAGTCAGTTTATCTAATTGTATATTTATTTTATAATATGTTATGCTTGAGGCTTTTTCCAGAATATTAAAGGATTTTTATAAAATGATAATTATAATATTTGGTTCTAGAAAAATGTCTTATATTATCAAATTTTACTTTTTACTGAACTGTTGAGCAAAATTTGTCATGAAAAAACTGTCTATTTCCAGCTGTTTATCCTGTATTGCTTTAAATTGTCTACTTTTGTCCAATGAATTTATTCCTCATTTAAACATGTTCTGCATTGTCATTCCCCTGTGTCATTTTTCACTTTATCATATTTGCCTAAAGTGTCATTATTCTTATTTCCATTGCCATTTTTATCCAAAAACCTCATGGAGATTCTTTAATACACAGCTCAAATATTACTTTTTCTCCAATCTAAATGAACCTCTACCCCATTGGAAATCCCACAGACCTTTTCTTGTCATATATTATGAGACTCACATGTATAACCAAGTTGCTATTTCTATCTCCTTGCCTTTGATGTTTGAAAACATGGGAAATGTTTTAGCTATGTGCATATTTGTTTAGTTTTATTAATCATCTGCCCTGTGTATGTAATAGACGTTCAACTATTAACTTTCAATTAATTGCTCCTTACTCTACCCTAGAATAATTGGATATTTAGTTAGTACTGCCATCATTTACATTCTAATAATTTACTATTTCTTCCCAATTAAAACACTTTTTATTTTATTTTTTTTTCAAAATTTTTTTTTATTGTTAAATGATAGCTGTGTACATTAGTGCAATCAAGGGGTACAATGTGCTGGTTTCACATACAATCTGAAATATACTCATTAAACTGTTCAACTGTTCATGGTATTTTCTTAGTTATTGTATGTAGACATTTGCATTCTGCATTTAGTAGGTTTTGCCTGTTAAACTTGGCTTCCAGAGCACCATTCTTTCCAGTTTTTCTCTTCCAGTAGATCCAAGAAATTAGGTTTCCTCCTCATTTCTTGTAACAATATAATGCAAGATGGCTCACCTCTTGACCATCTGCTATTTTCTATTACACTAACTTCCATTAAGATCTAATTCAGTTTTATGCCCCAGTGTTATTCTTGGAATGACAAATTTATATTTTGGCCCAGACTTTGCACTGAGTGCCACACTTACAACCACCTCTCAGTTTGATCCATTCACTTAAGAGTGCTAACAGAGCACTTACCACCAGTGATTCATTCCTAGCTGTTCTTCTCAGGTAAGAACAACATCCTACCATTTTTCTAATTCAAAAGACTTGGAGTTACTGTTACTTTACTCTTTCTCCCTACTCCACATCAAGCGTGTTAACAAATTCTATTGACTCCAACTTCAAGATACATCCAAAATGAATCTAAAATATGACCAATGGACTCCATCTGTACTTCTAAACTACTGTTTTAATACACTGTTTAGTAAGTTCTCTAAAGTTTTATTGCAATGAAGTCTTGATTTATTCCATCCCTTTCTTTTGTCTATTCTCAAAATACCAGCCAGAGTGATGCTACTAAACAGTAAATCTGATTATGTCTCATCTCTACTCAAAACCTTCCAGTAAGTTCCATATTACTCTAATAAAAGCCAAAGTCACTGAAGCAATCAATAAAATCCTATGTGTTCTTGTCCCATGTCAGCAGTCAGACCTCCCTTCCTCAGTTTCTCCTTCACACCATGATGGCCTCCTGAGTGTGGCTCAAAAATCCCAGGCAGGTTTCCACCTGTTGGACTTGTCTCTGCTATTCTCTCTGAAATGTCCTTCCCCTAGTTATTCCCCTAAAGACCCAGAGTAAGTGAATCTCTTACACACTTCCACTGGTCTTCGCTGAAATCATTTCTTTTCACTTTGACTGCTTCCCTCTTTGCCCTTTGTAAAAGTGGAAAACCGTACACCTGAAACTGCCTGCTCCTGTTCCCTCCTTAATTTTTCTTCAAAACACTTACGCCCCTCTAGCATACAAAGTATTTTGCAAATACATTTTTAAAAATTATTCTTTTCTTTCCATGAAGCAAGAAAATGCCACAAAGGTAGGGATTTCCATTAGTTTTATTCACTGCTGTACTTCGGGTACCTTGAATAACAAAATCTATTTAAAACTAGTGTGTAGTAGGGGCTTAGCTATCTTTTGTTGATGAAAGAAATGAAGTAATTCAAAGGAAATTGCTAAATAACTTATCAACATTTTGGGGCCCCAATTTCCGACCTTTTACAGCTTTCTCAACCTTCAGATGCAGAGGAAAATCTGGCCCCTTCGTTATTATTATTATCATCATTATCACCATCCTCAATCATCATCTTTGTCCTTCCTAACAAAACTGAGCCCCATCTGCGTAAGAATGTTTAGGTCAACAACACACTTCATATACAACAGTGGTCCCATAAGATTATAATATCATAGTTTTACTGTATCTTTTCTATGTTTAGATACACAAATACTTGCCATTATGTTATAATTGTGTACAGTCTTCCGTACAGCGATGTGCTGTACAGGTTTGTAGCCTGAGAGCAATAGCTATATCATACGGTGTCGGTGTGTAGTGGGCTGTACCACCTGTGCTTGTGGAAGTGCTGTGTTACATTCTCATAATCATAGAACCATCTAAGGTCCCATGTCATAGAATATATCCCTATTCTTAAGCTCTCTTCATATGACTGAAGAGAGAAGTTTTTTTATTGGAGAGGAAAACTATGGAAGTTTACTCTTTCAAATAACCAGAAAGTCACTGAATAATTGATATATATTTTTTTTACTTGAGAAAAATCTAGGTTGTAGTTGCTGTTCTCCTCTGTATTAATTATGTAAGTTCATTCTGAGCCTCTGGACCTGAGCTATAAAACTGGAGTAATAACATATTCTCAGTCATTCTTACAAAGGAGCTGAGTAAATAAAACAGAACCGCCAGTAAAAACTTGATTCAATTATTAAAGGACAATAAATAGAACATGGAAAACTGAATATACAGATATCATAGTTGAGGTTTACTTTAATTATGTGAAAAAATAGTATATTTCCATTTATGTAAAGAGCATACCATCAGTGATTTTCAGATGTCTGCCTTATCATAAAGTTAATTTGTGGCAGACCCAGTAAAAAGTTCTTTTGAATTATAAAGCAGATCATTTTCCACCAAAATAAATATTGTTGGCACCTAAAAACGGGCAGTTTATGTTTGCCTGATTAACCAAACGTGGGAAATGTGTCATTTTCCAATAATAAAATTAACAATAGCAACGATAGTATCTAACACCTTTTAGCCCTTACTATACATCAGGGGCTACTCTGTTAATACCATTTATTGTTCCATTTAGTTCTCAACCCTTTGTACTTGCAACTATCATCATCTCCATTTAAAACTGAGAACAAAACTAGCATAGAAAGGTTAAATAATTTGCACAAAGGAAAAACAGTCAAGTGGAGAAACTGGTATGCTAATTTAGGCAACTTTTTAACACAAAAACTGATTTTAATTTAAAATTAGAAACACATCATTATTTTTAAAAGCCAACCACTAGAACTAACTGAGAAAGTATGGAGAGAATTAAAAACAGAATAACTTATACTACAGTAACATTCTGTAGCACCTGGTTACTTTACTGCAAGTTATTAAGTGAGAAATGTCTGTTTTCCTTAAGTATTAAGTTTGACAGTTGCTATTTCTGACATCTCACTTTAACACTTCTTGTTTTATTATTATGGTGAAGGTACATCCTCATTCTTTCAAACACACATTTTGTCTTGGGATTATCTTTTGATATTTTTTTAGAGCAATTTTTGTGAAACCACAGATAAGTCAAAAATTTGCATGATTTTTATTTAATACTAATTGCATCCTGAAACGAAGGTAGTGCAGACAGGTTCAAATTTCAATGAAGTGTTTAGGAAGGGTGTGGCTAATGAACGCACAGTATGTCAATGGTTTGAGAAGTTCTATTCCGGTGATTTTAATCTTGGAAATGAATCATACAGGTGAACTGAGACGGAGATGGATAAGAATGAACTGGAAGCTGCAGTGGAAGCGAATCCATCTCAACCTACACATGAATTAGCATGTTTAATTAGTAAGGTTTACCCTTACTATTCCAACAATACTGGACCATTTGAAACAGATTGGCAAGGGAAAAAATCTGGATAGATGGGTTCCACGTGAATTAAATGAGCATCAGACAGAAATCATCTCAAAGCTTGCCTTCCTTTGCTGTAATGACAAAAAGGTGAACAATTTCTACATTGTATTGTTACATGTGATGAAAAATAGATTATTTTTGACAATTGCAAGCATTCAGCACAATGGTTGGATAAAGATGAAGTGCTGAGACACAGTCCAAAACTGAATACTCATCAAAAAAAGCTAATGGTGTCTGTCTGGTGATTCGACACTGGCATTGTCCACAACACACAGGGGTGTCCAACCTGCAGCTTGGGGGCCAAATGCTGATTTTTGTGAGGACTTTTTTTGCTTCTCTGTGGTGTGGGATATCATGAAAAGTATGCACAGACTTTTTTCTTTTTATTTTTTTACGAATCAACTTTCATTAGTGTTTGTGTATTTAATGTGTGGCTCAAGACAACCCTTATTGTTCTAATATGCAAACACCCCATGTGCTATAGAGTTGTGAAACCTGGTCAACTGATTACAGTGGGTGTCTACGGCAACCAATTGGATGACATGATGAAGATGCTAGTGGTTTAGTGGCACAGATTGGTCAAAAGAGACAGCCCAATTCTCTTGTAAGACAATGGTATCGCACAAACAACACAAACAACACTGCTCCAACTACAGAGGCTCGACCTGGAAATTCTATCATCCACCATATTCAATAGACATTGCAACAACTGAGTACCACTTCTTCCAGGCTTTGGACCATTTCTTGCAGGAAAAATACTCAATTTTCAACAAACTGTCAAAAATACCTATTGCGATTTCCAGGCTTCTTTGCTCCTGGTATACAGAGAACACTGGAGAAGCAAGAATCCTATGTACTCGGTTCTCATATGAGGACAGTTGATTACACAGTACATGGTGGGGAGGTGGAGGAAGTGGAGACTAGAGAGAGGGAAGGAGTAGGAAAAGGGCAGAGCAGATAGAGGAAAGGAAGGAGGGGTTGAGTCTCATGCCTTTTGGGGGTGAGACACAATTATAAGAGGGACTTTACCTAACAAATGCAATCAATGTAACCTGGTTCTTTGTACCCGCAGTGAATCCCAAGCAATGAAAAAAAAAAAAAGAAAGAAAAGAAATAGATGGCAAAACTGTATCAGCAGTGCAGGCACAGACCAATTAACTGTACCACTTCTTTTTTGAGATACAATAAACTAAACTTTTGACTCAAATTTGGACATTTCCTATTTAATGACTTAATATTTAGTTGTGAAGGACTTAGTCTCGTCAGTAACCCACTTGCCTTTGTAATTGCTTCCACAAACTGGCTCAGCTTAATGTCAGCGAGTAATAGCTCTAATTCATTCTGTGTGATGAACAAGAGCCAATAACAGTGTTATGACAAATATCCATCTAATTGGAAGCATCATTGCTTGAAGTCATTTAAAAAGAATCACTTGAGGATGTTCTTTCAGAACTGATCCTGCACTGGCAGAACGGGGCAAAGATGAATGAACAGGCCCATGTCTCCCTCTGCTTCTGACAGTTCTTTTCCTCCTGATAAACAGCTATTTGGGCAGAGAAGAAAAACGCTTAATCTCCCTTTGACTTTTCTCCATTTGGATAAGGCCACTACGATGATTCTAAACTGTCAACAGTGAAAAGACTCAAGAGAAAGGTGAGGGAATCTTATAGAGAGCTCATTGTACTTGACAAAAAACTGAGAAAAACTTTTAAAGTATGCCTGTCTCGTGTCCAGTAGAAATTTCTTACAAATTATCATCATCATCATCATCATCGTGGCAGTAGGTAGCACGTGTTGAGTACGTACTATGAGGTCAATATTTTCATAGGCACATTAAATGATTTGCTTTGATTCTCTGTCAGGAAGATAATTTTAGGAATGCCATTGGTTAGTCAGAGCTAGTTATAACTCTTATCAAATGGATAAACATGATGTCCCTAAAAATACAATCTAGGTGAGGAAGACTTATCACAGTAAGGCAAGAAGGAATTAAATGCTTGGTCCCAGATCACAACATGAAATGAAGAACTCCTACCTGAAATTTCCCCAGCTCCCTTGATTTCTATGCATTTATCCTTAATGGAGAGATTTATTTAATTGTAGAAGTGTCGAGCTTTTCTCAAACTAGAAAATGCTATAACGTAATGATTCTTTCTTGCGAATGCATGTTTTAAACACAACCTAAACCTGATAAAAGTCGACAATTCTATTGAAGGTGAGGAGGTGGGTAGCCACCCAGGATTAAGGCAAGTGGACAAAATATTATCCAAATCTTAAAATGATATTTATATAATTATATAATTTTATGTAAACAATAATAAGGTGTGAAAAAAGAAATTTCAAAATGGCACATAGTCTATATTATGTTTATGGTGTATATCTGTTCATGTACAAAGACTAAATGGATGAACAAAAAGAATTTTCTCAGGGTTAGTTGTAAATGGTATAAGAGTGAAACAGACAAATAAAAATGGTGAACTAGCAGCAACTTGCCAGCACCCCTCTCCCAAGGGAAGAAGTGAAAATAGCAGGCAGCTCCTTCCTGTGGCTCTCTCTTCTCCAAAGGAATGTTGTGGAATTACAGAGAAGCAATGGGGGGACATTTAGTGTGGAAAAAATAATAGGGAATGGTACAATGTATTAACAAGAGCAAAGTCCACACAGGAAAGGATAGGAGTATAGAGTGTTGGGGTGCTGCTCTCGCCCTCCTGGTGCTATGTGGTAAAGGGAGTTGTATCCTCCACAACCCCATGCCTCTCCCTTGCCTTACCAGGGACCTACCTAAAGTCTGTGTGGAGCCATTGCAGCAGACAATGGGGGGCATGTGGGAATGGGGCAGCTGCAAAGCCATCTGGCTTTCAGTTGCACAGCAGCAGGTTGGCACTAGGCTGGGGAGGAAGTGGACTAAGTGGAGGTTCCCCTTAGCCATGCATTAGGACTAGAAGCCAAACACCCCTTCCCTGGAGCACAATGGGACATGGGAATAAACTGGCATGGTAGGCTATAAACTGGGAGGCTTTGGGTGATTGCTGCAGCAGGTCTGTGGAGGGATGGGAGAACTCCAAGGTCTCTAGGCCACGGGAACTGACCTTTACCTGCAGGACATGGTATCCACCTAGTTCCTGCACCTACAGAACAGCCTGCCACTTGCTTGGCTCCAACTGCCTCTGGCCTGCTCAGCCCTGCCCCACCCACCAGTTCAGATCAGCACCACTGCCTGCTTGGCCCTGATTCCCACTGAAACGCCCTGCTCACTAGCTCAATTTCATGCTTCTCCTCGATCCTGGCTCTGAGACTGTTGCCAGGGTCTGAAGAGCTCTGTGCCTCCTGAGCTCCTGCCAGGCCCACAGCACCATCCAAAAGACTCCAGCACTGTATCTGGACCACAATACCCTCTGCTGGAGACTGTACCACCATTGCGGGGATGGAGGAACTTCTCCCAAGTCCAGCACCATGTCAGGGACCCTCATCTTTGAGCTGCCAGTACAACATGACCTAGTTCAAGGAAACACTCACAGCCTGGGAACCCATGTCTAGTTAGCCTCATCCAGCTGCTACTGTCACCTCTGCAGGGAGACTCCAGGTAGAGCAATCTTTATAACATCAGCCTCAGGGAAGAGGGTCGAGCCCAATTCCCAACTGGAACATACTACAAACAACTGGTGAACAATCCAACACCCAACACAGACAGCCTCAGCACAGGCTTGAACAGAGTTAAGCACAGGTAAACAGAAAAAATCCAAACAGCCATATTACAACATCCCCTTCTTCTTCTAGGTCAACATTCCATAGTAAGGGAGAAAAGTGCCATCTAGTGACCTCTCCATCTTCTGATCAAGTAGGAGAGCTTCCAGCAAAGAAAAGGCACCCTGAAAACCTATTAGCCCTGTGCTGAGAAAAGAGGTTTCAGATCAGATGAAAACAAACCAGCAAAAGAACCCTGGAAACATGAAATGTCAAAACTGATCAACATTCCCAAGGGATCACAATAGAGCTATAGCAGTATACTCCATCCACAAGGAAAGTGACTAAATGACAGAAATGGAATTCAGAATATGGATGGCGAATAAGATGGATGGAATTAAAGAGAATGTTGAAAAATAATAAAAATGTATTTCAGGGAATGAATGAAAAAATGACTAAATAACTAGACAACATTTATTGCAGCACAATTCCCAGTTGCAAAGGTGTGGAATCAATCCAAGTGCTTATCAATTCATGAGTAGATTTAAAAAATGTGGTATAGGTATCCCATGGAATATACTCAGCCATAAAAAGGGATGAATTAATGCCTTTTTGTAGCAATTTAGAATAACTGGAGACAATTATCCTCCTAAATGAAGTATCTCTAGAATGGAAAAACAAACCCCACAGATACTCTCTAATAAATTGTAGCTAACTTATATCTACACAAATACACAGAGAAAAGTAAAGGACATTGAAAATCAAGCAGTGGGGAGGACAAAGAAAGGGAAGGCAAATACCCACCCAGTGGAGACAGTGAACACCACTTGGGTGATGGACGTATTTATAGCCCTGACTCAAGCCATGTCTCAAAAACACCTGTACTTCCTTAATATTTTGAAAAAAATTAAAAGACTGCTTTTATATGGGACATTAGTGTCTTTACAAAATTGTAGTATACATTTTCAATTTGATTTCACTTTAAAAGTAGCATAATTATATTTCTGAAATTCAAAGAGAGGTTCTGGTTTTGATGCTCGGGTAAATATGGCCAAAATTTATCACCTCGATGCCCACTATAAATGAAAAACTTGAAAATTATTATGTCTTTTTGCATAACTATAAAATCAAACCACACATGCCAGTTAGTAATTAATTCTTAAATATTCAATTTTTCCCTTGGAAATTGATTTACTATAAAGGATGAATAAATCAAGAAATGAAAAATGCCTTAATTCATTTACTTGCCCATTCATTCAATATACATTAATTAACTGCTCACTCTGTTTTAGGCATTATTTTAGGAGCTGTGGATTCAACAAAAGATAAGACCATTTGCAGCTAGCTTTGTACTTTCAACAGTCCAGAGTATAAGGAATTTAACTCGATGATAAAGGAAAGGGATGGAGGAAAAACTTGAATCTAATTGGATACCCTCACCCCCACTGAAAATACAGCCAAGTAGAGAATGTTCTACAGTGTCCACATGACACAGGCTGCTTCTGTGTTCAAATGTTAGTCAAAACTCTAGACAACAGAATTAAGATAAGATGGTCCCCATATCAGAAAGATCTGCGTTCAAATCCAGTTATGGGTGGTGGAATTACTTACTCCCATACAGTTTTCCTTCTTTAAAACTTAGCATCTTATCTGGAAAATGGGAATCACAGCATTGAACACATAATTTATCATACACCTAATCGACTCTTATTAGGTGTATAATAAATTTATTATTTATTTATTATTATTATCATTATGCTGTAAATGAAGATGAAAGTATTGGTGTTTGTAATTCTAACAAAGAGGAAGCGCTTGATGGAGAACTGGTAAAAATACTTTTTTGTGGGACATTGCCACTGATCATACAAGGACAAGCACACAACACATTCAGAAGATGACATATTCTAAAAATTGCCACAGATCTAAAGTATGAAATGTGTAGTGGACAGGGAACAGAACTGACGAGACGAAAGCAGTGAGACAGGGATTCAGAATTAGGTTTCCAAACCAGGGTGATTTTGTTTGAAGAAAAAATTCAATTAGAAATATGGTAATTATTTTTTTCTGTGTTGCAATAAAAAATAAGACCTGAACAAAGATAAAGTTACAGTCATAATGATAATAATTTTAATACTACATAGATCAAAACAGGTTTATAATGAATTTACTGGTAATAAACAGGAATATTCTCTATCTGACTCCTCTCTGGAAATATTAAGAACTGCTATCTGATTTTACGGGTCTCTCAGAATTTGCTGGCTCTCATATAGATTTTACACATGCTTTTGACTAATATTGGTTAACTGACAGATTATTTTGAAATGCTCAGTGATTAATCAAGGCTGTTTCATTTAGTGGTGAGAGATATCCGGCGAGATTTCAAGAACTGTTTTGTTAAATTAAGATTATAAGCATGAAAACTCACCTAAGCTCAAGAAGTGTGTGAGTATGGGGAAGTTACATGGTAATACTCAAAAATATCTGTTTCACGTTAGTGACATCAAGCTAACTTCCAGCTATTTTCAATTTGGCAGCATCACCTGGGGATTAAAAACATTGTTTTGCTTGTTTTGACCTATATTTACTCATATTAGGTAAGATCGTACTTCTGGCACTCAATTTAAATGCTTACTAAGTACTCCCTAAGGACCAAGCAGTATGCTAAGTACTGAATATAAGAGAAATGCCACAACATTTTTTTCTTAATTTTACAGGGGCCCCTAAACTAATTAAGAGAAGGTGATAAACTGCGCAAGGCCAAAACATGAAGATTGCTTAAACTCAAGAGTTGGAGACCAGTCTAAGAACAAGATCCAAGCTCCACCAAAAATAGAAAACTTGTCTGAGAGTGGTAGTGCACACGGTCCAGCCCCTGGAAAGGTTGAGGCAGGAGGATGGCTTCAGCCCAGGGTTTGAGACTGCACTGAGCTCTGACGATGCCACTGCACTTTAGCAGGGGTGACAGAGTAAGACGTTGTCAAAAACAAAAAAAAAAAAAGACACAGAGAGAGAGAGAAGGAGGAGATAAAAAATAAATGCAATATTTTATTTGTGATAGTGTGTATATGGGATAGAAAAAGGCACCGATTTGGTCATCAAGCAGCAGGCACAAAAATGGTATTATACAGATAAGAAATGCTTTCATCATTAATATTTGCCTTAAAAAACTCTAAAACTTAAAATGTTCACCAATGCCTCAGCAATAGATTTTAGACCATATGTATTGAGGAAAAGATCTTTTATTCTCATCTAAAAACTGTGAGTTTTTTTTTTTTTTTTTAATTTTCAAGAGTAACTTTGCTGACCTCCTAGTGACAAAGTTGACCTTCAATATGGGGACATAAAAATCTGGAAGATTTCCAAAACACAGATACATTTTTTACAGCTTCATTGGAAAGAAGGCAAAAAAATAAAATAAAATAAAGAAGTTGGCTCTGGTGTTCAGAAACTCACAGACTGAGACAGTTGAAGTTTGCTGACTTTATTAAGTCTACGCTGGACAATTTGGCTAAGACCTCTGTCTCCCAAGAATGCTCAGCTGAGAGAATGACAGGGGTTCTTGAGCTGGCTGCCTTTCTGCACGCTGGAAAGTGTGGCGATGAAGAGGAAGGCTTAGAAAGGATGCTGCCAGCCCTAAGATGATTCTGCAAATATCTGATTGGCTGGATCTAATAATCTGATCATTTTGACCCAGAAATAATACTCCAGAAAAGACTATTTTGCACAGCCATAGAGCATAGGTAAAGGCAATTCCTAGTAATCTTAGTCTACATACATACTAATATTTAACAACACTGGACATCTGGCTAATGATTTGTCAATGGCAAGGGATGGCAAAAAAAAAAAAATAGACTTCTGTATCTTTCCCATTCATCCAAATTTTGATAATCTCAGCATCCCTATGCCCTTGAATTCTGTATCGATGCTCATTTTGTCCACTGAGATAGTCACATTCCCCTTTTCCTGGTCCTATCTTACCACATCAGCCAGTGAATTTTCTATTTTTTTTCTCCTTATCAATTTATTTATTCTAAATTGCCATGAAAATTAAAGCAAGATAATCTTTAAATAAAATGCAGTACACACAGCCATAAAAATAGTGAACATTTTTTAACACAATTCTACCTCTTAAAATGTACTATTGCTGGAGTCCCTAGGCCTCCAGTTTTAAAGCTTATCCTGCTTCTTGCCCTGAGAATTATGAGCTTTTCCACTCTGGCTAATGGGAGCAAAAATTCTTTCTAAGCAGGAAGTGAGGGCAGAATGTTACTCCCTCTATTATGAGGGTCCTTGTTGGTCTGGTTTTGTTTTTTTTCCCTGAAGCCACAGCATTTTCTGTAGGCTCTTTCGCTGATCACCTGAACAGTCAAGGAGAAAGCTCTGCAGGTCTCTAGATTGATCCCTCTTCTCTCACTCCCTCTCTGCCTCCTCTCTCTCTCTCTCTCTCTCTCTGTTCCCTCCTCTCCCCCTCACCTGTCTCTCTCTTCTCTCTCTGGAGCTCTCTCCTCTTGGACATGCTCTTTTCTCCCACTTAGGCTTCCCTGGACTTCCAGCTCTTTGCTTGAGTCTCTCCTCATGTCAAGGTCTGGAAAGGTTGATGTGAATCAGCTGGAACAACTGTACGGTCTGTGTTTGTTTTGCTCCGTACTTTTCTCTCTGGTCTCTCTTTTTAATATTCAGTGTTTTTAAGACAAGACACTGTCATGTGTTTTTCTACTTTTTTTTAGTTGGTGCAAGCAAAAAGTTATGATTGATCCCTTTATTTTGGTGAAAAGCAGAAATAATTCAAAACATTTTAACGTGTATACTTCTCGTTATTCATAAATGCCTCCAAAGGAAAGCTTGGATTTTTTTTTATGACTCCTCAAGATAAGCCACATGTTCTATTCATTCTGAGCTGTTCACTGCCCTGTACTACACCTCATATTTAAATATGCTTTAAGCCTCATACGTTGAAACTAGTGGTCTTGCCTGAGCTCATTTTCATGAAATAAATGCTACTATACACCCCTAAGAACTCAGAACTCTTGGGTTTTAGCGCTGGTTATCTCAAGTCCAGAGGGAAAAATATTACCTTTCATTCAAAAATGTTTCTTCACTGCTAACATTACAAGGGTTGCCTTAGATGAGTAATTTTCCAGGAATAAAGGTAGTGAAAGAAAAGCGTCCTATGGGGAACTGTCCAAGGACCTACTCACTTCTCTCCTCAGAATCATAGAACTTTTGTAAAGACTCCTAACATATGAAAAGAGATAGCAATCTCTACATCCTGCCCAGCTCGAAACTTCACTGTTCAGAAGATCATTCCTTTCTGTTTCATCTTTCTTCCTTCTTTTATGTTTTCTACAACTCACATTTATTGAGCACATAACATGTTCTAGACAACTGGCAACATGAAGAAAAAATAGATAAATATTCCAAGTTAAGAAAAATTCGGCTAAAACTATTCCTTTCCCACTTAGATCCTGTTTATCTCTTCTTATTTCCTTGACATACACAATGAGATGTAATTTTCTCTTAATCTCAAATATATGTGCACCTTTCTTATGAAACTGACCACCTATTTTCCTTGCAGTGTGATTATCGGTTTCATGCACCTGCCCCATTTGTTAAAGTATGATAACGCCACGGTCAGAACTGTTTCTGTGGTGCCTCTGTGGACGCATAAATTTTTCTAAAAGAGAGCCAATAAATAGTTTATTTCTAATTACTATAGTAACATCATAAAGTAGGGGAAAGTGAATAATACAAAAGTGTACAAATGACAAAGAATATTTCCTCCTGTCTTCAGTGTCACCATACTCAAGTAAGTCTACCAACGGTAACTAATGTTAATATTTTGGGAATACATCATTGCAGAGTTTTCCTGTAGGTGCATATAGCAAATGGAATCCTTTTATTTTGCACTTTTAAATTTTCTTTACTTAATATCAACTTTGAGCATCTTTCTGTGTCAGTCCATGTAGATTTGTTTCATTCTTTTAAAAGACTTTGTAATATTTTAGATAAATAAATGCCTGGATCAGGATGAGCCCAGATAAGCTCCTAGTATACAATATCTTTCCCGGAAGGTGAAATATTAGCTGTGACAAACAGAAAGTAATGGAAATAATGCACCATTGTTCTTCACAAAAATAAACCCAGTATAACATGTAACGAAATCTGGAGGGCAGAGACACAGAGATATACTTTGCATTGACTTTTTAAAGAAACTTTCATGGTGAATTGTTGCATGTTATTTCTGCTAAGTCCACAAATAAAAAGCTGCAAAAAAAAAAAAAAATAGGAAGGTTTGTTTTCCAAAATGGATGCTACTTAGAAATATATAGCCTAAAATGAGGTAATTGTGTTCAATCTAAGACATACATTTTGGGACATGAATGGGATACTATTGTGCTTTTAATTTAATCCATCATACTAGGGGGAAATAAGGGTGATACATTTTTAAAAAGGGATTTTTCTCTTATACACAAAGATAATGCAGATATTTATATTTATATTTATTTATTTATTTATTTCTTGAGACAAAGTCTCACCCTGTCACCTTTGGTAGAGTGGTGTGGTGTCACACAGCTCACAGCAACCTCCAACTCCTCCAACCTCAGCCTCCCAAGTAGCTGGGACTACAGGTGCCTGCTGCAATGCCTGGCTATTTTTTGTTGCAGTTTGGTCAGGACTGGGTTTGAACTCGCCACCCTCTGTATATGGGGCTGACATCCTACCCACTGAACCACAGGCACCGCCTGATAATGCAGATTTAAAGCAAAACAAGCTTGGAGGGAAAGTAGGCTGCCAGCATGTGTTTTTCTAGAATTTTTGTTACATAAATAAATTGTACATGTTTCAATTTTGCTATCTAGAGTTATAGAAAAATTAGTATGTTGGCATTTAAACATGTTTATTTTAAATTTTAAGTCTTTAGACAATTTGGACAATATCCATAATTGTATGTGTTAAGTCCTACCTTTAAAGAATCTCCTACAAATAGCCATTAAAAAGGTGATGACTCTAAAAGAAGATGCTAAGACTTTTTAATGACAGAATTAAAAAGTTCAGATAAAAACAATACCTCAGTATAAGAAACTAGGAGTAATAATAAAATCAGACTTTGTCAATATTTATTTTGCAGAACAAGTTTTTTGGATTTTAGGATCTGAAGTGGTCTGTTTCAAAATGAATTCTGGCCCTGTTATTTCCTAACTCTGTAAACCTGGGAAGGAGAATTTTTCTGTGTTTCATTTCTCCCATCTATAAAATGCATATAATACTAATTATTTCAAGATTTTTTCTAAGCAGTAAAGGAATTTATATAAGTGAAATATTCAATTATTTTTTATTATAAATTACTCAGAATAGATAGCTGTACTTAATTTAATTCATATTTGAGAAGCGCATACTGTTCAAAACATCTTAGAAGGTGAACAGTATTATTTTCATATTAAGAATGGTAAAAGTGGGCGGCGCCTATGGCTCAGTGAGTAGGGCGCCGGCCCCATATGCCGAGGGTGGCGGGTTCAAACCCAGCCCCTGCCAAACTGCAACAAAAAATAGCCGGGCGTTGTGGCAGGCGCCTGTAGTCCCAGCTGCTTGGGAGGCTGAGGCAAGAGAATCGCGTAAGCCCAAGAGTTAGAGGTTGCTGTGAGCCGTGTGGCGCCACAGCACTCTACCCGAGAGCAGTATAGTGAGACTCTGTCTCTACAAAAAAAAAAAAAAAAAAAGAATGGTAAAAGTACACTCTTCACTGATGACATGATCTTATACCTGGAAAATCCCAGGGATTCAACTTCAAAACTCTTAGAAGTGATCAAGGAATACAGCAGCATCTCAGGATACAAAATCAATGCTTACAAGTCAGTAGCTTTTATATATGCCAACAATAGTCAAGCTGAAAAAACAATCAAGGACTCTATTTCTTTTACAATAGTGCCAAAGAAGATGAAATATCTGGGAATTTACCTACAAAGGACATGAAAGATCTCTATAAAGAGAACTATGAAACTCTGAGAAAAGAAATAGCTGAAGATGTTAACAAATGGAAAAACATACCATGCTCGTGGCTGGGTAGAACCAACATTGTTAAAATATCCATACTACCTAAAGCAATCTACAGATTTAATGCAATCCCTATTAAAGCACCATTGTCATACTTTAAAGAATGAAAAAAATAGTACTTTGTTTTATATGGAATCAGAATAAACCTCAAATCACAAATAAGAAGTTTTTATGGGGCGGCACCTGTGGCTCAGTCGGTAGGGCGCCGGCCCCATATAGCGAGGGTGGCGGGTTCAAACCCGGCCCCGGCGGAACTGCAAACCAAAAAATAGCTGGGCGTTGTGGCGGGCGCCTGTAGTCCCAGCTACTCTGGAGGCTGAGGCAGGAGAATCACTTAAGCCCAGGAGTTGGAGGTTGCTGTGAGCTGTGTGATGCCATGGCACTCTACCGAGGGTGATAAAGTGAGACTCTGTCTCTACCAAAAAAAAAAAAAAAAAAAAAGAAGTTTTTATTTTTATTTTATTTTATTTTTATTACTCAGAAATAAGAACAAATCAGGAGATATCACATTACCAGACTTCAGGCTATACTATAAATCTATAGTGATCAAAACTGCACGGTACTGCCACAGAAACAGAGTGGTAGATTTATGGAACATAATAGAGAACCAAGAGATGAACCCAGCTGCTTATCGTTATTTGATCTTCAACAAGCCTATCAAAAATATTCAGTGGGGGGAAAGACTTCCTATTTAACAAATGGTGCTGGGTGAACTGGCTGTCTACCTGTAGAAGACTGAAACTGGACCTTTCACCATTAACAAAAATTGATTCTCATTGGATAAAAGATGTAAACTTAAGACATGAAATTATAAAAATACTAGAAGAAAGTGCAGGGAAAACACTTGAAAAAATTGGCCTGGGAGAATATTTTATGAGGAGGACCCTCCCCACCCCCAGGTCATTGAAGCAACACAAAAAATCTATTACTGGGATCTGATCAAACTAAAAAGCTTCTGCACAGCCAAGAGCACAGTAAGTAAAGCAAACAGACAACCTTCAGAATGGGAGAATATTTTTGCAGGTTATGCTTCTGACAAAGGTCTGATAACTAGAATCTACAGAGAACTCAAACTAATCAATAAGAAAAGAATAAATAACCCCATTTCTATGTGGGCAAGAGACTTGAACAGAACCTTCTCTAATGAAGACAGGCGCTTGGCCTACAAACACATAAAAAAATGCTCGTCATCCTTAATTATCAGAGAAATGCAAATCAAAACCACTTTGAGATATCATCTAACTCCAGCATGATTAGCCCACATCACAAAATCCCAAAACTACAGATGTTGGCATGGATGTGGAGAGAAGGGAACACTTCTACACTGCTGGTGGGAATGCAAGCTAATACAACCTTTTTGAAAAGAAGTTTGGAGAACACTCAAGGAACTAAAAGTAGACCTACCATTCGATCCTGCAATTCCTCTATTAGGTATATATCCAGATCAAAAACTATTTCACAACAAAGACATTTGTACCAGAATGTTTACTGCAGCCCAATTCATAATAGCCAAGACATGGACACAGCCCAAGTGCCCATTGACCCATGAATGGATTAACAAATTGTGGTATATGTACACCATGGAATACTATGCAGCCATAAAAAGATGGAGACTTCACATCTTTTATGTTTACCTGGATGGAGCTGGAACATATTCTTCTTAGTAAAGTATCTCAAGAATGGGGAAAAAAGTATCCAATGTACTCAATACTACTATGAAATCAATATATAACCACCTACACACTCATATGATAGGCAAAACATAACTATAGTCCAGAAAGTAGAAGGGAAGAGGAGAGAGAGGGGAGAAGAGGGGGTATATGGGAGGAGGGAGGATATCTGGGGGGACCTCACCTAATGTGCATGATGCAATGGTACATTTCAAAACTATTAAGAAATGAGTATAATTGCGATGCATGTGTTACTTAGTTCAATGTAAGCATTTCATATTGTATATCGAAGTGGTACCCTGAACCCCATAAATGCATCAATGTACGAAGTTATGATTTATTAAAAAATAATTAATGATAAAAAAGAATGGTAAAAGTAGCCATCTTAGGGACTATGTAATTCACATCCACGTAAAGCTAGGAGGTGAAAGAAGAGCCATCAGACCACAAGTCTCTGTGTCTTCAGGGCCCACCTTCTTTCTTTCATATTCCACGTTGAACCTTTACTATGAAATGGCACTGATTTAGAACTTCTAACACTTTTGGTGAAGCATGCTCTGTTTTTAAGCTTTCAACCTTTTAATCTTGTTGTCTTCTATTTTTCCAGAATGAAGATATTGCTATGTGTGAGGGACATCCATTCCAGTACTGTACACAGAGGTAATGGAAATAATTTTTTGAGATGGGCTTTGACACAAAGCCCACTGGACAATGGACACACACTCACAGGCACATGCATATATATACTCATGTAAAGCATAGGTGAAACAAAGCAGACAGACAGAGGTCCAACAAGAATCTGCAGGAGGGACACCCCAATCCATGATCCGAGTGCTCCTGAATGCTGCTGCGGTTCTTCATATAGATCCGGATCACAATTAGTCACCTTAACGTCTTGTACTTGCGATTCAACAGTTTACTCCTGGCATCTCTGAACAACTTCTGTCCCTCACACACCACTCTCTGTCTATAGCCACACACACATGCACACACATATTCACACACACACGACACATTCCCACACTCACATACACACAGATACACACATTTTTCTCTTACCCTGGTCATGGAGACCTTTCTGCCCCTGGCTAGCTGTGAGATCAGCTTCTTAAAGTATGGTAAACACAGAGCTCTGCATATAGCAGCACTCCTAAGCATAAAAAGCTCCTAATAGAGAGGGCTTTAGGAGGTAAAATTACTCTAAGATGTTTCTTCTTTAAAGTATAATGATTTTTGTTTTACATTTGAAACAGTATGCTACGTTCATTAGAGAGTTTATTTAAAAAGCTCTTCTGAGAGGGATCTTATTTAGAAAATAAAAATTCACGGAAATAAAGGGAGTGGAGATAAGAAGAAAACAATTATTTAGTGTGCATATTCCTCCAGATGCCAAAAATGTTACAGTTATAATGTTACAATTTATTATCAAGGTTTTCCCTTTCCTGATTTTCATCAGATGAGCAGACACAAAAAGGCATTATTACCCTCAGGTCCAAACTGACAGCCCATTTTACCAAGAAAGGCCTTTTGTCGCTGTTAATTTATAGCATTGCCAGCTTCTCTGAACCTCTAAATAAAGAGGGTGCCAAGAAATGCATATAGATTTTTATAAAGGAAAAAAACTGTATTAAAATTGTACTGCTCAAGTCGCATTTGACTTCTACAATTACAAGAGATACAAGATAGAATACATAACAACTGTTAGCAATATATCTTGACTGTTAGAATTTTAACACGGTTTTTTTCCTTTCTTAAAATATGTATCCATTTGGGGCATCCTCTGTCTATAGCATTATCATTCTTCTTGTCTCTGTAATAAGAATGTAAAACTGTATGTAAATTTATAGGCACGTGTCCCCGTTACATGTCATACTACTGAAAGGCAGCATTATATTTCACATGTCCACCTTCAAGCTTTAAAGCACCCGACACATGGTACCGGATACTGTGAATGCTTAATTATTGATGTCCCTTAGATAAAAGTACATCATTGTCTAAACCTACGAGGACTTTATCTTTCTGATCAGCTCTGAAAATTTGGCATTGCAACCAGGAATAAAGGGTACCAAGGAAACTTCCCCATGCAAAAAAACAACTTTTGACCATTCTTGGCCATTAAGTACTATTCTTGTCTGTTCTAGGGCTGTAATTGAGTCTAATTCTACAATAGTCTAAAGTTTTAATAATTTAAACATGCTTGCTTATTTTTTATCTTACTTTATCATGCCATTGGGGAAAACTGAATGCTAATGTACATTACATAATTCTTAACTCCAATGAATTCAAGACTCTTAGGAACCCATTGTAAAGAAATCTCAAAGATTGTGATTAATAAAGCTAAACATTAATTATAAGGAGGTCTAATCACATAGATTAAAAAAAAAAGCCAAGTTCTCTATTCTTTGTCTACATGACATCAGGGCCATAAGACAAACAAGTTCCTTAGGCCACCTGCTGCTCAGAGTTTTTCTTTATTTGTGCTTTTCTTCGAGCAATTGTTTAAGAAATGTTTACTCTTCCTAGCACCCATTGGCACCAACCACACCAACATGTAGAATTTAGGTGAAGTTTATGTCATCATACCGCAACACACAACTGAGGGATTGCTCTATGAATACTGAAATGAAATAAACTTTACTAGACAAGATATAATCAAGCAACCTCTCCTAAAATTAGTTCTGTTCCATATCTTGTGAAAATTAGTGTAGCACAAGGACCTTGGATTCTTGGAATTATGAGAATGTTAATGGCATAGCACCCTTTTTGTAAAGTTCAATTTTTAATTAAATTGAGGCCATATAAAGTATGGTTAGCCCTGCCACAATTTAATAAAACAGTCCAAAGAATTCAATCATGTAAGATATGGGGTCATATTTCTGTGTGGTTAAAGCAATAATGGAATGATCTCTGAGAGCTAACTGGTTAGTATCTCTGCCTTTTCTCTTTTGGATTCAAATATTGGCCGTGGCTTAGTGCCATGGTTTGCAAATTTTTCACTAACTTAAATATCATTGGGAGTGATTTTGAGTCCTGACCAACTGGGGCTTCTCGAATGGTGGTATAAATTACAGAAATCTTGTTTAGATTGTGCCCATTTCTTCAGCTTGATCCCTGGAGATTGGGCGCAGAGAACCCTGGGGACACAGGGACTCACTTCACGCTTTCTTATTTCCCCAAATCCCCTCAAAATTGTTGCTTGCGTTTTATAGCCACCACCTGCCTCAGAAGGTGAGACTTTTAGTTCATTCTTTTTTCAGAAGAAGGATGGTATGGAAAATGTGAACCAATTACCAGTGGAGTTCTATCAGAAGTTATGTTGCCATGATGTTTTAACATAGGTTACGTCCATATTACACACTAATGTGAAGTAATGTTTTCAAAGACTATTGCATGATTTAGAAACTGGCCAATGACATTAAATTTTTTTAAAAAGCACAGGACAAACTCACACACATAGTTTAGTGCACTGTGTTAATGTCTGTGGAGAGCTATAATATAGACTAGAATAAAATACTTTAAAACCTGAATGTTGCTTTCTCTAGAAGGAGATAAAAAAGATGACTTAACTTTTCCTCTTCAGTTTTCTTTCTACAAAATGTTCTCATTATATTGTTTCCATCGTAACAGATAAAACACACAAAAAACAACTCATATTTTCTAGAATAGTAATTTTCAATTAGTTTGCCGTGAATGGATCTTACGTGTGCTGTGAAAATTTATAAATGGTCACTAGTTAACTTATTTTCAAAAGAACTTCAAAGCACCGTAAGTATGTCTTTTAACCCCCCCCCCCCTTTTTGTTCAATGTAATTTAAGTGTGCTGCAGAAGTTGAGCTCTAGGTTCAAGTGTGCCAGGAGATAAAAAAGGTTGAAAGACAGTGTTATAGAAGACACAAAATGGAAAATATGTAAGTATCTCTTTCATCTATCTTTTCCATCATAATTATAATCTAAAACTAATACAGAAAATCAAGAATCTGGATTGATGGGCCAAGACTGCATTTTGAGATACATGGAGTCTTTTTTACTAATGGAATGTTCATTCTGTTTCCAAAAAGTTACTGAAAACACATTGCATCAATGAAATCTCAAAAAGTGTTTTGGGTGGGGGGCTCACGGTGTGTGATATACCTCTTGGTGGTGAGGGAGAATTATAAGAGGGACTTGACGTCACAAATGCAATTAGTGTAATCCAGTTCTCTGTACCCTCAATCAATCCCTAACAATAAAAAACAAAACAAAAAACCTGTTAACAATAATTCAATAAGGATTCTCTTTTGCTTTGGCAAATCCTGACATGTCCTCATGGACAGAGAAAAGAGTTCAGAAACTCAAGGAAACTCTTCATTTCATTGTCATTTCCCTTATAACATCATGACTAAAACATCTGCTTTACTAAAGAAAAACTCACATATTTCACACCTGGGAGACAAATTGTGAATTGAGTTCCATGAGAACACTGTGCAGTTATCATCCACATGCTCCAAAAGGTACAGTCTTCTCCCAGTTAAAATTGGAGGCTATAGGACAGAGACCTCGAGCCAACTGGTCTTCTTGGTTTTCAGTACAGTCCTGTGAGCTTTTCTCACAAAGGCCTCGGTTATGGATGAGAGAGCGAGGCCGAGGGTTCTTGCACAGAAAGCAGCAGAGCACAAGGTGTATCCAGGGGTAGCACAAATGGCTGGGATGCCAAGAGCAAATAACTTTGAAAATACAGCAAACTCAATAGCCCTCTAAATGCCTCATTTCATTCGTGGGAAACAAAAATGTTCTTGTACTTATTTGCTGACTAACATTCTGTCCAGAGTCTTTTAAGAAAGAATTCTCATAAATTACCAGTAAACATTCTGCCTGAGTTGCAGGGCTTTAGGTAGAGAGCATTACAATTTGCTGGTAGAAACTCTGCAGTAAGGAAGATTTACTTCTGGCAGTCCTTTGTATGTGAAAATGCTGGGCACTGCTTAATATAAGATCTGCTATGCATTTACCCAGAGACCTCAGAAGAGATGACCAGTAAATGGATATAAATTTCTCATCTGTATAAGGAAGATAATATTATCTTTATATGTTTATTTTGTGGAGTTTTAGTAAAATAATAATAAATTAGAATAACCTGAAATAATTAAAAACACAGTATTATAGCACAGTTAACTTCCATAGAGGCCAATATATGCATGCCTGAAAATCAGCAAAATTTCTGATTTGTCTTTTCTCCACATTACTATCTCTATGATCTGATAGCAAGCCCTTTGGGAGCTTCTTTCTCCCATCACTATAAACTCCCCTCACTCCTATCCCATTCCCACCCTCATCTCACATCTATATTCAATTTTGATATACATATTTAATATACAAAGGATAAAATCTTAATATACATGGAAAGTTTTGCTCCATGATTAGGGTAGGCAAAAAAGGAGTTTAATTTGAAAAAGGAGGTGGATACCTGCCAGATTCTGCAGTTTGGTTCTTTGGTTCCCAGTGGAGAAAGGATACTCATAGGCAAAGAGTAAAGAAAGCAATCTTTAGGGAAATTATGAAAATCCTGGGCATATGCAGAGCTTATCGTATCAGCAGACAAGTATGTCACAAAATCAGGAAGACGACCTGTCTCCTTATATCTAAATGGAACTTAATACTATTCTACCACCTGATATTTTTTGCAAATCTCAAGACAGAAACCACATCACACACATTGAATTTTTTTAAGGCAAGTAGTAGTAGTATATTGTTTTTCTAAATGTTTTTCAAGAAGTACATGTACAAGCCAGAAAAAAAAGACTGCAAAAACTGTGTGCAAGTTGCATGGTAATTGTAGGTAGCAGTCAGGCTACCTCTTTAGGTATTAGAAGTACCTGGGAGAGGGCGATGAAACCTAATTTTTACTAAGGTTATCCAGACACTTTAGGCTGTGAGTTGTTGTGAGTGTGTGTGTGTGTCCCTCTGCCCTTCTCTTTCCATCCAGTCTTTCCCTGTCATTGAATCTCTTTTCAGGATTCATAATAGTTATCTTTTCTAAGATACTTTCAAACTTCTTAAAGTTCTGTTTTCTCATCTTGTAAATGAGGAGTAAGGGCTACATTATATATAAGGGTCTTCCACACTCAGCAAACTGCTTTTCTGAACACAATAGTCAAAGATGATACTAGAAACTGTACTGCAGAAGTGCCCAAGTCTAGGCTTCTCTCCATTTTTGTCCTTACCAGGGAGTTTCCTTAAACCTAGTGAAAGAGAGTATCTGAAGGCAGGCTTCTTAAGTAGAGATCCTCGTCCTTCCTTATGTGAAGCTGTAAGACTGGATTTCAGAGCAGACTTCCTCCAATTTCTATTCTAGTATTAAGGAGTGATTAAGAACATGGGACTCAGAGCAAAGTTCACCTCTGTTTGAAGTCCAGCTGTAACAGCTATTAGTCCTGTGGCTGCTGTTGTCTGAATGTGTGTGAACTCCTCCCCAATTCATATGTTGAAATCCTAACCCCAAAGGGGATAGTTTTATAAGTTTGGGGCCTTTGGGGAATGATTAGGTTATAAGGGTGGAACCCTCATAATTGGGATCTGAATCCCTATAAAAAGAACTCTGGAGAGCTCTCTAACTCGCCCTGTCTGTCCTTTGAGGACACACTGAGAAGACAGCCATCAATGGTCCAGGAAGCAGGGCCTCACCAGACACCGACTCTGCCAGCCACCTGGATCTTGGACTTTCCAGCCTCCAGAACAGTGAGAAATAAACATTTGTTGTTCATAATCCACCTGGTTTATGGCATTTTGTTAAAGCACCCCAAAGAAACCAAGACAGTAGAGTTTGTAACAAACTAAATGAATTTATATAAGTGTTTAGAGGTGTGTCAGTTATATAATTTATACTATTATATGTATATAATTTATTAATAATTATGAAAGAGCTACACTGAAATATGAGAGCATTTTTAACATTGAAATCGTTGCCTTCTTATATTTTGAATATTCCCCATCAGTCTGTGCATCTTATGAAAGTGACGGATCAAATAGCACAGGATGGTAAATAGCTGACTAATGCTTAGTAAATAAATAAACTTCTTCGATGAAGGGCCCTATGTCTTTAGTTAAAATTAGAAAAAGCCATTTTCTACGATTCAATAAGTAGGTTGAATGTATCAGGAGCTATAGAGCTGAAAAGTGCTTAATCTTTGTTCTCCAGAAGCATTTAGTCTAGCTATCTTTGGTACCTTTACAATTTCAAATCTTGAGTTTCATGTTTTATTAGAATAATTTGCAGAATTCAGACGTCATTTTGACATATAGGATTATGTCACACAAACAAGAGCTGGAGAGAAGAGTAGCAGACTTCACAAAGAAAACTGGGGCCTATATCCCTCCAGCCTGAAGTCCTGGGGAAGTTCCTATAAGGAACTTAGAGAGATTCTTTCCTAACTCTGTTGTTGTTCAACCTGCTAACTACATAAGGCAAGGCTGAACCTAGCCGGTATAAACTAAAGTTCAGGGAGTCCAGGAGCAGTGGTCCTGAGCTCTATTGTACATTAGAAATACCTGGAAGCTTTTAAAATGTATTCATAGGGCTTCTGGGTGAGCTTGAGTGTCACTACTTTCAAAAACCTCTCAAGACGATTATATCAAACAGTCAAGAATGGAAACCGACCTGACGAGGTGAACATGTGGCAATTAATTTCAGCACAGAGGCTTATAAAATGATGTCTCATGGAACGACTTAATTCAGAGCTCTAACAAAAGTAACCAATTCATCCCTATTAGCCCAGAATGTCCTAAGTTTACCCCTAAAAATTCCATATCCTTGGAACCCCCTCCTTCTCACAAGTCCCAGGTAAACCAAAACAGTTGGTCATGGTAGGTATAAAAAAAGGAAAGACAAAAAAACATCTATTTTATTATTATAATACACCCTGAAAATATACTGCAAATCAATGATCATGATTATATTCAATGCTAAAATTTTAGTATATAGAAACTGTCAGTGTATTAATTTTGCATTAAGTTAAATTATACTTAAATATACAGGAAAGATTTTATAATAAAGTGACTCCTGCCATTTCCGGGCTCATATTTAAACATTTGATAAAGTTGTTTATAGTTTGCCAGATTATTGCCCTGCACTTCATTTTTAAATTTATTCCCGAGCAAGTCTGTTCACATAAAATTATATGAGGAAGCAGAGCATTTCAGGGAAAGTGCGATGTGCCATCAAATGGTGAGAAGGTTCAAGCACATCTGCTCAGGGATTGCACTTTTAAGGGCTCAGAGTCTGTTACGCAAAACAAGTCAACACACAACAGCCCTTAGTGGAGCCGTATCATAGGTGTTTAGGCTTCATCTCAGGTATAGGTGCTTTCCTCTGACTTATATTTTTCATAAGAAATGCAAGTAATTATAAGATGTTACATGATGATGATTCTACATTCAATTGCTATGAAAAGCTGAGGCATAATAATCAATTAAAAAATATTTTTGAAAAGAAAGCAAAGGAAGAAAAAGGAAAGGTAAGAGAAAAGACAGGGAAGGAGGGAAGGGAGGGAGGGAGGAAGTTAGTTTTTAGAATACCGTAACCTTCTGGATTATAGTATTTATGAAATATTTTTAAATTGCATTATAAAGTCTTTTAAACTAGTTCATTTTCAAATTCCTAATCTGTGTGAATTCAAATTTCCTATCTAATACACTGTATAACCAAAATAAAGCAGAAATAATTGGAAGTCAATGGTTTATTCTCTATGTAAGAAATTATTATAAAGCTCAATGTAAGTGCATTTCCTCTATAAATATTATTTTTATTTAATTTTGTAGCTTCTTATTGTTTTAAAAAGTGTTCTCCAGCTAAAGTGACATTGAACGAGACAACATCTAAACTTGGGTTTCTACGATTACTGTTTAACCATTTTTGAAACAATTCTATAGGAAGACCAAGGGATAATCATTTTATGGGACTGAGAACATAATGTGACCTCTACATACATGAGATGATTGACTCTCTCTCAGCACTTACTTTTGCAATGTCTGCCTGCTAGAGCACGTCCTAGAACAGGAAAAAACTATAGACAGTGGTTACCCAAACCAGAGAATTTGAACATATTCACTGGACTTAAGGCAGATCTTAGTTATCTGCAGACTGCTGAAAGATGTTTAGATTCTGAAATGTCGCTGTTTACCCAAAGGAAGCACAGATTACTTAAAGAGGAGAAGATGAGAATTTGCAACTAGACGTCGGAGAGGGTTGCTATGATTAAAAACTGCTTCGGTGATTCAAGGGAACGACATCTAACAGCCTTTCCCACTGGGGCAGTTCCTCGAAGAGCTCAGACCACACCCATGATCTTCGTTTACTGCTTTCTATATTCCTGTCTAAATCCAGCCGAAGCTGTCAGCTCTCTGACACGTTTGAGATTGTGTGTGATGGCCGCCCTGTAACACAGTGGTGCTTGATGAAAGTGTGTTGATTAAACCTGCCTTTTCACAAGGCCATCTTCTGTACCCAGATGGAAGGGTGGAAAGGTTAAGATGAACAGGAAATTTGGAAAAGGTTCAGCTGTATAAGTTATTACAAATCTTCTGATAATAGAGCAGGTATTAAATTCATGAGACCCTGAAAATTGAATTGCTGAGACAAGAGCTATTGTGACTAGAATAGCAAATGTCAGATCATGAATCTGTTCACATAGCAAGGATCAAAAGATGATTAGCACAGGTAACAGAGTTGTTCCACTTTACCTGAAACACTGAGGCTATATTTTGTTACGAAGAGGCAAGAAAAGGGCTGCAAACATTTCTTCCCTAGTTCTAGGCTCTGTGTTCCTAACTCTTTTAGGTTTCAGAATTTTTGAGACAAACAAATAACAAACTTGCTAGTAATTCTATATAATTCTATATTTGTTCCTAACTGTGTTTTTCATGACTTTTGAAAAAAAGAAATGTATAACTGGTTTTATAGCAATAGATATTGAAATTCTCAAAAGAGCTTTAGATTACACGGGGAGTGAAAAGGTAGTCAATGGTGATTTTCAGGGTTTAATTTGCATGAATGTATCTGTACAAAGTCTACGGCAAGAGGAAAGACTTTGAGCACGAAAGTTAATCTCATACCATGTTCAGGATTTAGGAGTTTTATAAGGAATGAATGGGAAAACTTCCTGTTCCTTAGAAGTTTTTTCTTAAAGAATAAAACAAAAAAAGCTATAACAATTTCCTCTAAACCCTTTACTCCTTCATTCATCCATCCATTCATTTTAAGAAATGCCTTTCAGGAGCCTCCCTACCAGATGTTATGTGCTATGGCAGGGCTTATCAAACTACAGATTATGGACCAAATCTTGACGATTGCCTGTTTTGGTAAACAAATTTTATGAAACACAGTTATACCCATTTGTTTCTGAATTGCCCATTGCCAGGTTCAGTAATTGCCACAGAAGCTGTCAGACCTGTGAGCCTAGCATATTTACTACCTGACCTGCCGTAAGCAGAATACTGGCCCTGGGCCAATTCACAGACCAGGGAATATGTTAGCGTACCTGGCAAAGTTAACTTTTTAGTTGTGATTAAGGATAACAAGGATACTGATGAGGGGATCCGAGTGAGACAGGTGTAAGGATGAAAGCAGAAACCACATGGCAGAAAAGAAGATACACTGTGAGCTTCAGAGATAGAGAAAGGGACCACAAAGGAAAGAAGGCAGCAGCCTCCAGAAGCTAGAAAGCAGATTCTGCCCTTGCACCTGCAGAGGGGACGCCGGCTTGCTTAACATTAATTTTAGCTCAGTGAAATTGATTGCCGATTTCTGAGTTCCAGAACGATAAGATCATAAATTGATATGCTTACAGCCACTAAGTTGATAGTTACAGAAGCAACAAGAAAAATACCTGGCCCTACTGAAAGTGTGTGACCCTGGCTTCAGAATTATTTTCTTTGTTTTTCTTTTAAATGATTTTTCCCTTTATTATTATTTTTTTTATTTTGGATTAATATGAGGGTACATATGACTAGGTTACATTGCTCACATCTGTAAGGTAAAATAAAGTCTGAGTTTTAGTTGGGTCCTTCACCCAGGTAGGGTGCCATAGACCCCTACATTGTACCCAGTAGTAGGTAAAACCTACCAAACCTCCTTACCTTGTCCTATCCCCCTTCTTGAATTTAATTGTGTTTTTCTCTTGTGTCAGCCTGTAGTTGTTGATCTACTAGTTTCAACATATTAACGAGTATACGGAATGCTTGCTTTTCCTTTCTTGAGATTCTTTACTTAGGAGAATGTACTCCAAGTAAATAGAAAAGATACAAAGTCTCCACCTTTTATGACTAAATTGATTCCATTGTATACATATGACCCAATACTACATTATTGATAATAAACAAAAGCCTTCAGCTAGGGCAGAGACTCCCAATACAGATAAAGTGACTAAGGCTACTTTTCATTGTAGTCTTGGACAAATGACTTTCATAAGTAAACACTTGTCAAAATACTTACGACATGTTAGTCAGCCTAAAAATGTAAAGGAACTTTAATCCTGATGAAAGCATAAATGTGAATATATAGGGTGTAATTTATATTCTCATCAGCAAGTTCCACCTGTGCTTTCACCTATATCAAAAGAGTGCCGCTCAGCTGAATTTTAAAAAGTGGTCATCCATTTTAGGGCAGATTAATTTTTTCTCCAATTAATTAACTCATCATTTATGAGATGGAAGCTAAGAAGGGTTTCACTCTTCCGCAAGCATATAATTTGAGATAAATAGGCCAGGAAGCAGGAAGAATGTCTTATTTGGCAAATTTAATAGCAATTTAAACTTATTAAAACTTAAGTCTAAATTTAAATTATGTGGATTACTTGAGGATAAAGAGGGTGATACAATTTTAGTCATATGGTAAGGAGTAGGTGCCTGAAAAAAAATTTTTTTTTACAGTTTTTGGCCGGGGCCAGGGTTGAACCCACCATCTCCAGTATATGGGGGTGGCGCCTTACTCCTTGAGCCACAGGTGCTGCCCCATGCCTGAAAATTTTTATAAATGAAAAGATGAATACCTCAGTTGTCTGGAGTAAACAGCAATTCAGTCTTTAGACTTAAAAGAGGGTTATTTTTTATGTGCACAATTATTATTACAACCAATTTCACTGATGTAAAAAAGTTTAAAATTTCCTGCCATGGTCACTGAACACCATTCACAGAGTGGCTTAATGTTTAAAAAATAATGCAAAGCTATCACAACAAACATCACTTAGGTCTTTCAATTTTGCACTATTTGGCAAGTGCTATGAAGTTCCAGACTGAGTATGTTCTGATCTTTGTTTACATACATGAACTTAATTCCTCAAATAAGTTTCATCAATGATACAGAATTACACAGGGAATAAATTTTTTCAGACACCAGTGTACCTATTAAGCTAAGTCACGCAGAAATTCAATAACTTCTCAATGTCACACAGTCAATGGAAAACATAGGCTTTGAACTTCAGCAATAACTCTTTCCCTTACTGCCTCACAATATAGTGAAAGAATCATATGAAGATGATATAAAGGGCCTTGGAAACTATAAATAATATTTGTTTGTGGGTGGATAACTAACACGTAATCAGAAATTCATCCTTTATCATCAACTCTCAGCATAAAACAGTGCAGTTCTCCAACAAAAATGCACCCAGGTGGCGTTCAATAAAATCAAAGAGTGTGTCTCAAAAACATCTTTTATCTTTTCAGCAAATATTGGGAAAGAAATGAGGCTCTTTCAAAGAGAACCACACACTCAACTTTTTTAACACTTGACCTCATGTAAGCATATGCAGGCAGATTCTTCACATACAAAGAATTTGCTGGTAATGCCTTTTTTAGCCTTATTGCCACAATACGCAGAAATGCCAATATTGGGGCAATTGTTTAAAATTCATGAAAGAGGAACACCTTGTTTTAAATCTGAGTTCCACCCCTTAGAATGGGGTCTTAGGCTACTGTTTGATCTTTCTGTGTCTTATTGTGTCTTTTTTTCTTTCTATTAAAGAGAGTTTCTACAAATATCTACTTCTGTTTCTCAGTGTTTGTGAGTTCCTTCATCGATAAAATCAGTGTAACGGTAGCGTCAACTTCATAGGGAGGCTGTGACAATACAAAGTGATCTTCTAGGTAAAAACTCACAACAGGGCCTGCCACATCACCAAGAAGCGTTAAGTGTTATCAATTATTTTTATTACTGCTTTACACTAGACACCATGCCAAAAAGCTCACAAGTCACAGAAAGAAATCCAAACAAAACAAATAAAATAGAAAGAAAAGGAAACAAATACTGAATTCACATTAAGGAGCTAGTCTACAAGGTTAGAGTCCAATAGAAGTATTTCTGAGGAGAAAGGATGGAGCTAATGAATTTATTAGTATATTACAGGCTTATCCTTAACCCAAAACAACATATGATAATATTTATTAAGGAATTTTGTGTACATTTCCCCTGTCTTTACTTTTGCAGCTTTATATGTTTTTTAAAAATGAGAATTACAAAGAATGAGAACTACTTTTATTTAAAGTGCAGACTGACCTTAACAAGAGTGAGTTTAGTGTCAGAGAAACCCAAGTTAGCCCCCAGCTTACCTGGGATTCTTTTATTGCTGGAGTGTGGAGCAGGAAAGAGAAAACTTCTACAAATAAGGCTAAGAGAGTTGACAAAAGAAGGCTTCAGATGTGGGTCCAGCTCTGCTGTAAGCAGATTAGAGCTGCTCATAAGTTGCACTTAATATCACAGTGTTTGCTGTGGGGATTGTCACAATTCCTCCCTGCTTTATCTCTCCCTAAACCTTCTATCGTGTAGTAGGCGTGCACTTCACCTTCACTGCGGTCTGTGCACACCCCATAGAACATTCTGGACCATTTGCCACTGCTTGCCTCTACCTCTGACCACATTAACAAATTACGTTTCCGTTGCCATCATGGCATTTTCTCCACACTGAGTAAACCTTGCTCCTTGCAAACATCAGCTCTATTTCCTGCCACAATGCCCTGCTGTGATGGTTGGTCTTTTCCTTCTTTTCCTCCAGTCTGACATTATGCTCAGCCTTGTCTTCACTGAGTAGAGAAAACCGACAAGGCCACTCTTATTGCAGGTGATTCTGAGTCATGTGTTGTCACTCACTTTAAGATGTCCTCAAATTAGTTCTCATCAAAGAAAAAACATTCTTAAGAGCCATGTGAAGTTGAACAGAGGTCTATGACAGCTCAGGATAGATATCACTTACAAAGGGGACAATCTAGGAGAGCCTCATGGAAGACATAGCATTTGAGCATGAAAATAAGGCTACTTATCTCCCACTTCAGCATCAGAGTGAAGTTGGCGAATCCGAGCTTGACCTTCAAACTTGGAAAGAAAGAAAGGAAGGAAAAGGAAGGGAGGGAAAGCGAAATAGCCTTATCACTAATATAAAGTTTTATTGGTCTGGAAAAAAGATCAACCTAGCAATCTCATTCCCTTAAGTCAATATCTAATCCACATTCCCTTAAGCCAATATCTAATCCACATATAGGCCCTAACTCTTTTCCATTTTATGAAGGGTGAGAGAGGTGAGAAAGTTATAAAAGAAAAGTTTGAATCTAACAGAGGTTGGGTTTATAAAGTTTAAGGAAAGAAACCATCTCCATATCATGAAACTATAAGGTGAGATAGCAATTACTGATGTAGACACTGCAGCACGTTAGCCAGAAGATCTAGCTAAGAATATTGAGAATGATGACTAAAATAGCAGATTTTAAATGTAGACAAAATAGCCTTACATTAGAAAAAGATGCCATCTAGGACGTTGGATAGCTGGAGAGAAGTCAATGCCTGGCTTCAAAGCTTCAATGACAGTCTGGCTCTCTGGTATCATGAAAATATGCCTAGGCTAATATAACTAAAGCATGAGCTCCAGGAGGAACAGAAATCCAGGTTTCTGAGGTCCTCCAACTTAAGTAAGCCTGTAACAGTCATGTGAAAGCCAGACGACTCTAGACACGTGAATGAGAATAGTCAAAATCAGCAGAGCCTTCCGGCTAATCCCGGACCAACAGATGCTAGTTATTGTATGTCTCCACTAAGGGTTTGTGGTTGTCTACTATATAGAAAAGTTGAATCCAGGGCTCACTTTAGCTGTAGAGTTAATTTGTGAGAAAACTATTTACTACTTTAGTACAGAAAAAAAAAAAGAAAGAAAGAAACAAAACAAAAAGTAAAATAAAGAATAAAAATTGCTACATAAGACCTCTGTAGATAGGTTGCGCTTGCTCTGGAGCCTACACAAAGTTCTAAGAAATCACTTGAAATAGGAAAGATGTTGTGAGTGAGAAAAGCCACTAGAGTTGGTCAAGGGAAGGACTTGGGAAATATAGTATGACAAAATAAGTCAAAATTTCACCTGGAAGCCCTGTTTTTTATTTAAAAACAAACAAACAAACAAAAAAACTATTGTTAATTCTAATACCAGAAAAAAAAAAATAAGAATTTAAAGTTAAGGTTAGTGCTGAGGAGTTAAGTGGCTCATGTAAATAAGATGAAAACTAGAATTATTTTAAATTTAGAGAAGGTGTTGGAAATGATTCAATTCAGTTTTTGTTTTTAAAAATCATTTTGCTTTATCTTCTTTCTTCAAGCAACTATCTAGGTGGAGTACTCATATAGTAGATTTCACACGCAAACACCCAAGACAAAAAACTAGCTAAATTTAGGATGGAGGAGGCATCATGGATGATGGAGTCCCTTTCACAGTCTTCTTGGTGTTCCCTGTGTCACTGTGATAGGACTTCGAGAGCTCCACAAGGCAATGTGTGTAACCACTATGACAAGGTTGGGGCTGGAATACCTGAGGAAATGTTTTATTACGTATCTGAGGTGTTAATATGTGGCTTTTATTTACTTATTTATTTTTATTTCATATTAACATGAAGGTATGAGTGATAGGTAACATTATTTGCATTTTTTAGGTAAGTTCACGTTGTAGTTGAGCCCTTCACCCAGGGAGTGTGCTACATACCCTTAGCTTACATTATGCCCATTAGGTGAAACTTTACCAAGTCTCCCTTCTCTCTTTCTTCATTTCCCTCCTCCCCATCTCCCTTTCCCCCAAATTTAATTGTGTTTTTCTCTCATGTGGGTGTATTTTTTTTTTTTTTTTTTTGTCAAAAAGAACCTTTATTACTTTCATTATTGCCTCTTATGCTTTCTTTTCAGATGCCTTTGGAGCAGGTGCTTTCTGGGCTGGAGCCTTTTGACCCTTCTGAGATTTTGAAGGAGGTGCTGCCTTCTGGCCTGTGGCTTTCTGGGCAGGAATCTTCTGGGCTGCAGCCTTCTTGCCTGCAATGGTCATCTTTTTTGCTGGAACTTTAGCAGCAGCCACTGCAACAGCAGCAACACCCTTAGCAGGTGCTTTTTTGGGAGAGGCTTTCCGAAGAGCTGCTTTTTGAAGCTTCTTAACTTCATTCTTTATTATTCTGTTCCTCATTTTCTTTGCCTTCATAACTTTAAAATGATCAAAATCTGTCATCTTAGCTTTCCTTTCTCTGGCTTCAATTTTCTTGGCCCATCATGTGACTGCCCATTTTGTATTCATATCTGCCGTCTGCTAGGCTTGTCGGACATACTTCTGGCGGGCACTGTGTAGGAACTTTAGGATGAAGTCAGTGAGTTGCATGCATTTGAAAGGCATGGCCTGTCTTCTTACCTGAGTGCAAGGTCCATCAACCAAAGCCCTGTTTTGATCAATAACATCTACAATCGCTACAAGCTTTCTGGCGTGAGGCCCAAAGGAGACGTAGGCCACTAGGCCAACCTCCACGAAGCACCTGAACACTATGTCGGCAGCGTCCAACGAGAAGCGGGTGTATGGTTGTTTATCTATTGGTTTTATATTAGTATTGCATACATTGGATATTTGAGTTTCCATTCTTGTGATACTTGTGTCAGCCTGGAGAAAGAGTTTATAAAGAAGATCCCCTTGGCAATTGCAACAACACCAAAAATAAAGGAATGGGACATAATCAAGCTAAAAAGCTTCTATACAGCAACTAAAGCAGACAGACAACCTTCAGAATGGGACAACCTTCAGCATGCTATGAATCTAATGTAGGGCTAGTAACTAGAATCTAAAGAGAACTTGGATTAGTCAACAAAAAAAGAACAAAAAGTCCTATTTATAAGTGGGCAAAAGACATGAATAGAATCTTCCCTGAAGAAGACAGACATATGGCCAAGAAACACATGAAAAAATGTTCATCATCCCTGATAATCAGAGATATGCAAATCAATACTAGCCTGAGATATCTCCTAATCCCCGTGAGAATAGCCCACGTCACAAAGTCACAAAGCTACAGATGCTGGTGTGGAAGTGGAGAGAAGGGAATACTTTTCCACTTCTAGTGGGATTGCAAATTAATACAGGTTCTATGGACAGAAGTATGGGGAATCCTCAAGGAGATAAGTAAACCTTCCATTTGATCCCATAATCCCATCATTATTGGGTATTTACCCAGAAGAAATAACATCATTTTACCATAAGTATACTTGCACCAGAATGTTCATCTCAGGTCAATTCAAATTGCCAAGACATGGAATTAACCCAAGTGCCCATTAACTCATGAATACATTAATAAACTGTGGTATACAATGGAATACTATTCAGTCATAAAAAGTATTTCTTAACATCATTAAGTTTACATTTTCCTCTTCTACCCAACATAGGTAGTATTAGAGGCTAATTTGGGAGTCTTTTTCTTTGCAGCTATTTAATTTCAGAAAATATTGTATTTAATCCTTGATGTTTGACATGAGTTCTAGTCTTTCAGAAGGCCATTTATTATGAATAATAACTCTGTTTTTTTTTTTTTTTTTTTAGTTTCTATCAGATGAATATTTGCCTGGTTTCCTGGCTCAAGTTCAGTGCATTTTTATTTCACTGGCTGATAAATCTTAACTTGCAGTGTCTTACTGAGGATGACATAGGATGTCTCTCTCATATCACTGTCAAAATGGTGCCAAATGCTACAACATATGTTCAAAGAGAATGTTGGATTAAAAAACAAAGCCAAGAGAGAATCACAAAACAATTCTTAGGTTAGAACAATTACAAATTATAGTCTTCATCCATTTACCATGAAGTTGAAGTTCTTCAGTACGATAAGTGTGATGGTTAATTTTAGCTATCAACTTGACTGAATTGAGGAATGTCTAGACAACTGGCAAAACATTATTTCTGGTGTGTCCGTAAGGATGTTTCCCAGGAAGAGTGGTGTCTGAGTCAGTGGACTGACTGGGGGAGAGTTCCTCAATGTCAATGGTTATCCCATAGGCTAGGAGCCAGTTAGAACAAAGGGAGAGACAAGTATTTCTTCATTCTCTCCCCGGAGTTCAGGCACCCTTCTCCTCCTACCCTTGGTCATCAGAACTCCAAGACCTCCAGCCTTCTGAGTGCAGGACTTACACGATCGGCTGCCTGGGTTCTCAAGCCTTTAGCCTCAGACTGAGAATTACACCATTAGCTGCCCTGGTTCTGAGGCACACTACCAGTATCCCAACATCCCAGCATCTACAATTGTAGACAGCGTATTGTGGGACTTAGTAGCCCTTATAATGACATGCTCCAATTCCCCTAGTAAATCTCATTTCAAATATTCATATCCATACATCCATTGACTGATTGATAAATGATAGATAAATTGTATTGGATCTGTCTCTCTGAAGAATCATAATACAATAAGCATGATCTTTCATTACATAAACTCTGTCCTATACCCCATTACTTCTCAAACTACATGTTCCAAATGTTTGTGCTCCACCAAAAACACCATCTATTTGATCTTGGTATGCCTTCATAAATGACCTTCTCTGTGCCTGGGATGTTCTTTCTCACCAGTTGTCCAATTTCTCTTCATCCTTTAAAACACTGCCTCTGGATTAGTTTCCACACTGGAGTTAGGCAGCCTCAGTGCTTTATTACTTGTGTACTAAATATATATTTCAGTATTATATTGTATTATTACTGTATACGTGCTTGCTTCCACCCACTAAAAACAATAGCAAAGTCTAATATGGCATTTGTGTGTGTGTTCACATGGAAGAACTCATTTGATCTTCCCATTTCTATTGACCTGGACAATGCTATTATCATCATCTCCACTTTACAGAGTTCCAGAGAAAACAGAACCCTGGATTGAGGGCATTGTCAGTGATGTGCCAGGTGAACGAGGCATATCAAAATTGAGTACATAGGATTCATGCTTCTCCATTCTTGTGATGCTTTACTAAGAATAATGTGTTCCACTTCCATCCAGGTTAATACAAACACAGTAAAGTCTCCATTTTTTTAATGGCTGAATAGTATTCCATGGTGTACATATACCATAGCTTGTTAATCCATTCCTGGGTTGCTGGGCATTTAGGCTGTTTCCACATTTTGGGGATTGTAAATTGAGCTGCAGTAAATAGTCCAGTGCAAGTGTCCTTATGATAAAAGGATTTTTTTCCTTCTGGGTAGATGCCCAGTAATGGGATTACAGGATCAAATGGGAGGTCTAGCTTGAGTGCTTTGAGGTTTCTCCATACTTCCTTCCAAAAAGGTTGTACTAGTTTGCAGTCCCACCAGCAGTGTAAAAGTGTTCCCTTCTCTTCTCATCCACGCCACCATCTGCACTTTTGAGACTTTGTGATGTGGGCCATTCTCTCTGGGGTTAGATGGTATCTCAGGGTGGTTTTGATTTGCATTTCTCTAATACTTGGGGATGATGAGCATTTTTTCATATGCTTGTTAGCCATTTGTCTGTCTTCTTTAGAGAAGGCTCTATTCATGTCTCTTGCCCATTGATATATGGGATTGTTGGATTTTTTCATGTGGATTAATTTGATTTCTCTATAGATCTTAGTTATCAAGCTTTTGTCTGATTCAAAATATGCAAATATCCTTTCCCATTGTGTAGGTTGTCTCCTTAGCCATACAGAAGCTTTTCAGTTTAATTAAGTCCCATTTGTTTATTTTTGTTGTTGCAATTGCCATGGCGGTCTTCTCCATGAAGTCTTTCCCCAGGCCAATATCTTCCAGTGCTTTTCTTATGCTTTCTTGGAGGATTTTTGTTGTTTCATGCCTTAAATTTAAGTCCTTTATCCATCTTGAATCAATTTTTTGTGAGTAGAGAAAGGTGTGGGTCCAGTTTCAGTCTTTTACATGTGGATATCCAGTTCTCCCCGCACCATTTATTGAATAGGGAGTCTTTCCCCCAGTATATGTTCTTGTTTAGTTTATCACATATTCCTCTTCTAAACTCTGTTCTCACTGTACACTACTGCTGCTTCGTAGTTACATTTGGGTATCTGCTGGGTCCCTCAAAACTTAACAAATCCAAAATACAACTCAATTGTTACTCCTCCCACAAAAACATCTATTTGTAAAAAAAATTGTAGTGCTTATCATTTCAGTTAGGGTTACACCCTCTATCTGTTGCCCAAGTGAGACACCTGAGTATATTCAGTAGGCGTGCTGAGGAACTGGGGAAGGTGTCACAGGCAAAATAGAGCTTGTGAAGGCATACAGGAAAAAAGTTGCAGAAATGAAAGATAACCACTTATATCTAATGTACAACATTGTTGTGCCTGCCCAACTCCTACCTATCCTGATCCCACAATCTATGTCTCAGTAAACTCTCCCTTTTCTATTCTTGAGAGAGCCCTCAATCTTTCTATTTCTCCAGTCCAAACTACCATTAGTTGTTCCATTGATTACTACATTAGCCTGCTCATTGATCTTCCAGATCCTCTCGCCTTTAGACAATCCACAGGCTCACATCTGTAACCAGAGTAACTCTTTCAGTGCAAAACTTGTATTACTTTCTGATTTAAAACCTTTCAGGAGTTTCCAGTGCACAAAATAAAAACCTTTAAATTCTTAGTAAGGCATTGGCAAGGCCAACTATGACCTGACTTTGATTCATCATTGGCTGTACTCTCCATTGCTTAGTTTAAAGGAGATTTTGCAACCCAGGGAATATTTCACAATATTTAGAGACATTTTTGTATGTCACAAATGGTCAAGAGTATGCTGTTGTATTCTACTGTGTAGAACATTCTACCACACGTAGGGCATCTCACATGTTCCTTGTCTAGATCACATACAGTTGGATTTTTAAATATTCATTTCAATCATCATGTCTTTTAAATAGCACAATTGGATTATTTCCACTCTTTTATATGAATGCTGTAGTCACATTTTGTGTGTTTATGTGTGCTTTCTCTTATTAGAGAAATATAACATCTTCCCATTACAAGGAAATTCATGAAAACATCTTATACTTCTTAAAACAGAGAAATTTATTTTGCTGTTCCCACAAGCCACTTATTTCCTCAAAATTCCAGATCCTGAGTAGGTGGCATTTGAATTTCTTAATCACAAAGGAAAGTCGCACTTCATGAATGAAAGGAATGTTGCTATATTTCAGCTTTTACGGCATAAATTCAGCTCACAAAGTCACCCATGAAACCTGTAGACAATAACTCAATGATACCCTGTTTGACATATTCCCTTATAATCAGAATAATATATAACCACCCTAACACTGGGCATAAAGATCCTGAAATGCAAGTGACTCCAGTTTATTTTGAAAAATACATTTTATGGAATTAAATGGACATTTAATGGACTCACACAGCAGTGCCATGACTCAGCCAAATGTGGGAGAAAAATGTTTTCCTAGGCAAAAAGAGTTTGTTTCTGTCAAAAAGGTATTTATATTCTCTTCCAACTTCTTGGGGGTAGGGAGCAACAGGTACAGTAGATTTTTAAAAAGGGCTATGATGGATCGAGGTTGAAATGGTTTTAGAGTTAGTCATATTGATTGGGCCTTCTGGAACAGAAAGGAAGTTGAGACTTGTGAGAATAATATTTGTTAACGTACTTTACAGCCACTTCTTGAATGTACAGATAAGAACTCAGAATTTATGCAAAAGACAAATAATATCTAAGAAGAAAGAAACAGATCAAGACAAATCAATAATTCAGACTTCTTTTCATCAAAATTGTTATAGGTTATGCTCAGTTCCCTAAATGTAGAGGAAATGGAATGCAAACTTAGTCTTTTGCATATGAAGATCGCCTGTTCTGTATCATGATAGTTTTTAATATCTCTTACCTGTCAAATTTTATCATAAGCAATATGTATGTCCTTTCATAAAACACAGGATTATTCTTGCTTTATAGCTTTTTTTGACATATTTAAAGGTGCTAAGTGAAAGAATCTCTTCAAGGTTATGTAAATGCTTAGAAACAGCAAACTGTTAGCTTGTGAGCTCTGCACTCAGACTTAGTGTCACCTAAGTAATATACAGCAAAACATATCCACCAGGCTTAAAACATATAATTTATATTAAATAATTTCCTCCTGACAGCAATCTATAAGAAAAAGACTACTATTATATTTATTCTGCATGTGAGGAATAGAGGCTGAAAGAGGTTAAATAACATGCCTAAGGTCACACAGCTAGTGAGTATTAGAACTGGGACTCAAATCATCCGAAATGAATGTGGTTTAATAAAGCTCATTTGTGACAAGCATCTGCGTTCTTCCTTGCTTTCTGCAGGAGAGTACTCTGGTTTATGCCCCCCTCCCCACCACACACACTCTCTAAAATCTTAGCATCACTGTAAGCAGTTTCTTAACCGTCTCTCTCAAGCCGAGAAAAGAATAATGTCCAGAAAAATGTGACCCTAGGGCAGGACAGAAATAACACACATACACACACACACATTCATGCACATATACATTTTTACCTGCATTCAAAATACACCATATGGGCGACTTTCCTTGGACTATAGGAAGTGACCGGGCAGCGCCTGTGGCTCAGTGAGTAGGGCGCCGGCCCCATATGCTGAGGGTGGCGGGTTCAAACCCAGCCCCGGCTAAACTGCAACAAAAAAATAGCCGGGCGTTGTGGCGGGCGCCTGTAGTCCTAGCTGCTTGGGAGGCTGAGGCAAGAGAATCGCTTAAGCCCAGGAGTTAGAGGTTGCTGTGAGCCGTGTGATGCCACGGCACTCTAACCGAGGGCGGTACAGTAAGACTCTGTCTCTACAAAAAAAAAAAAAAAGGAAGTGACCTATCCCCATAAAACTTTAATGATGGCACCAACAAACCCAATGTGCTCATCAAGTGAAAAACGATGGATTAAGTAATACGAAAACAAAAATCATTTAAAAAGTGGTTATAATATTCCATTAGCCAAGATGACAATATCAAGACAGAAGAGTATCAAGAATCTTCAGCCTAAAAATCTTTATCTCAAGACAGGTACTTCAACTTAGCGAGGGAGTTATACAACGAAGCATTAAAAGATTAATGTTTAGAATATTTTCAAAGAAAGGGAAATTTACCCTAACATGTCTACTTTCCTTCAAGGTGCCAGAAGATAGAGAATTGATATCTCCTGCAGTTCTCCATTCAATCAAACTTAAATTCCCCATGACTAACTTCCCACAAATATTTCTGGATAAATCATCCAGTGTTTCTTTTGAGGCATCGAAAAACATTGCTGGAACTGTCACCTCTAGAACCAATAGCTAAGAAATGGAAGACAGAGATTCTAGAGACATGCTAATATACTTTGATGAATAAGGCACCCTCAAACAGTGGCTGAAAAATGTGTAATTCACTCAGCCATATATCAACTACATATTTTACATAGCCTAACCCTTCATTTATTTATTTTTCCTAAAATATACAGTGGTGTTGAAAGAGAAATAAGAATGTCAGGCAGAAATCTGTGACTCTGATATAAAACTGAACTACCTGACTCTGAGGGCATTTTTTTTCCTATATGTAAAATGAAAGAGGATGTTTTCATTTATTTGTTTACACATTAAACATTTATTTTATACTACGATTATGAGCTACATCAGTGCTTTACATACGTCAATGTGCATACAAATCAGCATGCAATACCATAAAAAGCAGATTAGATTCAAGGTGTCATCCAAGGGTCTGCATTTCTAAGAGGAACCAGTGTTGCTGGTCTGAGGGCCACTCTTTGAATGACAAGAGTCTAGATCAGAATTATCCAACTGAAATTTCTATGTCAATGGCAATGTTCTATTTCAGTTCTGCCCAATGTGGTAGCCATTAGCCACAAGTGACTGTTGAACATGTGAAGGTGGCCAGGGTGATGGAGGAACTTCGAATTTTAGGTAATTGTATTATTTAAATTCAAATTTAAATAGACATGTGTGGCCAGTAGCCACTAAAGGGGAGAATTCATTCTCATAAAGGGGACTAAGTGCCCATCTAATGGAGAAAAAATTACCTAATTGGATAATTAGGGAGTGATACATTTAGTCTTCTAAGACTGCAGTGGCCCAATCTCCCAAGCCCGTACAGCAGATGAGCAGTAAGCAGTGGGCCAGTGAGCAAGGTTTCACCTATCACGGTCATCCATCACCCCTAGATGAGACCCTGTAGTTGCAGAAAAACAAGCTCACGGCTCCCAATGATTCTTCATCATGTAGATTTGTATAATTATTTCATTATACTTTATTACAGTGTAATATTCATAGAAATAAAGTGCACAGTAATTGTAATTCGCTTGACTTATCTCAAAACTGTCTTCTCTGTTCTCAATTGGTAGAAAAATTATCTTCAATGATACCAGTCCCTGGTGCCAAAAAAGTTGGGGACTTCTGCTGCACGGCATTATGAACGAAGTGACACAGAAGCATAAGAGGAAAATAAATAAAAGAAAATGACATACATATGGCAGATTGCAGTTGAAAATACTGAGCTGCAATTCTCCTACATGTTGACATGAGCTAGACCTGCTGCACCATGAATACGTGTCTATAGTCAGAGCAATAAAAGCCGGTTGGATGGAGAGAAGGAGGACGATGACGTGGAATTTTGCTTTGTCAAGATGTGAATTAGCCACAGAAACGCCTCCAAACATGACACAGAACTTTTGTGTGAAATGCTAGCTTGGTGCAATCTTACCAAGTTGTGAGTTAACCTTTACTCACAACTAAATGAAGAGACCATCTCTGTATCAATAGGACTGTGATAAAATCCTGTGGGAGAACAAACAGAATCATCATGTCTCCCGGAAAAAGCTGGTTGACACCCTCCACTCCCCCACTCCAAGGAATAAATAAGTTTGTGTGGTAGTTACAGGGCAACTTCTGACCTAAAGAACCACATCCCATTATGAGGACAACTCTGTTACAATAGACATTCCTAATGAAACTACCACTGTGCCTGCTTTAGAAGGAGCAAAGAAGGGGGCCCAGAGGGGAGGAGATGCCCTGAGGTCTTGTAGCTTCTTCACAGAGTTCTCAGGGTACTTTCCGTAGGCTCACTTTGGCATGAAAACAGTAATATTCAGTGTCAATAGCTTTGTTTTTGAAATACATACATTTTTTTCTCCTTGTATAGATCTCAGAAAGAATGAGTGAGTCATTAAAATGTGAAGTTCCCAGACTATTTATTGCTTTTTCTTCCCCTGAGTTACTGCTGACAAAAGATACATTAATCTATCCTTTTTGTTTTTGGTGTTTTGTTCTTCAGCCAGCGGAGGGTGGGTGAGTACCTTTTTGTAAACTATAGGAATAAAGATGCACTACCCACCCCCACCACCACTCTTTCTTTTTCAGTGGTTTGGCAGATACTCATCTGTGGTGAAAATCCCACAGAAATATCTTTAAGAAGGACATTACAGCCATATATATGAACTGTAGGATTTCATATGCCCTAAGGTTTAATAAACCATTTTAGTTGTGTTTTACTACTTACGAAATACAGATGGATAATATTCTTCCTAGAGGATAGATCCAACTCTGTTTGAAGCAAAAATCTGATCAAATAGACTCCTATATAGAAACCATCAACAACTCCCCACTGCTCATCATATCAATAGCAAAACTCTTAGTCTTCTGTTCTCATCCAAGAAAATGAAAACTCTACAATGAATCGTGAAGACTCTTAATCATATTTTCTAGATGCCCCACCTTGCTTCTGTTCCTCGCTTTTACTGATCATAGCTTGAATTGTTATCTTCATTGCATGTTCTCTATCTTTCCTTAATCCTAGCTCAAATTTCAATGCATACATATACTCTTCCTGGGTGCCACAGCTCTCCTTTCACCTATTCCCACAATTCACTTTGGGGTATCCTCATATATTTTACATTATTTTCCTTAATTAACCTTTAGAAAATAGACTTACATCATCCTTAGTTTTACCCCTTGAAACTGGTTTTTCAAAAGCTACTCCAAAACCTCATGAGAGGAAAAACAAATAAGTCTTGTGCTGTGGGTGAACATGGGTTATCCAGTTTGTCCAGGAAATATCCTCAACTTAGCCTGACCCTGTGCTGCTCTCTACTCACCATCCCATCTGTATCTTATGTGAGAAACAAAGAAACAAAAAGCTGAGAATATTCACAGATATCCTCAGATGGTTTCCCATAGAATCCCAAGTGTCCTCTGTAGTACAAAAAATAGGTTTCACTATTTATGTTGTAACATTAAAAAGTAAGTTTTACTAGAGTTTAGGTTCACAACTTCTTCATTCGTTCATTGACTATTTCTCTTTTTTATCATTTTTTCTTTTTTTTTATTAAATCATAGCCATGTACATGTTTAGAAGCTCACCTGTAACTTTTTTTTTATTTTTATGAGCTAAAAGAGGAAAGTAATCGGAAACTGAGGCATGTATAATTTATTTCTGATAGAAAACTAGTTGTATCTTTTCTTGAAAAATCGTATCTTCTCTCTTTAGTTTAATACATTTGGAATATTATAGTTGATTATAACCTGTGAGTTTTTCTTTTTCCCTCTCTCTGTTGTAATTCTCTCACATTATCATTTAAAAAATAGAAAAATCCTCTCACATCAAACATTTATTTTACGGTATTTATTCTGATAGTAAATAAACGTAAGCAACAAAATTAAAAAAAAAGTTAAGTTTTACTTCAGTGGTTATGGTTGTTGTTTTAGTGGTCATATGTTAAATTTTTTCATATAATTCTCGATCTAATCTTCCTAATTCATTTATTTATTCATTCATAATGAAATATATATTTTGTACATTCTATGTACCAGTCACCATTCTAAGTTATGGGAAAATTACAACAGAAAATATAAAATATTTCCTGTCTTAACATGCTTAAGTTTAATAATGAAGACCAAAAATAAAAAATTAAAAATCAATCAATTAAAAATTTAATTTTTATTAAAATTAAAAATTCAAGAGATCAAAGAGACATAACAACCAAATGTGACATGTATTCGTGATCCTCAACTGCATCTAATACTAGAGTAAAATTAAGTTAAATTAAAAACTGTAATATGATTTTAGAACAACTTTTGTTTCATTTTTTTTAGTTGTTGTTTGAACAGCATCTCATTATATTGCCCTCGGTAGAGTGTCATGGCGTCACAGCTCACAGCAACTCAAACTCATGGACATAAGTGATTCTCTTGCCTCAGTCTCTCTAGAAGCCAAGACTACAGGCACCCGCCACAATGCCCAGCTATTTTTTTAGAGATGGGGTCCCACTTTAGCTTAGGCTTGTCTTGAACTCCTGTATTCAGGAAATCCATCTACCTCAGCCTCCCAGAGTGCTAGGACTACAGGCGTGAGCCATTGTGCCCGGCCATGTATGCTTGCATATATAAACATACATTTTTTAAATGTAGCAAAATGAGTAAAATTGGTATATCTGATGAAAGGGTATGTAGAAGTTTTGCAAATTACATTTGTAACATTTCTAAAACTTTGAAATTATTTAAAAATAAGAATAAAACTAATGTAATGTAGCACAAAAGAGTTTTTGCTCAGAGAGCTTAGGAGATGATGAAAAGAGAGCCCAACTATGGGCTGGGGGAAAATGTAGGTAAAGAAATGCCTGACCCAGCACTATGTTAAATAGAAGTGATGAAAGTGAGCAACCTAATCTGGTTCTAGTTCTAAGCAGAAATGCTTTCAAGTTTTCCTCATTCAACATAGTAATGAGAGTCCTAGCAAGAGCAATCAGACAAGAGAAGGGAATCAAAGGTATCCAAATGGGGAAAGAAGATGTTAAACTATCACTGTTTTACTGACAATATGATATTAAATCTAGAAAATTTCAAAGATTCAACCAAGAGACTCTGGAATTGATACATAAATTCAGCAAAGTCTCAGGTTACAATATCAATGTATACAAATCAATAGTTTTCATATACACCAAAAATAATCCAGCTGAGACTCAAATTAAAAATGTAATACCATTCACAGTAGCAACAAAGAAAATAAAATACCTTGGCATATATTTAACTAAGGGGATGAAAGAACTCTATATAAAGAACAATGAAACACTGAAGAAAGACATCATAGAGGATATAAACAGATGGAAAAGCATATGTTTCTGCTGCTCATAGATCAGCAGGATCAGCAGAATCAGCATTGTTAAAATGGCTATGCTACCCAAAATGATTTATAGATTCAACACAATCCCCAGTAAAATACCAACATCATTTTTTGCAGATCTAGAAAAAAATAATTCTACACTTCGTATGGAAACAGAAAAGATCCTGAATAGCCAATACAACCTTATGTAATAAAAACATATCAGAAGAACTTTATCAGACTTCAACTATTCTACAAGGCTCTGGCAAAAGCAGCAAGGCATTGGCACAAAAACAGAGACATAGACTTGTGGATCAGAACAGAGAACTCAGAGATGAAACCATCCTCATATTCTCATCTCATCTTTGACACAAACATACATTAGGGAAAAGAATCTCTATTTAATAAATGGTACTGGGAAAAATGGCACATGTAAAAGACTGAAAAAGGATCTGTACCTCTCATCATTCACAAAAGTAAGTTCAAAAAGGTGAAGGGCACACTTATAATTTTGACCTGAATTGAAGAAAACAAACTATATAACCAAAATATGTGTACTCTTGTAATATTCTGAAATTTAAAAAATAATAATTCTCAATAAAAAAGACTTAATTCTAAGGCATGAAACAATAAGATTCTAGAAGAAAACTGAATCTGAAAAACTCTTACAAATATGGGCTTAGGGAAAGAACTTATGAAGACTCCAAAAGCAATTTCAGCAACAACAAAAATAAATAAATGAGATCTTACTAAGCTAAAAAGTTTCTGCACAGCCAAAGACACAATAGACAGAGTAAATAGACAACCTATAAAATGGAAGAAAATACTGGCATGCTACAAATCCAATAAAGAAAGAGCTAATAATCAGAATCTACAAAGGACTCAAGCAAATCAGCAAGATAAAGTTAAACAACACTGTTAAAAGGTGGGCAAAAGACCTGAACAGAAATGTTTTAAGGTAAGATAGTCTAATGCCCAAAAAATAAAAAAGAGAGAGAGAAAGGGAGAAAGAAAGAAATCAGAAACAATGTTCAAGATCTCTAATCATCAGGGAAATCCAAGTCAAAACCACAATGAGATATGACCTAACTCCAATAAGAATGGCTGTTATAAATATGTTTCCAAACAACAGATTCTCATGTGGATGCAGAGAGTCAGGAACATGTATACACTATTGGTGGGACCAAACTTGTACAACCTTTATGGGAAGTAGTATAGCGATACCTCAAAGAACTAAAAGTAGACCTACTATTTGATCAAGCAAGGTCACTACTAGGTATTTACCTGAAGGGGAAAAAAAGACATTTTTTAAAAAGACAGTTGCACACAAACATTTATAGCAACACAATTTGCATTCAAAAATGTGGAAACAACCCAAGTGCTTATCAATATGTGAGTGGATTAATAATATGTGGTATATATACCATGGAGCATTACTAAGCCATAAAAAATAGTGACCAAGTATGTTTTGTAACAACCTAGATGGAACTGTAGATCATTTTTCTAAGTAAAGTATTCCAAAAATGAAAAACAAAGCACCACATGGAACTAGTCTATCAATACTACACGCATATATGAAAATAAAACTCAAAGGAATTCAAGTAGGTAAGAGGGGAGAGAAGGGGTTGGGTAAATTCATGCTTAATGGTTGGGTACATATTCTGGGTGAAAGCCTCACTTAAAACTGTGACTTAAAATGTATAAAAGCAAATTATGTAATCAAAATGTGTGTACCACATAATATTCTGAAATAATAATAAAAAATGCCCAGCCAGTCAGTGATTTCAGAAGGTGGACAAGTTCAAATATAAAAAAGAAAGGCTCAGAACTCAAAGCAGGGTTGAAAAAACTATGGGGATACAATTTTATAATTTATAATATGAAAAACTAACTCTATTTTTACAGTTGCAGAATAACAACAACAACAACAGCAACTACAACAAACATTTTTTTCTATTAGTTTTGAGAGTAGGGCTATATTTTAATCAACTATATACTTGTATCTCTATGTCTCACTACAATATATGGAGAAATATTTTTTATTAGTATTTTCCTTGAATCCTATTATTCATAATGTACAAATGACCCTAGAATAAGAAAATTGCCAAATTTCAAAAAATAAAAAAATAAAAAATAAAAAGACTCCTGATGCAAAGAAAAAAACCAATGATTGCCTTTAGCTTGGTTACTATTACTACTATCAGCTATCTTAATGGAGTTCACTTCTTCCCTGGGTCCTCTGCTAAGCACATGTTGCACAGTACCATATGCAATCCTCACAACAACCTTCTGACTTAGAAAATATTATTATATTAACATAATTCCTGAACAAACAGAGATGAGCAGATGTGCAGCATCCTCCCCCAGGAGGGCAGGGGCGGGATTCCAACACAAGCAGTTGTTGACCAAAGTCACTGCCAATGAACAAGTCCATGTAAAGAGGGAAGAGGTCAGGCTCAGGGAATGCATTTGAGTTGCCAGGCTTCTGATAAAATCTTAATATTTAATTATCAAATGCCTGCTAAGTAGTAGCATTCTTATTTTATACATGAAAGGGCAGAAACTGAGGATTTGGTAACTTGCCTAAAATAACAAAAGATTGTATTTGGATTTACTCTATTCAGGGGTCCTCAAACTATGGCCCGGTGGGTCACATGAGGCGGTGTGATTGTATTTGTTCCCGTTTTGTTTTTTTACTTCAAAATAAAGTATGTGCAGTGTGCATAGGAATTTGTTCATAGTTTGTTTTTTTTTTTTTTTTTTAACTATAGTCCAGCCCTCCAACGGTCTGAGGGACAGTGAACTGGCCCCCTGTTTGAACAGTTTGAGGACCCCTGTCAATGATCGCAAAGCTCATTGCAATTTTTGCTCTGTTTTCCTATTAATTTTTAGAAAAATAAAACTGCTTTTTAACTGGCATCTTTCTTTTATGATTTTAATTTTTCCAGGGGGGATTCCAAATTAAATCTGATATCTGATGTGGAACTGAAGTATTATCTAAGTGGTCATCTACTGCTGAGAGAAGGTAGGTAATGTTATATGTGTGTGTGTGTGTGTGTGTGTGTGTGTGCAATTTTTTGTTTCTGTCTTAAAAATAATTAGGGACTCTTTTGCAGAAGCTTACTCAGAAGCAAGAAAATAGAATACTGCCCGTCACTTATCACCCTATTAAGATCTGTGATAGCTCAAAGACAGACCAAAAATGGTGCCATGCTGATCTCTTTTCTTTTAATGATGTCTCCATTGAATTTTCTCAATGAGAAAATTAAAAGAGGATTTACTAAGTGCCAATGCCTCTGACTCCTTGCCAGATAAAAAACTCACTTGAACTCAATGCTCAGGAGATTTTGCAATGGCAACTGACCTTATGAAGTTTTTGATGAGTTTCAGGGCAGGATCCAGTCAGTGTAGCTGGTCCCTCCACAGATAGGCTGTCTCCTGCAGTGTCTCCTCACAGGAGTAAAAGCATTTTTTTTTAAGTGATGTTATCAGCGATGACTCAAAGACACTCTGGAAACAATTATGCTGAGTAAGATGGTGGTATTTTCTCATCATCATTTTCAATTACGGTCTTTCCCTTTACTCCTACAGTTCCAGCTCCACAATGGATTCTTTAAGTTATAAAGTTTAGTTGAGTCTTCAAGTTACTCAGTCTGTACAAATTCATGAGAAGCCAGGAATAGAATCCCTGTGCTCATTCTCCTGAAATTCTTTACTTTGGAAATTATTCACTTCTTAGTATGAAAGTGGGATAAAACCAACCAACCAGCAGCCAGTAAAACCAAGCTTACCATTTCTTCCGAACTCAGATTTCACTAATCAGCTTAAGAACAGTATATTGAGCCCATGACAAGTAGTGTGGTTAAGATTCTATGTGGCTAAATTCCTTATGATCCAGCAGCGAGGCAGGTAATGGCTACTCAGAATTCAGGTCCATGCTCCAGTACAAAATGAACATTTGTTTTCTTGATCAGTAGTAATCACAATTTACTGGCTGATAAATATTTGAATTCTACCACTCTTTTTTTCTTTTTCTTTTTTTAATTAATTTTTAATTTTTTATTTTTATTAAATCACAGCTGTGTACACTAATGTGATCATGGGGCACCATACACTAGTTGACTCTTTTCTTCGACATGCCTGGTGTATAGTTACGTAACCTATGCTCACTGACAATTTGTCGAAAGCCAACTTTGCCTGTTGACTTTAAGCACCTCAAAGAACATACAATGAGTTCACTTATCTTTGAAATCCCAAACGTAGGGCAGTTTTGTGAAATATATACGCTGCTCATTAGACATGTTAACGTTTTCCAAGATTAGTGGCACCTTTTCTAACAGAGGAAATTGAGAGCATTTTTGTGCTAGGCACTGTTCTAAGTACTTTACAAATTACACATGTGAATCCTCAAATGTGCCCCATGAAGTCTGTACAAACCTTCACCTAATTTTCAGACAAAGAAACTGATATTCACAGAGGGTAAGAAAAATGCCTCTATTCACCTTGCTAGTTAGAGAAGAGGCTGGGAGTCAAATCTAGATATTCAAGTTTCATACCTCTCACTGACTTCTGTGCTCCATGGCAAAAAGTTAGAAACAAGGCAAAAGTATTCCACTAGACATATTTAATCAGGAACAATGTATACATATCATTCTGGTTCACAGAGGTAGGCTTGAAGTTGGTCTTACACATCATGCTTAATATTTTTACTCAGTTGGGTATGTTTATTTCATTTGAGTTTGTTTATGAGTGAAGGAGATTTAATCCCCTCCACCCAAAAAATATCTCTTGCTGAAGGTATGTCATAAATTCAGTGGTGGGGTAGATTTTCCTAGTCAAAAATTGCTGGGAGAATGGGGACCAAAGACCCCATTCTTGGCAAAGGAAAGCACCTCCAGAAAAAGAGGAAAATGAAAAAGTAAGCTAAGTGAGTTGGAACAAGGAAAAGTCAGCTAGTTTACATTTAAGCTAGCCATTGCTAGCAAGCTTCTTGCCTTTTCTGAAATTCTAGCCTGTTGGGGATACAGCTTACAAACACCCTGCTGGGTCTGTGAGTACTCTGAGGAGAATAATGGTCCAAGAAGAGGCTATGACAATGTCCTAGGAAAAGGTACATCTTCTAGGACATTTCCTGTCCATTAAACAAGGAAAGTAGATACCCATCACAAGGAAAGTAGATACCCATTGTGGGGAGATTTGCATTTGCCTGGGGCAGAGATCAAGGGAGTAGCTCCAGCCCTGAGATATAGGCAGAAGAGCTTATATCCCTTATCACAGAGGAAAATCCTCTATGGTGGTGATGGGAGGAAAATGCTTCCCTCCCTCAGATCCCTCAGAGGAGATTAACACTGGTGGTGGTGGCATTTTATTCCACAGAGAACTAGCGGAGTTTAACACCTACCTAGAAATCTCTGTGTGTGATCTTAAGCAGGAGGCTCTCCCAATACAAGGCTAGATATCAGATTTCTGAAGGATACCCTTAACGTTAATAATAATAACAATAGGAGCTGGTATGCTCAATCACAGAAACTGTTGGCAACTTCTTTTCCCCTCCCTCATTTTACCCTCTGGCCAAATAGACTTCAATAAAATTAGAGTGGCACAAACACTCTGGGCCATTGCTGGATTCCCACAATGGGCAATGGACCGCTGAGCTCCCACTTTTAATTCTACTCCATGTCTCATGTCTTTCTTTACTGTTGCTTCTAACTCTAAATTTCTTCAGTCATTCTCCATCAGTTTCCACAGGTCTCAGAGGACCCTGCTTTCAGGGTGGGATCCCGACATTTGGTGCCTAACATGGGGCTCAACATTTGCAGCCCAATGACAACAAAAAATAGTCAGGGAACCTCACCATTCAATATGTTTTGAAGCTATAGTGAGCCCTCTATACCTGTGAGTTCCTCACCCAATAAACTTGGATTGAAAATATTTGGGGGAAAAAACAAAATAAAAAATAATACCAATATTTTGTATGACATAATACAACAATTACTGATATAACATTTACATTGTATTAGATGAGATTCTAAGAGATGGTTTAAAGTATAAGGGAGGATGTATGTAGGTTATGGGCAAATATTATTCCATTGTATGTAAGGGACTTGAATACCAAAGGATTACAGTTTTACAGGAGGGACTAGAACCAATCCTCCACATGACAGAGGAATGACTGCAATTTATTCTAATTTCTAACTGGTCTTGAGAGAGGATAGCCAAGAAGGGTGAGGTCTAGAAGAACAGGTCTTCTCAAGGAGACCACAAGGATACACATGCAGGGTCCTCTCCACGGTGACTCAGCTCTTGGGAATTTGTAAAGTTAACTTCCTGAAACTTGGAAATTTCCAAGTTCTACGAAATCCTGTAGTTCTGTGGGGGAGGTAATAGCGTCTCCCGCTTGATTCAAACTGGCCAATGCCCATCCTCTGGACACCCACATGAGGGCCCCTGATCAGCCTGGGTGACATGAACCACTGAGCACACCAGGGAGGCAGTTTGGCCTCCCTGTGTTGACACCTCGACTGGGCTGAGAAAGGACCCCGTTGGCAGGTCTTCAAGGAGTCAAACACTGGGAAGAACTGACATGCAGGAACAGGTACCTACACAGAAGACATCTAAGGCAAGATATGATGGATCTGGGGATCCCACTACAGTTTTAGTGGAAGAAGAGCCTGATCAACTCCTTGGGCATTAGATCGCCAGCAGGTCTGTTGAGAGGTGTGTGAGAGTGTGTGGATGTGGTCTGATTGAGAGAACTCTGAGGGTGGAGTTGGACCTCCCTTCACAGGGCCTAGGGGAGTGTTGGTTTGCCTCCTATGGCTAAGTAGCAGCTTGAGTGGGAAATCAAGGCTGCCCAGGTGAAGAAGTGAGTTGGAATTGTGTGCATGTGAATGCTTTGAGAATGACTGAGATGGGTAACAATAGGTGGGGTTTCGCCCCCCCAACCCCCATTCATGGGGTGAAAAGAATGTGTGAGTGTGCCCTTCTTCCCTGCTCCAACTTTGCCCCCTGGCTATTCTGAGAGAAACTGGAAGTTCCAGGTTTTCCGCTTTCTGTCTTTGGTGGTGGCCACATGGCCATGTGGGACTTGGGAGAAAATGAAAAGACATTAGAAAAAATGTTGTTGTAGTTTTGTTACTAGAATTTCTTCAGTGAGCGTTTGGTCTCAGGAATTTGAGAATTTAGCCTGCAGGCCACAGATCAGTGATAAAATGGCATTTTGTTGGACTGAGGGGCATGCAGAAAGAGTGGAGAGTGCCAGAGCTATTGGCAGGGGGGTCATGTCTTGAAAAGTGTTGCGGTTCAGGCAGTCCAGTGAGCTCTGGCTGACCCTTGAAAATCTGGGGAAGAGAGTGTAAGCTCGTGCTGGACGAGGCTGTATCCATATAAGCAACAGGTTTCCAAGGTGAACAGTCTCTGGCAGGGAGGGAGGAGGACCGGATCAGAGATTTCCGGCATAAGTCCTTTTTCTAGGGCTAAATAATTGGCCCAGAGAGATATTATGGCCAGAACTTGGTAGATGGAAAAATACCCTTAAAAACTGAAGGGGTGTTCTAGCAAATGAATGAATGCAGCGCCTAACCTGGGACAAGGTTATTAGGTCTTTGCTGCAGTTTTTGTCTGGGGAGGGGATTAGGGTGTGTGCTCCTTAGTCAGGGTGGAGCCCTCCAAAAGGTTTCAGGCTGCTTTGTCCATGACCTTTCTGGGGCTCAGAGGGTTTGTGCCTGAAGATGGGAGTCTGATGTCTAAGCTCACCTGAGCCTGAAAAATGGGGGTTCCCTGTCCAGCCCTGAGTGGGAAAATCCTGTATCAATGTTACATCTCATAAAATGTCTCTCATTTGTAAAATAAATTTTACAAATTTGTAATTTTATTGTTTAAATTGTTGGGGGAAACTGAGTCTTTGTCAAAGGATAAGATTCTTGCCTTTTAAACCTTCTAGTTATCTGTTTGGTTGAGTGAATGGGTGACTTCATGGTAAACTGGGATACTGTTTTGTGGGAAGTGAAATTTTGAGAGTTAGAGAAATTAGACAGAAATGTGTGTGAAGAAAGAGTCTTGTGTGATAAATTTTGTTCTGAAACAGAATGGTTGTGTAAGAAAGTGGAAGGCAGGGCAAAAGTTAAAGAAAGTTTAGAATGTTGGTAGATGGTCTGTGCAGGTTAAACGAAGCTCATAAAAGAGAATTTGTGAAAGAATTTACACATGATCCAGTTGATTATGTATTTCCTTTAAAATCTTTTGGCTTGTAATTTTGTTTAAACAATTATTTTAGGCCTTTGATATTGGACAAACCTTCTAAAATAAAAACTCTAAATCTGGGGCTTGGCGCCTGTAGGGCAGTGGTTTCAATGCTGGCCACATGCACTGAGACTGGCGGGTTCAAACTTGGCCCAGGTCAGCAAAAAAAAAAATAAAACACAACTTTAAATTTGGTCTTCTTGAAATATTAAGACCACTGAAAGTCATGAGAAAACAAATTAAACTTATTTGATTTATTCAAAATATATAGAAAACTTTGTCAAATACGAAATGGTGATTAATTTTGTGTGGGTTATGGTTATATATATGTTCCAATATTATAAAGCATTGGTCTGTTCTAACATATAAGATGTTGGTCTGTCCTAACATATATTGTCAGTAATGATTTTAATTCATCTAAAAAGAAAGTATTTTTTATGTAACTGGCTGAGTCCAAAGTTTATCCTAAAAAAAAAAAAGAAATATTAAGAGAGGCTGACGAATTCTCTCGAATTCAAATTCTTGATGTCTTTGGAAATTGAATACCTTTGGACTAAAAGCAGATTTTTAGATCTTTCATTGGAAAGTTAACATGTCTATAAGTATTGCTAACCTAACGTCAACAGAACAGAAATCTGTTACATGGAACTGGGCTAGTTTGTAATAAATTTTTGTTCGAAATATTGTTGATTTTTTTCTGTGTTCTGTTTTCCGGAAGTTAAGAAAATAATTTTCTGTCTTTTAAGCTATTTGTAGCTTTTCAAGCAATGCATGTACTTATGAGCAGAGTTTGAAACATGTACTTTTTCTCTCTCCTTGATTTCTCCAGAATTTGAAAGCTATTTGTAAATATTCTTAATTTCTGCCAATACAGTTATTTGCATAAGTTCAATAAGAATCTGTTTTGTTCTATAGGACATGATGAAGGCACTGGTTATTTTACCAAGGCTTTGGCTGGAATAGCATTTCCAGAGGTGTCCAGAGTGCATTAAGGAACCACGGTTGACTTTATAAGGCCCATAAAAAAGCCCTTTGGAAAACTGGCCAGATACTCATCAGTAACATTTCCTGATCTGTGGTAAGTAACGAAGGTCGCTTGCTGATGGGTCCGGGAATCGAAACGTGCTTAGGGACCTCAAGAGAAGAGGGATTTACCCAATGCATATAGGTATCTAATGGCAGAGATGAAACCTGGACTCTGAAAGGCTTTCAAAAAGTCCAGCCTGAGATTCCTTATAAAAGGTTCCAGCAAAGCCAATTTTAAAGGAAAGAAGAGTTTAGATGGCTAATAATTAATTATTCTTACTGCATATTATGCAAATAATCAGACCCCAGATATTAAAGGTACAGTTTATTTTGGCAAATAAGTTAGTTCTACTATAATTTGCCTTTAGTAAGGAGAGAAATTGGAGAGAGAAAAATAGTTTAAAAGGAGGAAATAGAGGCTGTGGTCCACCTGTATTTAGATCCCAGCCTTGTCTGTACTGTCAATTCATAAAATGAGATGTAACTGTTTTACTAAATTGATCTGTTAAATGGGACTAAGAGACTGGCCAAAAAGTATAGAATTATATACAGTAATCATATTTACTCTGAAGCCTTAAGACTCAACAAAGATTGCCTGTTGGCTACACTGAAAAAACTTGTGCAGTATTAAATGTTATCTAGAATTTCCCAGTAAACGGTGTACTGTAACACTGCATCCTACTCTGCTGAATCTGCTGCCTGCAGAAGCCAAGTGGCCCACTTATCCGGACTTAAAAGATGCCTTTTTCAGTTAATAAGGCTGGTTCTGGGAAGCCAGTGGCTGTTTGCTTTCCTGTGGGAGAGACCAGACATGGAAACTTGGATCCAGTATACATGGACTAGGTTGCCACAGGGGTTCAAACACCCATGATTTTTGGAGAAGGGCTGGCTCATAACATACAGAAATTCCCGGCTGAGGAATTAGAATGTGTTCTGTTCCAATATGTCAATGACCTCCTTTCAGGACACCCTACCCTTTACCTTTATCATCATGTTGACGTTTTTACTGATTGTACAAAAACAGTGGTAGGTAAACCTGATGATGCCTTAGGAGAAATCAAGGCCATGGCATAAACTATATTAGAAGTCACTGTATTTCAAGAGCACACATTGGCAGCCAAAACAATACCTGTTTAACTTACTTGTTGAAAAAATAAAAGTTATTAATTGCATTAAACTTTAGCCTTTGAGTAAACATCTTTTAAAAATATTCTACGTTATGAAATATAAAATACAAAAGAAGTACCCTTTCATAATACATAAGGAAATACAATAGTTATCTCTTGGGGAAAACACTTGTATGGCTTAATGGAGCTGGACTAATTTTTGTTTTCTTTTGCTTTTTCTCACAAAACACCCTTTTTATTTGAAAAAGTGATTGATATACAAACTATTTTTTTTCAAACTAGTCAATTTGGCAGGCATTTTCTCAAAAATTAACAAAGTGAGACTGTCATTTAAAAAAAAACTGACATGATTTGTGACATATGATAAAATTTGATCTTCCAATGTAAAAAAATCAAAATTTGCAAGATCTGTGTCCATTACAGTGAACTTAACGACCTCCCAATAATTAAAAAAAAAATTGTGATTAGATGAGCAATGGCATTAATAAAGGTGATTTTTAAAATATTAAATAATATTTGTCAATATTTGGAAGATCTGTATGCCTCTGTGAGCCAATATTTTGCAAATTACTAATATATGATGTATAAAATAATGCATGTGTAAAGGTCAAAGTGCAAATTTATTAATGCCTTATAACAACAGTTATAAAAAGCTCATCAGTATGGTTTCAGTTTCCATGTTGCAATTAACCTTAAAAACTTCTACTTACTGATTTCTACATATCCATGATTATCTGAAAAGGTAATTAAAATATCTTTCCTCCCTTCAAACTACATAACTGTGTAACAGCAGATTTTTTTTCAGCATCTCAAATTCTACCAAATACCTAAATTGACCCAATGCAAAGCACATATGAGAATCAGTTCTCTTCTATTCAACCAGGCAACCAGAAAATATGCCCTTCTTCCTACTAAATTTTATTGAAAAATAGATAATTTTACAAAACTATGTTATTTCTGTCAAGATGTAATAGGTTTACTCTGGTTATTTTTAAGTGAATGAATTTTGGAAACTCCTTAATTTCATCTTATTAATAGATATACACATAGACAAAACATCTTTTGGGGCATGCTTATAACATTGACTTATAACGTACAAAAGCAAATGATATAACCAAAACCTATATACTCATGTAATATTCTGCAATTTTTTAAAAGATTTTTTTTGAATCCTCAGTAATTTCATTGGGAGTGGTGGCTCATACCTGTAATCTGAACACTGTGGGAGGCTGAGGCAGGATGATTGCTTGAGGTCAGAAGTTTGAGGCTTGTCTGAGTGAGAGTGAGACCCTAACTCATGAAAAAAATGGAAAAACGCAGCAGGCACCATGACAAGGGCTGATAATCCCAGTGGCTTCAGAGGCTGAGGCAGCAGGATGCCCACAGCCCACACGTGAGGTTATAGTGAGCTAGAATGCCATTGCACTCTGCTCAGGGCATAGGGTAGAACTCTATCTTGACAAAAAAAAAAAAAAAGGAAAAAGGAAAAAAGAAAAAAATAAAATAAAATGAATCCTTAGTAATTTTGTAATTATATAAAGGGAGAATCATAATACTAAATATTCTGAGTACTGTTTGATTAAACGTTCCCAAGCCCTATCAGATATAAGCTTTTATCTCCTTGTCAATGTATCTACTGATGGGAAATTATCTAATAAGAAGGTACATTTTAAAACCAGTCAAATTCTATCATTTGCCTTCTAGTCATTGGTTCTAGTAGCATGGTAATTAATATGTTCTGAAATCACACGTACAAAGGAAAGCTAACGTTTCTTCTTGAAGATAAACCATAAAAACTTTAACTTAACATCAAACTATAGATCCACTTATTAGACTCTCATCTAACATTTATTTCTCCATCTTCCTTATGATGATATTCAGTGATTTTTATTAAATGTATTCCTTAAATCCAAAAAAAAGTCACTTTGTCCTAACCTGCCAGTGAAGGAACTTTAGCGATGAAGAATATGAAATAAGTATATCATTATTTTTTCTTAGAGAAGTCATGTTGTCTTCTGGGAACTACAGTTTCTAATCCTTACTGCTTACAAAGTATCCATTCCAGAGATTGAATGAAATCTTATATACTTTTTGTAGGACTATGGTAAAAAATAATTAAATAAATAGATAAATAAAATTAGTTGACTATTTGTGAATCCATGTGACATTCTGTATATATTATTAATTTATGTGCTGTATTTATACTACACTATCATCTTTAATTGGGTTGTTAAGGAAATATTGTCTTCGAAGGTAAAGTATTTCTTACTCAGCTTTCACTGAACTGTGAAATATTGATCATGTCTAATATTTCTTGTGGCATTAAATTTGCTAAACCAGGTGAGTTATTACTGTATTTGATTTCTTGAAAGCACAAATTTTAAAGTCATCCACCTATACCAAAATAATTTTTAACATAATAAAACTTTTTTTAATAAAAAGGGTGCTATACTGAAATTTATTAAGCTATGCTGATTGCTTTTTTCTACTCCTCATTTCACAGAAAGAGTCACAGTTAAAATCAGTGTGATGAAAATGTGTCAAACTGTTTATAAAACCAGTGTATGGTGCCCATGATCCCATTAATGTACACAGCTATGATTTCATATTAATAAAAAATAAATAAATAAATAAATAAATTCAGGTTTAAATCTTGTATTCACTTCAGAGACATTTTCATCATCATTCTTATATATTTTTTTCTTTTGACATCTAATATTTCTGTTGCAAATACTGAACAGGAAGAAGAAGAAAAGATAAAAAAAAAAAAAAAGAAAAAACAGTGTTACACAAGCCACCAGAGATAGAAAGGCAGAAAGTAAAGTAAATGACTTTACATTTTGGTTCATTTAACTGTGAATCCCACATCAAAAATCTGGCACTAGAAACTTAGAAAGCAACAGTGAGGAAATATAAAATATTATGGGAACATAATAATTTGAGGATGACAGGGCAGGAAGTCTGTGTACAAGCTGCAGAATAAAGCTCAAGATGATCTCAATAATAGGAAACACTGGCCCTCGGCATTTATAAAAACTATTACTGCCCCCTCACTGTAGATAACAGGATCTGGAAGGCACATAGTATTCTTCCCTTTAGCTTCTTTTTGCTTTGAACCATTGGAATGTAAAATTGTTTTTCTTTTTTACGTTTAATATGTATTGGACTATTGCCCAATTTTCCTGAAAAAACTACTTATTTGCCACCCACATTTTTTGGTGTGATCATTGCATTTAAGAATTGTGGAATCTTGTAGCTCAGGGAGCACAGCGAGAAGGCGATGAGCCGGATACAGCTTATGATCTGATGTGGTAGAAATCTGGCAAGTGACTGTGACCCCCTGGGATTGGCTGGCCCACCCAAAGGTTCAGGATGGGAGGAAGCCTTTCCAGAGTTTTCAGTTGTTGGAGTAAGCTTTGTATTGAGCGGAAAGTTTGGAAGAGTGGGCAGTCTTAACACTATACAGGAACCAGACTTGAATGCTGATTAGAGTGGATTTGCTATAGGTTTGGTGGCTGGCAAGGCAGCCATTCTGAGAAGGTCTCTGCTGCCAGAGGGCTGTGATTTTGGGAAGGTCCTAAGAGGGTCTTAGCAGGGGCCTAAAGCAAAGCTGACTTAATTCCTCCTGCAGGGATAAGAAGTCCATAGATGGACAGGCTGAGGTATTCCAGTACCCCACAGGAACTATGAGACCTGCCCTTGAAGGATGCTTGTGAGCTTTAAGATCCCAACCCTGCAGGGTTTGAATGCCAAGGAAATAATCAGGTAATCCTGAAAGCAACTAACTTTGGAATAAGACCATGGAGGTTGCTGGCTCTGCTGTCTACTAAAAAAAAATACAGCACCACCTCGTGTCCTGGTGACATATTGCAAAATATTATCATCAAGAGAAAAGAGTTCTGTTTATTTGGCCACAAGGAGGAGTTTGGCTTTGCTCAGGCTGCGGCCACTTCAAGATCTATGCTTTGAGACAAAGTAATTTGAAGCAAAGTAGGCAGTGAGAAGCAAAAAGGAGGACAAAGAGGTGAACAAGAAGAAAGAACACATGAGGAGGAACCAACAGAAAAATTCAGGCAACATGATAAACTAAAACAAAGCCATCTCCCAAGGGACCATGAAGTAGCTACTACAAAAGGCTCGACCTACAAAGATTTAATGGATTTGACAGAAAGGAAATTTAAAATATGGATGGTAAAAACAATAAAAAGAATGGACAAGAAAATGGAAAGTCAGAACCAAAAGTCAGATGAGAGATATGTAGAATATAGAAAGGATATGGCAGAGCTTAAGAAAATGAAGGAGATAATCAGGGAATATACAGATGCAGTAGAAAGTATCCAAAAAAAGGTTAAACCATGGAGAAGACAGAACCTCAGAGCTAGAAGATAAAGCTTTTAAGTGAACTCAGGAAGTTAAAGAGGCAGTAAAGAAGAGAGAAAAAGCAGAACAGGAGCTTAGTGAACAACAAGACTCCATGAAGCTTTCACACATATGAATAATAGGGATTTCTGAGGGGGAAGAAGATTGCCCCAAAGGAATGATAGCCCTATGGGAGACTATCATACATGAAAACTTCCCAAGTTTTACTTAAAGACTCTGCCACACTCCTTTCAGATGGATATCAACTCCTGGATCGTCTCAACTCAAACTGAGACTCTCCAAGACACATTGTAATGAACATGTCCAAAGTCAAGATGAAAGAAAAAATTCTGCAAGCATCCAGGAATAAGCACCAACTGACTTATGGAGGCAAAGCCATTAGGATGACAGCAGACTTTTTAACTGAAACCTTCCAAGGCTGAAATGAATGATCATCCACCTTCAATATTCTTAAATAAAATAATTTTCAGCCCAGAATTCTATATCCTGATTAACAAAGCTTCAAAATTGATGGAGAAGTCTTTTGTGGATATACAAGCACTGGGGATATTCGCCACAACAAGAATAATTCTACAGGAAATATTTAGACCTATTGTCAACACTGACCATCACAATGGACCACCAGCAAAGTAAACACCCAAAAGTTAAAGGTCAAAACTTAGCTTCCACAATGGCACAAAGTATAAAACTACAGAACAGACCTTCACAAACTAAGATGAATAGAACTCCACCACACTTACCAATTCTCTCAATAAATGTCAATAGACTGAATTCACCAATGAAGAGGTACAGGCTGGCTGACTGGACATAAAACACAAGCCATAATTATGTTATCTCCAGGAGACACACTTAGCCTTGAAGGACAAGGAGGTTAAGAGGCGGAAGGACTCAGGGTTAAGAGGTGGAAAACAGGATTTCAAGCAAATGGAAATCAGAAGAAAGAAATGGTTGCAATCCTATTTTCAGATAGAAGTGGATTTAAAGCAACTAAAGTTAAGAAAGACAAAGATGTACAATTTAGACTGGTCAAGGGAACAATACAAAAAGAAGACATTTCAATTTTAAATATTTATGCACCCAAATAAAATGCTCCCAGATTTATGATGAAGCAGACCTTGATGGGTCTGAGCAATATGATATTCCATAACACCATAAAAGCCAGGGACTTTAACACCCCTCTTACAGAACTGGACAGATTCTCTAAACAAAAACTAAACAAACATACAAAGAACTTAAATGTGACCCTAGAACAAATGGGATTAATAGACATACACAGAACATGCCATCTCAAAAGCTAACACTTTTCTCATCAGCTCATGGTATATACTTTAAAATAGACCACATCCTAGGATACAAATCAAAACTTAGCAAAATAAAAGAATAGAAATTATACCTTGTATCTTCTCAGACCCCAAGGAAAAAAAGGTGAAACTCAACTTCAACCAAAACATTCATCCCCAGACAAATACTTGGAAATTAAACAACCTTATGCTGACAGTTCAGTTCAGGAAGAGATAAAAGAGGAAATTGTTAAATTCTTCAAACATAACAACAATGAAGACACAAGTTACCAAACCCATAGGATACAGCAACAGCAATCTTAGGAGGGAAATTTATCACATCAGATGCTCAAATTCCAAAAACAGAAAGAGAGTACATTAACAAAGTCATAATTGGAAAAAGAAGATCAACCTAATCCCAAACCCAACAGAAGAAAAGAAATAACCACAATGAAATATGAGATTAATGAAATTGAAAACAAAGAAATGATTCAGAAAATTAACAAAACAAACAGCTGGTTTTTAGAAAAAAATAAGTAAAATCTATAAACCTTTGGCCAGATTAACTAGAAACAGGAAAGTAAAATCTCTACTAACCTCAATCAGAAACAATAAGGGGGAAATAACAACAGATGCCACAGAGATACAAAAGATTATCTCTGAGTACTATAAGAAACTGTATGCCAAGAAATTTGACTACATGGAGGAAATGGATCAATACCTGGAATTATACCCCTTCCCTAGACTTACTCAAGAAGAAATGGATCTCTTGAACAGACCAACTTCAAGAACTGAGATTGAAGAAACAATAAAGAATCTCCCCCCCAAAATGCCGTGGACCAGATGGCTTCACACCAGAATTCTATTATAACTTCAAAGAAGAGTTAGTACCCATACTGCAGAAATTGTTCCAAAAAATTGAGAATGAAGGAATCATCCCCAATGCGAAGAAACATCAATATGAAGAAACATCACCCTGATACTAAAACCAGAAAAAGACCCAACTAAAAAGGAGAATTTCAGACCAATTTCACTAATGAATATAGATATAAAAATTCTCAATAAAAACCTAGCCAATAGATTACACCTACAAATTAAAAAAATCATTCATCACGATCAAGCAGGTTTCATCCATACTTGCAAGGCTGGTTTAACATACACAAATCCATAATTGCAATTGACCATCAACAGAAGCAAAATCAACAGATGCAAAAAAAATTCAATAAAATTTAGCATTCTTTTCTAATCAGAACACTTAAGAATATAAGCATGGGTGGCACATTTCTTAATCTGATTGATCAAAGCCATCTACCACAAACCCACAACTAATATTATACGGAATGGAGTAAAACTGAAACTAATTCCACTTAGAACTGGAACCATAAAAGTTTGTCCTCTGTTGCCACTGCTATAGTGCTAGAAGTTCTAGCCAATACAATCAGGCAAGAGAAGAAAATAAAGGGCATCCAAATGGGTGCAGAGGAGGTAAACTCTTGCTTTTTGCTGACGATATGATCTTATACTTAGAGAATCCCAAAGACTCAACCACAAGACTCCTGGAAGTGATCAAAAAATACAGCAATGTCTCAGGATATCTAATCAATATCCACAAATCAGTAGCCTTTGTATATTCCAATAACAGTCAAGACAAGAAACTAATCAAGGACACAATTCTCTTCACAGAAGCTTCAAAAATAAAATAAAATAAATACATAGGAATGCATAGCAAAAGAGGAGAAGGACCTCTATAAAGAAAATTTTAAAACCCTAAGAAAAGAAATAGCAGAAGATATTAACAAATGGAAGGACATATCATGCTCATGGCTGGGAATAATCAACATTGTTAAAATGTCTATATAACCCAAAGTTATCTACAGATTCAATAGAATCCCCATTAAAATACCATGATCATACTTTCAAGATATGGAACCAGAAGAAACCTCATATAGCCCAGACAATTCTTAGTAATAAAAACAAAGCTGGGCATATCACCCTACCAGAATTTTAGCTATACTACAAGGCCATAGTAATCAAAACAGCATGGTATTGGCACAAAAATAGAGACACAGACATCTAAAACTGAATAGAAAACCATCGTATGAAACTAATCCCTTATACCCACCTGATCTTTGATAAACCAAACAAGAACATACACTGGGGAAAATAATCCTTATTCAATGAATGGTATTGGGAGAACTAGATAACCACATGTAAAAGACAGAAACTGAACTGGAACTTCTCATCACTTCCAAAAATCAATTCAAGCTGGATAAAAGATTTATACCTAAGGCATGAAACAATAAAAATCCTCAAAGAAAGTATAGGGAAAACAGTTAAATATTCTGTACAGCTAAGGAAACAACAACCACAGAAAACAGAAAACCTTCAGACTGGAAAAATATATTTGCTTATTATGAATTGGACAAAAGCTTGATAACTAGGATCTATAGAAAACTCAAATTAATCAACAAAAAAAGAGCCAACAATCCCAAGCAAAAGACCTGAATTAGAACCTTTTCTAAAGAAGACAGACAAATGGCTGACAAATGTGAAAAAATGCTCATTGTCCCTGATCATCAAAGGAATGCAAATCAAAACCACCCTGAGATTTTACCTAACCCCAGTGAGAATGGCCCACATCACATAGTCTCAAAGCTGGAGACACTGGTGTGGATGTGGAGAAAAGGGAACACTTTTACACTGCTGGTGGCACTGCAAACTAACACAACCTTTTTGGAACTAAGCATGGAGTATCCTCAGAGAACTCAAATTAGACTTCCCATTTAATCCTGCAATCCCATTACTAGCCATCTACCTAGAAGAAAAAAAATCCTTTTATCATAAGGACATTTTCCCTAGATTGTTTATCACAGCTCAATTCGCAATCGCCAAAATGTGGAAACAGCCTAAATGCCCACCAGCCCAGAACTGGATTATTATATGTATACCATGAAATGCTATTCAGCCATTAAAAAAGATGGAGACTTTACATCTTTTGTATTAACCTGGATGGAATTGGAACACATTAATAAAGTATCACAAGAATGCAGAGGCAAGAATCCAATGTACTCAATCCTAATATGAAGGCAGTGGATGAGCTACTATAAAAGGGTATAGGGAAATGAGGGATCAGGGATAGGGATAGGGAGAAGTGAGGGGATGGGGAGTCCATGGCACAACTCTTGGAGTTGGGACATAATTATAAGAGGGACTTTAATCTAACAAATGCAATCAGTGTAACCTGATTACATATGGCATTTCCTACCTAATAATTACAAAATAATCTCCAGAGGCCAAAATAGTAAACCCTCCATTTCAACTTGGATGGAATTTTTTTCTTACTCTCACCAATTTTCCTTTACTCTCTCTAAAATTTCTCTATTATATTACCTTCACAACTTCACCAACCATTCTTCCCTGATGATCTCTAAGTCTTTGTACCTTCACTGAATCCCAAATAATAATAATAAAAAAAAAATTATGGGATCTTAGTGACGTTCAAGTAAGATTCTCCCTCCATTAAATTCACAAGTGCAGCATGTAGTATTACTGAACTCAAAAGAAAGCCCTCTTCCCTCAGCATTTCTACTAACTGAAAGTGAGGTGCATTGTGGCCTTGCTGGCCAATTGGCAACCCAGACACTCCCCTGGCAGCCAGTTGGCAACACTCTTAAGCAGGAGCATAAATTCTGGCTGCACTATAGCTAATGGGAAATACTGAAGAAGTAGGGGCTTCCCTCTGCTAGAGATATGTTAATTTGCAATTAACATAGGGTGAGGGTGATCCTTTCAGAATTTCTGGCTTGGAAGTCCTCAATTTAGAATTGGATGTTATTCTTATGCATAGTTGAAAACCCTGGCAACATAGGTTATGTAATTTCCCCTGCTGCCAAAAAAATCCTCCAAACTGAGTTTTCCTTCCATCCGCAGCTCTCCAAATCTTCATCCCATAGGATGCAATAATTACGTATCATAGCAATGGAATTTCCTACCTAATAATTACAAAGTACTCTCTAGAGGCCAAAATACTAAACCTTCCATTTCAACTTGGATGGAATTTTTTTCTTACTCTCACCAATTTTCCTTTACTCTCTCTAAAATTTCTCTATTACATTACCTACACAACTTCACCAACCATTCTTCCCTGATGACCTGTAAGTCTTAAGCACTTGTTCTTCCCCCTTTCTCCCACTCCAATTTCCCTAATATAAACAACAAGATCTGGAATCTAGCTTAGCCAGAAAATCTGTCTTCTTTACCAAGACATGCACCAAAAATGGCCAGAGGTGACATCCATAGAGAACTGATGTAGAATGCACCCATGATTGGGAAATTTTTGTTGATGCTATTCTAACATTTCTAAGAAACATTACAGAAATACAACTTCATGTATGCCCCTTAGAATGGATTACTTTATCTTGATTTATGTTCAAAGTTGTATAAGCAAATAGATAAGGAATCAGGATAGGATGGTGTGATATGTAGTTTGTGCCAAGCAAAATGGTTCCTGAAATATAACCCATGATACATAGTCTGGTTTTAGGTTTTTTGTCTGTGTGAGCCCAGAAGAAACACTTGGTTCTTATTCATATAAAATAGCCAAACAGGCTATGATACTCCTGCTAGGACATATGACTAATGAAACTTCCGAACCCTATAAACAACTTCTTAGGTAACTTTATTTAGCTATCTAATAGAAACCTCCAAGCTAACATGGCTAAATTGGAGATTGTGATACTTCTTTAAATTCTGTCAGTCTTTCTCATTTCATAAAATTAGTTCTATTATCCACTCACAAGCTCACAGAATCCAGGAGACATCTTTGATCCTTTCTTTTTCCTACCCAATCTCATCCAAGCCATCAAAAGACTTGGTAATTCAAAATAATATTTCCAAATGTTTTACTCCCGTCTATGTCCATGGCTATCTAATTTTAGACATTATCATATGTTCTTCCTTGTCTTTTGTCTTGCTTATATAAAAATATAATTAAGATAAAAGATAGAATTATATTATAATCCAGCTAAAAAGTATTTTAGGAGGCTTCTCATTGCACTTGGAACAAATACCAAACCATTGCTTGTTCCACAAAACCCTTCCACCATCTCCCAGTTACCTCTCTTCATCACCACTGAGAATTTCTGCTCAAAGAACACTTCTTTAATCAAACCAAGGTCCATTCTAATATGAGTATTAATTATCTTTGGATTATGAGATAAAGTCTCTGAAAACTTTACTTTCTAAATTAATGTATTACATAGTCCCATTGTTCATGAGAGAATAGGAATAATTTTTTTGTATTCAAGATTCTGAAGTATTCTTTGAAAATGCAGACAATGCTGGTTGTCTATATTTGTCTACAAATTACTTTTCCAACAAATGTAGACAAAATAATTCGTAGTTGCCAAATGAAATTTGTTTTCCTTATCCTAATGGGCATCAGAGGCCTCTGGGGGGCGATGATAAAAAAGAGGAACAGCTCAGATGTGAGGCCGGGATAGCAGCCCTCACTTACTCTACATATGTGCTGACAATAGACCTTAATTTTCTCAGCTCTTGTTTCAAGCCGGGCCCTTGTCCAGCAATTCTCGTTGTGATTTTCACTAACTGCAGTTTTTTCAGTACTTTTTTTTAAACTAATGTGAAAAAAGAAATGGCAGAGCCTTAGCAATGCTTACTGATGGTTCTTGCAGGGTAAATAACAAGGAGCTAAAATCAACAGGTATGTGATGTGCTTCTTGAAGGAGAGGAAATCATGAAATCTGACAGACAGAAGACAACCTGTGGTTGGGTTCCGTGGATGGATAAGGCCCAGAGAGATGGCATTGCCCACAGGGGGATGTGAATTTCAGCATGGGGCCTGCTGAGATGCAGAGGCTTATGGGACATATAACATACAGTTTTGGCTTTGCAAGCATGCCTGTGCAGATGACAGAGATTTGTGAATTAGCAGAATATGGAAGGATAGTTGAAAAATTGAAAGTTGATAAAATCAACAACTGCAAGTATATACCATGAGAAGAAATATAAGAGAGAAAAGAGAAGAGCATTAAAATGCAACTCCTAGGATAACTGTCACTTGCACCGCAAGTAAAGAGAATGCACAGCAAAGGGACACAGCCATAGAAGAATGAAGGTAGAGCTACTTCAGAAGCCTAAAAGAAAAGGTTTTAAGATCCAATGTAGTCAAAGATGTCATATGCTTCAGAGAGGTTAAATGAGACAAGGACCCAAAAGTTTCTTGAAGTCCCTAAGTGATCTTTGTCAGAGCTATTTCAGAAATGTACTAGGAAGAGAAGCCAGGTTATCAATAAGATGAGGAGTGATGGGGAGGTGTCTAATTATTTCAGAAAATTCATTATGACAGAAAGGTCATAGTTTTGGTTATAGCTAGAAGTGGGAAAAGGACCAATAAAGTTTCATTTGCTTGTTTGTTTTTGCTGTTTTTAAGGTAAAAGGAAACAAGATTCTTAAAAATGAGCAAGGAATGTGGAGCTCTGAGGTACACAGAACGAGGAAAAAGGCCAGATGAGAATAGGTTAGGCTGTTCCACTGCAATCAGTGTTTTAAAGATTTATTGAGATACATTAATTGTGAAATACTTATTAATATAATATACATATGTGCAGTTTGTAATTGTGAAAACTTATAATATACAAATGTGCAGTTACTCACCTCCAAGAGACCTTTTTCAGTAACTCCAATGCCTTGGAGGTCTATAAATAGTCTGAGTAATAATGTTTTTTTCCCTATTACAATATAAGAGTGTTTTGAGAACATTATTGGTAGCATCGTAGCTGGGTAGATAGCATGTTAAATAACAGACAAATTAATAATAATGTCAACTACAGAAACATCAGGAAATAAAGCCTTTTGCATGTATTATTTTTATAAGAAAGTAATTCTGGGGGCGGCTCCTGTGGCTTAAAGGAGTAGGGCGCTGGCCCCATATGCTGGAGGTGGCAGGTTCAAACCCAGCCCCAGCCAAAAACTGCCAAAAAAAAAAAAAAGAAAAAAAAAGAAAGTAATTCTGAATCTATTATTTAATGTTATGAAGAAGAAACAAATAACATGTATATATATTTTTAATTAAAATTAATACCCAAACCGACTGCAATTTACATATCCATAAGTATTTTTAGGCTTTCTTTTATTTTCTCCATACAATATAATCAAGATTTTCCTGCTGAGAGATAAGAATATGGATTATATAATCTCTCAAAGTCCTGTTTAAACCTGTGACTCTATGATCTACTGACGTGCCTTAATTCAACTGTTCCATATCACCCCCCCAGTCACAAACAAGATGTGTCCTAAAGTTCTATCCGCTTTCTGTGTAATCTTCTTGGGTGACAGTTTTGCTCCACTGACGAGTTCCTCCAGTCAAGATTCATCACCTGCTGCAGGAATAGCGCTGCAGCAGCCACACACCACGTACTTAGGTACTTAGGGTAGCTTTTATAGATGCCTCTTGGTTTTCTGGGGTTTTGTAATTTTCTCCAGCAACCTAACTCAAACGATTTGATGAAATACTCAATATCCCTCCTTTCCTGCATCATCTATGTATGTATTAAATTCTTAAACGAGAGTGCCAACACGACATGAAAAATAAATGCGGTGACTCCAGTTCCCCTCTCAGCTAGCAGGAGCTGCATCAGTAAAAGCACTCAAGACATTCAGAAATATGTGGAGTTTTCCAAGGGAGACTACAGATCGATGAACACACAGAACATGTCCTTGTCACCCCTGCCGGGGTGCCTTTTCTTCTCAGCCTGATGACACATCAATAAAGCTGTCTGAGTCTCCGGCTGCAGTTACAGACTGTAAATGTCTCCTGACATCAGTCTTGCCTAACAGGATTCCCTGTACACTCCTCTGACACCTTATCTAGCCCCATCTTTGCTGAGGTTACTGGCTCCTTAGTATGACACAGTTAAAACTTTGACAAATGGATCCACGTTAAAAAAAAAAAAAAAAAAAAATTAGAGCACTAACATGGGTACTTTGTAACCTGCAGCCTTTCCAAATTATCTACTTCTACCGTGATGATAAATTAAATAATTTATAAAATGAATTATTTACTTTTATCATAATATTTTGTACTTTTGTCTTCACATATGAATGTGTAAAATCACATTTTAAGTACTAATCACTTAGTACTTAAAAACTAAGTACTGAGGTGGCGCCTGTGGCTCAAAGGAGTAGGGTGCCAGCCCCATATGCCCCCAGAGGTGGAGGGTTCAAACCCAACCCCAGCCAAAAACTGCAAAAAAAAAAAAAAAAAAACAAACAAATAAAAAAAACCTAAGTACTGAAAATCAAGCACTTAATGGAGTTCTCAATCACTGATTGTTCTTTCCTAATGGAACAATCCTTATAGGTTGATTAAATGAAAACTTAATGAAGAATAAATCAAATGTATTACATTTGTTACTCTGTACTGAAATCAACATTTTCTCTTATTTATCCTATAAAATATTTGCCAGAAATTACACACACCTGTGAATAAGCAATGAAAATACTTCATTTCAAGTGTCATTAATTCAGGGAAGCCCAAAGTGCCTTGGAGGTGCAAAGCATAATGTAAAAGTCATTGGAGAAAAGATAACATTGCAAAGGTGCTTGAAACATGAATGAGAGTTTTCTGTGAGAGAAGGTAGAAAAACAAGAAAGACTTCCCCAGAGGCATGAACAACAAGCACGAGAATGGCGTTACCTTCATGGCAATGCAAGTGCCCTGGTCAGACTGGAGAGAGGATGAGCATCTACTGAGCAACGGTAGAGGAAAGACAAGGTTGTGAAGGGACTTGTATGTTAAACTAAGATCCTTTATTCTGTGGCTCCATGGTTCTCATGCCTGGCTCATTATCAGAGGCATCTGGGCAAATATTTTAAAAGCATAGATTATTTTGCTACAGTTCTAAAGATTCTAACTAGTAGGTGGCAGATGAGTAACAGGAATTTATACATTTAAGCAATTCCAGATATGATGCTGATGCAGATTAGATTTGACTATCATAGAGACTGTGAAGGGCTTAAAGGAAGGAAGACAATCTGATAAAAATGGGGTTTAATAATTATCAGTCGTGTAGGTAGACAGATGAATGAAACACCTGTTAGAGGTCACAAACATGTGGGCCATAAATTGGTTTCACTGACTGTGCACAGAATTGGTATCATCTGTGTGTACGTGAATGCATGTGTGTGCCCGTGTGTACTTGTGCATGGTTATTATTTAGTTATTTATACTTCACAGTGTGAAAATGTTGCATTAATAAACTTGATTTTCTGAATCTTTCATGAACAGGCAATATGGCCATGTGGGGCTTATTTATGGACATGGTAACAATTGGTGAGGGTACCCTGCAGATTGGACATGTACCCTCCTGACTGCTCAACTCTTATTATTGCCTATTTTCTTTTACTTCAACTTGATTCAGTCTTTGCCTAGACATTGTATCCATTTCAGTTTGCAATGAATGGGCAGAGGATATTATATTTGTAAATGGATAGCACTCATCTTTTCACATAATGAGCCTACATTTGAGAATAAGTAGTGAGATTAAGTCAAAATATCAAAGTCCCACTACATTGTTTTAACATGTATACTCAGAAATTTTGAAAAAGTAGTATATTGGAACAATTGGAAAAAATTAACATTTATTGAGCATTTGCTCTGTATCAAGAACTATGCAAAAAGACTAAATACATGTATGCTCTCCCTTAATCAGCTTAATAATTCTAAAAGTATTAGAAGATAAACTCTATAAGGGGCAGGGATCTTTTATTGCTGAATTATACTGTAGTTAGAATAATGCTTCATACAAAAAAGGTGCCCCTAAAGCATTTTTGACCAATTAAATAAAAGATAAATCATGATCAATAAAATTGACATTAAAAGGTGCTGACCAATGTCTTTTCAGTAGCAAATTTTTGACCTAGAAATGAGCTCAATCTGCTGGCCCCTCAAAACTTAGGAATCTCCACTGTTCAGTCTGAAGTGAATCCTTAGCCACATGGGTCATTTTTTGACATAATAAGAAAGGGAGTTCATTATCATAAGTCAATTCAATTTCTAGCCAAGTCCTTTTGTGCAATATCTTATTTTTTTCTCATTCTACTTTGATAAACATCATCACTTCTTGGGACATGCAGATAAGGATGCTGATGACAAGTGAAGTTAATAGAAGAATGCAAGAGTTCCAGACTATCAGGAGCCTTGTAAGACCACATGCGAAAGTCTTCCGGTATGGTAGACTGGTCCTGGCCTGCCTTAAATCTGCTCTAATGCTTTGTCTGACAAGCTAAGAGGCCTCCACATAATTTAAAAAAAATATCCACAATGCAAATACCTGCTGAATTTTAATGCAACCCTTACTTGACCCAAGATATTAATCAAATGAAATTAAATTAAAGATCTGGAAAAGATCTTGTTTATTGATGAGATGATTTAGCATAGCATAGGTTGGCTACGTTCCAGCTCAAACATGTATTAGGCAAGGCCCTATTTGAATCTTAACTCTGACCCTTCCTGGATTTACATCTTCCTGCTGGTAAATAGGCTCAGCTCTCTTCTGATGGTCTGTGACTTTTTTTTTTTTTGTGCTCATCCAAAGTTCCTAAAGAGACTAGATAGTTATAACACTGAGATGAAATTGTCTTTTACTTGACATGCACTTAAATTAAGCAGGGGAATCAGGCAAATTGCCTAAATTTACTTAAAGAATTTTCCCTTCTTTATTTTAGTCTTTCTATAATCAGGGAGCAACTTTGCAAATTTTTCAAAGGCCAATGAGGACTTAATTCCTCCCTAAACCCCTCTCCTTTGTGTAGTTTGGAGTTAAATATTATACAAATAAGTTAATAGTTATTGTCTAATCAATAACTTTGATTTAAGTAACAGATGTTTGAATAGATTCTTTGGAGTAAGGAGATTGCTGCATATAAACTAATACGTAGGCTTTCATAAAAGAAGTGACTAATTTGGTCATCCCTTCCTTTCTGGTGGCTCTTTATTCTAATAAGCACAAGGTCATTGTGTTAACATAAGGCTGTTACACATCTCGCCAAGTGTTGTTTTCAGACTGTCCATCATCCATCTTGCTACTAGATCTGCCTTCCTCTGCTGAGCAGCTTCTATTATAATTAGAAGAAATCTCAAGGGAAGCCAGGTTCATGAGAAGAGGCTCGGCAGCCATCAGACAGCATCCTGTGTCCCAGACATGTGTCTCTGTTCCTGCTGCTAGCTTTATCAAGAGCTTCTCATTACATGGCAGGGAGTGAGAAAGAGCTACACATCACCAGATTAAGGCCAGAATTATAAGCAATGGCATTTCATTTTATTCATGCTGAAGAACTTAGTCCAGTAGTTTTGAATAATAGCCTGCCTTAATATTTCAGTGTATGGATAAGAAGCCACAGTGATTTACATTCAAAGTAAATCTGATGGCCATTTAGAGAAGCAGTATAAAAAAATCAATATTCAATGATTATGATGACTATATAATAGTATGGGAAATGTTCAGGATATGGATGAAGTAAAAAAAGCAGGAGAAAAACAACATGCTTGCTAGCAGTTACAAACTTTTAAGATACGCATAGGAAAATGAATGCAGAGTAATATTTTTTAAAATGTTCATCTGGCATGTTATATTCTGTTTGTGGAGTTAAGAATAATTTAGATTCTTTTTTGCCAACACTTATTATATAAATATATTACTTCTAAGATAAAAAATTGAAAAGTGACAAAAATAAAGCATGCAAATGTTTATTCTTTTGTGGGTAAAGTTGTTTGATTCTTAACAAGAGCAATGTTAACCTAAATAAGTAAAAACTACCATGGCATCAGTTAAAAGGTAGGATATAGCTTCTTGAAGTATTTTCTTAATATTTCAATAATTGTTAAATACTATTTTTTTTTCATAAAAGCAATCACAATTCAATTTATTAAAAGCAAAAATGTCTCCGTGTAAATTCAGACAAGTTCTTGGTTGAAGGAAGAAGGATAAAATACAAGACGGACAGAGAGGCAGCTATGACTACATTTCAAATCATGTTCTAAATGCTGACAAGATAGTATTCATACAAAGAGTGAAAAGTAAAGGACATCCAGGCTTCGCCCCTTTTGGAAATGCTACATTTACAGATCCCTTGGGGAACAAGGCAAGGAGGCACACGAAAGTTATTTGAGATCTATTTGAGATTATGTCAACCAGCAGAGCTGAGGGATTGACAAGATAAAAAGGCCAGTTTTTTTTTCATATCCAAGTCTTCTGATATGCTTCACTAAACACATAAAAACAGAGACAAAACACAAAGGGAAAATGTTTATATATTTTCAGGTTTGTGAATCATTTCAAGGGAGAGAAGGGACATCGTAAGGTCGTTGAGTGTGCCTTCACAAACACTTCACAACATGATTCATTGCGCACAATTTGCAGCACCCTGGTGATCAGAACATAGTTCTTTTCTTTTGTTGAAGACCAAACAGATCTGTCTGGCTCAGAGGGACACTTTACATCAGGTATTTTATGGGTGGGATTCCTAATTGAAAAGAGACTATAGGAGAAATCTGAGCCAAGTCCGTAGACAAGTGCAACTCAAAAGGCCACAACTCTGAAGCCTAGTGGATAAAGACAGTGTGCTTATGTGTCCAGACTGAATCAGGAGTTGGGGGTGAAAAGAAGATGAAATCGACAGGTTGACCACAAACAGGAAGTCGTCTGGGAGAGACTTTGTTTATAAAGAGCATTCCGTTTTTCACTTTGGTAGTCAATAGGCCTGTGGCAGGTTGAGATGAGATGGTAAAGACACACAGGACAGCCCTTCACCTTCAGCAGTGCACTCTTTTCAGCATCCTCAAGAATTACTCTTAGTCTCAGAAGTTTTCAGACTCATAACAACAACAACAACACAATGATACTAGCACCAAGATTGAGAGCCCGGATCACTCACATCACCATGCCAGAGAAGCATGTAAAAAGGTTAAGATTCCTATGAAAGTCCATTGATTCCTAAAATAAGCTAAAACAATTCAAATGCCACCAACAGCCAGCATATTAGATTTATCATAGTAAGTATCACAAATTATGCACATGGCTCTTTTCTCAGTACAGTCTTTTAGGAACTGGGCAATGCTTTATTCATTCTCACGTGACTATGACCTATATAGTTCTGTACTTAACTTATTGTAGGTATATAGTGAGTGAATTGATGAATGAATACAAAACCTACATGCTCATTCATATAACTGCCTTGTGTATTTCTTGATAGAATTAAGCAAAGGAAGCAATTTTGAAGCCCTGTAGTTGCACACTATCATTGGCACTCTCATTAAAATCACATGCCATTGCAAACATGTAATCTTAACTATGATGGATGCTAAAAGGTGGCTAGAAAACAGAAAATCATGCCAGAGAAGTCGGTTTAGCTCTTAACAATTTTTTGTTTGTTTCAATAGATTTTTTTCAAAAGTTTTGTTTCAAAAGTTTTTTTGGTTTTGTTTGTTTTTATTTATTTATTTATTTTCAGAAATCAGAAGTAGATAGTCAAATAGGAAGAAACTATTCAACATGCATTAAGTGTCAGGAGGGTACCTCCTCCTACCCCTGGACATTTGGATTTATAATTTAAATGAGTATCATAGAGATATATTACTTAGTATGAAGAACGAAAACACTTGACAATGTTTTCTGGTCCATTCAGGGTATAGATAGAGACTGGACTATGAAATCCTCTTCCTTCCCTCCCTCCCTTTCTTCCTTCTCTGCTATTTATATCAAACTAGTCAGGGTATAGATAGAGGCTGGACTATAAAATTCCTTCCTTCCTTCCTTCCTTCCTTCCTTCCTTCCTCCCTCCCTCCCTCCCTCCCTCCCTCCCTCCCTCCCTCCCTCCCTCCCTGCCTTCCTTCCTTCCTTCCTTCCTTCCTTCCTTCCTTCCTTCCTTCCTTCCTTCCTTCCTTCCCTACCATTTATATCAAACTAGTCAAAAAAGAGTTTTCAATATATAATTCACAAAGATGCTTCAAGAATCTTGAAAATTTTAGCGATGTTGTCTTATTTTGTTTTAATAGTAAGACTATGACTGAGTCTGTCATCCATAATCCTAATTTTGAATTCATTTTTCATTCATCCAAATAAGCCACATTCTTCCAATTGCTTGAGTTTTAAATTAGGTAAATGCTATAACTTACATTTTATAAGAGACATAGTTATAAATCACTAGTCTAAAGCCACTTAGAAAGAGAAATTGAGCTGGCTCTCAGATCTGCAGACTCTCGGGTCAGCACTCTTGCCACTACATAATCTGGCCACTTCACAGAGTTATGAACATATTTCTCTTCTATTCATCTCTACTGGTGACTCCCCAATTAGCTAGCATAATTCATCAGCAAATGTGACAAATGTGACTATCAAGCAGATGTCGCTTGAAAAGGACACAGGGGACAGAACCTTTACTGATCACAGGCTCTTATTTTCTTTAAAATATTGTGAATTTATCCCAATCTGTATGCATTACAGTTCAGCACCAGAATAATGAGAACCAGGGGTATTGCCACATGTAACAGGGCAAGAAAGTGGAAGGAGAAAGAAGAGGAAGCAGAGAAATGGAAGGGGGAGCACAAAGATAAAAGGAAAACCAGGGAAAGAAAAAGCTGAGGATGAATGACACTGGAAATTCTTAGTACTTTGTCGTGCTGTGTATTGAGTATGTTATTGAATCTACCTAGCATGCATAAATTCATATTTTCAGAGTTTTTAAAACCCCAAAGAGTGTTATTATATTTATTCATAGATTTCTTCCTGAATAGTTTCCTGAAGGTAAGACAGAGATTGTGACTTCCATTTGACAAGGAGGAAACTAAGGCACATGATTAAATGATTGTCCCATTGGCACTGAGCAAATCTGCAGCAGAATGAGATTTGTAACATATTAACTTCTACCACTTTCATCACTTCATCTGTAGTGTTGACATTTTGAATATATGACTATGATCACATAAGTCATAAACTTGTATTAAAAAATAAACATATTTCTAAAATCCTGTTACTAAAAAATGCCAAACTCAAAGAAAAGTAAAAATCTGAAAAATATTTATACTGTACCCAACAGATAGAGAAAAAAAAAAAATAAGAAAAACAACAGCTCAATAGAAAAAAAATAGGCAAAGGATAAACAGGCAGTTCAATTCCCTGAAAAAGAGACCGAAATAGCTTGAAACCATATGGAGAGATGCTCAACCTCACTAATTATTCTGTAAAATGCAAATTAAATAACAAAAATGCTTCCTTTTTTCCCAAGCCTATCAGATTGCCAAGGATTATAAAATTTGGCAAGGGGGTGAGGAAACAGACATTTTTATATATTGTTGTTTGGAGTACTTGGCAATATCTATCAAATTTTTAAGTGCACATATGCCGGAATGCAGCAATCCCACTTCTAGGAATTTCTCCTATAGATGAACACCTACCTATATGCAAAGATATATGTACAAAGATGACCAGTGCAGCCAGTTAAAAGTGACCACAAGTAGAGAACGTAACGTGATATCATCAATGGGATAATGGATGCAGAGATATTGCTATGAAAGCTTTCCAAATAGATGATTTCGAAAAAGCAAAATGGACAACACTGTCTAATCATTGTCTCCATTTTGTATAAACACAATTTATTCATTCCATTAATATGTTGATTACTCTGACATTTGCATATCCAGTCCTGATCACTTCTTGCACTCCAGATCTGTATACAACCTAATATGATCACTACAGAACATTTACTTTACTGATGACTTTCTCATCCCAATAATTATTAGCACTGTCCATCTCGTTACTTAGGCCCAAATCTTACCCTTTCCTACTTCATTTCTTATCAATCAGCAGTTCTATTGTGTAAATCTCCAAAACATCTAAAAGTAGCCCACTTTGCTGGGTGTAGTGCTCATGCCTATAATCCTAGCACTCCGGGAGGCCGAGGCAGGAGGATTGCTTGAGCTCAAGCATTCAAGGCCAGCCTGAGCAAGAGCAAGAGCAAGACCCCATCTCTACTAAAAATAGATATTAGCTGAGCATTGTAGTGGATACCTCCAAGTATTGCATGTATTATTCGATACATGCAAATAATAAATCCTATATTTCTAGCTGCTTGGGAAGCTAAGGCAGGAGGATCACCTGAACCCAAGAGTTTGAGGTTGCTGTATGAGAGGCAGATGGCCTGGTGCTCCAGCTTGGAACAACAGAGCAAGACTCTGCCTCAAACACAAAGAGTAAAAATAGCTCACTTGAGTATCTTTTTTTCACTAGTCGTCTCCCTAATTCTCAGCCACTAGCCTCTTTCCTGGACTTTTGCCTCATATAACTTTCCTCCTCTTTGCTTTTCTACTATCCATACTGTATACAGCAGCACAAGTCACTACTTGCCTAAAACCCTCTAATGCTGACCCAACCCATTTAAAATAAGATCCCCATTCTTTAAGGGGTTTACAAAGCCAGTCACTCTCTGGCCCCAGCCTGACTGTCTGACCTCAACTCCTACCACTGTTCCTTGCAAATGCATAGAAAATATGCTGCAGAATGCACAAAGATATCTGGTAACAGATTGGTGCTAGGGAGAGCTATTTTGATCTGTTAAATGTTGAGAATTGACAGCACGGACTGCATCCACTGAGGTCTCCACACTCACCCGTCCATGTATTTTGCAGTCCTCCCTCAGTTTTTGGTGCTGTTCTCAGATTGGCCCACTATGTTTCCAAAGAATGCCCTTTGCTGATCTCAGGTGGTTTTCCTAGTGTCAAGGCCCTGAAAAGAGATACTATTATCATCCTTATCTTCCTTCCACCTTGAGGACCCCACAAAAACCTCGAGGGGTTTTGTAGCTGCCAGTGGACTATCCAAACCAACCTACATTTAGGATTTGGAGTCAACCTTCTTCCATAGTTGGGTTGTAAAGTGTTTTCTTACCTGTTGGGCTTCTCTGTCCTACTTGCCCTTTAATTATTTTTTAATTGGAGGGATTAAAAAAGATGCACAAATCCTTTTAGGAATGCCCCCATTATTCTCAAATTCTCTTTACAGTAACACTAGGATATTCTAGGTACCATTGTCTGTTTTATAATATAATATAAATTATTATTTATGTGTTTCTTCTTCAATTAAATTATTTCTAAAAGGAGAAAATCTCAAGAGAAAGTACAATTTAAACATTTTTATAAAATGTGATCCCAAGTTTAAGAAGACACAGAAAGAAGAAAAAATGATGTATGAAAATAATAAAGGAGAAAATAATAAAAAAAATTATGATTGAGATAGATACTTGAAAAGCTAACTAACTTCTTTGTTTTAATCATATCTGTATATGTATGTATGTTTTTTCTAATATATGTAATAAATTAGACATCATATTGTTTTGGTTATATGTATATATCCAGAACAATATGTTGTAATTTAAAAAACTTCATAATCTAACAAAATTAGGAAAGTTAAAGGAAGATTTCTCTAAACATATAGAACTTGACATGGCAGCTAAACTCTGAAGAGAGGACTGTTTGAAAGTTTAAAAAGTTAGAATGGATTAGAGATACAATGTTTTTTTTTTGTTTGTTTTGTTTTGTTTTTTGAAGGGAACAAAATTAGAAGGAGGAAATTGTGAGCTCTATTCTCTGATTAACAGCTGTGTGGCTACAGGCAGATCACACAGCCCAGTGAGGCTAAGGTTATCTTATATAAATTGACAGATTAGGACAATCTAAGAATCTGGGGGCTTCCAGAAGGCTCAGTAAGATTCCCAGGGATGCTTAGTTTAGCTATTATAAAACAAAGTGAATAGCTTACGTATATTTGGCATAAAATATTTAGACTTTCAATTTCTCTTAACAACTAAGAAAGTTTGAGATTAGAACTATAGTCTAGAACTGAATGGCTGTCACTCTTTTAGAAAGAGTGAGCTCTCTCCAGCTTAGCCCTATCATGGATTAAATTGCCTCCCCCAACCCCCACCCAGAATATGTGTTGAAGTCCTAATCCTGAACAAAGGTAATCAAGCTAAAACGAGGTCATTCGGGTGGACCCCAATTCACTAACTAATCTCTATTTAAAAGGGGGGGGGGGATTTTGGCCCAGAGACAGAAATGCAGAGAGGAAAGTGAGAGGAAGTGAAGACGCAGAGTGGGAAGCCAGTCATGTGAGTGAATGCTGCATCTGAACGCCAAGGAACGGGGAAGACCGTCAGCAAACCCAGAAGCCAGATGGAAGAGTGACAGATGTTTCCCAAAGCTGTCACAAAGCATGACCCTGCTGACACCTGATTTCAGACTTCCAACCTCCAGAAACTTGAAACAATGTATTTCTGTTATTTTAAGCTCTCCAGTGCTTCCTACTTGGTTAGAGCAGCCCCAGGAAATGAAAGCAATCCCAGAACCTTCTCCCTGCTCATCAGGCATCTTAGTCACCTTTCTACGCAAGCTCTGCAGTCTTTTGAATACCTTGTCCTTTGAATTAGATGCCCTTCTTTTTGCTTTTAAAATCTATGTTTTCCCACTATTTGGATTAGAAAAGTCATTTTAAAATATAGCATCTTAAAATAAGTAGTGAAAATGTACCAGGCATTCAAATACTGAACTCAGAATGCTTTTTCACAGGCAAAGCCCTTGGCTAATTTTATGTAAATAGATCAAGAAAGTGGAGTTGGCTTGGCAACAAAGGATGCAACCAGAAGGATAAAGGCTGGGGAACAATGCTTTGCCTGAGACATTCTGCAAAAGATGTTAACAACTATATTTAAGGTACTATGTTGGCAAGATTCTTGTTAAGTCTATGCTCAGTGTGAGAAATCATATTATTGAGAGAAATTAGAAAGGAGATAAATAGTGGCAACTTCCTTAAGAGTTCAGTCTTCCACCAAGAATGATGATCTTCCCTTCCCAATGCTATTTGCACGTGGCCATGGCTGCGGACGCTACCTGCGCAGAAAGCCGTGAACATATTGCACACTTGGTAACAGGTTGGTTTGGGGAATGAAAGATAAAGTTGCCAAAGGAATCTTGGATGCTTCTACTTTGTCAGATGGAAGGATGGAAAACTATTCGAGCCCAAAGGGAGGTTTAGAAATATGGAAATAGCATGATATGGACAGTTAGAAACCCAGTGCTATACTCTGCTCTTTAGCAAGTAATTTGACCTCTTAAGCATAGAAACTTTACTTGTATAAACAACAACTAGAATATCCATCCTTTTTATTTCATAGGTATCCAATGAATGGCAGCTTTTGAAGCTGAGTTATAAATTATATGACATATGGTATATGACATATTTTTATTGATATATTATTTTATCATCATAACCATCATCATCATCATCATCATCATCACCACTGCTCCCTGGAAATTTACCTGACAGGAGTTAATGCCTTTATTATTCACTGTAATTTTAGTGTTTTTTTGAAGTTTATCTGGAACTCCTAAGCTAAGCTTTCTTCAAAGCTGAAGAATATATAGTACATATACGTACTAATCAAATATTTAGTACATATATATACTGATCAAATACATAGTACAATTTTTGCTAATGGTCAGTTAAATATGATGATAATTGTTCTACTGTTCTGTAGCTGGTTAGGTCTTTCAATCCATTGTAAACCATTAAACTGATTCTGCAACTTTGAATTAATATTTTTCTGCTTTTGTTATTTGCCTTACAAATTAAAACACATAAAATGTGTTAGCTGAAGAAAGATAAAGCAGTGGATTTTCTTAAACTGCCTTTTAATAATGGGAGTCTAGTTATTACAGAAATATTATGTAAATGTAACATGGTCAGATGTGGGTCACTATGAAAGTTTTGAGATAGGTTGTTTTATAGTCCATTTTTTACTTCAAGACACAGGTGTCTTTTTTTATTAAATCATAAACACATAGATCATATATACATTAATGCATTTCTGGGGTACAATGTGCTAATTTCATATAGAATTAGGAACGCTTACATCACACTGGTTAATATATACCTCATCTCATTTACTTAATTATTGAGTTAAGACATTTATACTCTATACTAATAGATTGGACATGTACCCTTGCATTATGCACCATAGGTGTGATCCCACCATTCACCCTCCCTCCATCTGACCTTCCCCTTGCATCCTCCCCTCCCTCCTTCATCCTGGGCCATAGTTGTGATCTATTCTTCATATGAAAGTGTGAGTGATTGTAAATTGGTTTCATAATAGTACTGAGTACAATGGATATTTTTTCTTCCATTCTTGAGATACTTTACTAAGTAGGATATGTTCTAGCTCCATCCATGTAAACCTAAAAGAAGTAAAGTCTCCATCTTTTTTTAAGGCTGCATAATATTCCATGGTATACATATACCACAATTTATTAATCCATTCATGGGTCTGTGGGCACTTGGACTTCTTCCATGCTCATGGCCAGTTGTCCTTTTTGATTCACCATGCAAGTTTCAACATGTTGGGCTTAAGGGTGTTGCTGGGATGGCTTCATTGGTTTCCATCTGCATAGATTTTACATTTCTTGATTTTTGTATATCTCAAAGATTTCATAATGACTCACATATTTCCAGCATCTTAGAGCCACTTGCCATGTACTGCAATTGACTACAATGCCCCTTGTGATGTAGTGTGCAGAATGCTGGTTGTGGAGTCACAAAGCCTGGCTTTCAATCTGTACTTGACCGTTTGCAGGGTATCTCACTTTTGGGTCAGTAATGTCTGAGAATCTCAAGTTTGCATTTGAAATTCTAAAAATCTTCTTTAAATTTTATTTTTTATTGATACATAATAGATGTACATCTTTTTGGGTGATAATTTAATACATTCATATTATATGCAAATAGCAAATCAGTATAATTGGGATTTTCATTACCTTACACATTTGTCTATTATCTTTCCTTTATACTAAAGATATTAGAATTATTCTTTTTTAGCTATTTTGAAATATAAAATAGATTTTTGTAAAAAGTGGTCATCCTATTAATCTATCAAATACTAGGTATTATTAAATATTTCTTCTAACCAATTATATATTTGTACCTATGAATCAACCTCTCTGTGTCTAACCAACCCCTTACTCTTCCTCAGAATCTGATAACCACCAATTTACTATCTTCATGAGATTCACATTTTTAGCTTCCACACATAAATGAGAACGTGTAATATTTGTCTGTCGTGCTTGGCTTATTTCACTTAACATAAGAAACTCCAGTTCTAGTTATATTATTGAAAATAACAGAATTTGGTTCTTTTTATGACTGAGTAATAGTCCACAGTGTAAATATACATGTACCATATATTCACAAAACCATTCACTATTTTGGCTAATGTGATAATGTTGCAGTGAACACAGGAGTGCAGATACCTTTTAGGATGTATTGGTTTCCTTTGTTTTGGATATCCACCTAGAAATAGAATTGCTATATCATACAGTAGTTCTACCTTTAGTTTTTTGAGGAACAGCCATACATTTTTCCTATGGGCTGTACTCATTTACACTTCTTCCAACAGAGACCAAGGAACCCCTTTCTCTACATCCTCGTCAGCATTTGCTATTCCCTTTTCTGATGACAGCCATTTTAACTGGAGTAAGAATGCTGTCTCATTGTATTTCTGATTTTCATTTCTCTATTGATTAGTAATGTTGAACATTTTTTCATATACCTGCTGGCCTTTTGTATAAATTCTATGGAGAACTGTCTATTCAGTTCGTTGGCCAATTTTTTTAATCCTATTATTTGTTTTCTGCTATTGATTTGTTCAAACTCATTCTATCTTCTGATTATTAATCCCGTCTCAGATGGGTACTTTGAAAATATTCTTTCCCTTCTGTAGGTTGTCTCTTCATTGTGTGCACTTAAAGTTAATGCATAATTCACAGGATTATTTTTGGATAAAGAAAGAAAATATAGGTAAAATGTTTTATAATTACAGAGTCACACAGTGCCTTTGGGAGATAGGTATTCTTAATTGCCCAAGAGATTTCAACTGAGAGAAGGTAAACTATTCAGTGCTTCGTGATGGAGCTACTAAACTGCCACTTAATTGAATGCCTGAACTAATTTTTAACAAGTAGTTATTTATTTTATCTCCTCCTGTGTTTTTTGCCCTATTTCCTAACTTAGCTTTAAAATTGTACTTGTTTTTAGTATCTAGTTTTTTTTTTCCGTTCTATGACTTGACTTCTCCCATTGGTTGTAAGTTTTGCAGCTTGACTCCTATAAATGTTGTTTATTGACTTACTATTCTCCCAGTTATTAATAATAGGAATAATAGATAGACATCTTTTTGATAAAACTAATCTCTGAGCCTAGCACTGTGCTAAGCACTTAATAGACATTGCCTTGCAGTCTTTAAAAAGCCCTGAACTTGATGGTGTCTTAGTCTGTTAGGGAGTTATAACAATACTACCAGAAATTGGATGCTTCTAAACAACAAATATTTATTTCCCGTAGTTCTAGAGGCTGAGGATTCCAGGATAAAGAAGCCAGGAGATTCAGCATCTGATATTTCATAGAAAGGGCACAGCAGCTCTCTGGGTCCTCTTATATAAAGACACTAATCTCACCCTCATGAGGACTCTACCCTCATGATGTAACTACCCCCAAGGGCTCACCGTCTAATAATAACACCTTGGGGGTGAATATTTCAACATATGAATTTGGGGAGGGACACAAACATTGAAAGCATATGGATACTGGGATTTGTAAGGTTTAAGTATGTTGTATAACTTGGAAATAGCCAGCCAGAAATCCCAACCCAGGCCTTGCTGTCTCAGGGAAGTATCCACCACTGTGAACAGGATTTGGCTGAAGCCAGGAGAGATGAGTGGCACTGAGACAGGGCGCTGGCAGGCCCTGCTTCAGGCATCGCTTAATGGTGGAGGTGTTGCTTAACTGAATGAGGAAGGCTCCAAAGTTTCAAACTACCCTGCTCGAAACATGACAGAGGCAGGACAAAATTCCAACCAGTTTGAACCAAGATGGCAAAGAAATTGACCTACTCTTTTTTTTTTTTTTTTTTTGTAGAGACAGAGTCTCACTTTATGGCCCTCGGGTAGAGTGCCGTGGCCTCACACAGCTCACAGCAACCTCCAACTCCTGGGCTTAGGCGATTCTCCTGCCTCAGCCTTCCGAGTAGCTGGGACTACAGGCGCCCACCACAACGCCCAGCTATTTTTTTATTGCAGTTTGGCCGGGGATGGGTTTGAACCCACCACCCTCGGCATATGGGGCCAGCGCCCTACTCACTGAGCCACAGGCGCTGCCCGGAAATTGACCTACTCTTGACTTTGCAGCTTCATCATACCCTCATTTTCGTAAAATTACCATAAAAGTTTCCAAGTTCATCATGCAGTTGATGCCAGGACACGTCCAGTTTGCCATATTTAGTCAAAAGGAGGCTGTCACTCTAATTCCAGGAAAACGCCACCCCTTCTCAAGAAATAACATGAATATGCCTCCTTTTCTTTAGCCTATAATGAAACCATCACTTAAAAAGAGGAGCTAAAGGAACCATGGGACCAATTCTCCTCAGGGATAACTAGCTTCTATGCTGATGATAGAGCAGATTTTCTATACTTCTTGAATAATCTTGCTTTTACTTTATACTTTTGGTTCACTTCTAAATTCCTTCTTGTGCTATGCCAAGGACTCACTTCAACTTCAAGTGATTCCTAGCATTGAGAATTACTTTCCTCTGATAGCACCAGGAGCACAGCACATGTGGGTCACTGACCATGGTCCAGATTATTTCTCTTATTATAGTTTTCTGTCCAGATTTCATTCACGTTTTTACTTGGATACCACAATGTTATAGAAGACATCGTCAGTCATATTAGGAGATAGACCTGGAGGCTCATAACTTTTATGAAAATACTTTACAACATGTCTTTCAAAGATGTCTTTAATTCTTTCTGCATGAAGGAACTATTCTTGCTCAAAATGTGCTTTCTTATAATCTCATCCCTACACGAGTCTTTGAATCAGGGCAAAGCACAGGTGACCAACAATCCTACTTTGCCTGGGATGGAGAGAAAACAGTCCCCTCAGTGGGACTTTCACCGATAAAACCAGGAGAGTTATGAGAAACTGGGACAAATCTGTTAAACTAAATAAAAGATCATTTTAATTTTTTAGATGTGGAAACTCAGATGTAGCCAGCATGTGGCAGGCTAAAACTTCAATTGCCATTGCTATTTTCAGACTCAACATCAGTGCACAATCCACCAAATCATTAGGAACAATTTATTTTGGTGGAGGGGGGAAATCTTAAATGACTTAGGGCTAAATGTATACTGTCATGTCGTGCAGTACATTAGAGTAGAACAACAAGCTGGCTTTTTAAGCCACAACAAATATCCATATTTGAACATGTTCTAGTTTGAATTTACTTTATTTTGTCTGCCGGCTAGTGTAGAATGAATAGTTCGGGAGTCCACCAGTCCTCTTCAATTTAAAATACTTGATTTTCTTTACTATTACACTAAAATAAATAAGTTATTTTACCCACTGTTGACCAAAAAAGACATAATAAATAACTTGTTACTGAAAGACATTATAGAATCTCTAGGAATTTATATTAGTGAGGGCATGTTAGATGTATTTGAGGAGAGTGGTCTCAGGTATTATTGATATTTTTTCTTCATTTGAAGGAAAAAATTACTCAAGTGGTCAAAGTAGGAAATAAAATTCTGAGGCAGAGCCTCTAGCAATTTTAAAACTAATACTGTGCAGAAACTTTTTATTTTTAATGTAGTCATGTAGTCCTTTTTTATTTTTATTTATTTATTCATTTTTGCTTTTATAGCCTAAGATTTTGGATGATTTCTAAAAAGTCATTTTCAAGGCCAAAGTTGGGGAGGTTTTCTCCTATCTTATCTTCTAGGAGTTTTAGAGTTCAAGTCTTATATTTAGGCCTTTTATTCATTTTGACATGCTTTTGTATATGATGTAAGAAGAGGGCCTAATTAATTCTTTGCATGCTGAAATCTAGTTTTTCCAGCACTATTTGTGCAACATACTATTCATTTTCCATTTTGTCCTCTTGGTACTCTTTGGAAAAATTAGTTGATGAGAAAAGAAAGCATATTAACCGGAATAAAAGTATTTGCTAACTATATATCTGATAAGAGGGCAACATCTAAAAATTTAAAAGAACTATCATAACTCAATTGCAGAAAAGCAAATAACCTAACCAAAAAATGTGCAAAGGACTTGCACAGACATTTCTACAAAAATAAAGACATTAAAATGGTTAAAAGGCATACAAAAAGGCGTTCAACATCACTAATCATCAAAAAACTGCAAATCATAAACCTCTGTTAGATAACATCTCACACGTGAAAGGACGGCTGTAGATGTGAGATAATTGAGAGGGTGTGGAGCAAAGGGAAACCTAGCATACTATTATTGATGGGGATTTAGATTTAGTGATTATGGAAAACAGTATGGAGATCCATAAAGACATTAAAAATGGAATTTTTAATATGACCCTTCATTCTCTGTTCTGGGTATATACGTATTGAAGGACATGAAATCATTCCCTTGTAAAGATATCTGCCCTCTCATGGTCTTTGAAGCATTAGCATAATAGCCTAGATTTGAAAATAACTGAAATGTCCACCAATGAACAAAGGAACAAAGATAATATAATACACACACACACACACACACACACACAGAAGTTATTCAATCTTAAAATAGAAGAACATCCTCCTTTTTGCTACAGCATGGATGGCCTTGGAGGACAATACGTTCATTGAAATATACTAGACACAGAAAGAGAAATATTGCATGATCTCACTTATATGTGGAAAAAAAGAGCTCAAAAATACAGAGATAGAAGAAGGAAACAGTGGATATGAAATAGCATATTTGTAGGATAAACCAGTTTGGAGATCTAGTGTACAATGTGAGAACTGCAGGTAATAAAATTGTGTTGTATTAGAGATGTTTTTTTAAGAAGTAGATTTTTAATTTGAAAAAAATAAAAATAAAAAAATAAAGTAATAAAATAAAAGGTAGATTTTAGAGGCTTCCATCACATGGAAGTGGCTATGTAAGATAATAGATATGTTAATCTGCTTTACTATAGCAACTATTTTACCACCTATATGTATCCGATAACATCATGCGGTAAATGCAAATATTCACAATAAAATTAATTTTAAAAAATAAAACAGTACGACTAAATACATTGGGGAAATTGGCTACTGAAATAGTCAATTATGAAAGGGATAAATACTTAGAATAGCCGTATTTGTATACCTACATTAGAGCAAGGCAGAGACTAGAAACTAAATAGAAAAGACCTGACAGATACTTTCTGAAACATTCCCTAAGAGTGACTTCAATCAAAGGGAGCTACGTAAGTTGCCTTTATTTTTTATAATTTTATTTTAACATATTTAATTAACAAATAAAAATTGTATAGTTTTAGGAAATTCAAGGTAATGATTTCATATATGTGTTCTATAGTCAAATGAATTTACATATTCATCACAACCCCTAGCTGGTGTCTGTGTGTGTGTGGGGGGCATTTCAAATATACTTTCTCACCAAAGCTTGTATAAACACAGGGTAAAATTAACACTATGATGCGCACCAGATCCCTAGAACTTATTTAGCTAATAATTGAATGTTTGTATCTTTGACCACTGTCTTTTCATTTATTCTAACCCCAGGTATATACTCAAAGGAAGCGAAATCAGTCTCTCAAAGATGTATGTCTGCACCCCTGTGTTCATTAAAGCAAGATTCTCAATAGCTAAGACATTCAAAGAGCCTCAGTGCCCATTGATGGACAAACCAGTAAAGAAAATATGACAAAAATACACATGCGGGTGTACACACACCCCCACAGTCATGAGCCTCATCCCTTATCACTGGGTATCACTACAGTCACGTTCAAACTACTCTCCTTGGCCATCTGGTGACCATTGTGAAAAAGTATAGCACTTAGTCTAGGATAAATTTGTGACCTTAATTGTCTAGATCTCATACCAACACACAAAACTCATTCATGAAAAGAGAGAAATCCTGTCATTTGTGATAACATGGTTTAAGCCAGAATGCCTTTTTTCAAGACAGCTAAGGTACAACCACAATTTTCATTTTCAAAGACAACAGTAAATGAAGACTCACATAAACACAAACAGACCTAATAAAACAACAACGTAGGTGCCTATGGTGCATCTTACAAGGGTACATGTGAAATTTACCAGGTGTATAATATAAATGTCTTAACACAATAACTAAGAAAATGCCATGAAGGCTATGTTAACCAGTGTGATGAAAACATTTCAAATTGTATATAAAACCAGCACATTGTTCCCCATGATTGTATTAATGTGCACAGCTATGACTTAGTAGAAAACATAAATAAATAAAATAACAACGCACATTTTTCTTGGTACAGGGAAAAAGGAATTGATTAAGTCACATCATTTACCTAATGTACACAGCTATGATTTAATAAAAATTAAAAAAAAGACAAAAAAGAAAAAAGAAAGTTTCTTCTAAAAACAATGAGAAATCCTACCAGGGCTTCACACATTTCTGCATCTCAAAGCCCTTTAGGCAAGAAAGAAGGTAGTATTTTTTTTGTAAACTCTTTAGGTGACTCTAAAGTGGTACTACTGGGGAAAAAAAGCCCTGTAGGAGGGGTGCTTATGAGAATGAAAAAAAAAAAAATGTGTTTCTAAAGTAGCATCTTTGGTGACTAATAGGGAAGAATGAAAAAGGAAGAATAGAACGTGATTCAATGACCTTCCCAACCACAAATAAAAAGTATGCCTGTGAACAGATGTTTTCCCATTTATGATCTCACTACAAATAGATTTTTAGTCCTTTAACATTGTCCTTTTCATGAACACATGATGTTCAGATGAAATTATTAGAGCATTGTCTCAGCAGTGAAGCCTGGAGAATGCACGGCCAGCTCAGCCCGGAGATGCCGAGGCCACGCTCTATTTGTCTAATAATGGTGAATGAACCCAAAGAGGTTTTCAGCCTGGAGAATCAGAGGGTTAAATCCATCTTCCCTTTCCCAGCTCCCTCGCTTCGGTCAAAATATGAACATTCCCAGAATTACTTTCATTGTTCCCTGAATTGACTTTCTCCCAGGGAAGACCCCTGCCCCTCAAATTCTCAAGCTCCAGGAGCATTTGCTGCCATTTAATTAAACTTGCCAATAAAGCATGTCCACGTCTGAAGGAGCTGGAAGGAGCTTCAGCAGTGCCAAACTCATACAGCTCAGAGAATATTTTAGTGTAGATCAATCAAAAGAATGAATGAATAAAGTTGTTTGTGTTGGGCTTCAGGGACAGGATCAGTTGATATCTGAGCCAGAATTCAAAATCAAGAGAGCCTTTCACTCTGCCTTTTACTGAGAACACTTGTTTCTTATGGTGAACAAGAGCAAGAATAGAGAAAAGTTCTTTCATAAGTTCTCATTCCATTATTCATGAATAACTGTAATTTACAGGGTCATGCAATGTCCAAAATAAAGTAGCTGGACAAATATTGGGTCAGGACCCTCTAAAAGGCTTTGCTCTTCTTCCCAGCTATCGATATGCTGATTTTGGTTATTCTCACCTGATTGTGGAATAACATGAGTTTTCATCCAATTCTAGGCTGTGAAGATTCTGTTTTTACTTTGACCTAAGACAAAGACCTTGACTGCATCCAAGGAATAACTAGGAAATGGTGCTGCTAACACTTTAACTTACATACTTCTGACCAAGCAGAGAGGACAGTATTATTGCTGTCAATCATTTGTTCACTTGTTTATTAATTGAACAATTGTTTATTCAGTGTCACCTAACAGAAATTAGTAATCTAGGCACTGAGGTTACAACAGTAAATTAAATAAACTCTTTTCTTCAGGGTTCGTACATTCTGTTGTAGAAAGACAGAAGGGAAAATACACGTGAGCTAGATTATGTCCTAAAATACTACCACAGAAAGAACCAAAGGAGAGCAAGAAGTCCTAAAGTGAAAAATAAGTGGCAGACCTTATTATGTGCTCTACATAGAATAATTTTGATGTGCAAATTATTAGTTAGGTAATATGTTTATATTACAAATGATAAATTACAGAGATAATATTTAAGAGTTATGCTAACTTGCATAAGATCACTTTATTAATTCACAAAACTAGAATTAAATTCTGTATTTTTATTATGCCAAAGTTGTTGATTTAGTAGAGACTTTTAATCTATGTTTAGTATGTTTTTTATTAATGGAAATGACTTCAAAATGATATCTGATTTCATATCTGTATCATGATTTATGAAAGGTCAGCCTATTCCAAGAACCAACAGCAATAAAATAGATGGGAAATGTTTATTTGTTCCATTAAGACTGCAAATAGAAAAATATATATTTTTAATGAGAATAAGTGATAAAATGTTTCTTTGGACCAATAAAATAGACAAAAATATAAGTGATTACCATAAGAAAACAATTGCATATATTCACTTATTCTAAAGCACCTTGTTTTTGCAGATTTCTTCTCCCTTATTGTCAGAGACGTTTTTAGATCAGCACCAAAGTCTGTTTTGGAGAATTCCAACTGCAGCAGCTCAGATTTCTCCAACTACGTTTTGTCAACCACTGGGCACACAAGACAGTGGGTTGGTGATTCGTCCCTGCTCCCTGGAGGCTCCAGTTTCTCTTTAACAAACCCCAAAACACTGACTTTCAGCTCACATTAGACACAGAGACATTTCATTTCAGTTTTCTACTTTCATTCATAGTCATCTTCACTTTCTTTCTTCTTGATTATTCTTAGAAGTAGAAACCCTCAGGAAAACTGGGCAATTCCTGACTTCTCCACTGTCGACACCAAGGCCCCCAGACCTCCACAGAGGCACTGCTCAGGCGGATGTCCCAGGTTTAAAACCTCTTTCTTCACCTCTTGTGACCAGAAGCTATTTTCAGCAAGCTGTCACAATGAGAATGAGTCACATCCAAAGTCAGATGCATGGCAACGTAGTACAAGGCCAAGAGTTGGTTAACACCCTAAGCCAGGTAAAAACCTATGTCAACTACACTACCACTTTTAGGGTCCAAAGTGAATCCACTTTCTTTTTTTTTTTTTTTTTTTGCAATTTTTGGCCGGGGCTGGGTTTGAACCCACCACCTCTGGCATACGAGGCCAGTGTCCTACTCCTTTGAGTCACGGATGCCGCCCCACTTTCTTTTTTTTTATTATTATTTACATACAGTTTTTTTTTTTTTTTTTTAAGTTTTTGGTGATTCATTGAGGGTACAAAGAACCAGGTTACACTGATTGCATTTGTTAGGTAAAGTCCCTCTTATAATTGTGTCCCATCCCCAAGATGAGTCACTTATCCTTTTGAGGTATGTACATACATTAATACTGACAAGCTTATATCACAATCAAGATACAGAATATTTTGTTCCCTGCCGCAAATTATCTAATGCTCTTTGGGATCCATCCCCAACCCTACTCTTAATGTCTTATTACTACTGGACTAACTTTTCCACCAATAGTTTTGCCCTTTCTAAAACATCTTGTATATAGAAATATAGAGTATAAAATAAATCAGATCATACTATTCTTCTTAGACCATTCTAATGACTTCTTATTGAAAGAAACAATAACTCTATGTCAGGGCTTATAGACCCTGGTATTGTGGGTAATATTGTATCCCCTAAAATGATCATTTGAAGCACTAGTTCTGTTACCTCTGAATGGGAGCTTACATGGAAATAGAGTCTGTGCATATGTAGCTAAGAAGTGAATTAAGATGAGGTCATCCTGGAATTGGTGGGGCCTTACTCCAAAATGAGTGGTATTCTTATAAGCAGGAAAGAAGAGAATCCTAGCACTCTGGGAAGATAAGGCAAGTGCATTGCTTGAGCTCACTAGTTCAGAACCAGCCTGAGCAAGAGTGAGACACCATCTCTAAAAATAGCCAGGCATTGTAGCAGCTGAGTCCCAGCTACTTGGGAGGCTGAGGCAAGAGGATTGCTTGAGCCTAGGAATTTGAGATTGCTATGAACTGTGATGCCACAGAACTCTACCATGGCAAGAAAGTTGAGACTCTGTCTCAAAACAAACAAACAAACAACAACAACAAAAGAAACATGTAGAGAAGACGACCATGGGAAGACACAGACACACAAAGGGAAGACTGTGGCAGAAACTGAAGTTACGCAGTTGCAAGATAAGGAATGCCAAGGATTCCCCGCGATCCTTCCTGAAGCTACCCTGTTTCCTTGAAAATAAGACATCCTCCAAAAATAAGACCTACTTACAGAAAAGATAAGACGTCCCCTGAAAATAAGACCTAGCGCATCTGTGGGAGCACACCTTAAAATAAGACGCTGTCTTATTTTCGGGGAAACAGGGTAGCAGTATGGGTCTGCCCACCTGTTAATTTCCAACTTCTAACCTCCAGAAATGTGAGAGAACGAACTTCTATCATTTTAAGCAACCTAAAAGGTACTCAGTTACAGTAGCCACTGAGGCCTAACTCCATTTCACCCTGCCCTTCTTTTATTTGGGACACTCCATTTGCCGTTCACCCTTTACAGTAAATTATAAGCTGTGAGGACGAGGTCCATTTTATTTTTTCTCCCTTTATGTGTCTATGAATGTATTTATGTATGAGGGTGTATATAATTAGGAAAATTTAATTAAGAATCTCTAAGTTTTATTCCTGGAAAGAAAATCTCTAAGAAATGAGGAACACTTGACCCTTAAGGTTCCTTACTTCAGTTACCGTTGCCATTTCCATTCTGGCTGTATAGTACTGTACTCTTTTTTCCTATAGTTCTAATGTAAACAAACAAACAAAAATAAACATAAACCCTACCCTAGACTCCTTCAACACTGTCGAGGCAGAGTGGAATATTTCAAAGACACACCAAAACCAGAGGGAACACAAGATTTTAATACCACTTGATAGTTAAGAGGTTCATATGCAAAATCTCAACTTATCTATTCTGTAACTCTGAAATTGATTCTATCACCATCAACCAAGATATTGCATCTCAAGATATACTCCCCATGAACTCTTTTTTTAGGAATGATCATGAGACTGTGGTTCAGATAAAGAATTAGAGATTTCTACCTTATTCTCACCAAGGTCAATCTTGTAAAGTTATTACTGTCTGCCTAAAAAAACAGAATTTGTTCCTAGGTAAGGGGCTTTAGGAATAAGTATTCTTTTACAAAGATTACCTCCCCATAACTGTATATGAGCATAAAGGTGCCATGTCCCTCCCACTGTAATGAATTTTATGACAGTCATATCACATCATAGGCATAGAATCTTTTTAAGTTTCATATACTCACTCCTGTGGGTTTGGTTGTGTCAATACTTGTCACTGAAAAGTTTGAAAGAACATCAACTATTTCTTTTCTATACCTCTATGGTGTCAGAACAGTGCTGAGTACACAGAATATCTTAGATAACCCATGTTGACTTGAATCAATATCTCCCATTTGCTATCTTAGCTATCTCCCCAGGAATGCCTTCCTGAGCACTTGCGCTAACTTTTATCTTATGAGCTTAGAATTTTACAGTATGTACATAACTGAATTGACAGTGATTTACCAACCTGAATACACCCAAAATATATAAAAATGTATACATAATGAAGATATGTAGAAGCTAACTATTTAAGTGAAATTTGGTTGACATTAAATTCTGGGAGTCTTCAGTTTTTATCCTTAAAGAAAAGTAAATCTTTAATCTGAGGAAAATTGAATTGCCTTGAAGTACCTGGGTTACCAACAAGTAAGTAGGAACACTTGGCCTTTGCACACAACCTTGAGCTAGCTGGACTAAATGTTTCAAGGGTTACAGAGAACCCTACGGCCTTGGTTTCAAAACACTTGTCAGGATATGGATGGTATATCAGGTGAATTAGACCTACATTGGGCCATTTGGCCATGTGAATACCAAGAAAAAACAATCCAGGCAAAATAGTACATGCCCTCTATCCATCGTAGGGGAAAAAGGTATTTGTACATGTGTGACCAGTCAATGATTTGCCTTTGGTCTAAAATATTGGGCATTTCAGAGTTTGGGAGGAGATAACATTACCCTAACAAAGCAACTGGAAAGATTTTAGAATCTACAAATGCCTCAAAGTGAGAACAGAACCCAAAACTGCAGATGCTGGCATGGATGTGGAGAGAAGGGAACACTTATATACTGCTGGTGGGATTGCAAACTAATACAACCTTGATGGAAAGAAGTATGGAAAATCCTCAAAGAACTAAAATTGACATCCCATTTGATCCCTCAATCCCATTGCTAGGTGTCTACCCAGAACAAAAGTCATTTTACTACAAAGACATTTGCACCAGAATGTTTATTGCAGCCCAATTCATAATTGCCAAGTCATGGAAGCAACTCATCAACCCATGAATGGATTAACAAATTGTGGTATATGTACACCATGGACTACTATTCAGCCATAAAAATATGGAGATTTTACATCTTTTGTGTTTATCCGGATGGACTGAGAATTATTTTCTTAGTAAAGTATACCAAAAAGGGAAAAAATATATCCAATGTACTCAGTACTATTATGCAGCCTATATATAAACACCTATACATTCATGCAAATGATAAAACACAAATATAGTCTAGCAAGGGGGAGGGGGCTGAGGGAGAAGGGATGGGTAAAGGAGAAGGCAATTGGTGGGAGGAGGGAGGGCATTTGGTGGGCTTTCACGTAATGTGCACAATGCAAGGTATATTTCAAAATAACTAAGAGTAAATGTTAAATGTCTTACCACCAAAAATAAGTGAGGTAATGGATATGTTAATCAGTTTGATTTACACATTCTACATTGTATATCAAATCATCACTCTAACATTCCTTTAAGCTAAAGCCTCATTCAGACCAAGGTCCTACCTCTCTTCAGGCTTGAAGGCTGAGAGAAAGGATGAAGCTGCAGACGAAAGGTTTGACGTTAACAGAGGTTGGTTCATGTGGTTTAAGGAAAGAAACAATCTCTGTACCATAACGGGGCAAGGTGAGACAGCAAGTGCTGATTTAGAAGGTGCAACAACTTATCCAGAAGACCTAGCTAGGATCATTGATAAAGGTGGCTACACCAAACAGTCAATTTTAAATGTAGGAAAAACATCCTTACCTTGCAGGAAGATGACATCTAGGACTTTCACAGCTGGAGAAAAGTCAACACCTGGCTTCAAAGTGCTGCGGCTATGATCTATAAATTGAAAAACAATGCCTTGGTAGCAGCACATTTGCTTATAGCATGGCTTAGTGACTATTTCAAGTCTACTGTTAAGACCCACTATTCAGATAAAAAGATTCCTTTCCGAATATTACTGCTCATTGACAATGTACCTAGTCACCTAAGAGGTCTCTTGGAGATGTACAAGGTGATTCCTGTTTTCATGCCTGTTCATTCATTCCGCTGTCCATGGGTCAAGCAGTCATTTTCACTTTTAAGTTTTATTGTTAAAAAAATACTTTTCATAAATCTATATATTCTATAGATAATGTTTCATCTGATGAATCTGAGCAAAATAAGTTGAAAATGTTCTAGAAAGGATTCACCATTCTAGATGGCATGAAGAACATTCATGATTCATGGGAGGAAGATGAAATATCAGCATTAACGAGAGATTTGAAGAAACAGATTCCAACCCTTATGGGTGATTTTGAGCACTCCAAGGCTTCAGGGGAAGAAGTAACTGCATATGTGGTAGGAACAGCAAGAGAATGAGAATTACAAGTCAAGGTTAAAGATATGACCGAATTTCTCCTAATACAACTTGAATGAATGAGGAGCTTGTTATGCATGCCCAAAGAAAGTGAGTTCTGGAAGTGGAAACTACTTCTGGAGAAGATGCTGTAGACTTTATTGCAATGACAGCAAAGGATTTAGAATATGACATAAACTCAGTTGTTAAAGCAGTGGCAGAGTTTGAAAGGATTAATTTCAATTTTGAAGGAACTTGTACTGTTGGTAAAATGCTAAGCAGCATTGCATGCAACAAAGAAATTTTTTGTGACAGAAAGAGTCAGTGTTGTCTTATTTTTAAAAATTGTTACAGCTATCCCAACCTTCAGCAAATGCCAACTTACCAGTCAGCAACCATTAACTTCGAGCAAGACCTTCCACCCCTGAAAAGATGATGACTCGTTATAGGCTCAGAAAACTATTAGCATTTGTTTAATCAATATAAGGAATTTTTAAATTAAGGCATATACATTATTTTCTATTGCACACTTAATCAACTATTTTTGTATACACTGGGAAAATAAAAAATCTTGCCATATTTGCTTTACTGCAGTGCTCTAGAACCAAACCCACAACATCTCTGAGGCAAGCCTGTATTCTTTTCCTTTGATAATTAAAAATTTTATTCTTGTTTATTGCTAATCTGGTGCTTTCAACATACAAAGGACTCAATATTTTCTTTTTAAAAAATTGATAAATTATGTCACATATATCCCTCTCACCCACAAAGAGTCCAACATTGATCCATCAAGTTCACATTTTAAGTAAGCTATCAGGTGTCTAAACTGACATACCTTTTATTACAGGGCAGTCTATTTGTCTCCCATCTTTTCCTTGTAAAGCAATCAAATTCCCCTTTTTTTCCTGATAAATTAAAGACAGAAATAAATAAGGAAGAAACGTCATCTACTCTCAAAAATGCTAGCCCTGCATTTTCATATGTGTCAGGAAGCACATAGCAAATCTAGCTTCTATTACCAGAGGGTACTTGACCTTGGGAAAACGTAACATTGACTGGTACCAAAGGGATTAGCAAATGCTCCATTTTCTAACTCCATCTTCAATTACTTTGATGAGCAATTAAAATGCTAATTAAAAAACAATCTAAAACTTAGTACTCAGAAGGTTATGAAATAATGCGCTCGTATGTTGTACACACAGACAACTAATAAGGTCACCAGACAAAGAACAGTTAGTAAAGAAGGTTAAATTATCACAATATTTTATTATTAAGATTGTTTTATGTGGTTACATAATGATACACATCATCAATCTCCAAATAAGTAAATATAAATTGGATTATTTACTTGCTGCAACTTGTTTTAGAAAAACAATCATTTTACTAAAAATAGCCAATTGTAGGAAGATAATAAGAAATTTTTATGTAGGCAGGGTAAAATTTAAATCAGTCCATCTCAGTATGGTTAATTGAAATATTTATAACTCAATTTGCATATTGTTGAGGGCCATGGAGTTTTTGCACTTCCTCTTTCAGTATCTGAACATCAAGCTTTTAATTATTTGTTCACAACTGCTCTTGAGAGTGAGTTGAAGTCATTTTGAATTATCTAGTTTTCCTCAATAATGCCATTTCATTCAATTAATTACCACTGGAGTGGTGTTCTGAATCTGCAGTCTGTAAAAATTAAAGTATCAATTTAAAACCCAAGATAATAGATTGCAAGTTAGTAATGAGAGTCCTCCTCTGAAAGGTAGGTGGCATGCAGGCAGAAAATTTTGCTAACCATTACATTGGTTAACCAATTTTGCTAACCATTATATGCCCAGGGTCCAAAACTGCACCTTGCACAAAGGGAAGCTACTTGTTGATGAAACTAACTCAGATAAAGAAAAAATTACTTTAATCAAATGTAATCTATCTTAGAAATGATATATTTTTTAAACTTGGAGAATCATCTACTTTAAAAATAAGCTATATTTTTTAGAGTATTATAAATATTTAATGTTTTCTAACTAGCCTGGTAACTAAGTCCAACATACTCAGAGTCAAGTATCAACCTAATTACTAAAAAAATTCTGTAAATACTGGTAAGGAGAGGATACCAAACTTTTGAAAAGTTTCCCACCCACGATGAAGGTATATTCTCCTAAATTACATGTATTTGCCCCATTTCTATTTCCAGAATTTTCTCCTCATTATATAGCAATTTCCTTGTCTCCTCAAATTTTGTTTCTTCCAACTTAAATGTATTCTGTACAATGTTATCATTTCCCTTTCAAAAAATATATATATGTGTATAACTATTTAAAATAGTCATATAGGCTGGGCACAGTGGCTCATGCCTTTTAATCCTAGCACTCTGGGAGGCTGAGGCAGGTGGATTGCCTGAACTCAGGAGTTAGAGACCAGCCTGAGCAAGAGATCTCTTCTCTAAAAATAGACAGGTGTTGTTGCAAGTGCCTGTAGTCCCATCTCCTTGAGAGGTTAAGACAGGAGGATCATTTGAGCCCAGGAGTTTTAGGTCACTGTGAGCTATGATGCACAACACTTTACCAAGGGTGACACAGTGAGACTCTATCTCAATAAATAAATAAGAAAGACACACACACTCTTGGATTGCATCAGAACAGGATCAAGTCCATACTCTTCACCATGTTTCAGTATCCTAGCTGCCAATGCGACAAATCATTTTACTTCTCTGAATCTTTATTTGCATGGCCCCATCTGCTTGGTCTGCCTATTTTCTTTTTCATGTATACAAAGAAATATTTTAACAAGGAACTATTATCTATTTTATCCAAAAGATATTTTAAACAAGAAATGATTTGCAAAATTGACACAAATGATTATTTTTGATAGGTCAGATGTCACATAAATCAGTCAGTTACATTATAATTGACCGTACATGGTGACAAAGCAGCAGGTTATAAACATAGTAGCATTTTTTGCAAGCTTGATAGTAGCTGTCCCAAACTCAAAGATTTCTGAGGTGTATACAAATGACAAATGTTGTCTACAAGGCAGTGGATGGTAAGCTGCCTGCGTGCGTATGTAAGCACAACACCTATCACCTATCTAGTGTTATACCCTTTCAGACACTGGTGGGCGTATCCAATGGTCAAGTGACACATATTCTGAAGAGTTCATTGCCCAAAAGTTGCTGCTTTGAGAACACTGACTTCAGCATTTTAGGTTGCTAGCATTTTTGGCTTTAACTTTCTGTGGCATTCAGAGAAAATGCACAGCACGATTCTGAATACAACTGTGTTTACAAATCTTAATGATAAAATGATTTAATAGTAAAACAAACTATGCTGGTTCATTTACCCTTCTAATTTGATTAGCTTTTATAAGACTACCCTGCAGCTTTCATCAGTGACTCGTAACAACAAATATTTATTAGGTATCTATTGTTTCTAGATGGTAGCAGATCAGAAGAAATATCAGACCTGACCTCTGCATATACAGACTACAGAATAGTGAGGAAGATCATTGCAAA